>NC_139458.1:399667500-400867500 GCF_057233095.1 Heloderma suspectum
GAGTAATACTAAGTTATATCCCAGGACTACTAAGAACTAATTAGTTAGTGTATTGCAATGTTCTATGTAAGTATAAATATAATCAGACTTAGATTAAGGATATAGTGTGCACAAATTCTAAATATGGCAGAAAGAGGAACTGCTTTGAAACAGTGATGTTTCTAGGAATTTGATAAAGAGCATGTCATAAGAACATAAAAGCCATGCTGGATCAGACCAAGGGTGCTTCTAGTTCAGCATTCTGTTCACACAGTGGCCAACCAGCTGCCCATGGGAAACCCACAAGCAGGACATATCTAGGAAATGTTCAGGAGATATTGGGGTTTGTGAAAGGATTTTTCACTTTTTATATTCTTATATTCTTGCCACCTATTAAATTTTCTCAGTATTTCTCCCATGATTTCTCATCTCTTAGATACAGGTGGAGCAGCGGGGGGTGGGTGGCAGGGGGCTAGGCACGTACCTCACTCCTCCCATCTGCCTCCCCATTGCTGGATCCATGTGAAAATAATAACAGAACAATGAAGTGGAAATTAAAATAAGGCTACAGTTCTAAGCATGCTTTCTTGAAAGTTAACTCCATCAAAAAAATTGATAGGACTTACTTCAGAGAAAATATGTTTAGGATGGGAGCATTAAAATACACTCTTATTTCTCTTTCAGAAATCTAACATGTGAGACAAAGCCCATCCCTGAAATGCACTTTGCCCATACTTCTACCCCTCTGCTATTTTTTCTAGTTTTGCCATTGTTCTGAGGGCTTGACTGTGTATTACAGTCACTATGTGAAAAGTACCCATGTATTAGACAGGCTCTGTTGGAAATTCTGAAATACATCTGGAGACAGGCAGGGAAAACAGGAGGGAATTGTAAGCAAACACATAGGCAGTAGAAGCTGCTGGCCACCTTCTCTGTCCTTTGTTTATCTTTGCTTGTGCTCCTTTAATTTTGTATAGGGGATGAGAGGGGGAGAAGCGGGAACAATTAGCTACTAACGAGAGATAATAAGCAGCGAGAGAAGAGGGTTATTCAGCTGGTCCTCCTCCTTTGTATGTGGCTATGATTCCTTTCAACCCTTTCTGCCTTTGTCCAGGGGAGCATCAGAATTTTCTACAAAGCCTGGCCTGTGTGTGGTTATTTCTACAGATAGGTAAAAATTTAGTTTGAGTTTCATTTCGATAAGGATTTACCAAAATTTGCAAGGTTCTCCATATTCGGGACAAAAAGAACTTGAGACAGGACTGACAGATTTGTCCATCCAGGCCCAGGGCTTTGAGTACTTTGCTTTTTAAAGTTTGGGATAATCCCTGCGTCTTCACAGGGTTGTTGTTGTTCAGTCGTTCAGTCGTGTCCGACTCTTCGTGACCCCATGGACCATAGCACGCCAGGCCTTCCTGTCCTGTGCTCTCTCCCGGAGCGTGCTCAAGTTCATATTCATTGCATCGGTGATGCTATCTAGCCATCTCATCCTCTGCCGTCCCCTTCTCCTTTTGCCCTAAGTCTTTCCCAGCATCAGGGTCTTTTCCAGGGAGTTTTCTCTTCGCATTAGGTGGCCAAAATATTGGAGCTTCAGCTTCATAGGGTACTTCATACTTAATTAGGGTTGCCACCTCTTTTCTTCTGACAGGCTCCTGATTTTTAAGAACAATTTAGCAGGCAGGTACACCATGGTCCTCTCCATGCTATACCTGTTGAATTGGGCCAGTCCAGATGGGTGATCATTTTGTTTCATTTATTTATGATAAGAATTTACCCAAATCTGCCAAGTTCATATTCAGGAGAGAAAGAACTTGAAATTTTGAAGAAGAAAAAAAGTGAGAGAAAGTGAGATGGACACATTCACCCATCCCTAGTTACTTATTTCTCACTAGGGATGTTGCAGAATTTTGTTTGATCCACATTTTTAAGTGAGCTGACCTAACTGTAATTTCCTGGATTAATATAAGGCCTGTAACACAGATATCCTTCAGATTGTGCAGTTCTCCAAATTTTGCAGTTTTCTCTGCATACAAAAATGCATATATTAGGTGAAATTGCCTACAAAACGTTTAGAAAGGGAATGTGGTGTACAAACATGTGTATGTTGAGGAAAATTGCATACAAACATAAATGCAAGTCTGTTGTTGTTGTTTTTAATCTGGAGACTGATGTGGAAATTGGGTTCAATAGACTTATGACTGAATACATGGAAAACTGATAAGGATTGGAAATAGACTGCTTTGTCCATACTTCTCATGCAGTGAGTGTCATATGTAATCAGGATCTTATGTCTGGTGCTTCAGATATAAATGGATGCTATATAGAGACAATTTAAAAAAAAATGACGATCAACGTCAGAAAAAAATACAAATTTTCTCATTAGAGGAGGCATAGATAATTTTGAGGGCTTTTGTTGGTATCCAAAATTTCCATGTTTTATGTTTTTTACTTAAGAGTAGAACTACATGTTACAATAGATATGAGAATGCTTCCAAAAACAATATCTCCTTGTGAGTTTTCCTCTTTCCCCCATAATGCAAGTTTTCTCATCCCCACTCTGCTTCATTGGCTGCTCACCGGGATGTAATTCTTAATGCTGTAGCGTTAAAAAAGTTTAAGCCACCTGTTGCTCTACCATTCTTTGCAGAAGATACATCTGTATATACTAAAATACCCATTAAATATCTTTTACATTGGAGTAAGGGGCTGAACTCGACACTGGGGATGTGCAAATCAGAAAATGTGAGCTTGCTGAAGTTCTCCAAATTCCATCTTGAAGCTTCTTCCGTCTCGAGTTGGTATCAGATTCTGAGCTTTGTTTTTTTCTTTTTGCCTATTTTCATGCCTATTTTTCCATATATGCACACGTCAACTGTGTGCATTTTTGAAACATATGCATTCTTCTCACATTTATTAAAGCATATTTGTGCACATTTTTCAAAAGAATGCATTTCTTCCATGCACATTTTTTAAATGTATGCAAACATGCTGTCTAATACTTTTTTGTTTTTGGTCCGCAAATTGCATTGCAAGCTCGGAATGCATGGATTTTGACCGCAGATTGTATTTGGGTCTGTCTGGTCTGGAAGGTGCAAACTGGGTACAATCCTGATAAAAAATGAACTGAAATGAATTCCTCATACATCTCTACTCAGCACAGCGATACTGCTTTTGGTGGAATTAGCAAGTATAATTTCTAGTACCACCCCCAGAAATGTAGCTATATTTTTTAAGTAAAGCTCTGTATGCTTAGCTCTGTATTAAAATATCATGACAGTGCTGCCCACTTAAGGAAAAGCCATCACGTGGCATTCCATATGACAGGGATGGGAAAAGAGTGGCCCTCTAGATGTGGTTGGACTGCAACTCTTCTCATCCCTCACCGCTGGCTATCTGGCTAGGACTGATGGGAGTCCTACAACAACACCTGGAAGGCCGCAATTTCCCCAGCCCTGTCATATGAGATCCTTGCCCAAGTATCCCAGGACTCAGGTAAAGGTGTTGCTTCTTTAAGAGCTTTCAAGACTCAAAGTAAGCTCCTTTTTAGGATGGATAAGGAATTATCAGCAAAAAAGCCATTAGAACATACTGGAAGCAGAGTCTTTGGTAACTCAAAATTATAATAGATTTCTGCTTCTATTAAAGTAGAGAATTATGTTGCAGGAAGCAATTGTAAGAGCCATGACCATGACGCATGAGCTGGCTGCCAGCAGTGTTATACACTGGTGGACTCAGCTGGTCTTATCCATTAGAACATCAGTGGCATGACCAGGGACAGTAGTAGATTGGTGAATAGGTGAACCTTGGGTCTTTTGCTTCTGTGTTCATAAACGAAGGGACTAGCAGTCACTAAACTATCATTCTGGAAAGCCTGCTCAGGAAGAGGGACTGGGAGATTTTCTTACTTTAGCGGTAAGTAAAACTATGATGGAGTCCCCAGATCGAACGTTCTAATATGAAGAAAAAATACCGTTGCTTCTTGCTATATATATCTCAACCCATAGATATAGTTCATGTAATCTTCAAATAACATGTACACAGTTGGTAATTGTTCTTCTGAATTTACAAATGGAGAGTTATCAGCTAAATTTGTAGTTTGAAATGTAACCCCAACTCACAGTTCAGCATTTGACCCTATTGGACAACACTGACCTCCAAATTTCTTTTATACAGCAGCACATCATTTATAAAGTCACATTCAAGTTCGCCTGGCAGAGCCAGAAGCATGCTGAATATCAAATGTAGACTTCCATTTTTAATGGAGCATTACAACTGACTGTAATGGTATATGACAGTATTGGCATTTATGATATGACTTCTTATTATCTGGTTTCTTTTCAGCTAGGCCACTATTCCAAAAAGCAAATAGTTTTGTTGTTGTTTTTCCATTTGTTGTGTGATTGAAGAGGTTAAATTATACCAATTCATTATTACTCACAAAAGGATTTATTTTATCATAAATCAGTTTTATTCCACATTTTTATTATTCTCTTGGTTGGCTCCTCCAATTGGAATGAATACAAGTGCAAGTGACACAATCAATCTAGATATTTGATTATGGATTTGAGGGCCCTTCTTTTTTCCCCCTGTGCTGCTTAACTAGTCTCTTTCCTATAACATCCCTGGATAACTGAAAATTCTTATTGACAACCATGAATTATGAACATCAGTTCAGAAATGAGATCTCCATTTATATTCTAATGTACTGGCCAATCAAAGTTATAAAAAAAAACTGGGTGGAAAAACCTACAGCTGATAAATCTGAGAAGTTATTTTTATTATTTTGGAAGGTATTTTATTGAAAAGCAACTTAGAGCATGCTATTTAAAACAAAATATGTTGTTTTATATCTCTTGCTATAGTCTAGTAACAGATACTTCTACTTTTACAGGTAACACAACTTGAAAAATTCATGCCAGGGAATTAAGCTAATTTTCTGGCTTAAGTTAATCCAAAGGACAATGGTTTGAATAGAGATTTTGCATTCTAGGTAGTTGTAACATTGTGAGTGGCCAGATTCACACCATCACTGCAGCCTATCATGGCTTATTTAAGCCACTGTGGGTTGCAGCACATACTGGTGGCTAATCTGAATATTCAACCCACAGTGGGGGGTTGCCATGGTTTGTTGTGTTATCCAAATCTGGGTGACATGAGTTGTTTGAGGGTTAAACAACCCTCAAAAGACCCATGGGCTGTTGTAGGGTCTATCTCCAGAGCAGGAATCTCTGAATTCTCCTTGAAAGCAACTTAGAGATGTATGGACTCTCCTCCCCATGCACACCCTTAAACATTATGCCACACCAGATGTAATTATATTGAAAAAAGGCTACATCTAAATTCATGGACTGTTGACTGAGCAAGACTACATATATAGAAGACAACAGGAGGAAGGGTCATTTATGATAATGGCACAGGAGATTCTATATATGTTGTTCTTGCTTAATATGGGCACTTATTGAACCCATGTAGTTTCTGAAAACCGTTTCAGGTCTCATTAGTTTCAAAGAAAAACACTGGTAAAAATGATCTAGTGCTGTCATGTGTTTTGATCGCTCAATTAAGATATGCCCTGTGTGGATTTTTACTTTGTTTACTTTATGACATTGAGAAGCAATTAAATTCTTGCAGCCTAGAGAGGTGTTTGGTTAAACAACTTGTTAAAGAATCAGGACTTGCGGGGATTTCTTGTTATAGTGTGAACAAGGAAGGGATGGAACTTAGAGGGTGCAGACCTTAGAAAGAGTGTTTGGAGCTGAATTCAAAAAGTTACAGACAGGAATGCATTAAGGCCGCTGCAATTCATCCATTTTTTAAAATAATGTATTTAGCTTTCAATATCAGTATACAGTGACCAAGAGACATTCCCTGATCATACCAATGACTACAGCAGAATATCAATTGTTTAAACAAAACAAAAACAAAAAAAGTGAAAAACGAAACATTCCTTCGATTACAACCGATCCTATCATTCCATCAGATTGTTAAAATGTCCACTGCTGTTAATTTGCTTCACCTATACAAATTTCAGAATTGGATGAATAATGACCATTTCCTCTGAAAAGTCTGCATTGAATTGTTTCTTCCTTTCCTGGATATTATAAGCTATACTGTAATTGTATTCATCAACATGATATTCCAGATTTCCCTTCTCTATTGGCCAAAGGTAGGAGTAACCAGCAATTTCCATGCTCTTGCCAACATTATACGTGCTTCCGTTAACATAAATGCAACTAGTACTGTGTGTTCTTACCTAATGTGCCCTTTCGTTGTGCCCACAACATTTTAGGATTTGATTGTATCTCATATCCCAAAATATCCCTCATCCCTTGGGCAATATCCAACCAAAATGTCTTAACCTGAATACATTCCCACCAAATGTGGGCAAAGGTACACCTTGCCCTTCCACATTTGCAACACCAATTAATCCATTTAAAACACCTTGCAATATATCTTCAATTTTAGATCATAGTCAGAAGGCTTGAAATTCTGATCCAACTGTAAGAACAGCCAACTCATCCATCAGCTCAAAAACAGTTTTCATAATTGTTTGCAAGCAACATCCAGAAAGAAAAGCACAGGAAATGCTTAAATTAAATATGAAATACTGTGGGTACAATTTAGCCAAAGTTAAGTATTTAGAAAGCCCATTGCTTTTAAAGGGGGAGTTAAGCACATATTTACTTATCTTCATTGAAATTAAAATCCTTGGGCTAAAGATAGGGTTGGCGGAGAATTTCTCCCCGAAACTTCGGGGGGCCGAGCGCCAACGTGTTCGGCCCCTCGAACAAGTTTCGGGGAGAAATCCTCCGAACCCCCCCACACCCCCCCCCGGGACGGGACTTACCTTCGCCGAATGTCCCTCCCGGCGGCGGGTCCGGCCGGCGGTTCGGCGGGTGTTCGAGCGGGGCGGGAGCGGCAGCCGGTCTTTCGACCGGCTGCCGCCACCGCCATTGCAATAAAAGAAAAAAAAACCATGCCCCCTGATAGGCTACGTGACGATTAACGTAGCCTATCATGGCTAGATTTGCAAAGTCAGCCGTGATAGGCTACGTCAATCGTCACGTAGCCTATCACGGGTGACTTAAAAAAAAAAAAAGTGTGTACGGATAATGGCGGCCCCCATAGGGAGCCGCCATTCCCATTCCTTATTTGGTCGCTGTAGTCTACGTAAAGATTTACGTAGACTACAGCGACTAAATAAGGAACGCGAATGGCGGCTCCCTATGGGGGCCACCATTAGCGTATGCGCTTTTTTTTTAAAGTCACCCGTGATAGGCTACGTGACGATTGACGTAGCCTATCACGGCTGACTTTGCAGATCTAGCCGTGATAGGCTACGTTAATCGTCACGTAGCCTATCAGGGGGCGTTTTGTTTTTTTAACTTTCGCGTTCGTGGCTGGGCGAGGCGGGAAGCCTCCTCCCCGGCCTGAATTTCGGCCGGGGCGAGGCGGGAAGCCTCCCCCCCGGCCTGAATTTCGGCCGGGGCGAGGCGGGAAGCCTCCCCCCCCAGCCTGAACTTCACGGGGGACCAGCGAAGCACCTCCCCCCCACCGCGAACGTCCTTCGAGGACAGGTAAGTGACTTTCGTTCACCCCTAGCTAAAGAATATCTATGGAATGTGGCCATTATTGTTCTAATGGAATAAAAGGTCAGGAAACATCCTATATTGGTAAAAATAGTAATGAAAATATTAATTCAGAGGCTAGAAGCTATTGTTTGGCAAATAGTATTGAGGGGAAAAATATAGTTGTATAATCACTCAGAATACTTTCTGAAAGTCATCCAGACCAAGAAGACCTGGGTGACTGGAGTTGTGTGTGTTCCACTGGGGTTGGGGAGAGAGGAACAAATAAGGCCATCTTTGGAATCCCTGATTTGTACATGTTTAGATCATGGGATGACCAAAAGTAGCATGTATGTATGTATGTATGTATGTCTTACATTTCTATACCATCCATTAGCTGAAGCTCTCTGGGTGCTAGTGCCAATGTGGATAGGGAGAGTGATTTGGATAGAATTGGACACCTGCATTCATCAAGGCTTATAGATGACTTAAAATGGATTAGGGAAACTCAAGCAAGATAGGTTTTATGAATATCTAAAGACCATTCACCAAATAAAATCTTCATTCCATCCCTCTTCTCTGCACTTACCCATAAGAAGTTTGGAAAAAAGCAATAATTTCCTCCCAGTGGAATTGATAATGGAATTCCTGATTCAGCTGCTGCTGTGGATTGAAAAACAAAGAGGAATCCAATGAGGAGTAGCCAAGATGGTTCTTTCCCAAAGGCTTTGGTCTCTACTGAGCAGAGGTGTGAAAAGGGTGTCCAAATTCTCCAATCCACTTTAAAACTGTATATAAGTCTTGGTGAATTCTGGTCTTCAGATCCATCCAAAGAGCTTCCATGTCCGAATAGTTATTCCTGTCCATACTGGCACTACATACTAGTATTGATCATACCATGATCCAAAATCAGGGATTCTAAAGATGCCCACCTTTGTCTCCCCCCCCCCATCCCAGCACACACAACTTCTCTAATCACCCATCAGATATGTGGATGTTTTTGATGGTGCAGAGACATGATTATCGCAAAGGGCCCAAACTAGTAACTGAAGTTCTGAAAAATCCAATTTGCAACATCCATGTAAATTGAGATTCTTGTTGCCACAAACTCTAGAATAAATAATCAGCATTCGTGTGTTTCTTTAGTTCAGCCCAACCCATATAAAGTAACTGATGCCAAACAAGCACAAGGTCCTAATTAAAGGGCTCCGTTAAAAGTGTCCTTTTTTGTTTTAGTATTAGAATGTATGAATTGTTATGTGCTCCCCAATTTTCTGAGCAGCAAGAGGTTTCAGGGTTCTAACACTTACCTGGATTTGGTTCCCTTTAGCATGAGCTTACTGAAGGCTTACTAGAATTTTATAATATCTGTGTTTATTTACAAATATACGGGTTAAGATAGGCAGAGGACACAGCTTAAACACACAAGCAGACAAGCTCAGTTCCTTCTCCGTCCTTTTCCCCCCGACCCTTTCTATCTCAGGTAGGGATGTGTGAACTCACCTATCTGGGTTCTCTGGGCACGGGAACCTGCCCAGCCCCTGCCCCCACTCTAGGGATGGCGGAGAATTTCTCCACGAATCTCGGGGAGGCTGAATGCCAATGCATTCGGCCCCCCGAAATTGGCGGTGAAATTCTCCGCCCCCCCCCCCCGGGATGGGACTTACCTCCCTCGAATGTCCCTCTCGGCGGCAGGTCCTGGCGGCGGTTCAGCAGTGGTTCGGTGGGGGCGGCGGCCGGTCTTCTGACTGGCTGCTGCCGCCGCCATTACAAAGTAAATGCAAACCCCCCCCACACGTGATAGGCTACGTAACGATTTACGTAGCCTATCACAGCTAGATTTCCAAAGTCAGCCATGATAGGCTACGTAAATTGTTACATAACCTATCACAGGTGACTTTGAAAAAAAAAAAAGTACGTACGCAAATGGCGGCGCCCATGGGCGCCGCCATTTGCATTCCTTATTTGGGCCTGGGTAGTCTACGTAAAGATTTACGTAGACTACGGCGAAAATAAGGGCAACGCTATATGCCCCGAACTGGACGGGTGAGTGGGGTTCGTACACCCCTAGACACAGTACTGAAGATGAGGCCTAACCAGTGCTGAGTAGTGGGAAACTAGTACTTCACATCATTTGGAAGCTATACTTCTATTAATGCAGCCCCAAATACCATTGGCCTTTTTTGCAGCCACATCACATTGTTGGCTCATATTCAGCTTGAGATCTACAACAATTCCAAGATCCTTCTCGCTTGTAGTATTGTTGAGCCAAGTATCCCCCATCTTGTAACTGTGCATTTGGTGGTGGTGGCAGTTTTGCTAGGTGCAGAAGCAGAACTTGGCATTTATCCCTATTAAATGTCATTCTGTTGTTTTCTGCCCAGTACTCCAGTCTATCCAGATCACTTTGAATATTGTTTCTGTCTTCCAAGGTATTAGCTATCCTGCCCAATTTTGTGTCATCTGCAAATTTGATCAGCATTCCCTGCACCTCCTCCTCAAAGTCATTAATAAAAATGGTGAAGAGCACTGGGCCCAGGACTGAGCCCTGCGGTACCCCACTCATTACCTCTCCCCAGTTTGAGAAGATCCCATTGATACGCACTCTTTGAGTCCGATTCTGTAGCCAGCTGTGGATTCACCTGACTGTTGTTTCATCTAGCCCACCTTGAGCTAGTTTGCTCATCAGGATATCATGGGGCACTTTGCTGAAAGCTTTGCTGAAGTTGAGGTATGTTATGTCCACAGCATTCCCACAGTCCACAAGGTAGGTTATCTGATCCAAAAATGAGATCAGATTCATCTGGCAGGATTTGTTCTTGACAAATCCATGTTGGCTTCGAGTAATCACTGCATTGTTTTCAAGTTGCTTCCAGATGGATTGCTTTATCATCTGCTCCAGAATTTTCCCAGGGATTGATTAGGGATGGCGGAGAATTTCTCCCCGAAACTTCGGGGGGCCGAGCGCCAACGTGTTCGGCCCCCCGAACAAGTTTCGGGGAGAAATCCTCCGTCCCCCGCCCCCCCCCGGGACGGGACTTACCTTCCCTGAATGTCCCTCCTGGCGGCGGGTCCGGCTGGCGGTTCGTCCGGTGTTCGAGCGGGGCGGGAGCGGCAGCCGGTCTTTCGACCGGCTGCCGCCCCCGCCATTGCAATGAAAGAAAAAAAAAAAAGTCCCCTGATAGGCTACGTGACGATTCACGTAGCCTATCACGGCAAGATTTGTAAAGTCAGCTGTGATAGGCTACGTGAATCGTCACGTAGCCTATCACGGGTGACTTTAAAAAAAAAGAAAAAAAGCGCGTACCCGAATGGCAGCCCCCATAGGGAGCCGCCATTCGCGTTCCTTATTTAGTTGCTGTAGTCTACGTCAATGTTTACATTACGTAAACATTGACGTAGACTACAGCAACTAAATAAGGAACGCGAATGGCGGCTCCCTATGGGGGCCGCCATTCGCGTACGCGCTTTTTTTTTTTAAAGTCACCCGTGATAGGCTACATGATGATTCACGTAGCCTATCACGGCTGACTTTCCAGATCTAGCCGTGATAGGCTACGTGAATCGTCACGTAGCCTATCAGGGGACGTTTTTTTTTTTTACTTTCGTGTTCGCGGCCGGGCGAGGCGGGAAGCCTCCTCCCCGGCCTGAATTTCGGCCGGGCGAGGCGGGAAGCCTCCCCCCCCGCCTGAATTTCGGCCGGGCGAGGCGGGAAGCCTCCCCCCCCGGCCTGAACTTCGCGGGGGGAGCAGCGAAGCGCTCCCCCCCACCGCGAAAAAGCTGCGAGAAAAGGTAAGTGACTTTCGTTCACCCCTAGGATTGATGTCAGACTGACTGGTCTGTAATTCCCAGGTTCCTCCTTTTTGCCCTTTTTGAAGATAGGGACAACATTAGCCCTCCTCCAATCATCTGGCACTTCACCCGTTCTCCATGATTTCTCAAAGAGAATAGACAGTGGTTCCGAGAGTTCTTCTGCCAGTTCCTTTATTACTGTAGTTCATCTGGCCCTGGAGATTTGAACTCATTCAAGGTAATTAGGTGTTCCTTGACCATATGCCTATTGATCTCAAGCTGCAAGCCTGCCCCTTCAGCCTGCACTTCGCCTTTGCCAGGGGGGTCATAGACCCTCTTTCGGGAGAAGACTGAGCCAAAGTAGGAATTGAGCACCTCTGCCTTTTCTTTGTCATCCGTTATCATTGTGCCATCCTTATTTAATAGCTGAACCACCATTTCTTTCCTCTGTCTTTTACTATGCACATATCTGAAGAATGTGCTTAGCATCCCTAGGCTTTTTTGAAGCCACATTGGCTTCTTCTGTTGTCTTCCACCTTTTTTTCTTGTTGGAATTGTTTGTAAGTGTGCCTTGAGAATTTCCTTTTTAAAAAACTCCCACCCATCTTGGACTCCTTTTCTCATCAGAGTTGCTTGCCATGGGACCCTAGTTATCATTGTTCTGAGTTTATTAAAATTGGCTTTCCTAAAATCGAGGGTATGCGTTCGGCTACACTCAGCTTTTTCTTCCTTTAGAACCAAGAACTCAAGTATAACATGGCCAGTTTCCCATTCCTGTTTACTGCTACTTTATCTACTAAGGGTGCAATCTGATGCATGTGTAGACGGAAAAAAGTCCTACAACTCCCAGCATTCCGCAGCAACTGGCATAGAATTGTGCCCTAAGTCATCGCTCTTAGTTAGGATCAAGTCAAGGACAGCCAGTCCTATAGTTCCTTCCTCCACTTTCTGTAGGAGGAAGTTATCAGCAACACAAGTCAGGAATTTCTTGTAGGGATGTACGAAACTCACTTACCTTTTCGCAGAATCTTTCACGGTGGGGGGGAGGTGCTCTGGGCCACCATTTGCCAGGGGCCAGGGCCATCCGCAGCCGGATTTCCAGCCGCGGCCGGGCTGCGGTGGGGGGGAGGCGTGGCCGGGCTGCCATTTGCGTCCAGCCAGGCAGCCGTGATAGGCTACGTAAGAATTTATGTAGCCTATCACGGCTACCCCCCCCAAAACCCAGCATACGCAAATGGCGGCGGATACGGTGGCCGCCATTTGTGTTCCCTATTTTTCGCCGATTTATCTTACATAAATATTTACGTAAGATAAAATGGCGAAAAAAAGGGGAACGCAAATAGCATACTGGGCGCTATCTGCGTTCCTTTATTTTTCGCCGTTCTAGCCTATGTAAATATTTATGTAAGATAAATTGGTGAAAAATAGGGAATGCAAATGGCACCCGCTGTAGCCGCCACCATTTGTGTACGCTGGGTTTTTTTGGGGTGGGGGTTAGCCGTGATAGGCTACGTAAATTCTTACGTAGCCTATCATGGCTGTAAGGATGGCAGTGGCGGTGGCAGCAGCCGGCCGTGGCTGCCAGGAGACCAGCCGCCAGAGCCGCTGCTGTAACCACCGCCGCCACCACCGAATCCGCCGCATCCGCCCCAGGTAAATGCCGTCCCGGGGGGATTCTGCGGGGGGCGAGGGGGCAGGAGGCCATTCTGCCACAGATTCCGGGGGGCCGTATTCTAAAGAATCTGGCCTCACTGGAATCCGTGGCGGAATTCTCTGCCATCCCAAATTTCTTAGAGGGGCCATGTTACGCAGAATTTGTCTCCCAGCAGATATCGGGGAAATTGAAGTCCCCCATTACTACTACATAGGGATGTCAGAGAATTCCGCCACGGATCCCAGTGAGGCCGAATGCTCACGCTCCGAAATCTGTGGTGGAACGAAGCCCCCCGCCCCACCACCCTGCGAAAGGCGCATGAAATGGAGCACTTACCTGGTGCTGTTTGCGCTGTTTTGCGAATGGTGGCCGCATCTGCGGCTGCCATTCACTTCCCCATTTAGGCTGTGATAGGCTACGTAAATACTTGCTTAGCCTATCACGGCTAATGCAGGGTTGCCATTTGCGTCCCTGCAGAGGCCGTGATAGGCTATGTAAATATTTACGTAGCCTATCACGGTAAAAAAAACAGGGGTGCAAATGGCATAGCGGGCACCATTTGCGCCCCTGTCTTTCACCATGATAGGCTACGTAAATATTTATGTAGCCTATCATGGCTAAAAACATGAATGCAAATGGCGGCCGCTGTAGCCGCCGCCATTTGCATCCACAGGCTCCACACGCCTGCGAATGCAACCTGCTGGCAGCTTCGTGGAGTTGCCGCGGAGCGGAACTGGCCGGGTTAGGATTTCGGGGGGAGGCCTCCCCCCCACCGCAAATCACCCCTGCGAAAAGGTAAGTGACTTTTGTACATCCCTACTACTACATCATGCTTCCTTGAAACATTGGCAATTTGCTTTTCATAAGTTTCATCCTTGTCTTCTCCTTGATTGGGTGGCCGATAGTAGACTCCGATCACCATGTTCCTTTTATTCTTTGCTCCATTTATTTTAACCCAGATGCTCTTGATGGGGCTACCAGGCTCATCCTCCTGTATTTCTGTGCAGAGATATGTATTTTTAACATATAGTGCAACTCCACCTCCCTTTCTGTTCCTTCTGTTGAGGAAGTAATTGTTTCCAGCTGCACTGTCTGCCAGTCCATTTCCATGCCCAATTAAAGCACTGGTATTAACATACAAATCCCTTCACGGCTTGGGGCCAGGATATCTGAAGGATCACTGCCTCCCATATGTGCCTGCCCAGACCCTAAGATCATCCTCAGCAGTCCTTCTCTGCTGTCAAAGGCTCCTTGGCGGCCTCTTTCAGTCTAATCCAGTAGCCAAGTCCAGACACAGACAAAGGGATTCTTTTCGAAGCTTTATTCCTTTTTTACAACTTAACAACTCTACTGTTAGCAACTAGCTATGAGCAGCAGAGTACATATGCCCTAAGTTGGAACAGTTGGTCCCTGTTTGAAGGGGAATCGCTGGCAGACTCTGAACGTATGGGCCAGGGAGAGTCCCTCCCCTTTTCCCTTGGATCCTCTAGGCGCAACCATTGTTTGCGCGCCAACCGGGCACTACGCCTCCTTTCTGCACCCTCCATTTGGTGCCACTCTCTGCGTCAGCGTCACGCATCCAGCAAATATTATTCCCGCGCTCTCTCACTCCCGGGACCGCTATCTATGTCAGGAATGCCAGTGGGAGGAATCTCTGCCAGCTGTTGGCCCTGGGAAGGATGAGCATGCTCCTCTCCCAGGAGCGGCTGCTCCACCTCAGAATCAGAACTACTCTGGGATTCTATGGGCTCAGTGTCCACCCTGGCATCCATGACCCCCTGCCAAAGAAAGTGAGGCGGGTGGCTACCAGGAAGAGGGCCTTTTCTTCTGTGGCACCCCAGCTGTGGAATGAGCTCCCTAGAGAGGATTGTCTAGCACCTATGTTGTACTCCTTCCAGTGCCAGGTGAAGACCTTTTTATTCTCCCAGTATTTTATTATTTTAAGCTTCCTAGTCTTTTACCTTTGGTGTTTTAAATCTGTATTTTAAATCTCTGCATTGCTGCTAGGTCTTATTCTTGTTGTACTGTTACATTGAGGTTTTAAGCTTTCATATTTTATATTGTTTTATGCAGCACTTGTGGTTTTAATTTTTGTGAACAATAAAATTCTACCATACATTTTTTTTAAAATACCCTAACCCACCCCAAATGCCTGCCTGAACAACCACGTTTTTAATGCACGACGGAAGCTCATTAAAGAGGGGGCATGACGCAGTTCCCTAGGGAGGGAGTTCCACAGAGTGGGGGCCACCACAGAGAAGGCCCTCTCCCTCGTACCCACCAGTCTAGCTGTCCTGGCTGATGGGACAGAGAGAAGGCCATCTGAGGCTGATCTTGTTAAGCGGCCTGTCTGGTGTTGCTGGAGGCGCTCCTTAAGATAGGCTGGGCCGGAACCATATAGGGTTTTAAAGGTCAAAACCAACACCTTGAATTTGGCCCAGAAAACAACTGGTAACCAGTGCAACTCCTTCAGCACTGGAGTGATGTGACCTCGCCGGCGGCTGCCTTTAATCAGGCGAGCCGCCGCGTTCTGTACCAGCTGCAGCTTCCGAACTGTCTTCAAGGGTAACCCCACGTAGAGCGCATTACAGTAGTCTAAACGAGAGGAGACCAGGGCATGTACTACCGATGGAAGCAGATGGTCGGGAAGGAAGGGGTGCAGCCGCCGTATCAGATGGAGTTGATTCAGCGCTGTCCGGCTCACAGCTGACACCTGAGCCTCCATGGACAGCTGGGAGTCCAAAATGACCCCCAGGCTGTGGACCTGGTCTTTCAAGGGTAGCCGTACCCCATTCAACACCAGGTCAACATCCCCCAGCCTCCTCTTGTCTCCCACCAAAAGTACCTCGGTCTTGTCAGGGTTGAGCTTCAGCTTATTCCTCCCCATCCAGCCACTCACCGTCTCCAGACATTTGGACAGGGATTCTATGGCCAACCTTGGTGAAGATTTGAATGAGAGGTAGAGCTGCGTGTCATCTGCATATTGATGACACTGCACCCCAAACCTCCTGATGATAGCCCCCAGCGGCTTCACATAGATGTTAAATAGCATCGGGGAGAGGATGGAACCCTGTGGCACCCCACAAGTAAGTGGCCACGGGTCCGAAACCTCCTCTCCCAGTGCTACCCTCTGGTATCTGCCGGAGAGGAAGGACCGGAACCACCGCAATACAGTGTTTCCAATGCCCAACCCCTCCAGGCGTTCCAGGAGGATACCGTGGTCAACAGTATCAAAAGCCGCTGAGAGGTCGAGGAGAACAAGGAAGGAGCATTCACCCCTATCCAGAGCCCTCCTCATATCATCCACCAAGGCGACCAAGGCCGTTTCTGTCCCATGCCCAGGCCTGAAGCCTGATTGAAATGGGTCTAGATAATCAGTTTCTTCCAAGTGTGCCTTCAACTGCACCGCCACCACCCGCTCAATCACCTTGCCCCAAAATGGCAGATTTGAGACTGGGCGAAAGTTGTTCAGAACTTGAGGATTGAAGGAGGGCTTCTTTAAGTGCGGTCTTATCACTGCCTCCTTGAGGGCTGATGGCATCACTCCCTCCTCAAGGGAGGCGTTCACCACCGCCTTGATCCCCTCACCCAGTCTCTCTCTGCAGCTCATAATGAGCCAAGATGGGCAAGGATCAAGTAAGCAGGTGGTCGGCCTTACAGATGAAAGCACCTTGTCCACTTCATCAGGAGGAAGAAGCTGGAACCGATCCCACAAAACCGGTTTGCCACAGGCCGCCTCTTGCTCACTAACTGTATCCACAGTGTGCAGAGTAACACACCTAATCTGATCAATTTTATCTGCAAAGTGCCTTGCCAAAGCCTCACAGGAGGCCTTAGAATGCTCCAGTGGTTCCGGAGCCACAGGACCGACCAGGCTCCGGACCACTTGGAACAGCCTCCTGGGACAACGCTCCAGGACTGGCATGGTCATTTTAAAAGGCTTTTTCTTTCTTTAAAACAGTGTTGCTTTAAACAAAGAGTTCATCACTCAGGCACACCTAAGACAGCTTTCTTTTGGGAAGCCCCTAGGAAGAGGAAGTGTTTTGGATGAAAGTAAACCGAGACGGAGGATTTCAATTTTTTAAAAAATGCGTAAATATTTACGAAAAATAGCAATTCTGATGGAAGTTATGGAGATGGCTGGGCACCGGAGTTACGTTTTCGGTATGGATTTATCTTCGTAATTTTCATAGCGGAAAAAAAAAGAGGAGAATTCCGGGGGCTTGTGTATGGCGGAACGGAGCCATACTCCTACAGTATTGTTTGCACAAATTGGCAGTGGCTCTCCAGGGTTTCAGACTAAGGTTTTCCCCAGCCCTATCTGGAGATGCCATGGACTGAAACTGGGATCTGCATGAAAAGCATGTGCTCTGTCAGAGCAAGGCCTTTACTGCTGTGGTGCCCAATCTCAAATTCCTTAATACAGCTTTTCCTGATCACCTTCCTGTATAATTTCTGTGTCCAGAAAAACCCCATTTTTGCAATTGGTTTTAACACGTCAATGCTTTATGTGCTCTTTGTACATCACCTTGAGCAATTTTGTTATCTGGAAAGGCAACTTGAGGATTAGCAATGTAGAATGATGTCTGATATAAATTTAGTGAATCGGGTTGATATTTCCATTTAATTTCTGTCCCTTTTACATGTACATTCATTCAGTGAGGTGAAGTACGAGATAAAGAAAATCCATCCCCCCATTTTGAATGCAGAAAAGAACAAATTTGGTTTATTCTATTTCCTTTTCTATTACTATATGTGCCATGAATGGCTTGATACTGTGCCATTTTCTATTCCTGTTACAATCTTTGCAACATGAATAAGAAATTGGAATGCTAATGCCTAATAGACAGCACTGCATGTCTGCTTGGTGCTATACTGTACTACTGTGACCTTTGCAATATTATGTATTCTGATTGGCTGTCCATTTCACCTCTTTCCCACAAGTTAATAAGGCTGTAAAAAGGAGAGAACTTGAAATGGCCAACCAGTCAAATTACAGAATATTGAAAAGGTCAAAACAGTACAGCTCACAGGGAAAAAAAATTATGGGAATATATGAGGCATTAAAATTCTTGTGACAATGATTATAAGAAGAATGGGAAAGGATACCCATTTGTGTTATTTCAGTCTAGTGAACCCCATAGGATGATGGACCCAGGACAGCAGTAATTCATGCACCATCAATCCACAAGAGTTTTATGCATCTATTTACATGGGTATTGAAGAATAAAGATGCGTAGCTGCTTTGGAACCTCTTTCAAACAATTCCTTTGCTTATATCCTCATTCACCAGTAGGGGTACTAGGAAAAGCTTACAATAAGTGCCCATAATAACACACTTTACAGCCCTGTTTTTCTTAAATGTAATCAGATAAATTGTTAGACGTCTTTTAAATTCACTATAGAATTTTGTATAAAAGATGTTGGAATAAACTGGCAGACATAATCACAAAGAGGCATCTTCCTATATGACATAATAGTCAGTATAATCAGTTAGCTTAGAAATTATCTGAGTTTTCCTGAAAAAAAAGTGTGTGTGTGTGTGTGTGTGTGTAACTTGGATAATTTTTCCAAGTCAACTGAGGGCTCAGAAAAAT
Organism: Heloderma suspectum; assembly: GCF_057233095.1. Lineage (NCBI taxonomy): Eukaryota > Metazoa > Chordata > Lepidosauria > Squamata > Helodermatidae > Heloderma > Heloderma suspectum. The sequence continues at coordinate 399,686,091 of NC_139458.1, forward strand.
GCCCTGCCAGCCCTCACTTTCCCCAAAGCCCTCCCCCCACACACAAGTGTTTAAATACACCTCCCCCTTCTTTCACTTACTTGGCAAGTGATGGCAGGAGAAGCAGCATGGGTGTGCAGGGGGAACAGAAGAGGAAGGCTTGTCCCTTTCCTCTCCATCTCCCTGTTATGCCATGTACCAGTGTGCCAATGTGCAAAGCCTGTGGGACCATGGGGGTTGGGTAGTTTTCCAGTGGGTGTCTGTAATGCATAGGATTCTAGGCCAAAGGGCAGTTGCACTGTTTGGGTCATGAACGCCCTTCCCAAAGACCCTCCTTCAGTACAGGCTGGTGACTCTGATTTCATTGGGGATGTGAATCCATTCCAGGTTTCACAGCCAGAACGTTGAAGGAGCTGTCCATGGCGCTGAACCCCAGATTGCAACCTTTCCTCATAGGGACGTTGCTTGAGCCCTTTGCCCTTGTCTGCTCTTTTTCCAACTCTACCATATCTTTTGGTTAGCATGTTGGATAGCTCCTTTAGGGTTCTGGGTGGTTCTGACTGAAACCTGGAATGGATTCACAGTCCCACTGAAATTGGAGCCACCAGCTTTCACTGCCCTCCTTCTCCATGTCCTAGTCAAGCACACTATACTCTTGTCTGCAGTCAGAAAAAGACAGATTTGTTCTTAAGTAAAAGAAATCTTCTTTTGAGTCATGTTCACAAAGATAGTGCAGTCCTTTGTGATATGTGCAGTTCTTGTCTTGAAAGGGACTTTTTTGTGTATTTCTTTCCCCATCTTCTCTTAATTTGGGTTGGTTAGTTCCATCAGTTGATTTTATTGCATATAACCATAGTTTCTTACAAGGTTGGTTAGTTAGTAGAATTCCAATTTTACAGATTGAGTGTTAGGATTTATCTGGAGATGGAAACTTTATCTCCGTTGTATGAGATCATCCATTTATACCTGCCTATTGTCCAATGGGGAGAAGGTTTTTGTTCAGGTAAACTATCCTTCAGTCCACTGACAGAAAGGAGATTCTGATTCATAAGAACAAATTTTCCCATTTCACTTATAGTTTATTAAGATCTTGCAAATCTTTAAAGCCATTCTGTCATCACTGGTATTATGTTTTATCTCTAAAAAGCAGTTGTCTTTGTGTTATCTCTGTCTATGGAAAAATATAATTTTAATCTCCCTGTGTATTGCATTTAACCTCTACTGATCCTTTTTCACTTAAGTCCCATCCACCAATTACTACTCAGTGCAAGTTTGTTATTTCTGCTTCTAACAAGGCACATAAAATGGTACCTTGACTCTTAGCTGAAAATTGCAGAGTGAGGTGGTTTGTTTTCTTTAAAAAGAAGAAAAAAGATACAAGCCTTTCAGTCTCTGTAGCTTATGCATTTCCCACCTCTGCTCACACAGCAGGGGATATGATAGCCTGCAGACTTTTCTGGATTATGATACATTTGCTTTGTGAACCTCCTTGTGCAGAACAAGCCCCTAAATACACTTGAGTCAAGGGGTCATTTATTTTTCGCCCTCCTCTTCCCAGCAGGAATCGTGAGTCTATGAGATAAAAGTTTTTTGTTTTTTTTAAAAAAGCAGTTGCATGATCTACAGGTTGTAGGCAGTATAAGGAATAGAAAACCTGCCTTCATCTTCCCGCTTCATTGCTCTCTGTGGCATTTACTTGCCAGTTTATTAGTGCTACGTACACAACCTGATCTTAGTGAGCACAACGGGGGGCTGGCCCAGGCTGTCAAAGGGAGCAGCCAGCCCAAAGGATCAGATATCTTGGACCTCTACTTCAATGGAAAGCCCCTGTTAGGTGGTGTGCAACTTTTGCTCTGTGTGGATTTCTTGGAGTGTTACTATGATGATATAATTAATGGAAAGTGGCGAAAGATGAAGGAAAGTCACCTTTGCATGACTTACAGCATTTCCATAACGTTTGTACTGATGTAGCTAGCTGTATCGCTGGCACAGGGACCTTACATTGCAGTCTGTGTTTTAAATGAATTCCCCCAGCCCTTATTTTTGCAATGGGTTTACCTGTTGTCTTACACACCAGCCTAAAATTCTTTTTCCCGGCTCAGAAAATTGTAGAATGAGGAAGCAAACCATTTCTCCCTTTTTAAAATATTCACACAGTGGTGCTTTCCCCAGTAAAGATGGAAAAGGGAGGATGAAATCATATTCTCCACCCTTCATGGTGTTGCTAGAACAGGCCCTAAGAAGGAACAGTAAATAAGTGCTAATCTATGAGTCATTTCAAATGTCTTGAAACAGAAGGGTTTTATAGTCTGATTTCAATTCACTTTACGAAAAAGCCTAAAATGCTTTCAGTGGAGTAATATTTAATAGCAGCTGGATGTGCTATATAACTTATATCTTGATATTGGTCCTGTTTTTAGGTAGAAAAATAGGCCTGAGCTGTTTGTTCTTTCTGTACTGTCTTCACTTAGTGCTTTATAAAAGGTGCTAAAATTGTGTAGTGGCTGAAATCCATTTATTTATCTAGGGATGTATGTGAAATTTGTTTCAGTTTTTTTAAAACCAGAATTTACTGAATTCATGCCTCCCAGACCTGAACACAGACACAAATACAATCTGTAGTTGAAGTCCGTACATTTCTGAGCTTACGATGTGATTTGCGGACACCCTGCCCCTCAAATGTGTTTAACAACATTTGAAAAAAAAGCACGCTTTTGAAAAATGTGTGCAAACGTGCTTTAATCAATAGGAGAAAAATGCATAAATTTCAAAAATGTGCAGAATGGATGCATTGTTGTTGTTCAGTCGTGTCCGACTCTTCGTGACCCCATGGACCATAGCACGCCAGGCCTTCCTGTCCTGCGCTCTCTCCCGGAGTGTGCTGAAGTCCATATTCATTGCATCGGTGACGCTATCTAGCCATCTCATCCTCTGCCGTCCCCTTCTCCTTTTGCCTTCAATTCTTCCCAGCATCAAGGTCTTTTCCAGTGACTTTTAGGGATGTACGAAAGTGACTTAACTTTTGCGGATTATGTTGATGGTGGGGGGGAGGCGTTCCGTTCCTCCCCCCAGAATCCTCGAACGGCCGGCTGTGCTCTGCGGCAACTCTGTGGAACAGCTGGCCAGGCCCGGCCCAGGTTCAGGGCTCTGGGTAAAAAAACAAAACAATACAAAACAACTGCATACGCAAATGGCGGTGGCTATGGCCGCTGCCATTTGCGTTCCTTCTTTTTACCATCTTAATCTACGTAAATATTTACATAGACTATGACGGCGAAAATCAAGGGGAACGCAAATAGTGTAGTGGGCGCTATTTGCGTCCCTTTTTCATTCACCGTTTTAGCCTACGTAAATATTTATGTAGGCTAAAACGGGGAATCAAAAGGGGACGCAAATAGCGCCCACTAAGCTATTTGCGTTCCCCTTGATTTTTGCTGTCATTGTCTATGTAAATATTTATGTAGATTAAGACGGTAAAAAGAAGGAACACAAATGGCGGCGGCCATAGCCGCTGCCATTTGCGTACGTATTTTTTTTTTAAACCCACCCCCAACCATGATAGGCTACGTAAAGATTTACGTAGCCTATCACGTCTTTTTTTTCTTTTTTTTTTAAACCTAGCCATGATAGGCTACGTAAATCTTTACGTAGCCTATCACATCTTTTTTTTTTTCCCACAAGCCTGGAAATGGCGGTGGCGGCAGGCCTATGTCCTGCTTCATTTTGTTCTCCCAGACCATGTTTGCCTGTAATTCCAGGTGTTGTTTGACTACCCACCTTAGCATTCCAGTCTCCTGTAATGAAAATAACATATTTTTTTGGTGTACTATCCAGTAGGTGCTGCAGATCCTCATAGAACTGATCTACTTCTGCTTCTTCAGCATTTGTGGTTGGGGTGTATATTTGGATCACTGTGATGTTAAATGGCTTACCCTGAATTCGAATTGAGATCATTCTGTCATTTTTTGGATTGCATCCAAGCACTGCTTTAGCCACTTTATTATTAATTATGAAGGCTACTCCATTTCTTCTGTGGTCCTCTTGTCCACAGTAGTAGATCTGGTGGCCATTTGATGTGAAGTGGCCCATTCCAGGCCATTTCAGTTCACTGACACCCAAAATGTCTATATTTAATCTTGAAATCTCCCCAATAACCACATCCAATTTGCCCTGGCTCATAGATCTTACATTCCAGGTTCCTATGGTGTGTTGATCTTTAGAACATCGGATTCGTCATTCACCACCAGCACTATCGGCTGCTAGCCGCCCTTTCAGCTTTGAGCTAGCTGCGTCATCACATCTGGGGCTAGTTGAACTTATCCTCTGTTCCTCCCCAGTAGCATTTTGACCATCTTCCGACCTGGGAGTCACATCTTCCGATGGTATACCAACATATCTCTGGTTGTACTGATCCAATCCATTTAGTTTTCATGGCAAGGATACTGGGGTGGGTTGCCGTTTCCTTCCTCAGGGATCGTATTTAGTCTGACCTCTCTGCCATGACCTTCCCATCTTGGGTGTCCCTTCACGGTTTAGCTCATGACATCATTGAGGTGATCAAGCTCCAGCACCACAACAAGGTAACAATCTCCTTTGCTGGAGAATGGATGCATACATTTGCATAAAAAATGTGCCTGAATTTCCGTGTGAGCAACCCCCTCCCCGGCAGCTCGAAATCTGATTTGGACATGAGTCATCATGAGCTTCAAGGTGGAGTTCGGAGAACCTCAATGAACTCAGGTTTTACTGATTTGCACATCCCTACATGTATCTGGCTGCATTAGGATTAATTCATTTTAGGGGTGCACGAGAGTCACTTACCTGCTCTTGCAGCTTTTCGTGGTGGGGGGGAGGCGCTTTGCTGCTCCCCCCGCGAAGTTCAGGCCGGGGGGGAGGCTTCCCGCCTCGCCCGGCCGAAATTCAGGCTGGGGGGGAGGCTTCCCGCCTTGCCCGGCCGAAATTCAGGCCGGGGAGGAGGCGCCTCGCCTCGCCCGGCCGCGAAATTAAAAGTTAAAAAAAAACACACCCCCGTGATAGGCTACGTGACGATTAACGTAGCCTATCATGGCTAGATCTGCAAAGTCAGCCATGATAGGCTACGTCAATCGTCACGTAGCCTATCATGGGTGACTTTAAAAAAAAAAAGCGCGTACGCAAATGGCGTCACCCATAGGGAGCCGCCGTTCGCGTTCCTTATTTGGTCGCTGTAGTCTACATAAATCTTTACGTAGACTACGGTGAAAATAAGGTCAACGCAAATAGCGTTGCCCTTATTTTCGCCGTAGTCTACGTAATCTTTACGTTGACTACAGCAACCAAATAAGGAACGGGAATGGCGGCTCCCTATGGGGGCCGCCATTATCCGTACGCACTTTTTTTTTTTTTTTTTAAGTCACCCGTGATAGGCTACGTGACGATTTACGTAGCCTATCACGGCTGACTTTGCAGATCTAGCCGTGATAGGCTACGTTAATCGTCATGTAGCCTATCACGGGGGTGTTTTTTTTTTCTTTTATTGGAATGGCGGCGGCGGCAGCCAGTCGAAAGACCGGCTGCCTCTCCCGCCCCGGACGAAGACCTGACGAACCGCTGGCCAGACCCACCGCCGTGAGGGACATTCGCCAAAGGTAAATCCCGTCCTGGGGGGGGGCGGGGGGCGGAGAATTTCTCCCCGAAACTTGTTCGGGGGGCCGAAGACGTTGGCGCTCGGCCCCCCGAAGTTTCGGGGAGAAATTCTCCGCCATCCCTGATTCATTTGGCCATCTCTTCCTGTGACAACTCTGGCTTTGTCAGTGCATGCTATTATCCCATCACATCATCCTGTGGAGTGACAGTTGTGTCCATACAATTATTATGTATTGATAATGAATTAGCTTCTGGCATAACTCTGGAAACATAAGAAGAACCCTGTTGGACCAGTCCAAAATCCAGCGTCTTGTTTCCCACCAGTGATGCTGCTAGCACTGGACCTTGGGGCCAAAGGAGGCTCCAAATAACTATCCAGAGAGTGGCAGATGATGAGGGCATCAGGGCAGCTGAAGCAAACTCCATTTTATCCTGGTAGTCATGATGGTGCTACAATTTAAGTGAGTTTAACATGCAAAACTGCACATGGTCAGAGGTTTCTCTTGTTTTTTTTAAAATCAGGGTTGGCAAACAGTTTTGTTGTTTTTCTAACATATTGGAAATGTAGATGGAGTTTTAAAGCCTGGAATGGAGGTTAGAGAGGTGGAAGAGAAATATTAGTTGTTTGCTTTACAACTGACATATGACCTTCTAGAGCCCCTCGCCCCTGAAGACCATTAAATCAAGGGTCTAAAATTATCTAGCTGTGCCACTGTTTTCTACAGTGGCCAGCCAGATGTTTCTTGGCAAGCCCATTAAGAAGTGCATGAGGGTAACAGCTCTCTCCTGCTCATATTCCCCAACAACTCAGAATACTGTCATTGAACCTGGAGGAACTATAACTAGTAGCCATTGATAGCCTTATCATTGCTGTGAAATTGTCTAATCTTATTTTAAAGCCATCTATGGTAACCATTTTGAAGGCAGTGGCTGCTACAGAGCTGAGGTATGTGAGTGTCAGCCCTGAAATAAGTATTACCAACTTACAACTTTCTGCAGGATCTCCATGAGGACAGGGTAGCCCCAGAAGAAACCATTGGCTAGTTTTTTTCACAGATGCATCCTTGCTGATGGGAGCTGACAGCAATGTGTTGATGAACACATTCTGGTTGAGGATTCTGTCAGGAAAGAGAAGGGCCAAAACAAATAAGATAAATAGTTGCCTTGGCATAAAACCATTGTGCAGAAGGGAAACAACTGCCCTTGAAATTTGCCAGCTTCCCAAGCTATTGCTCATACAGGCATGCGGCACGTTCGTGTTGTCAAACTGCTGAGTTTAGAATTGCGAGTCAGGTGGGGGGAAGGACATATATGAAAAATGGAAAGAGGAATGCACTACCCACTTATACTCACAAATAGGATCCAAGCTGAGGCAGACTAGTCAGGAATGCCATCGAATGATATGAAATGCTTATCAGTGTCGCACTTTCTTTCAGGCTGAACCAATGTGGCTGCATTTTCCAGCCCACTGAAAGTCAAGTTTATGCAGTGAAAAGTGGCAAAGCTGCATACGGTGTGTCATTCCCAGCATGAGTAATTTAAGGACCTGCATTCTCAAAGGGCGGGGGAGATTTTCCTAATATTCTAGTTACCAGTACTGCAAGTTCCTTGGATAACTAACCTTTGTTCTGTGCATAATTCCTGTTAGGAAATCTGTCACCGTCTCCTCTGTTTGAATTTGAAGCACTGAGCAATTTGAACTCTTGCATTGCCTAACTCATTATAAATGTGCAAGTTCATTTTGGGGGGGAGCTGAATGAAATGGTTATGTAATTACATACTTCTCATAATTATTGAGTAATTATATACTTCTCATAATTGCCAAGTAATCATTCTGCTATAACTAGAACTTAATGTTACAACTAATTATATAATTACTGTGTATTAATGTTGTTATCTAGGCAACAGAACAAAGTGTTGCTTTGCTGATAGCTTTTTCTCGGCAGCATTTTAAAACATAAAAACTAATATTTGTTATGTGGCTGAAAGTGGATTTTACAAATTGAACATACAGTGGAAAATGTCACTTCTTTCAAGGGAAGAAGTGGGTGAAATTTAATTCTTTGCTACGTATGTCCTGTAAGTGGAGAGAAAAAGGTTGCTTCTTCTTTTTTAATGGAGAAATTGGATTTAAGAGAATATAATGCATATAATATGAGTGGAAGTATAGTAGAAACACTTCTTAAATATATGCTTTTGTGTCTGAATGTCTCTCTTTTTGACCAAAAGGTGATATGGGTACAGAGTTGATCACATGGTAGAATAATATATATTACTGGTTTTCTTTATTTCTTCCTATACACTTGGGTTACTGCTGCTGTATGCATGTGGATCTGCTGAGACAAATGTGGTTCTCCACACTAGAGGACAAAGGACTCATTTCAAGAATGCCTAAAAAAAGAGAAGGCAAAGGCATCCAATGTTGTACAGTGGTGATGAAGTCCAGTTTGGGAAAATGAAGCAGGCCTCAACCATTTTCCCAGTCAATAATCCTCTGGCTTCCTGTTGTTACAAATACTGAGGCAAGCACCAGAAGTCCCATATCAATAGAGTTGGAAGGGGTACAATGGGGCATAGAATACAAAAACCCTGCCTTGGATCATCTGCTACAAATTCTGCCCAAAAAGTCACTGGATGCCTCCAAGGAAAGACATTTACTGCCTCCCCAGGCAGTTTACACCATGGCTTCATTATGGCTAGAGCACTCTTATTTATATTTAAATTAATATTCATATGTTACCACAGCAGCATGGAAGCTGCTTCCCCATACCTTCTCATGTCACTCTTGTAACGTTTAGATCCAGGAACCACATGAATGGGACCAATTTTATGGTTCATTCCCACCAAATATTGTTGAGCCAGGAAGGAGGGCAGTGTTCATATGGCAGATAGATAGCTGCTTTATATTGAGTCAGCATTATTGGTCATTCTAGCTCAGGAAAGCATAACCTTTTTTTGATTTGGGGGCTGGATTCTCCCCTATCCGCCCAATCGGGTGGGCCATATGATGTCAGGAGGAAGGGGTCCTGCCCTGAAACCCCACCCCCTACCTGACATCAGCTGGTCCCACTTGCTTTTCTCTTTGTAGAGACAGGCACAGAGAAAAGTACTCAGCCAGTGCTTGTAGGAGCAGCTTCTCCAAGCATGAAGTGCTGGCCTGGGAATCCCTATTGTTATCTCTGATCACTGATGGGAGAGAACAGTGGGGATTCCCCTCCCATTCTATGAATCCTTGCTGCTATCTCCCATCAGTGATTGGTGATTCCCTGGATAGTGGGTACGGCCTCAGAGGAACCTCTGTGGGCCGCATTTGGCCTGGAGGCCAGAGGTTCTGCACCTCTGGCCTACAGTGACTTGCAGGTGCTCTCCAGAATTTCAGACGGCAGTCTACCTGGAGATACTAGGGACTGAACCTGGACCTTCTGCTTGCAAAGCATCTGCTCTTCCACTGAGCTACAGTCCTTCCTTACATGACTAACCTGGGAAGAAGCCAGGAGGAAGCTGCTTCCATGCCATGGTGATAAGCTATGAATTGGCCATTAAGTCTACCCTTCTGTGGTTCTAATCTGTTGCTTCTAGTCCTATCATTAGCAGACTGGCTCAACAATTCTTATTCTTCTTTGTAAAATCTCTCTATGCTGTTTTACTCTTTTCTCATATATCTTGTGTTCTGCTACAGCCTAATCATTCTCATAATTTGTCTTCAAATCCTTGTATCGCCCCAGCAGTGGGCGTTGAACTCTTAGGTTAGAGGTACCAAGATAGTGATAAATCGGACTCAAAGGTTTACTTACAAGGAGTACTTTATTGGGTAACTTACAGCACACAGGCGTACCCAGTGGTTGGATCAGACAGCTCCTCTGAACTACGAGCCATTGGGTCAAATGGGTTTTATACAATACATGTTAGCCATGAGGCAGCACAACACTAGCACGCACCCCTAGCGTTCATTCTCAGCAATAGGGATGTCATAGAATTTCTCCACGAATCTCGGGGAGGCCGAATGCCAGCGCATTTGGCCCCCCGAAATTGGTGGAGAAACGGTCTGCCGCCCCCCCGCCCCCCCGGGACAGGACTTACCTTGCTCGAATGTTCCTGGCAGCGGCGGCTCTGGCGGCAGTGCGGCGGCGGCGCAGTGGCAGCGGCCGGTCTTCCGACCGGCTGCCGCCACCGCCATTTCCAAGTAAAAAACAACAACAAACAAACGTGATAGGCTATGTAAAGATTTACGTAGCCTATCACGGCTAGATTTTTAAAAAACACCGTGATAGGCTACATAAATATTTACGTAGCCTATCATGGTTGACTTGAAAAAAAAAAAAAGCGCGTACGCAAATGGCGACGCCCATGGGCACCGCCATTTGCGTTCCTTATTTTGGCACGTGTAGTCTACGTAAACATGTATGTAGACACGGCAAAAATAAGGGGAACGCAAATAACGTTGCCCTTATTTTCGCCATAGTCTATGTAAATGTTTACGTAGACTACACGTGCCAAAATAAGGAACGCAAATGACGGCACCCATGGGCGCTGCCATTTGTGTACGCGCTTTTTTTTTTTCAAAGTCAGCCGTGATAGGCTACGTAAACATTTACGTAGCCTATCACGGCTGACTGCAGGGACGCAAATGGCGGCGGCTATAGCCGCCGCCATTTGCGTCCCGGCAGGAGACGAGGTTTCGCGGCTGGAGGGACGGGGCCAGAATTTTGGCGGGGAGGGACGGGGCGCCTCCCCACCACCACGAAGCAAGCTTCGGGATCAGGTAAGGGACTTTCGTCCATCCCTACTCAGCATAGTGTTTCATTCTCAAGTACAGCTCCCTGTAAAAGACTTTGCTTCTCAGGCATATCAGAGATAAAGACTCTCCTCATTAGCAAGGAATGTTCTGAAAAGGCTGTTATCAGCCCTTTGAATCGTCTGCACGTGCTCAGAGGCTTACTAACAAGGGAACTGCACCAATAATGAACTTAAGCAAGCATTATGGATCTCTAGGCCCCTCTAACACTATAAATGACTTAGCTACGCTCCTAGGGCCAATACAATCCTTCACTTTGTCAACAACATTATTGGATGTTGATGCCCAGAACAGGAGACAGGTGAGCTTTCACTAAGTCTTCACTGGTATTATGCAGACCATTACTAGTGAAGATATACAGAAATTCTGCTAGCATTACATAGGGATGTACGAAAGTCACTTACCGTTTTGCAGCTTTGCTTCGCGGTGGGGGGGAGGCGCTTCGCTTCTCCCCCCGAAATTCAGGCCGGTGGGGGGAGCTGCCCCACCTCGCCCAGCCGAAATTCAGGCTGGAGGGGAGGCGCCCCGCCTCGCCCAGCCGAAATTCAGGCCGGGGAGAAGCGCCCCATCTCCCCGGCCGAGAACTAGGAAAGTAAAAAAAACCAAAAAACCCCGTGATAGGCTACGTAACGATTAACGTAGCCTATCACGGCTAGATTTGCAAAGTCAGCTGTGATAGGCTACGTTAATCGTTACGTAGCTTATCACGGGGTGTTTTTTTTTTTTACTTTACTTGTAATGGCGGCTGCCGCCCCTGCCCCCGCCGAAAGCCCGCCAAACCGCCGCCAGGACCCGTTGCCGGGAGGGACATTCGGCTATGGTAAGTCCCGTCCTGGGGGGGGCAGAGAATTTCACCACCGATTTCGGGGGGCCAAATGCATTGGCACTCGGCCCCCCGAAGATTCGGGGAGAAATTCTCTGACATCCCTAGCATTACAAGAATCCTTTATGTACTTCAAAATTCTTTGAATGTTTCACTTCATCAGGAACTTTTAAATCTGTCTTGAAATTGTGCCTGAGGGAAAACTCAGTGTCAACACTTGAGTAAAATACATAGCCTAGGGTGTAAAATGTTTGCAATCCTTCCCAGTTTCGCATCATACACAAATTTTGTAAGCATGTCTACTCTTTAATCCAGCTCATTAATAAAGATAAGGAACAGGGCCAGAATCAGCCCTAACTGCTGAATCCTGCCACTGGAGACCTCTGGTGCATTTGCAATCTGGTGTGCTATTGCACTTCATGACTTTTCAACTAATAACATAGTCACCTTATAGTGTTTACATGACCAACCTTACTGCCTAGGGCAATCTTCAGTCTATACTTTTTCTGTATGATTTTTTAAAATTATTATTGCATTTATATCCTGCCTTTTCCCCTCTTGCAAGGAACCCAAGGCAGCTTACATGGTCACCCTTCTCTCCATTTTATCCTTACAACAATCCTGTGAGGTATGTTAGGCTGAGAGTCATTATCTGGTCCAAAGTCACCCAGAGAGCTTCATGGCCTAGTGGAGATTAGAACCAGGATCTCCCAAGTCTCAGTCTAGCACTCTAACCACTACACCACACTGGCTCTCTTTATAGTTTCCTGTTTATGTCCATACCTTTATTATGGACAAATGTTATACCCATCTGTGTTGGTATATGGGAGTGCTTTTATAGCAGAAGAAATTTTCACCCTTTGCTTTCTCTTCCAGCGAATGGTGATTATGTTATTTTAAATGGCACACAAATTTTACATACCAGTAAAGAAGCAAATACCTGGGTGCCAATTGGAGGACTCATCCCATTTTCAAACTACACAGTAGAAGTGAATGCTTCCAATAGCCAGGGCTATGTGATGAGTGATCCTGTAACAATTGCCCTGCCTCCTGGGGGTGAGTATGATGAAATGCTCTTTTTGCACATCTCACGTGCCAAACATTCTCTTGCAAGCATGACCACTATTTAAATATTTGAAGGTGTGGTGGAGTGTGGTTGTTCTGTCACGCCCCTCTTACCCTTCCTCTCCTATCTAGAAGGTATGCATCTCAAACTACACTGCATAGAGATGAGTGGAGCAGAGGGAAGCATAAGCACAGCAGTACTTTTGCCAACTATTGTGTTGGAACTTGAGATACATTTCACAACTAGCTCTAGGGGACTTGCTTTAATGCCGGTGGGAGCCAGCTTCTTTTGCCTGATATAATGAGCTACTCTGTAAACACAGTAGGTTTCATGCAATAATTTCTGAAAGCTTAGACTCTATCTTAGTATCATGGGTAAAAACATGAGCTATTTACTAATAGTACCAGCTTCAAATATTAGCTTAAAATTGAACTCAGTAGATCATCTCAGATCATCTTTCAGCCTCTCCTTTCCTATCTGTAATATATACTACTACTTTTATACCTTACAGGATTGGGGTAAATACAATGTATATGAAATATTTTAGCACATAGGAAAAATTCTTGTATAATTACTAAGCTTTATTGTAATGTTCCTCATTGGTTTATTTGTGTCAATACATTTTTCATTGCTTCTTTACATTTGTATCAGAGGGAGAGACTTGCCGAAGAGAAAGGGAGAGCATTTTTAAAGGCAAGCATATATTTATGCCAATTTATTCTAGGAATTATGCTATAGTTTCTTTCATCATTTGATTGTTGTTGATTACAATTAGGAAACTTATAGCTTTGAAATGATCTTTTTTATGACCTTGTGGTACTTTAAAAGCAATACCTCATTGATTAAATAGGTTTTAGTTCATGCTTCCTTTTACTTAATGATCTGAAAACATATTATCCTGATTTACACATAAAATCATGCTGAAAAGCATGTGGCATTCACTAAACTATGTGTGTTTAAGTTGAATTAAATTAGCACTGAAAGTTATTAAAGAAATCTCCCATCCCATTGTCCACTGGACTGTGATTCGTACTGAAATGAATAATAAACGAAGCAGCACATATGAGAAAAGCATTGATATATAGGACATTCTTTAATCCATATTTACCTTGCCATTATATTTCATTATAATAATTTTGTTTAAGTGCATTAACTCTCCAGGCCCTAATGCCACATTTTTAATTAAATCGTAAACTGTAGCACTCGGTTGTAATCTGTTGGTAAGGGGAATTTATCAAAACTGAAGGTGATTTGAAGAATTGCAGTTTGAGTCCAACTTTTGAAGACATTTAGGTGTGTGCTGACTCTCTTTTGAAAGAGAAGCATTCTTCCCCTAGGTCTACCCTTTTAGTCCTGTTACAACACCAGTGACATTATATAACACCAGCCAGGAGGTGGTGCTCCCATCTGGGATGTGACCTTGATTTACAGGGAGAAGGGTGCTAAAAAGCACACGAACACAGTTCCTAGTATTACATGTTGGAGTTTGTGCAATGCAGTGATTACAATATGCAATGATTACAATGTTGTTTTTGGCCATTTGGGTCATCCAGAAGTCTTCCTTGGTGCCCAGATATGGCAACTCCTCTAGCTGGTGTTCTTGACCACATCGTTGCAATGATGAATAAAAAGATCTAAGACCAGTCCTTCAATATTTATTCCCCTGTTACATCAAATGACTGCTTACTCCTTAGATTTGTTCACCCTTCCCCTACAAGAGCTCTAACCAAGAGTAAGCCAAGAGAAAGGAGTAAGCCAAGAGTAAGCCAAGAATTCACCATACTCTTGAAATGTTCTAGGTAGGTAGTACATTCTGATACATTTTAAAAATATTAACTCCCTGTTCTTGTACCAGACAAATGAAGTATGATCTACAGAATCAAACTGATCAGCAGCCATTTTATGCAAACAATTGTATTTGCATAAAATTGCAAATATCATCAAATAGCGTCAAACTGGCCAGCAGCATAAAATGGCTGCTGGCCAGTTTGATTCTGCAGTCTGGCTAACATTGATCTAGATGGTATTAATAATGGGATGTCCCCAAACATGCTATTCCTGCTCTGCTGACTCTAGCTTACTTCCTCTCTCTGCACCAACACAGACTGACTCCCTCTTCAAGGGCAAGAGCGCAAATGTAGCTGCAGAATTCTTCACTTAGTTCAAGGAAATCTGTAGCCCACACAACAGGGATCTGTGTAGGTTCTTTTCTGAAGGAGACTATCCTTTGTAGCTATGTTTTAGATTAATGTTCTCTACCAGGGGTGGAAATGGCAAGTTTTAATATCAGTTAATGAAGAATGGGAATTGAGAAATATGTAAAAGATTGAAGTAAAAGCGTTAATTAGTTGCTAGGATTAATCAATTAATTTCCCTGTGATAAAATGAGGACTTGGTTTATTTTATTTGAAGCTAGTTCCCATGAAATAATATTTGCTGTTCTTGTTTTGAACATTTAGTGAATAGTCTTTGATTCGGGCAATAGTATATTTGAGATTATTTTTGAAAGAACAAATGATTTGCCTGTGTAATCTAATCAAGATAAATTATTATCTTAAATGCACTCTTAGCATAAATGTACGTTGATTTGTTAATTAATAACAATGTTTGCAAAACCAAATGTAATTGGCTGACATAAATTTTTTAAAAATCATGGATGGTAGTCAGTTTTGTGCAGTGTGAATTTATCCATTTGTAAGAGCAAAAACAACAACAAAAATGACACATGTTCAAAGAAAATGTTGAAGAAAAATTATATTGTTAAAAGACGAGCACTTAAAATGTAGCGAGTTAATGATAATTCTTTATAGGCCTTAAGGAATTACTGCTATTGAAAAGGTAATGTCTTCAGGTTCTGAGCTAGTTCTGTTTGATTTGTTTAAAGAAGTGTAAATCATTTCAACATGCTTATGTAATGTATAATTAAATATATTTAAAAGATTAACATGTAATAGTCTTTAAAAATGTTTCTTCTAATTATGTTAAGAACACTGAGAAATCACTGTTTTGAATTTATGTAAACTAAGTCCACTGCTTAAAAAGCATCTCTTTAAAATAGGGTTACAATTCTATCTACTCTCTTTTCAGCTTTTCAGTGCTAGTTCAAAAGTTCTTGTAAAAGAATATAAAATAAAATAAAAACTGAATCCAAATGTTAAACCATAAATATGAAACTTTGTTTTGACCCTTCCCCTCTAGAGGTCTTGAGTTACTAATGGGGTTAGGATTTCAACTCTTAATGGGACTTGGTGCATTAATGTTTTGTATGCATAGAATTTGGCATTTGGTTTAATAAGTGGTTGACATTGGTGATGTCCCTTAATTTGCTTAAATGTAATTGGCTCTTTTATCAGTCAAACCTGTATGGATTGGCAATTGATCAGAAAGAGTCAGCCATGACTCTGCATGTAGTTAAATGATGGAACCACCAGTTAAACTCAGTGTTGCATTATAATAAGCTGAAACCAGGAAAACAAATGATCTTAGAGTTGTTAGGTGAAAGAAAACCGAGAAGTTTTGCATGATGTTCAAGTTCAGAACAAAGGCATTTATGGAGTATATAAATTTTAAATACGCTGCATTTTGCCTGAAGACTTTTTTTTCCAGATGAACTGAAATCTTGTCTGGAACTGTCTTTGTTACATCAAAGAACTGTATAGAAAGCTAAAAGAGACAGAAGAAGCATAAAAGGGCATAGTTTAAAATGATTAGTGACAAATTTCATACAGCAGAGGTAGAAACATTTTTTTTTCCCTGAGCTCTCTTCCCTCCACCCAAAATGAATAAATTCATCCCATTAATCTTGTCCTAAAATGTTTCAGTAAGAGTTGTTAAAAAAGAAAGAAAGCAACATAGTAATTGAAGCTCAGTAGCACAATCAAACAATGCCATTCAAGCAGTTTTAAAATCAACTTGAATAGCAATTACAGTTTCAAAAATAGCAGGAAGGAATATGTGAGAATGTTAAACTATTTCAGTTTAGATTAGGGATGTACGAAAGGGACTTACCTTGTCCCGCAGCTTTTTTCGCGGTGGGGGGGAGGCGCTTCGCTTCTCCCCCGAAGTTCATGCGAGGGGGGGGAGGCTTCCCGCCTCGCCCGGCCGAAATTCAGGCCGGGCGGGCCTCGCTGGTGAAAGTCAGGCTGGGTAGAAGCGCCCCGTCTACCCGGCCACGAAAAAAAAACAAAACAAAACACCACCCCCGTGTTAGGCTACGTAACGTTGCCCTTATAATAGCGTTGCCCTTATTTTCGCCGTAGTCTACGTAAATCTTTACGTAGACTACTGGGACCAAATAAGGAACGCAAATGGCGGCTCCCTATGGGGGCCGCTATTTGCGTACGCGCTTTTTTTTTTTTCAAAGTTAGCCGTGATAGGCTACGTGATGATTAACGTAGCCTATCACGGCTAACATTGCAAATCTAGCCATGATAGGCCACGTTAATCGTTACATAGCCTATCACGGGGGTGGTTTTTTTTTTAAATTTTCCTTGTAATGGCGGCAGCGGCAGCCGGTCGAAAGACCGGCTGCCGCCCCCGCCCCTGACGAAGACCCAACGAACCACTGCCGGGACCCGCTGCCGGGAGGGACATTCGTGAAAGGTAAGTCCCATCCCGGGGGTGGCAGGGGGGGCGGGGGGGTGGCGGAGAATTTGACTGCCGATTTCGGGGGGCCGAATGCGTTGGCACTCGGCCCCCCGAAGTTTCGGGGAGAAATTCTCCCCCATCCCTAGTTTAGATGCTCTGCAGAATGCTTTTATTGTTGTTGTTCTGGGAGGGTGCTAGCAAAGGAGGGTGCTAGTAAAAATGTTCCTCTTTCAAATGCACATAGTTAGGGATGTACAAATCCCCTTACCTTGAGTTCACGGGGGTCCGCGGGGGGGGAGGCTATCTGTTCCTCCCCCCCCTGGAATCCTCGCTGGCCAGCTCCGCTCCGTGGTGAGTCTGCGGAGCCACCAGCTGGCTCTGTTCCGCAAGTGATACGGCTGCCATTGCTGTGCTGTATCGCTGCTGAGCAGAAACAGGAAGTGATCCGGACACAAATGGCATCCGCTGTGCCGTTTGCGTCCCTGTTTCTTCTCACGATAGGCTACGCATCTGTATTTACATAGATATTTACGTAGCCTATTGCGTGAAAAACCAGGGACGCAAATGGCATCGACTACGCTGTTTGTGTCCCTGTTTTTTCACGCGATATGTGAAGTAAATATCTACGTAAATACAGACGCGTAGCCTATCGCGAGGAAAAACAGGGACGCAAACGGTGTAGCAATTGCCATTTGCATCCGGATCACTTCCTGTTTCTGCTCAGCAGCGATACGGATGTAGGGATGTACGAAAGTGACTTACCTGTTTGCGGATGTGATTCACGGTGGGGGGGAGGCGCTCCGTCCCTCCCCCCGGAATCCTCGATGGGGGGGAGGCGATCCGGTCCTCCCCCCCGGAATCCTGGCCGTTTCCGCTCCATGGTGGCTTCGCAGAGCAGCCAGCCAGGGCCATCCACAGCCTAAGTTCTGGCCACGGACGGGAGACTGTGGACGCAAATGGCGGCCACCGTAGCAGCCGCCATTTGCATCCAGCCAGGCTGCTGTGATAGGCTACTTAAGTATTTACGTAGCCTATCATGCCAAGCAAAAAACAACAACAAACCAGTGTATGCAAATGGCGGTGGCTATGGTGGCTGCCATTTGCATTCCCTGTTTTTCGCTGTTCTAGCCTACGTAAATATTTACGTAGGCTATTACGGCGAAAAAAAGGGGAATGCAAATAGCGTAGTGGGCGCTATTTGCGTTCCTTTTTTTCCTCCATAATAGCCTACATAAATATTTATGTAGGTTAGAATGGCGAAAAAAAAGGAACGCAAATGGCGCCCACTAGCCGCCGCCATTTGCGTATGCTGTTTTTTTGGGGTGGTGAGCCATGATAGGCTACGTAAATACTTCCGTAGCCTATCACAGTTGCAAGGACGCCAATGGCGACTGCAGCAGCCTGGCCATTGCTGGCCAGGAGACCAGCTGCTGGAGCCGCCGGAGCTGCCGCCGCCAGAACCGCCGCATCCGCCCCAGGTAAGTTCTGTCCTGGGGGGATTCTGTTGGGGGGCAGGGGGACGTTCCTCCATGGATTCCGGGGGGCCAGATTCCCACTGGAATCTGTGGCAGATTTCTTTGCCATCCCTATACAGATGGCAACGGCGGCTGTATAGCTTGTGGAATGGAGCTGCTGGCGGGGACGATTTGGCTCCGCAATGGTCCGGTGGGAGGCGGAGGTGAGTGAGATCATTCCACCACAGACTCCGGAGGCCAAATTCCTCCGGATAATCCCTACATTTAGTGCTGCTCCAGGTTAGCCCAACCAGCAGATAGGGATGTACGAAAGGGACTTACCTTGTCCTGCAGCTTTTTTCACGGTGGGGGGAAGGCGCTTCACTTCTCCCCCCGAAGTTCAGGCAAGGGGGAGGAGGCATCCCTCCTTGCGTGGCTGAAATTCAGGCCGGGGAGAAGTGCCCCGTTTCCCCGGCCGCGAAAGAAAAAGTAAAAAAACAAAACAAAAACCCGTGATAGGCTATGTAACGATTAACGTAGCCTATCACGGCTAGATTTCCAAAGATAGCCATGATAGGCTATGTTAATCGTCATGTAGCCTATCACGGGTGACTTTGGGGGAAAAAAAAAGCGCGTATGCAAATTGCGTTCCTTATTTTGGCATGTCTAGTCTACGTCAAGTTTTACGTAGACTACGGCGAAAATAAGGGAACGCTATTTGCATTGCCCTTATTTTCGCCGTAGTCTACGTAAATCTTTATGTAGACTAGACGTGCCAAAATAAGGAACGCAAATGGCGGCGCCCATGGGCCGCCGCCATTTGCGTACGCGCTTTTCTTTTTTTTTCCAAAGTCACCCGTGATAGGCTACGTGACGATTTACGTAGCCTATCACGGCTGACTTTGGAAATCTAGCCGTGATAGGCTACGTAAATTGTCACGTAGCCTATCACGGGTGTGTGGTTTTTTGTTTTGTTTTTACTTTTTTATTTTGTAATGGCAGTGGCGGCAGCCTGTCGGGAGACCGGCCGCCGCCCCCGCCCCCGACAAAACGCCGCCGAACCACCGCCAGGACCTGCCGCCGAGAGGGACTTTCGCTGAAGGTAAGTCCCATCCTGGGGGGGGCGGGGGGCCGGCGGACAATTTCCCCAACACTTTTGGGGGGCCGAATGCCTCGGCGCTTGGCCTCCCAAAGATTCGTGGAGAAATTCTCCACCATCCCTACCAGCAGAGTAGGTAATAAAGGGGGCCTCCCAGTGGCATTAGAATTCAAGAGGCACCAGGCTGCTCTGGAAAACTCTCAAAGTGAACCTCCCAGAGAGCTTCAGCTATGGGGTGGTATAGAAATATAATAAATGATTAAATGAATGAAAGTGGGAGCAAAAATGTATCCTCACCTCAATACCTCAAGGCAATGGTCTGGGCAGATACTAGGGATGTTAGAGAATTCCGCCACTGATCCCAGGGGGGCTGAATTCCAGTGAATTCGAACTCCAGCTGCGGCTTTGGCTCCAGTGGTGGTGGTGGTGGTGGCAGTGCCCCCCCGGAATCCTGCCCGGCCGGCTCCACTCCGCGGCCAGGCCGTGGAGCCGCCGGCCAGGCCAACCCGCAGTGGGGCCTCCGGCCGCTGCCGGGCTGCTGCGGACACAAATGGCGTCCTGAGTAGGGGACGCCGTTTGCGTCCCTATGGTACCCCGTGATAGGCTACGTAAATATTTATGTAGCCTATGACGGCTAAAGCAGGGACGCAAATGGCATCCCCTACGCCATTTGCCTTCCTGTATTAGCTGTGTTAGGCTACGTAAATATTTATCCATGGTATTTTATGTTTTTATATATATATATATATATATATATATATATATATAAAACAAGAACAGCTTTAGCCTTCATAGGCTACATAAATTTTTATGTAGGCTATCACGGGCTACCATAGGGACGCAAATGGCATCCCCTACTCAGGACGCCATTTGTGTCTGCAGCAGCCCGGCAGCAGCTGGAGGCCCCACTGCGGGTTGGCCCAGCTGGCGGCTCCATGGCCTGGCCGTGGAGTGGAGCTAGCCGGGCAGGTTTCCGGGGGGGAGGAATGGATCACCTCCCCCCCATCGAGGATTTTGGGGGGAGGGACGAAGCGCCTTCCCCCCCCACGGATGTCCCTGGATGAAACCAGGTAAGTGTTTTGTACATCCTTAGCAGATATGTCCAACCCCCAACAATTTTCTGTCCTCTTGACACTGTCTAGGCCCCATGGGTACTAGGCATATTCAGCAAAGTTTGGCCAGGTCTGATGGAAGACTTGTGGTCAGTAACAGGAAACAGTTCTTTGACAGCTAGGAATCAGTCTGTAGGGTAGGAGTGTTGAACCACAGGCACGTGGGCCAAATTCAGCCCACCTGGGTTCCCAATCCAGCCCTCTTGGCTTCCCCAGATGGCCATGTCCCCTTCCCCAGGCCCCACCCCTTTTCCCTCAAACTGCTGATCATGTGGCAGCCAGCAAAAAACTGGCTTTTGCTCAGTTTTTCCCTATTCAAAAAGGTTAAAATACATCTCCTAAGGCTTGGTTACTGGCAGCAAGATTTTAAGCTAAAATATGCTGGTAATTTCGGTATTTGGGCACAGACCTTTTGGCCCTGTCACCTTTTTCTTTCAGTCCTGCCCACCACAGGAATGTGATCCCCAAGAGATTCCCTGAAATTGAATTCAGCAACAGCAACAGGCTGAAAGAAGCTCAACACCCCTGCTGTAAGTAGGGGTGCACGAAACCCACTTACCTGGTCTCGCAGCTTTTCGTGGTGGGGGGGGAGGCGCTTCGCTACTCTCCCCCCGAAGTTCAGGCCAGGGGGGGAGGCTTCCCGCCTCGCCCGGCCGAAATTCAGGCCGGGGGGGAGGCTTCCCGCCTCGCCCGGCTGAAATTCAGGCCAGGGAGGAGGTGCCTCGCCCGGCCGCGAAATTAAAAGTTAAAAAAAACAAACAAAACGCCCCCGTGATAGGCTACGTGACGATTAACGTAGCCTATCATGGCTAGATCTGCAAAGTCAGCCATGATAGGCTACGTAAATCGTTACGTAGCCTATCACGGGGGCGTTTTTTTTTTTTTAGTTTTATTGGAATGGCGGCGGCAGCCAGTCGAAAGATCGGCTGCCGCCCCCGCCCCGTACGAAGACCCGGCGAACCGCCGCTGGGACCCGCCGCCGGGAGGGACATTCGGGAAAGGTAAGTCCCGTCCCGGGGGGGTGCGGGGGGCAGGTGGGGCGGAGAATTTCTCCCCGAAACTTGTTCGGGGGGCCAAACCCGTTGGCGCTCGGCCCCCCGAAGTTTCGGAGAGAAATTCTCCGCCAACCCTAGCTGTAAGAAGAGCACAGGAAGAGAGACCAAACCTTCAAGCAACTGAATGCATATGGCTGGTAGAAAGAGCTATGTGTGTTCAGTAGACCAGGTAGGGATGGCGGAGAATACCACCATGGACTCCAATGACGCCGGATTCTAAGAATCCGGCCGCCCGGAGTCTGCAGCAGAACGAAAGACTAACCTACGCCACCTGGGGGAATCCTAATGGGGCCGGATCCTACCTTCTGCCGTCCGTCCGCTGCTGCCTATCCCATCTGCTCCTGCCTGTCTTTGGATGCAAATGGCATCCGGCATAGCGGATGCCATTTGTGTCCCTGCCATTTGCCGTGACAGGCTACGTAAATCTTTTCGTAGCCTATCACGGCAAACAGCAGGGACGCAAATGGCATCTGCTATGCTGGACGCCATTTGCGTCTGAAGACAGGGCGGCAGCGGATGGACCCGGCCGGCAGCTCCACAGACTTGCCGCAGAACAGACCCAGCCGGGCAGGATTCTGGAGGGAGGAATGGATCACCTCCCGCCCCGCGGACCCCCCCGGCGGACTCAAAGGTGAGTTCCGTACACCCCTAAGACCAGGGGCAGGCAACATGTGGCCTCCAGATGTTGGACTGCAATGCTCATCGTTCCTCATCATTGGCTATGCTGCCTAGGTCTGATGGGAGTTGCAGGCCAGCAGTATCTGGAAGGCCACCTGTGCACTAGACTGTCATCATAATCCCTATGTACATATAAAGTGCATGCATGTAGGCCCTTCTCCAGAGTACAGCCATCATGGACCTTGTAGTAGCGTTGGATGGATCCGTCAATTTCAGGCTTGCTGAGGTTGTTGGTGTTGTCTGTGTCAAGCTTGTTCTGTCCCCTTTTCACATGAGCCTGTAGTGGGGGTTTTCTTTTGTGCCTCTGCTATTGGACAGAATAGTCTAGGTGGGTGCATACTATTCTGTCTAATAGCACATGCAGAGGTTCAAAACATAAATCAAATATCAGTGGAGAAAGTTGTCATCCCTGTCTAGTACTTCTCACAAGTAAAAATAAATATGGAAAAACACCATTAACTCCAGCTCTTTAAAAATATAAAATTTTGACTCATTTCAGAAATTTTACAGGGAAGCCAAAGTTACTCAATATATCAGTATTCAAAGCTATCAAATCAACAACGAATCTAAGGTTATCAGCTCCTTGTCTATGTTTAATAAATCCCACCTGGTCTGGTTGAACCAGTGTTGCAATAACTTGTTACAATCTATTGGCCAGAATTGCAGTTAATATTTTAATATCTACGTTAATTAACGAAAAAGGTCACTAGTTAGCACAAAGGTATGATCCTTGCCAGGCTTAGGAACTAATGTAAAATAAGCAGCATTTAATGATGAGGAAAGGAACCCCGATCCCAAACTATGATTATAAATACTATAAAGCTTTGGAACTAAGAGGCTGGGAAATGTTTTATACCACTCAATTGGAAATCCATCCAGACTAGGTGATTTCCCAGTATTCATATTCGTAATTACTTTCAGAATTTCCTCCATATGCAAAGGAGCCAGGAGTAACTGTCCTTGTGAGAAATCTAAACCAGGAAGATGAACACAGGGGAAGAAAGGTGCCCATATCCTGCTGCACACCCATTCTATACAAATCGGAATAAAACCTTAAAAATTGTGAGGAGAGTAGTATATAACATCTCATCTTTAATAGCTGAAATAATATTTCAGTCTTTTTGCTATTTAAGACGACGTGCCAGATGGCACTGGGATGCTCACCATTTTCCCAGTATGCCTGCTGTAAACAGAGTGTTGGGACTGGGAGCCAGGAGATCTGGGTTCTAGTCCCCACTCAGCCATGGAAGGCACTGGGTGACTTTGGGACAGTCACAGACTCTCAGCTCAACCTACCTCACAGGGTTGTTGTTGTGAGGATGAAATGGAGAGGAGGAGGATTATGTATGTCACCTTGGGTTCCTTGCAAGAAGAAAAAAGGTGGGATATAAATGCAATAAATAAATACGGGATAAAGCAAATTCCATCTGCTGTGAAAGAATCTTATTCAACTCATATTTAACATTCCGCAGCTACTGAAATAGTTGTGCAGTTGGGTGAATGGGAAACGAGGTTATATGAGATATCAACTTCTTATTTAGAAACATTTGTTGCATTTTTAAATTTGTTTTCTTATATAGGTAGCGCAGGCAATAATTCTGCCCCATATGAAAGCTTTACTGGCCTCCCACTCAGTGTTATAAGAATCAACAGTACCCTTCTTAATGTTAAAATACTTGGGTAACTCAGCAGAGATCTGATTTTTAAACATCTCATCATTACGAAGAGAGACATTAAAGCACCAGAGACGGGGGGGCTTAGGCAATCTTAAAATTACTACTTCAAGCATACGGGGGTATGGTTGAAACTACCAGTGTATCAATCTTACAAACATTTATTTGACGTAGCAAAGATGTAGAAACCAAAAAATAAACTAATCAAAAGCAATTATGATGTATAGGGATTTTGCAGGAGTCCGGGAGGGGGCTGGAGTCCGTCAGACTCCCTCTGCTTGACTTCCCAGACCCCACTTGCCGAGCTGCTGCATGCTTACCAGGCCATTCACTGTGCAGTCTGCAAGTTCCCAGTGGCCACCTGTCCCCTCCCTGAGCTGCCATTTTGCAAAAAATGATCCATTTACACCTGCAATGTTGCGTAAATGACCCCTTTACGGCTGCCATTGATGCAACATTACTTTTATGGAAAACCCTGAGCCACCATTGTTTTACAAAATGGCAGCTCAGCTAGGGAACAGGTGCTCACGGGGCACTCGTGGGGTGCTTGCGTGGCTGTCCAGCAGCTTGTGCAGTGTGGCAAGCAAGGGTGGGCAGCAGTGGCAGTGTGGCAAGCTCCCGGCAGGGACAGATGGAAATGAATCCGTCCATCTCTAATGATGGACAGATGAACTAAAGGAGTAGTCTCTCTCACCAAGATGCAAAATTCTCCAAGCATAAATCAAACCAAGTTCATCCATATAAGCCTGAAGTATAAATCTCACCACCGTTTGCATTTTAGGAGCAGGCCTACCCCTACCCAGTAAAGGGTCCACAATCTCATTGAAGACCCTGCCCACAATCAAATAATATTAAGCTATACCAACCAATTTGCTAAAACATTCATGAAACGTAACTGGAGAATTGTTATTAAGCCCATACACATAGATCATACAATTACTTTATCAATATATTTCCCAACCAGAATCAAAAAGTGATCATCAGGGTCAATAATCATCTGTTGAACTGAATAGCCAAAACAAACATTGCTTTAAAGATGTAGCTGCTAGCTATGTCTTTAAAGTAATGTCTGTTTTGGCCTTCAGTGTGGTGTGTGGACAGGACTTAAAGGGGCTGTCCAACAGTCTAGAGTAGGGGTGGGGTATGTCTTTCAGACTGAGGGTGACATTCTGTTTCAGAGAAGTTCTCGTGGGTTGTATTTCAGTGGTGGGCAGGGCCAAAGGCAAAAGGGCTGGGGGTGGGGAAATACCACAAATAGCCTATTTTACCTTAAAGATCTTACTGCCAATAAGCCTTAGGAGAGGCATTTCAAACTTTTAGAAGAGCTGGGCAAAACTGCACAAAAGCTGGGAAACCAGCAAATGATCAGTGGCTGGGGAAAAGGAGCACAGACATTTGTGGAACCCCAGAGGGCTGTATTTGGCCCCTGGGTGGGTCTACAGCCTTGTATTGTTACAGTGTTTGGTAGCTTGATGCCCTCTGACAACGAATGATGGAGATATGTAGGGATGTATGAAAGTGACTTACCTGTTCGCGGATGTGATTCACGGTGGGGGGGAGGCGCTCCATCCCTCCCCCCGGAATCCTCGACGGGGGGGAAGGCAATCTGGCTCTCCCGCCTGGAATTCTGCCCAGCCGGCTCCGCTCCATGGCAGCTCCACAGAGCAGCCGGCCTGTCGGCCAGGGCTGTCCGCAGCCGGAGTTCCGGCTGCGGACGGGCTGCTGCGGACGCAAATGGCGGCTGCCATAGCGGCCGCCATTTGCGTCCAACCAAGCTGCCATGATAGGCTACGTAAGTATTTACGTAGCCTATCACGCCCAAGCCAAAAAAACAACAACAATAAACCAGCATATGCAAATGGCAGCAGCTGCCGCCATTTACGTTCCCTATTTTTTGCTGTTCTAGCCTATGTAAATATTTATGTAGGCTATTACGGTGAAAAAAAGGGGAACACAAATAGCGTAGTGGGCGCTATTTGCATTCCTTTTCTTTCCGCCGTAATAGCCTACGTAAATATTGACGTAGGCTAGAATGGCCAAAAATAGGGAACGCAAATGGTGGCCGCCGTAGCCGCCGCCATTTGCGTACGCTGGTGTTTTTTTGTGTTTTTTTGGCTTGGCGTGATAGGCTGCATAAATACTTACATAGCCTATCACAGCTGCAAGGACGCCAATGGCGGCCGCAGCAACCCGGCTGTGGCTGGCCAGGAGACCAGCCGCTGGAGCCGCCGCCGCCGCCGGAACTGTCGCCGCCGCCGAATTCGCCGCATCCGCCCCAGGTAAGTTCCATCCCGGGGGGATTCCGCGGGGGGGGGGCAGGAGGCCGTTCCGCCACAGATTCCGGGGGGCCGGATTCTAAAGAATCCGTGGTGGAATTCTCTGCCATCCCTAGAGATATGTAGAGTTTTGTGTAGTTAGTGCATTGATTAACCAGAGAGCTTGTGTTTCTGGCTCCGTGGGTCTGCATTCCTGAGATCAGGATTCCCCTTCTTCTTCCTAAGGTACCATCTCCTATCAGAGGTTAGCTGTCATTAGAGTTACTTTTGTTTTTGACGCCTCTGCTCTGAATAGTTGTATAGAAGTACAGCTGAACCATTCGCTCAGAGTTGTTAACCATGACGTTCGTCTTCTTCTTGATCTTTTTCCTTCCATTTTCCCTTGTATAATAAGTTGAAGTATAGCGTGTTTTTCGCCTCGGATAATATGACCAAGGTATTGTAACTTTCTTGTCTTGATGGTCTTTACCAGTTCTGTTTGCTGACTCTGCATAGTACGTTCTCATGTGTTACTTGATCAGTCCATGGTATTTTCAGCAAGCATCAGTATATCCACATTTCAAAGGATTCGATTTTCCTCAGTCAGATTGTTCTTCTTAAGTGTCCAAACCTCCACTCCGTAAAATAATGTTGAGAACATGTAGCATCTTACCATCCGAATCCTTACTGCAAGATTCAGGTCCCGATTCCATAATATCTGTTCCATTTTAACAAACGGTGTTCTTGTCATCTCCACTCTTGTGTTTATCTCTTGTGTTTGTTCATTTCTTTCATTGAGCCAAGTTCCTAGGTATTTGTATTTTGTGACTTGCTCAATTGACATATTATTTATTGTAATATTAAACAGAGTAAAAGGCTTTTTGCTTATCACCATATATTTTGTTTTCTTGATATTTATTTTAAGGCCATACTCATTACTTTATTAATCTGGTAGGATTCCCCTAGTTGCCAGTTTTTGCCATGGTCAGATGTCAGCCACCTTCACAGCCATAACACATGAGAAGTGATATCTCATGTTACTGGGGAGAGGGGTAAATAACGAAGTACAATTTTCAACAGCAAGTTCCTGTCATGTACACTATGTAGTTCCCCTTTTAACAGGTATTTTCTGTCCACTTTATTAGAGATAATTAGTTTTGGGGGTCTAATTCAAACAAATTGAATGTGTGTTTTTACTGTAGAAAGGATATCAGCAGTCACTACTTTTTGCTTTAGCTACAACTAAAATTGGGGCTGTGTAATTATAACACCCTTAATCATGTCATTTGTTGTGCTAAATGATTCTGTAATTAGAGTTACTAGTGGAGTTGATCTTAATTAGGATAGGTGGGGCTTCATTTATTTACAAGTATTAGGCACAATCTGACAAAGTTTAGCCCATTAAAGCCCCCTTGAATTCAATAGAGGAGATTTATTTTCCCATTGAAATCAATGGGATTTACAGTGTTTAACTTTGGCTGGATTGTTGCTAGTATTTGAACAGTATTATTTCATCTATTTTGTTGTATTATCTATTTCTATCTATTGCTGTTGCTATGGAACTCTGGCTTAAGCTGCTAAAACCGTTCCTCTAATGAATCAGTTACATGCCCACAAATCTGGGAATTTCATAAATTGCAGAAAGCTGTTAAACTGTGCTTGCCACTAATTAGACAATATGGCAAGATACATTTGCTGCGCTTGCCAAATACAGGATGCCACTATAGCTGAAGCACTGTGATCCACCGTAAATTGCATTGCAGCATACAAATCAATAGGATCGGTGTGTGAGAAAGAATGATATCAAAGAATGAGAAAGCCAGTTGACCCAATTTAACAAAGGAAAGCCAGACATGGAAGTTCCTTCCTGTGTACATGGCTAATATGGATACATTCACTATGGTACTCATCTGGGCTGGGACCTACTGAAATGATTGGATCTGACTTCCAATGTGCATGTAGATGTTCACGCCCAACCAGTGTTAGATGCAACTACAGGTGGTAGGTACAAGCATTCTTCATGTGCTATGCTTAATATAAGTCTCCTATAAATTGGACATAACATTAACATTCCTAGTAAATAATATATGGAGAAGGCAACTGACTTTTTAAAAGATAGCATAATTGTTTCCCTTTTTAATATATTTCTAGATGTTGCATGACAGGCCAGGAATCAGAAAAAAAAGTCTTTTTGTAACTTCAATAATATGATTTAAATCTCTCTCTTTTTTTTTTTAAAGAAATCTGGTGAGGCCTTTTTGAGTGTTTATTATATTTAGTTTTGACAACTTCAACTATTCTGCTTTCTCAATAAAATGTCATTTTAATAAACTGTCAGCAGAGGAAGACATCAGGATTTGTTTAATGCACATTATAGAAATGTATTTCTTATGCTGCTTGCATGGAGTTGCTAGAATGCAGAAGGTTAGTCTTCTGATTAAAAATATTCAGACAAAGTGAGCTGAGTATCAACTTTTGAGGTACTGAGCATAGCAGAGGAAGCTTTGAAGTTTCCTTGCTTGTAATAGCCTCAGCGAGCCTGCAGCACAGACACTGCTCCCTAACACATTTATGTACACTTATGTGGGTTTTATAGACAAAAAATAAAATAAAAAGAGATTCTCTTAAGTTCATCCCGAGGGCAAGAACTGTGGGGTTTATAGAGGAGAAGAGGGGATCAATCACTGATTTCCCCCCTTAACCAGGGGATAAATAGTAGGATATTGTTCCTTAAGTGTAATTTCCATAAAAGTTCTCCTCGCTTTTTGGCTTTTTCCCCCCGTTTACAATGGCAAGCATTCTGTGACTTTCAGGTTAATGCCAATCCTATTTGAAATGAAGTAGTTTGAAGTGATATAGTAAAATTTTAAAAACAAAGAAACCCTAAGAAATGATGATTCGTATTCTTAGGATATGCATATGTATATATCATAACACTGAGTTTATATTAGAGTTAGTGTCGTTTTGGCATTGGATTTTGACCTCATTTTGCCATGCTTAATTTATTATAAATGTCCTTGCAATCTTTTCTTTTTTTGTGGCAGGGCAAAGAAGAAGCTCACAGTGTATACAGGCAGCATGCATACAAACAACCCACATGTTTGACAGGAATCAGTGCACTCTGATGCCTCACATTGGCAAGCCAACAAGGGTGTCCTGGCAGAAAAACAGCTGGGTCTTCTGCTTTGCTCCTGATTGTTCACAATAGCTCTGAAACAGGCCATGAAGCTGCCCTTGAGATATGGCTTGAGTGAGGATCTGGCATTATAGGGAAGAGAGTAAAAAGTTTCATCCAAAAGGATGAAATAATTTTACTCATTTCCTAATGAGTGGGAGGGATGCCCATCGTCGCTGGGAAATCCGTTCCTTTTTTGACTCGACAGAATTCTATGGTGTATACAACTTGCTTTGCATCTGTGAGCTGAGCTGAGGCTATTCACCAAACTCCGGGAAATTCCAAGGAACGCATTTCTTGGAAGTTTCTGCGATTTGTGCAAATTTCTGTGCAATTTGCACAAATTATGGCCGGATTTGTGCAAATTATGGAAATTTGGCCATAATTTGCATACTCTAAGCAAATTTGGCCATAATTTGCACAAATTACTCAGAAATTTGCACAGATTGTAGAACTCCCCCCACCCCGCAGAAAATTCCCAGAAAAGCTGCTGTGGAAGTCTCGGGTGTGTGTGATCCCATCCAACTCCATCCCCCAAATGGATTTCTCCGACATCTCTAATGATTGGTCAAAATGGTATTCTATTTAGACCTTGGAGCCTCAGCTTCGGGTCCATTTGTATCAGCTGGGACACTTAAATTCCCAAGTGGAGTCCAAAATCTCACTCATTTGTAGGGATGGCAAAGAATTCCGCCATGGATCTCGGTGAGGCCGAATGCCAGTGCATTCAGCCCCCTGAACTCCGTGGCAGAATGGCCTGCCACCCACTACCCCCCTGCAGATCCCCCCCGGGATGAGACTTACCTGGGGCGGATCTTCTGGGCGGCTGCGGCGGAGGCGGCTGGTCTTCTGACCGGCTGCCACCGCCGCCATTTCCAGTGTTGGAAAAAAAAAAAAGACGTGATAGGCTACATAAATCTTTACGTAGCCTATCATGTCTGACTTAAAAAAAAATGCGTGTACGCAAATGGCGACGGCTATGGCCGCCACCATTTGCGTTCCTTATTTTGGCCCATCTTAGTCTACGTAAATATTTATGTAGACTAAGACGGTGAAAATGAGGGGGAACGCAAATAGCGTCCGCTACGCAGAGCACCTCCACCCCCGGCGAGGATTCCAGGGGGAGGGACGGAGCGCCTCCCCCCCCCAGCGGAACCCGGCGGAGCCAGGTAAGGGCAATTTCGTACATCCCTACTCATTTGAGATTCCAAAGTAGATCTGTGCCTGTGTGCGCACATGTGTGTGTGCTCACAAATTATGTTTTAAGTCAAATCAATTATGATTTCACTGTTATAACAAAGAAGTGAAAGTAGTACACAAGTTAAAACCAAAAACCTTGTTTGAGCAAGTTTCAGAAGTAAGCTGACTTATTGAAATCTTCATTCTAAAATGAAGTAACAATGTGGCTATGGAAAGAGCAATCCTATGTCCCCTAGAAAGCATCTGGGGGAGATAGGCTTTTTCGGTTTCTGGACTCTGACCTCAGAACCCAGAAACCACACTCCCCACCCCTGCACCCTCGTAGCTGGTGCAGTTCTCTCTGCACTGGCTATATCTCCATGCTTGGAAATGGAGCACGGAGATGGGGGAAAGAGGGCAGACCTGGGGGCAGGGAGGGACTGCCAAAGCCACATTACGAGACTGCCAAAGCCACATTACACAGCTTCCTATGTGCCGTGCAGCCTTCTCCCTGCTTCTCTGAAGCTCCCCGGCTAGACAGGTGAAATTGCCTGTCTAGCCAGAAATGCAGAGTGGCTGGAGCATGGAGGCAAGGATCGCCTCTGTGCTCCAGCCACCCTGCACTGGATAGTCATCAGCCTCTGAGTTTGGAGGCTGATGACTATCTCCGTAGGATTGTGCCCCAAAATATGAAAAAGTATGCTTATATGGTGCCCTGAGAATAAATAGTAGCATAGTAGAATTAAAATAGGTGTTCCATGGCTGTTTTAATGGGCAAAGTGAAGAACCTGTTGCAAGTGTTTCCTTTTTTTAATGTGCCATGAAATTTAGAAAATCTACATATTACTTCCCACAAGACATGGTTTCTGTGTTAGGCATGGGTGGTCTTTTTAATTTCTTAAGAACCATCAAGGATAATTGGAAAGAGGCTTCTGATAATGATACTTCTTTTTCATCTATTTTAAAAAAATATTTATTTATTTATTTATTTATTTATTTATATAAATGAAATAAACAATACCAAAATTACCAACAACCTAATCAATACTTCAATTTCCCAACAGTACAATATTCTGATGAGAACACCACAATAACAAAGAGAGAAGAAAAAAGAGGGGGGGAAAGGGGGAAAAGGGGAAAAGGGAGGAGGAAAGGAAGTGAAGAAAAAAGAAAAATTCCCTTCCCCCCTTCCTTCCCCCCTCCCTCCCCCTTAAAAAATTGAGTTTAAACTCCAACACCCCCCAGCCTCCGATGCCATTCTATTTTAAAAACTGTATCTATAACCTTAACAATCTTACAGTTTAATAAACAACCTTACGTTTCTATATCATATCATCAATCTTATATCAAAGAAACAGGTGTACAATTCATTCCCAAAAGCCTATATTATTAGTAATAATAATAATAATAATAATAATAATTTTTAAAAATATAGTATTATATAATAATAAAACTTAATATAAACCTTCAACCATCGGTAATATATTTTATACTAGATATATTATCTATTTTAAAATAAAAAATATAAAGAAAAGCAAGAAAAAATAAAAGATGAAAGAGAGTAAACCAATATAAATATAATCATTTATCTTCTGAATTAGCCTGGATCATGTAGAGTAACCACAAACAGTTAACAAAGCTTGTTTCAAGATTCCAGTTCATGGGGCTGTAACGGAATTCTCATGCATTTTTACGTTAAGCCATGCCTCTGCCATTTCATGATTTAGAAACTTCTTCATCTGACCTTCAGACACAATACAAAACGTAGCAGGATATTTTAAGTAATATTGGAGGTTCATTTGTTTTGCCATATTCTTTGCTTTGATAAATTGCCTTCTTTTATTCGCCATCTCTTTGATGTAGTCTGGAAATAACATAACTTTATCTTGTTTCCAGGAAAGGCTTCCAGCGACCCTTGCCAAACGCCGTATATAATTCTTTGTGGAGACTTTTGCAAATTCAGCTATGATCATGTAATCAGTCCCTTTAGCATTTGGCACACGAAATGCCTGCTCAATATCAAGAAAATAATCAGATGGAATAGGGAGTATCTCATGCAAAAGTTTATCCACAAAAATAGACAATTTTACATCATTGGGCAGATTTTTAATCCCAATAATACATACATTGGATCTTTTTGTGAAGGCATCCAGTTGAGAGATTCTATCAGAGATATTTTTAAAACAAATTCATGTCGTAGTTTCATTTCCTGCCACTCGGTCTTCAAGCTCATTAATTTTCGTCTCCATTTTTTGCTGTGACGCATTAATTAAATCTACAGCTCCTTGCAGGGCAGCCGGTGATGGAATTTTGGATTAAATCCAACCTTTTGACTTGTTCCATAAATTGCAAAGATAAAGTCTTTATCAGCGTAAATAATTCCCCTATATCTTCTGTTTTCGACACTTTTGACACAGAGGATGCGGGGGGAGTAGATGCTAGCTCCTTTCTTCTCTTCAGTGCAGACATGTTTCTCTCAAACAGATCTTACAGCTCCTCACATGTTCTCAAATATTGTTAACATTTCTTAAATCATCCCTCAGAGGTTGTTGATATTTCTTAAAGCTTTTATTATTATGGAACATGTCAGCCCTGTTTTCTCCTGTAAAATAGGAGTCTCAGTACAGCCTTTTGCATTGGTAAAAAGCTCTGGGGAGATAATCCTGGAATCCAGCCCCCCCCCCTCCACTATCTCCTGGGGGTTACTTTTCTCCAAGATGTTGTCCAGGGATACTGTCTTGCCCCCCTTTCAATTCCAGAGGGGAGATGAAAAGGTTTCTCAACCTTTTAAAAAGCTGTTTGAGAAAGCTCCCACGGAGACCCGTGGGAAGCTGCCAAAGCAAAATTGGTCCCAGCCGGAAGTCCTTCCTTTTCATCTCTTAATGTATCCTCCCTTATGTAGTCAGAGTTGGCTATAATGCTTTGTCTTTTACTTTGACATGTAGGGCAAAACCCAGAAAAGCTGTTCTGAGGTTGAGCTAAATGACATAGTGCACCAAAAGTCTTATAATAACTAGAGCTAGCCATTTTTTTTTTACGGCTGCAAATTGCGTCCACTACGCCATTTGCATCCATAAAGCTGTTAGATTTACCTAAATGCAGCCGTAAATGGCTGCATTTAGGTTAACCTAACAGCTTTTTGGCCACAAATGGCGTAGTGGAAGCCATTTGCATCCAGAGTTAGTTAGCCCAGCGAAGCGATACGTCATGGCAATGGCGACCGGCCGTATCACCAGCGATGCAGACCCGGCGGCCAGCTCCACAGGATCGCAGAGCAGAGCTGGCCCGGATGGATTCCGGGAGGGGGGACGGATCGCCTCCCCCCCCCGGACCCTCCCAGACCAGAAAGGTAGGGGATCTGTACACCCCTACTAAAAAGGCATAAGAATTAATAGCAGATGAGTTTCCCTAGGGAGATAATTCCAAAGGTAGGCCTTACAACTGAGAAGACTGTGTCTTGGGTAGTTACCCACTTAAAGTTAGGGCATCTAGAGAAGAGTTTCTGGAGATGATCTTAGCATACAGGAAGGTTCATGGGGGAGAAGACAATCCTTCATTCTTGTATTATAAATCATGGTATATTAATCCAAGATGGTTATGTATGAATTGGTCCTATAGCAGCTCTATAGTGCTAGTGATGGGCATCTATAATAATAGTGTTTTTTCAGCTCTGTTGTTATGCCCACTTCTTCTGCATTATCATTCATGGTTGTTTGAAAAATAAACACCTTGAGAGGAAATAAACCTCCTGAATATGTTGTTTTGCTCTTTGTGGACCAGACAATATTACTTTGTATCTAAATGTAAAGAAATCGCCCGACAACCGTGATGTATTAAATTATAACTGAGAACAAATTCAAGGATCAAATATGATCTTTGGGAGAGATCACTTTACTAGTAGGAAAAATCATTACCTTTTTCCTAGGCTCATATATTTGTACTGTATGTCTCAGAAATATCATTCCTCACAGTTTCTGAATCTTGATGTTTAATTTAACACAAAGGTCTTTGAGCAGCTCAATGGGGGGCTTTTGCTGGTGCAGTCTGATAGAAGAAAATTGAAATGTACATGTTTTTTTCTTTTATATCAAAGAAGTGCAAGAATCTAAACTGACATTTTACATCAAATAAATTATGAACTGTGTACAGTGCACCTAAGGGAACAACAAGCAAATTAGATTTTTGTTAAGGGGGTGGGGGAGAGAAGCCAAAATAATAAAAAATAGGTTTTATCTGAACCTGACATGCAATGCAGTATTCTTTACACTAGAGATTATAGATTACTTCAAAGACCAGATACTTTGAATTCTTTGACAGGTTGTGAACAAGACAGCTAACAGCATAATCCTATACATGTTTACTCAGAAGTAAGTCCCATTATGTTCAATGAGGCTTACTCCCTCACAAGTGCATTTAGGATTGCAGTCTAAGTTAATGTATAGTGCGACTGGAACATTAAACTTGGTAGCCATTGCTTCTTCATTGGATTTGACTCATGACTCCAAGTGAGTGCTAGAATGCCTGTATTTACACTGTTATGCTATTAATTACTTCAGTCACAGCTCCAGTGGATTAAGTCTAAAACCCACCAGAAGGCAACATATAGTATTGTGTTACCTTTGAATCTCGAAACATTCTTTATATTATGCAGGTGCCTTAATTTGCTTGTGATTTTATAGGATAACTGTAAAAATACTCATTTTAATTTTGTTCTGATTTCCATGATGCATTTCCCCCTGTAATTATGTACTCCAACAGCATGTTGTCAAGTGCGATATCAAATTTGTAAGACACTGAAAGGGAAAAAGTCTAACGTGAAATAGTCCACATTTGGTGAGTGAAGAAGGAAATATAATCCAAGGGATCTAGCTATGTTTAAGCATTCTTCCTTCCCACCCCAATCTTTGGAAGCAGGGGGTGGCCAGTTAAATTAAATACACCACCAATATACTAAAAGAGAGAATTAAACTTAAGTGGAATTAACAATAGGAGATAGAAATCCTATGTCCCCTAGGCAGCATCTGGGGCACCAGAGAATAGTTTGGATTCCTGGATTCAAGGCCAGAGACAGTGCTCCAACCTTGGAGCCAGGAGTTGGAGCTCCCTGCCCCCTCCCCCTGCCCCTCCCCCTTGCAGCTGGCATGGAGAGAACTGCGCCTGCTGCCTCTCCAAGATTGCAAAAGCGACCTTGGAGGGAAGGTAAAGAGGGTGTTCCCATGGGCTGGGGAGGCCAGCTTACAAGGAATCCTCTGGCTGCCCCAGCCTCCTTCCCTCCCCCTCCCTGATGCCTCAGCTGGATAGGGAAAAAAGCCCATCAAGCTGAAATGCAGACCAGGAGGCACACGGAGGCAAAGACTGCCTCCACCACTCCTCCCGCTCTGAATTGGATGGCTGTAAGCCCCTGAGTTCGGAGGCTTACGGCCATGCCCATAGGACTGCACCCTTAAACAGTTATTTGAAGCAGGTCTTAGATTCATAGTCTGTTCATACCCTCCATACCTGTATGGATATCATCTTGGTGCTGTTCCTTGTTCATGTTAGATCTTAAAGTAAATGTGGTGGGAAAGAGCCCTGTGAAGATGAGCACGTATGGGAGTAATCAATGTGCATGGAGCGTGGGGCAGATTGTGCTTGCAGGCCACACCTACTTGCCATTGATTTGCTCTTCAGTAACCACCGTAGAGGTGTAGGCTCTCTGAGTGATTTGTATCCTGTATTTTTGTGCAGACAATTTGCATGCACATGGCTTCTGTGCAGAAAAGCTGATCAACAGAGAACGTCTTCTGTTGAGCTGATTAAAAATATAATAAATAAATAAATAAAATGCATACATCAATGTTTGGAGGATAGAGGGTGGGGCAGCGGGAGCGATCTGTCACACTCCCCCTTCATGCATTCATTATTCCCACCTTTGGTCATCTGCACAAGGCTTTAGAGAACTGCGTGCTTTGTGAGTGATCAGTTATGTTAACAGTTGCTTGTAGGGAGTACCTGGGCAAAGATAAATTCAGCCCTTACATGGGAGGTGCTGTCCACTATAAAGACTGCAAATGAAAATGCTGAGGTTTTATGGTTTGCTGAAAGACACACTGTAAACTCTATATCAAAACAGCCCATGACTCATGAGGAGAAGAGTATTGTTTAGAATAAAGTCTATGTGAAATTGCCTTTGAGATTTATGTTACGACCTTATTAATCTGTAAGCAGAAATTAGTCAGGAATAAAAGCTAAATTTATTCAGGTCCTAAATTTCAATATGTAAACAGGTGATTTGACATCATGTCTTTAAACAGTATCCTTTCAATAATGCTATGTTCTGCCAATGAAGTTACTCTTCCAGTATTAGTAATAACCAATGAGATTGTCACAGACCAGGAAAATGCCCTGTTCTGTCAGTAGACGGGAAAACAGGCAAAAAGGGTGTGCCCCCACTCCTTGTTGCCCTTCCTTTCCTGTGGAGTTTTCTGCTGCTACCAGATGGAAATCTTTTTTTTCTCTGGCTGCTGCCCTCAACCAAACCAACCTTAAAATTCTTTGGGCCTCAGGCATCTATTTTAAGCTGGCTATTAGACATGGGGCGGGTAACCTGAAAAAAAAAGGCACCACGACATTTTAAGTAACAAAGTTTAAACTTCACTGAAGAAAAATGTTCATAGGCACAAGTTTTTAAATTTGAATGGATAAACACACACTAATACACACACACAAACACACACACACTACAAAGAACAATATGAGCAATAAGGTAATAAAACCACCAGGGATAAACACATCTAGCTAACCTAAATAGATTGTGTCCCTATTTTATCCAGGTCCCTTCCAAGCAATATCTTTTTTTCATTGATCCAGCTCTCTCCAACAGTTCTCCAGTCCCAGCAGCTCGGACGCTTCATTTCCTCTAGAATTCTGGGCTTCTTTCTTTCTTTCTTTCTTTCTTTCTTTCTTTCTTTCTTTCCTTCCTTCCTTCCTTCCTTCCTTCCTTCCTTCCTTCCTTCTCTCCTCCTCCTCCTCCTCCTCTCTCTCTCTCTCCCCCCTCCCCCCTTCCTCTAATAGGCTCTGGCTTTCCACCTTTCTCTTATTGAATCTTATTGAATATTCAACTCTTAATGAATATTAATATTTAATAACTCATAACCTGGATTCATGGGAATCCAGGCTTATGGCTTTTATATATGAAGAAGGATTGGTCTCACACCCAGAGTGCTCTTTAAACTCCTTAAAACCCAGGGGAGTGGGTTTGTCAAGAAGTCCAAACTTCTTACTTGCATCAGTAAGGCCAATTTCACACTAGGCAAACAATTAAATCAACTTCACATTCCAAATTAGTATGTTTATTAAAGAATTAAACAGAGAGAAATTCAGAATAGAATCATAGAATAGGAGGGCTGGAAGGGGCCTATAAGACCATCAAGTCTAACCCACTGCTCAATGCAGGAATCCAAACCAGAGCATCCCTGACAGATGGCTGTCCAGCCTCATCTTGAATGCCTCCAGTGTGGGAGAGCCCACCACCTCCCTAGGGAATTGGTTCCATTGTTGTATTGCTCTAACAGTCAGAAATTTTTTCCTGATGTTCAGCCGGAATCTGGCTTCCTGGAACCTGAGCCCATTATTCTGTGTCTTGCATTCCGGGATGATCAAGAAGAGATCCTGGCCTTCCTTTCTGTGACAACCTTTCAAGTACTTGAAGAGCGCTATCATATCTTCCCTCAGTCTTCTCTTCTCAAGGCTAAACATGCTCAGTTCTTTCAGTCTCTCTCCACAGGGCTTTGTTTCCAGTCCCCTGATCATTTTTGTTGCCCACCTCTGAACCCTCTCCAGCTTGTCTGCATCCTTCTTAATGTGTGGTGCCCAGAGCTGGACACAGTACTCCAGATGAGGCCAGTGCTGAGTAGAGGAGGAGAACTAATACGTCCCAGGATTTGGAAGCTATGCTTCTATTAATGCAGCCCCAAATAGCATTGGCCGTTTTTGCAGCCACATCACATTGTTGGCTCATATTCAGCTTATGATCTACAGCAATTCCAAGATCCTTCTCGCTTGTAGTGTTGTTGAGCCACGTATCCCCCATCTTGTAACTCTGCATTTGGTTTCTTTTTCCTAGGTGCAGAACTTGGCATTTATCCCTATTAAATGTCATTCTGTTGTTTTTAGGGGTGCACGAAACCCACATACCTGGTCTCGCAGCTTTTCGCGGTGGGGGGGAAGGCGCTTCGCTGCTGCCCCCCCGAAGTTCAGGCCGGGGGGGGAGGCTTCTCGCCTCGCCCGGCCGAAATTCAGGCCGGGGAGGAGGCACCTCGCCCGGCCGCGAAATTAAAAAAAAAAAAAAGGGCGTACACAAATGGCGGCCCCCATAGGGAGCCGCCATTCACGTTCCTTATTTGGTCGCTGTAGTCTACGTAACTCTTTACGTAGAATACGGCGAAAATAAGGGCAATGCAAATAGCGTTGCCCTTATTTTCGCCGTAGTCTACGTAATCTTTACGAAGACTACAGCGACCAAATAAGGAACGGGAATGGCGGCTCCCTATGGGGGCCGCCATTATCCGTACGCGCTTTTTTTTTTTTAAAGTCACCCGTTGATAGGCTACGTGACGATTTACATAGCCTATCACGGCTGACTTTGCAAATCTAGCCATGATAGGCTACGTTAATCGTCACGTAGCCTATCACAGGGGCGTTTTTTTTTTTTTTTAGTTTTATTGGAATGGCGGTGGCGGCAGCCAGTCAAAAGATCGGCTGCTGCCCCCGCCCCTGATGAAGACCCGACGAACCGCCGCCGGGACCCGCCGCCGGGACGGACATTCGGGAAAGGTAAGTCTCGTCCCGGGGGGCATGCGTGGGGCGGGGGGGTGCGGAGAATTTCTCTCCAAAACTTGTTCGGGGGGCCGAACACGTTGGCGCTCGGCCCTGCGAAGTTTCGGGGAGAAATTCTCCGCCAACCCTAGTTGTTTTCTGCCCACCGCTCCAGTCTATCCAGATCACTTTGAATTTTGTTTCTGTCTTCCAAAGTATTAGCTATCCCACCCAATTTTGTGTCATCTGCAAATTTGATCAGCATTCCCTGCACCTCCTCCTCCAAGTCATTAATAAAAATGGTGGAGAACACTGGGCCCAGGACTGAGCCCTGCAGTACCCCACTTGTTACCTCTCCCCACTTTGAGAAGATCCCACTGATAAGCACTCTTTGAGTCCGATTCTGTAGCCAACTGTGGATCCACCTGATGGTTGTTTCATCTAATCCACTTTGAGCTAGTTTGCTCATCAGGAGATCATGGGGCACTTTGTCGAAAGCTTTGCTGAGGTCAAGGTATATTTTGTTATATTTGAGAGGTAACAAATTGCCGGCCAGAGCCATTCGCCTCCTTTGCGCCGACTGCCTTTTTTTCTTTTCTTTTTTTTTAAAAAGGTGATTGGCAGGATGTGCCCATAGACTTAGACTTATATGCAAGGTCCATGGCTCTATTTGTGTATAAGTCTATGGGCACATCCTGCCAATCGCCATGTTGCTTAAAAAAATGGCGATCGGCAGGATGTACCCATAGGCTTATATACAAAATAGAGCCGTGAATCTTGCGTATAAGCCATATGTTGCTACTGGGAAAACCATTGCTTTGAATTTATGAACCTTGGTTGGTAGGGTGATGTCTCTGCTTCTTCCTATGTTGTCTAGGTTTGCCATAGCTTTCCTCCCAAGGAGCAAGCGTCTTTTAATTTCATGGCTACAGTCACCGTCTGTGTAGGGATAGGGATGTACGAAAGTGACTTACCTTTTTGCGGATTCTGTTCACGGTGGGGGGGAGGCATTCCGTCCCTCTCCCCGGAATCCTCGATGGGGGTGAGGCGATCCGGTCCTCCCCCCCGGAATCCTCGACAGCCGGCTGTGCTCTGCGGCAGCTCCACGGAGCAGCCGGCCAGGCCCTGGCCAGGGCTGCCCGCAGCCGGATTTCCGGCCGCAGAGGGCTCTGGGTAAAAAAACCCAAAAAAACCACGTACCCAAATGGCGACGGCTACGTCCGCCGCCATTTGCGTTCCTTATTTTTTGCCGTCTTAGTCTACGTCAATATTTACGTAGACTAAGATGAAGAAAAGAAAGGGGAACGCAAATAGCGTAGTGGGCACTATTTGCGTTCCCCTTTCTTTTCTTCGTCTTAGTCTACGTAAATATTTACGTAGACTAAGACGGCAAAAAATAAGGAATGCAAATGGCAGTGGCCATAGCTGCCATTTGCGTAGACTTTTTTTTTAAAAAAAAACCCAGACGTTATAGGCTACGTAAGTCTTTAGGTATCCTATCACATCTATGGGGAAAA
The DNA here is from genome assembly GCF_057233095.1 of Heloderma suspectum. Classification (NCBI taxonomy): domain Eukaryota; kingdom Metazoa; phylum Chordata; class Lepidosauria; order Squamata; family Helodermatidae; genus Heloderma; species Heloderma suspectum. The sequence continues at coordinate 399,726,959 of NC_139458.1, forward strand.
AAACACACACACACACAGACTGCAAATGGCGGCAGTGGCAGCCGGTCGGAAGACCTGCCGCCGTCGAAGCTGCCGCTGGAGCTGCCGCAGTCTGGATCATCCGCCCCAGGTAAGTCTTGTCCTGGGGGGGACCCGGAGGGGGCGGGGGGTGGCATGCCATTCTGCGATGGATTTCAGGGGCCGAATGCAGTGGCATTCAGCCTCACCGAGATCTGTTGCGGAAATATCTGACATCCCTACGTCTGCAGTGATCTTGGAGCCCAAGAAAACAAAATCTGTCACTGCTTCCATTTCTTCCCCTTCCATATGCCAGGAAGTGATGGGGCCAGATGCCATGATCTTCGTTTTTTTAATGTTGAGTTTCAAACCAGCTTTTGCACTCTCCTCTTTCACCCTCAACAAGAGGCTCTTGAGATCCTCTTCGCTTTCTGCCATTAGGGTGGAATCGTCTGCGTATCTGAGGTTGTTGATAATTCTCCTGGCAATCTTAATTCTGACCTGTGATTCATGCATTCATCCAACCCGGCGTTTCTCATGATGTACTCTGCATATAAGTTAAATAAGCAGGGTGACAATATGCAGCCTTGTCGTACTCCTTTCCCAATTTTGAACCACTCGGTTAATCCATGTCCAGTTCTTACTGTTTCTTCTTGACCCTCGTACTGGTTTCTCAGGAGACAGGTAAGGTGGTCTGGTACTCCCATCTCTTTCAGAATTTGCCACAGTTTGTTGTGATCCACACATTTAGCATAGTCAATGAAGCAGAAATAGACGTTTTTCTGCAATTCTCTTGCTTTCTCCATGATCCAGTGAATGTTGGTGATTTGATCTCTAGTTCCTCTGCCTCTTCGAAACCCAGCTTGTACTTCCAGTAGTTCTCAGTTCACATACTACTGAAGCCTAGCTTGTAGGGATGTCAGAGAATTTCGCCACGGATATCGGTGAGGCTGAATGCCAGTGCATTCAGCCCACCAAACTCCGTGGCAGAACGGCTTGCCACCCCCCCGCCCCCCTGCGGATCCCCCCCGGGACAAGACTTACCTGGGGCAGATGTTCCGGGCGGCGGCGGCGGCACCTGCAGTGGCGGTGCCTGCGGCGGCTGGTCTTCCAACCAGCTGTCGCCACTGCCATTTGCAGTCTTGTCTTTTTTTTTTTTTTACATAGACATCATAGGCTACGTGAGTTTTTACATAGCCTATCCCGTCTCTGTAAAAAAAAAAAAAAAGACGAAGAAAAATAAAGCCGTAGCTGCCGCCATTTGCGTACTCATTTTTTTCCCTTACCCAGAGCCCTCCGTGGCCGGAAATCCGGCTGCGGACGGCCCTGGCCTGGGCCTGGCCGGCTGCTCCGCAGAGCTGCCGTGGAGCACAGCCTGCTTTCGAAGATTCCAGGAGGAGGACCGGATCGCCTCCCCCCCCGAGGATTCCGGGGGGAGGGACAGAGCTCCTCCCCCCCAGCGGAACCCAGCGGAGCCAGGTAAGTGGGGTTTCGTACACCTCTACTAGCTTGTAGGATTTTGAGCATAACCTTGCTGGCATGTGACATGAGCGCAATTGTATGGTAGTTTGAGCACTCTTTGGCATTGCCCTTCTTCGGAACTGGAATGTAAACTGACCTTTTCCACTCTTGTGGCCGCTGCTGAGTGTTCCAAATTTTTTGGCATATTGAGTGCAGCACTTTAACAGCATCATCTTTTAGGATTTTAAATAGCTCAGCTGGAAGACTGTTATCTCCGTTACCTTTGTTGTTAGTAATGCTTCCTAAGGCCCACTTGACTTCACTCTCAAGGATGTCCGGCTCAAGTTCAGTGACCGCACTATCCTGGCTATCAGGGACATTCAGATCTTTTCTGTATAGTTCTTCTGTGTATTCTTTCCACCTCTTCTTAATCTCATCTGCTTCTGTTAGGTCCCTGCCTTCTTTGTAGGGATGGCAGAGAATTCCGCCACAGATCTCGGGGAGGCCGAATGTCAGTGCATTTGGCCCCCCGAAATCTGTTGCAGAACAGCCTGCCCCCCCACCCCACCCCGCGGATCCCCCTGGGACAAAACTTACCTGGGGCGGATCATCCGGGTGGCTGTGGCGGCTGCAGAGGCTGTGGCGGCTGGTCTTCCGACCGGCTGCCGCAGCCACCATTTGCAGTTTTGTTTTGTTTTTTACACCCACGTGATAGGCTACGTAAGTTTTTACGTAGCCTAAAACGTCTGGGTAAAAAAAAAAAGCGTACGCAGATGGTGGTGGCTATGGCCGCCGCCATTTGCGTTCCTTATTTTGGGCCGTCTTAGTCTACGTAAATAATTACGTAGATTAAGATGTCAAAAATAAGGAACACAAATGGCGCTTCCCCCCCCCCCGAGCCTCCGCGGCCGGAAATCTGGCTGCGGACGGCTCCGGCCTGGCTGGGCCTCGCCGGCTGCTCCGCAGTGCTGCCGCAGGGCACAGCCGGCCGCGGAGGATTTTGGGGGGGAGGGATGGAACGCCCCCCCACACCATCAATATTATCCATGAACAGGTAAGTGATTTTCAAACATCCCTACTTCTTTGTCCTTTATCATGCCCGTCTTTGCACAAAACGTTCCCTTGAGATCTCTGATTTTCTTGAAAAGATCTCTAGTCTTTCCCATTCTATTGTTTTCCTCCATTTCTTTGCATTGTTCTAGGGTTGGCGGAGAATTTCTCCCTGAAACTTCGGGGGGCCAAGCGCCAACGTGTTCGGCCCCCCGAACAAGTTTCGGGGAGAAATTCTCTGCACCCCCCTCCCCCCGCACCCCCCCCCGGGACGGGACTTACCTTTCCCGAATGTCCCTCCCAGCGGTGGGTCCCGGTGGCGGTTCGTCGGGTCTTCGTCAGGGGCGGGGGCAGCAGCTGATCTTTCGACCGGCTGCCGCCGCCACCATTCCAATAAAACTAAAAAAAAAAAACCCCGCCCCCGTGATAGGCTACGTGACGATTAACGTAGCCTATCACGGCTAGATTTGCAAAGTTAGCCGTGATAGGCTACGTAAATCGTCACGTAGCCTATCACGGGTGACTTTTAAAAAAAAAGCACGTACAGATAATGTATCTGTACATTATCCCACAGGGAGCCGCCATTCCCGTTCCTTATTTGGTCGCTGTAGTCTACGTAAAGATTATGTAGACTATGGCGAAAATAAGGGCAACGCTATTTGTGTTCCTTATTTGCGTTCCTTATTTGGGCACGGGTAGTCTGCGTAAAGATTTACGTAGACTACGGCGAAAATAAGGGCAACGCTATTTGCGTACGTGCTTTTTTTTTTTTTTCAAAGTCAGCCGTGATAGGCTACATAAAGATTTACGTAGCCTATCACGGCTGACTTTGAAAATCTAGCCATGATAGGCTACGTAAATCGTTACGTAGCCTATAACTTTTTTTTTCTTTTTACAATTTACTTTTTTATTTCGTGGCCGGGGAGACGGGGCGCTCCCCCCTGGCCAGAATTTCGGCGGGGAGGGATGGTGCGCCTCCCCCCCAGCCTGAATTTCAGCCGGGAGGGACGGGGCGCCTCCCCCCCACCAAGAATTTCGGGGGGAGAACCGGAGCGCCTCCCCCCCCACCGAAAACAGCTGCGGGACCAGGTAAGGGACTTTTGTCCATCCTTATTGTTCATTTAAGAAGGCCTTCTTGTCTCTCCTTGCTATTCTCTGGAACTCTGCATTCAGTTGGGTATATCGTCCCCTTTCTCCCTTGCTTTTCGCTTCCCTTCTTTCCTTAGCTACTTGTAAAGCCTCATCAGACAGCCACTTTGCTTTCTTGCATTTCTTTTTCTTTGGGATGGATTTAGTTGCTGCCTCCTGAACAATATTACAGACCTCTGTCCATAGCTCCTCAGGCACTCTGTCTATCAAGTGTAATCCCTTAAATCTATTTGTCACCTCCATTGTATATTCATAAGGGATATGATTTAGGTCATACCTGAATGGTTTAGTGGTTTTCCCTACGTTCTTCAATTTAAGCCGGAATTTTGCAATAAGAAGCTCATGATGATGTGAAGCTCATCATCACACTCAGCTCCAGGTCTTATTTTTACTGACTGTATAGAGCTTCTCCATCTTTGGCTGCAAAGTAGGGATGGCAGAGAATTCCGCCATGGATCTCGGTGAGGCCGAATGCCAGTGCATTCGGCCCCCCGAAATCTGTGGCGGAACGGCCTGCCCCCCTGCCCCCACGCGGATCCCCCCCGGGACAAGACTTACCTGGGGCGGATCTCCCGGGCAGCGGTGTCTCCAGAGGCAGCTGCAGCGGCAGTGGCTGCGGCAGCTGGTCTTCCGACCAGCTGCCGCTGCCACCATTTGGAGGGGGTTTTTTTGCTTTTTTTATAGAGACGTGATAGACTACGTAAGTTTTTACATTGCCTAAAACAACTGGGTAAAAAATAAAAAAGTGTACGCAAATGGCGGCGGCTACGGCCGCCGCCATTTGCATTCCTTATTTTGGGCCATCTTAGTCTACGTAAATATTTACGTAGACTAAGACGGTGAAAATAAGGGGAACGCAAATAGCGTCCGCTACGCTATTTGTGTTCCTGTTATTTTCGCTGTCTTAGTCTACGTAAATATTTATGCAGATTAAGACAGCAAAAATAAGTAACACAAATGGCGGCTGTAGCCGCCGCCATTTGCGTACGCGGGTTTTTCCCCCCCCCCAGAGCCCTCCGCGGCCGGAAATCTGGCTGCGGACGGCTCTGGCCTGGCTGGGCCTGGCCAGCTGCTCCGCGGAGCTGCCGCGGAGCACAGCCAGACGTGGAGGATTCCAGGGGGGAGGGACGGAACACCTCCCCCCCACCATCAGTATAATCCACGAAAGGTAAGTGACATCCCTACTGCAAAATACATAATCAATCTGATTTCGATACTGATCATCTGGTGATGTCCATGTGTAGAGTCGACTCTTGTGCTGTTGGAAAAGAGCGTTTGCTATGATCAGCGTGTTCTCTTGGCAAAACTCAATTAACCTTTGTCCTGCTTCATTTTGTACACCAATGCCATGCTTGCCTGTTATCCCAGTGATTTCTTGACTTCCTACTTTAGCATTCCAATCCCCTATGATGAAAAGGACATCTTTTTTTGGTGTTAGTTCTAGAAGGTGTTGTAGGTCTTCTTAGAACTGATCAACCTCAGCTTCTTCAGCCACAGTGGTTGGGGCACAGACTTGAATTACTGTGATGTTGAATGGTTTGCCTTGGATTCATACTGAGATCATTCTATCGTTTTTGAGATTGTACCCCAGTACTGCTTTTCCCACCCTTTTGTTGACTATGAGTGCTACTCCATTTCTTCTAAGGGATTCTTGCCCACAGTAGTAGATATAATGGTCACCTGAATTAAATTCGCCCATGCCTGTCCATTTTAGTTCGCTGATTCCCAAGATGTCGATGTTCAATCTTGCCATCTCATGTTTGACCACCTCCAGCTTACCTTGATTCATTGATCTGACATTCCAGGTTCCTAAACAATATTGTTCTTTATAGCATCGGACTTTCTTTTCACCACCAGTCACATCCACAGCTGAGTGTCCTTTTCGCTTTGGCCCAGCCGCTTCACTCTTTCTGGCGCTACTTGGAAATTCCCTCTGCTCTTCTCTTCCCCAGTAGTATATTGGACACCTTCCGACCTGAGGGGCTTATCTTCCGGCGTCATATCTTTTAGCCTTGTGATACGTTCCATTCCATGGGGTTTTCTTGGCAAGAATACTGGAGTAGGTTGCCATTTCCTTCTCCAGTGGACCACATTTTGTCCGCCATGACCTGTCCGTCTTGGATGGCCCTGCACGGCATAGCTTATGGCTTCACTGAGTTACCAGCCCCTTCGCCACAGCAAGGCAGTGATCCGTGAAGGGGACCACAACTGAGTTATTCCTGAATCTACATAACCTTAACTGGATGGCTAGATCATAGGAGTGTACAAAGTACTGGTGGCTAGGGAAACAAATGTATTCATTCATAGGATTGGCATGTGATGTCCATTGTATATGTGCGGTTGTTGTTTGTTTATTCCTTGTTTTGGTAGGTCATTATTCTATGACAGGTATTGGCTGGATATCTTTTTAAACAGCATGACATATAATTGGTTTTCTTGGACAGCTATAAATTCTGTCTAGTGTCTCTCTGACATGTATTTATAATCATTAATCAGTCAACTAATTGCTTATTGGCATTCTTTTATTCTGTGCATAGTTTTAGCAGAACTTCAACTTGAGTAAATACGATAAACTCGTAAATAAGCTTGCAAATAAGAGTTTCAGTATGTTCTCCTTAAACGTCCCTTTGAAGTCTGAAAGCCGCTCTGGAATATGAGTAGGGATGTATGAGAAAGTTGTTCCAGTTGGGTTTTGATCAGAATTTACCCAATTCACATTTCCCAGATTCAAACGCTGACTCAGTCTGTGGTCAAAATTTCCAGGCTTGTGATGAGAGTCACAGAACAAAAGAAAACGTGTATGACAAATATGCACATTTGAAAAATGCACACGAAAAAATTAGTACTTTTGAAAAATGCAGACAAACGCTTTAATCAATGTTGAAAGAATACATTCATTTCAAAAATGCACACAATTGATGCATACATTTGGGAAAATATGAATGAAAATACTCATGAAATGAAAAGGGAAAAAAATAGCAATTTGAAATGGACATGAGTCGGAAGAAATTTGAGGCGGAATTTGGCGAACTTCGGCTGGCTCAGGTATTGCTGATTCGCACATCCCTAAAGTGTGTGTTTCTGTAGTTCAGCCTTCCCCGACGTGGTACCCTCCAGATGTTTTGGACTACAATTCCCATCAGCCCCAGTGATGGTTAGTGATGATGACAGTTGTGGTCCAAAACATCTGGAGGGCATCAGTTTAGGGGAGGATGCTGTAGATATGCCAAGGGATTATACACAAACTACATGAACTGACTAGTTAACAAAAAACACACAGTCTTATCTCTACATCAGGCTGACTCTCAATCATACTTTGGTTGGGTGGCTGTGTTGTAGCTGAAGCCATTTTTAAATGTTGCTGCCCATATTATAGAATGACTTGTAAACAGTGGTAGCAACTTGAGTGACAGAGGGCAGAACTAGACATAAAGCTCTTCATATGTATCACTAGCTTTATTAATCAGATGAAGAACATCTCTCTTTACACCTCTATTTTATCCTCACTAAACCTTAATCTTCAAAATGTCAACATTGACCAGTTCAGTGTTTATTGTATGTAACAGCCTATTGGTTGTTCATGTAGGAATATAATTCAGTTTTTAAATTCTTTTACTCCTTTGTACTTGTAATTGCACAAGTAATTGCCGCATGCCATTTTGCCATGTTCATTGAGCATTTACTGGACAAGATGTGTTGATTCAGTAAGTTACTGGTGGAGTGGTTGCCCCTTGAGGGCTGTATTAAACCTTGAGGAGAACATTTTGAGTAGCATTGCTTGTTAGACACAATATATCACTCTGATAGGTACATGCCTCTTCTGTTAAGAATGTGACAGAGAAATTATTGCTGCTTTCTAATTATTGCTTGGGTACTAAGGAATCCTTTAGAGGAGCAGTTAAGACTAAGAGATGATAAAGACAAATATTTCCTAAAACATTCCCATTAGTAAAGATATGTGAAGTGCTTTATTTATTTTTGGATGGTTGCAGGTGATCAGTTGTTTGGGAAGCACTTGATAGGTTTAATTATCACCATGTGACCAGATTTACTGAACACCTTTTAGGTTATTGCCCGACAGAGACTCCATCGAAGTACTTTGATCCTTTAGAGTGTAATTTTGTGTTCCTTTTCTGTGTTTTCAGAAATTATGTGTAGATTATAGAGAGCCTTTAATGCAGTTGAAATATCCTACATCATCCAGCATGTAAACAAAAGCTATCTGGTCAAATTCAACTTCCCTTGGATTGACATGGAACAAATTCATCTTAATTCATCTTAAGTGCCTGTAATTTAAAATGGAAAGATTTGGGGGGGGGGGTCCACTGTTGTTTCACCAGTATGTAGTCTGTTATGAGACAATGTTAATGTTATTACTCAGCTGTGATGACCGTTGAACATTCATATCAAAAACCCGTATTGATGTCTGCAAAATAATGCATTTCTTTTGCATACCTATTACCAAACTTTTACAGTAAAGAACATTAGAGAATTAGATCATATAGAATGTAATAGCAAATACTGTAGAACTAATAGATAGTAGCAAGTTCAAGTCTTCCTGACTAGGGCTAGGTCGTAAAAATTAATATTAGACTGGGGTTTTTAATGGCTTGTTTGCACTGGATTTTTTAAAAATAGCAAATATGACTGTGGGGGTGCTAATAAATCCCTTTGTACTTAATGAGGCAGAGAAGGATTAAGAAGGGAGTATGTGTGTTTTGGTGCCAGCAAACCAACAACAACAACAACAACAGCTAGCAGCAGCAAAGCAAAACCAAAACGTAAGGCTTTGGAATCAGAGCTAAGCATTTCCCCCTCTTCTTCTTTAAAGGATTTTACCAAAGAAATATGTCAATTTTCTTTGAAATACAGTTTAAAGTTTTAAACTGTATTTGAAGGGGAGGAGCTCTGTTTTAAGTGGATACAGGGAGGACTGAGAAAAACTCTTGCTGTTTGGGGGTGCTTCCAGATGGAAGGCCCCTAGTGCTGACAGTCAGGAGGCATTGTGCAGCAATTCCATCTTTTTTTCTTTAATGGGCTTTCCTCAGTAAGAAAAAAAAAGCCTGAAGAAGCTGTGAGAAAACACAGGGGGGTTATGAGCAGAAGATGTCATTGTCTGGATCCCCAATAAAATTCCATGAATGTGGCAGGGTGATAGCAGCATAAAGGCCTTGTCTCGAAGCACCCTTGGTCTCTTTCTCTGCACTTGTAGTTAGTTTGACTCATTGGGCAGTATCCAATGGTGACATTCTGCAAACTGAAGTAGAACTAGCAGAGCTCTGCTGAACCTTTCCGTTGCACAAGCGGTTGCCCATTACTCTTGTGCAAGCAGTTGTGCAGCAATTTGCACAATGGCTTGCATAGCACATTGCACAATGCGTGCAAGCAGTTGTACAACCCAAGCAGAATGCACAGCTGGTTGTACAATGGGTTGCACAATGGGTTGCACAAGCATAATGCAAAACTGCTTGCGCAACCACACTTGCACAAACGTAACTTTCGTTCAATTATTCTCTTGCACATAGTTCAGAACCTAGTTTCCATTAGCACAATGCCATTTGTGCTAATGGAATGACACAGCTGGATACTGCCCATTATGTCTGAACGTTTTGTCCTACAGTTAAAAGACAAAGGTGCAGGCTTCCTAATCCTTTTCAGTGAAGCCGATTAAACAAGAAAGAGGAAATAATCAGGAACTATTTGGGGATTTTTGCCTACGGGCTGTATACACTGCTCAGTATACCTGTTACTGCCTCCCCAATCCCTTCAGCTGCCTTCTAATTAACAGTGGCATTTGAACAACTTTCAACTTCACAATACAATCCTATGTATGTCTACCCAAAAGTAAGCCCAACTAGGGATGTTGGAGAATTCCGCCACAGACTCCAGTGGGGCCAGATTCTTTAGAATACCCCCCGCCACCCCCCGAAATCCCCGGAATGGACCTACCTGGCAGCGGCTCTGGCGGCGGTTCCGGTGGCAGCTCCAGGTCATCTTCCCAGTTGCTGCCGCATTTGCGTCCCTGCTTTAGTATTTAGTAAGCATCTATGTCTCCTATCACGGCTAAAGCGGGGATGCAAATAGATAAAGCGGGGACTAGGGATGTACGAAAGTCACTTACCTTTTCGCAGGGGTGATTCGCGGTGGGGGGGAGGTGCTTCACTTCTCCCCCCAAAGTTCAGGCGAGGGGGGGAGGTGTCCCGCCTCGCCCGGCCGAAATTCAGGCCGGGGGGGAGGTGCCCCACCTCGCCTGGCCGAAATTCAGGCTGGGGAGAAGTGCCCCGTCTCCCCGGCCGCAAAAGAAAAAGTGAAAAAACAAACCCCGTGATAGGCTACATGACGATTTACGTAGCCTATCACGGCTAGATTTCCAATGTCATCCATGATAGGCTACGTTAATCGTCACGTAGCCTATCACGGGTGACTTTGGGGGAAAAAAAAGCACGTACGCAAATGGCGGCGGCCCATGGGCGCCGCCATTTGCGTTCCTTATTTTGGCACGTCTAGTCTATGTAAAGATTTACGTAGACTACGGCGAAAATAAGGGAACGCTATTTGCAGACTGGCCGCGGAGCGGAGCTGGCCGGGCAGGATTCCGGGGGTGGGGGGAGGACCGGATCACCTCACCCCCCCATCGAGGATTCCGGGGGGAGGACTGGATCGCCTCCACCACCCGCGGACCCCAGCGGAGCCAGGTAAGTGGGGTTTCATACACCCCTAAGCCCAACTGAGTTCAATGAGACTTCCTCCCAGGTAATATGCATAGGATTACAGCATTAGGGAATTTTTAGGGGTATGCATTCTTAGTCTTTCTGACTGCTTTGTAAGAGTAAAATGCTTGTCAGAATACCATCTCTTTAAAAAAGAAAACAGAAAACCTTACAACTAATTCATTAAAAATGCCTGTATCCATTAATCAGTTCAGTAAATATTCTAAGGTGCCATAGCAGTGCTTTTTGTTGTTGTTGTATTGTGGCTGCTGGACAGACTAAGGCTCCAATCCTATACCATTTACCAGGGAGTAAGACTCATTGAAATCAGTGAGCCATGTGTTTGAGTAAACTTGTATAAGATTGCACCATTAACATAACTACACCACTGCAATTAGAAATACTTGCAGGTGTAGTTCCTTATTAATATTCTTGAGGATTTGGGGTATACTTCCAGATTGTAGTGTCTTGTGGGGGTGACCCTGCTTGGGAGTAAGCCAGCTGAACTCAATTCCACTCTTCCTAGTGATTAATGCCTAATTGCCTTTTGGATCTCTGTGCCTATCATGGCTCCACCTACTGTTACACATGACTCGGCCTAGCCCTACCTCTGCCTTCTCTTAATTCCCCTTCCCTCTGGCTCATCAGCTCCAATGGGCACCAGACTCTAAATGGCTTGGGGTTCTAATATCTGAAGGAGCACCTCCTCCCATATCAACTTGTCTGTGCATTAAGATCGTTAAAGGAGGCCCTTCATATTCTGTCTATAGGAAAAATGCATTTTCCATTGTGGTGGTTCCCCAACTTTGGAATGCTCTCCCAAGAGATGAATGCCTGGCACAGACACTGTATTCCTTCTGGTACCATGTTAGAACTAGGGATGTATGGACTATATAAAATCTGCTCCGTCTATGTTTTGTGGATTGTCAGGTGCCTTTTGTTCCATTGTCCGCCCACACACAGATGCAATTTTTTTTTCATTGTGCAAAAAAATGCAAATAATTACGTAAGAATTTACGTGTTTACATAATTTACCTTAGCACATAACATTTAGCGTATTGTCCCCCATTCCATTCAATGTTGCCTCAGAAGAAACGTACGTTTTTTCCTACAAATTTATATATGTAAATTTCAGGAAAGTAAAAAAGAAATCATCCAAAAGTCCATGGTCTCCATGCAGCCTGAGGGGGTCACTCCGCACTGGATTCCACAGGTCGGATTCTTGGAAATCCAAGCTCATTTAGTCCGTCTCAAATTTCTCCAGCATCCCTAGTTAGACCGTTTTTGTGTGTTGAGGCATTGTTTCTTCTGGTTGTGTAATTTTATTCCTCTCTGTTTTATTGTATCCTTGTTTAATGTTTCTTGTTGCCTTAACATCTATTGATTTAAAGGGTTTTTTTCATATATGTTGTCCTAGAACGTATTTTCCTTCATTTTTTCTGGATGAAGGTATGGTTTATAAATGATTAAAATAAATACATAAATTGCAGCATGCACCTTGAAAAGAATGGTGGCAGTACTGCTTGTGTCACCATGCAACCTATGAATGACCAATTCCCTCTGTAGCTACAGTGTGATTTACAGTCGCTAACAACAGAGAAAGTGCATGTTTGTCCCCACAACCCACCCCCAGTCTCTAACTGTGTGAGCTGATCTGTCCACCTTTCTGACATCAGATAACAGAATAAGGAGGTGCGTAGCAGAACAAGTTTGAGAGTGTTGCCTCTTAAAGCCTTTTGGTGTTGGGGGACGGTTTCAGCACAGACATACTATGACAATGGCATTGCAATGGGAAGCATATCGCACCATAGTGCAATAATGAAAAAAGATGTCGAATTAAATGGACCATGCTTACATTGCTGTTGATCCTCAGGAACAGTTTTTCCAGTGTATGGAGCATTTTGATTCCATCCAGCATATGTTGCCCACATTTTTCTATGCTCTAATTCATCCATGTTTTTTGACAGCTCCAGATGGCATGTTGCCTCCAAGGCTTTCATCTGCCACGCCAACCAGTCTTCAGGTTGTCTGGTCTATACCAGTTCGCAACAATGCTCCAGGCCTACCCAGCTACCGACTCCAAATGAGGCCTAGGCACTCCCCAGGAGATATTCTAGAGTAAGCAAATAATAAAGTCTACCTAGATAACAAAGAAATATAAAATGATCTTTGAGATGGCTTACCTCAAGAGTAGCATTTCTATACATATATAACATGCAGGATGTTCCTCCTCTCCTGTGTTTTCTATTTTAATTTTGTTGAATTTTTGCTTTAGGTTGCTTTCCAAACCTTCAGCTTCTTTAAACTACATAGTCACAGATCTGGTGCCGTACACATCTTATGAGATGAGGGTTATTGCCTGCAATGGATATGGCGATGCATACAGCAACTGGACTCTAATGGTTACAGCAGAGGACAGTAAGTAGTTTGTGGAATTACATCATGCATTTCTGCTTCTTTAATTATCCACATGCAGTTCTCAGTGATGTCCAAACAATTACTCAGTGCTCTTGAACAAGTAAGGCTACAATTTTAAACATACTTCAAGCCCCATTAAACTCACTGAGATTTACTTTTAAGTAAACATACATAGGGTTTTTTTAAAAAAAAACAACAACACTTAAACATACATTAATTACAGAGACTTGTTCCAGTGTTCTTGGCTAGTTGCTTATACTGATTCTGTAAATAGACAAATAGTATTATGGTTTTTAAAACTTCTTTGGCTTCCCATTACCTGGCGAAATGTAAACCTAGAAGTCTCTTTGGAAATCATGGAATTCATCTGGACGCTCATTGATTAACCTAGAGCAGTGGGTCTTCTGTCTTCAAGGAATACTTAACACATCAACTAGTCTACCAAGAAATCTGTGCATATGCCACAGAACCCCATCACTTTGAAGAAAATTTTGGGATGTGTTCTATAGTACATACATATTTCATATGGGGCTGTTAGGCCTCAAAGTTAGAGCTGACTCCAAGGTTGAGGGGACCCCGTCAGCATGGGGCCCCCGTGGCCTCCCATATGAGCGGTGTTGGTGCTATCTATGTGCTACCTCCCAGCCCATTTCAGCTCGTGGCTTGTCCTCCTATTTATTTCCACTGGAGGGGTGTGTGTGTGTGGTCAGGCTGGCTTATTGAGGAAAAGGGCCAGTGGCAGCAGTACTCCTCTGATGGCTTGTTGGCTGCCTGCTATTGTAATTGCCCATAATGCCTTGGAGGGGGATACCATCACTTCAGGTCATTATGGACACTTATAATGGCTGCCACCTGGTGCTCATTGGAAGAATGCTAGCAAGGGGCTGACTGCAGTGTCCTCAGCAGTGGTGGCTCCTTGACAGCCACCTGGGAAAAGACCTGCTCACAGTCAATATGCATAAAATGAGACAGTGACCTAGAACAATCACAACATACTTCTGCAGCTGCATATTGCCGGGGAAGATTAGTATTGGTGTTTGAAGTTACTTTTCAGGGAAGCGGGATTGCCACAACTCATCATCTAATTCAGCAAAAAGAGTCTTGTGGCACATTAAAGACTAAGGGCGCAATCCTATGCAGATTGGTGGCCACCTCCAAACTCAGAGGTGACTGCCTATCCAATGCAGGGCAGGAGAAGCATGCAGGGGATCATTCCCTCCGCGCTTCTCCTGCCCTGCATTTTCAGCTAGACAGCCAATTGTGCCTGTCTAGCCACGGGAGGGCAGAGTGGGGGAAGAGGCTGCCATATGACACAGTGGATGTGTCGTACAGGCATTTCCGCCCTCCCTGCCCCAGAATGCCCACTGGGAATGCCCCATTTTGGCTGCTCCGTGCTCCTCTTGCAAGCGCGGAGCACTAGGCTGTTCTGTGCTTCCTCCGAGGCAGCGCGGAAGTTGGGGGAGGTTGGTTCTCTGGGAACTGACCTCGGAGCATGGGTTCCGAGGTCGGTTCCTAGAAAACCAGATATCCTATGGCCAACTAGCCGCTGACTAGCAGCCATAGGATTGCTCTCTAACAGTTTATTATGGCACAGCAGAAGTCAGAGACACAAGGTTCTGAGGAACTGCAGGGTCCTTAAACTAGGCATGGCGGAGAATTCCGCCACAGATCTCGGTGAGGCTGAATGCCAGTGCATTCAGCCCCCCAAAATCTGTGGCAGAATGAAGCCCCCGCCTCCCCACCCCGCGAAATGGGCCCGGAACAGAGCACCTGCCTGCTGCTGTCCGCACTGCATTGCTAATGGCGGTCGCATCTGCAGCCGCCATTCGCTTCTTCCATATAGCCATGATAGGCTACGTAAATACTTATGTAGCCTATCACGGCTAACGCAGGGACACCATTTGCATCCCTGCAGAAGCCGTGATGGGCTACGTAAGTATTTATGTAGCCTATCACGGCAAAACTAAGGAAATGCAAATGGCGGTGGCTACGGCAGCTGCCATTTGCGTTCCCCTTTTTTCCACCGTGATAGGCTATGTAAATATTTACGTAGCCTATCATGGTGGAAAAAAAGGGAACGCAAATGGCAGCCACCGTAGCCGCTGCCATTTGTGTTCACTGTTGTTGTTGTTTTTTCCGTGATAGGCTACGTAAATATTTACGTAGCCTATCACAGCTAAAGCGAGAACGCAAATGGCGTAGGGGACGCCATTTGCTTCCCTGCTTTAGCCGTGATAGGCTACATAAATATTTATGTAGCCTATCACGGGGTGGCGTAGGGACGAAAATGGTGTCCCCTACACAGGACACCATTTGCGTCCGCACCAGCCCAGCAGCGGCTAGAGGCCCTGCTGTGGGTTGGCCTGGTTGGCAGCTATGCGGCCTGGCCGCGGAGCCGAGCCAGCCGGGCAGGATTCCGGGAGGGAGGAACGGATCGTCTCCCCTCCCATCGAGGATTCCAGGGGGAGGAACGGATCGCCTCCCCCCACCTGAGGAACCCGGCAGAGCCAGGTAAGCGGGGTTTCATACACCCCTACCTTAAACACAGTTGGAAACTACTAACCTAGTGCAACATTTTTATTTTTATTTATTTAGATCCTGCCTTTCCATCTTCAAAAGAACACCGAGGTGGCTAACAGTATATTTTAACAGAGTTAATTGAACATGACTAAAATGATTTACTCTGATTTGGTTAATGATTCTGATCAATAAAGATATGGCAAATGTACTTTGCCAGTCTCTGGAATAATGTCACACTA
The DNA here is from genome assembly GCF_057233095.1 of Heloderma suspectum. Taxonomy (NCBI): domain Eukaryota; kingdom Metazoa; phylum Chordata; class Lepidosauria; order Squamata; family Helodermatidae; genus Heloderma; species Heloderma suspectum. The sequence continues at coordinate 399,742,503 of NC_139458.1, forward strand.
TTGTTGAATACAGTTTGGCCTTGTAGAGAATTGCATTTTATTTCTGCTTGTTTTGGATTGGTTTTTTAAATATATTTATTTGCTATTTTAATTTATAGAACTATTGCTTTATTAGATTGTAGAATCTGAGTCTAACTTGGGCAAACTGTACTCTCTACTTTCTTGTCTGGGTTTATGACTATCAAGTTATGACTATCAATACCAAGCTGTAGTTATCACAGCTAATTTATCAAATGATAACCTTTACAAATGGTAACTTTCTTACATTCAGACCTGATTCCCATAGCCTTCATATACAACTGAGAGCCATCCGTCTTTATGTGGGCTGTAATCACATGGGAAGCTATTTGTGCAGAGTGGCTTAACATGGATTATGACCATTTCACCATGGCATTGCAAAAGTATGAAAAGAGATTCATAGGAACATAGGATGCTGCCTTTTACCAGGTCTGATTATTTGTCCATGTAGCCCAGTGTTGTCTACTTTGACTGGCAGAGATTCTGCAGAGTCTGAAGAAGAGACCCTTCCCATCACCTGATCATTTTAAGCGGTGATGCTATGCAAAGTGTGATTACGGCTAACAGTCACCCAATCCAATCCATGTAGTGAACTGCTGTCCAATTGTGTCCTAATTATAATTATTTCATGTGAATTATGGTTGTTTGAATTGGTCCTTAGACTTCCTTCTTTGAATGAGAGCATCTGCACTATATAGACAAAGCTGGAATTAGGGTTTATGTTCTATTCTCTGCTACCAAGAGCAAATCAATCTGTGCTCTGAACTGAAGCTTGTCTGTCTGTCTGTCTGTCTGTCTGTCTCTGTCTCTTTCTCTCTTTAATGTAGACAGAGATGGAAGTTGGAGGCACCCTCTCTGAAATCTGCCACACACATAGTGGAATGCTTTGCCTTATTTCATGATCAAACCAGCCCTGGATGGATAGTTGTCATACTTTCTCCCACTCCACCTCCCACCCCATGCCTTTTACATCTGTATTATACAAATAAATTCAGAAGACAACACTGTTCCAATCATAGCAGTGTATAAGCGGGAAAAACTTCATTAGTTTAATTTTGGCCTGTTTAGTAGCCCTTAAAAAAACAAGAACTCTGCCAGAAGCCACACATGGGTGCAATGTTTAATAATTATTCCAATATTATTACTTTAATTATTTCTCACAATGGTAGAGCCAGCAGTTGGTTGGAACTCATTGCTCTTCTGAATAGCTTCCCATTTTGTTTATATGTATGATGGTTGGGAAGTCCCCTAAAAAGTACATTTTGCTTTTCTGGAGTGTTCTCCCCAACCTCTGGAAAGTGGAAACATGTAGCTCTCAATACATTTAATATGCAATAGTCTATTTCTGTTGTCCACTACAGCATTGATTGAGTCTGCTGCCCCCATATACATCCATGAAGAGATAATAAACTTCCCCACTTCACCCCAATTTGTGCCAGTAAGTAAACACTCATTTCTAGTTGGATAGTTAGAAAAGAGCAATGATAATTTTGTGCCTTCTTTTTGAACTTTTGAAGCAGACGAGCAAAATAGCCTCCCATAAAAGATAATTTCATTTGCCAAAATGAAACTACCTTCCAGTATTAATGCTGTAATGAAATGGCTTGGAGAATGAATCAGAGACATTAAAGGAAGTGATATGCCCCTCCCTCTTCCACTCCTCATATTCTGTAGTTAGCTCTATAAACAATTCCTTCCAAGTAAAAAGAGTTTATTATTTTATTTTCAGCATTGGCAAGCTAAGCTGTGTTGCTGTCATACTCTTACAGTCTTCCCTCCAGTGACAACCACATTGACAACATGTTATATTCCACATTGATTTTACAGTTAAGGAGCTGATTGTGATATATAGAGATTTTAAGAATTCAGCTGAGAGGCTGACTTTTGCCTTTTATCATTCCATTAAAATTTTATAACCATCTTTTTCATGTCATTTCACCCATGAATTCTTACTTTAGAAAGTGATAGCTACTGCTGTGAGCATAACTTTTCTCATGTTCAGAGCTTTTTATTGTATTAGCAAACTACCCCAATTATAGTTAGTGCTCGTGTTTTACATAATTGTGGTGACCCTTTCAGTCAAGCAGGACCATGCTGCTAGTTGGGGGGGGGGCACGTGTGCGTGTGTGTGTGTGTGTGTGTACATACACACACACACACACACACATATTCTGCTTGTCACTACTCTGCAAGAGTCTTAGGGAACAAGATTTAACACTTTTGTATCCAGAGGGGCCAATTAAACAGCTCTCCAAAGTCTTGTTTGAAATGAATTGAGTGAATTTTAAAGGTCTGCCTTTTAAAAGAGCTGCAGAGAGAGGATATGGAAATACATCCTTTAAAAAAGTGTTTTGGAGTGGGTGGGGGGAAAGTAGAAATTGAAGTTAAGCATCTCTTCTCATATGTTATAGCAGATAATGTTAAAAGGGTTATGTCTAAACTCTGCAGGGGTTTGTAACACAAGTTCATCTCATTATCCCAAATGTTTCACCTATAATGCCAGCAATGTACTCAGTGGGGATGAAAGGCTTTTTCCTCTTATCACAAGGGAGAATAAACTGCTTGATTATTTTCCTCCTGCAGATATCCACAATCTGATCATTCAGATATATGTATAATGAGAAAATCTGCTGATGACCAGCCATGTAAAACTGAATCATCAAAAGAGCTATGAATTTATTTAAGATGAATGTCCAAAAGTCTCTGTCACCTTATATCTTATACACCGTAAACTTTAATGGGGTGTTTTTACCCTCATAGATGTGGTTATTATCCTAAAAATATTTTTCCAGTTTTAAAAAAAAAATTAAAATCTATATACCTTTGGTAGCACTGTAGAATTTTAAGAGAGGCCCTTTTTTCTTCCCTAATAAAGAATATGAAGGTTCAAATTCAGATTTTAATTGTGCTAACTTTGGTTGGAACATGATTTCAAATAGTATCTGTAGAGCATTTTATTGTTCTGTAATGTACCCTTTTAATGTGAAATGAGCCTAAAATAAAATATTGTTTTTTAAAAAAATGAAGCATTATATCACAGCAACTTATTTACAGACATTTAATCAGCATTTATTGTTTTGTACTGTCTCTTTATCATTTTTTTTTAATCTTGTACATCACCTTGGGATGGTTCCACCCTTAAAGGTAGCCTAAAATATTTACCCAGTACTTTGTAACAAACCTATCTATCTTTCTTTTTATACTCTTTTTATTCTATTTTAAAACTTTTCGTATACTCCATAAATATTTTGTTTGTTTAATAATGATCTAGAATGATTTTTGTACTGGATTTGCTATTGTATTTGCCTTCAGTAGGCAGTAAATACTTTAGTTGGCTATATATGGAATATGCTGTATGAATGTAATTCAAAGTCACTGACATTATTGCATTTAAAAATGTGAACCCTTTTGATTCTCTCAAACTTTAAAAAAAGCTTTCAACAAACCCAAAGCTGTTTTAAACAATTACTGTACCCAAGTATATCTTTTTTAAAGATTTTCTATAAAATCTAATGTTCACAGAAAATCTCATAAATGTCAAAATTGCTGTGGGTAGAATAGGTGGATATAGTATTTTCTTGATCTGCTGTAGCAATTTATAGATTTCAGGACGTGGTTTATAAGAATGCTAAATGTTCTGGAATTACAGCTGTTACTGATCAGTGATTGAGCCAGATTTGTGTTATTGCACCATGTTCTTGCTTGTACCTAGAGAGTAGTAAAGCCTCAATATAATAAAAAGCACCTGCATTTTAAATGAAATTTCAATTGAAAAACTTAACAGCCCTTCAAATTGCAGAATTTAACGCAGCCCAGTAAAGCTTAAATAACACTTTGCCTCCACAGGCTGAGGGTTTTTGCATTCAAGGTGACTTGATTGTGTCGCATGGCGAAATTATTTACAATTAAGGGATTTCTCTGGAGGGGGTTGCAGAGTGTTTGCTGTTCCACAACACCTATGCAGGCATATGGTCGGTCTTTTTCAGTATTCATGGAGGCTCCTGAACCTTTATGATAATTGAATCAGTTAGAGTGCTGAGTGGAGCAAGCATAAAACCTGTTAACCTAAAGGTCAGATCTGTGCATTGTTTATTTATCAGTAGGTGAAAGAGCTAAATCGGCAGCTTCTGTCACAGTCACAGTAAAAAATCACCTGTAATATTAACAGGGAGTAGATAAATTGCAAAAAATGGATTAGAATGATAAACAGAATGGAGCAAAATATTGCATATATAATGAGAGGCACAGCGATGGGTTTTACAGGGCTATAAAATACACAGGCATGTTACGACAGTGTTATGGGGTAATTAGGAGCATGCTCCAGAAAAATGGCAACAAAAGCTAGAACCGTGGTTCTAAATGCCCTGCCCAGCCTCGTATTGCCCTTACAAGATATTCATTTTCAACACGGTATAACTCTACTATTGTTGATTAGGTCTCTGCAGCTGTGATGCAATTCTGTGAAGTGGGTGGAGTGTTGGATGGAAGAGACTCAGGCTCATTGTTCAGACTTACTGTCAATGGGCAGAATCCAATGGGGCACTTGCACCCCCACTGATTCTCTTATGCCCTGCCAATTCTGTTGCACAAACGGCCTCCACCGCTTGCACAACATCAATTTAGTGCTTCTGGGACAACCCAAAATGATTGGAAACATTTGTTTCTGGAAGGAGGCAGGTTGGCAGAGCTCACATAAGGGAGCTATGCTGACCTGCCTCCTTGACGAAATGAATGTTTCCGCTCATTTGGGGGGTTCCTCTAGGAAGTACTAAATCTCCCTTGCATAAGCAGTGAGTCTCACTTGCACAACGGAATCGGTGGGAAATTGCCTGGCAGGGCTGTAAGCACCCCATTGGATTATGCCCTCCCAGCCCAACATTTGTCACAGTCTTGTCAGTTTAAGAACAAGAACAGCCCTGAGTGGCCGGGAGCTGAATATTAATTTGAGGGGGCCCTTCCTTCTCACTGCACCATGTGTTAATGTAATTATTTTGCTCAAAACCCCTAAATATGAAGATAATTCTTTCAAAACTACATTTGACATCAGAAGTAGTATGTTAAGATTTTATGTCTCTAAAAACAAAAAAATTAAGTGTTGGATCAAGATATCGCCATGCTTAGAATAGACTAACTGGAATCAGTGGGACTTAAGTTAGGTCTGATAGCCACAACTAATTTAAATCCCATTGATTTCAGTGGGTCTCCTGTAACTATGACTAAGTCTGGACCCAATGCCCCCAAATTACTATATTAGACTGCTTTCCATGTCCTTTTGCATATAGGATTCTCTTCTTTCATAAACTATTATAAACATCAATATAGTTAAAGAAAATGCTTTTAGATAATGGCAAAGAAAATGCATTTAGATAACGGTAAACTATATTCAGATTTTTGTAAAAGTTATCCAATCTTCTTTTTCTACTTGTCTTGGCAACAAATTCAGATATGAGATTATCAAAAGTAATTTCTCTCAGAAGAGAACTAGGGATGAATGTAAAAAATAGTTTCAGTTCATTTTTGATGAGAACTTACCTAGTTCTCACCTCCATGAAGCGAACGTGGATTTGAATGCAATCTATGATCAAAGTCTGAGCATGCAGTGCAATTTGTAGAACAAAACAAAATGTGTTAAAAATATGTGCATTTGAAAAATGTGCATGAAAAAAATACATGCTTTTGAAAAATGTGCACACACATACTTGATTCAATGGGAGAAAAATGCGTACAGTTCAAAAATGTGCACAATTGATACGTACATTTGGAACATGTGCATGAAAATCTGCAGACAATTTTGTGTGAAAAGAAAAAAACCCAAGCTTGCAATCTGGTATGGATACAAGTTGGAACAAGTTTCAAGGTAGGATCTGGAGAACCTCAACAACTTCAATTTGTTGATTTGACATTCTTAGTGCGCAGTCCTATGGCCGCTAGTCAGCGGCTAGATGTCCATAGGATAGGTCGTTTCCTGGGAACTGAGCTTGGAGCCCGCACTCTGAGGTCGGTTCCCTGAGAATCGACCTCCACCCCTTCTTGTGCTGCCTCGTAGGCAGCGCAGATCGGCACCACAGTTCACACTGGTCAGAGGAGCACGGAGCAGCAAAAACAGGGCTTTCTTGGGAGTGGGCCAGGGTGGGGAGGGCAGAAGTGCCATTCTGACTCTTCCTATGTGTCATCTGGTGTCGCCCCCCCCACTATGACTTTCTGTGCCTATACAGCCAGAATCAGCTGTCTAGCCATGAATGCAAGATGGCTCAAGCGTGGAGGGGATGATCTCCTCCGTGCTGCTCCTACCCTGCACCCGATAGGTGGTCGCCTCCGAGTTTGGAGGCAGCCGCCTATCCTGATAGGTTTGCGCCCTTAGGGAGAACAGCTATTTATGACAGTCTTGACTGCAGTGTTGTTGATTTGTTTTTAATGAAGGATAATTTGGAGAATGCTCTTGCTCCTTCAGAATTTGAAATGGGCAGAGTTGGATAAAGGAGAGCTATGTTATCATTTGGAAAAGCTTTAACCAGTTCCTTATTGTAAATACTCTTCAAAATATTATGTGTATTAGTCTCAGATCTACCACATCCCTCTGTAATACCTAAGAAGTGAATGAATTGTTTTAGTTGAGAGGACAGAGAAATATGGAGATCTTTTGGGTAAGGTCTTACTTAAGCTTCTGGTCAAGTCTTGGCAGGAAATAAAATACATTCAAAACTACTGTGTAAGTATAGGAATGCTTCTCTAGTTCCATTTGAAGTTTATCTAAAATTCTGTAGTACATTTGCATCCTGAACTTGTCTCTACCAGTGAGATTCCAGTCACTTTTTCCATCTGGGAAAATTGATTTATCTTTCTGGCACTGCAGTTGATCTTTTATCTGAATATGCAGTTTCCACTCCTTTTCTTTACCTCTGCTACAATTTGTCTTTCTAAGGTGTTTTGAATTTAGTTAATTCCTGGGGAAAGGACATTATCACCCTATAGCAGGGTTTGTTTTGTGATTTTTCTCATTTGGTTTATGGAGCTCAAGTTATTAGGATTCTGAAAAGAAAAAAAAGTCAACAACAATGTGGCAATATCTATCAATATTGTTGTGCCCCCTCCAAGTGTGAGGCCTGGGGCAATTTTCCCCATTCCCTACTTCCCAGAAAAAAGGGCTTTGGGAGACAGTGGAGGATGTAATGCTGAAGGCTGAAGAAGAAGAAGGAAACTGGCAGAAATTGGGCCAGCTTGCACAATTGCCACAGCCCACCTGGTGGTCATACTGAATATTGATGCCATAGCAGGTGGTCACCATGGGTTATAATTAGGGCTGTGCAGGGACCCCCCGATCTGACTCGGAAGCTGCTTCGTGTCTTCCAAGGTGGGCCCGATCCAGCTTGGGCAGATTCAGGGGGCCCTTTATCCTCCTCAGCCCCGAACCAGAAGCAGGATTCAGATGTTGAACCCTGCTTCGGGGGCCCCCAACACCCCTGTGCAAACCCCCTTACCTTGCCGCTGCTGCCTCCTCTGCCATCGTCATCCTTCCTGCCTCCTCCTCTCTGCCAACGCCCTCGCCACTACTGCCCTTGCTGTCATCCTTGCCATCTCCACCATCACCACTGTCCCTGCTGCCATCCTCACCGCCGCTGCCCTCGCCGCCCTCGCCGCCGCCAACTGCTGAGGCCTGGACACACATGGTGACCCTTACTGCAGGGAGTCTCCATTTTTAAAATGGCAACCTCCTGGAACTTCCTGGAGGTTGCCATTTTAAAAATGGCAGCCCCCTGCACGAAGAGTCACTGCTCGCATCCAGGCCTCAGCAGTTGGTGGCGGCGGAGATGGCGGTGGTGGTGATGGCAGCAGCAGCAGTGGCTCAGGTAAGGACCTGAAGGTGCCGGGGGGCTGGGCCGGGGGGGCCAAAGTGCCGAAGCACTCAGTGCACTTCGGAGAGCCCCTGACCCACTCTGGGTTGCTTCATGTCCCCTCTGCTTCACCTCAGAAGGGGCACAAAGTGACCCAAAGCAGCCTGCTTCGACTCAGGGTTCGGGCCTCAGGCTGAAGCGGTGCACAGCCCAATGGCATGTGCAAGTGAAAGAGCTCCATGTGTGCATTGGAACCCTAATGCCAACAAAGGGAGATGACTGTACTTGGGGCATCAGCATCTTGCTATTAATCATCTCTTTTCTCTTTATATGTTACAGAACCAGGTCCTATAGACCCACCACTCCTATTGGATGTTAAATCCAGAGCTGTATTGATCTCCTGGCAGCATCCATCAAAGCCAAATGGCATTATCTCCCACTACAACATTTACCAAAATGGCCAGCTGCACATTACTGTTCCCGGAACCAGGTCTAAATGCACTGTACATTACTTACGCCCTTACACAGTTTACCAGTTTCAAGTAGAAGGCTGCACCTCCGAAGGATGCTCTCTTTCCCCTGAAACCTCACCTGTACAGACCCTTCCAGATGCACCGGAAGATATCCCCGTTCCAGAGCTATATTCAGACACACCAACATCTGTGCTAATATCATGGCAGCCTCCTCTGCATCCAAATGGACTGGTTGAAAACATTACAATAGAGAGGAGAGCGAAGGGAACAGAACAAGTATCCACAGTTGCCTCCTTACCTTTCAATTATTCCAAGAGCTACCTGGACCAAAGTGCTGCTCTTAGCCCTTGGAAGGAATATGAATATAGGATACTGGCAAGTACTTTTGAAGGAGGCATTAACAGTAGTGCTTGGGAAGAAGTTATCACCAGACCTTCAAGGCCTGCGGGTTTCCAGCCACCCATGGTGGAAGCATTAGGCCCAGATACTGCACAGGTTGGTTCAGTTTCATTTTTATTTGCGCTCATGTACAGTTTCACCCCAAACCCTAGTTTTATGCACAGGCAGGCTCTGGCTTAGGTTAGAGATTTCACTGCACTACAGTGGTAGCTTCCATGCACCTGTACTGGACTAGGGGTGCACGAAAGCCACTTACCTGGTCTCGCAGCTTGTTCGCGGTGGGGGGGAGGCGCTTCGCTGCTCCCCCCGAAGTTCAGGCTGGGGGGGGAGGCTTCCCACCTCGTCTGGCCGAAATTCAGACCGGGGGGAGGCTTCCCGCCTTGCCCGGCCGAAATTCAGGCCGGGGAGGAGGCGCCTCGCCTCACCTCGCCCGGCCGCAAAATAAAAAGTTAAAAAAAAACGCCCCCGTGATAGGCTACGTGACGATTAACGTAGCCTATCATGGCTGACTTTGCAAATCTAGCCGTGATAGGCTACGTTAATCGTCACGTAGCCTATCACAGGGGCGTTTTGGTTTTTTTTACTTTTATTGGAATGGCAGCGGTAGCAGCCGGTCGAAAGACCGGCTGCCGCCTCTGCCCCTGTCGAAGACCTGCCGAACCGCCACCGGGACCCGCCGCCGGGAGGGACATTCGGGAAAGGTAAGTCCCATCCCGGGGGGGGCGGGGGGGCGGGGAATTTCTCACCGAAACTACTTTGGGGGGCCGAATACGTTGGCACTCGGCCCCCTGAAGTTTCGGGGAGAAATTCTCCCACATCCCTACCATCCGCACTGCTTTGCGAATGGCGGCCGTCCTGGGCACCATTCACTTCCTCCTCTTGCTAGCTGTGATAGGCTACGTAAATACTTACGTAGCCTATCACGGCTAATGCAGGGACGTAAGTATTTACGTAGCCTATCACAGCGGGGGGGGGGGGAACCCAGCGTATGCAAATGGTGCCGGCTACCGCCATTTGTGTATGCTGGGTTTTTTTTCCCACTGCCATGGTAGGTTACGTAAATATTTACGTAGCCTTTCACAGCTCACTACAGGGACGCAAATGGCAGCAGCTACGACAGCCGCCATTTGCGTCCCTGCAGGGCTGCCCAGCGGCCAGATGTCTGGCTGCGGGCGGCCGGAGCCGGCTGGTGGCTCTGCGGCTTGGCCGCGAAGCGGAGCCGGCCGGGCAGGATTCCGGGAGGAGGCACGGAGCACCTCCCCCCCAGCCTGTATTTCGGCCGGGCGAGGCGGGAAGCCTCCCCCCCGGCCTAAACTTCGGGGGGAGCAGCGAAGCGCATCCCCCCCACCGCGAAGCAAGCTGCGAGACCAGGTAAGTGGCTTTCGTGCACCCCTAGCGGACGGGAGCAGGTAAATGCTCCGTTTCACGCACCTTTCGTGGGGTGGGGGGCGGGGGCTTCGTTCCGCAATGGATTTCAGGTGGCAGAATGCACTGGCATTCGGCCTCACCGAGATCCGTCACGGAATTCTCTGACATGCCTAATGAATTTGCGCAAATTCGGAAACTAAAGCAATTCAATTCCATTGATGGGTGGATGACGGAACGATAGGCACTTGACATCCCGCAAAACACAGAACAGATTTTACACAATCTGTATATCCCTAAACACACTAAAGTTACCTTTCATCAGCTGTTTAGTGTCATGCTGGTGGTCAAAAGGATAGTCCGAATATTTTTGTGGTTCTCATGCCTTCTTCACATGTCCTGTCCCTGAGAGCTAATTAGCTATTGCTTCAAACAGCTGTGCCCATCTCCATATTTCTTATTCCAGTCAAACTGATGAGTGAGACCCCAGATGTATCCCCTGTGGTATCTTCTCCTATACCCCGGCTTCTTTTGACTGAGGTTAAGTGCTTTAGTGATTTGTTTTTAGCCAACGTAAAATTAGCGTGTTCCTTATTGATGGACAGTGTGGCAATTTACTCCCTATCAGGGTTTCCGGGACTTCGACTACTCAAAATCAGGTTTGGGATTTAGGCTACCATGGACTGTGCATCTTCTTGCCTTTTGTAATGCTTCACATCCCTTTTCATGCGTGGAAGGGAATAGGGCTATACAGCATCAGCCCCTGCAATTGGCAAGCAGACTGAATGAATAATTTATTTAATATACTTCTTAAGTGCCTTAGTCTTCCTGAGGTGGCTTACAATATAAAACCAGCAAAACTCAGTATCAAATTATAAAAGCACCTTAAATTTAAACAATTTTAAAATAAGACAGTCTAAATAAACTGCAATCTAAAATGTATGTAACAGCACCAGATACCATAAAGCCTCAGTTAAAAGCCAGAGAGAACAAGTATGTTTTTAAAGCCTTCTTAAAAGCAGCCACAGATGGAACCAGCCATAATTCACTTGGGAGAGAATTCCATATGGTAGGGGCCACCATTGAGAAGGCCCTTTCTCCAGTGCTTGTCAGCCTTAATGGCAGAGCAGTGAGCAGAGCCTCTGGAGATTATCTAAAAGTGTGGGTAGGTTCATACAGGTGTAGGCACTACTTCAGATAATGTCATATCAAATTGTTCAAAGCTTAAAAAAAAATATCCTGGAATTGGACCTGGAAACACAATGGCAAGAAGCATAACTGGTTCAGAAATGGTGTAATATGATCCAACCATCTAGCCCCAGTAAGGATGCAAGTGGCCTGCATTCTGTACCAGCTGAAATTTCTGATTCATCTTCAAAGCAGCTCCACATAGACTGTATTGCAGTAGTCAAGTTTGGATGCAATTAGGGCATACATAACTGGGTCTAGGTCCACTTTCCCTAGATATGAATGCAGTTAGGGATGGATGGACTCACTTGTGCCTGTCTTTGTCGGATGCTCACCAAGCCACTGCCACCACCGCCTGCCCCTGCTCATGGCACTGCACAAGCTTTGTCATAGCCCGGCAAGCACTTGACGAAGCTGTGGGTCCACCCGTCCTCCCTAGCAAGCCACCATTATGCGCAACAGTGGTGGCTCGGGTGCTTCCGGGTAGGGATGGCGGAGAATTTCTCCACGAATCTTCGGGAGGCTGAGCGCCGAGGCATTCGGCCCCCCAAAAGTGTTGGGGAAATTCTCCGCTCCCCCCCCCCCGGGATGGGACTTACTGTGGCTGAATGTCCCTCTCGGCGGCGGGTCCCGGCGGCAGTTCAGTGGTGTTTCGTCGGGGGCGGGGGCGGTGGCCGGTCTCCCGACTGGCTGCCACCGCCGCCATTACAAAATAAAAAAGTAAAAAACAAAACAAAACACACTCCCATGATAAGCTACGTGACGATTTACATAGCCTATCACGGCTAGATTTCCAAAATCAGCCGTGATAGGCTACGTAAATCGTCACGTAGCCTATCATGGGTGACTTTGAAAAAAAAAAAAAAGCACGTATGCAGATGGTGGCGGCCCATGGGCGCCGCCATTTGCGTTCCTTATTTTGGCACGTCTAGTCTACGTAAAGATTTACGTAGACTATGGCAAAAATAAGGACAACGCAAATAGCGTTCCCTTATTTTCGCCGTAGTCTACGTAAATCTTTACGTAGACTAGACGTGCCAAAATAAGGAACGCAAATGGCGGCGCCCATGGGCCGCCGCCATTTGCGTACGTGCTTTTTTTTTTTCCAAAGTCACCCGTGATAGGCTACGTAATGATTAACGTAGCCTATCACGGCTGACTTTGGAAATCTAGCTGTGATAGGCTACGTTAATCGTTACGTAGCCTATCACGGGTTTGGGTTTTTTTTTTCACTTTTTCTTTCGCGGCCGGGGAGACGGGGTGCTTCTCCCCGGCCTGAATTTCGGCCGGGCGAGGTGGGGCGCCTCCCCCCCCAGCCTGAAGTTCAGCCGGGCAAGGCGGGGCACCTCCCCTCCTCGCCTGAACTTCGGGGGGAGAAGCGAAGCGCCTCCCCCCCACCGCGAAGCAAGCTGCGGGACAAGGTAAGTCCCTTTCGTACATCCCTACTTCCGGGTAGATAACGGTGCATACTTGGTGGCCGTAAAAGGGTCATCTACAGAACATTACAGGCATGAATGCTTCATTCACTTCCGTAGTGTTGCATAAATGGGCCCTTTATGGCCACCAATTACGCAACTTTACCTACCCAAAAGCACCTGAGTTGCCACTGTTGTGCACAGTGGTGGCTCGCTAGGAGGATAGGGCAGCTGCCAGGCACTCACCGAGCTGCAGGGTGCTCACCAAGTGGGTCCATGAGTACCTCATGGTTCAGCGAGTGGGATCCAGGAGGGCGGGTTAGGGGAAGTCCATTGGACTTCAACCCACCTGTGGACTCTCACAACATCCCTAGTTGCAGCTGGCATACCAAATGAAGTTGGTAAATGTCACTCCTAGCTATTGCCACCACCTGTGCTTCCATGGTTAGCGACAAGTAGGGATGTCTGCGGAATCCTCCGTGGACTCCAATGAGGCCGAATTCCAGTAAATTCGGGCCCCCAAAGTCCGCAGCGGAATAAACGCACTTACCTGTGCCTCTCCGGACCGAATATCCCCCCCACGGCCGGTTCTGTTTTGCCATCTGTGCGGAACCAAGAAGTAAGTGATCCAAGGTAAATGGTGTCTGCTACGCCGTTTGTGTCCCCATTTTTCCTCACGATACGCTACATGTCTCTATTTATGTAGAAACTTATGAAGCCTATCGCGTGAAAAAACAGGGACACAAACGGTGTAGTGGTTTTTCACGTGACAGGCTACGTACGTATCTACATAAATAGAGACGCGTAGCCTATCGCAAGAAGAAATGGGGACGCAAATGGCATAGTGGACGCCATTTGCATCTGGAGAGCACTGTTCCGCGCAGATAGAAGCTGGGACAGAGCCGGCCGGCAGTTCTGCAGAGCGGAGCCAGCCAGCTCGAATTCCAGGGGGAGGAACGGATCGCCTCCCCCCCGTCGAGGATTCCGGGGGGAGGAACGGATTGCCTCCCCCCCGGTGAACCCCCCCATGGACGCAAGGTAAGGGGATTCATACATCCCTAGCGACAAGTCCAGAATGACCCCCAAGCTATAAACCTGGTCCTTCAATAGGAATGAAATCCCATCCAATAGCAGTTGCATCCCTCTATACAGACCAGCAAACTTTCCTACCTGAAATATTTCTTGTCTGAATTAAGCTTCAGCCTCTGGGTTGAATGAAGGCTTTGGGTTAGCTAGTATTTTGGGAGCTTTACCTTCACCTGGTAAATAGAACAGTCCCTGCCACATGCTACATTTGAAGCTCCATCCTTCAGCTTTTCTAGCACCCCGGTTATCAGCTTCTCCAGCATCCTGCTCAAACATTAACCTCAGAGCTTCTTAAGATGGAGGACATCCTTCAGGTCTAATTTGGAGACAGTTACCCAGGGCCCTGGCTGGACCTTGGCAGGTCCATTCTGCTGGAAACCTCTCCTGGGCTGCTCTCCCTGCTCTACATTAGCCTTTCCCCAAATTCAGCAAGCTCGCTCTTCACCACCAGCAGTAGTTTTGGTGCTTTTATTGATTAGTGCTTAGCCTGAAACCACCCTAAATTCAGCCTTTCCGCCAACTCTTAATATTCTGCTTTGTGTTACTGATGAAATCCTTCCAGTTCTCTCTCACACCTGAAATACTTGGAATGACACTGTGGGGGTATTTAATTTTGATCACCAAGCCAGACTAAAACACGCATGATACAAAAACCTACCCTTCTAGAAATGCTAATAGTTATGAATGATAAATGTTACGTGTTTTTATATAGGTGACAAAATACCTGTTTTGCTTTTAATCTCCAATGAAGCTAAAATCAATGCATAAGTTGACGGGCTAAGGAAATAACCATCTTAGAGGACTACCTAGAAAATTTTCAATTATTCACATCATTCATTTGGGAATGAACTCTAGAGGACAGGATAACTACCATTGTTTTGGCTTGCATACAAACTTCATTCAAGGGAAATTAGTGTAACCAAACAAGAGGGATTTTTGTAGCTTAGAAGCCTCTTTTGTGTAAATACATGCATGCTTCCATGGAGTCAGTCTTGTACTAGTGCCAAAAAGTGTTGGTACAGTAGCTTGCTCACTAGAGCACAAAACAAAGGACGTTTGCGTAAGGTTGGAGATCATCCACTGCAATTATTGTTGCTGTTATTTATTGGTATGGTTATTCCGTGTGTGTGTGTGTGTGTGTGTGTGTGTGTGTAGATACTCCACCTGTGTTAAATAATTTGAGTATATGGATAAAAACAAGCCGAATGAAAATACGTGGAACCATAGTTTGAAATCTTGACAAGCAATACTAGGTCTAAAATGCAGGAAATGGTGCAAACTTTTTGAAATATATGGCATCTACATCACTATCCAAATGATTACCTCAGCCTATGTCTGCAATGAAAAGCATGTTATTTAACCATTATAGACCAGAGGTCACTGTGGTACATAGGCAGAATACTTACTTGGAGGACATGGAACTCAGGATATATCAAAACCATTAGTCATTATACCTATATCATTTAAAAAATACGATGTTACAGAAAGTCATATCAGTGCAATGACAAAACAGAACGTGTGTGTGTGTGTCTATCAAACTATCAATTCCCTATCTTTAGAGGTTGGGCAGGCAGGAACGTTGTGTTGCTTTCAGCACCTCCTGAAAACATTGCTATTTCATGAAGCCTTCCTTGAGTGACTGGCCACGGTTTATCAAACTTGGTTTTATCAATTCTCATTCTGTCTCTTTTTTAAAATGTTAGAGTATTTTAATGTGGTGTTTTTATTCTTTATAATGTTTGCTGTTCATTGCTCTGAGGTCTTTGGATGTGGAGCGGTATACCAATACTATAAATAAATACATACATACATACATACATACAGGATGCAATCTTAACTAGATAGGTGGCTGCCTCCGACCTCGGAGGAGACCACCTATCCAAAGCAAGACAGAAGAGGCACAGGGGGATTGTTCCCTCCGTACCTCTCCTGCCTTGCTCTGTTTTGCTAGACAGCCATTTTCAGCTGTCTGGCAGCAGGGGGGGGAGGGGACGACTGACCGGGAGAGGAAGCTGCTGTATGACACATAGGATGTGTTGTACATGCAGCTCTGCTCTCCCCGTCCCAGAATGCCCCCCTCCCCTCCCCTTTTAAGTTGCTCCACACTCCCATTCTGAGCACCTAGGACGGGGCTTCTCTGTTTACTCTGTTTAAAGTTGGTGTTTATCACTACATCATCTGGTCGAGAATTCCATCATTTAAGTATGTGCCGTGTAAAGAAGTTTCTTTCATTTCCAATTTCATTTTCTTTCATTTCCAATTTCACTGCCTACAGAATTCCACTGTGTGCTATTCCTCCACCCCCACCCCCACCCCCAGAATGCCGCTCATAATGTCAGCACTGTAAACTCTGGATGCATCTAAGTAATCCAACCCACAAATTGAATAGCTTCCATCAGGGGAACAGGCAGGGGGTGATTTTCCCTTCCCCATACACTCCACTGCACATCTCAGAATCTTCTCTAGAGGGTTGTGGGACAGTCTGGACAGTCTGGGGGGCTGCAGGGGGAGGAGAGGAGGGGAAACTCCCATTGTGCAAACAGATGTCTGTTCTCATGATGTTGGATTTCACTCTCTGAATGTGCTGGTCATTCTTTGGGGAGAACATACTGTCTCTGGTCATCACCTCTGCTCCTTCCTCACCATCCCAACAATATTACAGGTGAAAGTATTGATTATCTGTCTGTTGAGGGAAGATCATGTGCAGCTGTAGACACACAACATGCATAAATAAATGCCTGAATTGGGGTCTAGGACAGCATTCATAGAATTATAGAATAGTAGGTTTGTAAGGGGCCTACAAGACCATCAAGTCTAACCCCCTGCTTAATGAAGGAATCCAAGTCCATCATTTAAGTATGTGCCGTGTAAAGAAGTACTTCCTTTTATCTATCCTGAATCTCCCACCATTTTCTTTCATTTCCAGTTTCACTACCTTACAAGTGGCTGTCCAGCTTCACCTTGAATGCCTCCAGTAGTCCAGTGTGGGAGAGCCCACTACCTCCCTAGATAGTTAGTTCCATTGTTGTATTGCTCTAACAGTTCCTAATGTTCAGACAGAATCTGGCTTCCTGTAACTTGAGCCCATTATCCCGTGTCCTGCATTCTGGGATAATCAAGAAGAGATCCTGGCCATTCCCCAACCTGGTGCCTGCCAGATGTGTTGGACTGCAATTCCCAGTCACCACAGTCCATGACTGCTGGCTGGGGATGATTGGTGTTGTATTCCAACACACCTGGATGATACCAGGTTGGGGGAGGCTGGTCTAGGAGGTTTTGACTCATTCTTGAGGTTTTTTACTCAAAGTATTTGAACCTGATCTAGTGACTTGCTCCAGGTTCAAGAGTGCTGCTGGGGACATGGGCTCTCTCCCACCTGAAAGGCCTTTCATATTCATTTAAATTAAGGGAGCAGTTCAGCTACCTTTTCTGCTGAAATGAATAGGAAATTCTGCCTGTGTGAGAGCTTTGTATTAACTGTTATGGTATTATGGTATTATGCTCCTATATTGGAACACTGCATTTAGCTTCAGCTAAGTGTTCCTCTTTGTAACGGTGGATATCCGCAGAAATATTTTAAATCTTTAATATTTTTTGGTCTGAAATATTTTGGGAGAAACTTGATTATTTTACTGTAGCACCTCAACAATTCATTTGTCGTACTTTAAAATGAGTATACAGTCTTTTTAAAAATACAGTCTCTAATGGAACCTTCCTGAGTTGTTGGGGTTTTTTAAGCCCTCTCCCTTGTTGCTGCCCTCCAAGCCTCCCTCAGAGGAGGCCCCTTGGTGGAGGGCCTTAGATGCAGAGCATAGTGTACGGGTTGGTTCATGCCAGGAGAGGCGTTCTGTCAGGTATTGTGGTCCTGAGTGATGTAGGGCTTTATAGGTCAAAACCAGCACTTTGAATTGGACTTGGAAGCATATAGGAAGCCAGTGCAAGTGGGCCAGAATCAGTCTTATATGTTCAGACCTTCTGGTCCCCGTTATCTGTCTGTAGGGATGGCGGAGAATTCCGCCACGGATTTCAGTGAGGCCGAATGCACTGGCATTCGGCCCCCCGAAATCCATGGTGGAATGGCCTGTCACCCCCCCCCCCACGGATTCCCACCGGGATGAGGCTTACCTGGGGCGGATGTTTCGGACAGCAGCGGGCCCGGCGGTGGCGGTGGCTTGTCTTTTGACCAGCTGCCGTGGCTGCCATTGTCATCCTGGTCTTTGCTGTGATAGGCTACGTAAGTATTTATGCAGCCTATCACAACAAGCCAATCAAAAAACAAAACAGAACAGCGTACACAAATGGTGGCGGCTACGGCGGCCGCCATTTGCATTCCCTATTTTTCGCCATTCTAGCCTACGTAAATATTTACGTAGGCTATTACAGCGAAAAAAAAGGGGGAACGCAAATAGTGTAGTGTGTGCTATTTGCGTTCCTTTATTTTTCGCCGTAAATATTTACATAGGCTAGAATGGCGAAAAATAAAGGAATGCAAATAGTACCCACTATGCTATTTGTGTTCCCCTTTTTTTCGCCATAATAGCCTACATAAATATTTACGTAGGCTAGAACGGCGAAAAATAGGGAACGCAAATGACGGCCGCCATAGCCGCCGCCATTTGCGTACGCTGGTTTGGGGGGGGGGGTTAGCCGTGATAAGCTATGTAAATACTTACATAGCCTATCATGGCTAACGCAGGGATGCAAATGGTGGCCACTATGGCGGCCGCCATTTGCATCCACACCAGCCCATCCACGGCCAGAAATCTGGCTGCAGATGGCCCTGGCCGGCTGCTTCGTGGAGCCGCCGCGGAGCGGAGCCTGCCGGGCAGGATTCCGGGGGGGAGGACTGGATCGCTTCCCCCCCATCGAGGATTCCGGGGGGAGGGACAGAGCGCCTCCCCCACCACCATGAATCAATCCGCAAAAAGGTAAGCGAGTTTCATACATCCCTATCTGTCTGGCTGCCGCATTTTGCACAAGCTGCAGCTTCCGAACTGTCTTCAAAGGCAGCACCACATAGAGTGTATTGCAGTAATCTAAATTGGAAGTTACTAGAGCGTAGACAACTGAAGCCAGGTTATCCCTGTCCAGATAGGAGCATAGCTGGGCCACCAACCAAAGTTGGTAGAAGGCAGTCTGCACCACTGAGGCTACTTGAGCCTCAAGTGACAAAGATGGCTCCAGGAGGCTCCCCCCCAGCTACAAACCTCCTTCTTCAAGGGGAGTGCAACCCCATCCAGAACAGGTTGAGCACCCTCCTCTATCCATCAGGAGAACCACCCACTAAGAGCATCTCAGTCTTATCTGGAGTGAGTTTCAGTTTATCATCCCTCATCCAGTCCATTGTCGCAGCCAGACACCGATTTAGCCCATCCATAGCCTCACCTGAAGAAGATGAAAAAGAGAAATAGAGTACATGTCATCAGCATACTGATGATGACAACACACTCCAAAACTCTGAATGACCACACTCAACAGTTTCATGTAGTTGTTAAATGGTATGGGGGCAAAACCGACCCGTTCAGAAACCCATACTGGAGAGTCCATGGGGCCGAGCAATATCTCCCAAGTACTGCCTTCTGGAGCTGACTGTACAAGTAGGAATGAAACCACTGCAATGCAGTGCCTCCTACTCCCAGTTCAGACAATTGCCCCAGAAGGATACCATGGTCAATGGTATCGAAAGCCACCAAGAGATCAGGGAGAAATCAACAAGATCACACTCGCCCTGTCTCTCTCCCGACATAGGTCATCCTACAGGGCGACCAAGGGAGTTTCCATGCCAAAACCAAAACCTGGCCTGAACTCTGACTGAAATGGATCAGTCTCATCCAAGAGTGTCTGGAGCTGGTTGGCAACCACCACTCAAGAACATTGCCCAGGAAAGGAACATTTGCTGCTGACCTCAAATTATTAAGATTTTCTGGGTCCAGGTAGGATTTCTTTAGGAGTGGTCTCACCATCCCTTCTCACAAGGAGGCATTTATCACCTTCCTGGCCGGGCCAGCTGTTTTTATAAGCCAAGAGGAGCAAGGATCCAATACAGAAGTGGCTGCCTGAACCAGTCCAAGCACCTTGTCAACATCCTCGTGCTGTACTGACTGAATCTCATCCAAGAAAACTGAACAAGGCTGTGCTCTGGACACCTCATCCGATTCACCTGCTGTAAGACTGGAGTCTAAGTCCTGGTGGATGCAAGAGATTTTATCTTGGAAGTGCCTAGTAAAGGAATTATAGTGGGCCTCAGATGGGTCTACAGTCTCCTTAGGCCATGGACGACCCTGAAAAGCTCCACTGGGTGGCATATGGAAGACTGAGTGGCAGTGAAATGCTGTTTCTTTGCCATCTTCACTGCCCTTGAGTATACCTTACCATAGTAGGTTTGAGCACACCAGGTTTCGATTGCACCCACTAGGAGTTCTTCTCCATCTGTACTCAAGCTGTCTCAAGTTTGAGGAAAAATGAATACATGACCTACTCTTGCTGCATCTCATACCCTGCTGGGTATAGGTGGTATATCTCAGCTGTTGTGGAGGAAGAACAGGTGTTAGACAGATGTGCTAATACAGCTCTACACTTATTTTGTAGTGAAGAAGGCAGTTCATACCAGCATGCATATCCAGTAGATCCTTCATCCCCTCCACTGTCCCAGTCCACAAATTGTTTCATATCTTCTACCTGTGACATATGGTGTTCAAGCACAGTGGTGACTTTGTGCAGATATGTATGGCTGTGAGAGCTGGACTATAAGGAAGGCTGAGCGCCGAAGAATTGATGCTTTCGAACTGTGGTGCTGGAGAAGACTCTTACGAGTCCCCTGGACTGCAAGGAGGTCAAATCAGTCCATCCTAAAGGAAATCAACCCTGAGTGCTCATTGGAAGGACAGATAATGAAGCTGAAGCTCCAATATTTTGGCCACCTAATGCGAAGAGAAAACTCCCTGGAAAAGACCTTGATGCTGGGAAAGACTGAAGGCAAAAGGAGAAGGGGACGGCAGAGGATGAGATGGCTAGATAGCATCACGGATGCAATGAATATGAACTTGAGCACGCTCCGGGAGAGAGCGCAGGACAGGAAGGCCTGGCGTGCTATGGTCCATGGGGTCACGAAGAGTCGGACACGACTGAACGACTGAACAACAACAACTGTACGTATTCCTTTTTACATCCACAGCATGTGCTACAATTGTGGAGTTGATTTCATATAACCCATGGTTTGTTGTTGGGTTATGATTCTGGTTTGTTGAGGTAGAGACAAGCCAGAGTTTCTGGTTCACACATAATGCTAAGCAAATTACAGATGGAAGGTCCATGGTTTGTTTAGCTTCTCATACTAGCAGCCGGAACAGACAGCATAATGAAAAGAAAGATTGAAACAGACAATAAATGTTAGGACTTTGAGGGGCTTCCCAGTGTTCCCTAGTAAATTGGGTTCTGAAATAAAAAATCAGTCTTAGCTTCTCAGGAAGATTCCATTAGGGATGGTTTTTAAAAAAACAACACTGTATATCCCAGTTCCAGCAAAATATACAGCCCGTTTACAGCATTTATATGTCCAGGCCCTTCTGCTTCAGCTATCTCTTGTGTCACTGAAAAAGGAGAAGGTATACACACACATGTACAGGGGAAAGGCGGGCCAGGAAGAGCAGGAGAAAGAAATGTCACAATCCACATTTTTAATTCTTAAATCAAGAATTGTGAGATACAGGATAGTATTGTATTAACACAATTCCAAATACACTTTCGGCTCTATCACAATTGTCACACCAACTTGCAGTGCAGTTTACTTAAATCAGTATTGCATTATCATGTGAATTTGGCTACAGCATACACAGTTTCAGTGGGATCTCAAGAACTGTTTTGCTTTGCGTTTGTGGGGTAATCACAAATAATGCATACATATCACTGCTCCTAGGACACTATGTAGACCTATAGAGGGTCCAATATATATCCCTTAACGTTTATGCTGAAAATGGCTTCATCTTGATAAAGGGCATGCTGCCTCTTTAGTTTACAGAGCTATGAAAGCTTTATGACTATCCAGCACCTGCCAAGGGCTTAGAACAAATGGGATCTTCTTTGTGTTGTAGCACATGCTTGTTGTATTAATATCTACAGTACAGTTCTTATGTGGAGGGTAGTAAATAAGCATTTGCTTTAGGGGCAGGCCAGTATGATACTTTATAGTTACCTCATACCAAAATAAGAGCTTCAGTTCAGGAACTGGAAGAGTATGGGGTAGGGAGGGGATTACTCTTTTGTCAAACTAGGGTCACAAATAGGTACAAGCTTTCAGTTGTCAGTACAGCCAGTCCCTAAACACAGAGTGCAAATATCTACTTGAGAAGGGACAAGCAGAATTTATTATAAAGAATAACATATTTTGTTCCTTTATTTAGTCTCCCTCTCCTGGACAGGGATAGCTTGGCCACAGTGGTCCAGGCACTAGTAACCTCAGGACTGGATTACTACAATGCACTCTATGTGGGGCTGCCCTTAAGGCTGGTCTGGAAGCTGGAGCTAGTGCAGAACACAGCAGCTCAGTTGTTGCTGGGAGCTGCTGCTTTCCAGCATGCAACTCCTTTGCTGAGGGAACTGCACTGGCTGCCTATTCGCTACCAGGCCAGGTTTAAGGTTTTAGTCCTAGTGTACAAAGCCCTAAACATCTTGGGACCAGGATACCTGAGAGAGCGCCTTCTCCCTTACCAACCTGCCCAGTCACTGAGGTCATCGGAGGACATTTTCCAGGTGGTTCCACATGGACCTATGGCCCAATTGGAGTCCACTCAGAGACTGTGGTAGCCCCCTTTCTTTGGAACTCCTTGCCTCTGGAGATCAGGTAGGTGCCAACACTGTGTTGCTTCGAGAGCCTCCTGAAAACAATTCTATTCCAGGAAGCATTCCTTAACTGACCAGCCACGGTTTTTATTGGCATTCTGTTTTTGAGAAGCATAATTTTAATGTGGTGTTTTAATCTTTTTGTCTTTTTACTACTTTACCTCTTACGTTCACCGCTCCAGAATCTGTTTTAGATGGGGAGCGGTATACAAATATTGTAAATAAATAGTCATAAAAATAAATATGAATGGTTTCATGATGTTTAGAATTCAGAGAGTTTTACCATAATAATCCCTGATGTATTCAGCTTTCTTTTGTTGGGCTTGAGTTTCCACCACTCTGGAAGGGGTTAAAAACAGCAGGCCGCTGTACTTCTGTAAACATGTCATTGTTGTATGTGGCTTTGGAATTTGTGAATCACAAATTTTGCAGGCTTGTTTTAGAACTTCTCATACACTCAACACATTGATATATCTCATACTACATCAGCCATAATGGGCAGTATCCTATACTGTTGCTGCACCTCCATTAGTTCTATTGTGCTAGCAAAACAGACCATTAACACAACAGGAATAAATGCAGACAAAAGTGGCAATGCTTGAATCCAGAACGGGACAAGTCAGTGGATCTCCCTTCTGTGAACTTTGTTGATCTGCCCCATTCTGGAAATGAACATTGCCGCTTGTTTCCATTTTTGTCAGGAACTGCTAGTTCCTGTCATGCATGTGGTCTGTTCTGCTAGCATGGGGGCAGTATATGATACTGCATAATGTGCCGTGGCGGGTGGGGGGAGGTTGCACATTTCCCCTGTACAACGTTTCCTTTATCTTTTATTTACTTAAACAAATTATTTTTGAAAGCCACTTCAAAAAAATCTCATGTTGTGTGTTTATCACTGAAAAGAATGACCAGTGTTCATAAGAAAGGGGAATAAAATATTTTTTACCTGAAGAAAAATAGTGTTGTTATAATTCTTAGATGAGGTTGGATCCAGGACCCGATGGAGGGAGTTTTGTCAGCAGAATTGGGAGGGAATGATTCCTCCTGCCCCCGCCCCTGCCCATACCATCAATATCTGTTCCAGAGGGTTGGGAAAGACTCTGGAGCAGATTTTAGAGTGGTGTGGATGGCTATAGACGGGAGGAGAGAGGGAGAAAATCCCATGGCACTAGCCAACATCTACTAGCATGTGGCTGGATTTAACCCATAGTCCTGGTCCAACAGAATGGTTAAGTCTGTGTCTTTTCCTCTTGAAACACTATTTTGCTTAAATTGAAAGGGTTTGACTGTGTCATAAAGAAATGCTTCCCAAGGTTATAGCTGCTTAATGGGGGGAAAATGGCTAATTTCTATCCCTTAAATTTTGTGGTGGAGAAAATAAGGTGCTTTGATCTTTAAATGACAGCTTCCTGAATCATTATAGTGAATTAGTTAATCTCTCCCAGTAGCTGCCCTATTCTACCTTCCTCTTGGGCACCCTCTTTCTTAGTCTTACACAGAGCTTCAAATCAGTGGATATACTACTGCTGTTTTCAACACAAAACCATACAGTCTGCCCTCTTACTTTCATGCATTGCTAAATTCTTACATTAAAGGTCATTCAACTTAGTAAAACAAGAATAGCAAAAAGTGGAACTAAGCTCTGCAACATGTATTTTTTTGTAAAAAAAAAAGAAAGAAAGAAAGAAAGAAAGAGAAAACACTGGTTCAGTATTGTATTTTAATTGTACATGCCAGTTTGTCTGCAACTTTCTCTAACATGCAGACATTTGCTTATAGTGGCCAGGATCCAAAGAACTACATACACGTAGTTCCGTGTTTGACTTGCATTTCTTGAACAGCAGCAGTTACCACCTTCCCCTGGACATATTACAAAGAGCTTTAGAATGTCAGTAGGGATATATGAGAATTCAGGTGTGGGGGGGTGAAAACTCAACAGATCTTTTCTTGTTCAGCCCTGGCATATTTCGTTCTATTTTCCCCCACTGGCGTTGACTTGATCTGTAGTGAGTCTATCCAATACACAGATTCCTTTTTTGTATGGTGGCAATTTGTGCAAATTGGATTTTTGTTTATGAATCTTGAAATTTGTGCAAACAGGGTTGAATTTTTTGTTTAATTTCCCCTGGTCTTTCACAAGTACGCAAGAGCACAGATTCAGCTGTCAAATATGTGTTGTCTTGTCTTGTCTTGTCAGTTTCCTTCACGTTTCAGCTGTCAGTGGGAACACCGAAATGGAGTAGGTAACATACAAGGATACTGACAAGACAAGACTGCATACAGGCTAATTTGTGCAAAGTTGCAAAGGACCGAGGGGAGAATCATGGTAAGACAAAGGAGGAATCGATTTGTGCAATTCAGAAGCACAAAAAGAAAAAAAATGTGAACAAAGTGCATCAAAGGGGAGTGGGGATTACTTAGCAAAGTAATCCTCTTGATATTAAGTGTTGAACTGGTGCTCATCAGTGTCTTTCTCCCTTTCAGCACTTCTCTTAGTCTCCAGAAAGTCCAGAAAGGAGAGTTCTTGGCTTCCCACCTCTTTCATGGCTCCTTCTTGCAGTAGTTACCCCTGTTGTGCAAATTTTATCTCCATTTACTGACCGGCCTTTAAATTTACAAAAATTTAGAGGATGGGAAGTAAATGGAAGGGAAATTTGCACAAATGGCAGGACCCCCCAAAATATGCAAAACATTTGCAGAAACAGAAAAAAAAATTGCTACAGTCTGCCATCGCATACCAGAACAAAAACACTGAGGAATCCTGTTGGGCTCAAAGGGAATGGAATTCTCAGCATCACACATCCCTAAATGTGAGGAAAGGTTTAAAAAGCAATTCTGATACTGCACAGTGGTTTGTCCAAATTACACAAACACACACACACACACACACACACCCAGAAGGCATGCGTAAGCACTTGGGTGTACATTAAAGTAGCTTTTTGGATCCTGACCAGAGTGTGCTTTTCTATCCTTTATGGTCTGACCATATAGATCCCTGCATCAAATCAGCATTCAAAGCAGTTGGCTTAGAGCTTCTGTTCCAGTATGAGCACAGAAAGGCACAACTAGTTGCTGCAACTTGACAATGGCCACAATATAAAAAAGAGGAAAGTGAGTGTATATGTCCTGGATCCTAATAACCACAAATGGATTGCTACTTTTAGAAAAGACTTTCCTTTATCCTCCTTCCTTCTGATGCTCCTTAAGTTCCTGAAAACCTCTTCAATCCTCTAGAATGGTGTTCAGTTCAGCATGGGTATTGCAGCTGCAGGGACAGGGAGAAATTGACAGAAATCAGAGATTTTCCCTTGCATGAGTGGAACTGCTTTCTGGTTGTGCTAAGGCTCCGTTGGGTCCAAGCCAACATGAGAGCCAGTGTGGCGTAGTGGCGAGAGTGTTGGACTGGGAGCCCAGAGATCCGGGTTCTAGTCCCCACTCAGCCATGGAAGCTCACTGGGTGACTTTGGGCCAGTCACAGACTCTCAGCCCAACCTACCTCACAGGGTTGTTGTTGTGAAGATAAAAGGGAGAGGAGGAGGATCATGTAAGCCGCCTTGGGTTCCTTGCAAGAGGAAAAAAGGCGGGATATAAATGCAATAAATATATATATATATATATATATATATATATATATCTACACTCAAGAAAATTAAAAGAACCATGACTAGATCAGTATGATAAACGTATAATTGCAAGAGACTATTTGTAAGTAACTAAGGGTTCAATCTTGTGCACGTTTAGACAGAAAAAGTCCTACGAATAGTACTTTTTCCTGTCTAAACATGCATACGATTGTGTCCTTAGTATCAAATTTAGTCAAGTTATATTGTAAAGGTAGATCCATAGATTCAATATCAGTCAAAAGCACTAGTGCACTCCTCTTAAAAATCACTACACATAGTTGTATACACAGTGCCACCAGTCACTGCTAGAACCTGGAAGAGCTGATGAAGGAAAAGTGTGTGGTTGGGGTAGAAACCAACATGCTGTATCCAAAAATCCCTTTGGTAGTAGTCCAGAAGCCTTATCATCCCCGCAACTCTGCAACTGTTTCTTTGGCGGTAATAGTTTTCTATGGCTAGTCCATTTTACCTTTCCTTCCCTTTAGTAGAGACATTAGCATTCTCCCCGTGCTACATTCCCATGCCAATTCTGTAACAAGTTCTCTTGGTTCACAAGCACTTGCTCTTTGATAGACATGAAACAGTGACCTGATCAGAACTTGGGCATCTGCCCTAGAAATGTGGAATTTTGAGCTGCAAGGTGCTCAAGTAGAGGATTAATTATGCTTTGTTTTAAATTACTTCAATAGGGGTTGACTAAAGCAGGTGGTTTAATGTATGCTAGAAAAACAAAATAACGTATTGCACAAAGGCCGCAGCCAGTCATTAACACACCTTTTAAATGCACATGACATCATGAGACACTTGGAAAAGCCCATGAGAACAGGGGGAAATATATCTTGTTATTTCTTACCATCACAAGAGAGACTGATAACATTTTGAGGCTTTTGCTATTTTCTATTTTCTACTAAGCAAGTTTCACCAAGAATATATAGTTAGAATGAGGTCATATCAAGTTGTATATACATCTTTGTAGCCAGTTCCAGAGCATTGGCTCTGTGCTATTCCAAAACAAACAAACTGTAATTACTTATGGCTTTTTAAAGATAACAAATAGATTGTGCTATAAGCTTTTGTGGGCCACAGCCCACTTTGTCAGATACATGAAGCGGTCATGTAAGTCAGGGGTAGGGAACCTTTTGGGGCCCAGGGGCACCCAGTTTCTCAAAAACTGTCCTCAGCACCATCATAAAATGGCTAATGTGGAAGGCATGGCAAGGGACATATATGACGTAACCTGACCCAAAATTGAGTACAAGGCAGAGGTGATGTCTGAGCCTGAACATACTAAACCCATGTCTGAGCCTGAACATACTAAACCATTCCATTTGAACCCACAGTTTCTAGCACCAGCAGAAACCTATTTCACAGCAAACCCAGTTGCTGGTATGAAAATGTATGAAGAAGTAGTTGTAGTAGTAGTTGTTGTTGTGGGTGGGTTAGGGCACCTTGACGCATGCCAAGAAAGGTGTTCAGGGGTGTATTGGTGCCCAGCTAAAGGGAGAAACTATATATAGTTTACCTGTTTTTATATACACAAAGGAAAGCTGAAAGAAGTCTGCTCTAGATGGATCTGATCTAGCAGGTCATTTTTATGTTAAGGTGGTGCACATTTCAGCAGGGTTTAGTAGCTGGCATTTGTTGGCTGATTTCAGCCCATCGTAGTCTAAGATGACTAGTGTAACAGCTATGCTACTAGGCTGGGGGTGAAATGGCTTACTTGACCAAGCATAGGAGGATCCATACCAGCTTCAGTACCTAGCATTTCCAGTTAAAGAATCTCTGGGAGAAGCCACTGAAGAGCTGCTATCAGTTGAAGCAGAGAATACAGTTTGATGGATCAATGTTCTATTTCATTTTAAGGAAGCTTATTATTAAGCGCCACACACATCTGTTATTTAAGATTCTGTAACCATCCCTTCCAGAACATAAAAGCATCATAGTTTTCTATGGCCTTTCTTGTTTACCTCCTTCTTTTATACTCACCTGATTCTCAAGAGGAATGGTCAACTGCCACCTTGAGGTTTTACATCAGCTGTGTGTTTGTAATACATGGAGGGTGTAGCAAGAAGAAATATCTTTTCTTTCATGTTGTAAATTACAACATAATATTTCCTTGCCTCAACGATTTTACACGGTTTCATAAGGGAGGATGAAGATAATGCAAATAACTAGGATGGATTCACTTCTGCCTCCCCCTCACTTTAGATTTGTTTTCATGTGGTGTTTTTGTCATTTACTTTCAGTAGCAGTAACCTGAACAGACATTTTTAAGCCTTGCCAGAATGAAATCTTTTCCATGACAATACTGCTAAGCTTGTTTGTGCCCCTGCAATTCAAGATTTCCTGTTAACAATGTTTTGTTTAAAACTGTTCCAAGTTCTTCTTTTTTATCAAAGATCTTCAGCATTCTTAAAGATTTCTGTGACTTGGTGCTCCACAAGTATCATGGCCTAAGAATTTCACTAGTTCTTAATGTCTCACGTTATTTATTCCCTGGTCATCTTCCAAGCCTGGCTCCCTCTGGACTATGAAATTACAGATCTAAGAATGTTCAGTGTCAAGAATAGATTGAAGAGTAAGAGTTTGGTGTCTCAGATCTCTGATAATTTACTCCAGTGTAATTGTATTTGTTTTATAGCATTAACACAAGTTGAGCCAGCTGGCTCACATTCTCACTGGTTGGCCCATAGTCATGTGTGCTACAACAGAGAACCTTATTTGTTATTTGAGAGAGCAATCCTATAGCCAACTGTCTAGAGGGCCATAGGATAGTTCTGTTCCCAGAAACTGGTGTCTCCACCCCCTCCCCTGCTCCCACATAATAAATGCGGTTCTCTCCATGCTCAGAAATGGAGCACAGAGATTGGGGGAAAGGGGTGGTCCTGGGGATGGGGAGGGGAAGAGACTGCAGAAGCTGCTTTATGTAGCTTCCTATTGGGTCTCCAAGCTCCTTCCCTCCCCCTCTCCGAAACCACACCAAGACTGATGAAATCGCCCATCTAGGCAAAAATGCACACAGCTGGAGCATGGAGGAGAGGATCTCCTCCGTGCTCCATCCACCCTGCATAGGATAGTCAGCAGCCTCTGATTTCAGAGGCTGGCAACTAAATAGGATTGTGCCCTGAAAGACTAACACAGAGATAAGCACAGAAATATGGGGTGAGTACTGGATCAAACAGAAATATGGGGTGAGTACTGGATCAAACACAAACTATGGCTACGTTTGCTTCGGAGTCCAAAGTATAGTACTTGAAGTACCCTCTATTTGAAGTTGTCCTCTATTTGAATGGCTACCCATACCAAGTCTGGTTTAAATAAGGAACCATAAGAATGGAGAGCCCATGGGCCGCGAAGTTGCCCATCCACAGTTAACACTTGGGCAAACAGTAGGCACACAAGTCACCAGGTCACAGTCTTCCTTACTATGGTGAAATGTATTGTATTTCTCTTGAAATTATAGCATTTATTTTTTTATCTTGCAAAAAGAATTATCTTTAAAAAGGAACAACCTTCTTTTTTTCAGGTTTCCTGGAATTCTCCTTTCATACCAAATGGAGAAATCCTTAGTTATGAGATCCGCATGCCTGACCCTCGAATCACTCTTACCAGCAACTTCTCATCATTAATGAGCTACATAGTGACCAATCTGATCCCTTTCACAAACTACTCAGTCACCATAGTAGTTTGCTCTGGAGGTGGTGGCTACATTGGAGGATGCACAGAGAGTCTACCTGTGTACATGATTACCCATCCAACACTTCCCCAAAGCATTAGCCCTTTGTCTGTGATCCCAATTAGTGAGTCATTTATTGCTGTTTCCTGGCAACCACCATCCAGGCCCAATGGACCCCACATAAGGTAATGCACATAGTAATGTACGCAACTTATTGCAATATGATCCTCTATTTTTGTCAAAAGAATTTGTTTTTAAGCTGTAGAACAGGGAACTCTTAGAGCAAAGCTTGACAGGGTCTCCTGAAATAAGATGATCAATAATGAGAAATGATGCAATAATGCAAGGTGCAATAAAGAGCACCTTGAAAACAATGCAGTGATTACTCAAAGCCAACATGGATTTGTCAAGAACAAGTCCTGCCAGACGAACCTGATCTCATTTTTTGATCAAGTAACCTCCCTTGTGGACCGTGGGAATGCTGTAGACATCGTATACCTCGACTTCAGCAAAGCTTTAGACAAAGTGCCCCATGATATCCTGATGAGCAAACTAGCTCAAAGTGGGCTAGATGAAACAATGATCTGGTGGATCCACAGTTGGCTACAGAATCGGACTCAAAGAATGCTTATCAATGGGACCTTCTCAAACTGGGGAGAGGTAACGAGTGGGGTACCGCAGGGCTCAGTCCTGGGCCCAGTGCTCTTCAACATTTTTATTAATGACTTGGAGGAGGAGGTGCAGGGAATGTTGATCAAATTTGCAGATGATGCAAAATTGGGCAGGATAGCTGATACCTTGGCAGTCAGAAACAGAATTCAAAGTGATCTTTATAGACTGGAGCGCTGGGCAGAAAATAACAGAATGACATTTAATAGGGATAAATGCCAAATTCTGCACCTAGGAAAAAGAAACGAAATGCACAGTTACAAGATGGGGGATACGTGGCTCAACCACACTACAAGCGAGAAGGATCTTGGAATTGTTGTCGATCACAAGCTGAATATGAGCCAACAATGTGATGTGGCTGCAAAAAAAGGCCAATGCTATTTTGGGCTGCATTAATAGAAGCATAGCTTCCAAATCCCGGGAAGTACTAGTTCCCCTCTACTCAGCACTGGTTAGGCCTCATCTGGAGTACTGTGTCCAGTTCTGGGCACCACACTTGAAGAAGGATGCAGACAAACTGGAGAGGGTTCAGAGGAGGGCAACAAAGATGATCAGGGGACTAGTGGAAACAAAGCCCTATGAAGAGAGACTGAAAGAACTGGGCATGTTTAGCCTTGAGAAGAGAAGAGTGAGGGCAGATATGATAGCGCTGTTCAAGTACTTGAAAGGTTGTCACAGAGAGAAAGGCCAGGATCTCTTCTTGATCATCCCAGAGTGGAGGACATGGAAGAATGGGCTGAAGTTACAGGAAGCCAGATTCCGTCTGAACATCAGGAAAAACTTCCTGATTGTTAGAGCAATATCACAATGGAACCAATTCCCTAGGGAGGTGGTGGGCTCTCCCACACTGGAGGCATTCAAGATGAGGCTGGACAGCCATCTGTCAGGGATGCTTTGACTTAGATTCCTGCATTGAGCAGGGGGTTGGACTCGATGGCCTTGTAGGCCCCTTCCAACCCTACTATTCTATGATTCTAAGAGAGAGAAGCCTAACTAAAAGATTGCTTGCCCACCATACCAGCAGGATTTGTTGGGTGTTTCTAGGCCACATTTTCAATTCATGTGAGGCCCAGTAGCCCACACTCTTTCCCAATATAATCTCCAAGATGTTTTATGGCAAGCAAATCAGTGTAGAATAATTCCCAGAAGTGCCCTGCCTCAACTAAGTTCAGCTCTTTGTTATGCAAACGCAAAACTAATTGCAATAGAGAAGTCAAAGCAAGCTGATAGTCAAGCACAGTTTACTGGGCAAACATGGATTTTCCAGAGAGAAGTCAGAGACATCACTAAGGTCAAATGCACAGGATATCAGTCAAGTATAATCAGAGTTCCAAAAAGCAGTGTCAGGCTGAAGTCCGAAGGTCAATAACACAGAGGTCCAAAAATAAGTCAAAGTGCAAGATACAAGAGCTGCAGCAAAGGCATTATTTTCAGCAAAGGCTAGCCTAGGCAGGCTTATGTTATCAGAGCCTCCTGAACCCCACCCAAGGCTCAGCTGCAGTACATTACAAGCCTTGTTCCTCAGGCATTCCCTCCTCTTGTGGAGTCCTTCTTTGGAGTTGGGTGCTTCTTGTTACAAGAGCCCTACTTATTTGCCTCTTAAAGCAACATTGCTCCCTGGGACTGGGTGGTCATTCAGCTTCGGACTCTAAAGCAGAACTCCCCTCCTCCTGTGGAGATGGACCTGTAGTCCTCTCCCCCAACAGTTCAGCCCCCCCCCCCAGGTTTCCTGATATTGGTGCTTCCATGGCTTCATCCACCTCTGGGAGCTCTAGGTCCTTGGAGGAGTAAGATTCCTCCAACAGGGTCATGACAAGAAGTGAAAATAACTAATCTGTAGTTATAGCTCTGTCTGTTATGGAAGTGGAATGCCCATGTCTGTGGTGATCCAGACTTGAAACGATGCTATGAAATATGTCTTATCTGAGATCACCCCTCCTGTGCTGTGTTTTTCCTGAGTATAAGGGAATTCCATATTTTTCTGGAAATCCAGCAACCTTCCACTAGATCTAAAGATCCTGTGTTTTGAGTTAATGCTGGCCAATGTTATAGTAGAGCAAGAAAGAGAGCTGATAGAAAATTGAGGTGTGGAACAATGCAGAATTGGGTATGAAGGATGTATAACGTGTCTGGAGTATCAGTCTCCTGCATCATGGCTGTTCCAGAACCTTCTGCTACAGGGTTGTATCCAACACTGACCATCCACTAGCAGAACAGAAACCCATGGCAGAACAGATTCCCTACCTGTGCACCCCTGAAATTTGCTTTGGAGTGTTGAGGGATACTGTAGCAGGGGGAGAGCAAGGAGAAGGCCCACTGTGTGAGTGGATGTCTGCTTGGGCAATGTTGGATTTAACCCATGGTCTGCAAAAACCTTATTTCAGTGTAGCCCTGGAATCGTTCTAACTTTAAATAACACTGCCTAGGATAGCAATTCTCAACTGGTGCCTTCCATGTGTTTTGAACTGCAACTCCCAACAGCCCCAGCCAGCATGGCCAGTGGTCAGGACTGACAGGGGTTGTAGTCCCAAACATCTGGAGGGTGCCAGATTGGCAAAGGCTGGCCTCAGAATAAGAAAATAAAATTATACATCAGCATATGCTTTGAGATGTTCTTCTTGTTCTTAACTGTGACATTCCTACAGACTAATTACTATGCATGAATTGTAGAATAATAAGGCAGTTTGGGGAAATAGTAAGGCTGTTTTGGAGAAGCAATCTACACCTCTATACATTTACAGTATGAATTTCTTACCACTGGTGAGAGAAGTCATACAACAAAACCTGCACCTGCAAACTTCATTTTCTTCATGGTGTGCCATGCTGCTTCCAACCAGAACGACCACTCAAGCAGCTGCTCGGCACAATGTAATGGAGAGAGAAAAGTGGATAGGGCAGCCACCACCACTGAAGGTGATTTTTTATGCAGTTACTTGCCAGTGCTTTAAAAGATTGTGATATTTCTCATGCCTTCTCCATCAAATTACAGGGAGACCAACCAGAACTAAATAATTCTGGCTTTTTATGGAGAGGCAGCAGTTCTGTTGACGTTGATAAACTAATAACATTGAAATGGTTCTTATGATGGGAAGACAGCAGAATATTTTGGTGATGTTAACTTTGGAATTCAGTTTCCCCAGCTGCTGTCCTGGGGACTAGAGACGAAGAAAACTGTACAACGAGAAACAAACTTGCAGTCCACTAGTGAGATGCTTGAAGTTAAATGTCTATAGTTAGAGATGCTGGAGAAATTCGAGACGGATTAAAATGAGCTCAGATTTCTAAGAATCTGACCTGCAGAATCTGCTGCGGAGCAACCCCTTCAGGCTGCGTGGACTCCGTGGACTTCCGGATTTTTTTTTACTTTCCTGAAATTTATGCGTATAAATTGGTATGAAAATACGTAAGTTTCTGCTGAGGAAATGTTGAGTGGAATGGGGACAATACATTAAATATTATGTACTA
Source organism: Heloderma suspectum (assembly GCF_057233095.1). NCBI lineage: Eukaryota > Metazoa > Chordata > Lepidosauria > Squamata > Helodermatidae > Heloderma > Heloderma suspectum. Next base: position 399,776,550 of record NC_139458.1, read on the forward strand.
AGGTAAATTATGCAAATACTTACGTAAAGACTTATATAAAGACTTACGTAAAGACTTAACGTATTTTTCCGCACAATGAAAAAAAAAATTCGCACCTGTCTGCGGGCAAACAACAGAACCAAAGGCACCTGACAATCTGCAAAACACAGACGGAGAGGATCTTACACAGTCCATAACACCCCTATCTATAGTCCTGTTGATTTCAACTCAAACATCTTAGGGTGAAAGTAACCCTCATTAAAGCCATAATCCACAACTCATTTATTCCAGTTCCAATCCTAAATAACTTGGCAGGGGAGGGGGGGGGGTGCGCTACAAGCCAGCAATTTTTTACTCCTTTGTTTTTTATGTCCAAATTCTATACAAAGCACTGCATACATACAATTTGCTTCAGCTTTCCATTCCTTCATCTACATTATTAATAGGCACGTGGGCATTGATTAAGGCAAAAAATGATTTAACATTAACATATGCATAATTAGATTAAAGTTCTTTTGTGTGTGTGCATTGATGGAACACCACAACAAGGCAAACCTGAACTGTATGTACCTTTATATACAGTTGCATCAATATTATTTTGTGTGATGGTTTCCCATTGTATATGTGTGTATCAGTAAAACATGGCAGAAGACAAAACCTTGGTGCAATCATCTGTACAATGACATCAAGATTTCTTTTTTGCAGGTTTTATCAATGCTCATGTGTGCGCTGGTATTAGAGAGAGTGAAAAAGATGCAAATGAACTCAAAGAACTAAACGCTGCAGCAAACTTAGGGATACTTCAGGAATTTGTTCCATTTGGGTTCCAAAGCAAACTCACCTGATCTGTACCTCCCAAACTAATGTTCAGATTGGAATATAGTTCTCCTTTGGGAAGTCCACTTGAAGAAATTTTACAAGGTGGTCTGAGGGCTGCCTTTAAAAACAACCACCATCTTTTTTTTTACAGGTAATAGCTGGTAGCTGGCATGGCTGCTACCCACACATTCAAAACAGGGATGTGGGAATCAACTAAACTCCAGCTCATCAAATTTCTCTGATGTTGACTTTGAAGTTCATTCCGACTTGTGTCCATATCAGATTGTGAGCTTTCATGATGGTGGTAGTGGGGTGGTGGTGCATGAAAATGTGTGTGTATTTTGGGGGTGTTTTCCCCTGAATGTATGCATCAGTTGCGTGCATTTTGAAATGCATGCAATTTTCTCATTGAGTAAAGTGTACTTGTGTTCATTTTTCAAATGAATGCATTTTTTCATGGACATTTTTCTTATGTACACATTTTTGAACACATTTTTTTGTTGCAGAAAACACACTTCAAGCTCGGAAATGGACTTCAGATCACAGATTGTGTTTGGGTCTGTGTTTGGTTCCGGGAGGTGTGAATTGGGTAAATTATGGTGAAAAATGAATTCAAACAAATTTCTCATGCATCCCTAGCTGCAAATGCCCTGGGAGTGACAGAACATGATGACATGTGTGGAAAAAATAGATGACCAGCTCTGTGGGCCCATCCATCCTTTCCCCCGCCCCTCATACAGTGTCCCTGGGATGATGCTGTCCTTCCTGGTACATTGTACAGAAAAAAAGATGGCTGGGCCCAGGTGGATAGCATCTTTATTTCCCATATGATGTCCTTGGGATCATCCCATCCCATCCCATCCCTCCCAGAGGCATTGGTGGCTGAACATGAATAGCAGCCAGGCTCCCTAGCCACTTGAACAGCTATTACCTTTAAAAGAGAGAGAGAAAAGAAGTTATACTTTATTAAGTGGCATCCCTTGGACCACATCCTAAATCCTTGAAAGAAAGAAAGAAAGAAAGAAAGAAAGAAAAAAGTGCTTAATAATGAACACATGTGAAAGTCCCAAAAGATGGGATTAGACTGATCTGTCCATCCCTAAGGAAACTGCATATGGCCAAACCTGCAATTAACTTTAGAAATTCATTTAATTAAATCGGAATTCAGGAGAAACAAGTGGGACCTGAAACAAAGTCAATACTTCATTCCATTCCCCCGGCCCCAAAGTTTTCCATTTGCACCCACCCCACCCCATCCCAACAGTCAATCTAAATTCCATGGCTACTGAGCATGCTCAGTCCTCAGTGGGTTGTTCTGGAGTTTGTCCCCCATTAAGTTGCCCCCCCCCCACATAAAGATTTTTTTGTACTTCTGCAAATCTTTCGGTTTCCTGAGCTTGCTGCTGGTTCCCTCTTGTGCGTGGGTAGTGCTGTTTTGGTTACATAAACACCAACACTCATATCATCAGCAGTAGAAGAACTGAAGGAATGCAGGTGAAAGAGAACCTACGGAACGATAATAGAATGGAATGTGGAAAATGCACATTTCTTAAAGTGACTGCTTACGATTACGATTTCTAGGGCGTTTCACAGGGAAAGCACTATAATTAAACACATTCTAACTGATTTACATTTACAACGTGGATGCTGCTTCTCCTATAAATACAATTGCAAATATTCAATTGAGTTGTTCTTCCTGGACTTAGCCTTGCTGTACTGAGGGAATATATCTATTCAAACTTCAGTTATGTTATTCTAAAAGGTTATGCAAACCTTTAATGTCATAAGCCATTAAATACTCTCAGATTCTTTCTTCCTAATAAAAGGAGTGTTACGAAACATCATCATCCATTTTGACACTAGTTAGGTAAGTTAGAGAAAGTGTCAAATCCTGAAACATTACATTTACATTTTACAGCTGTAAAAACAAAATAATGAGTGACTTTTAAAAACAACCTGATTTTTTTTTGTAATAATATTAGCTGAGATAATCCCAGCATTCTGCTTGTCTTTTGTGTTAGATATGAGCTCCTGAGACGTAAAATCCAGCAGGCACTTGCATCAAATCCCCCTGAAGATTTAAATCTCTGGCACAATATTTACTCAGGAACTCAGTGGTTTTATGAAGATAAGGGTCTTAGCAGGTGAGATTACAAAAACTATAAAAACAAATGCTAGCATTTTGTATAGCCCATGCGTAATAGTTCAAAGTGTTCCTTGTGTCTTCATGTTGTGAACATGTTAATTATGTAATGAAATATTTTCTGTCATCTCCTTTGGCATTAGCCCTTATTAATGCACCTGGGTTTTGTTTTTGCTGTTTTGTCACTCTTTTGTCCTGCATGCAATTTCATTATTTTTAAAAAGCACCATACTCAGGTAAGTGAGAACAGAACTGCTGGGGTACTAAGCAAGCCATTTGCACATATTTAGTTTTAAAGAGAAATCCTAGGATATAAGCCCATTGGCATGGGAGACATCAGCACGGGGGGATCAACACTGTAAATCAGGAATGTGTTTGTCTAGGGAACCTTGGGAACCTTGGAAGTTTATTATTATGAAATCATGTGTAGTTCCCCCACCCCCCACACACATCTGACACTTTCTTGTTAGCTAAAGCAGCCACTGAGACTGCAGTTTCCTACTGGAGACCAGCGTGGGGCATCCCTTTTTATTGTGCCTGTTTTCCGCCTCCAAATAGCCTCCCATCTCCAAATCCTGAAATAGCTTCTCCTCGCCAAATAGCCTCTTAAGGTCAAACTATACATTACATTAAGTATATAGTGTGCAGCTGACCCTTTTTCAGTCCCCAGAGCCAAGTTATTGAATCCTTTGTTTAACCCCATCCTGAATATGCCCAAGGTCACATTTTGTGTCCTTTGCTTGAACTCTATGCCATTTTTCCAGCTGAAAATCAACCCTGAAACTCCTCTTTGCCTCAAAGGTGCCATTTACTGCACACAATTCAAACTATGTATGGCTCGGAGTGTGTGTGTGAACCCTTTCTCCTGTGCCATTTTCCAACTGAAAGTCATCCCTGAACCTCCTATTAGCTTCCAGTGTGGTATTTGCTGCATGTAATTCCACCTAATTGTAGTTTTGACTTGTGAGTGGCAAGAATGAGATTCCCAACCCCTTCTTGATCTCTGAACATTGAGTTAAACTGCTGAACAGAGCCTGTGCATGTACACCTTGTACATGTTTAGGCTCTGATCAGAGGTTCCACAGTGTATGTGTGGAGGTCAGGATGCTGGGACAACCTACATGATCCTCCTGCCCTTGCCACATGTCCAACGTATATGAAGTTGTATGAAAGGGGTTAGAGAGGAAAGAAATGTTTTTTCCTCAGTACATCCTTAAAGCAGTGAAATTTAGGTGATGATTTCCTTTAAAACATAAACACACACACATATATATTCATCCTTCAGCTGTTCTTATAACAGACACTGTACATCCTGCTTGAACTTACACAACCATATTATTTGAGATGTTAGATTGTTATATTTGGTTGTGATCAGCTGACGAAGCATAAGGTGAATACTATTATAATGGGATGTAGAACTTCAGATCTGTGGGGTTCCCAATAGAGAAAAAAGTACCATTGAATCAACTTCATAGCCAAACACTGGCAGCTTGCCATTGCTGTAATTGCATCTTGAATTGAGCTGTAATCTCTTGCTACTTTGGAAAACAATAACAATTCTATGTAGCATTTTATTTTGTTTATTGTTACCATGCTAGTGTTGGTCAGATATTTCAAGCAAACCCATTACTCTTTCTCCCTGGGTTCAAAACAATACGAATAAGAACATTTTAAAAACCTAACCATTTTTTTAAGATACATGTTTATCATGCCAGCATTCTTCAAAATATATTTGCTTCATTGGGATTTTTCTTTTTTTAAAAATGTTTTAACTCTTTTAACCATTGTTTTATTCTTTATCATGTTGTTCACCACTCCGAAATCTTCTGATGAGGAGCGGTATATAAATATTGTAAATAAAATAAAAAAATAAAAAAATTGCCCTACTTCTTTTCATGATTAATCATATCCTTTAGGTACACAACATATGAATATAAGCTTATAGTGCACAATGACGTAGGGTATGCATCAAGTGAAGAAGTCATCACTACGACATTGGCAGGCTTTCCAAAGAAGGGAAGTAATGTAACTGCACGACCTCTTAACCATACTGCTATAGAAGTGGAGTGGTCCACCCCAAGTAAGTGCCATTATTTGTAACTCTAATCTTATATTAAAGGGCTGGTTCCTACATATTTGTACAACACTTGATGACTGGCAGCTTGAATGTGTGAACGTTAACTTTTTTTCTTTTGCATATGAGGTGATGTGAAAGCTCTGCCTCTGCTGTTAGATCTATATTGGCCCATTCGCACATGCATTGCAAATCATTATATGATTTGCATTCATCAAGTGTAGATCATGCCTGTGTGAACTAGCTCCTTTTAAACAAGAATTATCTATGTTGTTCGTGTTAGTTGTGCGATCATTGGCTTGTCCTACTTTAGAGTGAAATACCTTTGAGATGATAACAACAAGATCTGAAAGGACATTAGTCCTTTTCCAGCCTTCAAATTGCATATACAATCAGCATGGACAGAGCGGCAAACAGGATTGTGCTCAACCCTTTATCCCTGCCTCCAATCTCCATGCTTTGATAAGTTCTATGTGCCCAGATCTTAGGCATGTACAACGGTATGCACATGGGCGCTCTCCATGCAGAAAGCTTATGTATGTACATAAGCCCCATTCCGTACAAATTCAGTTTGTCCTGAAACAATTGCTAAGGGGAATGAATAGGTATGAATGAGAGTCTGATTTCGGTCTCTCATGTGTGCCCTTTCACTCTGTTTGGGTTGGGGGGGGCTAGCGAAGGGTGGGGACTGCTTGGGATTGGGGGCAGAGGCAAGGACTGTCTTCAGTTTAGTTTAATTGCTGTGTTTTGTCATTGGTGGTGGTGGCAGAATGACCTGTCCTGTTCTTCTTTTCTTTTCTGTTTTACTGTGTTTTGCCACTGCCAGCAGTGGGAAGACCTTACTTCTCTGACCATTCCTGGTGGCTGCTATTTTGTTTTTCTTAGAATGCCCTAGACATTGCATCTTTGGGAGAAATTCAGGGAAAGGGGGGGAATTGGCAGCTGCTAGGGTGTTCGTGTATGTGTGCGGTTTTTTGGTAATGGTCTTCATTACTTTGTTATGGTTTTTATGTATTTTATTGCTGTGAGCCACCTTGAGAGGGCTTCTGCCCTGGAGGGCAGCCAAGAAATATTATAAATGAATGAATGAATGAATGAATGATTGCCGGTTTTTCCTCAGAATAACTTAGTGTCTTGGGCTTTCTGGGAAAAACAAAATGGCAAGTACCATAGGCAGCCGCAGAAATCAGATTCTTCTGCCACTGCCATTGTTGGCAGAGTAGAGAGCAATCCTATGGCTCCTAGACAGCATCCAGAGGGTCATAATATTGTTCTTTTTCCAACCTCACATCCAGGAAGCCGTACTCGCCACCCTCACCCCATCATAGCTGGTGTGGAGAGAACCGCACCAGCTACCTCTCTGTGCTTGGAAACCTGAGCACAGAAATGGGGAAAAGGGGGTGGTCCCAGAGGCGAGGAGGGGAGGATACTGGGGAAGCTGCTTTATGCAGCTTCCTATGCTTGCCTCAGCCTCCTTCCCTCCCAGTTTGAAGCACTGCAGCTAGATGGGTGAAATTGCCCATCTAGCAAAAATGCAGGGCAGCTGGAGCACAGAAGAGAGGATTGCCTCCGTGCTCCGGCCACCTTGTATTAAGATACTCAGCATTCTCTGTCTTTGGAGGCTGCCAACAGTCAACAAAGGATTGAGCCCCAAAAAAAGGTGGGGAGCTGAAAATAAATGTGTGACTGAAACAAAATGGATGCTGAACTCCTTCAGGTAGCGATAAAAAGAAGGAAGTTGAACTGTGTGTATATATATATATATATATATATATATATATATATATATATAATGTATACATGTGGTAACACCTATTAACTGAGAGAGCTGAGCTTGTGCATAATACAGAAAAGAAGAATACAGAATACAGCAAAAAAAAAATCAACATTTGTTTGTGGTTCTAGATTCATTTCAAGCTGCTGTAATGTTAGCAGATAAAAAATCCCAGGCAAAATAGGACATAGATTCAGAAATATTGGAGGTTACCCTAATGGTTCATAAAAGCCAGTATTTCTCTTCAAACTCTTGTTCGTTTCCAGGGGAGTTATGGATTTTCTGTATATGCAAATGTACACATTTGTGCTGTGTCATCTTAAAAGGAACATATCCATTTAATCCAGATTACCTGTCCATCAAAGTAGTGGGTTAATTCTTCAATATGTACATGCAAATCTGTCTGTAAGCACTTGCTAGTGACTCTCAGCAAATATAGGCTCCTTATTTTATAATTGGATGCCTGAAGTAAGCATGCTTATAAAAACTGACAAACCTAATAGATCTGAAGCAGGCTGCTGAAGTTTCATTACTTTAGTAATCTGAACCTCTGACCTTCTAGATAGAGGTAATGCAATCTGGCTTCATTTTCATTCTTATGGCAGAAATTTCCTAGATATCTGTTTATGAATGCAAAGGTTAAACATCAAGTGAGGGTCATTAGAGCAAACCCTCATTTATTCTTTCATTGCTGAAATGCATTACACTAGGCAAACTAAGCAATCTACCTTCCTGCAAATGTTTTTACTTTGTCACAGGAGTATAAAAAAAAATGTCCCCAATAACTAGATCACCTGAAAATAACTTTCTTTTATGTCTTTGTTGCCTGTGGGATCCGTTGTGAAATACAGAAGTTTAGGAAATATAGACCCTGTTAAATTGCACTACCAAAATAAATGAAAATTGAAATAAAAATCCTGTGTAGATGACATACAGTCAGGGCCAGAAATATTGGAACAAGGATAACTGTTTTGGCAGTTGGCCTCTGTACACCATCACATTGAAGTTGAAAGGAAACACTCCCAGATGGGAGCGAAGTCAGGACTTTCAGCTGTAATTCAAGGGGTTTGACAAAAGTAAGGTTGGCGGAGAATTTCTCCCCGAAACTTCGGAGGGCCGAGCTCCAACGTGTTCGGCCCCCCGAACAAGTTTCAGGGAGAAATCCTCCGAACCCCCCTGCCCACCGCACCCCCCCCAGGACGGGACTTACCTTCACCGAATGTCCCTTCCGGTGGCTGGTCCGGCTGGCGGTCCGGCGGGTGTTCAAGCGAGGTAGGAGCGGCAGCCGGTCTTTCGACCGGCTGCCGCCGCTGCCATTGCAATGAAAGAAAGAAAAAACGCCCCCTGATAGGCTACGTGACGATTCACGTAGCCTATCACGGCTAGATTTGCAAAGTCAGCCATGATAGGCTACGTCAATCGTCACGTAGCCTATCACGGGTGACTTAAAAAAAAAAAAAGTGTGTACGGATAATGGCGGCCCCCATAGGGAGCCGCCATTCCTGTTCCTTATTTGGTCGCTGTAGTCTACGTAAAGATTTACGTAGACTACGGCGAAAATAAGGGCAACGCTATTTGCGTTGCCCTTATTTTCGCCGTAGTCTAAGTAAACATTTACGTAGACTACAGCGACTAAATAAGGAACGTGAATGGCGGCTCCCTATGGGGGCCGCCATTAGCGTATGCGCTTTTTTTTTTTAAAAAGTCACCCGTGATAGGCTACGTGACGATTGACGTAGCCTATCACGGCTGACTTTGCAGATCTAGCCGTGATAGGCTACGTGAATCGTCACGTAGCCTATCAGGGGGCGTTTGTTTGTTTTTAACTTTTGCGTTCGCGGCCGGGCGAGGCGGGAAGCCTCCTCCCCGGCCTGAATTTCAGCCGGGGTGAGGCGGGAAGCCTCCCCCCCGGCCTGAATTTCGGCCGGGCCGAGGTGGGAAGCCTCCCCCCCCGGCCTGAACTTCGCGGGGGGAGCAGCGAAGCGCCTCCCCCCCACCGCGAATGTCCTTCGAGGACAGGTAAGTGACTTTCGTCCACCCCTAGACAAAAGTGGGGCATTCAGGAAGTACAGCCAGTGGCATACACACACACCCATCATTGGTGGCTCATAAGTAATGGAATGAATGGCTGACAAGCAGCTGCATGGCCAGGTGTGGCCTGTTTCCTGGGCGCCTCATGACCAATCAAGCAGATAAAAGGCCTGGAGGTGGTTCTGAGTGTTACATTTGCATTTGGTAGCTGTTCACTGGAACTCCCAACATGAGGTCCAAAGAGGTGTCCATGTGAGTGAAGGAGGCCATCATTAGGCTGAGGAAACAACATAAACCCATCATCAGAGAGATAGCAAAAACAGTGGGAGTGGCGAACACAACAGTTTGGAACATCCTGAAAAAGAAGGAATTAACTGGCAAGCTCAGCAACAGCAAAAGGCCTGGAAGACCACGGATGATAACTAAAGTGGATGACCGCAGAATTGTCCTCAGGGTGAACAGGAACCCTTTCACAACATCTAGCCAGGTCAAGAACGCTCTTGCGGAGGTAGGCATGTCATTGTCAACATCTACAGTCAAGAGACAGCTTTATGAATGTAAATACAGAGGCTTCACAACAAGGTGCAAACCACTGGTAACGCTCAAGAACAGAAAGGCCAGATTAGCCTTTGCCAGCAAACACCTAAAAAAAGCCTGCCCAGTTCTGGAATAAGATTCTTTGGACTGATGAAACCAAGATGAACTTGTATCAGAATGATGGGAAGAGAAAAGTATGGAGAAGGAAAGGAACAGCTCATGATCCAAAGTATACCACATCATCTGTCAAACATGGTGGAGGCAGTGTTATGGCATGGGCATGTATGGCCGCCAATAGAACCAGGTCACTGGTGTTTATTGATGACCTGACTGCTGATCAAAGCAGCAGGATGAATTCTGAAGTGTATAGGGCTATACTTTCTGCTCAGATTCAGCCGAATGCTGCCAAACTGATAGGACGCTGCTTCATATTGCAGATGAATAATGACCCCAAACATACAGCAAAAGCTACACAAGAGGTTTTCCAGGGAAAGAAATGGGATGTTCTTCAATGGCCAAGTCAGTCACCTGCTCTCAACCCAAGAGAGCTTGCTTTTCACTTGCTGAAGACAAGACTGAAGACAGAAAGACCCACAAACAAGCAGGAGCTGAAGGCAGCTGCAGGAAAGGCCTGGCAAAGCATGTCAAGGGATGCTTTGGCACCTCTCCTGATTCAGGTGCCACAAAGAAACAGCTAGGTAGTGACGTACTGATGACACCTCACCCCACATTTCCTCATGACGACCCCTAGTGGTTACATTTAGATGTTAAACAGCATTCATAACAAGATGGTACCCTGTGGCACCCCACAGCATAGCTACGAGGGTGCCAAGGCACAGGAACCATCCCCACTGTAAAACAGTGCCTCCAACTCCAACAATTCCTGTAACTTTGCATATATTGGCCATTCACAGCTCCATTTTGCAGAAGAGCAAATGTGCACATATCGGCGCCCGCTTTTTTTTTGCAAAATTGTGGATGCAGAGATCATCACATGGGCTCGGGGTGAGTGTGGGTGGCTCAGTGAGTGGGGGAGGGGTTTGGGGTGTGGGTCTGGGGGCATACAAGCAGGGGCTTGGCAGTAGGGATGTACGAAAGTCACTTACCTTCTCGCAGGGGTGATTTGTGGGGGGGGGAGGCACTCTGCACCTCCCCCCAAAACCTAACCTGGCCGGCTCTGCTCCACGGCAACTCCACGAAGCCGCCGGCCAGGTGCATTCGTAGGCATGTGGAGCCTGTGGATGCAAATGGCAGCGGCTACGGCCACCGCCATTTGCGTTCATGTTTTTGGCCATGATAGGCTATGTAAATATTTATTTAGCCTATCACGGCGAAAGACAGGGGCACAAATGGCGGCTGCTATGCCATTTGCGCCCCTGTTTTTTTTTACCGTGATAGGCTACGTAAATATTTACATAGCCTATCATGGCAAAAAAAAAAAAAAAAACAGGGACGCAAATGGCGGCGGCTACAGCGGCCGCCATTTGTGTCCCCCATTTAGGCTGTGATAGGCTACATAAATATTTACGTAGCCTATCACGGCCTCCGCAGGGATGCAAATGGCAGTGTGAACGGCACCAGGTAAGTGCTCTGTTTCGCGCGCCTTTCGCGGGGTGGTGGGGCGGGGGGCTTCGTTCCGCCACAGATTTCAGTGGGATTTCACTGAGATCCGTGGCGGAATTCTCTGACATCCCTACTTGGCAGGCAACCGGAGAACCCAGACGGGGCGACCATGCCTGGTCATCCATCAGGGCGACTAAAGTCGATTCTGGCCCAAAACCACATGTGAACCCAGAATGAAATGAGTTGAGATAATCTGCATCTTCGAAGAATGTCTGGAACTGCACAGCCACCAACCTCTCAAGCACCTTGCTCAAAAAAGGGGTATTAACGACCAGAAGGTAATTGGTATAAACCTCTGGATCCAGCCCAGGGAGGGCTTTTTCAGGCATGGACGCACCAGTTCAAGTTACAAGCATCACTCCATCATGCAAAGACATGTTCACCAGTTCCTGGATCCACCTGGCCACTCTCTGCCTCCCAGCTAGCTTGAATAAGCCAGGATGGGCAAAGGTTGGGTGTGTATGTTGTAGGCCAAACAGCTACAAGTGTCTCGTCCACATCCTCAGGTCTCAAAAACTGGAATCGATTCCATATAACTAGGCCAGATGGTGCATTGAACACCTCACCAGGTACTATACTAAGAGCAACTTTCAAGTTGGCATGACACCAAGCAATTTTATCCTTGAAGTGTCTCACAAAATTAGCAGGCCTCTGAGTGTTCTAACATAGGATTTACCAGGTTAGATGACAACGAACTCTGGACCACCTGGAAAAACTCTGCCAGATGGTTACTTGGAGATACACTGGAGCCCATTGCTGCCTTCACTGCCAATCCATACAGTAGGTGTGATCATGCACCCTTACACATGTTCAGCTGGTATCATGACAAGTCTTATGCCCCTTATGTTCTAGTTATCTTCCAGCCCTTTTCATTGCCCAGAGCTCTCCAGGAAGCTAACGAGTGGCCAAGTTCCAGTCGAGATGGGCGAACTCACTGCAGTCTCTGTCCTATGCCGCTTGCCGAACCCCTGCTAGCTGCCCACCCCTGTTTGCTGTGCTGCATGAGCCACCAGGCGGTCCACAAATGCCTGGCAAGTGGAGCATGGCTTCCTGCTTCCTTACCAAGCCACCGTTTTGTGGAAAAATGGCAGCTTGTCCTTGATCGTAAATATCCATTTGCATTAATGGTGGCCATAAAATGGCCATTTATGCAATATCACAGGCTTAAATGGACCATTTCTGGCTGTAATCTTGTGTAAATGGCCCCTTTATGGGCACCATTTGCACAAATGGATGTTTATGAACAAGGACGAGCTGCCATTTTCCCACAAAATGGCGGCTCAGTGGGGAAACAGGCAGCCACACACCAGATGCTCACCGCTCACGCAGTGTACAAGCCAGCTGGCTGGCAGGGGGATTCATGGACCGGCATCTGGGGGGTCAAGCCAGCGATTTCTCGCCGGGCTTTGTGCCCCAGCCGGATGTCTGTGACCCCGTTGTATCTTGGCATTCCATAGTGTGATTAGAGCTTTAATGGGATTGCTGGCTTTGGCTACTGGAAATTTCCCTGGAGCATTCAATAGTTCATCAGATTCCATAAGTCTCCGGAGGCTTCCTCATGAAGCCACCTAACATTCACCTGCAGGGACATTAGAATCAGCCTGATGTGCAGAGCCTGCAGCTGTCTGCACAAATCCTTGCATCAGGCCCATTGCAAATAACTGGTGCAAATCTTAAGAGATTTATCATCATCTTAATCCCAGAAATTGCATGAATATTATTATTTCTCCTTTTCATTTCCAGTGTTTCTTTGAAAAATATTTTTGTTTCTATTAATTAATTCATTATACAGCCTTGCAAGATTTACAAGGAAGTGTTGAGTATTATCTCCTCTCCTGGAATGACACTGTCCATGAGAACTCCAGGAAGATCCCTGCCAGTGAAAACCATGCCTTCATTGGCAAATTGCATCCAAATACAGAGTATCAGATTTTGCTTCGAGTTTTCAATGGGATTCACAGCATCACGAGTGAGGCAGTGTATGTGACTACATCAGATGGAGGTAGGTTTGGTAGTGGAGGTAGCCTGGCTTCAAATCTGAGAATGAAATTGATTGATTTTTGTTAGGGCTGAGATCAGTCATCCTTCCATTATGAAATTTCCGGTATAAAAGGAAAAAAGACTATAATGCTAAAATGCTTAAGTGCTGGTTGTCATCAAGTGGCCAATCAATAAAAGCCCCCCCTGAGACAGCAGCTCAAAGCTCTAATAGTGACTATTAACGCACTTTGTTCTCATCCTGCCCTGTTTACTACTATCCACTTGCTCAGTTTGGAGCTGAGTTCATGTCAATAAATGGAGGAATTTCAAAAAACAATTAATAGTTTTTTAAAATATTTGCTCTGTGAAGCAGCATACTTTTGGCATGACAGTCAACTGTGGAGCCATTCCTCCTGAGTCACCAAAAATGGAAGGTGTAAATCCAGCCTTTGAGAGAATTTCCCTATGACTCATTTCCAAGCCAGTTAGCAAGCAGCGGGGAGGGAGGGAGGAAAGAAAGCAACTTGTGAATCTGAAATGTGTTTGGAATGGCCTTTCTAATCTTTTTGGCTTTATAAAGTCTCATTATAAACATTATAATATCATTACCTCAGAAGCAAGTGTTCCAGGTCATTAGCAAAGCACTTTAAGTGGGGATTGCATTTCCTTTGCAATGCCAAAGGTCAGCCCCCTTTTGTTTATAAAATAGAACTCATTGCAAGTGCAATTTTTCAACTGGTTAAGATGGACTTGCCAGATAAAAATAGGTCCTTTGCATAGCTATTTCTGACATGCTTAAATAATTTGTGTAATTTAATGCTAAGGAAGATTTTTGTTTTTAAAAAAATACAAAGCTTCATCATTATCTATGGTAATCAACATTCAAAATCATTTACATAATAACAGTAATGCACATTGCTTCACATTGCTCAAGTTACAAGTCTGCTAAAAGCTAGGGACATGTCACATTTCACCAAAGAGTGCATTTTAGATTTTTGCTTCAGAAAGAAAATTGCCATGGGGGTATGTGAAAGATGAGGCCGTACCAAAGAATGGTGGACGGGGCCACACAGATAAGTGGATAATTCATCATTGTATCCCACTGGTCACATTTTTACTAAAGATGAAGGCGATGCTGGTGGTATAAAGCGCTTTACCACCATCTCCCACTGTTTCTAACTGAGATTATAATAAGCCAATTTAGAGAGGGATACAGACAGTGATAACTTCATCAGAGGAAAGTAGATAAGCAGCAGACCCTTTGCTAAACCTAAATTCTAATCTGCATTTGGTTAAACAAGTGCTTTTACAGAGACAGCTGGAGTTTATTCAGTTTCTTCCTTTATTTCTAGAGCCGGAGGGCATGTTCCCTCCAGAGCTTGTCATCATCAACAGTACAGCTGTACGTGTCATCTGGACATCGCCTTCAAACCCAAATGGTGTTGTCACAGAGTATTCTATCTATGTAAATAATAACCGATACGAGACTCGAATGAAGGTGCCTGGGTCTTTTCTTTTAGGAGATTTGTCTCCGTTCACTGTTTATGATATACAGGTTAGAACATTTTCTTCTTACTATATATTATGAATATATACATGGATGTATGGATGTTAACACACATCTGCATAGTAATGTGCATACATGACAGTGTGTGTATGTGTGAGTCATGCTTTTCATTGGTATTTCAAGGAAGAGATAGATAGGTAGATAGGTAGATAGGTAGATAGATAGATAGATAGATAGATAGATAGATAGATAGATAGATGATAGATAGAAGCATGCAAATATAATCTACACATAAGCATTTATTAAAATGTGTCTATCTATCTATCTATCTATCTATCTATCTGAGTGGGGATGCTTGATAAATTAGATCTTTGCAGATTCTGTTGCAAACTGACCTGTCCCAGATGAACATGTAGATCACAATAAAATTAGCCTTTGGATTTTGCACTTCAGCTCTTGGCTCAAAAAACATACCAAAACATGTTTTAAAAATGCAAATTTTAGGATAAGTGCTCTACGAAATTCGAATTTTGTGAGAAAACACATTCAAAATACCTATTTAAATTCAAATGTTTGTGCAATTTTTTAAAAAAATTGCAGATTAATGCAGACACAGACACTTATAAATGATGAGCATGTGCAAAACTGACAGATCGGAAACAGACTGATCAGTCCATCCCTAAATTCTACAGATTGAGAGGGAGTTCTATATAGGCACACACACACACAACTGCATTTGTATTTTTAAATGAGTGTGTGTGTGTGTGTGTTATGGGCCCACAAGTAATGTTTATTTTTGAGCAAACACTTATTTTTATAGCTGCACAATGTATTCATAGTTTTAAGGACATCAAAACTACATTTCCTCTGATCCTGTGATCCTGAACTTACAATATATATTACAAAGACACAAAGATCCTATTCCTACTCATTAAAACAAAATTGCAATTGTTTTAGAAACATCAGGCATGCATAATACATCAACCCAGAGAAATAATGATATTGCATTCGTTAGCCTTTTATCATCTATCCCCTCCTCCCTTCTCTTTGTGAAACAGGCTGATCTCAGCCTAGAAATCCTTGTCTTTTAAAAAATACTATTAATATTTAAAATCTTTATTTTCCCTCTTTCCCCACTCTTATTTCCTTCCCTTTAGGCTTCCCCAAAATCTAAATGCAGTTTTCAGATTATCTGTAAGTATGCTCAAGAAAGAGCTTACAAATATTTTTCCCATAATTGAATTGCATCTATATCTTGAAGAGTATGTTGCTTTAATTGCAACTTCCCCTTTTTGTTTGTCTCACTCAGACTTCGCTTAGTCTGAATTATGTATGGGGAGGTTGTAACAGTAATCATGTATACTTTGTCCTAAAATTTGCATCCAGTTGCAACGTGCCATAAATAAACGTCACCTAGAGGCACACCATAACAGATTTCTATGTTCCAGCCCCTCTGCAACAGCAAGCTCTAACCCCCATGAATACACATATGACTTTCCAGTTCCTACATGGACACACATTTGTCTTTCTTCAACAGTAATGCAAATTCCAAGCGCTTTCACATTTTGGGGGCCTCCATATTAATTTACCATCAGTATGTTATGTGTCCTGCAATATTAATCAGTTTGCTCTCCTATTTCAGTATTAGCACCAAGATTTGTGGCACTGAGTTATAAGGTGAAATCCAAAGATTTAATTGTTTGTTTTTATTTCTTGCCTTTCATACTTCATCCCTTACCGGTTTCTAAATCAATATCTAGATTTGTGTCTGTCTTTTTTTTGTCATCATACGTAGACATCCGTCGATTTGTACCTTTGCGTATCGAATGACCTCTTTGTTGCTAATGCAAAGGTGACATTATTAGTCTTCCTTTGGAGCTATTTAAAGTACTCCTAAGAACTGAGGGAGTCGTATTTTGTCTCTCATCTTCAAAGTTCATCAAACATTAATACATCACTGTGAAGGCTAGTTATTACTATTTTAAAAAAGAAAGAAAAGCAAAGAAAGCTAGTAGATACAGAAAGGTGGGCTGTTAAGAATCTGAGGGGTACCCCAGTCCTAAACCTATTAATTTGTAGTAAGTCCCACACTGGCATTTCCATAATGCATACTCAACATACGTGACCGCTGTCTTTGGTGGGCACTGGTCAGGAAATGTTCCACATTTGCAGGAAACAATCTTTGTTTGATTACAGGATAGCTCCCCTTCATAGAAGACAATGGGGAGCTCCTGTGTATGCAGGGGAGGAGGACATTTTGGACCAATATATTTAGCATACAGTTTTAGGAGTTCCTGGGCACTCACCTCAGTGTCTGTTGCCATGATTAGCCATATGCTAGTTTAATGTACACTAATTTAACTCTGGGATAACGCGGTGAAAGAAATCCTGCCCTTTCCTGATAGAGCTTAGAGTGTGGTATGCATGAGTTTGTGCATACCACACAAACCCATGCATAGTGTAATGGCGCATGCTCACTGTAATCCTAGAGCTGGGTAAGCATGAGACAGTGGACAGGATCAGTTAATGCATTTTGCCCAGACTGCTTTCCTAAATGTGCTGGGGAGCATACCTTCTCTTTCGCTGTCTGGTGTACCTTGTTATGCCTCCATGCCAAAGGCATAACATCACAAGAAATGGAGCAGTTTGGGAATCATCCAGTTTTGCCCACAGTGGCTTGCTCAAGGCCATGTAGCAAAGTGGGGATCTGAACACACATCTGCCCTACCCAAGCCATAACAATGGACCATCACAAAGCACCTTAACTGAGGCTAAAGACACATTCATCATCATCATCATCACCTTCCTTTCTTGCTGCCCAAGGCTGTATATATGTAGGGTTTTGAGTGGTCTCCCATATGAACACTAACCAGATCCAGACCTGGTTAGCTTCAGTGAAGTTCCTGAACACCAAAGTTCAGTAAAAAGAGTCAGTAGCTCCTTTAGGAGCCAGTCTTCTAAAGGCATCGGCATTAGACATGCCAGAAAAACTCATACTTCCAGGGCTTGGATATGAGTTTCAGGGGCCGTAAGAAGAGGCAAGCATTTGGAATCCGAAATTCTTCTCTTGCTCAGATAAAATCCAACCCAGAGTAGATTTCCCAGCCCACTTTTTCTTTCCCCTGATGAAGACCTTACAGCTTAAAATGCAAAACACATTGTGATTAAAATTTATTCTGCTTGAATCAACCAGTGTCCTGCACCAGTATCAGGATCACTGGGATGTGTGTGTGTGTGTGTGTGCATGTGTGTGTGTGCGTGTGTGTGTGTGCATGTGTGCGCGTGTGTGCGTGTGCATGTGTGCATGTTTGTGCGCGTGTGTGCACGTGTGCACGTGTGCATGTGTGTGTGCATGTGTGTGCGTGTGTGCGTGTGTGTGCATGTGTGCGCGTGCGCGTGCATGTGTGTGCACGTGCGCACGTGTGCGCGTGTGTGTGTGTGCGCGTGTGCGTGTGTGTGTGCGTGTGTGTGTGTGTGCATGTGTGTGTGTGTGCATATGTGTGCACCCTCCAGCCACTGAGTCAGCATCACCCTCGGGGCTGAAATGTTTGTGCATTCTTGCACTGTGGAGTAACAATATATTCTTGCAATCCTCATTCACAATGGAAGTCCTTACCATCGCACTGAACCCAATTGTGCTAAGGTTGCGCTCATACTTTAACTTCAGTTTACTGAATAGTTAAGGGTGCAATCCTATGCATGCTTAGACAGGAAAAAAGCCTACAACTCCCAGCATGCCCCACACAGCATGACTGGCTGGGGAATGCTGGGAATCGTAGGACTTTTTTTCTGTGTAAACATGCATAGGATTGCTCTCTAAAGCATTTTTTTCCCTTTCTAATTATTCTAGGTTGAAGTCTGCACAGTATATGCTTGTGTGAGAAGTAATGGCACCCAAATTACAACTGTGGAAGATGACCCAAAGGAGTTAGCAGCACCACGTATTCATGTCCTCAGTCCAAGGTATTAAACCCTGTTTATTTTTCTTAAATCAGAAGAGCCTATGATGATAAAAGAAATAGACAATGATTTTGTTATTCAAGCTATAAAACAGCTGTTGTTTGCACAAAGCTCCAAAGTGAAGAAGGGAGACTGCAATAAACACATGAACCTGCCTTCTACTAAGGTAGACCATGGTTCTAACTAGCCCAGTATTGTCTAGTCCAGGACTGCATAACCTCTTTCAGCCTGGGGGCCGAATTCCATTTTGGAAAAGCTTTCGGGGCCACATTCCAGTGGTGGGCATGGCCAAAAGCAAAAGGGGAAGGGCCAAGACTGCCAGCATATTGTAGTTTAAATCTCTTACTGCCAGTAACTCTGTATTAGGAAAGACCAGCACAGACGCTGGTTTCATTTCAGTGCCAAGTTAAAACATGTTTTTTTACCAAAGCCTTTGAGGGCTAATTGGATTCCCTGAGTTTGCACACTGTTTTAACTGTTTTATTGTTTCAGATTTTAAATTGGTATTAGCTAGTATTAGGACTATTAGCTAGCTTAGGGATCAACCCTACCAGGATAGGTGGCTGCCTCTGAACATGGAGGTGACCACCTATCCAATGCAGGGCAGGAGAAGCACAGAGGGTATCATCCCCTCCGTGCTTCAGCTGCCCTGCATTTGCAGCTAGACAGCTGATTTCGCATCCACTACGCCATTTGCAGCCGTAAAGCTGTTAGGTTAACCTAAATGCAGCCATTTACAGATGCATTTAGGTTAATCTAACAGCTTTACAGCCGCAAATGGCATCCAATACGCCATTTGTGTCCCTGGTTTTTTGCGCGATAGGCTATGCGAATTATATTTATGTAGATATTTGCGTAGCCTGTCGCGTGAAAAAACCAGGACATAAATGGCGTAGTGGATGCCATTTGCGGCCGTAAAGCTGTTAGATTAATCTAAATGCAGCTGTAAATGGCTGCATTTAGGTTAACCTAACAGCTTTACGGCTGCAAATGGCGTAATGGTTGTCATTTGCGTTCGGAGTTAGCCCAGCGATATGGCACGGTAATGGCAGCCAGCCATATCGCCAGCAATGTGGACCCGGTGGCTGGCTCTGCAGGATTGCCATGGAGCAGAGCTGGCCTGGACGGATTCCAGGGGGAGGGACAGATCGCCTCCTCCCAAGGGCGGATTCCCACCCGGACCAGCAGGTAGTGAATCCGTCCATCCCTGTTTGAAACAGGCATATATTTGAACAATGCACACAAACACATTTTAACTAATGGGAGAAAAATGTATAAATTTCTATGGACATTTGTGCAAATGTTCTCCTAATGTACACATTTCTGCACACATTTTTTGAACAGAGAACGTCATCGCAAAATTCTGAGAACTACTAAAATAGAAAGATAACTGTGCCCCAGTTTACGTATTAATTTGGAAAGTATGAATTAGTTGGTTCATATATTAAAATACAAACTAAATGAATTTCTCCCCCATCCTTACATGCGGTATGCTTGAGGATTTCCCTGGGCTTTACTGAATTCACTGCCGATAACTGAATTCCTCCACCATTGCATGGAATTGATATCATGACTTCTCGGCATAACCAGGAACTTAGGGTATGCAAAGCAAAATGTAAGTTGGTCTCTGGAAATTCCCTAGGCCAGTGGAGGCTGGTGGTTCTGATGTTATGGTGATTCCGCTCTGGGCTTCAATTAGAACCAGTCAGAACTCTAAAGAAGCTATCCCAGGTGCTGAACCCTAGCCCCAAAATAGGTTCAGCACCTTGGATAGCTGCTTTAGCATTTTCGCTGGTTTTAGCTGAAACCAGAGGAGATTCACCATCTCGCTGACATGAGAGCCACAGCCTCCACTGCCCTAAGTTATTCTAGGCCCCACCGTGCCAGTTTCATAGCAAATGTGAAACCCACCACAAATGGATGGGTCCCGAGTTTGGTCTGGATATTGGTCTGCTACAATCAGATTCTAGAAATCTGGCTCAAAATATTGAAGGGACAGAAAGTGTTATGGGGGGGCGGTGGAGGTGGCCAAGAGAGGAGTCAACTTGCTAATGTGAAACCGCTTTGTTCAAATACCTTGTCAATTTCATCTCTACAATCAGCTTCTCTAGACTTGTTGTAGATGTTGCAGGGAGAAGCTCATCAGGTTGTGCATCCAGCTGCCCAAAAACTTTTTTCTCATGATAGATTTGTTCATAAGGAGCGTCCAGGATAATTATCCATGCTAACTAACAGAATTACGATATGTGCATTGGAAATCAAATCTGGCATGATTACAGTATCCCTAATATAAATGCACATAGGTGCATTTGATCTTATATTCCCTTCTTCATCTTTTTCTTATTATAGGCAATCTTTTTCAAAAGCAAAACAGGTGCCAGACTGGGTAAACAGCTGAATAGTGACAAATGCAGTCGTTCTTTTCCTAAAAAGATCTATGAGTGCCAACATTTCCAAAAGAGAGGCTATACCTAATGGGCATCCATTGCCAAGACATTTATCAAAATTATGGCAACAATAAAATAGTTAGCCTCCTGTGTGCATGTTGTTGTTGATGGGATTTTATTACACTTTTGGCAGAGATTGGTACTGAGCTTGTTTCTTCCAAGGGGGAGAAACATCTCTTTATAGCTAAAACTCTAACAGCTAAATCTTCAGAAATATACCAACAGAATGGATTTATTCCTATAGTCTTTCAAAGATGCTCCTTTGTCTTTATACTTTTTCTCTGAATTTTGTTACTTGTCTGTGCAAAATGTAACTGCAAGATTAAATTAAGCTTGTTATTTTTCTGACACATAACGTAAACAGACCTAGTCAAAGCTTGTTTGATAAGAGCTCAGTTCTAGAACCCGTATTTCCCCCCGGCTTACATTGACACATGCCTTTGTCGGTAGTATGCTAGGCACTTTTGCATGTCTCTGTTATTATATGCAAACTAAAAATGCCATAATACACAAATGCAAAAATATCAGAAATACCTTTGAGTTTCTTTATAATCAGCTCAGCCAGAAACAGACTTTCTCCATTGCCTTCCCTTACATGTCATATTATCATCAGCTGTTCTTATATCCCAAAAGAATACTAACTACTGATCGATTGCCCGGACATGTCTGGCTGTGGCCTACACGTGCCCTGGGTAGTTCATTTATTTGCCACGGTGGATTTGCTAGAGTGGAATTTAATCAATAGCTAATTCATTAATTCTAGTCCTCGAGTATGTAGGGACTGTGCAGTATAAAAATGGCTGTCTGGCTTCAACTTTGATTGAAATATGACAAACACTACAGCTGACAGCTTCAGCAGGTGCCGGCCTCTATGTGAATTTTTTTATTTATTCTCCATCAAGGAATAGGTTCAAGGGGAAACTAACAGATTGTATAAACAAGAAGACGTTTTAATACATATCTGCCAATGGTGAAAAAGGATGATTTCCAGGAGAGAGCCACATGGGAGGAGGCAATACAACACACCTCCTACAATACACACACACACACACACACACACACACACAGATATATACTGTTGTAACTCTTCTGCTTATGAACCTGGGTGTTATGTATGGATTGTTTTTTTGTTCCGGCCGCGGGTGGGGTGGAGGTGGCACCGTGGCAGTGATTTTGAGGGAATACTATAAGACTTTATCAGTACAGTGCAGAGTAGGGCAACTAAAATGATAAAGGCACTGGAGCAACTCCCCTATGAGGAAAGTTACAACAACTGGGACTGTTTAACTGGGAAAAACAGTGAATAAGGGGAGACATGATAGAAGTGTACAAACTTATGCAGAGTGCAGAGAATGTGGACAGAGAGACATTTTTCTCCCTCTCCCATAATACTAGAACCCATGGCCATCCCATTAAGCTGATTGGTGGGAGATTCAGGACAGATAAAAGGAAGTACTTCTTCACACAGTGCATAGTTAAACTATGGAATTCACTTCCACAGGATGTAGTGATGTCCACCAATTTGGATGGCTTTAAAAGGGGGTTGGACAAATTCCTGGAGGAGAAGGCTCTCAATGGCTACTAGTCCTGATGGCTGTTTGCTACCTCCGGTATCAGAGGCAGCATGCCCATGTACAACAGTTGCTGGGGAACAAAAGTAGGAGGTTGCTATTGCACTCATGTTGTACTTGTGGGTTTCTCATGGGCAGCTGGTTGGCTGCTGTGTGAATAGAATGCTGTATTAGATGGACCCTTAGTTTGATCCAGCATGGCTCTTTTATAGTCTTACAGGATGTTCTTATAGTCATCATACAGAGCCTGACTGATATGCAACTGCATTCCCTTCTTTATCTTTAAACCAGACTTGGACCACACAACCCTTCATATAGAGGACATTTTATTTATTCATTCATTCATTTATTTAATTTCTATACCCCCCCCCCCAATAGCTGAAGCTCTCTGGACGGTTCACAAAAATTAAACCCCAAAAGCGCACAGTAAAACAATATAAAATATAAAACATTAAAACCACAATATAACAATAAAACCAGAATAAAACCTAGCAGCAATGCAGAGATTCAAAATACAGATTTAAAACAGCAAAGCTAAAAGCCTAGAAAGCTAAAATGCTAAAATGCCTGGAAAAATAAAAAGGTCTTCACCTGGTGCCGCAAGGAATACAATGTAGGTGCCAGGTGAACCTCACTAGGGAGCTCATTCCACAGCCGGGGTGCCACAGCAGAAAAAGCCCTTCTCCTAGTAGCCAGTAGCCACCCGCCTCACTTCCTTTGGCAGAAGCTCACAGAGAAGGACCACTGAGGATGATCTTAAGGTCTGGGCAGGCACATATGGGAGGAGGCAATCCTTCAGATAACCTGGCCCCAAGCCGTTGGATCTGTTGGATACATGTTGGTTGAGCTATATTGAGCCCCACATACACCATCATTTAAAAAAAATAATCTAGGGATGGGCAAATGTTTGAGATGGCCAGGATTCTCTGAACATCAGTTTGCTGCTTGCCTCTAATTCCCATTCCCATTTGCAATTGCTGCTCGTGCTGCACGAATAGGAAAATTGTGCAAATTGAACAGCGATAGAACAGGAATCTTTCCCCTGTTCAGTTTGCACACATTTCCAGAATTGAAGCAAATTTCCTAAATTTATACAAACTTCCAACATTTATGCACACTTCCAAAATTTATGCAGATTTCCTAAATTTCCTCTATAGACTAAAGCAGGGTTGATTCAGTCAAGGGGGGGAATTTGTGCAAATTACAAAATTCGCATAAATGTAGGAAATTTGTGTAAATGTAGGAAATTTGTGTAAATTTAGGAAATTTGTACAAATCAAACATGAGGACATTTGACAATTTAGGAACATTTTTGTAAATTGTGATCATATTCAGAATTGTGAGCAGGGTATGCTCACATGTTTTGCAAGCAAAAACAACATTCTCATATATCCCTAAAATAAACTCAGAGCAATGATAAGTAGCATTCCATGGCAGGAAACCTAACAGGAAGAGGAGTTCAAGAAGGATGGGAGTTCCTGAAAAAAACAGATAGTAAATGTGCAATCAGAAACAATCCAAATTTGGGGGGGGGGGCAGATGGAAGACTACAGAAGAAGCCAATGTGGCTACATAAAAAGCTTAGCAAGTATCTGAAAATCAAAAAGGACACATATAGGAGGTGGAAGGAGTGACAGATCACTAAGGAAGTGTACAGGCAGATAGCTCAGAATTGCAAAGATGATGTCAGGAAACTGGAAAGCTAAAGCACAGAATGAACTCAGGTTGTTGAGGAATGCTAAGAATAATAAAAAAAATGACTTCATCAGATATGTTCCAAGTAAAAGAAGGATAAAAGTAATGGTAGACCACAGCTGCTTAACAGAGAGGGCAAAATGCTGACAGGTGACAAAGAAAAGGCAGAACTTCTCAACTCCTATTTTAGATCAGTCTTCTCTGAATAGATGATCTGTGCCCCATCAGGCATATATGACAAATAGGCTGAAGGGGTAGTCAAGCTTGAGATTGACAGAGAGATGGTCAGGGAATATCTAAGCACATTAAATGAGCTCAAGTCACCAGGTCCAGATGAAGTTCATCCTAGGGTGTTAAGGAGCTAGCAGATCAACTCTCGGAACCTCCACCTATTATATTGAAAAATTCTGGAGAATGGTTGCAATACTGGAGGATTGAAGGAAGGTAAATGTTGTTCCCATATTCAAAAACAGTGAAAAGGGAGTTCTGGTGAATTATAAACCAGTCAGTCGGGTATCAATATCTCAGAAGATTCTAGCGCAGATTATAAAGTTCTCTATCTGTTGGCACCTTGATACTAATGCAATGATCCCTGGAAACAAACATGGATTTGTTGAGAACAAGTCTTGGTAGACTAATCTTATTTCATATTTTGATCAGGTAACTTCTGTAGTAAATTGTGGAAATGCCGTGGACATAATGTATCTTGAATTCAGCTGGTGGATCCACAGCTGGCTGGAGAACTGTAGTCAAAGAGTGCAGGTCAATGGTTCCTCATCAAACTGGAGGAAGATATTGAGTGGGGTGCTTCATGGCTCTTCCCTGGGCCTGTACGCCAACATTTGTATTAATGACTTGGAGGAAGAGGTGTGGGGGGGATGCTTGTCAAATTTGTAGATGACACAAAATTGGGTGGGATAGCTAATACCTTAGAAAACAGAAACAAAATTCAGAATGATCTTGATAGGTTAGAAGACTGGACAGAAAATAACAGAATGAAATTTAACAGAGACAAGTGCAAAGTTCTTCCTTTCAGAAAAAAAAATATGTGTTTGGTTTGTTGGGACTTAAGCTGTGCAAGCCCTCTTTAAGTCGTTATTAACTATCCATGTTGTTCAACATATTTGGGATGGCAGCTCCTAGCAGTCTGTTGCAATGGAAAGTTATTTTCTTCTATTGGCTTAGCCATTTAATGGGAGCCAATGTGGTCCAATAGCTTGGGCATAGCTTGTATCAGGAGGACTTTGATTCAAGTTCTAACTTGGCCTGGATTCACTGGGTAAGGCACAAAGGCCCAGTTCAGACAAACGTCTCTCAGCTTATTAAACAGAGATATGCATGAGCCTTTTGCTCATGCGTGGAGCCCCTTAGCTCCTCCCTTCACATGAGCTGTGATTAAACCAGTGGCAATTAAACTAGTGGCAACTAGTTCTAGTTGCAACTAGAAAGAAGATTTCCATTTGCATTAAAGGGAAGGATGAAGGACTATCGTACTTGACAAATGGAAATGCTTAAATCTAAGTGAGTATATTTTGGTATTAATTGGAGAAACTCAGGGCATTCAACATACAATTGATAAGTGATACAGTGTTATCTTGATTGAACTAGGAAGTGGGGGAGATTAGGCTTTAGTGAGTCCAAGTAATTCCGGGGCAGCATGTATAGAGTTAGGGTGTGCTCCCTTTTCTAATTCAACTGAGGACATTGACAGGATCTACAAATGTTCTGTCCTAACTTATTAAACACTGTCAGCTAACATTTCCTTTGTGGTTTATTCACATATCCAAGAGATCATGCCTGCCCTCCCATTGCTTGTTGCTATCCTAATAGGCCAGAAGCCTATCCTAATAGGCAAGAACAAACCCTGGTTTATGATTCTGGCTTGTTAGGAGAGCAACGAGCCAGGGATCCTGGTCTGGACATAATACTAGACAAACCACAGATGTAGGCCTCCTGGTTTGTTCCAGCTTCTTCCACTGACAGAAATGCCCTCACCCCGGCGCCAGCTTGTCTGGCTGAAAGGGGGGGGCATTGCAGGTGGGTGGGGTGATAAGACGTAGGGGCCTCTGATTGGTGCACCCCAGTGGCACCACCATGCAGGGAGGGGCAGGCTGAGTTGCCTTAAACTCAGCCCCCTTCCCAAACTCAGCTCTCTGGCTCGACGCAGCTAGAGAGAGCTACAGCTCCGCCGGGAAACGACGAGGAACACCCATCTGCTGGAGACCATCTGCCTGCTCGAGACTTCGTCCCGTTCCAGCCACCTGGTCTTAGCGTGCAAGTAACGCGCCTAAATCACTACCAACAGGCTCGCTTCCACCCCGGTGCTTGTGGCGGGAGCACGCGCTCGGGCGCAATTCCTTTGAGGCCTGCGCCTCCCCTGCCAGTGGGACCACTGCCGTTGGTGGCAGCGCGCGCTTGGGCACGGCCCCTGCGGCCGCCGGCACTTGCTGCCCTCTGAGGGCGCCAGTGTTGGTGGGCTGCGCGCCTGCCCCTCCCTCGCCTCCTCCCTCGCTTCTCCGGCGCCGATGGCTTGGCGCACCTACCGCGGCTCCAGGGCTGCCAGCGCTCATGGCGGGGGCGCTCATGCCCAGCGCTGCCCCCTCCCTGGCCGCCCTCCTTCGCCTCTCCGGCGCTTGTTCTCTGCCAGGGCGCCAGTACTTATAGCGGAGGCGTGCCCGCCTTTCGCTGCCGCCGCCGCCGCCTCCTCCTCCTTCCTCCTCCAGCAGTTGCAACTCACGCTGCCATGACCCCGGAGTCGCCGGCACTAGCGGTGGGTGGGCTTCCTCATGCGCCAGCAGGACCGCCGGCATCCGTTACAGAGGTGCGCGCTCCTGTGTGGCACCTGTTGTTGCCGGCGTTTGCCGGCCCCAGAGGCCACCGACGCTTACAGCGACGGCACGCTTGCCCCCCCACTTCTTGATCACCGGTGGGTATGATGGCGGTGCGCGCTGGGCGCGACGCCTATTGTCTCCGGCGTTTGCTGGCCCCTGAGGCCGACGGCGCTTACAGCAACGGCGCACCTGCCCCCCCACTTCTTAATTGCCTGCGGGTGTGGCGGCGGCGCGCGCTCGGGCACGGCGCCTGTTGCCCCTGGCGCTTGCTGCCCTGCGTGGGCGCGGCGACGACACCCTCCTAACTTGGAATAAGCGGCATAACGGCCGGCATTGCAGCAGTAGGCGGCCTTGCCCGGTCGGCAGGCTACTTGTGGGTGTGCTGCTGCCTGTAGCATGGCAACTGCTGGGCCTGCCCTCGTTTGTCCCCCTAGGAGTTAGTAATGTCCCAGTGCTTGCACAAGAGGAACCTCTCCTTTCTGGAGGGGAGTCTGCTTGGCAGCCATGTGTTGCCACCTTGAGTTCCACAGTTGGAAGGGGAGAAGAAAGAAAGAAAACACACACATACACACACACCACGGGATATAAACGCATTGAACAAAAGCCTCGGGGAAAGGAGGTGGATCCTGGGAATAGGTGGGGCTTGGCCTTCTGAGGAACCCCAATGGGCTGGAGCTAGCCCCAGACCTGAGGTTTTTTGCACCCCATGCTAGCCTTTCCTCCCGTGTCTCTAAGGGCTGGATGCTCCCAATCTCTTCTGATCTGGGAAACTGGCAGGGTCAGCCCTGATTGTACTTGGACGGGAGCCCACCTGGGAATCAGGCTTCCTGCATCAAGCTGGGGGTTGGACTCGATGGTCTTGCAGACCCCTCCCAACCCTATGATTCCATGAATTAACTTCCTCATTCAAGCGGCTCCCTGGGTTGCTGTTTGGGATCCCCCTCTTTCTAACAACATCAGGCCCAAAGAGGGGACGGGGCAGTAGCACAGGTAGAAGCCCTGCAACGCCCCCACAAATTGGCCTCTACATAGGCACGATTCTGAGTCAAATCAATGTTGCGGGCCCAGTCTCGGCTTCCATTCTCATGTGTCTGGAAACAGCTGAACGTACTCCCTGGACCACCTCTCCTTCCCCCGACTGTGCCCAGGTAAAGCCACGGCAGCCCACCCCAAACAGACATGACAACAGGCACAATGTTCACTCTTGCTTTCCATTGCAGTGCACCTGGATGCCATTGAGGCCTCCACCTCGCCTTCGCAGGCTCACCATGGCAGCGCACCGCCGCTGCAGGCGGTCCACCCTCCTGCGGCATCTCCGTCAGCAATGATCCAAGCAACATTATCCTCCTTGTGGTTTTGCCCAGGTGGCACTCCACAGTTGGAGGTGGTCTGCCCTCCTGGGGCATCTCTGTCAGTAGCACTGCAAGAAGCATCATCTCCCTTGCTCCCGGGGACCAGGACGTGGCTGCCCCGGATATGGGTGAGATGACTGCACCTCGCCTCACTTGTCCAGATGGGCAACCTTCAGGGCTTTGGGGTTGCCACCTTAGCTTACCTCCCTGGGGTGGCTGTCCCTCCCATTGTCATCTCCCTATACGACGCCCGGGCTGCCTGCAGCTCCGTCAGTCACACCCCACATTAGCCCCAGCCGCTTAATTCAGCGTCTTATATGGTTCTCCTGGATTAATTCAGGATCCCTCGCCCTGCCCACGCCTGCTTGGGCATCCACGTAAGTGGCATATTAGATCCCTACACTAATCTGGTGACTTGCAATGCCACCGGGGCTACTCCTTCTCGTAATGGCTTTCACCTGAAGAGGTATGTAGCTGGCTTATGTCGAGGCCTTCCGCAGGAGGGCCGCCATTGACCCTTCTCTGCACAGGGACTTGACGGACCTGGACCTTTCGCTCCAATTTTGATTCCTTCCCGGCCGTGTTTCAATGACAGATCTGGCAGTGGCCACATTCCCCAGGCTGTCTCCCACACTGGCCCTCGGCCTATGGCGGGTCCACTGCTTCAGCACCTTTATCTGTGCTGGGAATACAACCCCAAAGGCACATACTCCCAGAACCTTACCTTTTCCGTCATAAGTGCTCCCTTATAGCAGTTAGCACTCGTGCACCTCTTGTCCATTGCCTGGGGATGGTAGGGTCCCCCTTGAAAGGCTGAGGCAATAGGAAGCCCAGGGGCAGGCTACAGCTCCCCCCGGTGGGCCCATGCCTGGTTAGGTTGGCGCTGCTACTCCAGCTTTAAGACGCTACCCCAACAAGGGGAACGCGTTTAACTTGGAACATGTTTTCATGCTAGGCCCTAGGACCCCTCCCCCTTTGTCTAGGTCAACATAGGCCATCCTTACTTCGTAAGCAACAGT
Source organism: Heloderma suspectum (assembly GCF_057233095.1). Classification (NCBI taxonomy): domain Eukaryota; kingdom Metazoa; phylum Chordata; class Lepidosauria; order Squamata; family Helodermatidae; genus Heloderma; species Heloderma suspectum. Next base: position 399,805,892 of record NC_139458.1, read on the forward strand.
TCCCCTCACCAGGTGTCGACAGGTTTGTGAGAGGTTTAACAAGGCAGTACTGGCAGAAGGGTTATAGCCCACCCCTTTTTTCCACACCCCGATATCTAATTTAGGAATTTCCCTTCTTGGAATGGTTCCCAGGAAATCCTCTAGGGTGCTTATCTGATTCCTAACCTCTCTTCCCTGAGGGCCAGTTTGTTAATCACGAGATCCTTGATCATCAGTGCTCAGTGCGATACACCTTGTCGATGTGGCAGTTGTGTTGGTTTGGTATCCCGGCCACGGGCCCTGAGGGGCATACCCTACATGGAGTCCAAAGATGGTGGTCAACGTTCTGACCTAACGCAAGTATTGCTTCCCTTCCCTTTTACCTTAGTGTCCCTTAGCTCACAAAGGCTGAGGGCCTGTTTCCCACATCAACACTTAGTAAAGCCAATTTGATACCCTTTAGGTGTTATTCTCACATCCCTCAGGACAACTTTTAGGCCATTTGAGCACAGCTTCAAGCAGTTATAGATCTTCCTAGGGTTTTCCTTTGGGGGGCCATGCAAGACATTTTAGGGCATCTTCTTTTCACAGTTAGGGTAACGGCCCCTGACCGTGCCTTCTCGTGCCGGCTCAGTTTGGGCAGTGCAAGGACTGTGGCTTCTGCACCATTAAACCAGGGTCATTTCTGCTGTGCACACGTATCCATGGGCATGGCTTCAACTTGGTAGGGCTTTAATGGCACCTCCTTACGGAGGCGTGAGCCACTCTTAAAAGCCGGACTGCGGATTCACGTGGTTCTGTCGCTACTCCAGGGGGTTTCAGACTCTTAGGGCAGGTCCGATTGTGCGGTGGGTAGTGGCCTGCAGAGTGGATGCTGCTGCCTCCAAGCACATTTTGGATGACCTTATAGCCAAGTCAGTAACCCACCCCCTTCGGTATGACAACGAGACCACGTTATTCACTCTCCGTCCTTCTGAAATCGGAGGGTCACGTCATGTGTCAGTCTGTTCGCGCTCCAGTGTCAGTATTACAACAGCCGGTTCTGGGCCCGCATGTGCCGGGTTAGGCAAACCCAATTGTCGATGCTTTGTCACGAAATCAGGTCAACAACTTCCGGGCCTTAGTCCCGGGGGTGCACCCATTCCCAGATCCCATCCTTGCAGTACTATGGGAGACTGGGAGTCTGAAGCCGGGCATGCCATCCTGCATTCCATGGCACCTGTATAAGAGCTGCCTGCGTCAGAGCAGGTATAGTGTGCCGCGTATTAGGCAAAGCTTCAGCGATAGGATTCATGGCCATTACCTATAGTTCATTGGCTGCAATTTTGCACCACCTTAAGGAACAACAGACTATCTGGGACCATAAATCGCAAGCTGGCCATTTAGCCTTCCGGCCCACAACGGTGGGATTCACTGACTCCATGTCAGATTTTTGGGTTCGGTGTGCAATATAAGGTTGGGCACAAATGTTGCCTGCTTTAGTAAATTAGCCACCCTGTATCTCCGGATACCCCTTTCGGGCTCTGGGGTAACGGCCCTCCATTTGAGCCTTCCAGTAAGACGTTCCCTGTTCCACGTGGCAGCCTTAACGGCCTTCTTCAACCCCCCCCCCCGGTTAGGAATCCAGGGTTGGTCTGGGCTCCCAAGACCGACTTGTCCCGGAGGGCCTTGATATGCTTCAAAGTACAGGTCTGGCCCAATGTAACCCATTTACGTAATTGGTGATCAAACTGATCGGTATGGCAAGGGCACGGCAGTGGCCCACGTCCAAATGTAAGTCAATGGGTTATGCCCCGTCGGCACCTTATGGGTTTTATGGAATGCCGCGGGTCGGAGGAGGGGCCTCGGTTTTATCACTTCAATGGCTCACTGTTGACGTAAAGGCAATTTTGGCAGTTTCTACATTAGCTCTACCCCACTAGACCTAGGTAATTTGCAGTTCAGAACCCACTATTGTTACATTGAAGCAGTCTCCATGGTAAGCTGCTGGAAGTTTCTCTCTCAGGCATGTTATGGCATTTCAAAAATGGGACTTCACAGCGTTCCGGCCTGCGTTCACGAGTTGTCCGCTTCTTCCCGACACAATTTTTGCTTTGCTTGCCCTAATGTGCTTATTCCTTAGACCAGCAGACTCATCGCACGCCGATACAGGTGCTCTTACATGGGCTCGTTATGATGTCTGGAGCTGCATGAAGGGCTTGTATGTCATCTTCAGACTTCAGCTTCTGCCACCCCATCACATTAAGATCCAGTGGCTTCACAGACGTGGCATACAGTGGGAGTCCCCTCCTCACTCGGTTCCACCAAAGTTTGTCAATCTTCCTCCGCAGGTCCAGGTGCTGCACATTGAGAGGAATGACTTCGGCTGTAAGCCAGATGAGGACCTGATCGAACAGGCCTTGGTTGAGAGGCTGGTGGTCCGGTATACCTGGCTGGAAGTAGGGTTGGCGGAGAATTTCTCCCTGAAACTTCGGGGGGCCGAGCGCCAACGTGTTCGGCCCCCCGAACAAGTTTCGGGGAGAAATTCTCCGCCCCCCCCGCACCCCGCCCCCCGCCCCAGGATGGGACTTACCTTTGGCGACTGTCCTTCCCGGCGGCGGGTCCGGCCGGCGGTTCGGCGGGTGTTCGTCCGGGGCGGGAGCAGCAGCCGGTCTTTTGACCGGCTGCCGCCGCCGCCATTCCAAGAAAAGAAAAAAAAAACACGCCCCCGTGATAGGCTACGTGACGATTAACGTAGCCTATCACGGCTAGATTTGCAAAGTCAGCCGTGATAGGCTACGTAAATCGTCATGTAGCCTATCACGGGTGACTTTAAAAAAAAAAAAAAGCGCGTACGGATAATGGCGGCCCCCATAGGGAGCCGCCATTCCCATTCCTTATTTGGTCGCTGTAGTCTACGTAAAGATTTACGTAGACTACGGCGAAAATAAGGGCAACGCTATTTGTAACGCTGACACAGTTAGATGCCCGTCCTAGTTACCCCTTTGCAGCTATTTCAATAAATGTGGCCCAGTTTTCAACCCAAGCTTGTTGTCTGCGTCTTCTTTAACCCATCTCCGCTCACAAGGAGCCAACTGTGAGTGATTGGGCCGCATGCACCAGCATTCTTTAGAATTCTAGCTTTTTGTTATCTGTGAGCCAGTCCACAAGATTCTGAGACATGGCTGCAGCCACTTACTTATGAATAGCATCACTGATTTCAATAGGACTATTTTGGGAGTCTTTCACCTTAACTTTGTCTTGTTTTTTTTAAAAAAAACCAATATGGAACACGCCATGTTAAAAGTATTATATGATCAAACACTTCCATTTACCATTTGTTTACCTTCAAGATAATACACACTGAGATGTATATGAAGTATCTGAATCATTTTGAGGATTAAGTCTCTTTCTTTCTTTCTTTCTTTCTTCTCTTTTATATGTTTGTCAGTAAATCATTTATATGTAAGGATTTTTTTCCTTGAGTATGCATTGAATATAAAATAGACTTCTACAGACTATGGCATTAATTCAGCAAGTCAGATGAAGACTTCAGAATAATAATGGTGACTCTACAAGTAACCTGTGAAGTTATCCCTTCACAGGTGACATTAATTCTTCCTCTACAGATTGTTATTGTTATGTGTTCTTCTGTTTATACCTCAAGGTAGTGAAATAATAGATCACTGTGTTATTTTTATTCTGTAAAGATGTCAAAGTTTATCTCAGTTGCTGCTATCTGAACATAACTCTCTAACTTTAAATGAATGCTAATTTACAATGTCACCAAGTATTCTGACAGCAGCCATGTAATTGGGTTATAATGCTTTCTAAAATGATCCAACCAAAGTTAAGCACTCTTAAGTCTGGCTTTTCAATGGGAGGAATTTAAGCATATGCTTAAGTATTAAATGAACTAAGAGAACATAAAAGAGCTTACCTTTGGCTGGCCCATGTCCATGTTGTTATATTGCCCTCCAACACCATAGATGCAAATATCTGCAGAACTTCCAAAGTATGGAATGTAGTGTTATTATTAAGGAACTGTAGGTTGGATCCTACTCATACTCGACCTTGGGGGAGCTGGGGGTGGCGACGGCTGACAGGAAGCTCTGGCGTGGGCTGGTCCATGAAGTCACAAAGAGTCGGAAGTGACTGACTGAATAATCAACAACAACAGGTTGGATCCAACCCTTACATGAGTGGAAGTCCGCTCGTGAAATGGGATTTGCTCATTCTTTCTATAGTAATGCCCACTATATCTAGGTTCTCCTTTAAAACCAGGCACTCCAGCTCTCCCATAGTGGCTCAGAGGCTTCTATCATTAGCACAGAAACAACTATACATAGCATCCCACCCCAGATATCTCTGGCATATGCCTTCTCTGCTATGGCCCTTAGGCCTCTTTGACTGGCTATCATGTTTCACTCTATGCTCATGGCATATTTCCTCCCTGTCCCCATTTGGGCAAGCGGAAACATGTTCATCTTCATCCCCTAGGGATGATTCATCCCGAACCCGATGCTTCCCAGCTCCTGTCTGCTTTTCTCCAGGTTTCAGTTTAAAAGCTCTTCTGACACCTTTTTTATGTTTAGCACCAGTAATCTGGTTCCATTTTGATTCAAGTGGAGCCCATCCCTCTTCTACAGGCCCAGCTTGTCCCAAAATGTTCCCCAGTGCCTAAGAAATCTGAACCCTTCCTCCCTACACTATCATCTCATTCACGCATGGAGATTCCTCAGCTTTGCCTGTCTAGCTGCCCTGTACACGGAACAGGTAGCATTTCAGAGAAAGCCACCTTGGTGTAGGGATGTCGGAGAAATCCTCCACAGACCCCAATGAGGCTGGATTCTATTGAATTTGGCCCCCCGAAGTCCGTGGAGGATTGGATCCCCTACCTCCACCTCCCCCGCGAAGTCCTCGCTGGCAGATCCTGCCTGCCGCTGGCTCTGAAGCCCCAGTGATACAGCCACCGTTGCTGTGTCGCTGGCTGGACTGACGAACTGCGGATGCAAATGGCATCTGGTGTAGCGGACACCATTTGCGTAGGGATGGCGGAGAATTTCTCCATGAATCTCCGGGAGGCCGAATGCCAACACATTCGGCCCCCCGAAATTGGTGGTGAAATTCTCCGACACCCCCCTGCCCCCCCCGGGATGGGACTTACCTCCTTCGAATGTCCCTCTCGGCGGCGGGTCCCAGCGGCATTTCGGCGGTGTTTCGGCGGGGGCAGCGGCCGGTCTTCCAACCAGCTGCTGCTGCCGCCATTTCCCTGTAAAGTAAAAAAAAAAAAAAGAAAAACACGTGATAGGCTACGTAACAATTTACGTAGCCGATCACGGCTAGATTTCCAAAGTCAGCCGTGATAGGCTACGTAAAGATTTAAATCTTTACGTAGCCTATCACGGCTGACTTTGAAAGAAAAAAAAAAAGCGTGTATCCAAATGGCGGCACCCATGGGCGCCGCCATTTGCATACGTGCTTTTTTTTTCTTTTTTTCAGTCAGCCGTGATAGACTACATAAAGATTTACGTAGCCTATCACGGCTGACTGAACATCTAGCCATGATAGGCTACGTAAATCGTTACGTAGCCTATCACGTGTTTGTTTTTTTTAATTTACTTTTTTATTTCGCAGCCGGGGAGATGGGGCACTCCCCCCCAGCCTGAATTTTGGCGGCAAGGGATGGGGCACCTCCCCCCCGGCCTGAATTTCGGCTGGGAGGGGCGGGGCGCCTCTCCCCTGGTCTGAATTTCGGGGGGAGAAACGGAGCGCCTCCCCCCCCCACCGAACACAGCTGCGGGACCAGGTAAGGGACTTTCGTCCATCCTTACATTTGCGTCCCTGCTCTTTGCCGTGAATAAATAAATAAATAAATATTTACATTTCCTATCATGGCCAAGGGCAGGGACGCAAATGGCGTCCGCTACGCTGGACGCCATTTGCGTGGCAGCAGCTGGAAGTCCGGCTGCGGATGGGCCTGGCTGGTGGCTCTGCAGACTCGCCACGGAGCGGAGCTGACCGGGAAGGATTCTGGCGGGAGGGACGCATCGCCTGACCCCCTGCCCCCACGGACCCCTTCAGTGGACGGGTACGTAAGTTTTGTACACCCCTATGTGTGATATCTGCAACCTTCACACCAGGCAGGCAGTTTACTACGTGGTTTACACACCCATCACAAACCCTGCTGTCTATGTGTCTAATGGTCAAACCTCCCACTACCACAAGCCCCCCACCCCCGCAAAAGGATATTTGTTCATCTTCCAAGGAATGGGGATCCTTCAAAGGGATCATTTCTCTCTTTCTTAAAATGATGCCCTCCTTCCCCGACACCCCCATTCTCCATGATAGCAGAGGAGCTGTCACCCAAGGACTGGGACAATGCTATTTGGTCCCCAATGGTCTCATGCATCAACCTCTCTGCCTCTCTTAGCTTCTCCAGGTCAGTAACCTTGGCTTCAAGGCTCAAGAATGAAATTGTTCCCTGACAGTCAGAAGCTCATTTCACCAAGCACACACCCATGACTTCTGTCCAGTTGGCAGTCACACATGCGGCACTCAGTGCAATACACTGGATAGCTCCCACACTCCTGCTGGCTTTATACCCTCATAACTGGTTTTTTATTGTTGCTGCTGTTTGGGGGTTTGTTTACCTGGAAAACTAAGTTATTTACTGGAAGATGACAAGTGCCAATTAGTCCCAGCCAGACTAGTGGAGGGTATCTCACCTTTACGGATGGGGGTGAAATCTGATTAGTTTGCACATTAATAAGAACCAGCCCAATTCTCACTTCCTGAACTAGTACATGAACTGGAACACAATTATCCTTTGGTTTTTGTACTTCTCTGAATTTTGCAATGCAGTTTTCTCTCTGATTTTTTAAAAAATGCATATTATGGGGGGAATTGCAAAGTAAAAGACATATATTAGGGGAAACGATTTGGAAAAAACTGTGTATATTAGGGGAAATTGCATACAGATTTTCATGCTGACTTAAGAAAAAAAATGCAAACTGATGTAGAAACAAGACAGAACAAACTTATGCTTGAAAAAAGGCAAACACTAGAGAAGGGAAAACACAGAGATTTGTTTGTCCCTACTCACCTGTCCCTCTAATGTGTGGCCGATGATGGAGATAGGTCTGGGAGGAGGGAGACAAATGGCAATGTGTCTCCCAGTGAGTCTCTCAGTCTCATTTCTCTTTTTGATACAGCCAGGTAGAATGGCTGGATGCTGCTGGGGACCATTTTGGGGAGAGGAGAGTTCGTCTCAGCTGAGCTGATGGAGAGGGCCCCTCTGACTCGCTTCTCTTTCAGATGCAGTCAGGTGGAATGGATGCTGAGGCAGACAGTTCTGGAAGAGGTTTCCTCCAGTAGTTCCAGAGTGGGGCAGTTTTTACTTTGGGGAGGTTGACAGGCAGGGTTTCCAGCACAAGCGACACTAAAGGAAGGAGCTTCTCCACAGCTCCCAGACCAACCTTTTCTGGCTTCCCAGCAGCAGGTTCCTTCCTGTCTCTATCCGAGCTGTTGTGACTCTGTTCGAATCTTATTTCAGCAGCTTATTTCTTTGGTGGGAGAGAAGCAGGCTTTCAGGCAGGTGCTCAGGCCGTGCAGTGCTTGGTTGCACCCAAACTCCAAAGAGCATTGCAGAGAAAAGTAGAACATCGCAGAGGAGAGAGATCCTTCCTCTTCTGGTGCAGCTTCCTATGCTTCTTCCTTCTCCCCCACCTTCATAAAGAGGAAAACCAGCAGGTGGCAAAGAAAAGGAGCCTCGTGAGCACTTCTGTTCTGCTGTACATTTTCCATCGCCTCCCTGCCTTCAGGCAGGAGCATGGCAAAACAGCTGCTCAGCCACAGTGCCCCACACTGTACCCCATGGTGTTCCGCAGCACCTCACAAACAGGCAGACACCATTTTAAATGCAATGCCCTCAATCGCCATTAGGGGGCAGTATTCCAATTCATTGGCTTGCAGCAGCCAGAAACCATCCAGCCGCAGCATCAACAGCCCACAGAGACAAAGAGAGCAGTGACGTGTTGTAAGTAATACTCGCAAGAGCTTCTTGGAGTCTTTCCTGTTTTTCTGCTTTTTAAAACCTCAAAATTATTACCATCAGTGTGGTTGCTCTGGCCTGCCTGTTCCCTTCAGTGCCTCAGAGAGGCAGAGCAGATATATAGAGAAGGATGGCTGCTCTCAGTCTTTCGTCTCCTCCTGAGCCAACAGCTCCTCCTTCCCCTCATGAGGTGCAGGGCTGGACTGTAGAAAGACCCAGACAGCAGGACTGAGGCCTATTAAGTGTGGTAAAGAGTATTTGAAGAGCACTGATGGTGAACTGGGAGTTAATATTTGGAGGAGGGGCCTTCTGCCTCTTAATGGAGTGTGAGAAAGAACAGACCATTCTGGTGCTTAAGCGTCATGGTCGAGGATTCTGATCTCTTGTCCTCCATGGGGGCGTTCTGAGTGGTCTTGAGAAAATTATTTTCTCAGCCTAATTAGCCTCTGAGTGGCAAGGATAGAAATATGTTAAATAATACAATCCTCAAAATAATAGTGTTTTTGGTCTTCACAATGGATATTTTAGGGAATGCATTTTCTAGGTGCATAGATAGCAGAAAAGACTAGGTCTCTTAAGAAATTCGGTGAAGTTGGACAGTTAAAGCCCCCCAAGGGCTTTAGAGGCTTCAACTGTATCACTGATATTTTCTTGGATGTCTTTTGGGGCGCTAGGCATCAGCGGCTAGACGGCCATAGGATATGTCAGTTTTCAGGAACCAACCTCAGAGCCCACACTCTGAGGTCGGTTCCTGGAAAACTGACCTCCCCCGCTACCCATGCTCCCTTGTAAGCAGCGCAGAATGGCCCCGCACTCCGCACTCGGAAGAGGAGCACGGAGTGGCGAAAATGGGGCGTTTCTGGGGGTGTTCTGGGGTGGGGAAGGCGGAAATGCCGGTACAATGCATCCAGTGTGTCATCAGGCAACCGCTTCCCCCACTCCACCTTCCTGCAGCTAGACAGATGAAATCGGCTGTCTAATTAGGGATGTACGAAAGTCACTTACCTGATCCCGAAGCTTGATTCAGGGTGGGGGGGAGGCGCTCCGTCCCTCCCCCCGAAATTCTGGCCGGGGGGGAGGCGCCCCGTCCCTCCCCCCAAAATTCTGGCTGGGGGGAGGCGCCCTGTGCCTCCGGCCACGAAATTCTGGCCGGGGGGGGAGGCGCCCCGTCCCTCCAGCCGCGAAACCTCCTCTCCTGCCAGGACGCAAATGGCGGCGGCCATAGCCGCCACCGTTTGCGTCCCTGCAGTCAGCCGTGATAGGCTACGTAAATGTTTACGTAGCCTATCACGGCTGACTTTTTTTTTAAAAAAAAAGCGCGTACGCAAAAAAAAAAGCGCGTACGCAAAAAGAAAAAAAGCATTTGCGTACGCACTTTTTGTTTTTTCCAAAGTCAGCCGTGATAGGCTACATAAACATTTACGTAGCCTATCACGGTGTTTTTTAAAAATCTAGCCGTGATAAGCTACGTAAATCTTTACGTAGCCTATCACGTTTGTTTGTTTTGTTTTGTTTTGAACTTTGAAATGGCAGTGGCGGCAGCTGGTCGGAAGACCGGCTGCCGCCGCCGCACTGCCGCTGCCGCACTGCTGCCGCCGCACTGCCGCCGCACTGCCGCCACCGCCGCCACCAGGGACATTCGAACAAGGTAAGTCCTGTCCCGGGGGTGGGGGGGGGGCAAACCGTTTCTCCACCAATTTCGGGGGGCCAAATGCGCTGGTATTCAGCCTCCCCGAGATTCGTGGAGAAATTCTCTGACATCCCTAGTCTAGCTGCAAAAGCAGAGTGGCTGAAGTGCGGAGGGGACAATCCCCTCTGTGCTTCTCCTGCCCTGCATTGGATAGGCGGTTGCCTCCGAGTTCAGAGGCAGCTGCCTATCCCAGTAGGATTGCTCCCTTATTTTATATCCTTTTTGGCCAGGGCTATGCAGGCCAAAGATACAGTCCTTGTGGAAATTACAAAAAGAAAACATTTCTTATTGTAAGAAAGCCGACCATACTTCCCACATAATAGCAGATTTCTCCTCACTCCTGTGAAGAAAAGAAACAAGAGGGGTCTATAAAATCTCTCAAATATTCAGTGTGAATCCTGACTTCAAAATAAGAACTTTTCAGCACCTTGCATAGAAATAATCTCAGAGAATATCTGATCAGTGAGTACAGAACACTTGCTCCAAGGACTACTATGTCTTTCAGTTTCCAAATTACCCAAAGGCAGTTTTGCTGCATCTTGAAGAATTAGTCTCCTGCCCCTAACACCAGCAGATCATGTGAGTGTGTGAGTGTTCTTATAGCTGCTGGACTCAAGACAGGGTGTATTAGAGGCACTCAGTGGTCAATGAATGGGACCCCTAAAAATGGCAACATTCAACCCTTTTAGGCCTGAAATGGCTCAATCACTGCATGAGAAATCAATTATTACAGAGGGTTCCATCCTGGAATGACAAGTAATGGTGCCAGAATTCTGATCTCTGTGGCATCTATTTATCCTTCAGAAGTGATCTCCACCACAAATGTTTCTAATACAGAAGGTTTCCAGTTATTCCAGTGCCTAAAGAAATTCTTATAGAGTTCATGGTACCCCTTGACCTTCAAATGGTGAGTCTTTTCCTACATAGACAATATCCTACTTGGGTGTCATCCAGGGAAGAGGAGAGGGATATCACCAGTACTTCACTTCTACTCTAGCTGAGAGCTCTGTTCCTCTGATGGAGGTATGAGAAAAGTTGGATTCATGACAAAATTATGTTATTGATGCCAACATCCAACTTTAGGATACTGACCAGGACTTTCCGCACTTGTGGAACTTACAGTACCAGGTCAGTCAATAGGCATGATGTCTCCTAACAAGCATGATATGGTTGTTTTCTATATGGTTGTTTTCGGAGTGACCTTCTGCCTTTCAGTGTGACATTGCAGAGCAAATATGTCTACCCAGTTAGGACATGGAGGATCATAGAATCATAGAATCATAGAATAGTAGGGTTGGAAGGGGCCTACAAGGCCATTGAGTCCAACCCCCAAAGGATGTTTTGGTCTCACTACATAGGTGTCTATCCCCAACCATACTCAACACAGGTATACCATAAGAGAACCAGAGAATGTCTTCCTTTGACTTAATATTAGGAGCCAAGATGGCCTGGCATTGCCAAGAAATTATCAGCGAGTTGAGCATGAAAGCAATCTAGTTAGCATTTTTGGCTTTCCAGGTTCATATCTAGGGACTAATAGTTCCCATCAGGGACTTCAGTTCTGGTCCCCACACCCCAAAAAGGACATTGTAGAATTGGAAAAGGGCAACCAAAATGATCAAGGGGCTGGAGCTCCCCTATGAGGAAATGCTGCAACATCTGGGACTGTTTAGCTTAGCAAAAAGGTGAGTAAGCTGAGACATGGATAGAGGTGTACAAAATTAGAGGTGTGGAGAAAGTGGATGGGAAGACGTTTTTCTCCCTCATAACCCAGGGTCATCCTATGAAACTGAATGGTGGGAAATTCAGGACAGACAAAATGACTTAGTTCTTCACACAGTGCATAATTAAACTATGGAATCTGCTACCACAAGATGTAGCGATTTCCACCAATTTGGATGACTTTAAAAGTGGACTGGACAACTGCATGGAGGATAAGCTGTCAATGGCTGCTAGTCATCATGATGGCTATATATTACCTCCAGTATCAGAGGATATATGCCCCTATATACCAGTTGCTGGAGAACACAAGTGTTGCACTCGTATCCTACTTGTGGGCTTCCAACAGGCAGCTCATTTGCCACTGTGTGAATAGAATGCTGGTCTGGTTGAGATGGACCATTGGATTGATCCAGCATGTTTCTTCTTATGTCCTCCCCATGCATGGTGATCCCAAACTGATTTGGGCCTTACTTATTTTCTCTAGAGTAAAAAGAAAGATAAGGCTGAGCTACAAACTACGTAATTAATATAATTACGCTGACTCTAGCCCATGCGAGAATATAATCATACCCTGGAGAGGACCTGCTTTTCTACATTCCAAAAGTAAATAATGCTCTGCCCCAGAGCCCTTGGAGAAAAGGAAATCTGAGCTTGGTGTTAATTTCCATTCCCTGGGGTTCTGGGTTGGGTAGTCTTTCCACCCAAATAACAACAAAATGAAAGAGAGAGAGTGAGCCTAACAATCAGAGGTGAAAGCATGAGCTGGTGGCCTCTAGTTTGTTCTTTTAAAATGTTTGTTTGTTTGTTTGTTTGTTTTCTTAATCGCCTATCTGGCCGGTCACCTGGCCACTCTGGGCGATGTATAATAACAACTGTTTAAAAAAAAAAAAATTCCACGTTAAAACATCATATTTCTAAAAATACCCTAACCTACCCCAAATGCCTGCCTGAACAACCATGTTTTTAATGTGTGGCGAGGCAAAAGCTCATTAAAAAGGGGGCATGGCGGAGTTCCCTAGGGAGGGAGTTCCACAGAGTGGGGGCCACCACAGAGTAGGCCCTCTCCCTCATCCTCACCAGCCTAGCTGTCCTGGCTGATGGGACAGACAGAAGGCCATCCGAGGTTGATCTTGTTGAGTGGCCTGTCTGGTGTTGCTGGAGGTGCTCCTTGAGACAGGCTGGTGAATAAGTGAATTTAGCAGCATCCCACTTAGATATTCAGAATCCAGTGGGATCTGTTAATGTTTCTTTTTCTTCAGTGTGAAGAGCTTATACAATTAAATGTTTTTTCTTGTGTTTTTTATATATACTTAGGGATGTATGAGAAATCTGTCTCAGTTTGTTCTTGATCAGGATTTGCCCAGTTCACACTTTTCAGACCAAGCAGGGGCTTGGGAGCAATATGCGGTCGAAGTGTGTACATTTCCGAGCTTGTAGTGTGATTCATGGACCAAAAGGTGTTCGACAGCAAGTGTACATTTGAAAAGGGCACATGAAAAAATGTGTAGTTTTGATAAATGCGCACAAATGCACTTTAATCAATGGGAGAAGGAGGTGTAGATTTCAAAGTTGTCCACAAATGATGTGTATGTTTGGGAAAATATGCATGGATTTTCATGCAAAAAGAAAAAAAACTAAAGCTCGCATTTTGATACGGACTCGAGTCAGAATGGGCTTCAAGATGGAATTTGGAAAACTTTGTCAAGCTCAGGTTTTGCTGCTCCACACATCCCTATATATACTTTTTAGTTGTTAGGGCTAGGGGGCTTTCTTGCAGGCTCAGTCTTGTAGCTGAGGGGAAGAGCTTCAGTGTTGTTCTTGCAGGGACCCCAGTAAAGAGTGCCCCACCAAGGAACCCCTGAGTTTTAAAATAAGTTCAGATTCTCCTTTTGATGTCAACTGTATGTGTAGTGCATTTTGTATGATTTTCAATGTATTAATATATCATCTTTAGTCTAAAAATATTTGTTTCGAAGAAGTTGAAAACACCTAAGAAACATTATTTTAGTGAAGCTCTTTACCTTGGCTAAAGCTCTGCACTTCTTTTCTATTATACGTCATGGTTTATTATGCATCAGGGTCTTCAACTCTAGCCTTCTGCCAAAGGATGAATCATAATGCAAGTGTTCCGTAATGACATTTCCCAAGAAGATATGTTTTTGTTCCGGCACGTTCAAAGCTCCATTCCATTGCAGCAGTGTTCAAACGATACCTGCATGAATTTAGGTTTTAGCAGAATCTGAATTAAAGTGCAGATGTTATGAGTTGTCTTAAACATTAATGTTTTTGTTGCTCTAGGTCACTTCAGATTAACTGGGCATCACCAGGACAACCAAATGGCATTATCCTAGGATACAGTCTATTGCGTGTAGCTCACCGTCGGTGCATTGTGGCACAGCAGCTATCAAAACACCAAAGTTGGGGCTCATGTCTGCCTTTGGAATGTGATATCCATGAAAATATCTGTGGAGGATTGTGCTATAATCCACAGTTTAAGGTAACATAAAATACACTGTTTTGATCTTTAAACCCTTAAACAGTCTGGGACTTGGATATCTTAAGCACCATCTACTCCCGTATGAACCTGCTTGTATTCAGGGTCTGGTCATCTCCACCATCAGAGCTGAGGAGGGTGGTTATTAAAGACTAAGGATGGCAGAGAATTCCGCCATGGATCACGATGAGGCCGAATGCCAGTGAATTCGGCCCCCTGAACTCTGTGGCGCAACGGCCTGCCACCCCCCCACCCCCCCCGCGGATCCCCCCCGGGACGAGACTCACCTGGGGCGGATCTTCCGGGTGGCAGCGGCTGCGGCGGTGGCTGCGGCAGCAGCAGCCGGTCTTCCAACCGGCTGCTGCCGCCACCATTTCCACTCTTGTAAAAGAAAAAAAAAAGAAAGAAAAAGAAAGACGTGATAGGCTACGTAAAGATTTACGTAGCCTATCATGACTAGGTTTTTTTAAAAAAACACACGACATGATAGGCTACGTAAATCTTTACGTAGCCTATCATGGCTGGGTGGGTTTAAAAAAAAACAAAACCATGTACGCAAATGGCGGCGGCTACAGCCGCCGCCATTTCGTTCCTTATTTTTGCCCTCTTAATCTACATAAATATTTATGTATGACGGCGAAAATCAAGGGGAACGCAAATAGCGTAGCGGGTGCTATTTGCGTCCCTTTTTCATTCCCCGTTTTAGCCTACGTAAATCTTTACGTAGGCTAAAACGGGGAATCAAGAAGGGACGCAAATAGCGCCCGCTACGCTATTTGCGTTCCCCTTGATTTTCGCCATCATAGTCTACGTAAATATTTACGTAGATTAAGAGGGCAAAAATAAGGAACGCAAATGGCGGTGGCCGTAGCCGCCACCATTTGCGTACACGGTTTGTTTTTGTTTTTTTTACCCAGAGCCCTCCGCGGCTGGAAATCCGGCTGCGGACGGCTCTGGCCTGGCCGGGCCTGGCCGGCTGCTCTGTGGAGCTGCCGCAGAGCACAGCCGGCCTCGGAGAATTCTGGGGGGGAGGAAAGGAGCGCCTCCCCCCCGGCGAGGATTCCGGGGGGAGGGACGGAACGCCCCCTCCCATCAACATAATCTGCGAACAGGTAAGTGACTTTCGTACATCCCTATAAATACAAGGGCTTTAATTTTTTAATAATTGTTAATTTTAAGTACTAGTTAAAAGTGTTTCTGTTCAGCCAAGCTTTTGGAGCAGAATCCAGTGCTGCCACAACGCTGGTGCTGATGTTGCGCTATCGTAAACCAACAGTAGTGCAACATCATTAGTGCTTGCTAGGCAAAGGGGAAAAGTGGCGATTTGCCACCCAAAGTCCTCTTTAGTTCTTGTTTTCTCTCCCTGTACTGTATTTCAGCTCTCTGTTCTCTGTTTTTATCTTGTTGTATTATTTTGTTATTTGCTCCAACATGCGTAGGCCTACATTGGTAGGAAGGCCATGGAATATAATTATTTATAAGTAGCTTTATATTTCCCTTTCAGAACATTTTGCTTTAAAAGTTCTAAATCAATCTATTACAGCAAGGATGCAGAACCTCAAGCTGGGGTCCCAATACAGCCCTCTGGAATCTTCATCTATATTCAATACACTTGTGACTAACCAAGCATAAGAGCATCTTGCAGTGGTTTCCTAAAAACATCCTCTGCAGATGTGACTTTGTGAGCATAAAGCTTTGTTAGAATGGCTTCTTTATAATATTCTCTGATGACCTTTGGGGTGTACATGGCGACTGCAGTAAGAAGACTACTTCACAATCTGCCAACTATAGTGTCATCTATTTCACTTCTGTTCTTTGTGGATGGGATCAGCCATGATCAAATTTGTCACTTCATGAATAAGACTTACACCAAAATGGGCACTAGACTAGCAAGTATGTAACTTTTTTTGGAAATTATATATAAAAAAATAATTTTGTAAACCACCCAGAGAGCTTCAGCTATGAGGCAGTATAGAAATGTTAATAATAATAATAATAATAATAATAATAATAATAATAATAAACCTTTCCCTGCCTCCCCATTGTTTTGTGGTTTGCTAGCTTCTGTGCAGTTTTATCTCCAATTGGTTACTGGCAGTAAGAACGTTAAACTAAAATAACCTGGTATTTTGTTCCCACCTCCCTGGTCTCTGACTCCACCCCTTTTGCCTTCAGCCCCCACCTACCACTAGAATGTTGCCCTGAAAGTTTCTCTGAAGTGGAATTTGGCCTTCGGGCTGCAAGGAGTTCTGCACCCCTGTACTAAAGTGTGCGTGTGTATAAATCTAGGGATGTCGCAGGCGCCCGACTGCATCTGGGAGTCCGTCCGTCCCCCACCTGCAACTCCTGGACTGCACCAGCTGAGATGCTGTACTCACTCGCCCCCAGCTCGCGCCCACTCACATCCTCCAGGACTCACCACGATCCCGTCTGGTGAGTGCCCGCCATTTTCTTGCCTTTGTTGTGTGCACAAAAAGGAAGTTTAAAAAATGTGCGTATTTAAATATGTGCAGATTGGAGCCAGGAAACCTTAATGTGTGCAATATTAGAGGCATAATGCCTCTAATATTTCACATATTAAGCTTTCCTGGCCCCCAAAGTGCACATATTTAAATATGCGCTTTTTAAAGCTTCCTTTTTGCGCACACAACAAAGGTGGGAAAATGGTGGGCGCTCACCAGACGGGATCATGGTGAGCCCAGCAACTTGCCAGGCTCGTGAGCAGTCCAAGCGCAGGTCCGGGGGGGGGGGTGAGCAGCAGCTGCACTTCTGCGGGCACCCGGAGAGGTGGGTTCTCACATCCCTAGTATAAACCAGAACCATTTTCTGAAACTGTGTTAAATCTATACCTTCAGACAGCTGTTATATTTAGTCAGCAATGAATTCACTGGGTTGCCATGAGCTTCAATCCGATTCCTCCATCTGTAGAATAGGAATAATACTGTCCTACCTTACAAGCCTGTTGTAACTATTAATGAGATAATATATGTAACATGTTTTGAACAAGTGCTATGTGTAAATACTAACATTTTGTTAGCAAAATGGCCATACTTATGGCAGAAAGAGTTTGTGAGAAAGCATCACTTTTATATACTAATATTTTTTAGAAATAAAATAAATGTTACATAAAGCAAGTGTATATCTAGGGATGGTCAGATTTTATTTAATCCGTCCCACGTGAGTTCCATGGATTTTATGTAGTTTTTCACTCCATTGTTTGCAAACCCACAAAACTGGATTTTTTTTCTCCACTCCAAAAATTACATAAATAAATTTGCACCGAAGAATGCAAATTCTGTGCCAAGTTTTGGGTGCACAGAATGTACGTAACAAAAAAATGCCTTAACAATGTGTATTCATTATCGTAATATTTGTGAATTGTATACTGCTCTTTGTATAACTTGTGGTTTTGTCTGTGAATGCATTTATATAAATTTCATAGTTGTTGTTTTTTAAAAGCCACATATTCACAGAATCCATGGGGCCCAGAGATGCCAGGCTGATGTGGAATCCACAGACTGGATTAGAAGAAATCCGAACTCATTTCAATCAATTCGATTTCTTTGACATCTCTGTGAATATCCCTATTCCCAGTTGCACACACCAAAGGATACCTATTCAACAGAGCATAAATATCCTATTTACACCCATTTCTGTAGCATGGATTTCCATGCTGCTGTTATGCAATTATATACCATTGCAACTTAAATGTTGCGCTCGTGCAGCCTGATACAGTGATTTTATTTATACACTTCCATACCAGCCCAACACAGTTGCTCTATAGTATCTGGCTCCTTCTATATGCACATCAATTTACAACAGTATTGCGTTACCTATATTTATTTGAAAGAATGACAATAAAAAGGGTGAGGAGATGCTTATAGAGCTTCCTCTGGTGCATTTTAGTCTTATCATTTATCAGAATCTGCATGGCAAATATTAGTTTATTGTGATGATTATGTGCCTTTTTGGAGACTTGCTTGATTGAATGATTTCATGCTGCTTTACAGCAAAACCATTTAGTTTCAGCTACAAGTGGGTGGTAGTTTACGTGACAATGATGAGCAACTCTGAACGTGGGCCTATCATGGCTTGTCAGAAATATTTTTAAATTATGGTCATTTGCAGATTAATGGTCATATTAGTTGCAGTTTAGGAGCTGGATCAATATTGTAGTCAGAGAGTAGGAGTCTGTACACAGTTTTTTATTGACAAATGAGGTAGAAAACTCTTAGTTTGAAGGTAAGATTTAATGTAATGAAATAATGTCCCTATTTGTCAACAGCATCATCACACATGCAATGACAGCGTGTATTCATAAGGTATGCTGTCAGACAAGACAGCAATTAGGAAAGTGAGTTATCTGAGTGATTCACATCAAAATATAAATTACAGCAGATGACACAGCTTCAGCTTTGTGTTGCATTTAGTATTTCGGAAGTTAGCCCTTCTATTGTAAACCTTGATCTCATCTGTAAGTTTAACTTTTACATTTTAACTTTTTGAAAAGCCCTTAGCACAGGCCTTTTCAGTGAATTTAGCACATTGATAATTTGTTGCAAGCTGAGGAAGAAAGCATGAATACAGATATGAATTAACAAGGGTTACAATTATACAGATTTAAAGGATTTGCAATGGGATGGGTTCTTATTCTATTTAACTAACTCTCTGGTGCAGGTATTAACATGCTCTGGACGAAGTAGTCCATGCTATCCTCTTATCTGTTCCCATGCTTGGGTGATCCCACCCTCACTCAGTGGCTAAGAGCAACTGCACTACCCTGCTTCTCATGACCCACACGTCTAACCATGTGCTGAGGGAGGCATGGTCCCCTGGGTCTACCATTTCAGGCCACAGGTCCTGTTGAGTACAGGGGTTGGCCCAGTTGAGGGTACTGCTGTGCCCAGAATCTCAGGGATATGATCTTCCAACAAGGGTTCAAGTCCAATACAAACATCTGCTCCAGTATGGCCAGTGCTCAGGAATGCTGGGACTTGTAGTCCAAAACATCTGGAGCACACCAGGTTGAGAAGGGCTGCTGTAGTCCAGGAATATCCATGGAGAAAACACTGTAATGGGGGGCAGGGGAAATCACTTTTCAGGTGCAGCTGTCCACATCCCTTCAATCTAAAAATAATCCATTATCTTCCTGGAAATCAAGTGCCAAGCCTTCCCTTTTCTTTACTTCTTTGCCTTCCTTTAGTACATAAGGTATATACCTTACTCTCTCTGACCCATCACCCATGTTCTACTTCCACTGCACTCTCTTGAGCCTCAGCAACAGGATAATTAAAGACCATGGGCACTTTTGTCAATGGCATTCCTTTCAAAATATATTCTCCAGTCCTGGATCACTCTTTTGCCTATTTTTTTCCTTCACCATTGTAACAGCACTATGCCCACCCAAAGATTATTCTGCAACAGCTTCATTCCCATTTATTAAGGAGTTGTACACTGATTATATAGGCACTTCGAGTCCACAGACCATGATTCTTCCATATACATTTTATCTGGAGTGCCCTGATTTAAATGAAGAGAGTGGAAGCAAATCAATGAACTTAACATCTTAAAAGTTGCATATAAGAACATGCATTTAATTAATTAAATGTAACTAATCCCAAACTTGAATTCACTCAAGGCAAAGAAGTGCCAAACAAAGTGATAGAAAGAACTACAATTTTATGCATTAATAAGGTGTTTTAAGAACAACAGAATACGTTTATCAGTGAAAGTCACCAAAAGAAACCAATTAATATTCTGGATGATAAACATCTTATATGACATCCTCCTGTGGAAGGGTCAGTCAAAGATGTGGCATTCAGCTTCTGTTTTCACTAAGATAAAGTTTCTTGGCTTCATGAAATATAAATGCTTGTAATGCATTGTAATCCAGAACTGTATACAGTAAAACAACCATTTCTGTTACAGTCCTTGGTAATGTATGTAGGTCTAACTAGCTCCAACATGCACCTTCAAAGTTTAACAGAATGAAGCACATAAGGGAACCTAAGGTTATACCACTACACAAGCAGGTAACTTTTTTGTTATTGTCTTTGTTTTGCTCTCCATGTGTTTTTTGGTATGCAGATCTAGCCTTCAAGTAAATTAAGTTGGAGAGACTGATGTCTTTCAATTACCCACTGAACTAATGTAAGATATCAACAGACATTGTAAGCTGCTTTCCATTGCCTGCCTCACTGTTTAGTTCAGGTCCCAATCAAACTGTGATATTCTTGGAGAACAGGTGAACTGCCATAAGACTGGAGGTAGACAAATGTTGTCTGAATGAATCTTCAAAAGGCAGGAGGAAAGAGGATCCAGGCAACTTCCAACTTGTCAGCTTGACTTGATACCTGGAAAGGTTCTAGAACAGATCATTAAGCAGTCAGTCTGTGGACATTTAGAAAACAATGCTGTGATTACAAAGATCAAAGCATGGGTTTCTCAAAAACAGGTCATGCCAGACTAATCTTATTTCCTCTTTTAATGGCGTCACTAGCTTGGTAGGGAAGGGCAATGCTGTGGATGTAGTATATCTTGATTTCAGCACAGTTCCCCCATTATATTCTTGTTGGCAAGCTGTTTCATGTGGCTTAGATGCTGCTGCTAGATTTGCAGCTGTTTGGTGGATCATACCCAAAGAGTGCTGGCCTGGAGAGAAAGCACTAATGAGGTGCCCCAAAGGTTCTGTCCCTGGGAGTAGAAGGGATGCTCATGAAATTTGCAGATGGCACCAAACCAGGAGGATTAGGTAATACCTTAGAAGGATTCAAGATGATCTTGACAGGATGGAGAACTGGGCCAAAACTAATAAAATGAATTTCAGCAGAGATAAATGTAAAGTTCTGCATTTAGGTAGGCAAGATCTACTGTCATAGAATCATAGAATAGTAGGGTTGGAAGGGGCCTACAAGGCCATCAAGTCCAACCCCCTGCTCAATGCAGGAATCCAAGTCAGAGCATCCCTGACAGATGGCTGTCCAGCCTCGTCTTGAAGGCCTCCAGTGTGGGAGAGCCCACCACCTCCCCAGGTAATTGGTTCCATTGTCGTATTGCTCTTACAGTCAGGAAGTTTTTCCTGATGTTCAGCCGGAATCTGGCTTCCTGTAACTTGAGCCCATTATTCCGTGTCCTGCACTCTGGGATGATCAAGAGATCCTGGCTGGCCTTCCTCTCTGTGACAGCCTTTCAAGTACTTGAAGAGCACTATCATATCTCCCCTCAGTCTTCTGTTCTCAAGGCTAAACATGCCCAGTTCTTTCAGTCTCTCTTCATAGGGCTTTGTTTCCACTAGTCCCCTGATCATCTTCGTTGCCCTCCTCTAAACCCTCTCCAGTTTGTCTGCATCCTTCTTAAAGTGTGGTGCCCAGAACTGGACACAGTACTCCAGATGAGGCCTAACCAGTGCTGAGTAGAGGGGAACTAGTACTTCCCGGGATTTGGAAGCTATGCTTCTATTAATGCAGCCCAAAAGAGCATTTGCCTTTTTTGCAGCCACATCACATTGTTGGCGCATATTCAGCTTGTGATCGACAACAATTCCAAGATCCTTCTCGCTTGTAGTGTGGTTGAGCCACGTATCCCCCATCTTGTAAATGTGCATTTGGTTTCTTTTTCCTAGGTGCAGAACTTGGCATTTATCCCTATTAAATGTCATTCTGTTGTTTTCTGCCCAGCGCTCCAGTCTATCCAGATCACTTTGAATTTTGTTTCTGACTGCCAAAGTATTAGCTATCCCGCCCAATTTTGTGTCATCTGCAAATTTGATCAGCATTCCCTGCACCTCCTCCTCCAAGTCATTAATAAAAATGTTGAAGAGCACTGGGCCCAGGACTGAGCCCTGCGGTACCCCACTCGTTACCTCTCCCCAGTTTGAGAAGGTCCCATTGATAAGCACTCTTTGAGTCCGATTCTGTAGCCAACTGTGGATCCACCGGATCGTTGTTTCATCTAGCCCACTTTGAGCTAGTTTGCTCATCAGGATATCATGGGGCACTTTGTCGAAAGCTTTGCTGAAGTCGAGGTATATGATGTCTACAGCATTCCAACTGTCTACAAGGGAGGTTACTTGATCAAAAAATGAGATCAGATTTGTCTGGCAGGACTTGTTTTTGACAAATACTGTGATGCAGCAGCTGAAAAACCTAATGCATTTCTAGGCTGAATCAACAGAAGTATAGTGTCCAGGTCCAGAGTAGTAACAGTTCTAGTCTACTCTGCTTTGGTCAGCATTACTGTGTCCACTTCTGGGCATCACAGTTTAGGAAGGATATCTCTCTTTCCTGAGCCTTGTGCCAACCTGCTTTCTCTCCCTCTTGCTGTTGCCCACCCCCAGTCACTCCTTTTTCCTCCCTGCTGTTGCCCAGCCCACCTCTTTTCCCCAATCATACCCTTCTTCCTCCACCTGCACTGTTCCTTTTTCTCTCCTCATCCCATGCGTCCTTCCCTCCTCCTCTCTGCTTTCCCTCCTCCAACACTCCACTCACTTTCCCTCTTTCCTCCTGGTCACTCCTAACCCCCCTCCCTGCTACTCCCCTTCCACCCTCCCACACTGATGTCCTTATCCCCTCTATTTACCTAAGTGGGAAGTGGCACCTGTATGGGAGCCACTCAGCTGCCATCATCCTGAGGCAGTGGCCATATTAGAACCCCCAAAATGCATTTCCCAATGTCCATGTCAACCTCAGGAGCTGAGTGGCTTCCATACAGAAGTGCTGCTGCTAGCTCAGGTAAAGATGTCCAGACAGGTAAGGGGGACAAGAGCCTCATGGGCCCCAGGGCATGAAGTACCCCCAAACCCTATGATGTAGACTCCTTCTACACAAGGTATTTATTGTGCACTTGTGATTCTTCAGTCATGGTAGTCTGTGGGTGCTTTACACGACTTGGTTGTCTTCCAGGGCTTCTCCCGTTCTCTGCAACCATTATAGCATTTTTTTTTTCCTAACAAGGAAAAACTGGTATTTCTGTGAATGGCGGCATGAAACCCTGGTGTATTTGTGCAATTCAGCTATATAACAGCACCACCTAGTGATTGTGTAATGGAACGTATAGAAAGGCAGAGAAAATAAACCCCCAGAAAAAAGCATGTGTAAAAGAGCTGATCTTAATCCCACAAAGAATCCAGAAGCAGGTTCCTACCCTCCAAAGAATTCTACCCTTCAGACCTCAACCTCAGGATA
This sequence comes from Heloderma suspectum, assembly GCF_057233095.1. Taxonomy (NCBI): domain Eukaryota; kingdom Metazoa; phylum Chordata; class Lepidosauria; order Squamata; family Helodermatidae; genus Heloderma; species Heloderma suspectum. Next base: position 399,828,991 of record NC_139458.1, read on the forward strand.
CCCAAATCACAAAAGGCACACTTAACTAAATTAATAAGGAGGTAAAAAGAGGGATGTGAAAGAGAGAACAGAAACCAGGAGGAGATTTTAAAGGGGGGGGGGATATTTTCTGACATTTTCTGTCAGCTCATAGTTGATGCTGGTATTAAGCATTCCTGAAACACACATTTCCAAACCTGAGGATATCAGTGACATCTCTAGCTTGGTCTGAATTTGTATGTCCTGATCTGAGTAGATTTGCCAATCCATCAATAATTGGTGTTGTTGTGTAAAATTAAATTCATATGATTGCTCCAATCCATTTTGGCTGTTCTGTCCACCTCCAGAATTCCATGATATTTGCCATGTTTTCCTTGATCTTTCTGCACTTTCTGACACATGCAAACATGAGCATGTATATATTACTCCTTTTTTCTTGCTTACTTCAACATCGCTACTATACATTTACTTCTAACAGCAACTTGTGGTGCTTTGGAATCAGAAGTATGCAATGGATTTTTTCACAACCAGGCCAACTTTTTTATTTTAAGAACTACTCCTAATGAGTCTATTTCCTCGGTCATACAGTCTTATTCTGGTATAAACCTATTGACTGAAATCAAATGATAGGATTCCTACTTACGTAGATGAGAGCAAAGTCAGATCCTTTGTACAGAACATAATTCGGAAAAGCCATGTTTTATATGGGTTAGGAAAGCACATATATGGCCCTAGGCTTGATTACACCATCCAAACTTGCTATCCCTAAATAAAAGAGGATGAGATAATGCTGACCTTATAAGAACCCTGGCGGCTGCTACACCTAAATATAAGAGGATGAGATAATGATAATCATTAACAATTTCAGTACATTGGCTTTTTGGGGAATATGACATAATCCTGACATTACTTGAATGCATTCTGTTTTATGGGTTGATGATGCATATCCTCTGGGCTTCGTACCAATGCAAATAGTAACTGTCTTAAAATGCTGCCAAAAATGCTATTTTGCAATTTACATTATGTTGCCCAGGATGTTAGGGAGCTACGTCGTAGAGCAGCTGAGTATACGAATGGGCAGGCACTGGCGAGATGAATCAACTTCAGGATTGTGCTGAGTAGGAATAAGTTGGGAAGCTCTTTATGAGGTACATGGTGGGCAAATAATTTAAGGAGAGATTCCCTCAGGAAAACTGTTGAGTCGATAACAATATCACCTTTGGTCTACCTCCCATTTTTTGGGGAAGCAGATAAGATGGAGAGGACTAGGAGTTTAAAGGCACAATCCTGTGCATGTTTAGACAGAAAAAAAGGCCTGAGAACTCCCACTATTCCCCAGCCAGAAGTGCTGACTAGGCAATGCTGGGAATTGTGGGACTTTTTTTCTGTCTCAACATAGGATTATACCCCAAGGCACTTTAGCGTCTAAGATACATTGTTTCGAAAACAGTGTAAATTCAGTTCGGATCCTATATTTTGTGCCCTTCCTCAGCAATGTGGTCAGGTTTGTCATAAATAATGTGGTTTCTGATGTCTGGGGAAGCCCCTACAGAGTTCACCTGATGCAGAAAAGGGGAAAGGGGGAATATAAGGTTACTTGTCTTGATGGCTATGTGCTACCTCCAGTACCAGTGGCAGTGAGCCTATGTACACCAGTTGCTTGCTAGGGAACATGGGTGGGAGGGTGCTGTTGTGCTCATGCCCTTCTTGTGGGTTCCCAGATGACAGCTGGTTGGCCACTGTGTGAACAGAATGCTAGACTAGATGGACCCTTGGTCTGATCCAGTATGGCTGTTCTTATGTTCTTAAGGTGGTCAGTAACTTGCACATTTACCTGAGGCCTGTTAGAGTAGTTCCATTATTCCTTAAGTTAGTGTACTGTGCTGAAAAGTTACTGTCACACAGGTAGTTGCTTTATACCAGAACACATAACTGGTTCATTTAGCTGAGTGTTGTCTACTCTGACTGGCAGTGTTCCTCCAGAGTCTTGGGCAGAGGTCTTTCACATCACCTGTTACAGGATTTTTCTTTTCTTGGAGATGTTGGGGATTGAACATGGGACCTTTTGCATACAAAGTATGTATGAGCCATGATCCTTTTCCCTTAAGTGTTTGGGGAGCTTTTCACTTGGATGATAAACATCATGGTGCCTGGGGGCCTGAGACCCCAATTTGGCCTTCATGCTGCAAAGTCAGCCCTCTCTATTGCCCTTTCACTTTGCTTCTAGTGGTGGCAAGGCCAGAGGTGAGGGACTGATTTTTAGCCTGGAAGTCTTTGGTGCTTCTGTGCATGTTCTGTGTGTCGAGGGAAGCTGGGGCAAAACTGTTCCCCAACTGGGTTGTAGAGGTTTCTCCCATTTCTAGCTTCTGTCATAACAAGTTAAGTTGCAAGACAGGATCATGCTTATCAGAAGGTTATAAATGCAAGCCCCATCCAAAGATATCCAAACACCATGGCTTGAATTCAGAGTCTGCCTCCTGCAGATGGAAGGGCTCCTTTCATCCATGGAAGGTTTCTAATCCAGCAGAACAGGGCAGGAGGCAATCTTTGATTATTCTTCCCTCTCCCTCCTGTCCCCATGCCCCCTGAAAATCTGTTCTGGAGGGTTGGGGCCCCCTATGTAACTGGGGCCTGTAGAGTGTGGGAGAATCAGAACAAAAATGTCTCTCCCTACTTGCACTGGCTGGAAGATCCTGAGCAGAGCTCCGCTCAGGTACTGTCATTCTTCCACTGGTGGGAGGAAACCCAGATCCAGCCCCATATATTGAAGTAAACTATACGATATGTTTGTGAGATATCACCCTTTTGAAGAGTTGAGATGGGGTTAATTAATGCACAACCATTAATGCACATCAGCCGGCATAAAAAAGTGGCCATATGAGAATCCAAGGACAGTTGAGTTCGGAGAGAGTCCATATTCACTTTTGCATTTTAATAGCCTCCTGATGAGCTGTTTCCTTTCCTTTCTATCTAGCCATGTTTCTTTATTATGGCAGCACATTGGTGATAGAGATAGATAGATAGATAGATAGATAGATAGATAGATAGATAGATAGATCACTTCCTGGAACATGGAGATGTCTTTCCTTGGATTTTATACTATTGGTGGCTAGTTGAAAAAATTGGGTGTATAAACCAAAAAGGATTAGGACTATAGTCCTAAACACACTTGCTAGGGAGCAAGCCCCATTGAAGTTAGTGGGGCCCACTTCCAAGTAAACATACACAAAATTGGGCTGTGCAGCATTACAGTAATTCAAAATTAATGTGGGAGAGTGCGACTATTGCACTAGGTAGAGAGAGGTCTCAAATGTGAAGACAGGGTCCTGAATTTTAATTCATCCTAATTAGTAAAACCTGGGGCAGGGGGTGTTGGTTCAGCCCCACCTCTTATTTTTAAAGTGGAAATTCTGCCTTTTCAGGGAAACAGATTTTTCTGATTTCTGTTGCTCTGTGATAAAGGAATCGGGGGAATAGGTGGGTTGCTTTGTTTTACTGACTGGCCGCATAAAAGCTCAGCTTCATAAACTGTGTTAATTTCTGTAATTTTCTTTATCTTCTGCTCAGTTTGATAGTTAGCTTCTCACCTGTTTAAAAGTAATTACAGCAGGAAATATGAAAGTCATAGTATCAATGCCCAGCATGCTCAGAAGAACTCAATGGGACTAATCACGTGAATAATGTTAGTGCCTAAAGGAATAACGGTACTGAACCATAGCAAGCCTCTGTATCCACTAGTTAATAGTTTTCCACTAATACAGATAACAGACACACAGTCACTGTTGTACCATCAATCTGCCAAAATATAGATCAAGGTTTTCTTGCTGCCATACATTTCAATTAAGCTTATGAGCTGGTGCTGTATGTGAGACTGAGACACAAGAAGGCTGTACTTAAGAATCTGATCTCACCTGGACTTCGATAAACAGATGGGTTATTGATACAGATATAAATTTAAGAGAAACAGAGAGCGAGAGAGAGAGAGAGAGAGAGAATAGAATAGAATTTATAAAACACTGGGACTGAATTCATCCTTGCCATTAGAAAGCGAGTTCTTACCTTCAAAATGCACATTTCCATTCTGTGGTGCATGGGAATCACAGAGGTGCATGTAAATCAGGCACTCCGGTTCTCTTGGTGAATAATGAAATTGTATCCCCTTCCTGCCCCAGATTATCTACATCACCATGAACGTATGAAGCTGCCTTTTATTAAATCAGACTGCTGGTTCTTCCAGTTCAGTATTGTCTACACTGGCTCGTAGCATCTCTCCAGTGATTGAGGGGCAGGTATTTCCTAGCCCTGCTACTTGACAGTTTTAACTGGAGATGAACCTGGGACCATGCGCACGCAAAACAGTTGGCTTTGTGCTAGTGGAAAGTGCTTCTGTTTATGCAAGGTGGGGTACCAAACTGCACTGAGTCCCCTTGCCTACAGCAGCCCTCTGCAACATATCACGTAGTACTGCCCCAGGAACCCCAATCCCAGGCACAGTCAATGAGAAGGCCCTTCCTCACATTTCTGCCAAATGCACCTCTGATGTTGGTGGGATGCAAAGAAGGGTGTCTCCTGAATATCTCAGTACTCACACAGGCTGATACTGGATAAGACAGTCCTTTACATAACCTGATCCCAAGCTGTGTAGGGCTTTAAACATTTTGAATTGACAGAAAAAACCCAACAGCCAGTGAAGCTGTTGGAACAAGGGAGTCTCATATTCCTGATAACTAGTCCCATTCAGGGCCAAAATAACATTTGGCTAATTACCTAGAATGGAGTTATTATGCATGATAGTTTTTCTTGCTCTCTTGTAACCGCATGTGGTCCTGATCTGAATTGGAGCAGGGCACTCCAGAAAAGGTTAAGCTCCCCCTCCCCCCATTAACTTTCTCCCCCTGTGTGGGAGTGAAATTGGGGGGGAAGGTTTAACCCCACCCTCGGAGCACTTGTGGTCTCAATCTGAACTGGGGGCATGTGCACTTACAGAAGAATAAGAAAAACTATCACACATAGCTAGGGATGTGTGAACCCCCCTAACAACTGGTTTGGGGGGGTGTCCGCAGTGGGGAAATCCAGGCCACTTGGGGCCCCACGGATTTCCCTGGAGCCTTACTGCATCTGTTGGATTTCACGGGATGGCTCTCGTCCATTCTAAATGTCGCAGTCGGCTAACGGCGGCTGCCATTTGCCAATTGCGGGAAAACTATGGCTGTAAATTGTGTAGTTTATGGCATTTGTGGCCATAAAGGACTTCCTTCTGTGTAAAATGCAATCTTTTACACCACAATTTACATAGAAGGAAGGGCTTTGTGGTGCAAGACTATAACACTAAATGCCATGAACTACACAATTTATGGCCATAATTTCCCCATGATTGGCTAATGGCAGCCACCGTTAGCCTTTTGCGACATTTAGAATGGACGAGAGGTGCTCCACAGAGAATCCAGTGGACCCAGAGGTGAGTAGAGCCAGTCTGCTGTGGACTTTGCAGGTCAGATTCTTAAGAATCCGGCCTTATTTGAGTCCACAGCAGATTTCTCCTCCATCCCTACCTACACATAGCTCCAGTATGCATGATTAGCTGAATGTCTAGTTTGGCCCTCAGCAGTCTGGCTACAGCATCTGAGCCATCTGTAGCTTCCGAAGACTTCTCAAACTCAGCCCCACACAGAGCACATTACAGTAATCCAACTGAGATAAAACTAAGTGTCAGCAGCTGCTGGATCTTTGTGCATCTGCCAGGTGAAGTGAAGCACTGAACTGCGGGTGGTGGTTTCTTCAGGGAAGTATCTTCAGGCCCTGGGCTGCTCAATCAGGCTGGCCACTAGATCCTCCTAGGCAGGAAGGAATACAAAATGGCTTATTTTATGTATTTATTTTATGTATTTATTTATTGCATTTCTGTACTGCCCAATAGCTGAAACTGCAATAAAAGCAGACCAAATATCCATACATACGTCCATTTGCAAGTGGTGCCGGTATAGTCTTTCGAATGTCACTAGTGTTGTTAGGTCTTCAATCCATTGCCTTATAGGATGTGAGCAATTATCCTTCTAGTGTTGTTGTATCAGTCTTTTGGTGGTCAAAAGGGCATGGAAAATAAATTTATGCTGACAATGTGTTAAATTCCAAGAAGCAGATAAATAATTTTGAAGAACATGTACATCAGTAAATATTAAAGGGTGTTCCAGTACGAAGTTTATCCATATGATAACTTCCCAAAGAGGCAACTTTTGGGCAATCCACAACATATGATTAAAAGAAGCATTAGCTGTATTACACCTCCAACAACTGAACGAGTTAGACAAACCTTTATTAAAGGGATGCTGTGGTGTCCAATAGACCTGAAACAAGAGTTTTTGCTGAATAACATGTAACCGAAGATCCACAGACACATCATATACAGGCGCCAAAGCAGCGATCCCTTGATTAGGCAAAATAGGACAATCCAATTCCCTGTTCCATTCCTGTTTAAGACCCCGTGTATCATACTTATCCACTGATACCCGCAATGAGAAGCATGACTAGGAGTGGGGCAAGTCTTGGTTCCTGGAGTGTTTTGTGACAACTCAGGGAAAGGATGGGATGTGGATTTTTCCCCCAACCCCTCCCCCTGCCACCAAGAGTGAAAAGTCTGTTGCAAGACTACAGTGGCTGGAGCACAATGTTTCCTTCCCCCAGAATGCCACTGAGGTCTTTCTACATGAGGCTTTTAACCTGCCACTTTATTGAGGCTTCTGCTTCTGGATTCTTTGTAGGATTAAGGTCGGCTCCTTTACACATGTTTTTTTCTGGGGGGTTTCTTTCTCTGCCTTTGTAGATGTTCCATTACACAACCACTAGGTGGTGCTGTGGTATAGTGGAATTGCACAAATACACCAGGGGTATATGCCGCCATTCACAAAAATACCAGACTTTCCTCATTAGGAAAAAATCTGCCATAATGGCTGTAAAGCATGGGAGAGGCCCTGGAGATAACAACGTTGTATAAAGCACCCACAAACTACCATGAGTGAGGAATCACAAGTTCACAATAAATGCCTCACATAGAAAGGCTCTGAGAGGCATGCTGAGAAGTATTCTGGGAGAAGGAAACATGATGTGACAGCCTTTGTAGCCAGCAGGGGTAGAGGTTAAGAAAAGAGAGATCGGCCTTTGCTACTGCTGCTACCACCATCTAAGAGCACCTTTCCCTAGGGATGTCAGAGAATTCCGCCACGGATCTCAGTGAGGCCGAATGCCAGTGTATTCGGGCCCCCAAAATCCATGGCGGAACGAAGCCCCTACTCCATCCCGCGAAATGAGCCTGGAACGGAGCACCTACCTGCTGCTGTCCACGCTGCATTGTGACTGGTGGCCGCAGACTTCGCTTCTTCCATATAGCTGTAATAGGCTACGTAAATACTTACGTAGCCTATCACGGCTAACGCAGGGACGCCATTTGCGTCCCTGCGGAAGCCGTGATAGGCTGAGTAAGTATTTACGTAGCCTATCATGGCAAAAAAAGGGAAAGCAAATGGCGGCGGCTATGGCGGCCACCGTTTGCGTTCCCTTTTTTTGCCGTTTTAGGCTACGTAAATATTTACGTAGGCTATTACGGCAACAACAACAACAAAAAGGAACACAAATGGCATAGTGGTTGCCATTTGCATTCCCTTTTTTTTTTTTTCCCATCATAGGCTACGTAAATATTTATGTAGCCTATCACGGCAAAATACAGGGACGCAAATGGTGGCGGCTACGGCAGCCGCCATTTGCGTCCCTGCAGGCTGCCCAGTGGCCGGATGTCCGGCTGCGGGCAGCCCCGGCCGGTGGCTCCACGGAATCTCTGCGGAGCGGAGCCAGCCGGAGAGAATTTCGGGGGGAGGGATGTCCCCCCCACTGCGAATGTCACCCTTCGAAAAGGTAAGTGACTTTCATACATCCCTACCTTTCCCCCAAACTGTCATGAAGCAGTTTGGGGGCAGGGGTGGGGGGAAACCAAGCATTTCAAGGAAGCCCTGGTAGAAATCAGCTGAACTTTTCATGGGTTTTGAGTTTCATGTTTCACATTGATCGAGCAGCCTTTCGATGAGGTAGATTTCATTTAAAAATCAGGCAACCACTGTGCAAAACATTGGTTGACAATTGGGGGGGGATGAGGAGGTGTGTTTGCTCTATGCAAAAATGAAAACAAATTTGTGTGAGTGATTTTGACTTACCCCTAATAAAACAAAAGATCAATAATGTATCCTTGAAGTATCTGCGCTACACTAGTAAATATCTAAAAATCTTTTCCATCTAGCCCTGATAACTATTCCTTGTAAAATGAGATGAATGTAAGTTCTGAGATTGCATTTTACAATGATTCAACTCATTCTTCAGTATATGTTATGTATACACCATGGTAGTCTGCTCGCACAGGTTCAAACATAAAATAATTATTTGATTGTTCGAGCGTATAATTCATCCCAGGAATATCCAGAAAGAAGACTTCAGTTAAAAGACCTATTCAAAAATAATTTCCATGCAAATTTTACTTTAAAAAGTGTATATATATATATATTACTGACTTGAGAACACCTTGTTTGAAGAATCATGGTTATAAATAAGTGATCATATGCCACAAGGAAACATTCCATTTGCTTTTAATATAAAGAAACAACACAGTCGTCACATTGGGAAACCTTTTGTTTAGTTATAGACTTCCAGGTCAGGTGTCTCCTTTCTGAAATACAAAAATATGAAATGCAGTGTAACAATAGCGGCATAGTGATGTCACCCCCAAACCAATAACTTCCTGGTTATTAATGGAGAATGTAAAATATGCTTGAAGGCCAACCACTGTAAAATTGTAGTCAATGTAGATTGATAGATACTGAGTGGTAAGAAGGCATGGTGAAAACTCATGTCTCCAAAATGTTATCTTTTAATATTTCTGTTAACAGACATGTAATTGAGCAAACTATGTCTTGGATTTAAAATCTTTCATTCTTCACACATCGTTCCATACTCTCCATTTCCAGACAATGGATACTGCAGTTAAATACAGGTGCTCCAAGTGAAAACTGCAACAGAAAGTTGCAGCGTGAAGTGTTCCTCTTCAGTGTTCCAGTCAACAGTGTTCTCCAAGAGTCAATCAGCATTCCTTATCCAGTGAGCACACTCAGTCGTTATTGACTGTTTGGGAGGCTTCTACTCCACCCTTCAGGTTTAGTTCTAGAGGATTTTTTGGTACTTCTGCAAACCTTGTGTTTGCCCCAAGCGTGCTGATGCTTCTCTTTTGTATGTGCATAGTACTATTTTGGCTACGTAAGGATCTACCCTCACCTTAGAACTTCAAAATTAGAGGGAATGATAGTAACACTCCATATGACGAATGGTTATGTCCTTGTAGTTTGGAAGAAGGACATAATCCATTATGAACTTTACCTCTTGTAAAGATCCCTGAGAGATGCATTTTGAATACATACATATATCTGGCCAAAATGGCTTGCAACATTTAAATTTATCTATTGCCTTGGACATACTGTATTGAGAACATGCTGCTCAAAGTGAGCTTGTTTGCAGTGGGTATGGCCAAGATTTATTTGCAAATCTTGAACCGTTCTAGAGATGATCTGTTCTAGAGATGATGAACATAATAGTTTTACGTGTGATCCATATATGGTATCGATGTATCGTACAGTATCCTTGTTGATTTGTTAGTTTTATGATATATTACAAAGCAATATCTCTGCTATGCAATAAAGATTTATTTGGTTTAGTTTGATTCAATACCACAATTTTTACTAAATACTAGTAATGAAAGAGGACACTGTATGTGTTTTCCAGCAATCTTATTAGTATCAGTTCCAAATGGATATATGCATTTTCTTGTGATGTTGTTATACCAGGAGATACATTATATTTTTAACACATAGTGTGTCTCCTTTTTAATTATTTTAGGTGTGTTGTAATGGGATTCTGCACAACAATACACCAGGTTTCCAGTGCTGCGAGGACAAGTATCTCCTGTTTATTCTTAATACATCAGGTGTTTGCTGTGGTGGCCAGATGCATGCAGTGCAACCAGACTATCACTGTTGTGGTGGTTATTACACAAGGGTATTAGCAGGTAAGAGGCAAATCCTTTCAAGCATTTGACAAAAATAAACCTATAGAATAGAGTCTTTAAGACGTGTGTGTGTGTGTGTGTGTGTGTGTGTCTTAGTGTGAATTTTAGATGAACAGTGTTTCTATTCAACCAGAGAATGAGAAATAGAACATTATATTGTTGAGTGAATTAATAAATAAAGTGCCAACATATGGAAATGTTAGGGATTTGCTATCAAAATAGCTATAGAAATGTGAACAGTATACAGGGCAACTGCTGAGAGCTAGAGAGGGGCAGCAGTCACAGTCACTGCATTTAAAAAAGGATATTGTAGAGTTGGAAAAAGTGCAGAAACAGGCAACTAAAATTATAAAAGGGCTGAAGCAATTCTCCTATGAGGAAAGGTTACAGCATCTGGGACTGTTTGGCTTAGAAAAAGGGTAAGGGGAGACATGATAGAGGTGTACAGAATTATGCATGGTGTGGAGAAAGTGGATAGGGAGACATTTTTCTTTCTCTCCCATAATACTAGAACCCAGGATCATCCCATGAAGCTGACTGCAGGAGATTCAGGACAGATAAAAGGAAATAGTTCTTCACACAACGCATAGTTAAACTATGGAATTCACTACCACAAGATGTAGAGATGGGCACCAATTCGGATGGCTTTAAAAGGGGATTAGACAAATTCATGGAAGATAAAGCTATCATTGGCTACTAGTCCTGATGGCTATATGCTACCTCCAGTATCAGAGGCAGTATGACAATGTACACCAGTTGCTGGGGAACACAACTGGAAGGGTGCTATTACGCTCATGTCCTACTTGTGGTTTTCCCACAGGCAATTGGTTGGTCACTGTGTAAACAAAATGCTGGATGAGATGGACCCTTCATCTGATCCAGCATAGTTCTTCTTATATTCTTATGTTCTCATGAGGGTGGGACTGGAGAGACCTGTTTTCAAATCTTCATGGAGCCATGAAGGTCATTGGGTGACCATAACAGACTTGTTGTGAGGATACAAATGGAATAACACCATATACACCATTCTTTGAACTTCTTAGAGGAAGGATGGGATGATGGATACCAACTCCAGCTCACAGATTCACCCAGTTGCAATTCTCATAACATCACCTTAAGATATCATTCCATGTAATTTACATGTAATAGAAAATATATTAATGTGGGATTAGCTGTTTGTCTGTAGGAATTATTACCTTACTCACACTGAGCTGACCAAGAAGTGGGAGTGCCTATTCCATAGGTAATCCCACATCATTTCCCATGCCCTCACATGTTTGTAGATATCCAGCCATGTGTGGGCTGCTCACTGAAAAGCATCTCCTGTATGACTAGAATAATATTCAAAAGGCCCCTGTGTAGTGAAAGTTGAATGATTCATTCACCAAACACCCCCAACCTCTGATTTTTCAAGGTTCTTTGACATTTCTCAGTGCTGCTACAAAAGTTTCTAAGAGTTGGTCAGTGATGGGAAAATCAAATGTAAAATGTCTGTATGCATTGCAAAATCAGTCAATTGAAGCAGTCTTGATTAAGCTCATTCCAGCTCGGCACATAGCACTAAACCATGGTTTAGAGTTACATGAAAGCATGGCCACCCTGTGCCAAACATCAGCCCACCTAGTATCTAACTATTTTCCCAGCGATGCAATATAGCCAGATTATCACTTAGGTCCCAACCCAAATTTTCCAGCGTGTACATTGCTCCATGGGAACAGTTGTTTTCTTATTCTTTTTAGTGTTGTAGTACATCCACAAAGTGTGCACAGAAAGCAATTCAATAGTAAAGAAAATGGGATAGCCTCAACTCATCTGCCACTAGATATATACCCAATGTTTAATTAAAAGTGGCGTATAGTTTAGCAAAAGATTCAAGGTTCAGTATTGTATGGCTTATTGTATATGGACAGAATCAGTAAGCACTCTGGAAAACTGTGTGTCGTATAATATAAAATCTATTCCATGATATAAATTTCACACAAAAATATCACATGGTGGCATATTTATCAGTTCAAATTTAAGCTTGTAATGAAAGAAAGGAATTTTCTCTTGTAATATCCTTCTAAATATTATTTGCAATTGGGGTTTTTTTACATATCTTTAAATACAGTAAGTCTGGTAGTCCAATGAAAGCTTTCCACTGGATGTTTAATGCACACATCTCTTTCCAGACAACTGTGAGGTCAGGAGCTAAATTGACTGCATTACCCATGGGTTGGCACACGTTCCCTATGCTCAGAAGTACTTTGAATTTCTGCCAAGCTATGCAGCACATCCTAAATTCCAATGCCTTCAAAGTCATTCATATATCACAATATTAGAATGTTGCCCATGATGTCATCCAAAAGAGAAAAAAAAGCTGTCCCATGGAACTGGAGGAGAGTCTTTTGCTGTTCTCATTAATCTCAATGTACTAAAATAAAAAGATGTTTGTCTGTGACCTCTAGACCCATGCAGTGGTCTCTCTTAACTAGCTTAACACTGTTTACATAAGGAAAGAAAAGTACAGTGACACAAACCATCTCGTCTGTAAAAGAAACTCAAATTCAATAAGCAGTTGCCAAGCTTCAAGTGGGGAATATTTATATACTGCTTGCCAGGAGTTTTATGTGTTGTTTCTTTTAAAGATGCACTTGCTCCTTTCTTCCTCCCCCTTGTTTCCTAAGGGCAGCAACAAGAACAATATTGGTCACTTTTTGTTCTCTCTTTTTTTTATAAATATGCTAATAACCCCAAGCAAAATGTTAATGTGGGTCATTCTTTGATAAGGATAACAATTAACTGGTAAGACTGCATGGTAGTTTTCAGAGAGAAAACATTTTCAAGCTTGGCTTGAAATAGATCCCATTTTGAGAGGTTAATGAGAAGGTTACTGATCCTTTGTGTCTTGTGTCTAATGGTCCTTTTTATATATATAAAAAAATCTGTATTATTTCCAATTGATGTAACTTACATACCCTGCTGAAGGCCTCCTCTGTTCAGTCATGAAATTAGATTCTGAGGACAGCAGAGAAATGCGGTTAAGTATCTCAACAGATTATATCTCCTACACTCCAAAGGGTTGTTGTTGTTGTTTTTGTCCTTTTGGTTTATTATTGACTTTATTTGATAAAGGTATTTATACAGGTCAATTCTGGCATGCTTGCTTTCCAGATATTGTTTGGCCTGTTTGAATGATGCGAGAGAAGCACTTAAAGTATTTTACTACAAGAATTAACTTTGCAACTCAGGAAAAGCATAGTAGTGTTATCTGTGAATGGAGAGCAGAAGATACAGATACAAATCCCAAAGCAAAAATGGGAGGGCTGAATTTCCAAAGTATCATAACGTAAATAATATTAGCATACATCACACTTCTCTATCTCCCTGGAGCTTTATGGGAAAAGTGAACAACATTCTTCCTTGAATGTCATATTAGAACACTGTAGCTGGTTTCTAGCAAGGTGACTGAAGCATGAGATTGCATGAGCACACTGAGGATTTTGGACAGTTTCTTCTTGAGAAGCTCTCCTACTGAATCTCTGAGCTGCTTATTACACTTGGAAAAGACTTAAACATGGTTGATTGGTTAGGGTGAGCTCCCGAAGAAGAAGCTAATTAAAAGGCAACGGTTACATGTGTAGACTAGAGCACACATAACTTTGGATGTGTGTACAATTGTATTTTTCTTTTAAAAAACAACTATGTAGAAGTGTATTAGAAATCAAAAAGTAGAGCAGTGATGTGAAGTGGTGCCCTATACAGTCTTAGGCCAATGGTCCATCTAGTTCAACACTATCTGGCAGTATCATTTGTTACTGTGCAGCAACACACAAATGTACCAAACTAGAGCTGTGCGCACCTCTCAAAATTCTCCACCTTATTTGTGGGCAGAGAAATTGGGAGATAATTTCTCTAGGGGGAAGGAGAAATTCTCAACAGTTTCTCACAGGTAGGGCTCCCCATTGGCAGGACTTGTAGCACAGCTTCTTTCATTTTTGGTAAGGGTTTGGGTTTTTTTTGTGCTACAACAGCAACAATTGTGTTGGCAGGCTGGCCCCCATTTTGCATCTACTACAATGCAGGTGCGAGCAGGGGGGCAGTGTGGTGTCAAGCTTCAAGGATGAGGTGGAGTTAGTGCTTTGCCAAAATCTGTCCTCCAGTTTCCAGAAAGTTTTCTTCCTCCATGAAAGGGGCTTCCATTGTTCTGGCTTATTCTCAGGACAGTCTATAATTTCTGTTGAATTTATTTTTGTGGTGTTTTTGAGCTTACCTAATCACAGATAGCCTCCCAGGCTGCCTGCATTTCCTAATCTGAAAAAGCCCACAGGGAGGAATTAGCTCATGATGCCTTTCCACTAGGCTTCAGTTGAAGTGTAGGGAGTTGAGGAGGCTACAGGCTGCCAAAGAGATTATTGTACAATGAAAGGACACTTGTGCTCATTCCTCGGCCACCTCCTAAATAAGGTAAGCCCCAAAACCCAAACCCAACCCTTGAGAATTTCTCTGAAATTTCTTCAGTATTGAATTTCTGTTCGAAAGCAATTTCTCTTCTATCAAACAGAATGAGAATGGTAAAAAAAAATGTGGGAGAAATTTTCAGCACAGCACTAATCCAAACGATCTTTAGGGATCTTTAACAGTGTACCATGGCAAGAATTAAGCAACCCAAGTTGGGGGAAAGGAATAAAGAGACACAAGCCAGAAAGATTAGGGTAGCTGAACCTGTGGTTCTTACAAAGTTCTCAGAACAAGTACCTGAGCAGTGTACAGATGGAATTATCAATGATGTGGGTTATGTGAAGGTTATTTGAAATAGCAATTGTGCAAAAAATATATGGCCATAGACCACATAGACCATCTCCTATGACAGACACAGCCTGTTGTTGTTCAGTCGTTCAGTCGTGTCCGACTCTTCGTGACCCCATGAACCATAGCACGCCAGGCCTTCCTGTCCTGCGCTCTCTCCCGGAGCGTGCTCAAGTTCATATTCATTGCATCGGTGATGCTATCTAGCCATCTCATCCTCTGCCGTTTGCCTTCAGTCTTTCCCAGCATCAGGGTCTTTTCCAGGGAGTTTTCTCTTCGCATTAGGTGGCCCAAATATTTGAGCTTCAGCTTCAGTATCTGTCCTTCCAATGACCACTCAGGGTTGATTTCCTTTAGGATGGACTGATTTGACCTCCTTGCAGTCCAGGGGACTCATAAGAGTCTTCTCCAGCACCACAGTTCGAAAGCATCAATTCTTCGGCGCTCAGCCTTCCTTATAGTCCAGCTCTCACAGCCATACATTACTACTGGGAAAACCATAGCTTTGATTAGACGGACCTTTGTCGGCAAGGTGATGTCTCTGCTTCTTACTCTGCTGTCTAGGTTTGCCATAGCTTTCCTCCCAAGGAGCAAGCGTCTTTTAATTTCATGGCTACAGTCACCATCTGCGGTGATCTTGGAGACCAAGAAAGTAAAATCTGTTACTGCTTCCATTTCTTCCCCTTCTATATGCCAGGAAGTGATGGGGCCAGATACCATGATCTTAGTTTTCTTAATGTTGAGTTTCAAACCAGCTTTTGCACTCTCCTCTTTCACCCTCAACAAGAGGCTCTTGAGATCCTCTTCGCTTTCTGCCATTAGGGTGGTATTGTCTGCATATCGGAGGTTGTTGATAATTCTCCCAGCAATCTTAATTCCGACCTGTGATTCATCCAACCCGGCATTTCTCATGATGTACTCTGCATATAAGTTAAATAAGCAGGGTGACAATATGCAGCCTTGTCGTACTCCTTTCCCAATTTTGAACCACTCAGTTGTTCCATGTCTGGTTCTTACTGTTGCTTCTTGACCCTCGTACAGGTTTCTCAGGAGACAGGTAAGGGGGTCTGGTACTCCCATCACTTTAAGAATTTGCCACAGTTTGTTGTGATCCACACAATCAAAGGCTTTAGCATAGTCAATGAAGCAGAAATAGACATTTTTCTGGAATTCTCTTGCTTTCTCCATGATGCAGCGAATGTTGGTGATTTGATCTCTAGTTCCTCTGCCTCTTCGAAACCCAGCTTGTACTTCCGGTAGTTCTCGGTTCGCATACTGCTGAAGCCTAGCTTGTAGGATTTTGAGCATCACCTTGCTGGCATGTGAAATGAGCGCAATTGTGCGGTAGTTTGAACACTCTTTGGCATTGCCCTTCTTTGGAATTGGAATGTAAACTGACCTTTTCCAGTCTTGCTGAGTGTTCCAAATTTGTTGGCATATTGAATGCAGCACTTTAACAGCATCATCTTTTAGGATTTTAAATAGCTCAGCTGGAATACTGTCATCTCCGCTAGCTTTGTTGTTAGTAATGCTTCCTAAGGCCCACTTGACTTCACTCTCGAGGATGTCCGGCTCAAGTTCAGTGACCGCACTATCATGGCTATTAGGGACATTAAGATCTTTCCTGTATAGTTCTTCTGTGTATTCTTGCCACATCTTCTTAATCTCATCTGCTTCTCTTAGGTCCCTGCCTTCTTTGTCCTTTATCATGCCTGTCTTTGCACAAAACGTTCCCTTGAGATCTCCAATTTTCTTGAAGAGATCTCTAGTCTTTCCCATTCTGTTGTTTTCCTCGATTTCTTTGCATTGTTCATTTAAGAAGGCCTTCTTGTCTCTCCTTGCTATTCTATGGAACTCTGCATTCAGTTGGATACATCCTCCCCTTTCTCCCTTGCTTTTCACTTCCCTTCTTTCCTCAGCTACTTGTAAAGCCTCATCAGACAGCCACTTGGCTTTCTTGCATTTATTTTCTTTGGGATGGATTGAGTTGCTGCCTCCTGAACAATGTTACAGACCTCTGTCCATAGTTCCTCAGGCACTCTGTCTATCAGGTCTAATCCCTGAAATCTCTTCCTCACCTCCACTGTATATTCATAAGGGATATGATTTAGGTCATACCTGAATGGTTTAGTGGCTTTCCCTACGTTCTTCAATTTAAGCCGAAATTTTGCAAGAAGCAGCTCATGATCTGAGCCACAGTCAGCTCCAGGTCTTGTTTTTACTGACTGTATGGAGCTTCTCCATCTTTGGCTGCAAAGGACATAATCAATCTGATTTCGATATTGACCATCTGGTGATGTCCATGTGTAGAGTCATCTCTTGTGCTGTTGGAAAAGAGTGTTTGCTATGATCAGTGTGTTCTCTTGGCAAAACTCTATTAGCTTTTGTCCTGCTTCATTTTGTACACCAAGGCCATGCCTGCCTGTTATCCCGGTGATTTCTTGACTTCCTACTTTAGCATTCCAATCCCCTATGATGAAGAGGACATCTTTTTTTGGTGTTAGTTCTAGAAGGTGTTGTAGGTCTTCATAGAACCGATCAACCTCAGCTTCTCCAGCATCAGTGGTTGGGGCATAGACTTGAATTACTGTGATGTTGAATGGTTTGCCTTGGATTCGTAATGAGATCAGGCAGGTACCAGAGGGTAGCAATGGGAGAGGAGGTTTCGGACCCGTGGCCACTTACTTGTGGGGTGCCACAGGGTTCCATCCTCTCCCCGATGCTATTTAACATCTATGTGAAGCCACTGGGGGCTATCATCAGGAGGTTTGGGGTGCAGTGTCATCAATATGCGGATGACACGCAACTCTACCTCTCATTCAAATCTTCACCAAGGTTGGCCGTAGAATCCCTGTCCAAATGTCTGGAGACGGCGAGTGGCTGGATGGGGAGGAATAAGCTGAAGCTCAACCCTGACAAGACCGAGGTACTTTTGGTGGGAGACAAGAGGAGGCTGGGGGATGTTGACCTGGTGTTGAATGGGGTACGGCTACCCTTGAAAGACCAGGTCCGCAGCCTGGGGGTCATTTTGGACTCCCAGCTGTCCATGGAGGCTCAGGTGTCAGCTGTGAGCCGGACAGCGCTGTATCAACTCCATCTGATATGGCGGCTGCGCCCCTTCCTTCCCGACCATCTGCTCCCATCGGTAGTACATGCCCTGGTCTCCTCTCGTTTAGACTACTGTAATGCGCTCTACGTGGGGTTAGCCTTGAAGACGGTTCGGAAACTGCAGCTGGTACAGAACGCGGCAGCTCGCCTGATTAAAGGCAGCCGCCGGTGAGATCACATCACTCCAGTGCTGAAGGAGTTGCACTGGTTACCAGTTGTTTTCTGGGCCAAATTCAAGGTGTTGGCTTTGACCTTTAAAACCCTATATGTTTCCGGCCCAGCCTATCTTAAGGAGCGCCTCCAGCAACACCAGACAGGCCGCTTAACAAGATCAGCCTCGGATGGCCTTCTCTCTGTCCCATCAGCCAGGACAGCTAGACTGGTGGGGACGAGGGAGAGGGCCTTTTCTGTGGTGGCCCCCACTCTGTGGAACTCCCTCCCTAGGGAACTCCGTCATGCCCCCTCTTTAATGAGCTTCCGTCGTGCATTAAAAACGTGGTTGTTCAGGCAGGCATTTGGGGTGGGTTAGGGTATTTTAAAAAAAATGTTTATGGTAAAATTTTATTGTTTTAAATTGTTTTATGGTGGGTTGTACATCGCCCAGAGTGGCTGGGTGACCAGTCAGATGGGCGATTAATAAATTTAATTAATAAATCAATAAATAATCATTCTATCGTTTTTGAGATTGTACCCCAGTACTGCTTTTCCCACCCTTTTGTTGACTATGAGTGCTACTCCATTTCTTCTAAGGGATTCTTGCCCAGAATAGTAGATATGATGGTCACCTGAATTAAATTTGCCCATGCCTGTCCATTTTAGTTCGCTGATTCCCAAGATGTCGATGTTCAATCTTGCCATCTCATATTTGACCACCTCCAGCTTACCTTGATTCATTGATCTGACAGGTTCCTAAACAATATTGTTCTTTACAGCATCGGATTTTCTTTTCACCTCCAGACACATCCACAGCTGAGTGTCCTTTCGGCTTTGGCCCAGCCGCTTCATTCTTTCTGGCACTACTTGGAAATACCCTCTGCTCTTCCCCAGTAGTATATTGGACACCTTCCGACCTGAGGGGCTCATCTTCCAGCGTCATATCTTTTAGCCTTGTGATACGTTCCATGGGGTTTTCTTGGCAAGAATACTGGACTGGGTTGCCATTTCCTTCTCCGGTGGGCCACATTTTGTCAGAAGTCTCCGCCATGACCTGTCCGTCTTGGGTGGCCCTGCACGGCATAGCTTATGGCTTCACTGAGTTACGCAAGCCCCTTCGCCACAACAAGGCAGTGATCCATAAAGGGGAGACACAGCCTATCTGTTATAAACTAAGCCAAATCCCTTTTTAAAATCTTTCACCCTCAAACACCTTTCTGCAGTTAGCCTTTCCTTCGCTCATCTTTGTTACCCTTTCTACCAGCCCTGTCCTTTCCCTTTACACTTGCCCTGCCCATGATACTCAGATCGTAAACCATTTGCATGAGGATGATATCATAAGTGTTTCTTTGTAATATTAGCACTTTGTTAGCTAAAAGCTTCACAGGCAAACACATTTTCATCCTTAACCAAAATAAAGTACATTCTGTATAGGTTTAGACTGCAGGCTCCTTATGGTAGGAATCTCCTTGCTTTTGTTTCCCCATAAAGTTCTTGGTCCCCAGGTAAAATTCCTTCCCATCCCCGACAACTGGCAGCTGACAGCTGTCCATAGCAATAAGCAACCTTATATAGGGAAGGGTGGGTTGGGCAAGTCCAAAGTAGCAGCATGAGGAGGAGGCCCAGGCCATGGCCCCTTGAAGTAGCTGAGGAGTAGACCAGAGGGAAAACCCATCCCTCCAGATCGCTCCTTCATTCTCCCCCCTGCAAGCCCACCCAGCACCACTGATTGGGCCGCAGAAGGCGTGGCCATGGGTAGCTGGCCACAACCTCGGACCCTCTCCTTCAGAGCCTTCCTGGCTTGGCACCCACAAACTGGGAACCCTGGTGAGTAGGGGACCCAAGCTATGTAGGCTGATGATGTTGTATGAGTCATCCCCACCTCACCATCATCATTATCAATCTTCTTCTGCTACTACCACTGCTACTACGGCAAACAAAAAAGTAACAACAGAAAGGCTTAGGTAGATTCCATTGTCTTTCTTGAACAACATTAATATGCTATGTTTAAATCTACAGGAGAAGTATGCTGCCCAAATGAAGAACAAAACTGGGCCCCTGTTGGGATTGGGGACTCCTGCTGCCAGGGAATTCCTTATTCCACATCAGGGAACCAGATATGTTGTGGTGGATCACTCCATGATGGATTCAGTCAGCAATGTTGTGGTGGGCAAATAGTAAGCAAAGACTTGATCTGTTGTGGTGATCAAGAAAAAGGGAATGTCCATCGACCTATATCAGGTAGGTGCACTCTTAGATTATCTCTGGAAGGTGCTTTGTTTTATGGTTTGTGATAAAAACCTGACAGGTTAGTCTTTGCATAAGATCTAATTAAGGAATGTGTCCATATACTTTCTAATCATCTGTTTCTGGCTACTAGAGAGAAGCAAATAGCCCTTTCTGTTCTTGTCTTATGCAGAATCCCTAGGTTCAAGGTACCTTGGACTACAGGAAATGCAGAATACTTATGAAATATTTCTCATTTTAATCATGACCTTGCCCTAGAAAATGTGCTTGCTCTTTCTTCCAGGGGGAAGGAATGGGACTGGATATTGGTTAAAGGCTGTCTAGCAATTGGCTGTCCAGTTGCTGGGTATCCAACTGTTGGACAGAATTTAACCAAGAGTTTGAAAAGTTTTGCAATAATTTCCTGTATTTCTTTCTTAATTCACCTTGTCCCATCTGTATTTATCCTCCTGTAAGAGCTCCATTTGAATGGCAGAAGAAAATATAAATATTTTAAATACATACATACATATATTTGTTGTTGTTGTTCAGTCGTGTCCAACTCTTCGTGACCTCATGGACCATAGCACGCCAGGCCTTCCTGTCCTACATACATATATACATACATAATATTTTGAAGCAGGAGGTTAATTAAGATTAAAATTAGGAAATTACAATAGCAAGGCCCTTTTCCTGCATTATAATATTTTGTTCATTTAAGGACTTCTACTAGTCACTCCTGTGGCAAAGAAAGTGTGACATGGGAAGGGCAAGAGGGATCCACCCCAAAATGTTGCAGTATGCAGCACTCCTGAAAATTGCTGGGTGGCTGGCACCCTGCCCTCCATTCCATTTCCCCTCCCCTCCACCAGTTAGCATTCCATGGCTACTTAGCACACTGTCAGGATTCCTTTTCCCCCCACTTAATTTCAAATGCTGAAACATACACAGGCAAGAGGCTTCAGTCTACAGCTTTGAATCCATTACTTCACAAGGTCATACAAATGCAAATTCTCAGTGACTCTCAGTCTACAAGGAAATGCCTTCAGGGGTTCAAAAGATAGTTACAAAAGTTGCCTGCTGTTTGAAGAGGAAGGTGGTCTCACTAGCCTAACTTAAGCGGGGGAGGAACCTCTCTCTCGTGAGGCTTCTGAGCGCAGCTTCTCACACAAGGCCAATCAGGTAGACCGTCTAAGTTCCACCCCGGCTTTCTCTCTCTTTGCTCTGCATCTGCACCTGGCATCTATTAGATCAGATTCTCCAAACACCCCCTCCTTCTGTTCACTGTCTCTCACAGGGGTGTGTGAAGAGGGACCCTCATCCTCAGCCAGCTGGGCATTTGTAACCTGAGAAGCTGGGCCAGTCATGTCCGGACTAGCCTGGGAAAACACCTCCCCCATGTCTGGCAGTTCTCCTTCAGAATCTGAACTGCTATCCCACTCCCTGCGCTCAGAAACAACCCTGACACACACTCAGTCCTCACTGGGCTGTTTTGAGGTCCCCTCCCCTGGAGGGTTTTTTCCCTAAAAATATTTTTAATGCTTCTTCAAACCTTGAGGTTCTCCCAAGCCTGCTGATACCTCTGTCTTGTTCATGGATGGTGCTGATTTGGTTAAATAAGGATTAGCACTTGAAAAACTGACCTCAATCTGATAGATAGGTATGCCAGGAAACTAGGAATAATTGTCGTCATTTATATGTAATCCTTTCTGTGTAATGTAATGAAGAATTCATACTAGGAATGGATGTTTTGGTCAGTTTTGCTTCTCCCACATTTGATTTTTTTTAATCAATTTCTTTCTGTTCTGTTTATGAAGAAATTTGCAATTTTTGTTAAGTTCTTATCAAAAAACAGAGTGAAATTTGCACACCCACACTGGCTAGATTCAGTAGGTACAGCTATTCCCAGACTGGAGAGGACCATGTTGTAGCTACTTGCCATGTAGCTGTTAGGAACTGTCAGAAAAAAGAGCTGGCAACCCTAATTCAGCACCACAAACAAACATGGTTGAATACACAGCGATTTGAAGCCAGACTTTGAAGTCAGGCAGTGGGGTGAAACTGTCAGTTTTGCTTTTTCCCACATTCAGGTTTTTCTCAATCTCAAGTGCTTTCCATTCTGTTTGTGAAGACATTTGTGAATTTTAGTGAGTTCTTTAAAAAAAATGAACTGAGGAAATTCTCACCTATCCCTTAATCAAACAACCATTTCGAGAAGACCCTTTGTGTTTATATCCCTGTGAAACTCTTTTGTCTAAACAAGGTCAGAAAGGAAGCTGGACAGCACAAAAGCAACAGAATACATTTATTTTAAATTGCTATTTTCTATTACTACTTTGAGGCCAATCCATTCCTTTACTTCAAAGAAAGTCCAACATGATGGACACCATAACACCATACTTTAAAGCATGGCAAATTTGTTGCAGCTACCTTATACTGAGTCAAACCATTGGTCAAGCCAGATCAGTGCTGTCTATTCCAACTGAGGTAGCATAGCTCTTGCCTTTCCACTTATTTATTTATGGTCATGTAAAGTTGTGCCATTGGGATAGACAGAACATTTATGGGGAGGGGAGGGGAGCAGGATTGCACTTATTGGTCACACATCTGCCCCCTACATGTAGTCAGCCTAACTTCTGAAGGAACTTTTGGGGGATAATTTATTATTTCAAAGAGCATGCTTTATCACTAAGCTGACAGTCCTCCCATCTTTATTAATTTATTAATTGCATTTTAATCTTGCCCTTCAGGACACATATCCAACTTCTTCCCATGTTATCCTCACAATAGCTCTATTAGACTAAGATGGAGTGCCTGGCCCAAAGCCGCCAGTGGGCTTAATGGCTGAGCAATATAGCTTGGGCGTGATCCCATCTTTCCCCTGTGCACATTTAATGTGACATCTGCACAAGTTGTGAGTTAAAGGTCTATAATTGTGCTAGTTGTAGCAATCACATGATAAATACAATCATGTAAATAAGCTCTTTAAATATGATATATATGGACTTTCCTTGAAAACAACTAATTTTATACATTGGATTATTAACCTCCTAAGTCATTTTGGGAAAATAGTTTTACTTCTGTGTTCTGCTGTTTCTGTATCAGTAATAAGAACAGAAATTATGTCTCCTTGGAAAGTACATTCAGATGAACAGATAATTTATTATTTAAATAGAAAGACTAGTATTTGAATTATTTAAAGTACAGGAATAAAAAGACGTGTCTTAATTTTACATAGGACTCGTTTATTGAGCTTTGAAAAAAAGATATTGTCAGCCAGTATCATTTGCTCTGTATTAAGAAACAGTTTCATAAACTCTTACAATATTTTCAAGGATCCAGTTGTTAGATTTATTTTCCTTAAAATAGTATTTTTTTGCCTGTCACCTAGGTAGATGGAGGTATATCTGGATACTGAAGAAGAATTCTTACAGTCATTTTTAGACTTTGTGTTTGCATCCCTATGAAATTAAAGCACTAATTCTAGCATTCTAAAATCTCAAGGAGAATCTCCACAGATAGAGGAGGCTCTCTTCTGCAGACTGTCGCTGTGTCTGTGTTGAGGGTGACAACACTGGCAAGGGACAAATCTAGTCCACTCTTTCTGCTCCTTGTTTGTCGATCTTACATGTGAGGAGAACACCTGAACAGGGGTTAAGTTATCCAAAAAGAGGTCAAAAAGAAAGGTGCGGAGCACATAAAACGATAATAGAGGAGTTTGTTTAAAAATTATTCATTTCTGTTTCTAACCTGAGGCCCACTTCTTTCTTCACTGCAAATGAATTCCAACATAATGAACTCCATGGCCACCACACCTTTAATGTATTTCCTGCAAATTGTTCATATGAACATAGGAAGCCAAGTTGGACTATTGGTTCATCTGTGTTAGAGTTGTCTTATCCAACTGGCAGTGTCTCTTCAGGGTCTCATGCAGGGCTCTTTCCCAGCCATTTTTCTTGATATCTTTTTTGGCTAGAGATGTTGGGGATTGAACCTATGAACCTATGCATGCTTTACCTCCGAGTATGAGTTTTTCATCATACATTTCTAAAGTTATGGAGTTGAGGCCCTACTCATCATAGTAGATGATACAGTATCTTAAAATAAGTGGCTGCTAATGCTCAGAAAATCTAACTTTAGGGGACTCCTATCATGTAATGCAGGGATACGGAACCTCTGGCCCACAGGCCTAATCTTGGCCTTCAAGCCCTGTCCCCTGGAGGAATCCCCACTAATATCTCTGAGTGATCGGAGATATTTCCAGCTGAGTGGCTTTCCATACCCCATGGGTATGACATATGCCATGTGAAGCCAGGGACCCAACACAACAACACCAGAAGAAAAGATGACGTGAGTATATAGATATGGATAAGGATTTGATTAAAGCTTGCCAAGAAAAGAACCTCTCTTATGAGGTAAAACCTCAGATGATTTAAGAGTATTGTTAATATGAAATACACCTTCCCCCTTGAGTCACTGGGAGATGGAGGGTATACAGCTGGAGGAGAAACTTAGGCAGCTGGAGGCTATAAAATGAGAATTCCCAAGGTGAATGGAAATGGAGCAGAGAAAAGCCCAAAGGCAGATGGAGATGGAGCAGAGAAAAGCCCAGCGGCAGATGGAGATGGAGAAAAAAATGTCTTCTGCTGGAAGATGAACAGTGAGAGGCCCAGTGAAAAGAAGAGAAGGACATGGCTCAGTAATAACAGCAGCAACTCTGCAAGGTGACCCTGAAGAACTTTGCAGTATTTGTCCCAGGGGACAATCCATAATGATTTCTATCCACTTTTGAAAAAGTGGCCAAGAATTGTG
Organism: Heloderma suspectum; assembly: GCF_057233095.1. Taxonomy (NCBI): domain Eukaryota; kingdom Metazoa; phylum Chordata; class Lepidosauria; order Squamata; family Helodermatidae; genus Heloderma; species Heloderma suspectum. The sequence continues at coordinate 399,854,153 of NC_139458.1, forward strand.
ATGTTCATGAGCAGGACTTTATGAAATACTTACCCAGTACTATCCGGGGGAAGTTGGCTGAGGTGTACAGAAGAATGCCAAAAAAAAATTGTGGGTCTTATGGTTTGTTTAAAAAGTGTGTGTAAAAAGTGAGTCGTCAGAAAGGAAAGGGTCCTGTGCATAAAAAAAAACCCCACCATCATATGCATTAAAACATAATTGGTCCTTCCTCTAAACTTAAAAGGATATAAAAAAAGTTTGTACTGATCGTTTGTAATCATACAGCCAAGAATCCAGAAATGCTTACATTGGTTCCAACAAAGATCATTGTACTTGCAGACACTCTGCTAAACGTCTTATTTAGATTGAGAACAATTGTATGGATACTGAGCTAATCAAAACCCAATGTGTTGATTCATAAATTTACTCTTATCACTGATCATCATGCATTAAAGTGGCTGCAGACCATGTGGAACACAAATACCAAACTTTAGAGATGATCGTGGATCTTTTCCTTCCCTCCAATGTTTATTAAAAATTATCCCAACACCAAAAAAAGATTCAAAATGGAAAAAAGATTATTACAAATATCAACTTCAATGCATTACAAGTATTAGATGACAGTGTAACCTGAATTAACAAAGACTACAAACCCAATATCTAATATATTAATATATAATGTATGAATAAAAATGGAAAGAGAGAAAAGAAAAACAATCTACTAAACAAATATATATATATATATATATATATATATAATTACAAAGCAAACAACTCAATAAAATTAAACCAAATTGGTTGAAAGTCCTCTTCCTCCATTGAAGAAAGAACTAGCATAAATGTCAATGAAAGAGTATGTATCAATTACCCACTGATATAAATCAGGAGTAGATTTGTTTTTCCAGTGCTGTAAAGTGGAGAATATACCTTGAAGACAGGATGTAACTACAGATGTATTATCTAGACAGGAGTTCCTCAAATAATTGTGGTACCTTTATGCTGCAAAGTGTTAACTGGGAATGGATAACAGGGTTCCGCTTGTTTGGAAAGGAGTGTGTGTGAAGAAACACTGTATTTTCGCCTGTTTGTTTATGTTTTGTAATATTTATATACTTTGAGCGATCTCTGTGATGAAGGCCAAAACTGAATAGGATTTCTGTGAATAGGATCTCTATGAATAGGCCAGAAGCTACTATAACAGTTACTATGTTACTTACGTATGGAGTCTAACATAGCTGTAGCTACAGAAGGGAGGCTTCAGGCTGAGTTTGAAAATATTTATGGAAGAAGTAACCTTTGTTTGGATTGGTCGGCTGGGTCAGCAAAAGTGACTGGCAGTTAGAAGGTCCATAAGGAACATGATTGGTTAGAAGATTTGAAAAAGTCCAGTTAGAGACAGTTAGGGCCAGATAATGGTGACAGGGCAATTGGAGTTCATAGAACATATAAGTTGGAACGGTCCGTTTAGGCCATCAAGTCCAACCCCCTGTTCAGTGCAGGAATCCATTTTAAAGCATCCCTGGCAGATGGCTGTCCATTCTCCAGCGACAGAGCCCACCACCTCCCTAGGCAGAGTTAATGGTTGTTGGCTGAAAGGAGAGTGCTCAGAACTGGGGAAGGAGAAAGCCCAATCTGAGGGAACCCAACTGGAAGGTCTGAATACCAAAGTTGGTGGCTGAGGGAGCAGGAAGCCATGCTGTGAAGTTGTAGAGAAGCTTCAAGCAGGCAGCAGAGTCCAGCACCAGAAGAGATCTGACCAGAGGGGACTTTAGCGAGAGTCCTTGAAACTAAACAGTCCTTGAAGCCAGAGGCAGCAGGAACTGACGGAGTCGGAGGCAGAGGAAGACATCTGTACAGCATCTGTTCCTGGTTGTGGGGAAAGGCTGGGGTGTTATTTAAGGAAATCTGATCTGAGGAAAAAGCCATTGAGGGCTTATTAGCAGGAAAGACTCTCTTATTAGGAACAGTAACCAAAGATATTTAGTCTATGTACAGTTAAGTATCTTAATCTATTATTTGAAAAGTGGCACCTTATTGTCTTATGTAAATAATTCCCTTAAGAGACCTCCTAGTTTTGGCTGTCTTGTCTCTAGTGCTGGTGTCAATCCCATGCCTATGCCCTAGTTACAAGGCTATTGAAGTATATGATATAGAGGTTTTATTTTGGTTGCAGAGGTTGAGACTGCCTTGTGGTAAAGAGTTCCAATTACCCAAGTCTCAAAGTGTCAAAAAGGCGGAAAACCTACATGGCTTTTTCACATATCGGGGACATAGGTGGGATAATTCATAGGTTATTCTCCCATACTGGAAAAGCATTTTACTGGACTCCCCCCTGAATTAATATGAAGAACATGTTGCCTTTTAATTTAGCTACTACACTCTTACACCCAGTCTAGTAGGACCTATTGTAATACCTGCTTTGAGAAACACTTCATTAATTATTTGCGAGTTATCCAAGCAGCACAGCTTCCAGCATAGACCACACTTTTCAGAAACTTTCCCAAGACAGAACTACAATAAGACAAGATACAGAAATTTGCTAAGCAGTAAGAACATGGAAGACCACCACCTGTTGTTTGAAGGTGTTAGATACATCATCACTATACTCCTGTTTCTGCTGACATGCCTCTAGCAGCTTGAGCAACTGCGTGCATAAACCAATGCTGTATGTGATGCTCTGTCCCAGTCCATCAGCTAGAGCTATCTATGCAGGTCAGATATTTGCAATAGCGCTGATACGGTATTTAGGATGGGTAGCAAGGGACAAATTTAAGAGCCAGTGTGGTATGGTTAGAATCTTGGGATTGGCCCAGGGAGACCTGGATTCAACCCTCCACTAGATGACTTGGGCCAATCACTTTCTGTCAGCCTTACCTACTTTACAGGTTGTTATAATATTAAAATGGGGTGGAATGTAGACACCTATGCAATAAATAAATGACAATAAAATAAATGTATTTATCTTCCCTACTGTTCCCACCCTGACAAACTGATAGCTGATAGCATGCATAGAGTAGGATCAGGCCTCAATCTTCGCCTCCCCCCCCCCAAAAAAAACCTTCAGTGTCTCAGCTCAGAGCTATGCAGGAATAGCACATTATTCTCATCTCTCTCCTGAACCAGGTCCCTTTGTATAGCAGCACATTGTTTGGCTGCCACAAGAAAGAGCCAGCTCATAAAACATCTCTTTATGTACTTTATTACTTAAACTCTTTTTATTTGCCTGCAGGAGCCCTTTAACAAAATCACATTGAATTGACTTTCTCACACCAAATCAAATCTCCCTGGTCCCAGTTGTCTTTGTCAATATGTATTTTATAAATGGAGTGAATTAACAGATGCTGTTGGAAGAGAACTGCTGGGGTGGCGTTTATGTTTTTACTACTCTCTCTGGGCAGATGAGTTGTGTGGGAGTGTAATATAGGTACCTTGGAATGAAAGTCATGTTCTTCATTGCACTGCATGTATAGATAGGTAGTCCTAACTATTTTTCCTCAAATGCATACATTTCCACGAGTGGAAGTTTTAAAATGTTTAGCTTTTTAGATTTTTCAGCCTTTGTATACTGTGTGTTGTCTTTCGACATTTAATCTTTTAAAAGGTGCAGTAATGGCATTTCTGCTGATTAAAGCAGACTACAAACTGTTCAAAAAGCCACATTCTGAGCAGTGGCAGTGCATCATGCAACACAGCAGGACTATCGCAGGTTTTAGTTCTGATTTTATTTTATTTGTAGCAGTTCCTATATTTTGGTAGGCGCTCTTTATTTTAGAACAGCCATTATTTTTATCTTTCAAACGAATAAAGAAAAGTTATAAATAAAAAAGGTATCCAGCTGACCTCTTACAGTAAGTTACAGCTTACGTCATTATTTTATTATTAATTAGATCGTGCTTATAGCATTTACAGTATTTGCAGTGCGAAGCGCTCGGTAACATTGCCTCAAAGTAAGGCTGTGCTCCACTGTTTTTTACCTAGCTCAATTGACATCAAAGGGGGAATTGGAAAAGAAACCAACTCTAAAGCTAATTGAAGGAATATCATTTTTTGTAGTTAGCACCCAAACAACCTGTGGAACCTTGAAAGAAAGGTTACTGACACTTGCTTTTTGCCACCCTGGCTTACTGCAGACAGTACATTAAAAGAACACACACACACGCCATTGAGCTTAGCTTGCCTCTCAGCAGAGTGCCCGGGCAACTTCCCAGCTCGCCCACCCCTAAGGCTGGCCCTGATTAGATTGTAAGCTCCTCCGGGCAGGGACCTGTCATCTTAGTAGCAGTAGGACTAGCAGTAGTCATGGAATTTTTTTCAATAGTTCTGATTCACAAAATTTTGCACAAATGAGGAAGTCCCTGTTTACTTTCACCAAGCATGATAATGCTTTGCATTTTTTCAATAACTAATAATATTAGATATGCATGTTCTTTTAGGAGCCCGTACAGTCACCCACTGATCTTTGCTATCCCCTCTCACATGTGCCCCTCCACGCAAGCAAGTTGATCCCCTCCCTTGTTGGCAGGGTGCAGACAGCCCTCTGGGCATGGAGACCTGTGCTTGTTAGAGGGCTGTATGCACCTAATGGCAAACATAGCATACTTTTATTATAAGTCTGGCACAATTACCCTGAATCCTTTCCTCCATTGGTAATTAAAAATGAGAAGTATTTTATGCTGTTGTCCCACTTTTGTACCTGCACGGTTGACATTTATCAGACCAGGCTGGTGAAGCTGGTAGCTGCTGTTGGGCACATGCTCAGAAATTAGTTACTTCAGCTCCTTACTCAGTCTTGATGTTTTTCCTTTCTCATATGAACTGTCTTTGCGGGTGAAGGGGGGCAGGAATAAAGAGACAAGACACAAGTAGTTGGTATAAAATGTGGGCCACGTTCATTGAAATTTTATGTATTTATTTATTGCATTTTTATCCTGCTTTTTTCCCTCTTTCAAGGAACCCAAGGTGGCTTATGTTATCCTTCTCCTCTCCATTTTCTCCTCACAACAACAACCCTGTGAGGCAGCCTGGGCTGAGAGACTGTGACTGGCCCAAAGTCACCCATTGAGCTTCCATGGCCGAGTGGGGACTAGAACCCAGATTTCCTGGCTCCCAGTCCAGTGCTCTCACCACTACACCACACTAGCTTAGGGCAACCTAAACAGGCAACGTCTCTAAGCCAGAGTAGCCTGGCATTGTATCGAGTGAGACATTCGATGCCTGTAGAGTGGCGTCTTTGATCGCTACCCCTCAGGACTGCCCAATTTGGGGATGGGAGGCAACTCTGAGTGGGTGAGAAGAGTTGGCCTCAAAGGTAATCCTTATCCTCCAACAGGGGCTGCAAAACCCTGAGCTGGAAGCCTCAGACTTTACCAGTCACCAGAAACAGTGCCAATGAATTAGGGATGGCGGAGAATTCCGCCACGGATCTCAGTGAGGCCGAATGCTCTGGATCTCGGTGCGCCACGGATCTCAGTGAGGCCGAATCCCACCCCCCGCCACCCCACAAAATCCCCCCGGGACGAAGCTTACCTAGGGCAGCGGCTCCGGCGGCTGGTCTCTTGGCCGGCTCCTGCGGCCGCCATTTGCATCCTGCCAGGCTGCCGTGATAGGCTACGTAAGTATTTACGTAGCCTATCACGGCAAAGAGCAGGGATGCAAACGGCGGCCGGTAAGCCGTTTGCGCCCCTGTTCTTTGCCGTGATAGGCTATGTAAGTATTTACGTATCCTATCACGGTAAAGGCAGCCACGCAAACGGTAGCCGCTACGGCATTTGCATGGCTACCTTTACCATGATGGGCTACGTAAATACTTACGTAGCCTATCACGGCAAAGAGCAGGGGCGCAAACGGCATAGCGGACGCCATTTGCGTCCCTGTAAATGTAGCCATAGCGGCCGCCATTTGCGTGGCTGCCTTTACCATGATAGGCTACATAAATATTTATGCAATAAATAAATACATAAATACTTATGTAGCCTATCATGGCAGCCTGGAAGGACGCAAATTGTGGCCGCTACAACGGCCGCCATTTGTGGCCACAGCAGCCCAGCCACGGCCGGAACTCCGGCTGCAGCTGGCCCCAGCCGGCGGCTCCGCGGACCTGCCGTGGAGCAGAGCCTGCCGGGGAGGATTCTGGGCGGAGGGACGGAGCACCTCCCCCCCACCGCTGATGCCCCAGTGCGGAACCAGGTAAGTGTTTTGTACATCCCTACTCTGAATGCTCACCAACCTTACCGCCCACCAAAAGTGCCCGCACATAACTGCCTATTTGAAACGTGACCGAATCAGCCTAAGTGATTAAATAAAACCAAAATAACCTGAATAAGCTCCCAGTCCCACTTACAGTGTGAAGTAGGCAAAAAGACGCATAACCAAAGCCAATCAGACTATGAGCCAAAAATTCCTCCTCGGGCCCCAAAAGGATGACCAGCGTAACCCACACTGCATACAGGGCGGGAAAGAGGGAGCCGGGCTTCAAAGAGGATGAAGGGAGGGGCCCCACAGCCTAAAACAGTTGGTAAGCCCCAGCGGTGCTGCTTAGGAATGCCAATGGCATTCCCCTCGTCTCTGCCTCCCCCCGCCCTGAGCCCTCCCGCAAATGCCTTCCCGCAGCCAGGTAAGCTGGTCGCGGGAGGAACGAGGAAGGTACTTCCTTTCTCATAGCTGCATTTTAGTCTAGTTATAGTATCACCTTCTTGGGGGATGGGGTGGCTTCTCAGTCCTAACCCTAATCCATGCCCTGCTGCCTCTGCAGTTCCTGTTTTTACTGTGAGCCCACACTGACCAGGTTCTCACAGCATGACAACCTACAGTGGGTTGTCAGCCTGGTTTGTTTCAGAGTGACTTGACATGATGTCCAAATCCATCACGGTGGCTTCAGTATGATTTGTTAACCACACACATGCCACCCTGAGAGCCCATGACTTGTTACTGGTTTGTTCAGGGTGGCTTATTTTCAGAGTGGCTTACTGTGATGTGCAAACCTGGCATGAAACCTTGTGCCAAAGGCCTGTGGAGTCGCTTGGCAAGAGTGGCAGAAAACCAGACTGCTGTGCTTGCTGCCTTGCAATGTTACTAACCGTATGTCAGGTATTCCCCTTTGTGTTTGCCAATGCTACTTGCTCTGCACGAATGGTAGAACTGCGCAAATTGAGCAGCAATCAACCATGAAATTTGCACAAATTTCCTAATTTACAGACCATTATTTTACTTTCTGGAGTTGTATGCAAATTTGGTCAGGGGAAAAAACACCCAGAGATTAAAGATCCCTCCCCTCATAGGCTTTATCATGAAAATGCAGATTTGGTGGGGGGATGGAGGGATTTGTACTTTTTAATCTTTTTTTCCACTTTTGAGGAGATTAGCATTAACTAATGTGCATTTGTGTATGTGTGCATTAACTAATGTGCATTGTTAAGGCTGAAGTGTTCAAATTTCCCCAAAAGTGAAAAAAAAAACATTTTTTTTAAAAAAACAAAGCACAAATCCCCCCCCCCCCCGTTTGAATTTTCATGCTTTAGCCTATGGTACGGTGGGGAGATGTATATTTTTGGTCTCAGGGTTTTTTTCCCCTACCGACTAAATCTGCATACAATTCTGGAAAGTATATTGTAGGGGTGTATGAAACCCTGCTTACCTGGCTCCGCCAGGTTCCACAGGTGGGGGGAGGCAATCCATTCCTCCCCCCGGAATCCTTGATGGGGGGAAGGCGATCTGTTTCTCCCCCCCGGAATCCTGCCCGGCCGGCTCCGCTCCGCAGCCAGGCGGAGCCCCTACGCCATTTGCATCCCTGCTTTAGCCGTGATAGGCTATGTAAATATTTACGTAGCCTATCACGGGTTACCATATGGACGCAAATGGCGTCCCCTACTCAGGACACCATTTGCGTCCGCACCAGCCCGGCAGCAGCCAGAGCTGCTGCCACCGCAGCCACCACCGCAGCCAGGTAGGCTCCGTTTCGCGGGGCTTTCGCAGGGTGGGGGGCGGGGGGCTCCGTTCCACCATGGATTCCGGGGGGCTGAATTCACTGGAATTCAGCCCCCTGGGATCCGTGGTGGAATTCTCTAACATCCCTGGTATTTTGTAAAAAAAGACACCTGACAATCCATGAAACACAGCTGGGAAATTTTAAATAAAATTTTACTGTGTAAAAAAAAGTTGTGCCACAAAGGACATGGGGATACATGCCGTGAGTGAGTGGAAAGACCAAGGGAATTACAAACCACAACAAACCAAGGAGCACCTGATCATCTGTCAGCATCAGTGTGGGTTAGTGATGGATTAAACAAGCAATCATGATTTGTTTTGAGGGTGGCTTATTGTGATGTGCAAACTCACCCACTGTCATTCACCAGCATTAGGCTTCATTTCCACATGGGGAGGAGAGCTGGGGGAGGAGTGGAGGGGGCACATGCTGGAACAGGCACGTCTTTAGGGTGGCCCACACAAATCATGTAGTGGACAAGGTTGCTGCTGCCTGATGATGATGATGATACTTGATATGAAGAAGAAACTTCAGCTGATACTGGCTGAAAGTATAGATTCTTCTATCCATCTGCAGTCCCTTCACACATGGCAGTGTGCATATTGCTTTCTTTATCTGTGTATACCACCTATTCAAGAAAAGCCATGTGCAAAACAGTCTCAGATACAGAACCATGGATAAATGTCACTTGACAAATGCTTTAAATACTGCTGATACTATATTTGAAATTCAGCATACAACTGAGTTTTATTTAACCTCTTGAAATTTTACTAAGGGTGCAATCCTCTGCATGTTTAGACAGAAGAAAAGTTCTAAATAAATGTAAGACATTTTTCTCACTAAACATGCATAGGATTGTAGCCTAAATTTCACTCAGACCTAATATTTAGCATGTATTTCACATGACTCTCTGAGTAGCCTTTTATTTTTATCCGTCTTTGCCATTCTTTTAATAGTATCGATCTGCTATTAGGGTTCAACTGAACCTTTTAGGGAGCAATCCTACTCAGATAGGCGGCCGCCTCCGAACTTGGCGGCAACTACCTATCCAATGCAGGCAGGAGAAGCACGGAGGGGATCGTTCTCTCCGTACTTGTCCTGCCCTACATTTTCGGCTAGACTGTCTAGCTGTGGGAGGGCAGAGTGTGGGAGGAGGCTGCCATACCACACACTGGATGTGTCATACAGGCATTTCCACCCTCCCCGCCCCGGAACGCCCTCCAGGAACTCCGCTTTTCGGCTGCTCCACATTCCTCTTGCGAGCGCGGAGCATGGGGCTGTTCCACGCTGCTTCCGAAGCAGCGCAGAAGTGGGAGGAGATCAGTTCTCCAGGAACTGACCTTGGAGCACGGGCTCCGAGGTCAGTTCCCAGAAAACCAGATATCCTGTGGCTTTCTAGCCGCTGTCTAGCGGCCACAGGATTGCTCTCTTAAAGTCCTAGCTGGAGTGGAAATAATGATTATGATTTAAAATTAACTAATTTAACAGGAAAAAAGAGATTTTATTAGTGTAACATTCCAAAAGCGTAGTCTAATGCAAAAACTATTGGAGTAATAGAAACAGAAGAGAAAGCAAACCAGAAACCATAAAAATGCCCATGTGAAATACTGGGCTCATACTAAATAATGGAACGAATCAAATACGCAATAATCTGACGGGGCTTTGTTTTCTTCAAGGTAATGTTACAAATAAAATATCAGTGTTGCAACTTTGCACTATGAGAGTGTTAAAAACAAAACCCCCTGCCCCCGCTACCCCAATGCTTTTGAAGTGGTATCACAAACAATGGAATGTATAATACAAGCAATATGCTAAGGTTTTCCTGATCCTATTTTTATAAGTTGCTAGTGATAAAATGGACCCCAGTTAGCTTAGGCATTTGTTAGTTTCAGTTTCATTTCTGTAGGATCGTTTAGTAAGTTAAATGTTTGGGGTTGTTTAATTGAAAATGTGGAAGAGATTAAACATCACAGGATAACTGAACCTAACTATGGAGGAGTATATGAAGTATAGAGTATATGAAGCATAAAGTGGATCAGGTTTGGTTAAAAGAAAAGTTTTACAAAAGTTTCAAACAGCTGCTGGAGTTCACAGCAACCCCATTAGCACAGGAGAGTTAAATACCTATTGAAGTAGATTTGCAGGAATAAAGACCTGGCATGTAAAGTAGATCTGCTTGGCGTACTTCATCATCAGCTACTCTGCTTGTTTGGGAAGAGTAAAAGAGTTTTGGGAAGAGTTTTGCCTTTGAGAAAAGCTTTGTTTCCCTGTATAATTATGGCAAACTTGTGTTTCCCTCTTCTGTGACTTTATTTTCTTTTATTTCCTGTTTCATTTAAGCTTCTAGCAAAGAAGCTAATAGCACAGACGGAGATGCCTACCGGTAAAGCTTGGCGGTTATATCACTGCATATGGTGCAACACTACCTAGAGGACCCACAGCTGTGCTTGTGTAGGGTGTACCTAACATTTTCTGATGCTTACTGGAAGCCATAAGAATGATAAGAAACTATATCCCATTTTTCACTCTTTGGTTTCTTAAGCATCTCCCTTTAAGATGTCAAAATAAAACATTCAGTTATGATAACCAGGGTCAGTATTCTGGTTGAAAGAAACAGTTCAAGTAGTCATTTGCAATGAACATTGATTCTGGTTTGATGATGAAGCACTAAGGCTGCAATCTTAAATGCACTTTCCTGTGAATCAGCCCCACTGAACACAGTGGGAGTGGGACTTACTTCTGAGTTAACATGCATAGGATTACTCTGTTGATCTTGTGTGGTACAATCCTATGCATCTTTACTTGGAAGGAAGTCCCATGTGTTCAGTGGGGTTTACTCCTGGGTAACAAAGGGTGGGACCGTAGCCTTAATCTTTATTCTCTTCTTCAGAGCTCATCATTTTGCCATTTTTGTAGGGGTGGACGAAAGTCACTTACCTGTCCTCGAAGGACGTTCGCGGTGGGGGGGAGGCGCTTCGCTGGTCCCCCCGCGAAGTTCAGGCCGGGGGGGGAGACTTCCCGCCTCGCCCCGGCCGAAATTCAGGCCGGGGAGGAGGCTTCTCGCCTCGCCCGGCCGCGAACGCGAAAGTTAAAAAAAAAACAAAAAACGCCCCCTGATAGGCTACGTGACGATTCACGTAGCCTATCACGACTATATCTGCAAAGTCAGCTGTGATAGACTACGTCAATCGTCACGTAGCCTATCACGGGTGACTTAAAAAAAAAAAAGCGCGTACGCTAATGGCGGCCCCCATAGGGAGCCGCCATTCGCGTTCCTTATTTAGTCGCTGTAGTCTACGTAAATGTTTACGTAGACTACGGCGAAAATAAGGGCAACGCAAATAGCGTTGCCCTTATTTTCGCCGTAGTCTACGTAAAGATTTACGTAGACTACAGCGACCAAATAAGGAATGGGAATGGCAGCTCCCTATGGGGGCCGCCATTATCCGTACACACTTTTTTTTTTTTTTTAAAGTCACCCGTGATAGGCTACGTGACGATTGACGTAGCCTATCACGGCTGACTTTGCAAATCTAGCCGTGATAGGCTACGTGAATCGTCACGTAGCCTATCAGGGGGCGTTTTTTTTTTTTCTTTCATTGCAATGGCGGCGGCGGCAGCCGGTCAAAAGACCGGCTGCCGCTCCCGCCTCGCTCGAACACCCGCCGAACTGCCAGCCGGACCAGCCACCGGGAGGGACATTCGGTGAAGGTAAGTCCCGTCCCGGGGGGGGTGCGGGGTGGGGTTCGGAGGATTTCTCCCCGAAACTTGTTCGCGGGGCCGAATACGTTGGCGCTCGGCCCCCCGAAGTTTCGGGGAGAAATTCTCCGCCAACCCTACATTTTTGTAGTTTAGTACTGCACTCGTTGGACCTTTTTGTGAATTTGTGAATAGGAATGTCAAATAATTATAGACAGAGTGAGCTGAATTTTGCGGTTTCATGTTTCTTTCTTCTACACCTCCCCCCGCCCTTTTGGTAGCACTTCTGGAAAATATATTTTCTATTGTTCTGCACATTCATATTGACTGTTTCAGGAGACAGACAGACAGACAGACAGACTCATGTTTGAAGGCAATTCTCCCACTTTAAGCAGTTGATCAAGATAATTTTTTCCAAAGATAAATCAATCCATCAATAATATATGGGCCTATTTTCTATCCCCCACCCCACCATAGGCATGTTTTAAACTGTACATTCTCAGTGTCAAGGTTCAAGAGTCAAGTGCTACATCTGATAAATTAGGCAGAGGTCAAAGGCTATACAGAGCGGTTTCAGAGGAATGTCTATTTCTGAATTTGCAGCTCATTCATGCTGAAGTGATGCACTCTGGGAATTACTACCAAACTCTGCTCAGCAACATCTGCTCTCCCTAAGTGAGTTAGTGCACGTCAGACATCTTTATGTCAGAATATTGCAGTGATGGATGCAGTCTTCAGAAAATGCTGCATAAAAATCTGGTGTGCCGTTCTGGCCATTAAGTGAAATTACTATTTAAATTAATGGCGCTGTCACAGTTTATCTGTGCAAAGAATGAACGCTGATTAGGGTATTAAGTAATTAGCAATTTATCATGCTGGAACAAGGTTGATAATAATTAAAGAAGTAATGGTTTACCAAAGAAACTAGAAAGGGAGTCACTTCTTGTTATGTGAGTGAAATCTTGGCTGAGGTTCTCAGTGAGAGAATGCAGCTTTCTTTTTCTGCCCTAGAATAAAAGTGCTTCCTTATCAAATTTTTACTTTGCTTGTCAAAAGTGCCTCTGAGATAAAACGTTTGCATTTGCTTTAAAAAAAAAAAATACCCCCCAACAATATGTGATGTAACCAGAGCCAGTGTGGTGTAGTGGTTTCAGTGTTGGACTGGGAGCCGGGAGATCTGGATTCTAGTCCCCACTCGGCTTCGGAAGCTCACTGGGTGACTTTGGGCCAGTCACAGACTCTCAGCCCAACCTACCTCACAGGGTTGTTGTTGTGAGGAGAAAATGGCGACTAGGAGGATTATGTATGCCACTTTGGGTTACTTGGAGGAAAAAAGATGGGATATAAATGCAATCAATCAATCAATCAATGCCACACCATTGGGGGATAGAAAGGGGAAGTAAAACTCTGTCTATTTACCTCATGTTTAGGCTTAGCTTCTAAGCCATAGCACTAGCCATGGAGAATGGGATGCAAGAGACTATTGCAGCTTGCCACCACTGTGTCCTGCAGTATGTGCTTGTGTAGTAAGGAAACCTATAGGGAATATGGGGTGGTGCTGTTAAATTGGTTATGATAACCATTGATGGATGTGGTGTTAGGCCATTATGCAGAACAGTTATATGGGACAGAACTGTACCAAAAGGCAGGGGCAGGATGGAAAGGTTATCCTGGAACAATTCAGTTACACAACTTCCTAAGGTCATGTCAGCCACTACACCAGGGGTGGGGAACCTCAAGCCCAGGGGACAAATCCGGCCCTCCTGGGATCCAATCCACTCTTCTGGAGTTCCTAGATGGCCAATCCCCTTTCTCCCAACCACCGATCATTTGTGCAGTTTTAACCCTAACCCCTATTCTAAAAGGCTGAAATGCCTCTCCTAAGGTTTTATTACAGGCAGTAAGAGCTTTAAGCTACAATACGCTCAGTGTTTTTATATTTTGGCCACACCCATTTTGCCTTGGGCCCCTCCCTTTTGCTCCCCCCCCATTACTGGAATGTGGCCCCCAAGAGCTTTTCCAAAATTGAATTTGGCTTTCAGTCCGGTCCGGCCCAAGGCAGTTTGCTGCCTGAGGTGGGCAAGATATTCAGTGTACAGAAGTCAACTAGACTGGCAATTGATTTTTATTTCAACACTGACAATGGGCAGCATTTTCCACTGGGTGTGAGGGCAGCCAACAGGCCAGATGACACACACAGCCCTGTCCTCCAACACCCCGTTGCCACTCCCACTCACCAGCACCTGCCACCTGATGCAACTGCCTCAGTCTGCCTAATAATAGGGATGGCCTTAATTAGAGTCACTCCTGTCAGTGCAATACTGAGTGCGTTGCATTTTGTATTAAACTGTTCTAATAGAATTCCAGCTGACAGCCAGAAGAGCGGAATGGACTTGGCCCACTTGTAAACTAATTAGTGCTGTGCGAAAATCTGCCCCCTATTTTTAGGAACTTTTTCTCTCCCTGTGGACGAGATTGTTTTTTCTGCCTCTTTCTCAGGGAGGGGGAGAATTTCAGAGAATTTTCACCTTGGGGAGGGGAACAGAGTTTCCATATACCTTTCTTTAAGTGTAGGCGATTCTTGAGGGGCCTTCTGTCTATTTTTTTACTGCATTTCCAGGAGTTGTGAGGCCTCTTCACCAGCCGGGAGTTCTTCCTGAATGCCTATTGGAGAGGGCGAGGTCACATGGTCTCCTTGGAGTTCAGAAAGAACTGCCCAGCTGGAGAAGAGGCCTGGGCTCCTCAAAGTGCAGGGGGTGTTTTTACAAAAAATAAAAAAATAGAAGACCCCCCTCAAGAATTCCCTCCACTTAAAAGGTACGTGGAAACCCTGTTCCCCGCCCCAGGAGAGAGTTCTCCGAAATTCTCACCTCTCCTAGCCTCTTTCTCCAGAATTTTCATTTTTTTCCCCTACCCCACAAAATGCCGAAAATGGAAGAGTTGAAATTTTTGGCACAGCGCTAAAACAAATCAACTCTGTGTGCCACTACCTATGAATAAGATTGTACTGTTTCACTTTAAATGTTTAATCCCACCATTATGTCATTTACTATCTTACAGACCTCCATTCATTTGAATTTAACTAGAGCCCCATGGATAAAATTACTTACTTGTATGTTGGGCTAAATTAACCATGAGGTGAATGATACCCTATAGCCCAGTTAAAATGGTTCTTGTAGTGTAATTATTTTTGTTATTTATTTATTGCATTTATATCCCGCCTTTTTTCCTGTTGCAAGGAGGCAGCTTACATTATCCTCTTCCTCTCGATTTTGTCCTCACCACAACAACCCTGTGAGGTAGGTTGGGCTGAGAGTCTGTGACTGGCCCAAAGTCACCCAGTGAGCTTCCATGGTTGAATGGGGATTAGAACCCAGATCTCCTAGCTCCCAGTCCAACACTCTCACCACCACCCCACACTGGCGCTTATTATCTAATTATCTTAGAGTGCCTCTTTCTGAAATGTACGCTCACTCTGCTTTCTGTTCAGAGCTTACATACAGGACGTGGTTCTTAACAAAGACCTGCTGGAATATGGAGCCTCCATTGTGAGGGTTTATAAATATCAGCGCAGGATGCAGGTTGACCATCAATGGTCTACCGCGCTGGAGGATTATTTTGAACAGCAGGAGGTTGCCTGCACAATTGCCTCTTTGAACTTTTGCATCTGCAAGCAGAAGGAGGAGGCAAAAGGACAGAGATGTGGTTAGTTATGTCTTTCTGTCTATACAAATTAACTGCCTCCCTCCCTCAGTATTATTAGAGAAATCAAGAATGAATGAAAACAGCTGGTTTTCAAAAAGGCAACAGAAAATTAAATGGGGATTTCTTGAGTTGTAGATAGTTTTCACTTTCAGTTTGCTACCCTTGGTACTCCTTGTAATCCTTGTCCTCTCATGCTTGCCTGTAACATTGATGCCAATTTCGTGACCATATTACACTACAACCTATGTATTTTGTGATGCTGCATTCCTATAGCTTTCGTTGTACATGATTTTAGAAATGTACATGCTGGGGCAACAAATATTAGGATTGGGATGTTAGGGTGGTTCCAGATGGGATATTTTTTTCTCCCTGGAGCCGTTGTAAATTGACTCCACAGCTGCCCTAGGGAGGCCAGATGGCCTCATGCCAAGAAGACTCTGCTGCAGCAGAGAGCCAGATGGCAACCTGGCACTCTACTTGTTCAAACCTCTTGTCTCCTGTCTACCTTGGAGAGACAGCAGTGTTGGTACAGGCGCCATTCTTTTTCTAACAAGGATTTAGGAACATAGGAAGCTGCCTTATGCCAGGTAAGATTATTTATCCATCTAGCCCAGTATTGTCTGTTCTGACTGGCAGCTGCTCAGTCTTCAGGGCCTCAGGCGGAGAAAGCTCTTTCCCATCAGCTGCTACTTGATCCTTGTTTTGTTTGCTTAACTGG
The DNA here is from genome assembly GCF_057233095.1 of Heloderma suspectum. Taxonomy (NCBI): domain Eukaryota; kingdom Metazoa; phylum Chordata; class Lepidosauria; order Squamata; family Helodermatidae; genus Heloderma; species Heloderma suspectum. The sequence goes on from NC_139458.1 coordinate 399,870,235, forward strand.
AAATACCAGGGATTGAACCAGGCACCAGGGATGTTGCGGATGACCGACTGGGTCTGGGAGCCCATCCCGCCCCCCGCCTGCCACCCCTAGACTGCGCCCACCGAGCCCCTGCCCTCACTCGCGCCCACTCGTGCCCTCCCAGAATTACCCCAACCTGTCCAGCGAGTGCCTACCATTTTGCTGCCTTTTTATGGGAAAAAAGGAGCTTTAAAAACATGTGTATTTAAATATGTACAATTTGGGGCTAGGAAAACTTAATATGCGCAATATTAGAGGCATTAGGCGGCAAAATGGCAGGTGCTTGCCGGACGGGCCTGGGTGAGTGCAGGCGACTCTCCGAGCTCATGGTGGCTCGAATGTGGGTCTGGGGGGGGGGTGAGCAGGGGCGGTGCTTCAATGGGTTCCCAGAGAACCCAAGCTGGGGTGGGTTTGCACATCCTGGGACCTTCTGCATGTGCTCTGTGACTGAGCTAAGATCCCGCCCCATCAGGTGTTCTTGATCTCAGTTTCTCTACTTTCTTCCTACCATCAGCCTCTCTCTAGCCTCATCTGTGCTACTTGCTGTGAAACCCCACCACCACCTTTCTTACCACCAGATTATGGGCCTGCTAAAGCCTTATGCACATATTCTAAAACTTGATATTATGTGGGTGTAGGATCTCAGTGACAGGTCCTAATCCCAACCTTCATGCATTGATCAGACCTCGTTGAGAGAGTTTTCATGCAGACACCTGCATGTAGGCTCCTGTATGCATGGTCTGGGACACTGGGAAATGGAGTGTCCCTCATATGCATAAAAGCCTGTGTGTGTTTGGCTGTTCATACTTGGGCTCTGTACACAAGGTCTGATCAATGCATGGAGTTTGTGGGTATGGCCTGCTGCCACAGTCCTGTTCCATATGTTTATTGCACCTAGATGGTTTGTTTGCTGTTCCTGGCTAATGTAGTAATTTATATTATTCCTCTGTTCTATACAGCTTATAAAAATGACCAGCAGTAGTAGTAGTAGTAGTAGGAATTAAGTAGGGATGCTTATGAATTCAACCCCTGCCAAATATATTGTGGGAATTTGGTGTTCCATTTTAATGGAAATGTCAGCAGAACAGAATGACTATGTCAGAATCTGCAGTTCTGGATTTCAATATCGGCACTAAAGAAATCGGCAGAAGTGTGGAAGGCTATTTTGTTGTTGTTGTTGTTATGTTGCACAGGAATTGCGCATCCTATAGGAAGGAATAATTTTTTAAAAGTCACAATACCTTTTTAAATTTTTAATAAAAAATTGATTTAAGTAATTTGCCTGTGTTTGTTAACTTATTCTCAAACTCTGCAGTCAAATGTTGGTGTGCTCCTGTTGAAAGGCAGTGACAAAAAATTAGCATATAATTTTCTTGCAGAGGCCTCTAAAAGATTAATTTATAATTAAGAAGGAAAAAATTATTGTGCAAAATCCTTTACACTATTCTGAAATTCTCCTTTCATGGCCAGAATACAATGGGAGTGGAACCCCAGGCATAATCATTACACCATGATAGAACTGCAAAATAATAACAGATCAAAATTAAGAGAATCCACTCATTCCTAGAACAAAGCCCATTCTGTTGCTTTTTATATGAATTTAGAAATGCCATTTTCCACAGATTTAAATGGCAATTGAGACTACTTTTTGTTGTGAACACAAAATGCCTGTGCAGTGTGGCACATTAAGTGCAGGTTTTAACAGCTTCTTTCTGTAGTATGCACAGAAGCAGTAGGTCACATCTTTCCTGATCACCAGAATTAGCCACTGGACATATCAGGTTAGCCATCTTAAATTCCAAATTAAGTACCACTTTAGATACCTGTTTCCTCAGTATCAGTAGCTGCCTCATTTTGACGTTTTTATGCTGAATTTTATAGCATTCTCAGCATTTACCTCACTTTCTCCCCTTTTTGCATTCATATATAATGTTTTATTGTTGCAGGAATGATCTGTTGTGGACATGAATATGTGAATATGTCAAATACCATATGCTGCTCAGCTTCCAGTGGTGAGTCTAAAGCCCACATTAAAAAGGATGACCCAGTGCCATTAAAATGCTGCAAGACTGAACTTATTCCAAAGAGCGAGGAATGTTGTAATGGACTTGGATATAATCCTTTGAAATATGTTTGCTCTGACAGGATTTCAGTTGGAATGATGATGAAGGTAATTGATAGAAAACCTCTTGGTGGTTCTGATTTGACAATGGAAAGAGAAATACATTGTTCATAACTATTTTTGTAAAATAGGAATATAAAAACTCCTGTGTGCATTATTCATTTTCGCATTACATCCATATTAATACCGAATGAGTTTGCCATGATTGATGTTATTGCAGTGAATTCTAAAGGAATTAATAATGATTAGCTGCTTCTTGTGAAGTGTTGCTCAGCACTTCAGATTAGTAAAGGGCTAAAAGTTAGTATTCCAGCCAGGCTGACATATGTGTAACTAACTTCAGTTGTGCGGCCAGTTCTTAATTCCTGCTGGAATTGCTTCAGAGATTCTTAAACTTTGTTGGATTATGTGGGTCACTATCCCAGTTTGCTTATTCTTTGTGGGCCACCGATTTTTTTTTTAAACGTTATGGCTGCCACATAGAAGGCCATTTGAAAGGCTTCCAAATTAAAATACAATTTCATGAATACTCTGATGTATTTGTATTAAATGTGTGGGACAGACAAAATGGAGGAAAGTATTGCTAGGTGTTGGGTAGGCACTGCTTGCTAAGGATATTCTCTGCATCATCGGCTGAATCACTACAACTCAGTATTGTTTCAATTATTCCTTATCTGTGGTACCTCTATTTTTGCTTTAGTCTTGGGGACATCCTGAAAGTGCGATTTAGAACCACACACTGTATAGCTAGAAAATTTATGAAAAAAACCTTCCATATAGGCTGATATTAGAAATGGGCAATAGAATTGTTATATTTTGTGCGCCTAGCTTAGAACACCCTGTCCTAACACTTCAGGGCAGGTGGGGAGGGCATATCCAGAAGAAGATCTAAGCAGTTTCAGTATAATTTTAGCAAAATACATGTTCCTCCCATCTATGTCTTCTCTCCAGGCAAACTGTGAAGGAGGATAGTTTGGAAGAGCCTTCACCTCACAAAAATTAAGGATTCAGATTATAGTGGAGGTAGATTGCATGAGGGAGTACTTTTGTACTGCTCTTCAATCATATTCTCCGGACAATTTACAAAAGAATAATACTCTTAAAATTAAATACAGAAAGCATAATAAACTAAACCCCACAAAATTATAAATCCATCATAAAAACAGCAAGATTAAATTTGTATCTAAAAAGTTTTGGAAAATAAAAAGGAGTTGGAAGAGTCTTGCAAAAACACAAGGATTCAGATTGCAATGGAGGCAGATTGTGGGGAAATCACATAGATCTAGGGACCATAGAATTTTTGTATGTATTTATTTATGTTTATAAGTATTTTTATACTGCCCTTAAATCATATTCCCAGAGGAGTTTACAAAAAGAAGAATATGCTTAAAATTAAATAAAGAAAGCAAAATGAATGAAAAGCCACAAAATTATAAAAGCATCATAAAAAATAGCAGGATTGAATTTGTATCTGAAAGGCTTGGGAATATAAAAAGGTGTATGGTGCCAAAAAAACACAATAAGGGAAGGAATTGAGGCGCATGAGAAGTTGTATCACAGGGTGCCCTTGAATGTGTGTAAGTGAAAGCTGGATGTACGTGTTAGTTTAGATAATTTTTAAAGAGGCTTAAAGATTTTGGAACCATTGTTATAGGTAAAAGAAGAATGCAAAGCTAGCACTCTATGCCCTCTATCCATGGAAGCTACTGCATACTGTGGGCGATGTGACTTTGACAAACATGCTCATATATGCGCTTGGATAAAGAGTTCCTTGGGTGATACAGAGAAGAAAGAAAATGAAGTCATATGTCCAACTTTGGAGGAGAAGGTCTATACAGGAGGCCCAACTCAGTATTCCTTCACAGGTAAAATAATATGAGATTTCTCATCAGATTGGTTTGTAAGTTTAGAAGGTAAATTCCATTAAATGCCTAGGTGTAATCAGTTCTTTGAATTATAACATGAACTATGTGTATTTAAAGACCTTTTTGAATTAAGTAAATCTATTTACCAATATGTTGGCAATACATTGATATTACAACACAACATAAGAATATCAGAAGATACCCGTTGAGTCGAACCACGGATCATCCATCTAGACCAGCATCTTGTTTCCAGCGTTCTTCTGGGAAGCCCAACATAGAACATGAAGGCAACAGCCCTCCCTTGCTATTGTTCTCTCTCCCCCCACCTCCCAGTAGCTGGTAAGAAGAGGCTGATAGCCATCAAGACTAGCAGCCATTGATAGCCTTCTCCTCCACGCATTTGTCTAATCCCGTTTTAAAGCCATCTGAGGTAGTGGTCATCATCACATCTTGTGGCAGAAAATTCCATAAATTAATTATGCACTTTGGAAGAATTATTTCTTTTTGTCTGTCCTGAATCTCCTGTCAATCAGCTTCATTGGATAACTTCAAGTTCTAGTATTATTATGAGAGATGGGGGAATTTCTCTCTCTCTGTATTTATTCATTTACTTATTTAATCCATGTCTGAGCTGCTTTTGAAGACCATAGTCTTCCTAAGGTGGCTTACTGCATAAATCTATCCACTTTCTTTACATCATGCATTAAATCAGTGGTGTAGTGGTAAATTTAGACGTTCAAGGCCTCATCATAACTATCATAACTATCTCCTCATCATAACTATGCTCAAGGAGAGGCCAAACATGCCTGCAGCTGTGTTGACTTGATCTATATCAACAAACCAATCCTAGCAGTTTTCATCTCTACCAGGAGCAGGTCTTTTATAAATTTATTTCTTTTTTGTTGCATTGCCCAAGTAGCCCAAGGTGGCTTACATGGTCCTCCTCCTCCTCATTTTATCCTCACATCAACCCTGTGTAGACTGAGAGTCAGTGACTGGTCCAATGTCGCCTAGTGAGCTTCATGGCTGACTGGGGACTAGAACTTGGGGTTCCTGAATCCCAGTCCAACAACCTAACCACCACTCTACACTGGCTTTCATCCAACATGGGTCTCAAGTGCCCATTCCAGATGAAGCCACTCCACAATACCACAGATGACATCAGCATCCCTGCTAATTAAAATGTGCCATCACTGAGTCCCTGTGAGCCTCAGCTCCGCTACACCACTGTGCATAATTATGTCCGTCTGTGTAGTCACCCCTTTTCAAAACAAAATAAGTTTATAGCACAAAATCATGCATAACCAAATGTGAAAATAAAACAGAGTGAAGTATGTTCCATGTCAAGCCTCTAGGGGAATTCTGCTGTGTCTGTGTATATCAGTGCAGAATGAAGCAAGCAGTTAAGCAAACAGAATGGGCAGTATCCAACGGTGACATTTCACTAACTCAAATAGTACTAGTGGAGCTCTGCTGAATCTTTCTGTTGTGCAAGTGGTTGCTCATTACACTTATGCAAGCAGTTGTGCAACCCATCGCACAATGGGTTGCACAATGGGTGCAAAGCAGTTTCACAACAAAGCAATTGTGCAACCAATTGCACAACACGTTCAACAACATGTTGTACATTACATGCAAGCAGTGGCGTAACTTTGCACAAGTGGAGTGCACAATGGGTTGCACAACACATTGGACAAGAGTTATGCACAACTCATTGTACAACAGGTTGCACAAGCATAATGCAAAACCGCTTGTGCAAATGTAACTGCAGTTGGATTCCCCTGTTGTGTGTAGGGATGGTGGAGAATTCCGCCACGGATCTCAGTGAGGCCGAATGCCAGTGCGGAATGAAGCCCCCTGCCCCACCACCCCACGAAAGGCGCACGAAACTAGGGATGTACGAAAGTCACTTACCTTTTTGCGGATGTGATTCACAGTGGGGGGGAGGCGCTCCATCCCTCCCTCCGGAATCCTTGACGGGGGGGAGGCGATCCGGTCCTCCCCCTCGGAATCCTGCCTGGCCGGCTCCGCAGAGCAGCTGTCCAGGGCTGTGCACAGCTGGAGTTCTGGCCGCGGACGGGCTGCTGCGGACACAAATGGCGGCTGCCGTAGTGGCCGCCATTTGCATCCAGCCAGGCTGCCGTGATAGACTACGTAAATATTTACGTAGCCTATCATGGCAGGCCAAAAAAACCCCAAAAACCAGCATATGCAAATGGAGGTGGCTACAGCGGCCGCCATTTGCGTTCCCTATTTTTCGCCATTTTATCCTACATAAATATTTACATAGGCTATTACGGCACAAAAATGGGGGAACGCAAATAGCGTAGTGGGCGCCATTTGCGTTCCCCTTTTTTCCCGCTGTAATAGCTTACGTAAATATTTACGTAGGCTAAAACAGTGAAAAAAAGGGAACACAAATGGCAGCCGCTGTAGCTGCCGCCATTTGCGGACACTATTGTGTTTTTTTTGGCCTGCCGTGATAGGCTACGTAAATACTTGTGGAGGCAGCCGGCAAGGATTTCGAGGGGAGGGACAGAGCGCCTCCCCCCCCCCCGCAGATGTCACAAAACGAAACAGGTAAGACGTTTCATACATCCCTAGTTGTGTGTAGTTCAGAACCTCGTTTCCGCTAGTGCTAGGTCATTAGCACTAATGGTATGAAACATTTTGATACTGCCCCATGTCTGCCTAATGAAGAAGTTAGTATAGTGCTGTGTCCAGGAGTTATCAATGGGACATACAGACATAACAAAAGGGAACTGGTTTGTCTACCCCCAAAGGGAATCTGATGTATTATTAAAAATATCATTAAGATTAATACACATTTAGGTTGACTGTAGTCTCTTGTGAAATTTTCTCTTCCTAGATCTGAACCTAGAACCTCATGTCACATATGAATACAGGGTATCTGCAAGGAATAAATTTGGACAAGGTTTAAGTGAAATTGGCAGAGCCACCACTAAAGAAGATGTGCCGGAAGGTATAAATCCACCCCAGTGGACCAAAGTGGAAAATCGAGAAGACATAATATTTCTAAGCTGGAAAGAACCTCATCAAACAAATGGTAATTTTATAAAAGCATTTTGTATAATCTGATGTTCAGCTGGCATGACTGCTTCTATGTAGGGATGTACGAAAGTCACTTACCTGGTCTCGCAGCTTGCTTCGCGGTGGGGGGGAGGCGCTTCGCTGCTCCCCCCGAAGTTCAGGCTGGGGGGGGAGGCTTCCCGCCTCGCCCGGCCGAAATTCAGGCTGGGGGGGAGGCCTCCCGCCTCGCCTGGCCGAAATTCAGGCTGGGGAGAAGCACCCCGTCTCCCCGGCCGCGAACTTCAAAAGAAAAAAAAAGCCCTGTGATAGGCTACGTAACGATTTACGTAGCCTATCACGGCTAGATCTGCAAAGTCAGCCGTGATAGGCTACGTTAATCGTCACGTAGCCTATCACGGGTGACTTAAAAAAAAAAAACGCGTACGTTAATGGCGGCCCCCATAGGGAGCCGCCGTTCGCGTTCCTTATTTGGTCCCTGTAGTCTACGTAAAGATTTACGTAGACTACGGCGAAAATAAGGGCAACACTATTTGCGTTGCCCTTATTTTCGCCGTAGTCTACGTAAATCTTTACGTAGACTACAGGGACCAAATAAGGAACGCGAACGGCGGCTCCCTATGGGGGCCGCCATTAACGTACGCGCTTTTTTTTTTTTTAAGTCACCCGTGATAGGCTACGTGACGATTAACGTAGCCTATCACAGCTGACTTTGCAGATCTAGCCGTGATAGGCTACGTTAATCATTACGTAGCCTATCACAGGGGTGTTTTGGGTTTTTTTACTTTTCTTGTAATGGCGGCGGTGGCAGCCAGTCGAAAGACCGGCTGCCACCCCTTGCCCCTGACGAAGACCTCCCGAACCGCCGCCGGGACCCGCTGCCGGGAGCGACATTCGTGAAAGGTGAGTCCCATCCCGGGGGGGGGGTTGCAGGGGGGTGGCGGAGAATTTCTCCCCGAACCTTCGGAGGACCGAATGCGTTGGCACTCGGCCCCCTGAAGTTTCGGGGAGAAATTCTCCCCCATCCCTACTTCTATGACAAATAGAACACTGTAAAATAATATTTTGCTCAAGTGTAGCAGCCTAATATATGTTATGCACACACACAATGCACACGTGGTTCCAGTGTGATTTTTATATATGTCTTCCATTAGTTTCCAAACATCCCTTTTTTCAGAAGAATTAGTCTGACCTGGTGAAGAATATTTATGTATTTATTCATTTCATTTCATTTCTATACCACCCAATAGCCGAAGCTCTCTGGGCGGTTCACAAAAATTAAAACCAAACAACACACAATAAAACAATTTAAAATATATAGAACATTAAAACCACAATATAACAATACAACCACAATAAAACCTAGCAGCAGTGCAGGAGTTTAAAATACAGATTTAAAACAGCAAAGCTAAAAATTTAGAAAGCTAAAATGCTAAAATGCCTGGGAAAATAAAAAGGTCTTCACCTGGCGCTGAAAGGAATACAATGTAGATGCCAGGCGAACCTCACTAGGGAGCTCATTCCAGAGCCGGGGTGCCACAGCAGAAAAAGCCCCCCTCCTAGTAGCCACCCGCCTCACTTCCTTTGGCAGAGGCTCAAAGGAAGGAGAAGGGCCGCTGACGATGACCTTAAGGTCCGGGCAGGCACATATGGGAGGAGGCGATCCTTCAGGTAACCTGGCCCCAAGCCGTTAAGGAATGCCACAGATCTCGGGGAGGCTGAATGCCATCGTATTCGGCCCCCTGAAATCGGTGGTAGAACATCCCGCCCCCCACCCCCCCCCCAGGACGGGCCTTACCTTGGGCAGATCTTCCTGGCAGCGGTGGCGGCGGCGGGGCGGCGGGGCGGCGGCGGCTGCAGCAGCCGGTCTTCCGACCGGCTGCCGCCGCCGCCACCATTTCCAGTTTAAAACAAAAACAAAAAAAGTGATAGGCTACGTAAAGATTTACATAGCCTATCACGGCTAGGTTTAAAAAAAAAATGTGATAGGCTACATAAATGTTTACGTAGTCTATCATGGCTGACTTTTTAAAAAAACAAACAAATGCGCGTATGCAAATGGCGGCGGCCATGGCCGCCGCCATTTGCATTCCTTATTTTGGCACGTCTTAGTCTATGTAAACATTTACGTAGACTAAGATGGCAAAAATAAGGGGAGCGCAAATAGCGTAGATGCTATGCTATTTGCGTTCCCCTTATTTTCGCCATCTTAGTCTACGTAAATGTTTACATAGACTAAGACGTGCCAAAATAAGGAACACAAATGGCGGCGGCTGTGGCCACCGCCATTTGCGTACGCGTGTTTTTTTGTATTTTTTTTAGTCAGCTGTGATAGGCTACGTAAACATTTACATAGCCTATCACGGCTGACTGCAGGGACGCAAACGGCGGCCGCTATGGCCGCCGCCATTTGCGTCCCTGCTAGCCAGTGGCCGGATGTCCGGCTGCTGGCGGAGCCGGCCGGCGGCTCCGCAGAATTGCTGCGGAGCACAGCCGGCCGGCCAGGATTCCGGGGGGGGGGGAGGAATGGAGCCTCCCCCCCTGGCCAGGATTCCGGGGGGTGGGACGGAACGCCTCCCCCCCAACCATAAACATAATTCGCGAAAGGTAAGTACCTTTCGTACATCCCTATTGGTATACCAGCCTAAGCTGATAAAAAGTACTCCGTGCCACTGAGTTCACCTGTGCCTCAAGTGACAGTTCTAGATCCAAGAGTACCCCCAAACTACGAACCTGATCCTTTAGGGGGAGTGCAACCCCCTCCAGAACAGGTTGAATATCACCTAGCTGGGCAGACGAACCACCCACTAATAGTACCTCTGTCTTGTCTGGATTGAGTTTCAGTTTATTGGCCCTCATCCAGTCCATTACCGTGCCCAGGCACTGATTCAGAACAGCCACTGCCTCACCTGGTTTTGATGAGAAAGAGAGGTAGAGCTGGGTGTCATCCGCATATTGATGGCACCTCAGCCCACACCTATGGATAACCTCCCCCAGCGGTTTCATGTAGATGTTAAACAGCATGGGGGATAAAATAGAGCCCTGTGGAACCCCATGGCACAATTGCCATGGCACAGAGCAATAATTCCCCAGCACCACCTTCTGGAATCGGCCATCCAAGTAGGAGCGGAACCACTGTAGTACAGTGCCTCCAACTCCCAACCCAGACAACCTAACCAGAAGGATACCATGGTTGATGGTATCGAAAGCTGCTGAGAGGTCCAGGAGAATCAACAGGGTCACACTCCCCCTGTCCCTCTCCCGGCAGAGGTCATCCCACAGGGCGACCAAGGCAGTTTCCGTTCCAAAACCAGGCCTGAAGCCCGATTGAAATGGATCTAGGTAATCCGTTTCATTCAAGAGTGCCTGGAGCTGTCCTACAACCACCCGCTCAAGCACCTTGCCCAGGAAGGGGATGTTGGCCACTGGCCTATAATTGTTAACATCCTCTGGGTCCAGGTTAGGCTTTTTCAGGAGTGGTCTAATTACCGCCTCTTTTACAGTGGCAGGCACCACTCCCTCTCTCAAGGAGGAATTTACAACCTCCTGGACCCAGCCAGACATCCCCTCCTTGTTTGATTTAATAAGCCATGAAGGGCAAGGGTCAAGCACACAAGTGGTCAATCGGACTTGGCCATGCACCTTGTCCGCATCCTCAGGCCTCAGTAACTGAAACTCATCCAATAAAACTGGACCAGACGGTGCTCTGAACGTCTCTACCAATGGAACTGCATTAATGGTGGTGTCCAATTCATGACGAATCTGAGCGACTTTATCTTCAAAGTGCCATGCAAACTCGTCACAGCATGCTACCGAGGGTTCCACCATCTCTCTCCCTGGCCCAGAATGTAACAGGCTGTGAACCACTTCGAAAATCTCCAGAATAATCCTTGATAGCTTCACTCATGTAGGGGCTAATCTGATGCAGTGCTTTCTTTCAACAGTTGTTTATTCCAGATTAAAGTGGTACATGTTTGTACAGCAACTAAGGATGCTGTTCATAATCACGATATGTTTACACCAGAAAAATATGTTTGAACCAAAATATTTGGTACAGATTTTTAGGTTTTGTCTGCCTTAAGCATCTCAGCATATTGTTCACTAGAAACATATCCCTGTTTGGCCCTTCTTCAGATTAATGGGATTTTCATACTGGTCTCATTTGGACATCATGCTAAACCGTTGTTATTGTTACATAAATAAGCCTTAGGCCCATGTGTTTCCCCCATCCTCTCTTCTCTGACACAGCTGTGAGGAAGAGAGTGGAAGCTTTTGCTTCTGTTTTCGATTAACCAAAGTTTAGCACTATGTCCAAAACCTAAACTGTGATTAATCTCATGGTTTATTGAAACATGCCAACTTTATAAATCACAGTCTGAAGTTGGCTTGTTTCCAATAACCATAGTTAAGACTAACCAGAGTTTGTCCAGACTGAAATGTAACACTAAACTGTGGTTAATTAAAATTGAAGTAAAAACTTCTGAACTCCTTGTGGTCATGCCAGAGGAGAAGTGGGGGGAAGCTCATAAACCTGAGGCTCATTCATATGATGGGAAGCCATAGTTTAGTGTTACATCTGAACAAGGCCAAAAAGTCATTAATTTCAGTGAGGTTTGCATAGGAGACTTTTCCACTGGTTAACTGTTTGTCTTTCCTTCTCCCTTTCTGAGTTTATTACTATCCCTGCTGGCATGTTGCTGCTAATCATGTCTCTCTTACAGAATCTGTTGTAATACTCTCTAAAAGTAGTTTAGCCTGTAAATTCCTGGTATATCTTTAATCCAAAGAGATTGTTTTTCTCTTTATGGCAAGGTATCATCATTCATTACATTATTCTCCGAAATGGGATTGAGCGTTTCAGAGGAAAGGAACTGAGCTTCACAGACACTAGTGGTATTCAACCATATCAGGAATATTCATATCAGTTGCGTGCTTGCACAGTTGCTGGTTGTGCAGACAGTAGCAAGGTGAGTAAATTCTGCACAATATCGGTGGCAGCTGTGGAACTGTCTCATAACAATGTCTTTCCTATCCTTCAGCACAGTGCAGCAGCCATTCAGCACAGCAGCACTAGAAGACATGGAAGCATTCCCGTGTTGGCTAGACACGTGGGAGTTTCCTGAGAAACTCTCCCTGTCTTCCCACCCTGTGCTGGGGCCCAGTTGCCTAGCCTGTATCGGAATGCTTCCATATCTTCCAGGACTCTGCTGAAAAGGCTGCTGTGTAGCATTGGAAAACAGGAAAGCATCCCGTTACCAAGGCAACACTGATACATGCTCCCTTCCCCTGCAACAGGCAAATGTTGTCCATCTTTGTGGGCATCCCTGAAGCATCAATAAAAGTGGGGCAATTCACAGCCTGCAAACAAAGCTATGAAGTTAGGAAATCCATTCAGTTCAGCCCTAATTAAAAGCTAACATTAACTTTACAAATGCATCCTGTTTATTCCATGGCAATCTCATTCCATAAAACAGGGTTTGACAATTGTCCAGGAGACTTCTTGTATTAATGCCTCATGCCCTTCCTGGACAGTTGTGTAGCAAAGGGCCTCTGAATGGGGAGCCCAGTTACCACACTGGCTTCTTTCTTGCTTGCCTGAAGGCATACATCCAGCAGCTAGGGCTCAGGTTCTGGCCTTTCCCAAGGCAGTTTTCACTGAAGAATATTAATCTTTAAATACCCAGGGTTGGACTCGATGGTCTTATAGGCCCCATCCAACCCTACTATTCTATGATTCTATGATTATCCAGTCCTGCCCTTTTACCACACCCAGTGGTGCCCACATAACATTTATGTAGGTCAGATGTACTGCTGGTTCACATGATGGTCTTGTAGGTAAACTACCCACCTTGTTGCATCCATACAGGTGATGTTACCACCCTACGATACACCACACCTGAACCCCTCCATCTAATTCTAAACTTTATTTTTTACTTTACCCTTTTCCCCATCTCGGGGGGGGGGGGGGTTGGAGGCTGAGAAAGCATGCAAAGTGGTGGGAGGGCTCTTTGCAGGGAAGAAGCAGCAAGGAGATAATTCTGAACCTTTCCCTCATCCATGGTATTATCGAATAGCCCTATCCCAAGTACCTTTTTTTCTAGTTGACCCAGCAAATATATGTCTGCAGATCCTCCCGGATATGCAACGCACACATGCTGTGATTTCAGAAATAGTAAGAAATACTCCAGAATAAGGCTTAGATGGCTTTGTTTGACTTGCTTCATCTTTACATATGCTGTGATTTACTTGACGACTATTTAGCCATTATGAAATCACCCAGGTGATGACACCCCAGAAAGTGCTGGGAACTCTTGCAGGGAACACTTGAAGCAAGCAGCACAGCCTTCAAGGGTGTTGTGTTAAGGAGGCAGACATTGTATGAAGGAGTTGTAGAAGGAGCCAGATAACATCCCCATTTCTTCCTGCATCCTTCTGAAAGTGCCATCCTTTCAAAATGATATTTCTCATTACTTTATTTATTGATTTATCTTAATGCATTTCTTAGCCATCTTTCAAAACTACTCTCCCCTTTTTGCTTGTACGCACACCTTATAATTTTTTTTAATAAAACCCAATTCTGCACCATCCTCTTGTAGCTCAGCTAGTACTTCCATTGCATGGGACAGGGATACCTTTTGATATAGCTGATGCTAGTAAAGCAACTCTGAGAAGATAGTGATAACCTCATAAGATAGGATGGTCATCCAAAAAGGCTCTTCCAGGTCTGATCTGTTTGTTCTTTCTTTCATGAACATTCATGAATCTTAACTGTCAATTTGAATTTTCTAACCTTCCTCTCTTTTTCTTTGGGCAGATCTGAACTTTCAGGAACATACATCAGACTGGGAATCTTGGCCATTGCTTCTTTACTGCACAGTGCAGCAATAGGCACAATTTGCACTGGAGAAGCAACAAGAAGAGGGAAGGATCTAATGGTGTCTGGCTGCTAGTGCTATTTACACTGCACTAGTGGAAACTAACACTTGCGCAATATCAGTAGCGCTTGCCAGCATGATGGGTTTCTGTTCTCTCACCTACTGTTCTTTTTCTTCAACTCCTTCCCCACCACAGATAACTTTCCCCCAGTTGATCCAGCAAACAAGTATCTAAAAATCCCAGCTAGTGAAAATTGGTGTGAAGGGTCAATGTGAAATACATCCATTTCCGATTCTGCCCTGAAATGATGCATTTCCCACCATTTTGTTGTAAAGAAGTGGCAGTAAGGATTTCCAGCCCTATGTTTCCCACCAAACATCTAGAGGAATTTTAAAGTTCTGTCCTGATGTTTTATTACAGACCCTGCATCCTGTCTTCCACAAATGCCATTTTATGTTCCTGTCTTTTGCAGATATTTCCTCATCAGTGGTTCCCCCTTCCCTCTATTCATATTTCTCAATTTTAGGTCCACTGGAAAGAGGTGAAGAAATGTACCTCCAGTTTTTTTAATTACCAGGTACCAGTGGAACTCTCAAAGGAATTGGGTCTCAGATCCAACCAATCTGAGAAATTATTGTTTTAGCTACAGAAAGAAATTTGGCTGTGTTTAGTGCTTTCAAATGAGTTCACATCTTTGGTGCTAACAGACAAAACAAAAATTCAGTAAAGCATCTTGAGTCTGGCTAGTCTGTCTCCAGCATATGTCCATATGCAGTCTAAATTACCCAACTCTGATTGGTGAAATCTCTGGAATCTTTCAACTAGACTTCAAAGATCCTACTGGGGTTTGGGAGGAGAGTATGTCACGGTGGCGCTCCCTGGCTATCCTTTCTAACTCAGCAGCTGATGTATGAGCAGCTTTCTGTCAGCTTGGGAACTACCAGCAGTCCCTTCCAACGGCACGCCTGGCTAAGGGCAAGGGCGGCAATGGCATCCAAGTTTATGCCAATGTTTACTGGTGATAAAACCCATATGAAATCAGGCTGTTAAAATGCAAAGACACTGATTAACCATATAGAAATAAGTTATCAAGCACTCTCTGGCAAGACAGCCTGCCATCCAGAATTTTCCTTTCGCCTAGTGCTATGCACTGAAGACAAAATGTTGTGAATCTGCTTTGATAAATTGTACACCTAGACTCATACGTAAACATATTCAAGGTCAGATTTCGCTGTGGGGAAAAAAATAAACCAAAGGGAGAAAAGTAACTAGTTCTACAGGGTCGTAGTAATGATATGCCAGAGCAAACAACAACATTTTAAACTAGAAGTGACATTCTCATTGATCAAGGTATCTTGTGTACTATTACAATAAATTGCTGTCTAATTCATGTGTGTTCAGGTAGTTGCAGTCACTGTCCAAGGAGTCCCAGAGAGTGTTCAGCCACCAGCAGTTACAGCTTTGAGCGCAGTGGCTTTGCATTTGAGTTGGATGGCACCAAGGAAACCAAATGGTATCATCAGAGAATACCAGATCAGTCAAACTGGGAAAGGTCTGATACATACTGACACAGCAGGCAGGATGCAGCATACAGTATCAGGTAAGGATGGGAAGCTCTTTAAGAGCATGATGTCATTGTCTAATTTAGCAGACAGTTCTGCTATGTTAGTTTTTTAAAGGCTGCAATCCTAAGTATATGTACCAGGAAGTAAATGTTTCTGCCCAGCCATTTTGGTCTGTGCTGTATTTCTCCTTGCAGGGAATTGTGGTATGTATCTTTATATAGGAAAACATTTCCAAGCCCAATTCAAAGTGCTGGTTTTGATCCTTAGAGCCTTAAGCGGTTTCGGACCAAGTTACTTGAAGGACCACCTTCACCTATATCAGCCTGTCCACACTTTAAGATCAGAAAGAGAGGCCCACCCAAGACAGCAGTCAGGTGGGTGATCACACATGAGAAGGCTTTCTCTGCAGTGGCCCCACACTTTTGGAACAAGTTGCTATCAGAGGTCTGCCAAGCTCCATCACTGCAGGCTTTTAAGAAGGCCTTGAAAACATATTACTTTACCATGGCTTTTT
The DNA here is from genome assembly GCF_057233095.1 of Heloderma suspectum. Taxonomy (NCBI): domain Eukaryota; kingdom Metazoa; phylum Chordata; class Lepidosauria; order Squamata; family Helodermatidae; genus Heloderma; species Heloderma suspectum. Next base: position 399,886,243 of record NC_139458.1, read on the forward strand.
AAACTGCTTTATGTGTTTTATTGCTGTAAGCCACCTGAGGAGGGCTTCTGTCCTGAAAGGCGGCCAAGAAATATTTTAAATAAATAAAAACATGGTTTCCCAACTTGCAGTCTAAAGTGGTAAAATCCATTCTTCCACCTCGCAACTTTTCCCATGACATTCTGCTGCATTTGCAGACCTGCCTGTAGTTAAAATGGAGTGTAATTGCCTGCAGCTTTTATATTTGGGCCACAATCTCTGTTCTGGTGGTAAAGTCAACATGCGTTTTGACATGATGAACAAGGTCGGTTTTTCTGTTTACTCTGACTACTTACAGTTTTGTTTTAGTGGTTTCAAATTATGTTGTTTTTTCTTCTAATAAGTTGTCTTAGATGAATTTTGGCTGAAAGGCAATGTATAAACATATAAAATAAATATTAAGCTCTCATGCTGTGGGTGGAAGGTTTCTAAAGCAATGATCTTTTTTTGAAGGTATCATGGGCCCCATATCATGAAAATGGAGAGTTCCCCTTCCGCTTTTAGTGTGCTAGATAGGGGATATTTATTATGCCATACCAAATTCAGATATGCATACGTTTTGATACTGCCATTCATTGTTTTTTCTTCTTATATCCCATTGACTTCACCCCTCCATGAATAGCTGGGCACAAGATCCCAGGCATCATGTCTGCATTTAAGAATATCTAAGGATTTCAGTCCTCTGGTTTTGCTAACCCTCTAGCTTTCTTAATGCTATTATAAGAAAAACAGATACTAAGTTATAATGTCATGTCAGTCATTCATATTTGTATTCAAGAACCTGACAGTCACTATGATGAGTGCATGTCCTTAACTGTATTTTACCTTCCATTAGAAAATCATTGATGAGTTCCAAAATTCAGTCTAAGCAAAACCCCACAGTATATGGCTTGTGTCATATCATAAACACTTGGAACAGAATAATATTTCCCTCTCTCCCTAAATTAGATGATCTTCCTAGTACTATTACTACTACATTTGCAATAAGCTTCTACTGACATTGCAAGGCCCATCTAGCATAGGCAGAAATGTATTATTCAGTTTTAAGTGATACCATTACAACATAAGAAACTCCCTGGTGTTTCAGCCCACATGTCCATTTAGTCCAGCATCCAGTTCCCAGGCAGATGCTTTGGGGAAGCTCAAAAGCAAAGCACAAGAGACAACAACCTTCTATTGTTGCTTTTATTGTTTTTATGTTTTTATTGCTTTTAATATTTTAACTGTTTCTATGTATTTTATTGCTGTAAGCTGCCTTGGGAGGGCTTCTGCCCTGAAAGCTGGCCAAGAAATGTTTTCAGTCGATCAATCAATCAATCAATAACCTGCCCTTGCTGTTTGCCATGCTGCCTTGCTGTCCAAGAGTAGGATTTCCCTTTGTCCCAAAGTAGAACTTACGTGGTTTTTGCTGTGTCAAAGCAATCACTCTGTGGTTTTAGTTAAAACAACTCCACTCTTTCAATGTCATTTTTGGTATGTAGCAAGGAGTCTCCTTTGCTGTCCTAGGCAAGTCTGCCTTCCCATCCCAAGGTGGAATGGTGCTTTATCAATGTGATAATTACTACTGTCTAAATTCATGATGTTCGCTAAAACAATGGCACTTATTTCACATATCTCGAATGTTTGAACTAACCATCGTTTCAGGTCCCAACAGACCTGTGTTTTGATTTTCTCATCTTCTTCAAAAACCTCTGCTGTTCCCAGAGCAACAGTTGGACGTTAATGAAGCTGTAGCATTAGCGTTCCCTGAGACTTTGAATCCGAGGGTCTTACAAATTGTAGGTGAGGAGGCCTGCACCTTGCCACTGCACCATTGTCTCACTGCTTATTTTTAATTACATCAAAGCCTTAGAAACATTATCCCATAAATGCTTTGTGGGAATAGTGGTGATTGTGCTTGTCATGTGAAATCCATAAATTGCTTATAATCCTCTCAAGATGTTAAAAAAAGCATTAAGTAATTGAAGACAGGAAGTCCTCAGTTAATTATTTAGAGGTGTTATCAATGCTTTAAGTAAACTGAAGCATTTTCTGCTATCGCACTGAGCTGAATGCCACTGGGATCGAGGGGCACCAGCCATCATCTTCTCATATTCTCTAATGCAAACAGCATATGGCAGCTTGTCAATAAAAGACCTTTTTATATCATTTATTAGTGAACACTTCCAGTACTCTGTACAGAACAATTTGGATGACAGTTATGGCATTGTTTCACTTTGTGTTACTACTCCTTTACAAATGGCCCACTAATGCAGTGGGGGATGGGGGGGAGACTAAAATAATTAGGGGGCATTGTATTAAAAGAAAGCTAAGACTGCCCTCTTCAGCAGCAAGAGCAAAAACAGACATTCATTTTCCCAAGTCTATTTTTGTTTCTAAGATGCTTCCAGACTACTGAAGTTTGTGACAGGGTTTTTGTGGGTGATTTTATTTTGTTAGTGACAGAGGTTCATTGGCATACATTTCACTGAACAGACTGTGTGAATTGTACAGAATATTTTGTGACTAGAAGGGCTGAAGCATGTCATAAATATTTACATTTCTAAGGGTAGCTGTGCTTGTTGTGAAAAACCAACAAAGATGCCTGTAGTACCCTAAGAAACTTTACCCAGGAAAGGAACATTTGCCACTAGCCTAAAATTATTAAGATTTTCTGAGTCAAGGGAGCATTTTTTCAGGAGTGGTCTCACCACCACCTCTGTCAGGTGGCCCAGGACCTCTCCCTCTTGCAAGAAGGCATTGATCACCTCCCTGGCCCAGCCAGCTTTTCCCTCTCTGCCAGTTTTTATAAGCCAAGAGGGGCAAGGATCCAATATGGAAGTGGTTGCACAAACCCGTCCAAGTTCCTCATCAACATCCTCAAGCTGTACCAAATGAAACTCATCAAAGAAAACTAGACAAAGCTGTGCTCTGGATACCTCACCTGATTCTCCTGCTGTAACACTGGAGTCTGGCAGATGCAAGAGATTTTATCTTGGAAGTACCCGGCAAGTGTATTACAGTGGGCCTCAGATAGTTCCACAGCATCCTTAGGGTCAGCATGTAATAAGCCCCAGACAACACTGAAAAGCTCAGCTGGGTGGCACATAGAGGATTCAATAGAGGCAGTGAGATACTGTTTCTTTGCTGCTCTCAATGCCCCTGAATTTACGTGACCATAGGCGCACACCAACACTTGATTGCATCCACTAGGACGTTTTCTCCATCCACATCATCATCATCATCACCAAGTGAAGCAGCTGCCCTCCCATGTATGAGATGTGGTTATGAAAATAAGCAGTGGTTAAAGTGTTGGGCTATGACTGGGGAGACCCAGGTTTCAAGACCCAGGAAACTGAGTGGATGATTTGGAGCCATTAACTTTCTGTCTCTCAACTTAACCTACCTTACAAGATTACTGTGAGGATAAACAGGAGAGGGTGCCATGCAGGACCACCCCCACCCCCCATGCAGCAGTATTAAGCAACCTGCTTTGAGGAAACCCCAAGAGAGGAATGTCAGACTTGGCAGGATGTTTTTTTAAGTGCTGGCCCTGGAGTGTGTGTGAGGGGTGCCATTTGGGCTTTGCTATGCTGAGCTCCTTGGAGAGAGGACAGGATAAAAATGTAACAAACAAATAGATGTATGCCACTGGTTAGTGTTATTACACACAATCATTTATTTCCACTTTCATCTAATAGGAAAATGAATGAAGATAACATATTATAAGCAGAGTCATAACCAGCCTTGCATTGTTCATTGTACAACCAGAACTGCCTCTGAATTTTGACTGAAGTGAAATTTTACACAAATGAACATCTGAGGAATGTTAAGAGAAGGCTTTCAACAAGGCTTGCAAAAATTTCTCAGGCCTGTTCTGCAGTTCCCAAGCTACTGTCAGGTTCCTAAAGCAGAAGTAAAAACAACCATAAAGACGCACCCTGGAGTAAAATGTCTGATTATTTTCAAGGATAGCTACAAGACTTTAGCCAAGACTAATGCAATTTCTCAGGAGAAGTTCCAAACCCCAAATTACAATGTTGTGTTTATTACAGATCATAAAAATTACACTGCCTTTTACAACAAATCACACATACAGCCAGGGCTCCAGAAGTGATCTTTCTGTTATAGTATCAGCTGAGTAAACAAAAACAAATAAATGTTCAACTCCAGTATATTTAGTACAGTATGAACTCTTTTTCCTTCCTCTTTTTTTCCTCTGTATTATATAGTTGTAAATGAATCTTGCTTCATATTTCCTTTTAAAAAGGAAATGAACATGACTCCCTTTAGGGGAATTGAAGTAATCTGTTGCTACAGTAATCTTTCTTATCATGAAATGTAGTTGAATATTTGGCTCCCATCCATGCCTTTGCTTCTCTAGCCAGCAACTGCCATTTTAACCCTCTTGCTTTTATGCTAAATATATAAAGACCTCCTCCTCCTCCTCCTCCTCCTCATTAGGTTATTATCCATGCTGTCTCTCTGACTCATCTCTTTATTTTTCAATGCCTCATATCCTGTTCAATTTGCCTTGGGTGCCATTCATTCAGTGTTGTTGTTGTTTTTCCTTTCTGATGGGCCTGTTGCATATTTCTGCTCTGTATTTATCACCATTTTGAAAACAATGACAACAATGAAGCTGTCATCCAACCAATTTTAGACAAAGGGTTCAACTCTAAGATTTCTTGTGCTCTCTTCTTGTCATAGAATTGCACTGTTTTTCTTAAAAGTAGTTACAATGGTAGTTAAATGAAAACATTTTGCAAAGGATCGGCAAGAAGAGTGGGACCCATCACTGACAAGGACAAGGAAGATTAGAGGAAAAATACAAAATGTGAACAGAAGTCTAATCACAGTTTCTGAGCTCACAAAAAAGAGAATTTGGTGTCTTTTTCCTCCTTGATGCCACTTTTTGAGACTTGCATATTAGAATGAATACATATTTACATATTTATAAACCCATTTTCAAAGGTTGAGTCTTGAATCATTTTGTGCTAGAGAAATGCAGAGGAATATAAAGGTGGAGCCTTTATATTATAAATTATATTTATATAATTTACGTTTAGGAGGTAAATGTAAATTAAGGGTATAGAAATAGGAGAGGACTTGTAAAGCTGATATTGACTAGGAAAAGTAGTATTTTGGAATAGATTCAATGCACATTTAATAAAATACAACAACGGGTTCTGTTCAAAATCCTGTTAGACCTTTGATTCCAAAAGTGCATGCATGTGTGTCTTTATGCAATGACAAAATATAACTGACTTGTAGAATTCACTGCCAGCAAGATGTGGTGATAGCCATTGGCTTGACTTTAAAGGGGGACTCAAAAAAATCATGGATTTAAGGCTAACAGTGGCTAATAACTACCACTGAATGAAGCTTTCCATTTTTAGAGATGGTATCACTTTGAATGCATATTGGGAACAAACAACAAGGGGAGAGCTGTTGACCATGCTCTACTTCTGGGCTTTCATGAGTGAAATGCATTTAAACTCACGTATTGTTCTTCCTGGGTCACAAGGAATGTGTTCTTTTGTCTTTCTTCTAGACCACTAATCCTCAGAACATCTGAAGACTTAATTTTAACCCTTTTTTATTTTAGATCTTCAACCACACAGAAACTACAGCTTTACACTTGCAGCATGTACATTTGCTGGATGTACTTCTAGTCGAACAAGTTCAGGTAGAACATTGCAAGCTGCTCCTCAAGGTAAAGAGCAATGTATTAACTTCTGGGGTGCTTGCACCCTTATAACAGCAGTTAATATGGCCCTTTATTGACAGTATTCTATGCATTTGTGCTTTCTGATACAATGTGGTCAATATCAGAAGAATCAGCTGCTTGATTATTATTTTTTGTACAAAGCATTGGAATTTTTTTAAAAAAAAATCAATTTGTGCAGTCATATATGTGGCCCCTTTGTACCCATCCATATGTTCACAACTTTGATGTGGTACGTCTCCATGAGATTCTGAGTTATAGGGCAAGGATAGGGAGTGACTAATAGTGGGAACACACTGAATGAGTCTTGCCAATTCCTTTACCACTATTCCCCACTCCTACACAGATTTGTACAGATTTTGTTTGATGATGTAAAGATGCATATTTCAGGGAACACCTCACACACATTACTTTTCTCTACCATATGTTGAGATTAGGAGATGAGCCCTTCCTTTCACAGCTAATCTCTTCTGAGGTAAAATTATTTGTTTTGTTTTCATTTGTTTTGTGTTGTTGTTCTTTACTATATTTTTTTACTCTCATTGTGAGCCCTACCAACCCCCCCCCCCACACACACAGGATATGTAATATATAAATACATACATACATGCATACATTTCCTGATTGCGATTCACTTTAATGTAATGGTGCTGAGTCATACTTTCTCAAATTGGCTCATGTTAAAATATGGCATGCTGAGACATGGCCTAATCTATTTATGGCCACATCCAGTCATTCCACCCAGTTTTATAAGGTGTGGTAATGGATTGGATGAGGGTCAATAAATCAAAGCTAAATCCAGAAAAGACAGAGGTCCTGTTGATGGGTAATTCATCTGCTCAGATTAGTGGTGTGTGCTGGATAAGGTTGCACTCTCTCTAAAGGAACAAGTTCGCTGTCTGGATGTGCTCATTAAACCATCTTTGTCACTGGAGTGGCAGGTTGCTTCCATGACACAGAGCACCTTCTACCATCCTATCTAGACAGAGGTAGCCTGGCCTCATGGATCCATGCCCTCACAACCTCCAGATTAGACTCCTGTGCTGTGTTACACATGGGGCTTCCTTTCAAAATGGTCCAGAAACTTAGACTAGTCTGAAATACATCTGTGAGACTGTTCACTGCAGCTGGGCCTTATGATCACATTGCACATGTACTTGCCAAGCACACTGGCTCCCAGTTTGTTTCCAGGCTCTATTCAAGGTGTTGGTTTGGACTTTTAAAGCCCTTTATGGCTTAGGACTGAAAGCCCTTTATGGCTTAGGGTATGAAAAGGATGAGATTTGTCTGCCCATACACTGGGATCCAATGCACACATCCCTTTAAAGATATAGGTAGCAGCTATGGCTTTTTTTTTACTCTAGCGTAAGCACAGGTCACCCTGCGTCTGTAATTTATATTGCCAAGAAGTGATCCATTAAAGCAAATGAGTCAGTATTTGGCAATATATTAGGGTGTTGGCCCAAATGTTTATTTAGTTATTACATTTCCAGACTAAATACAATCCCTGGAGAAGGAAACGGCAACCCACCCCAGTATTCTTGCCATGAAAACTAAATGGATCAGCACAACCAGAGATATGTAGGTATACCATTGGAAGATGGACTTCCAGGTCAGAAGATGGTCAAAATGCTACTGGGGAGGAATAGAGGATAAGTTCAACTAGCTCCAGATGTGATGACGCAGCTAGCTCAAAGCCGAAAGGACGGCTAGTGGCTGATGGTGCTGGTGGTGAATGATGAATCCGATGTTCTAAAGATCAACACAACATAGGAACCTGGAATGTAATATCTATGAGCCACGGTAAATTGGATGTGGTTATTGGGGAGATGTCAAGATTAAAGATAGACATTTTGGGTGTCAGTGAACTTAAATGAACTGGAATGGGCCATTTCACATCAGATGACCACTAGATCTACTACTGTGGACAAGAGGACCACAGAAGAAATGGAGTAGCCTTCATAATTAATAATAAAGTGGCTAAAGCAGTGCTTGGATACAATCCAAAAAACAATAGAATGATCTCAGTTCGAATTCAGGGTAAGCCATTTAACATCACAGTGATCCAAATATACACCCCAACCACATTAGGGATGTACGAAAGGGACTTACCTTGTCCCGCAGCTTTTTTCGCGGTGGGGGGGAGGCGCTTCGCTTCTCCCCCCGAAGTTCATGCGAGCGGGGGGTGTCTTCCCACCTCGCCCAGCTGAAATTCAGGCTGGGGGGGAGGCTTCCCGCCTTGCCCCCGGCCGAAATTCAGGCCGGGGAGAAGCGCCCCGTCTCCCCGGCCGCGAACTTCAACAGAAAAGTAAAAAAAAACAAAAAACGCCCCATGATAGGATATGTGACGATTTACGTAGCCTATCATGGCTAGATCTGCAAAGTCAGCCATGATAGGCTACGTTAATCGTCACGTAGCCTATCACGGGGGCATTTTTTTTTTACTTTTCTAGGAATGGCGGCGGCAGCAGCCGGTCGAAAGACCGGGTGCCGCCCCTGTCAAAGCCCTGCCGAACCACCGCTGTGACCCGCCACCGGGAGCGACATTCAGGAAAGGTAAGTCCCATCCCGGGGGGGGCGGGGGGCGGGGGGGCGGAGAATTTCTCCCCGAAACTACTTCGGAGGGCCGAATACGTTGGCACTCGGCCCCCCGAAGTTTCGGCGAGAAATTCTCTGACACCCCTACCACAGATGCTGAAAAAACAGAAGTAGATCAGTTCTATGAGGATCTGCAGCACCTACTAGATAATACGCCAAAAAGAGATGTTATTTTCATTACAGGAGACTGGAATGCTAAGGTGGGTAGTCAAACAACACCTGGAATTACAGGCAAGCATGGTCTGGGAGAACAAAATGAAGCAGGACATAGGCTGATAGAATATTTTGCCAAGACAACTCACTGTGCATAACAAACACTCTCTTCCAACAACCTAAAAGACGACTTTATACATGGACTTCACCAGTAGGGATGTACGAAAGTCACTTACCTTTTTGAAGGGTGACATTCGTGGGGGGGGGAGGTGCTCCGTCCTTCCCCCGAAATTCTGGCCAGGGGGGGAGGCGCTCCGTCCCTCCCCCCGAAATTCTGGCTGGGGGGGAGGTGCTCCGTCTCTCCCCCTGAAATTCTGGCTGGTGGGGAGGCGCTCCGTCCCTCCCCCCCGAATCCTGGCCGGCCGGCTCCGCAAATGGCGGCGGCCGACCGGCCGTAGCCGCCGCCATTTGCGTCCTTGCAGTCAGCTGTGATAGGCTACGTAAATGTTTATGTAGCCTATCACGGCTGATTTAAAAGGAAAAAAAAATTTGCGTATGCAAATGGCGGCGCCCATGGGCGCCGCCATTTGCATTCCTTATTTTGGCACGTCTGAGTCTACATAAACATTTACGTAGACTAAGACGGCGAAAATAAGGGGAACGCAAATAGCGTAGCGTCTACGCTATTTGCGTTCCCCTTATTTTCGCCGTCTTAGTCTACGTAAATGTTTACGTAGACTAAGACATGCCAAAATAAGGAATGCAAATGCGCATTCCTTATTTTGCGCATTTGCATTTGCATATGCGCGTGATTTTTTTTTTCCTTTTAAATCAGACGTGATAGGCTACGTAAACATTTACGTAGCCTATCATGGTGTTTTTTAAAAATCTAGCCGTGATAGGCTACGTAAATCTTTACGTAAAAAATCTTTACATAGCCTATCATTTTTTTTGTTTTCTTGTTTTTTTAACTGGAAATGGCGGCAGCGGCAGCTGGTTGGAAGACCGGCAGCCGCCGCCGCCGAACCACCACCGAACCACCGCCGAACCACCGCCGAACCACCACCACAGCCGCCGCCGCCAGGAAGATCTGCCCAAGTTAAGTCCCATCCCGGGGGTGGCGGGGGGTGGCAGACCGTTCAGCCACCGATTTTGGGGGGCCGAATGTGCTGGCATTTGGCCTCCCCGAGATTCGTGGCGGAATTCTCTGACATCCCTATTTACCAGATGGTTGACACCGAAATCAGATTGACTACATCCTTTGTAGCCAAAGGTGGCGGACATCTATACAGTCGGTAAAAACAAAACCTGGAACTGACTGTAGTTCAGATCATGAACTTCTTATTGCACAATTTAGAATCAGACTAAAGAGAACAGGGAAGATCCACAGATCAGTTAGATAAGAGCTCACTACTATTCCTAATGAATATGCAGTGGAGGTGAAGAATATATTTAAGGGAGTAGATTTAGTAGATAGGGTCCCGGAAGAACTATGGACAGAAGTTCGCAACATTGTTCAGGAAGCGGCAACAAAAAACATCCCAAAGAAAAAGAAAACCAAGAAGGCAAGATGGCTGTCTGCTGAGACACTGGAAGCAGCCCAAGAAAGAAGGAAAGCAAAAGGCAACAGTGAAAGGGGGAGATATGCGCAATTAAATGCAAAATTCCAGAGGTTAGCCAGAAGAGATCACGAATTATTTTTAAACAAGCAATGCGCGGAAGTGAAGAACATAATGGAATAGGAAGGACAAAAGACCTCTTCCTGAAAATCAGAAACATCGGAGGTAAATTCCAGGCAAAAATGGGTATGATCAAAAACAAAGATGGCAAGGACCTAATAGAAGCAGAAGAGATCAAGAAAAGGTGGCAAGATTATATGGAAGATCGGTATAGGAAGGATAATAATATTGAGGATAGATTTGATGGTGTGGTCAGTGAGTTAGAGCCAGACATCCTGAAGCGTGAGGTTGAATGGGCCTTAAGAAGCATTGCTAATAAAAAGGCAGCAGGAGATGATGGTATCCCAGCTGAACTGTTTAAAATCTTGCAAGATGATGCTGACAAAGTGATGCATGCCATATGCCAATAAATTTGGAAAACACAAGAATGGCCACCAGATTGGAAAAAATCAACTTATATCCCCATACCAAAAAAGGGAAACACTAAAGAATGTTCAAACTATCTAACAGTGGCACTTATTTCACATGCCAGTAAGGTAATGCTCAAGGTCTTGCAAGGTAGACTCCAGAAATTCATGGAACGAGAATTGCCAGATATACAAGCTGGGTTTAGAAAAGGCAGAGGAACTAGAGACCAAATTGCCAATATCCACTGGATAATAGAGAAAGCCAGGGAGTTTCAGAAAAACATCTATTTCTGTTTTATTGACTATTCTATAAGGATGTACGAAAGTGACTTACCTTTCTGCGGATTATGTTGATGGTAGGGGGGAGGTGTTCCATCCCTCCCCCCCTCGGAATCCTGGCCGGCCGGCTGTGCTCCGCAGTGATTCTGCGGAGCCGCCGGCTGACTCCGCCAGCAGCCGGACATCTGGCCGCTGGTTGGCAGGGACGCAAATGGCGGCAGCCGTAGCCGCCGCTGTTTGCATCCCTGCAGTCAGGCGTGATAGGCTACGTAAAGATTTACGTAGCCTATCACGGTGTTTTTTTAAAATCTAGCCGTGATAGGCTACGTAAATCTTTACGTAGCCTATCATGTTGTTTTGTTTTGTTTTGTTTTTTAACCTGGAAATGGTGGCGGAAGCAGAAAGATCTGCCCAAGGTAAGTCCCGTCCCGGGGGTGGCGGGGTGGTGGTGGGCCGTATGCACTGGCATTCGGCCTCCCCGAAATCCGTGGCGGAACTTTCGTACATCCCTCCTATTCTAAAGCCTTTGACTGTGTGGATCATAACAAATTGTGGCAAGTTCTTGGTGGGATGGGGATACCAAGTCATCTTGTCTGCCTCCTGAGGAATCTGTATAACGACCAAGTAGCAACGGTAAGAACAGACCACGGAACAATGGACTGGTTTAAGATTGGGAAAGGAGTACGGCAGGGTTGTATACTCTCACCTTACCTATTCAACCTGTATGCAGAACACATCATGCGATGTGCTGGGCTTGATGAAGCCAAGGCTGGAGTTAAAATCACTGGAAGAAACATTAACAATCTCCGATATGCAGATGATACCACTTTGATGGCTGAAAGCGAGAGCTGCTGAGGAACCTTATGACGAAGGTGAAAGAAGAAAGTGCAAAAGCTGGGTTGCAGTTAAACCTCAGAAAAACTAAGATTATGGCAACCAGCTTGATTGAGAACTGGCAAATACAGGGAGAAAACGTGGAGGCAGTGACAGACTTTGTCTTTCTAGGCACAAAGATTACTGCAGATGCTGACTGCAGCCAGGAAATCAGAAGACGTTTACTTCTTGGGAGGAGAGCAATGACAAATCTTGATCAAATAGTGAAGAGCAGAGACATCACACTGACAACAAAGGTCCGCATAGTTAAACCAATGGTATTCCCCATAGTAGCCTATGGCTGCAAGAGCTGGACCATAAGTAGGGATGTACGAAACTCACTTACCTTTTTGCGGAATCTTTCGCGATGGGGGGGGATGAGGGGAGGCAATCCAGTCCTCCCCCCTGGAATCCTCAACAGCCGGCTCCGCTCCTTGGCCAGGCCGCAGAGCAGAGGGCCAGGGATGTCCGCAGCCAGATTTCCGGCCACGGACGGGCTGCTGTGGATGCAAATGGCTGTAGCGGCCGCCTTTTGCATCCAGCCAGGCAGCCATGATAGGCTACATAAGAATTTACGTAGCCTATCATGGCTGCAAGGATGGCAGTGGCGGCGGCAGCAGCGCGGCCATGGCCGGCCAGGAGACCAGCCGCCAGACCCACTGGAGATACCGCCGCATCCACCCCAGGTAAGTGCCATCCCAGGGGGATTCAATGGGGGGCAGGAGGCCATTCTGCCACGGATTCCAGGGGGCCGGATTCTAAAGAATCCAGCCTCACTGGAATCCATGGCGGAATTCTCTGCCTTCCCTAACCATAAGGAAGGCTGAGCGAAGGGAGATAGATGCTTTTGAACTGTGGTGTTGGAGGAAAATTCTGAGAGTGCCTTGGACTGCAAGAAGATCAAACCAGTCCTTACTCCAGGAAATAGAGCCAGACTGCTCACTTGAGGGAAGGATATTACACTTAAAGGCAAAACTGAAGTACTTTGGCCTCATAATGAGAAGACAGGACACCTTGGAGAAGATGCTGATGCTAGGGAAAGTGGAAGGCAAAAGGAAGAGGGGCCGACCAAGGGCAAGATAGATGGATGACATTCTGGAGGTGATGAACTCGACCTTGGGGGAGCTGAGGGTGGCGACGGCCTACAGGAAGCTCTGGTGTGGGCTGGTCCATGAAGTCACGAACAGTCGGAAGTGACTGAGCGAATGAACAACAACAACACCCAATAGCCAAAGTTCTCTGATTTTCGAAAGATGCGCTTCTTCAGATGCCCCTGATATCTGGGGTGTGGTGAGTGCCTCCAGAGAAAAGGGCCTCCTTGGTTGTGGCACCTGACTGTGGAATGCTCTCCTCACCTGGCACCTACTTGACGTCATTTTTATTTTATTTATTTATTTATTTATTTCATTTCTATACCGCCCAATAGCCGAAGCTCTCTGGGCGGTTCACAAAAATTAAAACCAAACAACACACAATAAAACAATTTAAAATATATAGAACATTAAAACCACAACATAACAATACAACCACAATAAAACCTAGCAGCAGTGCAGGAGTTTAAAATACAGATTTAAAACAGCAAAGCTAAAAATTTAGAAAGCTAAAATGCTAAAATGCCTGGGAAAATAAAAAGGTCTTCATCTGGCGCCGAAAGGAGTACAATGTAGGCGCCAGGCGAACCTCACTAGGGAGCTCATTCCAGAGCCGGGGTGCCACAACAGAAAAAGCCCTCCTCCTAGTAGCCACCCGCCTCACTTCCTTTGGCAGGGGCTCATGGAGAAGGGCCGCTGATGATGATCTTAAGGTCCGGGCAGGCACATATGGGCAGGCACATTTTCCCTGGATTTTTAATCATCAGTACATTGCTATTATGCTGATGGGTGTTTGGTTTTAATTACGCTGACTGGTTTTATATTGGTGGGTTTTTAATGCTTTTGTTTTAAATTTTTTATTATAATTTTCACTTTTTTGTAATCCACCTTCTTGGGACCTGTTGAAAAGGGGAATATAATTCAAATAAATAAATAAAAATATATAAGGCTGTGTTCTGTTACAGTGAGTCTTTAGATCAAGCTGAAATTATTTTGGGTTCTGTTGTTGTGTATTAACAGATAATTCCATCCTAGATTGTTTATAAAATTCAAAAAATATGTGAAGACTTCTTTTTCTTCTTAAAACAGCAGCATCTGTAATGTAATTACAGGGGTATGGTCACAGCCTCGTCATGTCATAGTTAGCTCTACAGTAGTGGAATTATATTGGGATGAGCCAAAGGAACCCAATGGAATTATTTCTCAGTATCGATTGTTTTGTAACAGAGAAGAGATTTTCAAGGGTGGTAAAGAGAATCTGAACTTCACTAATTCTGGCCTTCAACCAAACAGCAGGTAAAATGTCATAGATGTATGATAAGCTTAAGATGGTATTTCATATATTACTGTATAATATACTATACCTTCCAAAATTCTTGGAGCACAATCCAGCTGTTGAACCCTTATATGGATGTATCTAAGCATGCAGATGAATGCTTAGCACATAATAGAACCTGACTCCTCCAAGAACTAAATGGAACTCTGCCGTGCTGCACCACAGACATGGCAATTATGTGTCTCACTGCTAGCTATGGCACAGCAATAGGAGTAGGGATGGATGAATCTATCCGTTTTGCTTTCTCCTGCATTTGCATTTTTAAAATCTCACGTCCTATCTCTCCTTAATACTTAGGGATTTGTGAATTTTGGTAAATTCTTATCAAAAACAAACTGATACCAAATTCTCACCCATCTGTATCAACCAAATTCAGTCTTCTTTCTGTGCCATATCTTCATTGGACATTGGCGATCACTCTGGCCCACATAAACTTATTTACTGCTACTTGAAATAGAGAAGTAAATGTCATTCCTGTCCACTGTCCCAAATTCCGCAGCCATGATGTCCTATGTCATTCATGTCCTCTTTTTCCCTCCACTTTGCCTTGCATTATGAGTTGTAAAAGCCGATATTTCTTATTACACATTACTTGACTGAAGTATGATAGCTTCTTTTCTTTTACACATTTCTGAATTTCTTTGGCCTTTCCCATTCTCTGCATTATGGTGCCATTTGTTACATAATGTGTCCAAGATATTCTAAGCATGCAAATTCAGTAGGTTCAGCTATTCCCAGTATGGAAAGGACCAAGTTGTACCTGCCTGCCACAAAGTTGTTAAAGATGAGAAATATGTGAGAACAAAAGAGGTGGCAACCCAAATTCAGCTCTAACGTGGTTGATTATATAGGGCTTCAAACACAGACTTTTAAGAGCTAAGCATTCAAAGCCCTCGGCCTGGATAGATGAATCTGTCAGTTTCTCCCACACCTGCTTGCAGGGGAGAGGGAACCGGGGATTGAGCCCTTAATGGGTAGAGGTCTCAATATGGATGAAGGGATAGTTATGGGACTCGGAGTGACTATCGTATATGAGTAAATCTGGCTTTTATTGCTCTCTTTCTCTCCCAACTCTGGGCGATGGTCTAGTAAATCCATGGTTTTTGGTGAGGTCTGTCTTAGAATGTATCCTCTCTGGCTGCGCTATGAATGTGTGAAGGTGTGAACTGTGTGCCCCCACTTCATAGCTACTACCCAAAAAGCCTGAATTTTGGGTATTAAACTCATGATTTATGTTGCTGTGGGGGCGTTTTAAGGACATTGTTAATTATGGGCCATAATCCACCCAAACCCATTAAAATTTTGCCCCTGATGTCCAGGGCAATATCAATGAGGAAATTTTCCTGGTAGTTTTTACCCAGCCTAGTTTTCCTAGTTTCTCCCTTTCTGATGGATTTTAAGAGGAGACTTGTTGAATATTTGTCAGGAATGGTTTACTCTTGGAAAATTCTGACAATGAAAAGATAGAATGTAGATGACTTCATAGTTCAAGAGCATTTGTTAGTGTAAAGCAGGGGTGGACAACTTATGGTCCTCCAGATGTTTTGGCCTACAACTCATCATACCTCACCATTGGCTATACTGGCTAGGGCTGATGGGAGTTGTAGGCCAAAACATCTGGAGGGCAACAAGTCACCAACCCCTGGTGTGAAGGAAGCACTTGTAAAGGGAAAAGTGCTTGTGTAATAATCCACAAGGAGTAATAGGGCACACCATGTACAAGATCTCGGATGTTCTCTTGGTACAGCTCCCATTGATTTCCACTGGGCTTGAACAGGAGAGGTTTCAGGCTGATTGTACCAATCATTAAAAACTACCATGTGATTATATTTCAAATTATGTAATATAGCATGTTGCTAACTTTGTTCACATAGGAGTTTTATCTCTTGTTTCTCTGATCCAGCAAGAGCTACTAAAAGTGGAAATGTTCCTGCTGTGGAACTCTCACTTGTAAAAAGGTGTGCCTCACGGAATGAAAGAAAAGCACATTCAGCAGCACAGGGTGTGTGTGGCTCCCCTCAGTGTATGCCCAACCAAACATATAATCAGTGCTGTTAGCTTAGTAATTGTCTGCAATGGCAAGGGGAATAGGAACATAGTCCAAATGGCTGCTTCTCACTTTTGACCACCCAGTAGGTGATCAACACTGTGAAGAACTGCATTTCAGGTTCCCTGGATTGGATTCCCCATACTATATAGATGTACAGTCAGGTCCAGAAATATTGGAACAAGGATAACTGTTTGGGCAGTTGGCCTCTGTACACCACCACATTGAAGTTGAAAGGAAACACACCCAGATGGGAGCGAAGTCAGGACTCTCAGCTGTAATAAAAGGGGTTTGACAAAAGTGGGGCCCTATCCATTCAGGAAGTACAGCCAGTAGCATACACACACACCCATCGTTGGTGGCTCATAGGGATGTACGAAACTCACTTACCTTTCCTCCGTCCCTCCCTGCGGAATCCTCGACCGGCGGGGGAGGCAATACAGTCCTCCCCCCTGAAATCCTTGATGGCCAGCTCCGCTCCGCGGCCAGGCCGCAGAGCAGCCAGCCAGGGCCGTCCGCAGCTGGATTTCCAGCCACGGACGGCCTGGTGTGGACGCAAATGGCGGCCACCGTAGCGGCCGCCATTTGCATCTAGCCAGACAACCGTGATAGGCTACGTAAGAATTTACGTAGCCTATCACGGCTAACCTCAAAAAAACAAAAACAAAAAACCACAGCGTACGCAAATGGCGACGGCTACAGCGGCCGCCATTTGCGTTCCCTATTTTTCGCCGTTTTATCTTACATAAATATTTACATAAGATAAAACGGCAAAAAAAAGGGGGAATGCAAATAGCATAGTGGACGCTATTTGCGTTCCTTTATTTTTCGCCATTTTAGCCTACGTAAATACTCACTGGAATCCGTGGCAGAATTCTCTGCCATCCCTAGTGGCTCATAAGTAATGGAACAAACCAACATCATTTCAAACTTATGGATCGCCTTTAATACCTGGATGAAAATCCTTTGCAGTCAATGACTGCCTGAAGTCTGGAACCCATGGACATGACCAAATGCTGAGTTTCCTCCCTCAAGATGCTTTGCCAGGCCTTTTCTGCAGCTGCCTTCAGCTGCTGCTTGTTTGTGGGTCTTTCTGCCTTCAGTCTTGTCTTCAGTACGTGAAAAGCATACTCTTTTGGGCTGAGATCAGGTGACTGACTTGGCCATTGAAGAACTTCCCACTTCTTTGCTTTGAGAAACTCTTGGGTAGCTTTTGCTGTATGTTTTGGGTCATTATCCATCTGCAATATGAAGTGGCGTCCTATCAGTTTGGCAGCATTCGGCTGAATCTGAGCAGAAAGTATAGCCCTATACACTTCAGAATTCATCTTGCTGCTTTGATCAGCAGTCAGGTCATCAATAAACACCAGTGACCCAGTTTCACTGGCAGCCATACATGCCGATGCCATAACACTGCCTCCACCATGTTTGACAGATGAAGTGGTATGCTTTGGATCATGAGCTGTTCCTTTCCTTCTCCATACTTTTCTCTTCCCATCATTCTGATACAAGTTCATCTTGGTTTCATCAGTCCAAAGAATCTTATTCCAGAACTGGGCAGGCTTTTTTTGGTGTCTGCTGGCAAAGGCTAATCTGGCCTTTATGTTCTTGAGTGTTACCAGTGGTTTGCACCTTGTTGTGAAGCCTCTGTATTTACATTCATAAAGTGGTCTCTTGACTGTAGATGTTGACAATGACATGCCTACCTCCACAAGGGAGTTCTTGACCTGGCTAGATGTTGTGAAAGGGTTCCTCTTCACCATGAGCAGAATTCTGCGGTCATCCACTTTAATTGTCTTCCATGGTCTTCCAGGCCTTTTGCTGTTGCTGAGCTTGCCAGTTAATTCCTTCTTTTTCACAGTGTTCCAAACTGTTATGCTGGCCACTCCCACTGTTTTTGCCATCTCTCTGATGGGTTTATTTTGTTTTCTCAGCCTAATGATGGCTTCCTTCACTCGCATGGACACCTCTTTGGACCTCATGTTAGGAGTTCCAGTGAACAGCTACCAAATGCAAATGTAACACTCAGAACCACCTCCAGACTTTTTATCTGCTTGATTGGTCATGGGGCACCCAGGAAGCAGGCCACACCTGGCCATGTAGCTGCTTGTTAGCCATTCGTTCCATTACTTATGAGCCACCAACAATGGGTGTGTGTGTATGCCACTGGCTGTCCTTCCTGAATGGTTAGTGCCCCACTTTTGTCAAACCCCTTGAATTACAGCTGAAAGTCCTGACTTCGCTCCCATCTGGGTGTGTTTTCTTTCAACTTCAGTGTGGTGGTTTACAGAGGCCAACTGCCAAAACAGTTATCCTTGTTCCAATATTTCTGGCCCTGACTGTATGTATGCATGTGTGTACACAGGAACACGTGTAGCAAATATAATGCAGGAATTTGCAGGGGGGGGGGAGTATTTGACAGACAACATGCTTTATGATGTGTGTTTATCCTAAACATAATGACCACTGAAACTTAAATGTGTTGAAAATAACAGTCAAATATTTGAACACCAATTTTCTGGTTTCTGTTTCCTTCTGCTCTTTTTCTTTATTGGTGTGTATTTATAGATACGTTTACCAGCTAGAAGCCAGCACATGGGGTGGTAGCAATATCAGTGACAAATACATTATCCAGACACCAGCAGCAACACCAGAGGAAATTCATATTCCATATAATGTCACAATAATGGATTCATATTCCGTATTTGTAGCTTGGAACACTCCTGGTAAGCATGTGTATTTGTGTACTATATAGTAATTTGGGGATATAAAAATATCTGCTGCAGTTATCTATTTTGTCCTGTGTTTGGTTTTTGTTATTTAGGGAGGTATTGACCCAGCTGTTAGATAGCATAAGCCATCTTTCCTCAGGTGGCATATTTGGGTGCATCAGGAAAAGGCATCAAGTGATTTAGTTTATTATAATTTTATATAAAGGCAGGAGGGGGGCACCATTTGGATTTTCTGCCTCAGGCATCAAAACATCTTGGGCCATCTCTAGTTGATGATAAAATAATCCATGAAATAATTTAGAAATAGAATAGTCTGTGTTCTGTTCAAATGGAAAAGACGATAATATGCAAAATTGTGAATTTTTATTTAATGGTGGTCATCCAGTTGTACCAGCATTCTTCTATACAGTAATGCCCAATTAATTTATTAATTACATTTGGCTTTGGAACAGGATGTTACAGTTAGTGATAGCCACGAATACAGTCTCTTTGTTTTCCCTTTTCTGCTGAATTTCTGATCAATTCAGCCACTTCAGAAGCTGTCCACTAGTTCTGACAACCACAGCCAACAAGGGCCCCAGTTTCTAGAAGGGATGTCAGAGAATCTTGGGGAGCATTCGGCCCCCCAAAATCGGTGACAGAACGGTCTGCCACCCCCCCGCCACCCCCCAGGACGGGACTTTCCTTGGGCGGATCTTCCTGGCGGCGGCAGCTCCAGCGGCGGTTCGGCAGCGGCTGCGGTGGCTGGTCTTCTGACCGGCTGCTGCCGCCACCATTTCCAGTTAAAAAAAACAAAAAACAAAAAAAGTGATAGGCTACATAAAGATTTACGTAGCCCATCACAGCTAGATTTTTAAAAAACACTGTGATAGGCTACGTAAATGTTTACGTAGCCTATCACGGCTGATTTAAAAGAAACAAAACGTGCGTTCCTTATTTTGGCACGTCTTAGTCTACGTAAACATTTACGTAGACTAAGATGGAGAAAATAACGTAGATGCTACACTATTTGCGTTCCCCTTATTTTCGCCATCTTAGTCTATGTAAACGTTTACGTAGACTAAGACGTGCCAAAATAAGGAATGCAAATGGCGGTGCCCATGGGCGCCGTCATTTGCATACGCGTGCTTTTTTTTCTTTTAAATCAGCCGTAATAGGCTACGTAAACATTTACGTAGCCTATCATGGCTGACTGCAGAGACGCAAACGGCAGCGGCTACGGCCGCTGCCATTTGCTTCCCTGCTAGCCAGTGGCCGGATGTCCGGCCGCTGGCGGAGCCAGCCGGCGGCTCCACAGAATCCCTGCGGAGCGAAGTGGAGCCGGCCGGCCAGAATTTCGGGGGGGGGAGGGACAGAGCGCCTCCCCCCCACCTCGAATCAATTTCGCTAAAAGGTAAGTGATTTTCGTACATCCCTAGTAGTAGGTGGTCAGCAAGTATGGCAATCAATTAAACTTGCAGTTAGTTGCCCTTATTTCTACTGGAATTCCTAAACATTTGTGGGTACTATAAATTGAGTGTTCCATATTGGTTGAACTTCCTATGCTTAGCATGTGACTCTACTATAATCAGAACTGTAGTTCCCAATGCTGCAAAATATGAGCAAGTGTAAATATTAAGAGATTGCAAATTCCTGTTTCAGACAGAAATGGAGGTCACTGTCTAAAACTGTTATTTAATTAATGACATTGATTTATTACAAATTGCCTCACTGTTTTTAATTTTTTTAAAAAAATCTAGCTTCTTTGCATTAGAGAAATATTCAAAAATATTCAAGTGTATTGATGTATATGGCTGAAGAAATAATAATTATTCTTTTCTTTCTTCCTAATTATTTAAAATATTCACATCTTGGAAAAGACCTACAGAGTGATAAGAGGATATAGAAATATTAAATATAAAGTTCCCTGGTAAATGTTTGCATACATGCTTGGAATAGTAAATCTTCCTGTGATGCCCATTGAACCAATAGTTAATAGATCTATAATATCCTGAGCTGTCAATCTTTTAGTTTCCAGAAGCACAAAATCCATTATAGAAAATGCTATAATATATGAAAAAGATTAAAATCTTAAATTAAATTCCCCCTGCCCCCTCTACTGCCTAGAAGGATTTAGAACCCAGAAAGAAGGCAGGTGAATTTGACTTATAATCTACAGTTGATTTCATTGGAAAGTGTCTCATACTGTCTCAGTTTTGATAATAAATTTCAGTGAAAGCTTCAAATATTCACTATTATAAATACTTTTTGTGACCTTCTTACAGCCCAAATTAGGCATGGCTAAACCAATTGATCCTGTGCCTAACTCTGCATAAGGTCAGCCTTTTAAATGCACACAAAGAATTAAAAAGCCACAATGGGAAACTTAATTATGTTTTATTGGAAAACAGGCCTCTCTCTGTTCTTCCATTTCTCTCCTCTCTGTTTGAATTGTATAATTTTTAAAAAGTTTTAAAGATACATTTTAATTACAATAAATCCACAAACACAGTGTCAATGCATATGCCTATACAGGTAGCATATGAAAGAGGGACAGTACACCTCTGAGTCGTGGAAACAACAACATGGGGACAAACACCTGGAGTTAGCCATCACCATCAGTCCTATTTTATGGGCCTTCAGTAACATCTGCCTAGCTGTTGCTGCTGGATAAAGATTTGTGGACTAGATGGACCTTGGCTGATTCAGGGAGTCAATTCTTATATTCTAGGACACTTCCTGTATTCACCAATATTATTAACGTTTGAAAGAGGACTTTCACATTTCTTTTACAGGAAAATGCATGTCCCATTACTCACTTTGGGGGTACATGCATTTTCCTATGGAGGGGAGGAGTGCAGCTCCTGCATAGAAATTAATGATATGAGCAAATGCAGCATGGTTCACTTCCAAATCCTGTACTGAAGAGAATGGAGGTACATAACAACCTGATATACAAGCATACATTGTTTACTAATCACATATTAATCAGTCTGGTAATCATATGGTTAGGCTAAAACAATATTTTGTTTTATTCTGTTGTTGTGTTTTTACTTGTGTTTTAATAAAATTGTTCTATTATTGTTTTAATAATTTTCTTTATGATTGTAAGGTGCTTTGGGTGCCATTTTTCTTGGGAGCAAAGCAGGGTAAAAATCAAGTAAAATCAATCAATAAAACCATGTTATAGCTCAGAAGGCATGTCATAAAGCCTATTCTTTACTTTTTTCTTAATGCCTTTTAAATAAACTTTGTGTGCTTTTACGTATAAAGTGACTGAGTGTCAGATTTAAGAAGATGAACAGAAAACCAAGAACCAGGGCTTCCCCTGTGGGGTGAGGTGTATAGGGAGTCATCTATAAACAGAGCTTGTGTATTTTAAGGTGTCTCCAAAAATCTTCTACAACACGCATCATTAAAATCAGAAACTGCTCATACTCACGCTTAATTTTTGAAGCCTGTAGGTATTCCCAATAACACTGATCAGTGTTTTTCAAGATTATTTACCTTAATTTTTTTTAGAATTTAAATTTGGGCTGCAATACTCTCGAGTACTTTGAAACACATATAGTGTCCGTTGCTTAACATTTCCACTGTCTGTTGCCTGTTGTAACATGTAGAAAGTGAATCCTGCATCTCCCATGGTTGTAGAAGTGTCCGCTCAACCCACACCATCACATACCATATCACAGGTTACACAGTCTTCCTAGTCACGTATTTCATGGAGCGGCAAAAAGCAGGCACGTGAGTGCATTTTTTGCATACCTGCTTTTTTTTTTCTTACCACAGGTAATTTGCAGAGTGGCCTGTTGGTGATGTTGGGAATTGCAGCCCCCTGATAAGGAAACAAAGAGAAGGAAGACGGCATTAAATCTCATTGCTGCTGCTTCCATATCCAGCAATTCCAAATGTGGTTCAAGCATAATGAATGACTAGGTTTGCCTCTTGTACCTAATCATGAAGAGGCTCCTTTGGATCTGGTGTCTGATGAAAGGCAGGGGTTTGTTGCCTGGGGTAGGGAGTGTATTTCTGCAGAAGGCGAACAATTATAGGATAACTATGAAGAAAGAGAGGCTGAGTTAACTTGAGATATAATGTGCTTGTAGGGATTTGCAAAGGGGTGATGGTGACCGCATTGTGGCAGAGGGGAGAGATAAACAACGGATAAATTTCATTTCTTAGAAATGTCGGCATGACAAAGCATTTTATGAATGCCCTAAAAAAAAAGAAAAAAGAGTAGAGATGCTGTTTCAGTATGTCCTTGCTCAGATTGTCTTTCAAAGGCTAAAATTGCAAGGGAAATTCAACCCATTAAAATGAGGCCTGAGGAAAATGGCTAAGAGTGCAACTGGAGGACATTGTGACAGGGAGAGGCAATGGTATAGCCTGTAGCTGCAGCTTTCTCCCTACAGAATAACTATAAGAGATGAAACTACATATCCCCAGGGAGGTACTCATGGCAGGTTTGTTCTATTTTGTAGATTTAGTTTTATTTTCCTTTAGAGTTTACTTTTTCATGAATGACTCTTCAGTTATGCATTCAATACATCATATTGAAATACCGCATTTCTCCCTTTTACATTCAAAGGTCAACCTTTATAATAAGGGTTGGCAGTGATTCTCCCATTGAGACAGTCATTTTAATTGATATTGTCTCCAGGAATAAAATGGCTTTTTATTAATCAAGTTTTGATGAGAGGCTAGTTGGCCACAGTATCTTCCTGTCTATGGAAAGAGGCTACATTTTGGCTTTCAATACCCCTGTCTTCTATAATAAAATTTGGATCACATAAGCACCCACAGGATTAATTATGGGCTACCTATCCATGGAGTCTCCTTTTATTTTAATTATGATGTTTCAACAGCAGTGATGTCTCCAAATTCCATAACTTTATAGATGTAATAATTCAAACTCCTGTCTTAGCTAAATGGCAAGATGTCCAAGCAGTGGTTAAAGTGATGAATTAAGGCGTGAGGGGTGGGGGTGGAGATGCTTGAGCACACCTTACTTACTATGGAAAATAGGTCTTTAATTTCTGAAAGAGCAAGAGATAGTGATTTTAGGTGCACTCCTTTTACCAATATGGTGCTAAAAGGGATTGATTCTCAATGGCTAGGATCACTAGGGCAGGGATTCAGTTTAAACCCGATCCCAATTATGTCCTTGAATGAACTCCTTTAGTTTTTCCCATATAGGTAAATGGTTGCCATTGCCATTCACCATATGGAAGTGATTTTCATAGTTTTGGAATTGCCTTAGTCATCCTAGTGGATGACCTGTGTCAAGGGATGGACAGAGGGAGTGTGACTCTTCTAATTCTCTTGGGCACTTTAAGACATTTTATTACCATCAACCATTGTATCCTTTTGGGTGTCCTACTCCTAATGGGACTGGGAGTTTTACAGTGGCTCCAGTCCTACCTGGAGGATAGGTCTCAGAATGTGGCATTGGGAGATTAATGTTCTTTCTGGTGACCTTTGGCATGCAGGATGCCACAAATATCCATTTTGTCTTGTCCGCCATACTATTCAGCAACTACATGAAACCAGAGGGTGAGATCATCCAAACATTTGGGCTCAGGTGTTACTATCAATATGCATATAACATCCAGGTCTATCTCTCATTTTCATCCTCTGTTCCTGGGGAAGCAGTGTAAGTTGTGAACTGGTATCTGCCATCTGGTGGCAATTTTGGACTGGATGAGGATGAACAATGGAGAAGTGCCATACCTCTGTGGTAGAGCACATGCTTTGTGTAGAAAAGGCCCTACGTTCAGGCCATGGCATCTTGAGGTAGGGCTATCTGAAACCCTGGAGAGCTGCTGCCAGTCACTGTATGCAATACTGAGCTTGATGGGCCAATAGTAAGACTCAGTACAAGGCAGCCACCTATGTTCATAATGAACTGAAGCTTAATTCAGGAAAGTTGGTGATACTGTTGGTCGAGGGATCTGATGACCTGGGAGCTGAAGTACAGGCTGCCTTGGACAAGGCTGCACTTCCCATGAAACAGCAGGTCTTTGGGGTTGTTCTGGATTCAGCCCTGCTGATATTCAGGTAGTGGTGGTAGTCAGGAGTACCTTTCACAAGCCTTGTCTGATACACTAGCTGCACCCTTTCCTGGAGAAATCAGACTTGGTCCCAGTCATTCGTGCTGTAGGCCAGGGGTGGGGAACTGTATTTGAGTGGGGAGCTGGATGACATAAGACTGTGTGGCCAGCCCCACCCCCCCAAGGTCCCCTGGCCAATCATCCACCCGGTACTTCAGCTGGAGAACTGGCTTTGCTGTGCACAGACTTCCAAAAGTCCACCTGACACATCCTGTGCCTTATCCAGTTAGGCAGGAAAAGCTGAGCCAGGTCAGTCGCCTTCACAGGAGGACAGAGATGGTTTGGCTTGGCTTCACTCTCCTGAATTGAATTAAGAGTCAAGTGTTTTTTTAATGGTGTCAGTGAGCTGACTGTTTAGTGTAGCCTCAAGCGTAAAAGTGTTTCCTACCCATGTCCATATTAAGCTAATCTCTGATCTATCTGGAGGTGGGGACACTTCAGGATTGGATCATATTTCCCAGCAAGCCTGCGGATTGGCCAACTTCTAGGTTACCTCATGGGATGCTTGACTGGGGTAGTGACCTGGAGGCCACAAATGCATTTTCATTTATCCAGAGTTCCCATTGTTTTTCTACTTGTACAACAACAACTCCCGTTGACTGAATTATAGTAAAGGACACAGTCACATAGGTCATGAGTTTTAATTACAATAAAGGCTATGAGTTTTAATTACAATAAAGGCCAGTAGCTAATATACTATCACCAGCATCCTTTTGCTCTTAGCTGCCATGATTAATCCCTTGCCCATACAGCCTTCTCCAGAACAAAAGGCGCATTAGATTAGGTGCTGGGGTGATGCCAGAAATTACATGTGTAAAAAGCCATCATGGCTCAACTTCACAGTAACACTTCAGACCATCTGCCTCCATGCCCTCTACTTTGCACTATAGTATATGGTACTGATGCTTTAAGACCAGCTCCCAAAGGACTTCTAGCAAGAGGAAACTAGTCATATGGCAATAGCTGGGAGCCTTATTAGTATCAGTTAGCCAGCTCTTCTCTCTCAGTTAATAAATAGTTACTTATAAATCATCTTGTCTCAACAATGGTTTCCTGACCTAAAGGGAATATTGCATGTACTTTCTGTAATTTGCACTGTTGCCATTTCAGATATCAATCTTACACTGACAATGTGCAGTATCCAATGGTGTCATTCTGCAAACTCAAATAGCACTGGAGGAGCTTCACTGAATCTTTCTGTTGCACAAGCAGTTGCCCACTACACTTGCACAACAGCTTGTGCAACCAGTTGCACCACCAGTTGCACAATGAGTTTCACAAAGGTTATGCTCAATAGATTGTACAATGAGTTGCACATGAGTTATACACAACATGTTGCACAAGATTGCACAATGGGTTGCACAAGGATAATGCACAACTGCTTGCACAACTGTGCTTGTGCAAATGTGACTTTAGTTGCATTCTTCTCTTGAGCATAGTTCAGAACCTAGTCTCCTCTAATGCACATTATTTGTGCTAATGGAATGACACAGTTGTATACTTCCCTATATAGCAGCCTTCCCCAATCTGGTGCCTTCCAGATGCTGGCTGAGAGTTTCTGGAAGTTTTAGTCTGATACATCTGGAGGGCACCAGGTTGGGGAAGGCTATCATATAGATTTTCTATATAATAGATTTGCATGTGTATAATGGGGCAAGTAGCTGCACTGTACTAGTGTAAACTGCACCTGGATGTGCATATATACTAGTTTTGTGATTATACTGTTATGTTTTTAATAATACATTTAGGGTGAAATTAACATTTACATTTACTATTAATACAAGGCATGAAAATATAGCCAAAATTAAACTCTGAATGATGTGGAAGGGAATAAAACCAGACTACTATATTGCCCTGGCCTTGGGCTTTAAACTCTTATGTAGGGGTGGACAAAAGTCCCTTACCTGTCGTCGAAGGGCGTTCGCGGTGGGGGGGAGGCGCTTCGCTGCTCCCCCTGCGAAGTTCAGGCCGGGGGGGAGGCTTCCCACCTCGCCCCGGCCGAAATTCAGGCCGGGGGGGAGGCTTCCCGCCTCGCCCCAGCCGAAATTCAGGCCGGGGAGGAGGCTTCCCACCTCGCCCGGCCGCGAACGCGAAAGTTAAAAAAAAAAAAACGCCCCCTGATAGGCTACGTGACGATTCACATAGCCTATCATGGCTAGATCTGCAAAGTCAGCCGTGATAGGCAATGTCAATCATCACGTAGCCTATCACGGGTGACTTAAAAAAAAAAAAGCGCGTACGCTAATGGCGGCCCCCATAGGGAGCCGCCATTCGCGTTCCTTATTTAGTCGCTGTAGTCTACGTAAATGTTTACGTAGACTACGGCGAAAATAAGGGCAACGCAAATAGCGTTGCCCTTATTTTCGCCGTAGTCGATGTAAATCTTTACGTAGACTACAGCGACCAAATAAGGAACGGGAATGGCGGCCCCCATAGGGAGCCGCCATTCGCTTTCCTTATTTGGTCGCTGTAGTCTACGTAAATGTTTACGTAGACTATGGCGAAAATAAGGGCAACGCAAATAGCGTTGCCCTTATTTTCGCCGTAGTCTATGTAAATCTTTACGTAGACTACAGCGACCAAATAAGGAATGGGAATGGCGGCTCCCTATGGGGGCCGCCATTATCCGTACGCGCTTTTTTTTTTTAAGTCACCCGTGATAGGCTACGTGACGATTGACGTAGCCTATCATGGCTGACTTTGCAAATCTAGCCGTGATAGGCTACGTGAATCGTCACGTAGCCTATCAGGGGGCGTTTTTTTTTTCTTTTATTGCAATGGCGGCTGCCACTCCCGCCCCACTCGAACATCCGCCAAACCGCCGGCCGGACCCGCCGCCAGGAGGGACATTCGGCAAAGGTAAGTCCCGTCCCGGGGGGGTGCGGGGTGCGGGGGGGGGTTCGGAGGATTTCTCCCTGAAACTACTTCGGGGGGCCGAACACGTTGGCGCTCGGCCCCCCGAAGTTTCGGGGAGAAATCCTCCGCCATCCCTACTCTTACGTTAGAGGTGCCAAGATAGTGATAAATCAGACCCAGGTTTACTTACAAGGAGATACTTTATTGAGTATAATCAGCACACAGGCATACCCAATGGTTGGATCAGACAGCTTCTCTGAACCCAGAGCCATGGGCTACAATGGGTTTTATACCATACATGATAGCAATCAGGCAGCATGACAACAGCAAGCGCCATCTAGCATTCATTCCCAGCATAGACTCACAGTGCTTGGTTCCCAGCACAGCCACTTGTAGCTTTAAGGTAAACAGACTTCGCTTTCCAGGCACAACTTGATCACTCATTAGTATGGAATGTGCTAGGCCGTGCTATCGGTCCTTTGACTCATCTTCACATGCTCAGGGGCTTACTAACAAGGGAATTGCACCAATAATGAACTTAAGCAAGCATTATGGATCTCTAGGCCCCTCTAACACTACAGGTGACTTGATTATGCTGCTGGAGCCAATACAACTACTAAGAACATAAGAAGAGCCCTGCTGGATCAGACCAAGGGTCCATCTAGTCCAGCATTCTATTCGCACAGTGGCCAACCAGCTGCCCACAGAAAACCCATAAGCAGGATCTGAGTGCAACAGCACCCTCCCACCCATGTTCCCCAGAAGCTGGTGTACATAGGATCATTGCCTCTGATACTGGAGGTAGTATATAGCCATCAGGACTAGTAGCCATTATTGTTATTGTTAGGTTTGAAGTTTTTG
Organism: Heloderma suspectum; assembly: GCF_057233095.1. NCBI lineage: Eukaryota > Metazoa > Chordata > Lepidosauria > Squamata > Helodermatidae > Heloderma > Heloderma suspectum. The sequence continues at coordinate 399,914,969 of NC_139458.1, forward strand.
TACATTTCAAACAATATGAATAACTTTTTGCAATAGTGGGCCAATCTACAATCTTTTGCTTCCAATGAGGTTTCGCCACCCGTCTTTCACACAACGCAGTACCCGCCTGGAATTGGAACTGGAATTTCCCACTTCTGTGCTACCGCTTTCAATACCCTGATATCCTGGTACTTCCCCTTAATGAGCTCTGATTTTCCATGTTCGTTACCGTATCTGGTTGTAGTCCCCTCCCACGCCTGTCCGTATATGGCAGTGTTTGTATTTCCTTCTTGTCCAATCACAGCTCTCGACGGCCCCATGTTGTCTTCTGGCTACTGTTTGCATAGGTTCCTCAGCACTCCCCATTTTCTCAGCAACAAGCAAAGGGCTGGATGTGCGCATGCTTGTCTGATCTCGGAAGCTCAGCAGGGTTGGTTCCGGTCAGTGCTTGGATGGGAGACCGCCTGGGAATCAGGCTTCCTGCAATGAGCAGGGGGTTGTTCTATCCCTTCAAATGAGACTAAGTTTTACCCCCCTCTATCCCCAGCTTCAGCTTTTTAAAAAAAAATTAAGGCGTTATTTTCAAAGCTTCAGATCTTCACATCTTCAAAGAAGCGAATTTTCAAAGAAGCGAAGCTTCTCCAGCCTGATTGCTCCGCAAACTTGCCCGGGCAAGCCCAGGCAAGTGTAAATGTTTTCACAGTCCCATCCATGCTCGCTGCACGGAAAACACACATATCCAGGCAGAGAGTCCTCAGTGTCCATGGACTAACATTGATAAAAATGTCTGTGGACAATTTTAACATAATCTCGGGAGTGGGGGACAAACACAGGATGGTCTTTGAAGATGCGAAGCTGTGAAGCTTTGAAGAATTTAGCAGTTCCCCCAAAATGCGAGTGCTGGGTGCTGCCGCTGCTGCCCCTCTTCTTTACACCATCTGTCAAAAGTTGACGTGGGGAAAAGAGCATAGGCAGACAGCCCCCAGCCTCTCACCCTGGTCTCCAGCAGGGGGGGGGGGAGAAGAGGATAGGTGCCTCCTTCTTCCCTCCACCCCCACCTGCTACAGCAGCAGTGGGAAGGGATAAGCTGGTCATTTTCCCCAAGTCCAGGAAAACATATGGAAAATGACCAGCCTCTCCTGCACCACTGCTGCTGTAGCAATGATGGGGGGAGAATGAGAGGCACTGCCTTCTTCCCCTCTCCTTGCTGAGGGAACTGGTGTGCAGGGGAGCAGGGTGGTAAATTCTTGCAGGGCTTTGAGCCCCAACAGGATGCTTGTGCAATCCCCCCCCACACACACACAGGGATAGAGGAAGAGAGGGACGATGGGCAGGGAATCAGCAGAAACAGGAAGAGTTTCTGCTCCTCCAATGAGAGCCTCTGTCTTTAAGAGCAGGAAAACAGCACAGCGCTCGAGTGTGAACTGTGCTTGTGCATTCGATGAAGTACTACAACAGGGAACCAGGGTGAGTGTGGATAATCACATTTTAATATGGTGGCATTTACCTCGCCAGTCTACCGAATTCGATGCGCTAGCAGACGCAATGTAGATTGGCCCAGTGACTTTAATCAGTAGTCTTCAAAACAGAATGGGGCGTCGTTTTTTTTTTTTTACAAAATTATCTTTCTTACAAATTTTCCCTATGGAACACCTTAGTTTTGAAATGAAATTTAATTCTTTTTCACAGAATTGTCCATTATTCATTGTCAAAATACAAAGGGAAAAGGGGAAGGGGAAAACCCAAAGCTGTTGTTTGATTGACTTGTCCTGTTTCAAAATATGCACCTGCTGTGAAATGAAGTCATGGAAGAAAAAAGTAGAATAATTTAACTTTTTTATTTGTAAAGATAATCAGGGTTTTCTGATTACATCTTAACTTCATAAATGTTAAATAACCTATCAGCATCTAGTTGTTGTAAATTATGAAAAGGAGTATTGCTGGGAATATTAACCAACTAAATCCTTGTTCTTTAGTGAACACGAAAATGCATTATGGCAGGTTGTCATTGTGCTCATGGTAACTTTGACACCAAATAACAAAACTGCCATTTGCACTTAGGGTAAATTGGTTCACTTGTGCTTTTACTGTTCCTTTTATTCTGACATATATTTATGAACTCTGGAACTAACCAAGTCGTGTGGTTTCCCAGCTGACTTTAACAAATCTGCCCATTTCATTCCATTCACTCATCAAAATATCAATACTGTGGTAGTTTCAGACTTGCTGCAGATATGTTAAAACATAGGCACTTTTCTGGCCACCACCTTTCCATTTCCTATGAACATTTGTTTTTCTCATTTTCAAAGGTATCAACTGATAGGGGAAATATTTTACATAGAAAAAGAGGGCACAGCATACTGCTGAAAATTGCATTATCGTTCACATGTTTTGTTTAACATATTTTGCTTTCCTCCTGAGAAGATTAAACAAAGGCATTTATTTATTTATTTATTTATTTATTTATTTATTTATTTCTAAGCCTGCTCTTGGTGCCTGTTTCAGACAGTTTCAAACTTGAAGCAAAAAGTCCAAATGACACCCCTCTGCCACTTTTGTGGCTCTGCCATTTACCTGACATGCAAAAGGAGGCTGGAGACAGCAAAATGGCACCCCGGTCTTGGAATCTGCTGTCCAAAATGACAGAACTTGGCTTCCACTAGCACAACCTCATTTGCACTAGCAGTGCATCCAACAGTGTTGGATACAATTGATAGTTTGCAGGGGGGCACTAGTTTCAACTGTGAAACAGCAATTGTCATCCTATGAACTGTTGTCTATTTTATAATAGGATCATTTAAGACCAACGTTCCTTTGAAGTACAACATATTGCTAAATGCTGGGAGTACCTCCCCACTTGTAAAATCAGTTGGCAAGTCCAACTTTGCTCTTCTGGACAATCTGGATCCATACACACAGTATGAGATAAGGATACAAGCCTGCCAGGATGGTAAGATGTTAAGTAACTCTCTTTTGTGATCAGCAGACGGTGCAGTTTTGCAAAATAGATTCTGTTCAGCAAAACAGTTAACATCTTATTTCAAAATTGAACTGAAATGTTTACCTAGTAAAAGCAAAGCCTGGCACTGAGTGGTGCATTTTACATTTCTCCATATTATGTCATGAATATTTAAAAGGAAAATTTAGATCGTTATTTGGGGAATGTTAGTCTTTTTTATCAAATGCATTATGAAAAGCATAAAACAGCGTGTTTTAAAATTGTCCTAGAAGCACACATCAGATAAAATCCATTCTCAATGATGTTACATCAGCAGTTTATCTCTCTCTTTTTTATTATTCATATAAAGCAGGGGGATATTGCTCTCTTATTTAGGATTACAAGGAATGTATGAAACCTGATATAAAGGGATCTGCTAGCATGGGTGGAGCGGTTACAATGGTGGAACTCCATAGAAAGTATCCTGCACTGTTTTCTTTGCCATTTTTGTGTCCTTCAGCCTTTGTCTGAATCCTAAAAGGGAATGTGGAAGAACAGAAAATAGTTTATGCATTGCTACAGAGACAAGACTTAAAAATAAGTCAGGAATATGAAATTCGTGTGTATTAAAAGATTGCAAAGGCCCTTTGGCCCAGTTTGGACATACATTTTTCCAGTTTGCTAAACCATAGATTAGCAAACTGGAAATGACAATTGGGATCCTGTACACCTCCCTTTCCCCTTGCCTTGCCTTCTCCCTTCGGACACCTGGTTAGCTTAAACTACAGTTCCCCGTCATGCTCAAAATGTGGAACTGTGGTTTAGTGTCAGTTTACTATCCAAGATCTTCAACTACATTTTGAATGGAGATAATGGGGAGCTATACTTTACACCAGGGATGGACAACTTCCAGGGGTTGGGGAGCCACATTGCCTCCTGCCTCAGACCCTACTGGTGGCTGCACCCTTGCCCCGCTGCTGCCAGATTTGCCACTGAAATTCATCAATGTGGCAGCAGGTAAAAATACCTTCAAAACAGCCCCCTATTTTAAAGGAAAATTCTGGCTTGCCACCAAAATTTAGTGGCAAACTGCTGAGGTGGCAAAAAGGGGCCGCAAAAGGGGCGGGCATATGCAGCCCGCATGTCGCATGTCGCCCATCCCTGCATTACATTAATCAGGATCGGCACACTTACGTTGGTGCAAGAAGTGAGGAAGCAAGGGGCAAACCTAACATTAATTACTGACTTGCTAAATTATGGATTAGCAGAGTGGGAAATGTATGTCCAAACTGGTCCTTCATTTGTTTGTGCTAGTAGCTACCATTTCTAATGAAATACTTACACTATTATCAATTAAATTGCATTGTACCTTTGAATTAAGACATGCGTGTTGTTGCTTCTTGGTCAACTGACAATTAAAAAGGCATTTTGCATTGGTTGAGGAAAAACTCAATCCTTTTGGTTTTTTCCTAGTTGACTGTGGAGCTGGTGAACGAACATACGCAAGGACCGCTGAAGCTCCTCCTAAGGATTTGAGCTCACCTGTCATTACAGCCACTGGATCAGCATCTATACAGGTGAAATGGTCACCACCCAGGAAACCCAATGGAATGATTAGAAACTACTTTGTTTACAGGTAGTTCTTATTATACCTCTCTCTCATTTTTCTGAACCAGGTTCAAAGGTTAATTTTACAGAATATTGTAGCCCCCTAGGGATGTCAGAGAATTCCACCACGGATCCCAGGGAGGCCAAATTCCAGTGAATTCAGCCCCCCAGAATCCGTGGCGGAATGGAGCAACCCGCCCCACCACCCCGCAGAAGCACCCCGGAACGGAGCCTACCTGGCTGCGGCTCCGGCAGCGGCCGCAAATGGCGGCCACTACACCGGCTGCCATTTGCATCCCTGCTCTTTGCCATGATAGGCTACGTAAATATTTACATAGCCTATCATGGCTCAGTGAAGGGACGCAAATGGCGGTCACTATGCTGGCCACCATTTGCTTCCGCAGACCTGCCACAGCCGGATGTCCAGCTGTGGATGCACCCAGCCGATGGCTCCATGGAGTCGCCGCAGAGCAGAGCTGGCCACGGAGGATTCCGGGGGGAGGTACGGAGCGCCTCCCCCCCCCCGACTGCAGATGCCACTTATGAAACAGGTAAATGGTTTTGTACATCCCTATAGCCCCCTCACCATTCAGCTCCAGAAATGTTTAAATTCTCTTCCCACGTGAGTTTGCACGATATTATTATGGGTAATACCCAAACCAATGCTGCTGGGCTCCCAGGATGGTAAACTTTTGGTGAGGCATGTGGGAAGAATATTTTAACATTTTCACAGCTGTTTTGAGCCTTGACAATGCAGCTGAGGTTTTTGGACACAGGACAATGCAAAAGGAGCATTTAAATGAAATCTCATTTAGCCTTAGGCTAGCGTCACTAATAAATGTAGGTGGGTGGAAATAGTCTTAACTAATGTGCAACATATTATTAGCATAGATGCTGAGATCCAAAGCATTTCAAGTTGACATCAGAACTTTTCCAGCTTTCCTTTCTTGCAGTAGGGTGTGTGTGCTTTTTGCGCATTGTCTCCCTTCACACCATTCATTATGGTCAGCAATTCTTTCATGTGGCATCTAACAAGTGCAAGAGCCTACAACTAGGAACAAAAATCAAAAACATCCTGCACATGTTCCCCCCCCAGTGGGGAGCCAACCTCCTCTTACCCTGCTTTGGATATCCTATGCCTCCAGCGCCTGTAAAACAGCTTTGACAAAATTACAGTGTAACATAGTTGAATAAGTGGGAAAGAAGTCAAAGAACCCTGTAAGTTGTCTCTTTGGCTGGGTTTAAAGCCACATACAGTGGATAGCTGAGGATTGGGGAAAAGTCTTGAAAATCTTGGGTACCAAAGGCCAGGAATCCCAGAGGCAATGAAGCTGAAGGAAGGGTGCAAAATAAGTAATAAGACCAGAGGAAAAGCAGTTGAAGGGAAAATATGTGAAGAATGAAGTTTCAGAAAAATGATAGAGGAAACAGGTAATTAGAGGGTAGAGCGGGGACTATGAAGAAATGTCACAGTGCTTAAGATATGGATGAGTTGTGTTCTATGGGAGGAGGAAGAAAGAAAGAGTGGGACTGGTAAAGAACAGGGTGGAGAAAGGAGGTAGGACAAAGTAGGCAGTAGCCTGAAAACTAGGGACCAGAGAAAGTGATGTATGTTAGATCCATGGAGTTAAGGACAAGAGGAGTGAAGGAAAGCTGGAGCAAATTCGGTGAAGGCTGGAGCAAACCTACAAATATGGTTCAAGAGACAGAAGTCTATAAACAAATGGTAGGAATGTTGTGGACAGGCAAAGGAAAGAGGATTCAAGAGGTTGCTAGGAGTTGCTAGTTCTAGAGCATGGCTGGCTGGGGGATACTGGGAGTTGTAGTCTAATACATCAGGAGGGCACCAGGTTCAGGAAGGCTGGCCTAGGGTCTACCCCTGATCAGGGAATTTGGCCAGTTGTGATTTGTACTAATGCTGTGCCAAAAATTTCTGCCACATCATTTTCAGCCATTCTCATGCAATTTGATAGAAGAGAAATTGCTTTTGAAAAGAAATTTAATGGGGAATAAATTCTCAAGGGTTGGGTTTGGGTTTCTTGGGCTTGCCTTACTTAGGAGGTGGTCGAAGAGTGAGCACAAGTGTCCTTTCATTCTGTACAGTCATCTCTCTGGCTGCCTGTAACCTCGTCACCCTCCTGCAGTTCAATTAAAGTGCCGTCTAAGGCATCATGAGGTAATTCCTCCCTTAGGGCTTTTTCAGATCAGGACTTGCAGGCAGCCTGGGAGGCTGGCTGCGATTAGGTAAGCTCAAAATCACCACAAAACTAAATTATAAAATATCCTGAATTAGGCAAAACAATGGAAACCTCTTTCATGGGGGGAGAAAACTTTTAGGAAATTGGAGGACAGATTTTGGCAGAGCACTAACTCAGCCTCATCCCTGGAGCTAGACACAGCACTGTTCCGATTTGCATTGTGGTGGATACAAAATGGAGCCAGCCTGCCAAGGCAGTTGATGCTGCTGCAGCATGAAACCCCCCCGCCCAAAAAAGAAGCTGTGTTACAAGCCCTGCCAACAGGGAGCCCTACCTGGGAGAAACGGTTGAGAATTTCTACTTCCCCTGGAAAAATTTGGTGAAATTTTCTCCCAAATATCTCTGCCTGCAAGTAAGTAGGGGTGTACAAAACATTCTCACCGGTCCGCTGGGGGCGTCTACAGCGGGGGAGGCGATCCATCCCTCCCCCTGGAATCCTCCCCAGCCGGCTCCACTCCCTGGCAAGTCCACAGAGCCACCGGCCGGGCCTGTCGCAGCTGGACTTGCTTCCGCTGCAGGGCTGCGGACGCAAATGGCGTCCGGCATAGCCGATGCCATTTGCATCCCTGCGCTTTTCGGTGATAGGCTACATAAAGAATCCAGCCTCACTGGAGTCCGTGGTGGATTTCTCCATAGGGATGTCAGAGAATTCCGCCACGGACTCCAGATCCAGCCCCCTGGAATCCGTGGTGGAACGGCCTCCCCCACCCCGCCATCTGCGGAATCCCCCTGGGATGGAACGTACCTGGCAGTGGATCCTGCGGAGGCGGCTGGTCTCCCTGCTGCTGCCAGGCTGCTGCGGCCGCAAATGGCGGCTGTCATAGCGGCTGCCATTTGCATCCTTGCAGTAAGCCATGATAGGCTATGTAAATACTTACGTAGCCTATCACAGCAAAGAGCAGGGGCACAAATGGCGTAGCAGCTGCCATTTGCATGGCTGCCTTTTGCCGTGATAGGCTACGTAAATACTTACATAGCCTATCACAGCTTACTGCAAGGATGCAAATGACGACCACTATGACGGCCACCATTTGCGGCCGCACCAGCCCGGCAGCGGCTGGAACTCCGGCAGTGGCCGGAACTCTGGCTGCGGCCGGCTCCAGCTGGTGGATCCGCGGAGCTGCCGCAGAGGATTCTGGGGGGAGGGACGGAACGCCTCCCCCCCACCGCGGATTGACCAGCACGGAGCCAGGTAGGGATTTTGTACATCCCTATTTCTCCGCCATCTTTACGAGTAAGGTGGAGAATTTCAAGAGGCCATTTGCAGCTCTAATTTCTACCAACACTGCAGAATTGTGACCCTAACAACTCTAAGGCCAAGAAGCAGCGGATGATAGTGGTGGGTCTAAAAATGAATAAATGTAGTTGAACTAACCGGACAGTTCTTTGGCTGAAGGCTTCTAGTAGTGTCCAAAATGCCTGTTCTCTTGGAACATTTTCTCCTTTTCTGTGCTAATTGTATGACCAAATACATCAAGCCCCTACTCTGTATAAAGGGAAATAAAATATCTCTTATAGTCCAAGATATGGCTTCACTCTGCTGGTTTTGTAAATAAAGCTGATGATTACAGCTGCAATTCCACAGCAGCCAGAGAAAGGGAAAACAGGAAATATAATGCAGAAAGTGGAAAATACTGTAAATTGAATTTGACAGCATTTGATGGAATTTGATTATTCTAGTCACAGCCAAACAATGATATAAAGAGTAATATGAAACAGAATGTGTTACTGCCTAGCAGACTCGAAAGCAATAAACCTTCCTCCAATGTGACACAATCACTTCACAATCATAATTGTAGCCTGTTTGATACCTCTGAGTACAGCGGAAGGGCACTGACTGACATAGATACATTTTGTTTTTTATTTAAAGTGAAATGAAAATGGCGCACTGGGGCTTCAGATACAATCGTTATATTCACCTACATAGGCATGAATCACTTGGCAGTTATTTCAGCTGAAGTTTAAATGTGCTTAGACAACAACAATATCACATCTTTCTCAGATAGCTGTGAAAAAAATCAGAAATATGTAAGGACAGAAATGGGATGTAAGCATGCAGTTCTTTTTTCATGCGATACCCACGCATAGCCTTAGACTGTTATAGCAAGAAGCCTGCAGTATTTCTAGAGGATGTTATGGTATGTAATTTCTTTTTCATCATTTGCTGCCACCGCCTTGCTGTCGTTTATACACCAAACTAAATTTATTTAACCCGCAAGTGAGTAGGCAGCTTTTCATTAAAACTGAAGGATGTATATTTGCAAGGGTTTAGAGTTCTCTGCTAACCTTCCTGACATGCCTCTCCCTACCACCAATTTCAAACCTTTGTTAGAAAAAACTAAAGTCTTTATTAAAGCAAAATCATGGTGGCAGCAATATTTATTTACTTATTACCTCTGTGCCACTCTTTAGTATATATATGCTCCACATATGTGTGTGTATTGTGTGTGTATTCATATTTTTATTTATAAGAATAAAACAAAGATAACAGGTAATGAAATTAAAAAGCATCCAACCTCCGTTAAAAAACTGGCAGCAATAAGATCGGCAATGTAACTTTTAACAATTAAAAGTCTGAGAAATCAAAAGGTCTTTGCCCTTTTATGAATATATTTACTTGATTTGCTTTTCTTTATCATATTTGTAACATTTTTACCATGTTGTAGAAATCTATTTGTAAGACTTTGTAGAATTAAATCAGACACTGAATGGGTAGAAGGTGGGAATGGAATGCATGAGGTTCAAGAGGGTTGCAGAAAACGGGGGGAAAGTATGGAGAGCCATGTGGACAGAATTAAGAACTATCTCTGATTATTATTGAAGCCATCACCCAGAACTCCTTTGATCCTTTTCCACATTTGGGAGGGGGGTTGGATTAAGGATAGTGTTGGCTATCCTTGCTCCCAGCTTTTACCTGAAGGTGTGAATCAAGCTTATAAAATAAGCTTTATGTACATGTATTGGAGTAGGTTCCATTTGACTGGAACTCTAAAAATATTCTAGTTCCCTGATTGTACACAGAGCTGTACAACTATATGCACTTAGATTCTATTAGGAGTTTTCACTGAATGCACAGACATCGGGGTAGAGTGGGGCCCCCCCACCCCAAACACATGCATTCACTGTGTGCATGGTTGTAGGGCTGTGTGAAGAATCTGCTATGTCGGATTTTTAAAACTAATTTTGCCAATCTACATCACCCGGAAACAGACCAGATACATTTCGTGATCAGAAATCTATACATTTCGTGCTCAGAAATCTATACATTTCCAGACTAGCAATGCATTCCATAGAACAGAAGAAATGTATCCACCGAAATGCACACACTTGAAAAGTGCGAAAAGAAAAAATGAGTATGTTTCAAAATGCGCACAAACAATGAGTGGATGCATACAAAAAATGTGTACAGTTTGAAAAGATTACGCAAAATTATGCATTAAAAAATACACCCCCAAATCCATGTTGATTAATTTCTGTTAAACAAAAGTCTGTATGGAGCCAGTTCAGAATGGACTTGGACTTGGAGAATAGAGGAAGTCTGTGGATAGAAATGGACCTGGCAGTATCTCCCATCATGATGCAATTGTCATGTGAAAAGACTACAGCTTGAGAATTAAGCAAAAGCTTCCCTCGTCACAACTAGGCATCCTCCCCCCCCCCACACACACACACACACACAATCCACAGAATTATATCTTCAGTTTTAAAATCAAAAGTAAGTTTCTAGCTCTCCAGCTATCAGAATAAATATGTAAACTATTCTGGCTATGTTACTGGCTGTACATCTTGCCATGACAAAAATAGCTATCAGAACATCTCAACATGAGTGAAGGCAGCAAACCATAATATGCAGATTCAGTAGCAGTTAACAGTTCCTAAAAATGTCATCTTTCTCTTATGCTGCTCACTCTATGGGAGAAAAGCTTCCACTTAAATGAGCAGTTGAATTCAACATCTTCAGGCTATTGAAATGATTAGAGCCTGTTCAGCCACTTCTGCTCAAAGTTTATTCTTACATAATATTCCCTCTCTTTAGCACTACAGATGGAACCATTTACCTAACCATAAGTTTCTTTCATTAAATATTCAGTGGTAATAAGATCTAAACACTTTAACCAAACTACAGTGTTCAGCTTTGCTTGTAGAACTGCTTATGGTTGGTGGCATATTTGATCTATTCATGTAGAGAAGCTCTTTATCACAGATTTCTTATGTTACTAAACACTATCTGTTTATCACAGATTTTCTGTGTTGCTAAACACTAATTTGTGAATCCAACAAACAGCTATTGTAGCTAATTGAGATGCTGTGCAGTGCAAACCAAACTATTGAGCATTAAAAAGAGGTTTGCAGCACTGATTTTTTTCACTTTTCTGCAATTAAGTTATTTTTATAACTCACTAGGAGGGTATTTCTGCCTGCAGCAAAGCAGAGGACACAATAACCATGCATAGTCAGGTTTGGGTGAAATTGGCTGCAACCTTTTATTGGCTACAGCTTGCATAGCTTTTGTGTGGGATAGGGCCTAAAACCAATAATTGGGCAGCCGAATTCCTGGCCAATTCTCTGCCGAAGCCTAATGGTTGGGGGGCAAAGTTGGGAGAGACGGGGGGGGGGCGGCATGGCATGTAATGATCACAGGGGCTCAACACACCATCTGGGTGTGTGGCAGCCATGCCAGACCTTGCCCTAGGCTGGGGACTTGTAGTCCACCCCAGGATCCTTTATGGGGTCTCCCCTTTTGGAAAGTAGGTCCCACAACTCCCCACATCTCCCAACATGGATTTGGCACAGTGCTTCCAGTACTTCTGACCAAGTGGTTATGAAAAAAAATAACATAAAATAATCTAACATTATAATCACAGGTGTTGCTATAAGGAAGGCCAAAAAACCCCACAACTCCCATTGCAACAAGCCCAACTGCGTAGGTGGGTAAAATTCTTCCCCAGCCCCATCAATCACAGAGACTAAGCCAAGTGCATAGTAATGTGAAATACCATACACTTTGGGACAGCAATGGCTGGCTCCCTATATAGGGCTCCTTTATATGCCCCAGAAATGGAGTAGAGAGAGAACTCTCCCTCCTAGGTCCACCCCTGGAAGCTTTGCCCCTGAAAACCAACCAGCACTGCTGATTGGCTTTAGGTTACTCTCAGACTGCTGCACAACAGTCTGGGGCTGTGAGCCTCACTACAGGACAGAACATAGGGCTGCTCTCCTCCCCTCACACCCTATGCAGGGTGCAAATGGGGCACCCAAGGAACAGAGGTCCAGGCTTCACACAAAATTTTGCACTAGAAAAAGCACAAGTATATATGTTTTCTGGCAAGCGGAAAACATTTTGCCATGTGGGCTTTCGCATCTTATCTCCCCTCTTAAAAGCTTAAAATAATGTTCCTAGTCTCCACGATGCGACTGATTTATGAGGGAGCTTAAACAGCCACTGCATTGATGCTTCTCTGGTATTCAGATGTCTTTGTGAGGCTGAGGTCTCTGGGAACATGTACAGCTTTACACCACTAACTTTAAGGATCTGGCTTGGGGAGTGATGAGGAGTCTTACCTGGTGGCTCTATGTGTACTAGCAGTAGACCACAGAATGGAGGAGGAGGTTTAAGGTGGTGTTAACCACCTCCCCTCCATAGCTGAGGCCTGAGGGCAGGCAGGTTTGGCACAGTGGGACCCTAAGATCCTGACAATGATTGTCCATATGCTGTGGAGATCTGACTTAACTTAAGATTTAATAATAAAAAAGGTTAGATTGTTTATGTATATACAACACTGTAGACATAAGCAAGAAATTAAGGGCTTGTTCACACATAAATGTGCATCACTTAAATATTCATCTCTTGGTTACTCATTTACCCAACACTCGATGTTGCCCCATTCAGTGTGTGGACTTTTTCCATTGAAACGTATTGTGTTTGAGATGACATCAAGTTTTATGGAAGTTCTGACAGGGCTGATTAATCTGTAATGGCATATTTGTACATATAAACCATCAACAAGGCATGGACACGGTTTGAACTTGTTCTTATGCACATGTGTCCTGTCTCCCAAGGATTTCCTTCCCACATCAGATAATACAAATTTACTCTATGTGTTTTGTTTATTACATTAATGTCTGAATCAGTGTGCCCACCCCTGTACATGGACACTTCATGCACGCAAAAGTCAAAGTCAACTTTTACCAACAACTTTAATTACTGGGATTTAAAAATGAACACAGTCTGTGTGATTTTTAAAATATACCTGCATATAATAATTGATACAAAAACTAATTGAATTCTACAAAAAGTAAAGATTTTGACCTGCCAAAGAAAATGACCATTGTTCATATAGGGTAGCCATCATCACTGATGATACCTGCCCGGTATGCCACCCAATTCCAGCCCAGCAAATGTAATGTATTTGGCATTGCAAGTGGCAGATAATGTAAGTTATGGATTTGGTGGTTGGCACAAGGGAAAATATGCTTTAAGTTACTAAGAATCTTGAATCTCAGTTAAAAGAAAGGAAAGTATCTGCATCCATTTCTCAACTCCATAAACCTTTCACTAATCATATTCCCCCGTATACCAGACTTGATTTTATTGCCACTGATTGATTTTGCAACTCTTTCTGGAAGTGAATTGCCAGTTTCTCAAGAGCAATTGTATTTTTCACTGAAGGCTATCGTCTTCATCAGGAAAGCCGCTCTTGGCTGGAAATGTCTATCATACATTTGTCATAATAATATCTAGCATTTATATAGCACCTTTGAGTAAGTACTTCATGTAATTACCTTCTTGAAACTCTTCAACAACCCTATAAGATAAGTCACTCTTATTATCCCCACAGTGCAAATATGGGACTGAGTTTGAGAGTGGGGGTGGAGGGACTTACTGTGTTCATGGCAAAGGTCAGATTCATACCAGACTTCCCAATTCATTGTATAGTCTCTTTCTTAGCAACTATGCTACACAAGATCTCATTTGTCTTTGATCTCTGTCACTATGTACTCTATGCCATAGACCTTTCAGAAGATTATTTTATACAATACATTTACAGTTGTTATTTATGCAAAATAAATAAATAAAATTGCTTTGTGAATTTCACAAATATGCCAAATGGTGCAATTGTATATGCTAACTGAGTCATAAAATATGCATTTTAAGTTGTTAAAGCAGTAAAGTAAGTCTCAGTTTGACGAGAATGGTAATACTGCATATGTTTCAGTTTTCCCCCCACCCCAATTTCTGGGTTTCCTCTGGGGAAAAAACAGGAAAAATGGTTTTCCCCATGGCTTCAAAATTTCTGGAAAATTTACATCTCTAGGTGGCCAAAGACAATAAGGTTGCAATAGTCAAGGATCAAGACGAGAGCATGAAGCAATTTTAGCTGAAAGGATGGATGGATTTGTGCAGTGTTGCTATGGGGAGAAATGACACAACTTGGCAACAGATTTAAATTTGGGGAGCAGAGTAGAGGGAGGAATCAAGGCTGTGTACCTAATCAACAGATTAAGATGATCCTTCCCCACCCTATCCAAGTCTATTGGCTGAAAAGCATGCTATTTCCGTGAGGGATAACAATGCTAAGTGGAAATTGCCATTGGGGCATGATTACTTGGATAAATTCTTATTAGTGAATCATTTGTTATAGAACCAAAAAGAGAATTTGGTAATCTGACCTAGGCTAAATATTTGGGCATCAAAGGCTTTATCCCGTTTGTAAAACCATCACCTAGATAAGACTAGTGTGTAAAATATCAAAACGGTTCTCACATAGCTGTTCAGGCCTTTTTATAATATTTTAAGAATTTTCACTGTTGCTGTTACAAAAAGAATCTTACAATGATAACTTCCTCCTTTTAAACTAAGGTAAGGGGAGACATGATAGAGGTGTACAAAATTATGCATGGTGTGGAGAATGTGGATTAGGAGACATTTTTCTCCCTCTCTCATGGTCCTAGAACCCATGAAGCTCATTGGTGAGAGATTCAGGACTGATAAAAGGAAGTACTTCTTCACACAACGCATAATTAAACTGTGGAACTCTTCCTCAGAATTAGAACTGCTTTGGGGCTCTCTGGGCTCCAGTCCAACCCTGACAATTGCTCTCGTGTCCTGCTTGTGGTTTCCCAGTCGACAGCAGGTTGGCCACTGTGTGAACAGAATGCTGGACTAGATGGACCCTTGGTCTGATCCAGCAGGGCTCTTCTTATGTTCTTAAATTTTTACTTCTTTAAAATTGCGGGGGTGGAGGAGACTGTCATGAAATAGTCTGATGACTTGGAAACAAAGAACACTTCCTTCTGTGCAATGCTAATGATAAACACTATACAGTACTAGGTAACAGTGATTGTGAAGTTTGTACTTCAGTATCAAATGACCTCTTATCAGTGTGTAAGTTAGTTACTCTCAAGTTACTTACAGATAATTTTTGTGTAACTTTCAGGCGTCTTGTGGGCACTCAAGAGAAACGGCTTGTATTCATCTGGTCTGAAGGTGCTTTAGAATTTATTGATGCTACAGATGTTCTTCAGCCATTCACTGAGTATGAATACCACATCAGGGCTCAGAATTCCAAGGGTTCTGTGGATAGTCTGTGGTCTTCAACACAAACTCAGGAAGCTCCACCTCAGGGCATGAAAGCTCCTTGGGCCCAAGCTGTAAGTGCTTACTCAGTGCTTCTGAATTGGACCAGCCCTACTTCTCCTAATGGTGCTATTTCTCAATATCGTGTCGTCTATCAAGAGAGGCAGAGTGACCCAACGTTTAACACTCCAGCTGTTACTGCACTAACTGTACCAGTAAGTGTTAGATAATCAACCAATATTTGCAAGCTTGTTCTGACTGGTGTAAGGAATCAGTTTTTGAAATGCATGGTTTCTCTTTCTGACCCCAGTTATGGTTTAAAAATACATACTACGGCCGTCAGCTTTTTAAAGAAATCTTGGCTGTTTAATTGTATGAGTTTTAGTTAATTGATCAATTAAATGCATACATGAGTAAAAAAAAAAAAATCATTCTGAAGCCAAAAGCATACTTTCTTTGTTTTTAGCAGACACACATGGTTGTTGTAGCAGGCATAATCTTAAAAGATGGGAGAATGCCTCTTTTAAGATGGTGCTTTCCACCCAGTTTCCTGCAACTGATAAGCCCTATTCAGGTGTTATTACCTGAACCCATAAAGCAGGCGTGGGGAACCTGTGGCCCTCCAACATGTTGGACTCCAACTTTCCTCAGCCCAAGGAAGGGATCTATGAGAATTTCATTTTTTCTCGCAAAAACATGTGAGCATGCCCCATTCAAAGCTCCGTGAGCGTGAGCACGTGTCTATCTAAAACATTTGCTCATTGTTGAACACATGCTCACGTTTGTCTCATTCCTTATTCCCAGTTTGATTGGTGCAAATGTCCTCAATAGACTGAATCAGCCCTGCTTTAGTCTGCGAAGAAAATTTGTGCAAATTAGGGGAGATTTATGCATATCTCCCATTCAATCACAGCTCGATTTGCTCAAATTTCCCATTTGCAAAAAGCAACCAGTGACTGCAAATGCGAACAGGAATTGGGCACAAGATGAGCAGGGAGATGATGTTTGGAGAATCCTAGCTATCTTGAATATCAGTCATTCATCAATCCCTAGCCCCAGCTACCATGTGCCAATGGTCAAGGATGATGGGAGTTGTAGTCCAACAACATCTGAAGGCCACAGATTTTCCATACCTGCCATACAGGGAAAAGAGGGCTGCACATGCTAGCCCAGCCCCCAGAATCTACATCTGTGCCAGCCCCACCCCAAGTTTCCCACACTGAGCAGGAAGACCTGAAAGGGAATGTTAAGCATGTTTGGCTGAAAACATCAAGAATCCTCCCTGAGATCAAGAACTAGCAGTGCCAGGTTCCCAATCGCAGAGAGAATTCCAATCACATTCAACTGAACACACAAAGAATCTGCTTCAGACCTTTTTGCTCAACATATGAAGGTTGGGATGGAGCCAGCATATGTGAGGATGTTGAAGGTGGGAAGTGTGGCCAGCCCTGCTCCTTCCTCCCTATTCAGCTAATAAAGCCTGAACTGGGCTATAGTTTTCTAAGTACTTTTATTAAAAATTAAATCTACTGCTGGTTAATTGGAAGCAATTAAGTCTATCAAAATGTTTTAATCAATTGATCTAACCAATTAATAGATTAAATGTTGGAAGTTCTAAAATATATACATTGTGAATTGCCTAATTGCTCATGTACGCTTATAATGGATGATTCATAGAATCATAGAATAGTAGGGTTGGAAGGGGCCTACAAGATCATCGAGTCCAACTCCCTGCTCAATGCAGGAATCCAAGTCAGAGCATCCCTGACAGATGGCTGTCCAGCCTCATCTTGAATGCCTCCAGTGTGGGAGAGCCCACCACCTCCCTAGGGAATTGGTTCCATTGTCGTATTGCTCTAACAGTCAGGACGTTTTTCCTGATGTTCAGCTGGAATCTGGCTTCCTGGAACTTGAGCCCATTATTCCGTGTCTTGCATTCTGGGATGATCGAGAAGAGATCCTGGCCTTCCTCTCTGTGACAACCTTTCAGGTACTTGAAGAGCACTATCATATCTCCTCTCAGTCTTCTCTTCTCAAGGCTAAACATGACCAGTTCTTTCAGCCTCTCTTCACAGGGCTTTGTTTCCAGTCCTCTGATCATCCTTGTTGCCCTCCTCTGAACCCTCTCTAGCTTACCTGCATCCTTCTTAAAGTGTGGTGCCCAGAACTGGACACAGTTCAGATGAGGCCTAACCAGTGCAGAGTAGAGGGGAACTAGTACTTCCCGGTATTTGGAAGCTATGCTTCTATTAATGCAGCCCAAAATAGCATTTGCCTTCTTTGCAGCCACATCACATTGTTGGCTCATATTCAGTTTATGAGCTTAGGGATGTCAGAGAATTCCGCCATGGACTGAAATGGGATTGAATTCCCTTTAGTCCATGCCACGGAATCCTCTGAGGAATGGCACCACAAGGTCCTACGGAGCCAGCAGTCATGCGGCTTTGTTTTCATCGTCCGCTAAGAGTTGCAGAATTTTCGTAAATAAAAATGCAGTGTAGTGTGTTCCGATAATAAATACGTAAGTTTTTTTAAAAAATCAATTGTGCTCACCGCCTTGTTTGTGGGTGTTCTTTTTAAATTGAAATCCTCCGTCTCTGTTTACTTTCAGCCAAAACACTTCCTCCTCCTAGGGGCTTCCCAAAATAAGGCTGTCCTAGGTGTGCCTGAGCGATGCACTTTGTTTAAAGCAACACTGTTTTAGAGAAAGAAAAAACCTTTTAAAACGACCATGCCGGTCCTGGAGCCCTGCATGAGGTATATTATTCTCCCTGTTAAGCTTTATATTTCCACATCCAGCATTGGTGTTGACATTGTGAGGCTAAAATGGAGAGGAGAACCAACTCTGTGCATGTCTACTCAGAAGTAAGTCTTATTGAGTTCAATGCGACTTACTCCTACACATATCAGCACTCCACTTGCCCCCAGCTCAGCTTTGTATTTCCACATCCAGCTCATGATCAAACCTCCTGTTAGTTATCTCACTGGGTGACTTTGGGCTGGCCTCTATCCACTACACCATACTTCTGTTATGAAACTCATGAAAGAGAGACAGTATAATGGAAAGTTCTTTCTGAAGCAGTCACACTTGTACAAATGCAGCATGAAGGGAAAGATGAGCAAGCTTCTCTTTGTTTGAAGAAAAAGCATACTCTGCACATGCTCAGGGAATGGACACAATGAGGAATAAACATACCAGGGAAACAGCTGGATTGAGAGAGAATCTCCCCACACACACATACACACACACATAATAGTGTACTGTGGATCCACGTGATAGTTGTTTCATCTAGCCCACTTTGAGCTAGTTTGCTCATCAGGATATCATGGGGCACTTTGTCAAAAGCTTTGCTGAAGTCGAGGTATATTATGGCCACAGCATTCCCACAGTCCACAAGGGAGTTTACCTGATTAAAAAATGAGATCAGTTTCATCTGGCAGGATTTGTTCTTGATAAATCCATGTTGGCTTTGAGTAATCACTGCATTGTTTTTAAGGTGCTTACAGACTGATTGCTTTATCATCTGCTCCAGAATTTTCCCAGGGATCCCTGGTTAGTACTAGGATGGGAGACCGCCTGGGAATCAGGCTTCCTGCATTGAGCAGGGGGTTGGACTTGATGGTCTTGTAGGCCCCTTCCAACCCTATGATTATTCTATGATGTCAGACTGACTGGTCTGTCGTTCCCAAGTTCCTCCTTTTTACCCTTTTTGAAGATAGGGACATTAACCCTCCTCCAGTCATCTGGCACTTCACCCGTCCTCCATGAGGGAAAGTTAGTTAACCATCTGCATGTGAACTACAGATCAGCTCAATCCCAAGTGTGTTTACCCAGAAGTACGTTCCATTCAGCATAATAGAATTTATGTCCTCGTAAATACATTTAAACTTCAAAAGTCTAAAATTAAATGAGATCATAGCAAAATCGGATATTTTTCACCCCTGAAATATTTTTTCTTTCTTTCCACATTTGAAGTGCATGCTGGTTGAAGCATGATAGCAAAATTAACATTAGCTGACGCCTATGATTTATGTTTAGTAATTAGGGAGATTTGCCTCATAACTCTCCAGAATCAGAAATAAATCAAGTACCGGAAAAAGGGGCGGGGGGAGACGCTTTTACCAAGACTAACACCTGGCTGTCATATATTGTAGCTTAAAAATAATTTTAAAAAGTAATCTGGAATTAGATTGATACTATTACCATATGTTGGAAATGGCAAAACTGAGGATAAGGTACAGTGGTGTGACTTTATTGTTAATTTGCTATTCTAACAATGATAATGTCATCAAAGATGGCATTAGAGTGGTGTTGTGTTGAAAACGTGAATAGTGAAATGGTGTCCTGGATACAGGCCACAATATTTTCTGAAGGTGGGTTTCTAGGTAAGGCACACAGCAGGTCCTACTAGGGAGTAATCTGTCTGTTACTGCTGCATCTTAATTTAAAGTGGTGGCATGAAAAGTGCCAGCATTCTGAAAACTACCCCTGGGATCAACTAGCCTAGTATTGCCCAGCACACAATAATAAGAAAACTTCTATTCTAATATAATCTAATACTTATTTATTTATTTATTGTTGCATTTCTATACCACCCCATAGCCGAAGCTCTCTGGTCTTTAGTCTTTAGCCTTAAAGAGCCACAATATACATTGTAATATTATACATATGATCTAAATATCATATATATTAAAATTATCTGAATTTCATATTCTTGTGAGCATTTTTTTAAACTTTTATCATGAGAGAAGTATTAGAGGCAAGAGGTTGTCAAGAGCGACAAGCATCTTATGCATGTCTATTCAGAAGTAAGTCCCACTTCTTCAATGGAGCCTTCTCCTTAGTAAGTGTGTTTAGGATTGTAACCTGAATCTATCTTTCAAATCTTTGAAATGTTGACAAGTATGTACAATTCTTTAGCTGTTTAATAAGCAAAGAAATGCCAGGATTGCATGTATCTCTGATTCCCTCGATGCCTTCTCTACTTCATAGTATATGTGCACATGAAATATCTAAAATTTCCCCATAATTATTTGCACCAAAGGAAGTGTATTGTTTCCCACCAAATCTCAGAAGCAATCTAATGCTGTCTTGCAACACTTTAAGCATCTTTTCTATAAGGTTAAATGATGGCTGGAATCAACAAATGTTCAGTTTCTAGTTTTTTTCAAAATCATTTTCAAGTACTGTTCAGCATGTTGCTGAGCTTCAGAATTAATCTCTCCAGTCATGCATTGAACTGTCTTCCACACCATGCCAACAACAACAGAAAATATCCAAGATGGTTGCATTGAGGGCAATAAAATGCACCAAAATGGCTTTTTAAATAATGTTGCCACAGTATGTTTCTTTAGCATCAACATTTTAACACCTTTTAAATTAGTATTTTCTTGGCACAGGAGAAACATCACCCTAGAAAACCTGAACTGGAAAAACATCAGAAATATACGCATATAGACAGAATATGGTTAACATAGCACTGGTGTATTTTTCTGTATGTTCTATGTTTATTTTAAATTTCTTTAATTTTTAATTACGAAACATATGTTAGTTGTTAACATTTGCCTTTTCAGGGCAAGATCTCTCCATGATTTTGTTTCCATTTACGCAAGGTTTAAATTAATTTATATTAAAGGAGTTCGTTATTGCCCCAAGTGTAATGTTGCGTACATTGGATGACGCTTTGTTTAGAGATAGGATGTGCTGATTTAGCACATATAATCCATACACCCATGCTGCTACTCAACTTGTTTGCACAGCAGATGGGAATAATCGGTACTTCCTGCAGAGTCCATGCTACAATGTCATTATAGAGATTGTGTCAGGAATGTATGAACCCTGTCTCAAAAATGTTACCAGTCATATCAGAACGCTTTTAACTTTCTTGAAATTCTTCAGAGGTTTTGCTCTAGCAAGTACTTCCAAATCTATTTTAATTTTTGCTTTGGGCAAAATTCAGTGCTAACGTAGGTTGACATCAGATGTTGTCCATAGCACAATTAGCAAAAGTTCTAATTATATCAACCCTTTTTGAGCTTCCTTCAGAATTCCTGAGACAAGCCTCCAAAATCACATTAAATTTTGTTGTTTTAGATGAAATTTTATTTCCGTTTTAATTAGTGACCTAACTAGTACTGAGTCTATATATGAACAATGTCGAGTGTATGTGTTTAGTTCCACAAGAGGCTGAAATGTAGACATCTTGTTTTGTGGAAATCTCTGTACTCTGTGGAAATACATTTGGCCTGTGAAATTGCTGACACACCCTTAGCTGCACATTTGTGAATGAGGCATTTTAATTAAAATCTAATTTTATTGAAGGAGCTAGCATCCCAATGATTAAACTTATGCCCCTTTAAAATACAGCTTACGAGGGTAGTAGGCTAAATCATTTGGGGCGCAATCCTATCTAGATAGGCGGCCGCCTCCAAACTCGGAGGCGACTGCCTATCCAAAGCAAGGCAGGAGAAGCACCAGGGGGATCATTCCCTCCATGACTCTCCTGCCCTGCTTTTTCTGCTAGTCAGCCGTTTTTGGCTGTCTAGGCGTGGGGGGGGGGCGAGCAGGAGAAGCGGTTGCTGTACGACACATAGGATATGTCGTACAGGCAGATTCTCTCTCCCTGCCCTGGAACACCCCCAACCTGCCCCTTTTCAGCTGCTCCGCGCTCCTCTTCCAAGCGCGGAGGATGGGGCTTCTCCGCACTGCCTCTGAGGCAACGCAGATGTGGGGGGAGATCAGTTTTGCAAGAACTGACCTCGAAGCATGGGCTCTGAGGTTGGTTTCCGGAAAACAGCATATCCTATGGCCATCTAGCCACTGTCTAGCGGCCATAGGATTGCTCCCTCCATCTCCAAAAGCATCTCAACTGAAGCTCTCTCATGGGTTACACCATTCGTTATTCTCTTGTACAAGCTTCCATGCTAAAGACTTAAAGTATGGAGCGAGCATTGAGTTCTGTCCTTTATTAAATCGGTTAAATTATATTCTTACCTTACTTCAAGATTCTGGGTGGGGTGGGGTAGGGGAAGAGAAGGGTTTATTTATTTATTGCATTTATATCCTGCCTTTTTTTCTTCTTGCAAGGAACCCAAGGAGGCTTACATTATCCTCCTCCTCTCCATTTTCTCCTCACAACAACCCTGTGAGGTAGATTTGGCTGAGAATCTGTGAATGGCCCAAAGTCACATAGTGACCTTCCATGGCCAAGTGGGGACTAGAACGCAGATCTCCCAGCTCAACACTGTCACCATTACACCACACTGGCTCTGTGTTACAAAAAACCTGTGGTCACCAGGGATGTTGTTTTACCCTCTACTTCTACTAGGGATGTGTTGGAGAAATCTGCAACAGATTCGGAATGTAGCAGATTTCAGTGAATCCAACCTGCAGATTCTGCAGTGGACCAACCTTTTCCAAGTCGCATGGATATCCTCAGACTTGCAGACTGGTTTTTTTTTTTTTACTTTTTGTGGGAGTTGCAGAAGGGTGTTCTTGTGCTAATGCACGTTTGTACTAATGCACACTTGGAAATGAACAAAATTTTCATACAAAAAATCTGATTCCATCAATGAATGAATGATGAAATGAAAGACACCTGACAATCTGTGAAACACAGATGAAACAGATTTACAAAATCTATTGCAGCCCTAGTTTGTATTCAATTATATGCCCATAAACTCTAGAGAAGCCTATACATTACAATACCAAAATAGTAACAGCTTTGAAACAGGCAAGCAACGTATAAAGTGTGGCACAGTTGTATAATCAAATGCAGCAAATCTTTGCAGGATAACAGCTTTTTCTGCAGTGATCATTGTGCAGAGCAGGCAGGCTGGGATATAGCAAATCAAAGAATAAGGTGAGGTATTCAACAAGAATCTATTTTCCTCCTTGCTGTCTCAAAAGTTCTTGTAAACCTTTTAAGTTTCCTGGCACATTCATACAACTCTGTTGTGCCCAATACAGTTTGGTCTCCAAAGTATGGGTTCCCAAGTAGAATGGAGTAAGGTTTCTATGTGAAGAGATAAGAAACCATTGTAACTGACCCAACATCTGAAACAGTCCTCCCGTCCCTTTACCACCTGATCATTTAGACAATATTTGCTCACTAGTAAGTACTTTGGGGCCACTTCATGGATCACTGCCTTGTTGTGGCGAAGAGGTTTGCGTAACTCAGTGAAGCCATAAGCTATGCCATGCAGGGCCACCCAAGACGGACAGGTCATGGCGGACAGTTCTGACAAAATGTGGTCCACTGGAGAAGGAAATGGCAACCCACTCCAGTATTCCAGCCAAGAAAACTCCATGGAACGTATCACAAGGCTAAAAGATATGACACCGGAAGATGAGCCCCTCAGGTTGGAAGGTGTCCAATATACTACTGGGGAAGAGCAGAGGGTATTTCCAAGTAGCGCCAGAAAGAGTGAAGCAGCTGGGCCAAAGCCAAAAGGACACTCAGCTGTGGATGTGTCTGGTGGTGAAAAGAAAATCCGATGCTGTAAAGAACAATATTGTTTAGGAACCTGGAATGTCAGATCAATGAATCAAGGTAAGCTGGAGGTGGTCAAACATGAGATGGCAAGATTGAACATCGACATCTTGGGAATCAGCGAACTAAAATGGACAAGCATGGGCGAATTTAATTCAGGTGACCATTATATCTACTACTGTGGGCAAGAATCCCTTAGACAAAATGGAGTAGCACTCAAAGTCAATAAAAGGGTGGGAAAAGCAGTACTGGGGTACAATCTCAAAAACGATAGAATGATCTCAGTACAAATCCAAGGCAAACCATTCAACCTCACAGTAATTCAAGTCTATGCCCCAACCACTGAGGCCGAAGAAGCTGAGGTTGATCGGTTCTATGAAGACCTACAACACCTTCTAGAACTAACACCAAAAAAAGATGTCCTTTTCATCATAGGGGATTGGAATGCTAAAGCAGGAAGTCAAGAAATCACCGGGATAACAGGCAAGCATGGCCTTGATGTACAAAATGAAGCATGACAAAGGCTAATAGAGTTTTGCCAAGAGAACATGCTGATCATAGCAAACACACTTTCCCAACAGCACAAGAGACAACTCTACACATGGACATCACCAGATGGTCAATATCGAAATCAGATTGATTATGTACTTTGCAGCCAAAGATGGAGAAGCTCTATACAGTCAGTAAAAACAAGACCTGGAGCTGACTGTGGCTCAGATCATGAGCTTCTTGGTGCCAAATTTCGGCTTAAATTGAAGAACGTAGGGAAAACCACTAAACCAGTCAGGTATGACCTAAATCATATCCCTGATGAATATACAGTGGAGGTGAGGAATAGATTTCAGGCATTAGACCTGATAGACAGAGTGCTTGAGGAACTATGGACGGAGGTCCGTAACCTTGTTCAGGAGGCAGCAACGAAATCCAACGAAATCCCAAAGAAAAAGAAATGCAAGAAAGCCAAGTGGCTGTCTGATGAGGCTTTACAAGTAGCTGAGGAAAGAAGGGAAGCTAAAAGCAAAGGAGAAAGGAGAAGATATATCCAACTGAATGCAGAGTTCCAGAGAATAGCAAGGAGAGACAAGAAGGCCTTCTTAAATGAACAATGCAAAGAAATCGAGGAAAACAATAGAATGGGAAAGACTAGAGATCTTTTCAAGAAAATCGGAGATCTCAAGGGAAAGTTTTGTGCAAAGACGGGCATGATAAAGGACAAAGAAGGCAGGGACCTAACAGAAGCAGATGAGATTAAGAAGAGGTGGAAAGAATACACAGAAGAACTATACAGGAAAGATCTTAATGTCCCTGATAGCCATGATAGTGCAGTCACTGAACTTGAGCTGGACATCCTAGAGAGTGAAGTCGAGTGGGCCTTAGGAAGCATTACTAGCAACAAAGCTAGCGGAGATGACAGTATTCCAGCTGAGCTATTTAAAAACCTAAAAGATGATGCTGTTAAAGTGCTGCACTCAATAAGCCAACAAATTTGGAACACCCACTCAACAGTGGCCACAAGACTGGAAAAGGTCAGTTTACATTCCAATTCCAAAGAAGGGCAATGCCAAAGAATGTGCAAACTACCATACAATTGTGCTCATTTCACATGCCAGCAAGGTTATGCTCAAAATCCTACAAGCTAGGCTTCAGCAGTATGTGAACTGAGAACTACCGGAAGTACAAGCTGGGTTCCGAAGAGGCAGAGAAACTAGAGATCAAATCGCCAACATTCGCTGGATCATGGAGAAAGCAAGAGAATTCCAGAAAAACGTCTATTTCTGCTCATTGACTATGCTAAAGCCTTTGATTGTGTGGATCACAACAAATTGTGGCAAATTCTTAAAGTGATGGGAGTACCAGACCACCTTACCTGTCTCCTGAGAAACCTGTACGAGGGTCGAGAAGCAACAGTAAGAACCGGACATGGAACAACTGATTGGTTCAAAATTGGGAAAGGAGTACGACAAGGCTGCTATTGTCGCCCTGCTTATTTAACTTATATGCAGAGTACATCATGAGAAACGCTGGGTTGGATGAATCACAGGTTGGAATTAAGATTGCCGGAGAATTATCAACAGCCTCAGATACGCAGACGATAGCACCCTAATGGCAGAAAGCGAAGAGGATCTAAAGAGCCTCTTGTTGAGGGTGAAAGTGGAGAGTGCAAAAGCTGGTTTGAAACTCAACATTAAGAAAACTAAGGTCATGGCATCTGGCCCCATCACTTCCTGGCATATAGAAGGGGAAGAAATGGAAGCAGTGACAGATTTTATTTTCTTGGGCTCCAAGCTCACCGCAGATGGTGACTGTAGCCATGAAATTAAAAGACGCTTGCTCCTTGGGAGCAAACCTAGACAGCATAGTAAAAAGCAGAGACATCACCTTGCCGACAAAGGTCCACATAATCAAAGCTATGGTTTTCCCAGTAGTAACATATGGCTGTGAGAGCTGGACTATAAGGAAGGCTGAGACCCGAAGAATTGATGCTTTCGAATTGTGGTGCTGGAGAAGACTCTTACGAGTCCCCTGGACTGCAAGGAGGTCAAATCAGTCCATCCTAAAAGAAATCAACCCTGACTGCTCATTGGAAGGACAGATACTGACGCTGAAGCTCAAATATTTTGGCCACCAAATGCGAAGAGAAAAGTCACTGGAAAAGACCCTGATGCTGGAAGGGGATGGCAGAGGATGAGATGACTAGATAGCATCACCGATGCAATGAATATGAACTTGAGCACACTCTGGGAGAGAGTGGAGGACAGGAAGGCCTGGTGTGCTATGGTTCATGGGGTCACGAACAGTCAGACATGACTTAACGACTGAACAACAAAGTACTTTGGGGAGAGGGTTCTAGTCCTTCCCTCTACTGTTATCGAAGTCCTTTGGGACCCTAACGCCTCCCACTGCCTTGCTTCATTCGATATTCTTTTCTACTCTCCGCTCACCATTCTATCCCATTCACCCACTCATACATGCATACATAATGGACCAACCTGTCTGCATTTTTTTTAGGATAAGCTGCTTAAGAGACAGTTTTGGCTTGAACGTAGCACAATCCTATGCAGGTTTATTTGGAAGTAAGTCCCAGGTTACATCAAGGAACTTCTTAACTAGAGATGTAAGAACTCACCCTAGCTCAGTTTCTCCGGGCACTCACTGAAGCAGCGTGCCTGCTCGCACACCCCCGGACCCGTGCTCGGGCCACCCACGAGCTCAGTGAGTTCCCTGGGCTCACCACGATCCCATTTGGTGAGCATCGGCCATTTTCGCACCTTTGCTTTGTACATAAAACAGGAAGTTAAAAATGCACATATTTAAATATGTGCAGTTTGGAGCTGGGAAAGCTAAATAAGCACAATATTAGAAGTATCCCTCTAATATTGCACTTATTTAGCTTTCCCAGCTCCATTCTGCACATATTTAAATATGCACATTTTTTAACTTCCTGTTTTACGTAGAAATCAAAGGTGCGAAAATGGCGGGCACTCACCAAACGGGATCGCGGTGAGTCCTGGAGACCGCAAGTGGGAACAAGCGGGGGCGAACAAGGAGTGTCTCGGCGAACACGGTCCAGGAGTGGTGAGCAGGGGGAGCCTGACGAAATCCCGGACCCAGTCGGGTGCCTGCGACATCCGTAATCTCACCCCATTCCAACCTCCCAGACCACTATGATCTTCAGGGGAGGCCCTGTTGCCCATGCCACAGCCTATGGATTTCTGTTTGGCAACAATGGGCTTTTTCTTCAGTGGCTCCCACCCTGAGGAATGAATGAGCTTCCTTCTGAGGTATGTCAGGCCTCAATACTGCCGTGTTTTAGGCATTTACTGAAAATGTATATGTTTGCTTTGGCTTTCCCCAGCCATGAACTATCTTTGTACCAACCTCCTATATGTGTGTGTGTGTGTGTCTTTTGTAAACTGCTTTGGGATTTATTTCAAATGTGAAGCAGTATATTCATAATAATAACAATAATAATAATATTCAGTGTGGCTTACTCCTTAGTAAGTGTGCCTAAGAACTGCATCCAGTGAAAGGTAAATTATTAATTATTTATTATTATTTCTTCGTCTTCCTCTTCTTCACTTATACAGCCTAAAATTAAAAGATAAGACAGTCCTTGCCTGCAAGCTCATAATTTAACAGACACAATGCAAAAGGAAAAAGGAATGCAAAGGAAAGTGGTAAGTAACAAGGTGCAGGTACCACACACATTAGCCATTTAGGGCGCAATCCTATGCATGTTTAGACAGAGAAAAAGCCTACAACTCCAAGGGCTTATTGGGGCATGCTGGGAGTTGTAGGACTTTTTCCTGTCTAAACATGCATAGGATTGTGCCTTAGATATTTGCTGTTATATAGCAGTGCTATTACAAATAAGATAACATGGAATATTAAATAATACACATTGCTCAGTAACCTTCTCCACTGCCCATATTTTCAGATACTGTGGAACACATTTTCATTTCTCAGAAACCTATAGAAATGTTTTTTAAAAGCAAGTAAAATATTCTGTTTGAGAGTTGCATATGCCACTTAATTCAGGCTATGTGCCACTTAGCAAAGACCAAAGCGGCAAGTGGCAATGAGGGGGCAAATGTTAATTGAACTGCTGTGCTGCTGTAAGCATGGAGAATAGCCACCAGCAGAAACAAGATGGCTGCCCCAGACATGCCCTATTAGAGCTAGAAGATCACATCCTAAGGTCTGCAAGGGCTTATGGGTTATAAGGAAATCATACACAGATGACTAATTTTTTTATGGTTCACAGCCAAGCAAAGTGAAATTCAGCAGCTGTTCAGGACAAGTGACCACTCTAACGGCTGCAATATAACCCACTAAATAGAGAGGGAATTGCATGAGAGCAAGAGGTTAGCTGTGATTATTGGCAGGTGAGTGCTTTATTGAAGTTGAAAGACCATTAACATTGATGGAGTAATTATTTCAACTTGAAAGTAATTACCTTGATGGGTGATAACTTCTCCAGTGTTCCCAGATTGGATTGGGCCAAACAATTGTGAACTCCTGAAGCCTAAAAAAATATTACAACAATACTGCAATGTTTAAATTGCTGAAATCACTGTTAGAGTATTTTAATTATGCCTAACAGTGGAGAGATTTTTTTAACTTACAGCAACCAGTGAACTCTCAAGTAGAGAGAGACATTTGCTTTCCAATCCAAATGAAATGACCCACACCCGACACATGCTCAAAGTATTCATGTTATTTGAATTCAGCTTTTAAGATGCAAGGCTCACTTTCTGAATGGAATCGCTTCGCCGACCCTGGCTTTACTGTATCTTTGAAGAGAGGAGGCACCAGTACAAAACATAACATTGTTAATCTGTGAATCATAAGAGCTTGATAGAGGTATGTTAAAGAAGTATACCTTGTAATCAAAGGGGCTTTCCAAATTTGTCAGTATCTTACTTCTCCGGATTATTTGTCATTGATTGTCAAGGAGCTGGATGGCCGTGCTCAGGGATAGGCATGCATCAGGGTATAATCAGGATGTGCAGGTGGCTGATTGGCATTGTGCTTGCTGGTTGCACCCTTGACCTCCATACATTCAGCAATATCATTTTCATGGAGTCTACAGTGATCTGGTACCCTAGAGAATGGAAGGTCTCAGACTAAATGTACAGTAGCCTGTGCATATTTGATATATGTATGTAGGATCCATGAAAGCAGTGCAGTTGGACATGTGAGAGTCACAGACAAATCCAGCATGGATGTCCCCAGTCACCCCCTGCTTGCTACCTGTCCTGAATATGTAGCTGGAGCCAAGTAACTCAATGTCTGCTGTTAACCCAGCAAAGGTCCATCGAAGACTGACAGCTCATATACTTGCTGACCTGGTTAACCAGTTACAGCTGGGTCTGCTACTTCATTGGCTACAGCTGGGTCTTCCTCCTCATGAGTAGACACTTGTGTCTGTGTAGACCCTTCTTCCTGAGTAGACCTTGGGTGAAAGGAGCTTCTTGCAGCCAGGAAGATGCTCTGACAACAGCTCTGAGCATCCTACCTGGTCCATTACCACCAGAGCTCTGGAGTGCTGTGGGATGAGAGCGGAGAGACAGGAACCACAGGATGGGGCTGCAGGGGTTCTGCGGGACCTCAGGCAAAGCATTCCTGCATCAGGACTCCTCCGGTTGTCCCGTGACTTCTGTGGGAGTGGGCTTTGTGGTGGAATTCAAATCTTCCCCCCCCCCTCCTCAAAAGAGCTCTCCCCTGCACTTCGGTCAGTTGGGAACCTAACACTACCACCTTTCAGAGTGTTCAGGGTGGTTCACACAACTTTTAAAAAACTATCATAAAACATGTTAAAAATTGGAGCCAGTGTAGTGTAGTGGTGAGAGTGACGGACTGGGAGCCCGGAGATCCGGGTTCTAGTCCCCACTTGGCCATGGAAGCTTACTGGGTGACTTTGGGCCAGTCACAGACTCTCAGCCCAACCTACCTCACAGGGTTGTTGTTGTGAGGATACAATGGTGAGGAGGAGGATAATGTAAGCCGCCTTGAGTTCCTTGCAAGAGGGAGAAAGGCGGGGTATAAATGCAATAAATAAATAAATAAATAAATAAATAAATAAAATAAAAATAAAATTTAAAAAGCCAGCAGTTAAGATAGCAGCAACAGTTTAAAACTACAATTTAAAAGCACAGGCCAGTCTCAAATTAATTAATTAAAAGCATCTGTAAACAACCAGGTCTTTGGAACCTGTTTAAAAATGACTGACAAGGGAGTCAGGCACTCTTCCTGCAGGAGGGAGTTCCATAATGATTGGGCTATCTCAGAAAAAGCCCTGTCTCTTGTGTTCACCCACCTCATTGGAGGCCCTCTGTGCCAATCTTAGGGTGCAGGCAGGTTCATACAAGTAGGCAGTCCTTTAAATAACCTGCTCCCTGGCTTTAAAGGTAATTGCCAGCACTTTAAACTGGGCCTGGATGGACCCTGGCAACCATTGCAGCTGCCATAGGACCCGTGTTATCTGCTCTAAGAGTCTAGCCCTCTCAAGCAGCCGGGAGGCTGTATTCTGCACCAGTGGAAGCTTATGAACTGTCTTTAAAGGTGTGAATGACTCTCTAGACCACTTTGTCTAGATAGGGATATAGCTGGTGAGTCAGCTTAAGCTGATAAAAAGCACTTCTGGCCCCTGACACCACCTGCACCTTCATAGATAGCTCTGGGTCTAGGATGACCCCAAGCTGCACACTTGGTCCTTCAGGGAGAGTGCAACCCCATCCAGCATTTGATGGCATTGATTCAAGTCAGAATAAATGCAAGTGGGTTTCTCAGCAAAATGTAATGCAAATTTGTCACAGTGAGCCTTCGAGGGTTTAGTCTGATCTCCTGAGCCTAGAAAACAATCTGCTAGCGGACATAGGGCAATCTACATTACAACTTTAAACTGGTTTCAAACCTGTTTTTAGTGATTATGGCTACAAAATACAGGAATTCTGGGAATTGTAGCTCTAGGAAGAGGGGCCGCTTGGGTAGGGGACAGGGGTCCCTAGCAAAGAATTCTTAGTACCCTCATGAAACTGCAGGATCCCTTTAGATAACCGGTTTGAAACCAGTTTAAAGTTGTAATGTAGATCGCCCCATAGTGTAGATGCAGGTATGGCGGGGAAAGTGGAGACTGGTGCTCTGATGTTGGTGGGGCTGTAATTCTATTATGGGTTTCAGTCAGAACCACCCAGAACTTTGAAGGATCTATCCAACATGCTGAACCCATTTTGAGGATAGGGTTCAGCACCTTGTATAGCTCCTTTGGAGTTCTGGCTGGTTCTGATTAAAACCCAGAATGGAAGCACAGCCCCACTGAAATTGGAGCCACCAGCCTCTGCTGGTTTCTTCACCACCATCATTGTCACTGGGTAAACCCTAAGGTGGTTTCTTGCCCATGGTCAGTTGTACTTCTCACAGTTTCTTTTTGCCACCTGCAGTTTAGTTCTTGAGCCAACCATTTCATTGCTCTCAGAACATCCAAGTACCAAGGAGCCAATATGGCTCTATGATCGGGTTGAGGTGATCATATTAATAGCCTGAATAATCTCCCAATTCCAAGCAAAGACCAGGGCCTCAACAGGACTAAAACTTCAGTAAACTCAGAGCTCAGGAAGCCATCCAGTTCTGGGGATGCAAATCAAAATTGATCTTCTGCCCCTGCAAGGGCTAAGAGTAGACAACAGCTCAGACTTGATCAAATGCTAATCCATCCATAGCAACTGAGCTCTTTGTAGCTCTCCCATCCATGGATCATTGTCCCCTGAACCTGTACAGAAAACCAAGTCCAATATGTCTTGAACCACATACATTGGGCCAGATATTATTTGAAACAGACTCAGGGTTGTGATAGTGGCCATGAAATCCTCTGCCACCCCAGACAAGGTGGCCTCAACTTCTATGTTGAAGTCCCTCAAGAATTGAGGGTCCTCAATGTCACCTCCAAGATCACCTCCGCCAGCTCAGGCAGGGAGACTGTTTAAAAATATGGTGGATGGTACACCAACTGAATCTCCATTCTGTTTTGAGTTCCCAATGCCAGGTATAGACACTGACTGACTGTTGGATAGGGTCTCTGACCAGAGAGATGGAATCTTTATAGACAAAGGCCACTCTGTCTCTCCCTGTGGCATCAAACTGAGCTTGGTGCTGTGCCTTGTAATCTGGTGGACACATCTGGGAGAGATGTATATCTTCCCCCTTCATCTAGCAAGATTTCAGTTATATATGCCAGGCACGTTCATCCTGGATTAGTGCACAGATATTCATCACCTTCCCATTGGCCAATCTGGCACTCATCAGCAGCACCTTAAGACCCTATAAGCCTTTTTTTTCTGTACAAGTCCCTGGGAAGATGGAATGTCATTACTCCAAGGGGCATTTGTGGATACAGTTTGAATGGCCATGTATTGGCGCTTGGACAACCCTATAAACCTGTACATAATGGTGTTTTTCTGTGAATCTAGGTCTTTTTTTTCTACATTGCAAAATGTATGTGTAGTGGGGAAATGGGACAGAACAGACTCAGGAAGGAACTAAATCGAAAGTGACACAGATGGATCGGAAACTGGCCGATGCAACCATCCCTAGTTGAGACTCTGGCTTTCTCCCAGCAGCTTCCAAAGATACAGATGTAGAGACCTGTGTGAATGCTGGTTTAGCTGTCAGTCTTTCCCATATTTCATGTGGGCTTGCTGGTTTTTATTTTTTTAAGTGCTGCAGGTGAACATGCATATGACTGTCTGTGTATCTGTCACCAACTTATTTAATTAACAAAAAGGAAATGCCTTTTAAAGTGCAGAACCACTCCACAGTTGTGGGTGGGTGGTGTTGGTTGACCTTACTGAGAGCTAGTCAGTGAGCACTGTGCAGAGCTGGCTGCTTCTGCAAACTTACAGAACCTTTTTTATTTCTCCAGAGCAGGGCCATCTCAAGGTATTTTGGAGCCCTAGCAAAGGTACAATTTTGCCCCCCTGCCCCCACTACTGTTATTAGTTAATGAACAACATGAAATTGGTTGATGTGGGCGGGGGGCATGAGTGTCCTGGAATATTGATACCTTCTATTTTTAATTTCTTTCTCTAACATGGCAACATTTGTCACTGTACTGTAAGGTGTTTTAAACATGTGTTTGGAACATAGTACATACATCCTTTCAACCAGTGGTCCAAACCCCAGACCCACTTCTGATTCCCAGCCTGCAACATGGATCCCACTTTCACATATTCACTTTTTGTTTATATGCGGTGAACATGCACAAACCCTTCTTTGAACACACATTCTCCTGATCCATGAACAACTCCCATTGCACAGAGAATCAAATGACTTCAAGATTGTGAGTGCAAAGCAGTGAGGGTAGGAATCCACAGAGCCAAAAAACCCTGATTATGATGATAATAGTATCTTCAGAGCAATAACACAGAAAAGCAGTCTTTGGAACCCAGCAGCAACCCATTGCAAAAGGAGACACTGAGAGATGATAATAATGATAATGTCCTCAGACTTACACAGAAAGGCATCCAAATTCCATCTCTTTTGCTGAGCATCTTCACAGACACCCCTTTCCATTACTCCTCAGAAGTAACAGTGAGAAGCAGCATCGTGAAATGATCCAGTTTATGCATATCTACTCACAAATAAGGAGTGGATTACTTAGGAGTACTTGCCCAAGCAACAAACAAAAATTAAATAGACCCTCCCCACTCACCCTTCCAAAAAACCCCAAAAGGAAATGAATTAAAAATATGTATACAATAAAATAGGAATACAACATTCCTACCTCTGGGTGCTGCTTTAGCTTTACTTCCAGTTGTTGTTTTTTTGTGGGGGGGAGGCATTCTGGGCAAGATGCTGCCCCATATCCTGATCAGTCCATCAGTTGCTCACTTCCACCCCACCATCATGTTTCAGCAGGAAGGGAATAAATGGGTCCCTTTTTAAATAGGTAACTATTTTACAGAGGTAATTGGAGCAAAGGTCCAGTACATGCAACAACCTCTGTACAAATTTTTTGGGGAGGGAAGAAGTTGGGGGGGGAGTTAGGAAAAGAAAACCATTTGTTCCCTCCCCACCCAAGTCTTCTGCCCCCTTACCAGTAGTGAGAGTAGATATTGGTGGCTGTGGTTGTGGGGGGCTCCAAACAAGCCCCATGCAGACAGCAGTATTGCCAAGGCAAGGCATGGCACATAGTACAGGAAAACACTGCATTGGCCAGTCCAGGCTGCAGCCATGCACAATATTATTATTATTATGTTGTTGTTGTTGTTGATATTTCTATACCACCCCATAGCCAAAGCTCTCTGGGTGTTTTACTGAGATTAAAACACTAGAATACCATATTAAACCACAATATTTTCCCTAGAGTGAGAGGAGCTGTGAGCTGAATTAAGGCCCTGGAGAAGTGAGAGGGCAGGCCTCTACCTGCTCCAGTTCCCTCATTGGCTGCACACAACCCAAAGTTAGTGAGCTGATTGGTTCACTAGGGAAAATATTGTCAATTCAATGGCATGTGGCTGCAGCCTGGACTGGCCAATGCAGCGCTTCCCTTTCCTGTGTGCCAAGCCTTGCCCAACCATGGCTGCTGCTGCCCGCCTGGTGGTCATTTGGCACCCTGGATCACTTGGTGCCCTAGACTGCTCACTTTGCCTCTCACTAGCAATGACCTTGCTCCAGAGCCTGACCCTGAAAAGAATAGGCATGTTTGAACACAGTGCCCACATTCAGACAATGATACCTTGGATTAATAAGATGAGATATGTATCTCATGGCCCTGTGCTCAGTGGCTTTGGTCCTCCTTTCACACATGCATACAAGTCAGGAAGTCTTCAGTTAGCTATAGTTTCCCATTACATCCAAACTAGGAAACCATAGTAATGGCTTCTGAACAAGCCATGGTTTGAAGTTGGCTTAATGTCCTGGCTTGTTCCAAAGCCATTAACCGTAGCTCCCTGAACAAAACAGGAAACTAAATTTAACTGAAGAGTTCCTGGCTTGTTTTCCAGCTTGTGCAAAGGAGGAAGTGAAGTGGTAGTGTGTGGGGTCATAAGGATTGTTAATATCTTCATATGTTCTGGCTTATTAAGCTGAGATATCGTTGTCCAAATGCAGCCAGTGAGGGCATTTCCAGAACAGCCTGTCAGCTCTTGAAAGAGTACATGTTTCTTCATGGGACTTCATTGCAATAGAGGAACCTTTTCTTCATGCAGAATTAACTTGATGGAATTCATTGCCACATGATGAGAATAGCTATTACCTTAGATGGTCAGGAATTGCCAGAGAGGGAAGGGAGACAAAAACTTCAATGAGAAGAGGAGTAGGCCCAGTGCGTGTTAGCAGAAGCAGAACTGAAGATGTTTGTGGAATGGTTAGCATGACACTGCACTAGTCACATTTGAAAGAAGTGATCATGTAAGTGATGCTGGCATGGAGAGTAACTGTATCAGCAGCCCCACCCACATGATCTGCTTTACTGGAGTAGTGTGGGAGCTGCCAAGGCATGACTGCTCTGAGACTGCTGGTGGTAATGTATTGGGCAAAGGGCAAAAGCTTTTTGCCCAACACATTACCAGGTTGCATCTATGGCAGGAAGCAGCAGTGTGCTGCAACTTGTTTGTTTCTTGGCCCAGAGAGACATGCCTGACCTGGAAGTTCCTACAGGGCTTACGTTGTTTGTCTTGCACTTTTATTCTTTAAACCAAGCTCAGTAGTGGTACATAGACTGAATTCCTGCATGGCAGAACCTGCTCGGGCTGGAAAGACTTTTTAAATCTATCTCCCAGATGTATTTGGATGGCCACTGTTTAAGAAAGAATGCCAGACTAGATGTCATGATATAGCAAGGCTGAAACGACCAGATCAAAGTAACCAAATCCAAGGGAATGGAAGATCACACAGCTTCCGCCTTTCTTTATTTTGCCATACTCTTTTTCTTTCAGTGGTCTCACTCTTCTTAGAGATCTCCTTTCTGTGTTTCCTGGCCTCAGGAAGCAATTTATCCCAGAAGCTAGCCAAAACCTTGCAACAATCCCTCCTTGTCTCACCTTTTGTTATGGGTGCCATCTTACGTTTGGCAGTTGTCATACCTGTTTGTGAACGGCTGTGTAAATTAAGTGGATTATATAAAAGTTAGCCATAGCAATTATAATAATTTCACTGAACAGATGCCCTATGTCTCCAAAAAGTCACATCACATTATATATTTAAAAACCTAAATGTTAGTTTTTGACAGGAATCAGGTAATGAATTTTCCAGTATATGTTCCTATTCAGTGATTATGGCTCTGAGTTTTATTTTTTGCTAGAGCAATTACTAAAGTCATGGCTGATACCTATGCCCAATAGACCTTGGTTCTGTTTTTCCGTTCCCTTTCTTTTTTTTAAGGATAGTTATTGATCTCTTGCTGAGCTGAGATTTCAGTTTTATGCCAGATAGCTTGATTAATGGGTTGGTTTCTGTAAGTGGACTGAATGGGGATAGGAAGCACGGGCAGGCCATACTGCCAACCCTAAATCCGTCAAGACACATAGCTCATTATGAAACAGTTATCAAGTATACATGAAAAATTAATTGGGCTCAGTTTGATTCTGAAAAGAATCAGCCTTCTACTTGGCGGTCCCCCCAATCTTTCCAGATGTTGCGCACCAGCCCCTCGAGGAACAGCGAAGGGAGATGTATTAATACGTTGTATTGATTAGATCAAGACCCCTGACAGTTATTTGTAGAGATACCATCTGGCGGCTGTTCGAATTCCTTCACCAAAAACAGGACGTGACATGTTATTAATCTCAACTCTCTAAGTATAGACAGTTGCCTTTTCTGCTAAACCGCATTTTACCATTCCGTAGGAGATGAATGCAGACCTGAAGGGTGCTGAAATTAAGGTTATTACACAAATTGAGCCATATGGTCCAAATATTTCAGCAAGAAAATTGCCAGGCAATAAAAATTGCTCCTGCCTTCCTAATGGTGTAAATTACAGTTTAACCATGGCTCTAATGATGTCCTTCTGCCGCGCTTAACTACTGTTACATGAAGGACATTGTTTTAAAAATATAAAAAACAAGTAAATGCCAGCAGCGTGTTTTACAATCTGTTAGTGTGTCATTAAGAACACTGTCAGAATTACATAAACATAATGGCAGGCAACCTAGCATACAAAAGAACAAGTATGGAAATAGAGTGTCTTGAAAACTCAGTAGCGTCAAGAGCTCTTTTGTTTTTTGGATCTACTCCAATCTGTAGTTACTTCTGCTCATCACATTCCTCAATGGATTAAAAAAATGCATTCATTATGCAAATTCATATGGAAGCTACAATCCAAATGTCTATGTGGAAAAGGTCATCATGTACACCCTAGGCTTTGTCTCTAGTTTTCCCCAATAGCAACTCCACCTTGGTTCACCTGCAGGGTCTCAGCTGAACAGCTGTATAGATTATACAGCCTAGCAACATATATGCACTAAATTGCATCCATGATCACCAATTTATAACTTTAGTGGGACAGTGCAAATCAACAAGAATTAACAGATTTGTTATATATACATTTTGCCATCTAAAGTACTGATTTGGATTCTTTCTGATATGTGACTTTTTGTGATTTGCTATGGTTAATTTAGAAAATATCAAACTAAAGATGCTTTAGAGGCCAAATTGCTAGACAAGGACTTGAGACGTTTGGTTTCTCTTTCCTGGGCTGCTATAGGTAAGCTGTTTGTCTTTAGCAAACCTGTATAAAATACAATCCTAATCTAAGGAAGTCAGTAGAAGTTTTGCCTTTGATGTTAGTGGTTGCAGGAGTGCAGGCTGGGGGCGATATTTATCACAAAGGTTATGTGGCTTCAAACCTGCTTTCCAGATGTACACACAGCGGAGAGCTGAGTCCAGTCCAGCTCCCAGGCACGTGTACCATAACTTACTAAAAAAAATTGGATCTGTTTTCTTCTTTTAATCCACCTTAAAGTATTACTACAATAATTGGTTTTGGCCAAGATCCAGAGGGTTACAGAGAAATCCCCCCCCCCATTTTCTTCCCCAACTACTACACAGTATCAAAAGCTGTTTTGAAAGTCCAGCTCAATGTGGTGACACTTAGAGAGAAGGATTATCTGTTGTCTGGAAGAAAAAAAATTAGAAAAAAACCAGGAGCACAAGTGTAATGTAATGAAATGGTGCTTGGTAGACTGACGCCCTTTGCCCCATCTGCCTATTTCTTATCAGCATGGCAATGATTGCCAAGGCACACATGCAGGTTGCCCAATCACAAGATGTGCTTAGGTCAGTTTACCGGAAGCAGCAGATCCTCTTGAACGTTCCTTTGCAATCATAACATTGCTTCCTTGCTGAAATAAACAGGGCAGCAGCTTGCTAGTACAAGAGCTCCATACATGTGCTGGAGTACGCATGGGACTCTGGTGTGTGCTGTTATTCAAACATTATCGTTCGTTGAGCATTACTCTATTCAAGACATCTTTTAAAATTATTTGGTGCTAATCCGTTTATAAATATCACTTCTGGGACATCATTAACTTTGTTGTGTATATTATAGTTCATTGGATGCCAGACCCACATCTTTTAAAACTTTCTGAATTATTATTGTTGTCATTATGTTATATCATTTTGTAATTATTTACTTTAGCAGTTGATCCTTCTTTTCTGAGACATCGTGTCTGTTTCCTTTGGAATATAATGGTATTAGTTGTGGAGAGGAGGGAGTCTAGTTGTGAATTATCTGCAGGCTGTGCTATCTCTGTCTGCTTAGCAGCAGATAAAAAATGTTCTTTTTTGCTAGGCATCATAAGGAAGTGACAATGAGTCAGCATCACAGAAAAAAGGAAATAAAACTATTTAAGCATGATAAATATTGTTTGCTACTTTGCGCTGTAATAGTATAGGTAGCCCAGATGTGCTTTGCCTGTGTGATATAATTTATGAGTTAATTCTAAGTGTGATGTAACTGAGGAGGTGATCGATATTTTCATATCACGGGATGTGGAGTAGACTAACATTGGATACAACCCATTGATTTGAATTAGAGCTACAACATTTAATCAATAAAAAAACATTTTAATTGACATAAGCTGCAATCCTACACCCAGTTATCTGGAAGTAAGACCCGTTGGATACAAAAGGGCTAACTTCTGAATAAACATGCATAGGAATACATGGCAAAAGGGGTGCAATAACTTCTAAAAATGGGAAAGGTAACAGCGTTCCATGCACCTTGGTGTTCAGTCATGCCGGCCACATGACCACGGAAGCGTCTTCGGACAGCGCTGGCTCTTTGGCTTAGAAATGGAGATGAGCACCGCACCCTAGAGTTGGACACGACTGGTTGGGGGCACGTTTACCTATAAGGGGATTAGACAAATTTCAGTGGCTATTCATCATGATGGCTACATGCTACCTCAAGTATGAGAGGCAGTGTGCATGTGTTTACCAGTGGGGAACATGAGCGGGAGGGTGCTATTGCACCCATGTCCTACTTGTGGACTTCCCAAGGTTCAGCTGGTTGGCCACTGTGTGAACAGAATGTTGGACTAGATGGAGCCTTGGTCTGATCCAGCAGGGCTCTTCTTATGTTTTTGTGCTCTTCTGCCTGCTACAACACATGCATTTATCTTCTAAAAAGAAATGGGTTGTTTTGTTTGCTTCAGCACTATTGTTTTACTTCTAGACAGATATATGAACATGTAATTGACTGAGTCATCAACAACAGCAACAAAAACCCTCATGAATCAACGAAGATGTCTTTAAATGGGTGAAAACTATCATTTTAATGGGTCTGAATTGTATCTGATATTAGGATGACTTGCGTAGCTATACCGAATTCTGTACCTCTGTGATACCAGAAAATATCAGGCTACAGAATCAACTGTGTGGAAGCATTACTTTTGTCATTAACCGTGGACTGTCACATTCCTTCCTGCTTCTAAAATAGATGAGCTAATCCAGAAAAATGATCCACCTTGAAACCTCTTCATTCTCCCCCTATTGAATCGAATGGGGTGATGTGGCTCCATTGCATTCAGTCGGGAGAGAACTGAGACACTGTGAAGGCACCACCCTCAGTCCCCACCCCACCCTGCCCAGCTGATGTGCTTCCGAGAGGACGCCGGACCCCAGAGGCCACTGCCTGACTGGGTACTCTGGGGTCAGGCCAGCACTTGGATGGGCCCTGAAGCACCTGCTTTCTCCAGCTGTCTCTTTGATTGAAGCATGGCAGCCACCGTCAGCACCATGCCTCCATCAAAGTGAAAGGCAGCTGCCACTGCCAGTCTGGGAGGTCAGCATTCAATACTGGCTGAAGCACCCAGCCAGGCTATGGCTGCTAGCCCCCGGCTTTCTCTTTGATCAAAGTGAAGCGGCCTCAGCCAGTATTGAATGCAGGCATGGGAGCCTTATTCACTTGCGTACAGTCTCATTGACCTCTTTAACTATGTAAACAGAAGATCCCAAGTCAAATTCATAGCCAGGAGCGTGCGTTGCTCTAAACTGGGGGAGGGCAACCACTTTTGTTACATTTCATTTATTACATTTCTATACCTCCCAATAGCTGAAGCTCTCTGGGTGGTTTGTTGTTTATTCGGTCAGTCGCTTCCGACTCTTCGTGACTTCATGGACCAGCCCACGCCAGAGCTTCTTGTTGGCCGTCGCCACCCCCAGCTCCCCCAAGGTCGAGTCCATCACCTCCAGATTATCATCCATCCATCTTGCCCTTGGTTGGGGCCTAAAAACCATTGACATACAAACATATAAACAGGCAGTAGATGCAGAGACACACGAATATCTAAAACAATTTTAGACAATGAACAATAAGAAAGATCCAGGACCTGATTCAAACCTCATCATATGCTGTCAAAGCCTGAGAGAAGAGGAATGTCTGAACTTGGCACTGAAAACGTAACAGTGATAGAGCCAGGTGGGCTTTGTCAGGGAGATCATTCCATAATAAAGGGGCCAGATTACCACTCCAGAACAAGTCGGCAGGCTGGATGACATCAAGAGGCCCCCCTGAAGCCTCTTCCCTCCCATGACATCATCTGTCCTGCCCACTTTTCAGAAAACATTCTCTCCGTGCCTCTCTCTGCATGGAGAAAGGGACTCCGGGGCTTGCCAGAGCCAGCTGAGTCAGGCTTCTTCTTCCCGTAGCGTTTGTGTCCCAACTGGGGTGTGAATGGCGCAGGAAGGGATTTAGCCAGGGCTTGCAGGAGTCAGACTACTTTCCGCATGTTCCTTCTCACGCCACTCACATTCTGATCAGGGCACAAACAGCACAGTAAGGGACTTGGCCAGCTCCTGCAAGCCCTGGCCAAGTGTTCAGGGGAATCCCCATGTTATCTCTGACCTCAAATCGGAGATAACACAGGGATTCCCCTTTGTGCCACTCACCCCCTCTTCCTACAGGGGGCAGGGCTTAGGGAGCACAGGAGCAGGGCCTGTGGAGGGTGCTCAATTCTTCATGGGCTGGATTAGGCTCATGTGCCGGAGGTTGCCTTCCCCACTCTAAACTTACCTTTGTTTCTTTTTGATAGGATTATTTAGCAATGATGACTCCTGTTAGAAATGCAATCAGCACAGAAAAAGACAAAAGGCACAACAGATGAGTGTTTACCAGTCCCACACACACACAGGCGATCTTAGAATAATAAAGGAGACCACA
The DNA here is from genome assembly GCF_057233095.1 of Heloderma suspectum. Taxonomy (NCBI): domain Eukaryota; kingdom Metazoa; phylum Chordata; class Lepidosauria; order Squamata; family Helodermatidae; genus Heloderma; species Heloderma suspectum. The sequence goes on from NC_139458.1 coordinate 399,956,982, forward strand.
CCCTTCTTCCATGAAGGAAAGAAAACAATTTTACTCACAAACATTCTTGCAGATACAGTGCAGGTACTGCGTAGAGTTTCAAAAGAGTTTGTTCGGTCCATTTTGTGCTCCATTACAATGGCAGGAGCGAGAGAGAGAAAGAGAAGGGGGAGGAAGGGGAGGCGCAAAAGGAAGAAATCACAGGCAACCACACTGTAGGTTATAGAGGTCCTGAGGCTATCTGTGGTCAAAATTACCATGAACTAACTGCAACACTGCCCCCTTAGTAACTTGTAGATTTCCATTACCTTGCAATATTCCCAATGCTTTGCTCTTCGAATGCAAAGTATTCAGTTTTTACCACAGAGCTGTGAAGCGATAGAGAGACATAACACTCATGGGAAATCATGGCCAATGGTGGCTTTCAAATGTTCCTGGATCTTCAGGCTGTGTGTGACTCCAATCTCTCCCCTCCTCCCCTGCCCCACATCACTAGGTGAATATAACATGGTGCAGATGTCTATGAGGCTGGGGCATAAAGATTCCCAGGTCATATTCTGAGGGCCCATGAGGCAGCTGTAGGGCTGGCGGAGAATTCTGCCACGGACCCCAATTTGGGGCCCGTGGCAAAACGGAGCACTCTCCTCCGCCTGCCCCGGAATCCGTCCAGGCCAGCTCCGCTCTGCGGGGATCCTGCGGAGCCGGCCACCGGGTCCGCATTGCTGACGATACGGCCAGCCGCCATTGCCGTGCCGTATCGCTCCACTGGGCTAACTAACTTCAGACGCAAATGGCGTCCGCTATGCCATTTGCGGCAGTAAAGCTGGTAGATTAGCCTAAATGCAGCCATAAATGGCATAGTGGACGCAATTTGCGTCCGGAGTTAGTTAGACCAGTGAAGCAATATGGCATGGCAATGGTGGCCAGCTGTATCGTCAACGATGCGGACCCGCCGGCAGCTCCACAGGATCCCTGCCGGCCTGGATGGATTTGGGGGGGAGGGACGGATTGCCTCCTCCCCTGCAGACCCCCCCCCCAGACTGGAAAGGGGATCCATACACCCCTAGGCAGCCACCTTGCTGAAGCTAAAGAAGGTCTGGGTCTGGTCAGTGCTTGGAGGGGAGACCACCTGGAAACCACATGTAGCCACCTTGAGTTCCATGATGGAAGAAAGGTGGGGTATACATGGAATGAATGAATGAATGAATGAATGAATGAATGAATGAATGAATTCCTCTCCCTGCCATCCATAGGCTGGTGCTGCTATGAAGTGTGGGAGTTTTGGCAGCATGGTGCTCGGGAAAGGACAGCAGGTAGTGTGATTGATATTATCCCCATCCTTTGTTCTTGATGCAGTGTTCAAAGTTAAGGCAAAGCCTTTTTCCCTCAGCTGGAGAGGGGGGAGGGAAGTGACTCAGTTAGCTGTCACTGTGTTTTAGCCTGTCACTTTAGGCAGGGGTCAGGATTGGGTCCTGCCTTCCAGCAGCAGCCTGGAAGGGATATTTTTCTCCTTTCATTCTCACCTCCATCTCTCTCCCAGCAGGTGGCCATAGAAGACTTCCCTTTCCTTTGGGCTGCCCAAAGGAAATAAATCTGTATACCATGAATCTGTAAAACAGCCCCGACCCCCACAAAAAAAAAACACCAACAACTTCCTCTGTTGTATCTCTGTATGTACCTTGATTGTGGGGAGGTATTAGCTGCTCTGCCTCAGACAGCAAAATGTTTGGGGCTGCCATGTTCAGCTCTCATTTTAATCTGAGCTGAAGAAGATTATGGTGGGGGGGGGGCTTCTAAAGCTCGCTCCTCTCCACTGAGATAAACTTTCACAAGCCCCATGTGTTCTTTTCTGAATCTGGCTTGGGAGGACTTCACTAACATCTCTAAATACAATTCACTCAGAGTCAACCTCTGCTGATTTAGCATGCCCAGTATTTACACACCCTCCATGTACAAACACCCTAATACAATTCAGAGATGTCTGGGTTTCGTGTTTTTTTTTTAAGTCTGATGTCCAAGGATCAGTTCCAGGTTTTGAAGCAAATGGTTGAAATTAATTAGCGCAGGCAAAACCATATTGCCTTTTATTTTGCAGAGTATTTTTTTTAAAGCAGAGGAGTCGAAAATATTTCTTTGGAGAAAATAGTTTTTAAATAGAATTGTGGATATATAAAAGGAATTTCCTTTCAAAGAAAAGGAAGGGGAGTTTATTTTGTTCTAATAGCCCAGTGAACTAGTCTGTCAAACACTGGCATCAAAAAAGAGGTTTCTGTCATGTTTAGCCAGTAAAACCGCACCAAAGTTGTTGATCAGTTGTTGATCAGAAAAGCCTTCTGCTTTCTAAAAAGCCAGCAGAGTAACTGAATGCAATATGCGAACTGCACTTGCTTGTAGAATGTAGCCACTGGGTTCTTTTATGGGGCTTTGTTTTCTAGTCAAAGCAGGGAACTCAGACTCCTGTTGGGACTGCTGCAAAAATTCCTAGCTGTCAAGGGGTGCCAAGAAAGAAAACAATTTACAGTCACACTAAGTAATGTCTCTTTTTTGACTGTGATCAAATACAAACCCAGTTACTTTTAACTGATGTACTAGGGCACGATCCACCAAGCAACTGCTGCTATATCTTTCAACCATTTCAGAGAGTGTGTATGGGTGCCCCCCTCCCACATGCAAGACTTACAATGAATGGAGATGTTGTTCTAAGTTAAGTGTGAGTGAGGAAATGGCCCTGATTAAAATAATTCCAATGCCTGTTTGTTAAGCTTTGTGTTCATTAATTTGGTTATTTATGGGAAAGGGAAGTTTTACATTTTTTAAATGAAACATAAATGCATACGGCAAGAAGGGCCAAAGCTAGAACAAATCTCAGTTGCATGCATTTCATTGATTAATTGATTGGTTAATCAATTACATTTGCATATGAATGAAAGCAATAGTTCCGAAGCAAAAAAGGAAAGGACACTTCCTTTGGCTTCAGATGATGGAGGCTTCTTTTGTAGCAGGTGTCATCTTCAAATAAACATTCCCTCTTCGCTCTCACACAGCAGGTAATGCTTCTGTTATGATGGTGCTTGGCTATCTAAAATTTTTATATTGATAAGTATTTTTATTAAAAGTAATATGTTTTTACATATTACAAATCTATGCATGTTTACTGAAAAATAAGTTCTGCTGCATCCAGTGGTGCTTATTCTCTTGTAAGAGTCTTAAGGATGACAGATTTAACTGTTCAATCTAACTGATCAATGGATTTGGGCTGTGATGCTCTGCACACTTATAGAATCATAGAATTGGAATGGCCTATAAGACCATCGAGTCCAACCCCCTGCTCAGTGCAGGAATCCAAGTCAAAGCATCCCTGACAGATGGCTGTCCAGCCTCATCTTGAATGCTCCAGTATGGGAGAGCCCACTACCTCTTTATGTAACTAGTTCCATTGTCGTATTGCTCTAACCATCAGGAAGTTTTTCCTGATGTTCAGCCAGGATCTGGCTTCCTGTAACTTGAGCCCATTACCCTGTGTCCTGCACTCTGGGATGATCAAGAAGAGATCCTGGCCTTCCTCTCTGTGACAACCTTTCAAGTACTTGAAGAGCGCTATCATATCTCCCCTCAGTCTTCTCTTCTCAAGGCTAAACATTACTTGAGAGTAAGCATTATTGTTCTCAGTAGGACTTACTTTTAAGGAAGCATGCATAGGACTGCACAGCAAATTTTGCAGCTCTAGGCAAAACACCATCAGATCATCTTCCATTCATCCAGGAGAGTCATTTCAAATTTCAGGGGAGGGAGCAGCAAGATTCAGAACAAGGGAGGACAACCTCCAGCCTGCAGAGCTAATCCGTTCTGTATGGTTCTGTAGAGGTTCACCATCTGGCCTGCAGACTTCCAAGATTTTTCCAGGGGGTGGGCTTGACCTCCAAGCCACACCTCCTGGAAGAATTTGTCCTGATATCTCCAGTCACAGACCAGAGATAACAGTGAGGGGTGTGGGCATGCAAGCGAAGCATCTGGGACTGAGCCAGTGGCTGGAGGGAAGCCATCTGACTGAATTCAACTGCTTCTCCAGCCACTGGCTCCCTTGGGTGGTTTCACCTGCCTTGTGTTCTCTCCCCAGTGGGAGAAGACACAGGTCAGGCAAGGCCGGTTCCTGGCAGATGCATCAGAAGGATGCATCTGCGAGGAACCAGATGATGTCAGGGGACATGGCCATGCTCCGGTTGACATTGTGGGATATAGCCATGCTTTTGACATCAGGGAGTGTAGTCATATTTCTTTTGACACCAGGAGGTGTGACCATGTCCCTGACAACATTTGGCCCATGGAGGGCCAGCCACTTTTGGTTTCCCTCTCTGATTTAGCAAGATTCAGAGGAAGTTGTTGGTTCTGTGAGTGCTTGGCCCATGTGGTGAGCTGCTGAAAGTGCAGGTTGGAACATCTTTCTGGCACTGAGTACTTTCAGAGCCATACTAGATATTCCCTTAATTAGAAGTTTCCCCTTAATTGATTAGAAGTGGTAGGTATTTTACTAGGAACACAGTGTTTATCTTTTATTTCCTCACTGAGCTTGGAACAAAACCACGTCCCCACCCCCCAGCAGCTAGAAAGGATGAATAAGAAGTCCTCATTAGTGCCAATGTAATTAATCCAGGGCTATTAACACACAACTTGACAAGTTTGAGACGTATGTGCAAGCTATGCATCAAGGGAATTTATAGTTTGGCCCATCTTTCTGGACAGGAAGGACTTCCTGTTTGGGCTCAGACTTGGCATAAGCTATGAAATTTCCCTGGTGCTGCTGTGTTCCGGTGTGTTCTTTGTCTTTGCCCTTCAGTCCTGATTCCTGGCTTGCTCCTTGGCACTAACTTCTGGACTTGCTGTTCTACTGTTTCCTGGCTTGCTCCCTTGCTCTGAAGGATTTTCAGTTCAGTCCCATGTCTCTGTCCCCCTTGCTTAACCCCCTGTCTTCTGGATCCCATGTCCTGGCTTGACTCTCAATGGCTCAGCCCTGATAATCACTCATTGCATGGAACCAGTGAGCTGGTCAGAGATAGAGAATGTTTCTAAGAAATGATCATACAAATTCTGAAACAATTACATCTAAATAGTGCCCTGACATCCATGCCCATGCATCTGTACCCAGCTGCTTCTCCCTACATAGATCACATCACACAATAGCGTACTCACAAACAGGATGAAAGGGAGCAATGTACAGGGCAGTGAGGTGCATGCAATGCATACTAAGCAGCTAGCTCCAAATTATTCGAGTGAGTGGGTCAAGCAATATGTCACTAGTCCTTTTTTAACAACTAAGAGAGCAATCCTATGGCCACTAGACAGTGTCTAGAAGGCCATAGGATTTTTCAATTCCCAGAAACCACACTCCCCACCATGAAGGGGAGCCCTTTACGAGCTTTCCTATGCACCTCACAGCCTCCTCCCCTACCGCTCCAATACGCCCCAGCTATACAGCTGAAATTGCGCATCTAGCCGAAAATGCAGGGCGGCCAGAGCACAGAGGAGGGGATTCCCTCCATGCTTTGCTTGCCCTGCATTGGATAGGCATCAACCTCCAAGTTCAGAGGCTGATATCTATCTCCGTAGGATTGTGCCCTAAGACCTTCCTGCCAGTAAGCCATATACTCTGATCTGGGACCCATTATTTTTATGAAAAACAGACTAGACGAGGGCCAATAAAATTCAGCACAATCCAGAGAAGATGAAGATCCTGCAGCTAGTGGGTAGTTTGTCTAATCTGGGAGATGGGATTCAGCCTATTCTGAGGACTGGTGGCCTGTCCTCGATAGCGAAAGCCCACGTCATGCATGCTCTGGTAACCTCCAAATTAGACTACTGCAAGGCATTGTGCATAGGGTTGACTTTGAAGACTGTGTGAACGCTTCAGCTAGTTTAAATCATAGCTGCAGAACTTTTGACTTGGCCCTGTCTGTGGGAACCTATCTAACCAGTTCTCAAACATTGTCACTGGTATTCCTTCTCCCTCAAAATAGTGCAAACTAGGCACATGCAGGAGCTAACATGCATGTCATGTTAGCTCCTGCAGGCAGTAAGAGGTGTGCCCACTGAGTCTTCTGCCAGCAAGCACGTGTGAATTCCCTTCCCCCAGAGCTTTAGACTTTGTACTTGATAAGACTAAAGATGGGATATGAAGAAAGAATAAAGTATTGAAAAATAAATTTCCTCATGGGGCACTGGAAGCAGTCATTTCCTTAATGTCTCTGATTAATGGCACTCTTTGTTCTGAGCATTACTCCCAAAGAAGTGATAAATAGCCATATTACCTGTCCATCAGCTCTCGGATGCCACAACAACACTTCTAATGCAGGTAGTATTCTTTAAATCCTTTTCTGTGTCTGGGGAAGGAAACCCCAGGGCACACTGGAGATCTTAAAACAGAACACAAAGTCCAGAGTGGCAATCCTGGAAACTGCTGGATCACCAGATCAATAGATTCAAAGTTGACTGGTTCGTGTAGCTTTGTGCAGTTTAAACATTTGTGCAGGGAGTCTACCCACGCAGGGTGTTATCGACAACCACAAATCAATGCTAATTTTTGATCCTTTTCAACCTACATAAACCTCTTGACCCTCTTTCCACCTTTGGGGCACTTGAAGTAGTCAAAGGCAACCACAGACAGAGGTATCAACTTGTCAGGATTTTGAAGACTGAGTAGTTTTGACCATGTGCATGAGCTGAGGCAAAAGGTTTGTACAGATGCCAGATACATGGCCTTTTTGGGATACTGCTGCTCTCCAGCTCTTCAGAAAGGAGATCCAAATAGTTTCTAAAGTTTAAGCAATTCATTAATTGGAAAAAGGACACTGAAAGGAATCTAGAGGTGTAAATTTGTTTAAAATACGTTTGTCCTGTGTTTCCTTGCTCAGGAGATGACTTCCAAACCAAATAATGCAAATAATTCATGTTTGGATTTTCAAGATTTAAAAATATGCTTAAATTGTAAGGTTATTCATGTATTGAAACTCCTGTGATTCCTGTTAATTGTAATTTGACTTCCTATGTAATTTTTGTGTTTTGTTAGCTGAAAAAGTCATAACGTTTTATATACTCATTAATTACATTGAAAACATGTGATTAAAACTCAGTAAAAATAATTGGTTTTTTTTAAAGTTTTAAGTAGGGAGTCTGAGAGAGGGGTGGAATCTGGTGGATTCCCCTCTGCTCAGCCTCCTGGACTCCAGTTTGCAGACCGCTGCACTTGTCTGACTCAGCGTGCGCTGAGTTGGGCAAGCACGGCAGTTCCTGCTTGTCTGTGAAGCCACCATTTTGCATAAAAATGGCAGCTTGTTCTTTTACACAAAGGGCATTTAATGCAAATGGCGGCCGTAAAGCAGTCATGTATGCAAGATAGCAGGTATACATGGACGAGCAAGCAGGGTGGCCAGCCAGCAGGGGTCCAGCAAGCAGCATGCAAGCTGGACTTTGGTGAATCTGTCTATCTCTAGTTTTAAATCAACATTACGAGTACAACCATGACATGGTTTGGACCACATTTTTATCACTGTTAACTCTTTACAATGCACATCACAGAGTGTCAGTTGTAAAGATGTGTAAGGGGTTCTGAGGTGTATATAAACAATTCTCACTATAATAGTGTGCCAGATGAATCTTGTGCATTTGGGTTCATTATCTAAAATCTCAGTCATGGAGCAAAGTATTCATAAATCTGTAGGCTAGTGAGGTTCTCTTCTCATGTTACTCTTGAAAAACAGGTGCTCCACTGGGAATCACACTCTCTCTGTGTCATGTGAATGTATGAGGATGCCTTGGATCAAACCATTAGTCTATCTAACTCAGTACTAGGGATGGATGAATCTTTGAGTTCGATTCTGCTCAGTGTCTCATTTTTCCCAACATCAAGTACAATCTTTTCCATTTTTTCATCAGTTTTCTATTTTTTCATGAGCATACACATTCATATGTATTTTGTTGCACATTTCTCCTAATATTTGCATTTTTATATGTACTTTTCCAAATATACTCATTTTGGGCAAGTGGTTTTCCCACTATAATGCATTTGTTGTGCACGCTTTCTCCTGATCGTTGCATTTTTGTGTACATTTTCCCCTATTCATTTTTGTGTAGAGTTTTTGATTTGCGAACTATATCACAAAATTCAGAAGTGTGAATATCACCATATAACTGCATTCTGCTGTGTGTATAGGTTTGGGAAGCTTGAATTTGGTAAGTTTGCTTTAAAATGTGAACTCAACAAATTTCTCATCCACCCCTACTCAGTACTGCCAACTCTGAATGGCAGGAGCTTTCCAAGATCTTTATCAACACAGTTACCTAAGATTCCTTAAATTGGAGAGGGGGTAAAAGGGGGCATTCCCAGGGTCGGGGAGGGGAGGAGACTGGGGACATGGGGCTACGAGGTATCACCAGCTGTCCCAGCCTCCTTCCCTCCCCCTCCCCAAAGCCTCTGCTAGATGGGCGAAATCGATGGGCGAAATGCTAAAGTGCAGAGTGGGAGGCACATTGCCCAAGGTGGAATGGATTGTGTCCTTAATCCTATGTTGATAGAAAAAGTTACTGTACCAATCCAGTGTCAAGGTCAAGAAAGCCATACAAATAAAACACTTGAGGGAAGTTACTAAGCATGACACCATCTGCAAGTTATACATTCATGCCTTTATTCAGACCTTCCCTTTTCCAGTAAAACAATGTAACTGTACATAAATCATCAGGGTCAATAATACCACACAATGTAAACTGCAAAAATGGTGCCATTAACATTCATATATAACATAAGTAGAATGGTCGCGCAAGTATAGCAGTGTATTAATCATGAGTTTGCATTACTGGTAACAACAAGAACAGCAAATTTCATAGACCTTGCAACCATAACACATGCTACCTGAGCAGCCTATACGCCATCACCACATTTCACAACAGCATAAGCAGGACAGACAAGCCCGGGTCCTTGCTTACCTTTGTTTGTGTTGCCATGTGGGCACCAGGTTGGGAGAAGAGCGGGAGCAATCTGGGCATCATTCTTCTGCTGCGTGTCTCAGTGACCACCTGGGGGATGCATGGCAGACTGCAAGGCCCTCCAGGAGCCGATCAGCAATGCCATTTGGGTCCTGGGGCCGGGACCATGGGGGTTGGCCTGGGGAAGGAAGTCTTCCATCTGGTCCATTCCCAAGGCATGTAAATGCAAAGGGGTTACATGGAGCACATCCACAATGTCCTATCATTGTGTCAACCACAGAGATGATACCTGCCCCTTTTCTTGATGTCAGCAGTGGCACACCCTACTGATTCTGAAACTATATCTCTTGATGTCCCAGGCAAGCTGTCTATGTCCCTAGACTCACCCCAGGGTTTGAGAAACTCTGGACTCCGGAAGGGACATCTTTTGGGATGTTTACGCAATTGTGGGTTGTTCAGCTTTCAAGCAATATGGGCATTTAAACAGGCAATGCCTCCTATTTCTGGAAAAAAATGCTATTTGCCAATAAATAAATGCAATTGGAAGTGTATTTTGGTCACAGGTGTCTCCACCACCTTTAGACTTGCTAATTATCTCAGGCTTGGATTTGTTGTTGGACATTGTAACATCTTTACGCACTGAAGAAAGGAGAATCACTGTCATTTCTTTGGTACATAATTAAAAAGTGCCAGTCCTTTCTGAAAACCAGAAATACTGCTGTTCTCACATCTGGATTTGTGGGCAAGAAACACTAGGAAAATTTCTGGTTTGTTTGTTTGTTTGTTTTCAGTGTGCCAAGCAGAGTCAGCTTTTTCTTAACTAATTCCCTGGCCAGTGGCACACTGGGGAAAAGTTAATGGTTGTTAGCCCTGTAAAAGTGGAAGCCTATAAATGTAGTATTAGTTTGTCAACTATGGTCTGACTTAAGTTTCGAGCTGCTGAAACACTCTCATATAAGTCAGCTTCATAATGTATGCTGTTTGGGAATTGCAACACAGCTGGAATTTCATGCCATGCTTTGTGGGTTTGGATGGCATATACTACCTTACTGGGCGCCTCATGATGAATAGTACCATTCCTATATGGAACAAAGGACTCCTATGTGATAGTCTAACCGTTGGGGTCAAAATGACCCCCAAAGCAGGCTTAGTAGGGTTTTGCTGGGTGACAAGGAAGATTCTAACTGGGGGAGGGGGGGTTAAAATTCAGATTTGGAAAGAGGTTTTGTAACCTGTTGGATACTATTGAGCCCTGATATACCACTTTTGCTGAAGTTAAAGTGAGTAATTTGTCTGTTTTGAAGCAGGTTAATAGAAACTCACCCTCTCCACTCCTTTCTCATATGAAGTGGATTAAGCATCTGTAGACATGACAAGTAACTCATAACTATAAATAGGATTTGGTGGGGTCATTCTGACCCCTATCACCGTATATGCATGGTTTTTCAATAGCCCCAGTCATTCCAAGAGAGGTAGAATTGACCACTATAAATACATTTTAAAATACTTTCCCCCCACTAAATTTAAGGTGGGGGAGCTGAAACACCACATGGCAATTGACATGGCTGAGGACTTTTGACCCCCCCAAAAAAATGATATGTCCCACACTTGTCAATGGAGTGTTAATGTCTAGTCCCTATTTTTGTTGAGAAGAGGAATACAAGGAATGGATGAAAATTTCTCAGCCTAACAAACAAACTTCCTGTATATATGAACATGCACTGTTAGGTCACTTATTAGGGTCATACAGAGTTCGTTCAGGGCATTGATGAAAATTCATACTCCATAGATACGTAACAACAACAAAAAGCAGATGAAGCAAAACCTGCTGCCACAGTTGCCAAAATCCCCACAGATCCCACTATAGGAACAACATAGCTGGCTTCACTGTATTTAACTAGGCAAGTGCAAGTTTTAAGCATGCTCACTGGAAGCAAATTCAGAGTCCAAAACATTCAGAGTCCAAAACATTTGAACATTCAGAGTCCAAAGGTGATGGAGGTGATCTAGTGAGGAGTAGAACTTGAGAAAGTCATAAGAAAATAAGAAGAGTCCTGTTGGATCAGACCAAAGGCTTAACTAGTCCAGCATTCTGTTCCCATAATGGCCAGCCAGATGATTAAAGGAAGCCCACAAGCAGGACATGAGTGCAATAGCACCCTCCTGCTTGTATTTCCCACAACTGGTGTGCATAGACATGCCACCTCTGATACTGGAGGTAATATATAGCTATCATGATGAGTAGCCAATGATTTATCTTCCATGAACTTGTCTAATCACCTTTTAAAGCCTTCCAAGTTGGTGGCCAAGTCTTGTGAAGAATGCAAAGCACTCTATGTGGTTCAGGGTGCTAGACTGATAACCCTGTTGAACAGAATAAGAAAGAAGAAAGTAACACAGGCTGGCTGTTAAGTAGAAGCCAGGATTAAATATTAAATAGTAGCAGCAATAGATAACTGGAATAGGGGCTGGTGAGGTGCATGGCATCCCGTAGAACAGGTTGCACTACATACGCAGGCCAGACTAAATTTGCGATTGCATTTAATGTGTGTGTAGCACCTGTGGGGGGCAGAATTCATGGACCAAGCTGTGTGGGAAAGAGGGCTAATCCTTTGCTCCATGTTGTGGTCCCAGTCCAGAATATCCTCCCACACAGGTGTTATTGGCACTGATGATGGCTTTCCTATTATGGTAAATAACAGCTTCAGGGGACAATTTTCATCAGTACTTTGGATGAGGGTTAAGGGTTAAACTCCCCCTCCCTGTATGCTGTGGTCCCACTCCTGATTGAGCCCCCTGTGGCTGCTCTTTATTAAAATCAAAAACAAAAAACAACCCAGACATGTTAATTGTGATCATGCATTGAATGTAGCATGTAGTTTGGCCATCAGCAGTTTATAGAAATATGAAAATGTATCTCACTCATTAGCAGATTCTTGGGATTTATCATCCCTTTTAAGCTATTTTCAAGCCATCCCAGACCTTCAGTGGGGTTCAGAAAGGAGTTTCTAAGGACGCATGAATTTACCTAAAATTCCTGTAGAGGATTATTGGAGCAAGCAATGCGATACAATCTGTAGCAAGTTTTATGAAAATTCTTCATTTTTTAACATCAGCGCCTCTAACTACAGTTCTTGATTGTTCCATTCACATATGCACACATGCATGCATGCACATATACACAAATACATTGTATGTGATGTGTATAATCCTGTGTGTGTCCTCTCCAAGGCTCTTTGTGATAGATCACGAGCAATCATTTAACTTTGTACATCCACCCAATCTCCACTACTAAACCTTTAGGGTGTAAATTGTAGGCTTTTAAGAGTTTGGTTGTCGAAATCTAATAGATAACTGTCTTCATAAAAAACTGTTAATACAGACTGCATCCAATTGTAAAGCTAATTTTAATTGTGTTTCATGCCAGCATAATTTCTGATGCCAGATTTTTATGCCAGGCATGAACTCCAATTTGAGCTCTGTACTTTAACTCGCAGTCCATAATTTTGCATTGGGCTGTACAAGTTCCCTTTGGCAATGGCAGTTTGAATGCTTCCACTTTCAAGGATCTAAGCCATAAATGTTTATTAAAAGAATCTATAATGAAATCATTTTTGTTATTTTTTTAATGGCTGCCTTGAGTATGTTGGATGACTGAATGCTGGTTGTTAATCATTAAGTACTCCTGGTATAAAAACTGTTTGATAGTATTGCCATCTAGGGGCTAAATGGGATTCTCCATACTGAAATAAACTGTAATTGAACAGGTGCTACTATTGACAATATGCATATGTTTTTCTTTATAGCCTACATGCTTCCCATGTTTCTTATGAGAAAAGATATCTCTAAATGTCACAAAGCAACATATATAAAGTTTGAGGTGATGTCTGTAGGCATTTTTAAACCATCCTGTGCTTTTGGGTTCATAACTGATCACAAAGGGGTTTTAACATTATCTAAGCTTTTCCCCCTACCAAAAAAAGAAAAGAAAAAGGGTTCATAAACTTGTGGTTCTTCAACCTCTGTTCAACCCCTACTGAGCTGTTGTTTTTAATTTGATGATCTTCCCTCCCTCTATTTTCGATGTCCAGGCTGTGCGTGCCACTGCTTACATACCAAAATGGCACCACCAATGCATAAGTGGGAGGAATTTGCAGGCTTGGGGGAACCCCAAGATTTGCAGAAGTACAAAAAATATTTTGGGGAAAAAAAACACCTAAGGGGGCAGGATGTCTAAGACAGCCCACTGAGGACTAAGCATCCTCAGGGGCCATCAAATGCTGACTGTCTGTTGGGTGGAATACAAGGGTGTGTGGGTGGAATAGAATGGTTCTAAATCTGAACAAGGATGCTTCCAGACGGAGGGCCCCTAGTGCTGCTAATAATTCCTTTTCTGCTGTAACCTAATGACAGAATTCCCATAGACTGGCCACACTTCAAGGGATCGAGCATGGTATGTGCACCTCACCATGTTCCATCTACACAGTGGTCATGACATAGCTATGTGGGCAGGGTTGTCCCCTCCACTTTCCCAACCCCTCCTGGTTGCCACACACCCCTTTTCCTGACATTTTGAAACAAGCACCTCCCAGGACCTTTTAACCGCTGTGTTTTGTGCTTGTGTTTAATTTTTTTAAAGAGAGACTCCAGAACATAGCAAGTGGATTGCAGCCTGACCATGGAGCCTGGTCAGTTTCACAATCCTACTAGGAAACTCACCCACTCACTTGATTTTTCTAGTCAATTTCAACTCAATTCCCCTTGATTTTTCTAGTCACTTTAACACCCCAATTAGAAAATTGCAGAATTTCCTTACATCCTCAGACCTCTTTGAAGGGGCTCTTTTGATTAATTGTCTCCATAGACTGTTTCTTCAAAGAAAAAGGGAAGGCAGCAGTTGAAATTGGCAAGATGAGCGTCAGTTTTGCCTCCCTGTCTTCCTTTTGTCACCAAAAAATAAGTAAATTAGCAGCTCTTGCTCAATTTCACAGTGCCTGTTTTCTGCCATACTACAATTTTGAAATTAAAAAAAATCAAATCTATAGAGTGCCAGTAAGAGGATTACAACCTTACAGCCAGATCCTATACATATCTACTCAGCAGTAAGAGCTGCTGTGTTCAAAAGGATTTCTCCTTGCTTTGTAAGCTTGGGGAAAACTTGGGAGAGGGAAAAGGGCTTGCTTTGCAGGTCACAAAATGGCTCTGCAACTGAAAATGCACTACAAGCAATCGAGGCAGAAGGGGCATCCCCAACCCATCATCCACCTTTCCCCTGGACAACTCCTTCCACCCTGCCTCAATTGCACATTTTCCTGTCCACACCTGCTGAAAATTTGCACTGCTTACCCTCCAGTCCTTGCCGGCTTTTTCTGTGGTTAGAAAGATGATGGATCCAGCAGTGAGAAGGTACAGCTGGCTAGAATGGATCACAATGCCATCTGGAACCTCTGTAGAATTACATGAATGAGACAGGGCAGTTGCACAATAAAACCTCATCTGGAAGCACCAAGTGAACTCCACACCACACTGCAACGTTTTCTTACAGGCCCCACTTGTTTCATGAAAACAGCATTGAAGTCAGTCTTCAATTTAAGTGAAAGAGGTAACACAAAAAGAAAAAGTACATGATGCTTGGGGTCACAATGACCCCAGTAAAACTCTCATTTAACGTATCTTTCATATTGATGCAGAAGTTAAGAAAAGGAAGTTTTAACAATGTTTTATTCATACCATCAGGAGATGTTGAATTAAAGGAAAAAGAAAATGATCATTTTATACTACAGGAATTAATATGAAGAGGGAATTGTTACAGACCCTAGCTACCATCTCTGTATAGTGATGTGTCAAAAATTGTGATTAAGGCTGCAATCCTCACTAGGACTAAGTCCCACTGAACTCAATAGGGCTTACTTTTGAGTAGGTGTGTATAGGATTGCACTGTAAATAAGGGTGCATTTGACCCCAATCAATATATTGCTTTTCACAAATGTAGGATAATTTCACTCATGCTTTTCTAAGTAAGAATGACTAGGAATTACTAATAATAACTGTCTTTCCACCCTTCCATTCCCCTTTTCATTATTAATCTCACCAATGTTTGCACTGTTTAACAGAAAAAAGAACAATAATTGTCATTGAAAAGTATATTTATAATCAGTACTGGTGGCATACTGAGTTTTAATATTCAGAATGGACATTCAAATGCTGCACTATATTTATCTAAAAGGAAAGCTCATTGTTGCGAGAAAATAACTATTTAAATATTTATCACCTAACTTTTAATATTTTAATAAAAGAAATGATTATTTTTCTGCAAAAAAAAAAAGTTTCTGAGTCTAGTAGTGTAACAGATATTTAAATATTTAAAAGGTTAGAAGTTCTGGCTTTTAGCCACTTAACACAAAATTGGGGAATTGACTCCTTTGTAACACAAAGGAAGAATGGGGAAAATGTGCCGTACTCTCTAACCGATTTAAAATAATTGAATCAAATGGGGGGGGGGGATAAAAGTTTTAAGATCTTCTCATGCAATGCAATTGCTAAATGATTATGTGCCATAATTCAGGACAGAGTGAAGTCAGAAGTAGATGCATCCACTCAGTACTGGGTTTCCATTGAAAAGGCTTGTCAATCATGTTACAAAATTTCACTCACGTGAATATTGCTCTCGTGTCTTTGTGTTATGCACAAACAAAAGAATGTAGTAATGTTGCTAAAGTCCTACACCTCCTAGCATTTCACAGCCAGCCATGCTGGCTGGGGAATGCTGGGAGTTGTAGGACTTTTTTCTGCCTCATAGCCATAGGATTAACTGCCCAGAGAGCTTTGGCTATAGGGAGGTATAGAAATAATAGTAGTAGTAGTAGTAGTAGGAAGAAGAAGAAGAAGAAGAAGAAGAAGAAGAAGAAGAAGAAGAAGAAGAAGAAGAAGAATTGTGTCTTAATCACTCTTCTGTTTTTCTTGTCTTGTGCTTCATGATATTGTACAGGTTTAATGTAATAGCCTTTGACTTGCAAAGAAATGCCTGGACTGAAGTTAATGCTGGGCCTTCAGGTAAGTTTCATTCAACAACCCACAATAATTTGTTTAACCACAATGAAAGAGGATTCTGTATATTTCTGCTGCAGGGAATGATGCATCAAACTCACTTGTTTGGTTTGAAGCCATTCACAACCTACCATATTCACATTGTTGCTGTCAACCCTGCTGGGCGAGTTTCAAGTCCATGGACTTCTGTGCGCACCCTGGAAGCTTCCCCAAGCGGCCTGAACAACTTTACTGTAGAAAAGAAGGAGAACGGGAGGGCACTGTTACTTAAATGGGCAGAGCCTTCCAAGCCCAATGGTAACATTAAGGTAATCCAAACTTAGAAACTTATTTAATCAGGGTGGAAGATATAAACATGAACCTGAATATTCCTGCTGAATCATGGCCAGTTTTTTTTTTTTTATAAAGCTTAATGATTGTTGTGTTTCTGTCAGTGGAGGCTGGTGGCTCCAATTTCAGTGGGGCTGTGAATCCATTCTGGGTTTTAGTCAGAACCAGCCAGAACTCTAAAGGAGCTATCCAAGGTGCTGAACCCTATCCCCAAAATAGGTTTGGCACCTTAGGTAGCTCCTTTAGGGTGCAATCCATACAGAACTTGGAGTCTGATGCCTATCCAATGCAGGGCAGGTGGACCACCGAGGGAATCCTCTCCTCTGTGCTCCGCCCACCCTGCTTTTGTGGCTAGATGCATGATTTTGGCTGTCTAGTCCTGGCGCATTGGAGCAGGAAGGGAGGAGGCTGCACAGTGCATAGGAAGCCTCATAAAGAGGCTTCTGCAGACTCCTCCCCTCCCTGCTCCTGGAACCGCCCCTTTTCCCCCTCCCCATGCTCCATTTGCAAGCACGGAGACCAGCGAGAACTGCACCACCTACGAGGCGGCAGAGGAGGGGGCGGGAAACCGAAAAATCCTATGGCTCTCAAGACAGTGTCTAGTGGCCATAGGATTGCTCTCCCCGAGCTCTGGCTGGTTCTGGTTTGGGTGGTGGGATCCTTTCCATCTCATAACGCCCTTGGAAGTTATGTTGACTGGTGCCATAAAAGTAAGCCCCCAACCCAGGGGTGCGCTATTGAAGGGGGCACTTTACCAAGGTCGTCATCAACCCTGAAGCTGGCCCACAGTGATGTCCAAATTATTCAGATGAGGTACAACACCCTCTCCTGGTGCACTGCAGGAGATCAAGTGTGGAATGCACAGGCGCATACAGTCTAGCACTAGGAGCTCTTTATTTGCCAGAGACCGTTCAGAATCATTTCTTTCTTTTGCATTGTCTTAGGTAAATGAAATTCTCATTGCAAACATTTATTCTTTTCTGTCTTTCTTTTCCCACTTTTGATCCCAGAATTGCAGACACCCTCCAGATGTAGATGTCATAAGTGGCTTTTTTTTTTTTTTTTTAGCACTCACTTTGTAACTAATGTTCTTTTGATTGATATTAGGCTATATTACTGGAATTTCAAAGTGTTTTGCATGTTTATTACCATTAGCTATAGTATCCTGAATCAATTGGAACTGCAGTAGGTAAGTAATACGCATCACCATGTATTGTAATTTCTTGGCATTTGTTGTCTTATTTATCTAGGGTCAAAATAGACTTTGCATTAAGCATGCTTTAAAAACAACAACAACACATGCTTAACACTGCCACTTTTATTTTGGAGGAAAAAATAGCCAATCAGAACTGTACCTGGAAAAGGGAAGAGGAATGAGAGGGAACTCCCAGCCAGGAAATCTTCTGGATATACAGACACTAGCAGCAGCATCTATTCCTCTGAGCATTGCCACTTCTGGGGCAAAGGGTGGGGAAGAGTGCAAGCAAGAGAAGACGGTGGCTGCTCCAACCTCCTCTTTCTTGCTGACCCTCTCTGGGCACTGCGGTGGGAAGAATTGGACCCACACTGCTGCCTAGAGAGAGAGAGAGTGGAAGCTGCCAACTCTGCTCACTCACTCACTCACTCACCCTGCCCCTCTTTGAGTGGTACAGCATGGAGGATTGGTGATGTAAGGAGCAGTTCCATCATCCTCTCACCAGAGTTCTCCCTTTGGCTGACACATAGGTGGGATTCAGCCCAGGGAGCAAAATCTTCCCTGCCCTGCCACTCAGAAGGAGGCAGCAGAAAGAGGGCGAGCAAAAAAAAGGTAGCAGCCATTCCTTGCAGGAACACAATTGCTCAGCCTTTCTTTCTCCCAGCAGCAGGTAACTGATGGTTGGGTAAGTGATGGTTGGGTAAATTATGGTTGCCACTGCCTCTGATTGCTCACTTGCCCTCTCTCTCTGGAAGGCTCCAGAGGCAGGCTCTCCATCTGACTCACTCACCCTGTCTCACTGGGCCATGTATTGGAATGTGCTGGCTTTGGGGTCCAGTTCTACCACCATGTCACACACAGCTGAGCAACAGAGAGAAGGTAGGAGCAGTCACTGCCTTCTCGTGCTTGCAGACTTCCCAGCTCAGCAGCAGAGCTCAGAGGAGAAAATGCCACAGAGGGGCTCCAGGGGCCTTCCTAGCTGGGGATGTCCAAGAAATCTGCAATGGAGTTGGGCTTCCCCCTGCTCTTTTTCAGGCTCTGCTGTAAGGAAGGAGAAGGGAAAACAGATTGCTGTTTACTGTTTGATTGCCACCCCTTACTGACAATAGCTGCTTTTTTTCTTCAAAATAAATGTGGCAGCTTTAAGTTCTTCTGTAAAAAGTATGCTTAATGTAACATATAGTTTGACCCTCAGTTCTTTACCTCAGAGGACTTTTCCCAAACCTTTGTCATCTCCACATCAGATTTAAATTCCAGTCCAACTGATAATATGCACTTTTCTCACAGACGTCCAACTGCAGACTGTATGGATCCCTGAGCAACTGAACTTTCCAAGCCATTACACCAGTTCAGCCAGTCATTGCCAGAGGCTTCACTGCCACAATCCCACTACAATATAGACTGTATCACACACATCCTTCTTCCAAAGAAAAGAACTTGTGGATGAGTTTTCCTCCTTTTATCCTCCCAGCAACCTCTGAGACAGGTTGGGCTGAGAGAGAGGGACCAGTCCAAATGGTCCCCCATTGAGCTTCATGGGAACTTCAACCAAAGAGTTCCTGCTCTAAGACTTATGCTTGGTCCACATTATGTTTCCATAGATATTCTTATTTATGTTACCTCAATGATTCCATCCATTCTCAGTTTAATATTAAAAAAATAATGTTACCATCTTACGACTACAGTGAGGGTTTGGAGGAAAAATTAAGGAAAATGTTCCCAGAAGCGTGGGCACGCACCAACACTGATATGGTATCCACCTGCCTGGAACTTGACCATTTTCCTGTTTTTACAGTTCCAAGGAGCAGCAAAACCAGAAAGTTTATGGGAGCCTCTTAGAAACGTTTGAATGCCCAGAAAAATAAAAAGAAAAGACCTGAAAAAATAATTTTAAAAACCACTTTTCCCCCAGAGACAACTTTTGTCCTTGGGGAAAAACTGTTTCCCCCCCTATTTTTTTCTGGTTTCCACCCATTTTTTCCCTTCACATCTCTAGTGTCTCTGATGGCTGCCATGCATAACTGGTGGGCTGCATTTGTCTTATTGAGTTGCAAGCAATGCCATTATAAGATTGGGCTGTCGATGTCTTGCCAGTAATGTATAGACGTTGTTTTTCCTTTCAGACCTACAATATTTTCAATGATGATAACCTAGAATACAGTGGTTTGTCTCGTCAGTTCCTCTTTAGACGCCTTGAGCCTTTCACCCTTTACAGCCTAGTCCTTGAAGCTTGCACTGTAGCTGGCTGCACTCGCTCTACACCCCAGCCAATCTGGACAGATGAAGCCCTTCCTGCGTCTCAGATGGCACCTGTAATCCAGTCGGTGAATGCAACCAGCATTGGACTGAGCTGGGCCAAACCAATTAATTCAAATGGAAAAATAATACGCTATGAAGTTATTCATAGACACACCAAAGGAAATACTTCAGGGAAAAATGCAACAACAGAAGAAGAGAAAATTGTTCTTACAGAATATAACACTGGGAGTAATATATTTGTATATAATGCACAACATTTGCAGCCCTGGACTAAGTATGAATATAAAATACGTGCCTGGAATTCAGCAGGCTATACTGATAGCTCTTGGTCTGTTGCAAAGACCAGCCAAGCTGCCCCAAAGGGCTTGGCTGCACCTGTCTTGAAGTATATCCCAGCAAGCCCCAGCAGAATGCTGATTTTGTGGTCCTCCCCAGAAGAACCCAATGGTATTCTGCAGTCATATAGGCTCCAAAGAAATGATGCTCCCTTTCCTTTTAGCTTTGACGCTACTACTTTTAACTATACCGATGAAGAGTTACTACCGTATTCAGAATACCGCTATGCCGTAACTGCTTGTACCATGGGAGGCTGCTCCACCAGCGATCATACCAGCATACAGACATTAGAGGCAGCTCCAGCAGTAGTCAACCCTCCCACTCTAGAAGGTCTAAGTCCCACTCAAATTAATGTCTCTTGGTCAACACCCCAAATTCAAAATGGAGAAATCACAAAGTACATTTTAAAATTAAATGGTGAAGAGCTCTATGTTGGGAAAGGTTTCTTTAGGACAGTGTTGAACCTACAGCCTTACACTGAGTATGACATCACACTGGTTGCCTGTACAAATGGAGGTTGTACAGCTAGTGCATCCAAATCCTTTAGGACAACAGAGGCTCCTCCATTTAACCTAGATGCCCCCAGGTTGCTAGTGACAGGTTCAGAATCGATAGAAATCACATGGACAGCTCCTGAAAATCCAAATGGTAAAATCCAAATTTATGAGCTGAGGAGAGATGGGATTCTGGTTTATTCGGGTCTGGATACTCGCTATCATGACTTTATGCTAACTCCAGGAATAGAATACAGCTATACTGTTAGTGCAAACAACAGCCAAGGAAGTGTTACCAGCCAGCTAGCTAAAATTAGAACCAATCCCTCTGCCCCTTCAGGAATGTCGCCTCCTAGGTTGCAAGCGTGGTCCTCAGAAACAATTCTGGTCACCTGGGATGCTCCTGCAAAAGTCAGTGGTGATATAATCAATTATACAATCACCCTTCGGGACTCTATTATGCCAGAAAAGAAAACTGTTCATCTAGATTCATCTCATGTTTCTTTTGGGAGATGGTCCTACACTTCAGCAGAACTAAAACCCTATCACAGGTAAGTTGTGAAGGTGTACTTTAATGAGTGAATAGTGGGCATTATATTTGTGCCACAAGAAGAAAGCTGGAGCCATGCTATGATCAGACAGCCCTAGATGACTGAAGAGTATTCGGCCCTATGTCTACATTCAATATAAGGAAAGGCAGAGAATCTCTAGGATTACATGCCAGTCTGAACTGGGTAGTTCTTTTCCAGTCTCACATATGGTTAACACACCACTGTGGTTCAGCTCTGCTCTTCTCTCAAATACTCTCCATCCTCTCTGTGCCATTTTTCCTCCTTCTCTCTCAAAGAGGATAGAGCTGCCTTCCCCAACCTGGTGCCCTCCAGATATTTTGGACTTCAACTCACATCAGCCCCAGCCAGCATGGCTAATGGTCAGGAATGCTGAGTTGTAGTCCAAAACATCTGGAGGGCATCAGGTTGGAGAAGAGCTGGGATAGTTTTGATCAAACATGGACCCTTGGTCTGATCCAGCTCTTCCTACGTTCTTATGTTTCCAATAAGTGAAATGCAGTGGCCTTCAGCTATCAGGCTGCCCCTTCAATAAAAGAGATCAAAACAGAGAGAACTAGTGCCTTTAAAGAAGTTGGGAACCTCACTCCCAGGGTCCCAATCTGGTCCTCTGGGCTTCCCCAGATGTCCTCACTCCCCTCTTCTGGCCCCACCCCCTTTCCCCCAACCATTTCATGGTTTCCTGGCTTTTGTGCCCTCCCCCCATTCTAAAAGGTTTCCATGCTTCTCCTGTGGCTTAATTAAGAGTTCTAAGATAAAATATGCTGGCATTTTTGTTGTTTTTGTTGTATTTTTGGCCCCACCCTTTTTGCCTTTGACCCCACCCACCACTTGGAATGCAGCCCCCCCCACACACACACACACCCAAGAGTTCTCTGAAATTGAATTCAACCCATGGGATGAAAGAGGTTTCCCAACCCTGCTTTAGAGAGTAGGTTCAGATGAGTCCCCAAGTGTGCTTTACGGATCTCGGAATTGTTGTAGATCACAAGCTGAATATGAGCCAACCATGTGATGTGGCTGCAAAAAAGGCAAATGCTCTTTTGGGCTGCAGTAATAGAAGCATAGCTTCCAAATCCTGTGCAGTACTAGTTCCCCTCTACTCAGCACTGGTTAGGCCTCATCTGGAGTACTGTGTCCTGTTATGGGCACCACACTTTAAGAAGGGTGCAGATAAGCTGGAGAGAATTCAGAGGAGGGCAACAAGGATGATCAGGGGACTGGAAACAAAGCCCTATGAGAAGAGACTGAAAGAACTGGGCATGTTTATCCTTGAGAAGAGAAGACTGAGGAGAGATATGATAGTGCTCTTCAAGTACTTGAAAGGTTGTCACAGAGAGGAAGGCAGGATCTCTTCTCGATCATCCCAGAGTGCAGGACACGGAATAATGGGCTCACATTACAGGAAGCCAGATTCCGGCTGAACATCAGGAAAAACTTCCTGATGGTTAGAGCAAGATGAGAATGGAACCAATTCCCTAGGGAGGTAGTGGGCTCTCCCACACTGGAGGCATTCAAGATGAGGCTGGACAGCCATTTGTCAGGAATGCTTTTACTTGGATTCCTGCATTGAGCAGGGGGTTGGACTCGATGGTTTTATAGGCCCCTTCCAACCCTACTATTCTATGATTCTGAAAGAAGCACATCCAAGACCCATAAAGACAATAGAAGTTTGCTCCACCGGTGAGAGTTAGGAGGATGGAGTTTTCATGATGCAAAAAGATCAAAGAACATGTAAAATCTGGCATAGCAGGGGACTATGAAGGAGCATTTGTTTCTGTTTAACAGAATCTAAGGTTAGAGCAGGAGTCATTGCCAAACATTTCCTGCTAATACCTGCTAATACCTTAAGAACTAATTTCCCAAGGCATGAGATGGGTTCTCTGCATTCAATGGAAGACAGTTGTACCCAGCTTTGATCTGAATATATGCTAGATGATCCATTGTAAAAACTGTCAGCTCTCCATTCAGCAGAGCTTATTTAGTTAATCAATTTTTCTTTCTCTTATAGCTAGCCCCTGTCAATGGGATCTTTAATATGCCACTAGCTGATCCATTAGAAGAGGGCCTTTATCAATAGCTTCAGAAAACTACTCTTTTTTTTTTACTGTTGAACTCTTGAGCATATGTATAGACAGTGCCTCCATATTACATTTCCTGAATTTTGATGTATGACAACCTTAGAACTGCAACCTTAGAATATCTCAGTTCTTTTCTGCCTAGGTGGGATTTACACATATTCCTTTCCATTTTTTCAACCAGTTATCTGGGCATGTTTTTCCCCATCAATCAAGTGGGAAAGTAATGTATCAATGACTGTGCAGGAAATACCTCATTGATATCCATCATTTATTTTGTTAATAAAAACATGTGTGGAGCTAAGATCTAAGTTATTTCTAAATCGCATGGTCATGTGGCACCCAGTACTCTGGGTCTTCATACATGGGAGGCCAATATGTATGTCAGGAACTCCACTGGATTTCCACTGCAGTCCTATAACAAGAACACAGGAGAGAAAAAGAAGGGAGAAGGAATCTTTTCCTTTCATTTTGGAAGAAAGCATTGTTTTCTTGTCTAAACATAAACAAGAAATGCTGTAAGCCCCCCCCCTCTCTCTCTTGGAACACCTTTCCTTTATGCTACCTTTATATGCAATGTTTACAGCTATAGTCTACTGTCTATTGATTGACTTCCAATTTATACTTCTAAAGGTATGAAGTCCAAGTGCAAGCTTGCACACTCCTGGGTTGCACTTCTAGTGAATGGGCTTCTGTACAGACTCCTGAAGCACCCCCTGAAATACAGCCAGCCCCTCTCATAGATGTCCAGACAGGTCGTGTTGGATTCCAATCTGTCCTTTCCATCGTGTGGACAGGCCCAAAGCAGCCAAATGGAAAGATCTTATATTATGAGCTTTACCGAAGACAGGAGACACTCAGCCAACTCAATCAAGACCTGGTCCTTGTTTATAATGGCTCATCCACTTCCTTCAAAGATGTCCAGCTCCTACCTTTTACCAACTATGAATATCAGGTATGAAGCTGGAAGAATGAGGAACTAATCTTTCATGGGCAATGAAAATTCCAGGGGAACCCATCAGCAAAGTTTTCTTGCTAAATTGTTAATAGACTGTAAAAGTCTATGCCTTGAATGGTACTGTTGCCACAGAAAAATCATTACAAATAATTACAGATACTTCAAATGGTCACAGAGTTCTATGAGAATTAAATACATGCAGCATCATTTCTTTAGCATAGGGATTTCCATTTTTACACAAGTTTATTTTGTGATATAGAGAAGCTGACATACCCCCAGGGCATGATGCTGAATGGTTATGAATATCTTCTGCTCTTTATTTTATGCAGTTGTAACTCTTTCCTATAAGTGCATAGGCATACCAAAATTCTGTTCTTTTTCTGTGTGTGACTGTCAATTCAGTCTTGTTGGCCTGGCTTGCCCCCATATAGCGCTTGTGTATTGTCTAGGGATGGCAGAGAATTCCGCCACAGATCACGGTGAGGCCGAATGCCAGTGCATTCGGCCCCCCGAACTCTGTGGCGGAACGGCCTGCCACCCACCCACCCCCCTGCAGATCCCCCCCGGGACGAGACTCACCTGGGCGGATCTTCTGGGCAGCTCCGGCGGTGGCGGCGGCAGCGGCCAGTCTTCCGACCGGCTGCCGCCGCTGCCATTTCCACTCTTGTAAAAAAAAGAAAAAAGAAAGAAAAAGAAAGACGTGATAGGCTACGTAAAGATTTACGTAGATTTTTTTAAAAAAAACCACGACATGATAGGCTATGTAAATCTTTATGTAGCCTATCATGGCTGGGTGGGTTTAAAAAAAACGCGTATGCAAATGGCGGTGGCTACAGCCGCCACCATTTGCGTTCCTTATTTTTGCCCTCTTAATCTACGTAAATATTTACGTAGACTATGACGGCGAAAATCAAGGGGAACACAAATAGCATAGCGGGCACTATTTGTGTCCCTTTTTGATTCCCCGTTTTAGCCTACGTAAATATTTACGTAGATTAAGAGGGCAAAAATAAGGAACGCAAATGGCAGCTGTAGCCACCATTTGCGTACGCGGTCTTTTGTTTGTTTTTACCCAGAGCCCTCTGTGGCCGGGAATCCGGCTGTGGACAGCTCTGGCCTGGCCTGGCCTGGCCGGCTGCTCTGCGGAGCTGCCACGGAGCACAGCCGGCCGCAGAGGATTCCGGGGGGAGGAATGGAGCGCCTCCCCCCCGGCGAGGATTCCGGGGGGAGGAATGGAGCGCCTCCCCCCCGGCGAGGATTCCAGGGGGAGGGACGGAACGCCTCCCCCCCACCATCAACATAATCCGCGAACAGGTAAGTGACTTTCATACACCCCTAATATTGTCTGACCAATATGGTAAATCCAGAGGCCTCTTATCCATGTCATGAGCCTTAGGGGGAAAATTCTCATGTGTCTTCTTTTCTGGACAGAATAGAAGACCCAATGAACTTTGGCAGTCTTCTCTGTTGCCAGTGAATGTTCTTGGATAGCCATAGAGCTTCACTGCATGAGGCTAAAATCTCTCATCCTTACCAGGGCTTCTGCTTCTAGATTCTTTGCAGGATTAAGATCTGCTCCTTTACACAGGTGGAAGCATACTTTGAATCAGGGAATTCCTTTCTCAGCAAATTCTATATGTTTCATTTTACGGCCACTAGATGTAGGGATGGACGAAAGGGACTTACCTTGTCCCGCAGCTTTGTTCGCGGTGGGGGGGAGGTGCTTCGCTTCTCCCTCCGAAGTTCAGGTGAGGGGTGGAGGCGCCCCACCTCGCCTGGCCGAAATTCAGGCCGGGGAGAAGCGCCCCGTCTCCCCGGCTGCGAAAGAAAAAGTAAAAAAAACAAAAACAACTACTTTTAACGTAGCCTATCATGGCTAGATTTCCAAAGTCAGCCATGATAGGCTACGTGAATCATGTGTGCCGCCATTTGCGTTCCTTATTTTGGCACGTCTAGTCTACGTAAAGTTTTACTTAGACTACTGTGAAAATAAGGGAACGCTATTTGCGTTGCCCTTATTTTCGGCGTAGTCTACGTAAATATTTACGTAGACTAGATGGGCCAAAATAAGGAACGCAAATGGCGGCGCCTATGGGCCGCCGCCATTTGCATACGCGCTTTTTTTTTTTTCCAAAGTCACCTGTGATAGGCTACGTGACGATTTACGTAGCCTATCATGGCTGACTTTGGAAATCTAGCCGTGATAGGCTACGTAAATCGTCACATAGCCTATCACAGGTGTGTGTTGTTGTTTTTTTACTTTTTTATTTTGTAATGGCGGCGGCGGCAGCCGGCCGCTGCCCCCGCCCCCGCCGAAACGCCGCCGGAACCCGCCGCCGAGAGGGACATTCAGCCACAGTAAGTTCCATCCCCGGGGGGGGGGGGGCGGGGGGCCGGCGGAGAATTTCCCCAACACTTTCGGGGGGCCAAATGCGTTGGCACTCGGCCTCCTGAAGATTCGTGGAGAAATTCTCCGCCATCCCTAAGTCTAGATGCTGCTGTGGTTATAGCACAACTCCGTCATTACACATAGCAAATAGATTGGATTAACATTTCTTATCAGGTTAACTCTGATCTTTTAAAAAGTGGGATAAAGGTCAGAAAGCACAGGAGATGCCCTGGAGGTTGATGACATCGTGTGAAGGATCCACAAACTTCCATGAGTGACCAGTCACAAGCGTGCAATAAAAGCCTTGTGTAGAAATGCTCATAGTGATCCTGCATAGCTGAAGCTGAGAAGTGTGTAAATTCCAGTTGGCAAGTGTATGCTAAAGTGCCTGGCATCCTGAGGGAGCCCATGTTTCACCACTAATGATGGCTGTCCGTTTACTTGATTTCCTACTCTTCCTAATGATGTAATTTTCCTTAAACTTCAATGAACTTAATAGCAATGAGGTAATTGCTAGGATTCCTTCCAAAACAGATCACTTTATTTTAGAGACTGGGTTTTTTCTCTCTCTTTTTCCATTTACAATTTAATGTACCTGAGGGGATATTTTTCTTGCAGTTAGGCTCTTTGTGAACAAAATTCTTTTTGAAAACTCTCTAATACATTATTGTTGAAGTAATCATTTGTATTTTAATTCAGGTGCTCAGTATGTTTTGTAAGTCGTGTGACCATCTTAACTGAGTAGCCTTTTGGTGTCTGAGACCAGGAGATTGGGAAAGGGAAGAAGCAATTCATGGGGATCAACTGAGGGATTTTTAAAGCAACAGTCTCACTACTGCCTTTTTCAATCTCTCTTCTCGTCATCGTCGTTCAGTCGTATCCGACTCTTTGTGACCCCGTAGACCATAGCACGCCAGGCCTTCCTGTCCTCCGCTCTCTCCCGGAGTGTGCTCAAGTCCATATTCATTGCATCGGTGATGCTATCTAGTCATCTCATCTTCTGCCGTCCCCTTCTCCTTTTGCCTTCAATCTTTCCCAGCATCAGGGTCTTTTCCTGTGACTTTTCTCTTTGCATTGTTCGTTGTTCAGTCGTTCAGTCGTGTCCGACTCTTCGTGACCCCATGGACCATAGCACGCCAGGCCTTCCTGTCCTGCGCTCTCTCCCGGAGCGTGCTCAAGTTCATATTCATTGCATCCGTGATGCTATCTAGCCATCTCATCCTCTGCCGTCCCCTTCTCCTTTTGCCTTCAGTCTTTCCCAGCATCAGGGTCTTTTCCAGGGAGTTTTCTCTTCGCATTAGGTGGCCAAAATATTGGAGCTTCAGCTTCATTATCTGTCCTTCCAATGAGCACTCAGGGTTGATTTCCTTTAGGATGGACTGATTTGACCTCCTTGCAGTCCAGGGGACTCGTAAGAGTCTTCTCCAGCACCACAGTTCGAAAGCATCAATTCTTCGGCGCTCAGCCTTCCTTATAGTCCAGCTCTCACAGCCATACATTACTACTGGGAAAACCATAGCTTTGATTAGACGGACCTTTGTCGGCAAGGTGATGTCTCTGCTTCTTACTATGCTGTCTAGGTTGGCCATAGCTTTCCTCCCAAGGAGCAAGCGTCTTTTAATTTCATGGCTACAGTCACCGTCTGCGGTGATCTTGGAGCCCAAGAAAGTAAAATCTGTCAGTGCTTCCATTTCTTCCCCTTCTATATGCCAGGAAGTGATGGGGCCAGATGCCATGATTTTAGTTTTTTTAATGTTGAGTTTCAAACCAGCTTTTGCACTCTCCACTTTCACCCTCAACAAGAGGCTGTTTAGATCCTCTTCGCTTTCTGCCATTAGGGTGGTATCATCTGAGTATCTGAGGTTGTTGATAATTCTCCCGGCAATCTTAATTCTGACCTGTGATTCATCCAACCCGGCGTTTCTCATTATGTACTCTGCATATAAATTAAATAAGCAGGGCGACAATATACAGCCTTGTTGTACTCCTTTCCCAATTTTGAACCAATCGGTTGTTCCATGCCCGGTTCTTACTGTTGCTTCTTGACCCTCGTACTGGTTTCTCAGGAGACAGATAAGGTGGTCTGGTGCTCCCATCTCTTTCAGAATTTGCCACAGTTTGTTGTGATCCACACAATCAAAGGCTTTAGCGTAGTCAATGAAGCAGAAATAGATGTTTTTCTAGAATTCTCTTGCTTTCTCCATGATGCAGCGAATGTTGGCGATTTGATCTCTAGTTCCTCTGCCTCTTCGAAACCCAGCTTGTACTTCCTGTAGTTCTCGGTTCACATACTGCTGAAGCCTAGCTTGTAGGATTTGGCGCATAATCTTGCTGGCATGTGAAATGAGCACAATTGTACGGTAGTCTGAACACTCTTTGGCATTGCCCTTCTTTGGAATTGGAATGTAAACTGACCTTTTCCAGTCTTGTGGCCATTGTTGAGTGTTCCAAATTTCTTGGCATATTAAGTGCAGCACTTGAACAGCATAATCTTTTGGGATCTTAAATAGCTCAGCTGGAATACTGTCTTTTCCGCTAGCTTTGTTGTTAGTAATGCTTCCTAAGGCCCACTTGACTTTATTCTCTAGGATGTCCGGCTCAAGTTCAGTGACCGCACTATCATGGCTATCAGGGACATTCAGATCTTTCCTGTATCCTTCTGTGTATTCTTTCCACCTCTTCTTAATCTCATCTGCTTCTGTTAGGACCCTGCCTTCTTTGTCCTTTATCACGCCCGTCTTTGCACAAAACTTTCCCTTGAGATCTCCGATTTTCTTGAAGAGATCTCTAGTCTTTCCCATTCTATTGTTTTCCTCGATTTCTTTGCATTGTTCATTTAAGAAGGCCTTCTTGTCTCCCCTTGCTATTCTCTGGATCTCTGCATTCAGTTGGGTATATCTTCCCCTTTAGCCCTTGCTTTTTGCTTCCCTCCTTTCCTCAGCTACTTGTAAAGCCTCATCAGACAGCCACTTTGCTTTCTTGCATTTCTTTTCTTTGGGATGGATTGAGTTGCTGCCTCCTGAACAATGTTACGGACCTCCGTCCATAGTTCCTCAGGCACTCTGTCTATCAGGTCTAATGCCTGAAATCTATTCCTCACCACCACTGTATATTCATAAGGGATATGATTTAGGTCATACTTGAATGGTTTAGTGGTTTTCCCTACGTTCTTCAATTTAAAGCGAAATTTTGCAAGAAGCAGCTCATGATCTGAGCCACAGTCAGCTTTTTACTGCCTGTATAGAGCTTCTCCATCTTTGGCTGCAAAGGACAATCAATCTGATTTCGATATTGACCATCTGGTGATGTCCATGTGTAGAGTCGCCTCTTGTGCTGTTGGAAAAGAGGGTTTGCTATGATCAGCGTGTTCTCTTGGCAAAACTCTATTAGCCTTTGTCCTGCTTCATTTTGTACATCAAGGCCATGCTTGCCTATTATCCTGGTGATTTCTTGACTTCCTACTTTAGCATTCCAATCCCCTATGATGAAGAGGACATCTTTTTTTGGTGTTAGTTCTAGAAGGTGTTGTAGTAGGTCTTCATAGAACCGATCAACCTCAGCTTCTTCAGCCTCAGTGGTTGGGGCATAGACTTGAATTACTGTGAGGTTGAATGGTTTGCCTTGGATTCGTACTGAGATCATTCTATCATTTTTGAGATTGTAGCCCAGTACTGCTTTTCCCACCCTTTTGTTGACTATGAGTGCTACTCCATTTCTTCTAAGGGATTCTTGCCCACTGTAGTATATATAATGGTCACCTGAATTACATTCGCCCATGCTTGTCCATTTTAGTTTGCTGATTCCCAAGATGTCGATGTTCAATCTTGCCATCTCATGTTTGACCACCTCCAGCTTACCTTGTTTCATTGATCTTACATTCCAGGTTCCTAAACAATATTGTTCTTTACAGCATCGGATTTTCTTTTCACCACCAGACACATCCACAGCTGAGTGTCCTTTCGGCCTTGGCCCAGCCGCTTCACTCTTTCTGGTGCTACTTGGAAATTCCCTCTGCTTTTCCCCAGTAGTATATTGGACACTTTCCGACCTGAGGTGCTCATCTTCTGGTGTCATATCTTTGAGCCTTGTGATACGTTCCATGGGGTTTTCTTGGCAAGAATACTGGAATGGGTTGCCATTTCCTTCAAGCCCCTTCACCACAACAAGGCAGTGATCCATGAAGGGGTTTTTCAAGCTAGTGCACATTTATTATATGCATCGGTTTGTCTTGACAAACTAGTCCAGATAGTACTAGTCCAGATAGATATGGGTTGAGTGGGCAGGTGAATGGAAGCAAATCTTCTTTCCACATCCTTGGGTATAAGTAACGGGAATGTATCCAATTAAATTATACCTCTGCTGCCTACTTTGAAACCATGATGATGTCAAATTGGAACAGGTATGAACAATTTTTTGCATAAAAAAATCAGCCAGTCAGTTTTTGTTCTAAACCTGCCAAAGACCTTAGAAAGTGTGTGTGTGTGTGGGGGGGAATAAAAGCTCTTTTAACCATGCAGAATCCGTCTGTATGAGATTGTGTGGTAGCAGGTGGGTTAGATTTTTTCTGCACCATCACCACCACTGAGTAAGACTTCAAATGACCTCTAATCTAAGCCATGTCCATTGAGAGTCATTACAAGTTTTTCTCCACCTGCAATTTGTTAATTAATTCTTGATTAAGTTCCACTCTGAGGCTTAAATCCAGTGTCCACTAGCATGATGAGACTTTCTTCCCCTCCCCGCTGCAGCTACCTGTATCACCTGAAAACCTGCTCTAGAGAGTTTGTCAGTTCTCCAGAACAGCTTTTCAGGGTGTGCAGAGGGCTGGGGGTGGGGGGAGGAATTGCCCCCCCCTTCCCGTTCCAGTATTGGAAGCAGTTCTGTCAGCTGACTGACAGCACTGGATCTCATCCTGAAACCAGTCAAGTCTGTCAGTGCTTTGAATCAGTTACATTCAAACTGCATATATGGCAGCAGTTATCTGTTTTATATTGAAGTTGTGTGTGTGTGTGTGTGTGCGCGCGCGCACGCATGCACGCACGCACTCACGCACGCGCACGTTCACATGCATATATGTGCCTTCCTCTCCCATTGATGTGACATGTGGTATCCCTCAGGGCTCTATTCTTAGCCCCACCATTGTTGACAATTTATATGTTGCCTGTGAGACACCTTATTCATAAGTGTAGGGATTGGCTTTCACTATTATGCTGATGCAACCCAGATTTATATTTCACTTAAGCACGATATTGATTCTGCTGCCTCTCTCTTGGAGGCTTGTTTGCTGGCCATAAAATTTTAAATGCAACTAAATTTTCTCCAGCTGAATGAAGCTAAAATTAAAGCACTACAGCTAGGCCCTTTGCAACACTTCAAAAAAAATGCTGTCAGTCATCAAGGTCCAGCTTGATGAGTTTGACATTAACAGCTCAACTGAGGTCAGAAATTAGTTTTCTTTCTTTCTTTCTTTCTTTCTTTCTTTCTTTCTTTTATTTCTGAGGCTTTAGCAAAGGTCCATGTATCTAGGGCAACATGGGGGAGGAACTGTCGCTGAGTGGTATGTACGGATTTTGTTAAATCCATTCCATCTGTGTTTCACAGATTGTCAGCTGCCTTTCATTCCAGCATCTGCTCATTGACGGAATTCGATTTTTTTTCCCAGGGTTTTCATTCTCTGTGTGTTAATTTGCATTATCGCTAATGCTAATTAGCACAAATCCCCTCCCACAAGTGAAAAACTGGCCCACAAATCCATGGAATCTGTGTGACTTGGGAAAAGCCAGTCTGCTATGGAATCCGCAGATCAGATTCATGGAAATTCAAACTTATTTGAATCCGTTCCAGATTTCTCTGCCATCCCTAGAGGTAGAGCACGTGCTCCGCGTGAAGAAGGGCCCAGGTCCAATCCTGGAATCTTGAGTTCAGAGGCTTGCAACATTTTGGGGCCAGTGAGAATATCTGGACTTTTAAGGGACTGTTGTGGGCACTCTCACAAAATAGTCACCCTGTGGGGTGAGGTGTCTTGCTCATTTATAAAATTGCTGCCATGGTGGACAGGGCCAATCTCAAAAGACCCATTTTGTAGACAGCAAAGTGGTGAGACTAAAAGAAAAGTAACTTGCCCAAGAACCTAAGTAACAGGCAGAGGTGGGGGCTGAGCTCCGAAACACATAACCACTTTTTTCGAGCCCAAATAAAGATGGCGCTGGAGGGCAGCACT
Source organism: Heloderma suspectum (assembly GCF_057233095.1). Taxonomy (NCBI): domain Eukaryota; kingdom Metazoa; phylum Chordata; class Lepidosauria; order Squamata; family Helodermatidae; genus Heloderma; species Heloderma suspectum. The sequence goes on from NC_139458.1 coordinate 399,989,809, forward strand.
TCACATTAAAAACTGTAAAAATGTCTTAAGAAATAATAAAAATCAGGAGGACAGGGAGCCTGGCAGGCACCCAGAGAGGGGTCTGCAGGCACATTGGTGCCCACGAGCACCAAGGTGGAAACCCCTGTTCTAGTTAAAAGGATCAAGTAGCAGCTGATGTGAGCGACCTCTGCCTGAGACCTTAGAGGGGCACTGAAGAGCCATTTATCAGGAAGAGCAGTAATACCCAAGCCAGAGTATCTTAGTGCACCATGAGAAGTAAAGTAATTAAATAATTACAATCCCTTGTGAGACCCAAGTTATCCACCCATAGAACAGGCTGCCTTGAATCTCTGCATGATTTCCTGTTCTGGCTGTGTGTCCTTCCACTCAGGCCCCACTAGGGTTGGGTAATTCTAGCACGTATGAGTTAAATGCCTTTGGACTACTCAGTCACCTGGTCTAGAGATTCAGCAGAACTGCCATCCGCAGAGGTGGCTTGCCATGGCCAGAGGTGGCTGGCCTGCATGAGAAGACCATTCTGCTTCTTCTGGTCAGGAGACATGTCTAGAACAGTGACTCATGGGGAAACATAGGGGTGGCCTCAACTGCAGGTGAGTGGTTCTTACCTTGACATACTTTCAGAAGAAAAGTTAAGTATGGTTCTAATTTTAATGTGTCCCATCTGTGAGAAGTTTGGGAAACATTGTGTTTGTACACCATTGGTTTGAAAGAATTTCCATGCTAGGCCAAATGAATAGCCTCTCTAGTTCAGAATTCTGCCCATCCACAGTGGCCTCCCTCTCAGGGAGGCTCACAAACAAGGCATGATGCCATATTAATATGATTTTGCTAGTCCCCACCTAGCATTCCCTAGTCAGTCATTCCCTAGGCAGTCATTAATATGATGTTGCTAGTCCCCGCCATTCATTAGTCAGGGTTGAACTATCACTGGAAATGGGGACGGGGTGGACATTTGGCTGTTATAACTACTGAAAATGGAGGTACTGCAGTTTAATAGATACAGAGTTACAGCCCATGGACAGCAGAGTTTTCTTATCAGATGTATTAATGTTGCTGCTTATGTATTTTCATGATATTTCCAAATTTAGGCCAGGATCTGTCTGTGCGCATGGACTATTTGGAGTGGCTTCTGCTGAAGCACTATGAACCACAATGAGAACGCCACAGAGACTCTCTTTTGTTACAAAAATGCTTGGGCATGCTCAAGGGATCCCAGCCTTAGTTTTCTATTCTCATTGTAAATATAGAGTGCAGAGCTTCATATAAATGGCTTTCTATAAGAGGTTACACTTTATGATATAAATTACTTATGCTCAGGATGTCCATCTTGTCAGAGGTGAGCTTGACATCTACCAGGAGAAGGGCCTTTTGTGTTGTGGCACAGAATACTCCCCCCTTGGAGGCCTACAGGGCTGGCTTCCTGCTGGCCACCTATTGGCCTTCAGGAAGCAAATAAATGCATGTTCCTTTCTACAGACCTTTGGGGAGTAATTTTTGTTCTCACTGTGCCATTTTATACAGCTTTTAATTGACTTTAATTTTGTAGAACCATATATTTTTTAGTATTTTTATGGGTTGTTATTTTAATAGAGATGCGGGGATACAAATAAATTCAACCGAATAGTCAATAATAATAGAAATAATGGGTTAAATTCAATGTCATACTAGCAGAGGTGTGCTAGCACAAAGGGAATTTCTCTTTCTCTCTTCTCTCCACTGCAGCTCTCTGTGCTGCCCAAAAATCTGCTCCGTAAGTTTTCCTCCATAGGGTGTGTGGGGATCACCCTCTTCCTTGTCCTGTTGAGGAAAACAGTCCCATCAATGGAATGACATCATTGAATCCAACCCAATATATTTTAGTATTCTCTGCTGCTTTGCTGGCATAACAGGAAACTGATCTCAAATTACCTGGAAATCAGATAAATAAAACAGCCATTTTTGCAGATCAAAGTTTCTACCATTGCAAATCTCTATGTACAACAAGCAAACTGTTTATGAATCTATGTTTATTCATTAAATAAAACAAAGGCATCTGATTTATGCATCCCTCCACATTAGTTATGAGCCTGTTTAGGCTCAACTCTGGCCAGACCTCCTTAGGTAGATTGTGACTGTGACATATTCAAACACCATGACAAGCCTATCTTTTTAAAAGACATTAGTGTACCATGGGAAAATACACCCCAGGGCCATAGATGAATTGATATGATTTCCTTGATTGTATCTTTTTATTTATAAGGCATAATTTATGAGCACTGAAAAGCAAACTAAAATGAGTGATGACTAACTACAGCCAAAGTAATAAATCAGCAGCTCTGAAAGAAGTAGTGATTTTGATCGAATCTATTGAATTAGCTGTTGCCCTTAGCCATTATAGGTATTGGAAAGACCTTTTAATATCTGCTTATCTCACTCTTGGGAATGTTTTAACTATCTCATTATGTACCCATAGGAAACAAATTATTAAATTGTCTGCCTTTTGGAGTTAAACATGTTTGCATCTCATTTTTGTTACTGATGTGATAGAATATTAAACGGAACAAGGATTGTCTGAAACTTTGATAGCCTTTTTATGTCAGACTTATTAAATACTTTGTTTTGTCTCTTTACCATGAGGGGAACCCATTCTGGAAGTGGACATTTTTTGCTGTTGTTGTAAATAATACTTTGCACCATTAAGATGTATGTGTTCCAGAGTTGACTTGCCAGCTTTTATTGCCTAACAGATCAAATTTGTCTTGATTTTCTCACCCTCTCCTGAGAGATTACTCGCAGGATTGGACCCAATAAAGGTTGGCCTTTCTATTCCAACTACATAAACATATATCATAAACTTAAACCACTTTTCAAAAATGAAAAGTTATTTCTAGACCAAATGGTAAAGCATTAAATGTTAGAAGAATGAAAAGTCTAGCAAAACAGTTTATTATATAGTGAATATAGTAACTAGTAGGTATTGATAGACATCCTCCACAAATTAGGCTTATGTCTTAAGAATTAGCAGAGGCACATCTCTTTAACCACTAGACAGTCTATGGTTGAGACCTTCCATCCCTGAAGTCAGCAAGCCCATTGTCCCTTGTAATAGCAGTCCATGGAAACCAAATGTCGAATAAGACTTTTCCATCCCAGGCAACACCAAAACTGGCCACCTTGAAGGCATCCTCAGCCTTCAGCTTGATGGCTCTTCACACTAGTTTCTATGCAGCAGTGATCCCACCCTGCACCAGAAACTTGGCTTTAATGCTGCAGCAGGCCTCCAGAAGCCATGAACCTGTGAGGGAGATTATGGGTGTTCAACCTGTTCTGGATCAGGTTGCACTCTTTCTAAAGGACCAGGTTTTCAGCTTGGGAGTACTGATAGATCCAGAATTGTCACTGGAGACCAAGTGGCATCTGGGGCACACCATGCTTTTCACCTCGTGCGTCACATGAGTTACTGTAAGTTGCTATGATTCAAGACCTGTAATGTTTATTTATCTAAACTGTGCCTTATCTCATGTTCAGGGTTGCTAATGACTCCAAAATAATGCAACTATAAAAAGTGCATATTTAAAAATATGACTTGTAAAGATGTTCCTTGCAGTTTCCTGAAAGTCCTAGAGGTGATGTGCTGAAGCATCTCCTTGAGGAGTTCATTCCAAAGCCTTTTACCTTATTAGGAAAACTGGGAAATTACATTTGTTTAAATTGAAATGTTTAACATTAGGTCCATTCTTCATCAGCTCTGGTGTAGTAACAAAGCTTTTCCCTGTAACTTTGAGGGGAAGGCAACATGGGTCACTTAGCAGTGGAGCAATTGCTGAAGACAGTCACCAAAGGAATGGCTTCTGGGGACCATTCTTCTGCCATATCTTATGGCTGAGGTCTGTAGCACAATCACTTGATACAAACCTTGGCTGCCCTTTTAGATTTGGTGTCATCCGGCCTTTCCATTACCCCTCCGCAGGAACAGGACTGTATGAAGGCACATTTTTCAGCTACCAAACAAGTTTCCCTTTGCTGCGCCTAGAATTCTTTAGTTCTCTAAGTAGATGGATGCTACAGAGCTTTCCCTTTTTTTGAAGTGCTGTCTGGGCAGGTGGCCAAGAAACTGAAGATGAAGACATCTGAATTACTGCTTGTGTAGATGAATCTGGAGCCCTCTTATGGCCTTCTCAAGCCTGTGCACCTTCTAATGATGATAGAGATTTTGGCAGGGGTTTGGATAGGGGTCTGCGCAGCATGATGTAAGATTACATTATAAAGGAAGCAATATATAGTCAACGAATTCAAGGCACAAGTACTTTCTGTTCCCATTTTCTCTGCCATAGACCAGAAGGCATAGACCTGAATCTATTACCTGAAGGATATTTTAAGATTCTCAGATGTGAATTATATGTATTCATCTTGAATGTAATATTAAAACTTCCAGAGATGGCTGTTCTTAACTTATATAATAGCCTAATGGCAGGACTTGCCTTTGATGTCTAGCATAAATATGATAGTATAGCTCTTAACTTAGCTTATTTCTTATATATATATATATATATATATATATATATATATATATGTTCATTCCTTAATTTAGATTAACCCACTCAGACCATTTTCTCTCCAAATGACTTTCAGTTGCTGTAATTGCACTCCCTCTGCTGTTAATGTGTATGCACACGCAGTTCAAGTTTTCAGTTCTCTTAATAAGGGAAGATTATTCCCATAGAATAAGTTGTCTCAGCTTGACTGCCTTGTTGTTGTTTTTTCTTTTCTTTTCTTCTTTCTGTTTTTATCCACTCCGCTCAGCAGAGCAGCGCAGGTGATCATGCACCTCTAAATCTACTTTATCTGTCTGCTTTGGGGTGGTAATGGTGTTACTTGTGTGATTGTACAAGTTTGCCACACGTACTGGTAGCTACAGTCATTGAACTGAAAAGCTGGAGTGGAACCCCAAGTACCATCTGATCCAGCCACCCATCCGCAGGCTCCCCCTGAGATTAACGTAAGGAATCCTGACCCTATTTGATTCTGTAAAGAGAGAGCAGGCGCATGTCAGAAATCTAATAGTTATGTTGCTTCGGTTTAGCAGAAATGCAGAGTTATATTCTGATGAAACGTTAAAATAAAAAAGTAAAAATATTTTTCAGGGTGATGGACAAGCTAAGCTCCCACTCACGTATGGGGGACCATACATTAAAAAACTTGGTCTCAGACTTTTTTCTGCAAGGGCATTCCCACTACTTCGTAAATTATTTCCTTATATTTCAGCAGCCGTTAAGAGTTAGAAAATTAGACAAGAAATGCAACCCATGCAAGTCTGTTCAGTGTAAGTTTGGTGTGCTACAATGCAGTCTGTTCAGTGTAGGGTGTGCTACAATGCAGTGGGCATAATTCCTAGGCTTGTTGTAGTTTATTCGCTCAGTCGCTTCTGACTCTTCATGACTTCATGGACCAGCCCACGCCAGAGCTTCCTGTTGGCCGTCGCCACCCCCAGCTCCCCTAAGGTCGAGTAATTCCTAGGCTATCTTCAAGCAAAAGAACAACCCTCTCTTTCCTTTAAAATTATACGTTTGCTGAGCTCGAGGCAGTGTGTAAGTGGATTCTTTGTTGGTTGTTTTAAGCACATTATACCAGTGTGCTCTTTCCCTTCTGCCTCCCACGGTACTCCATATCCACTTATTCAGGTATTAAAAGTTGCTTAATGCATTCGAGCTCAAGCTATTCTGTAGTAAAGGCAAAACAGGCCATTGGAAAGATTAAAGTTCAGCTAAATATGCATCATTTAAAAAACAGAGAGAAAACTGGACCATTTATTAACATAGCTTTCAGCAGTGGGGAGGGCCTTCAGTGATGTATAAAACATAGCAAGTATCAGTGCATAGAAGGGGATTCAGGCATTGATCCTTGCTATGAGAAGAGGGAATCACTGTTTTCATCTGTCAAAAGTTGAAGTATATGACAGAGTCAAAGCCCCACATACATAATACTCCCCACCCCCTGTTTAATGCAACTGCCTATGGGGGAAAGCAGCTGTCTGGAAACACCCAGTGGAGGCTGGTGACTGTGATTTATGTGGGGCTATGATTCCATTCTGGGTTTCAGTCAGAACCAGCCAGAACTCTAAATGAGCTATCCACGGTGCTGACCCCTATCCCCAAAATGGGTTCAACACCTTGGATATCTCCTTTAGAGTTCTGGCTGGTTCTGACTGAAACCCAGAATGGAATCACAGAACCACCGAAATCAGAGCCACCAGCCTCCACTGGAAGCACCCTTAACTTTTGGATACAATCAAGGGGATCCCCCCCAAAATAATTTCAAGAGGATTGTGTCCAATTTCTTGGTTAGATTGTTAAATCTTTACAACAAAGATTTCACTGATACGGGATGGTTTCTTCATCTTCTTGCAGTCATGAGACATACATTAGAAATGTTTTGCAGAGATCCGTGTAGTGAAATGTCACAGCTAGGGCTGCTAACGCTGTTCCTTTTTATTACATCTTCTAGCAGTAGTGATGTAACTGTGATTCTTCAGTTGCAGTTGAATCTAGAATGTCTAGATCACAGCCTACAACAGCTAGACAATTTTGCTGCTCTCCTTAAGCCTTCCCTTTCTAAAGGATTCAGTATTTCCTGGCTGTACATTTGGAAGACTGGAAGGCTATATTTGTTTTCCATTTTTAAGTAAATTCAACCCCCCCCCCAAGTGTAACAGATATCACACAAGAGCATGTTTTACTACAGTGAGAACTGCTCGACATGAAAGCTTACTAAGGAATACTTAATACTAAAAATCACACAGACGGTCTCCTTGTATCGCCATTTAGATCTATCATTCTGATTGATCACTGTGTGTGTTGCTGTTATTGAGCCTAATTTAACCCTATACACTCGCACATCCATCTATTCCATCTATTGTACCTGACATCCTACAAATTACTTACTCATGCAAATGATGACCTAAGTCAACCTTTTATGCTATTCGTGTTTAATTATACAAATGGTATTTGATAAATAAGATTATACATCCTTCCATATGTTTATTCTCTCCTTGATGAAAGTGAAATTTAATTTTCATGCAGATTTGTTGGAGGCCATGTTTAATAAGTGCTGAGTTTCATATAGTGTGCAGATCACCCTGGTTTTGGGAAGCTGACAAAAACAAAATCAGTAGACACAGTTCTTAAAGAATATAAGTTTTTAATCAGGCTCAATTCTAGCAACTGGATCTTGGAATCCTAGAACTGCAGCTCACTTCCCATGTACGTTGATTGACATAACAAAGTGAATGTTTTGACAAAAGTAGTATGAATAATAGAAGAAATGCCGACATTTTAAGAGTGTATTTTTATATTAAGCAATAAGTGAGTGGTGCTGTATGATCAGTCGCATTAATACCATTAACAAACCAGTGTCCTCTGAAAACCCATTTACCTTCAGCCCTGGCTTGTTGGCTGAATACAAGTAAGCAGAACCTCAGTAATATGCTGGTTCTATTGACTCAACAGTATATACCACCTTGTCTATACTGCCAGTCCTATCTACACATCAAGTCAGCATTGATGGTTGCCCTGTGTCCATGACCCAACATTTCTCAAAGAGGTCAGCTCTTACAACCTCAGCCGATGTTTACTCCTGGTAAAGGGACCAAGGAGTAGGGATGGAGAAAGGGAGGGTTGTGGTTTGCACTGTCTGACCTAATGCAGTAGGTCTGAGATGCTTGAAAACTGTGATGCACAGTTACTAGCATGCTGTTATAACTTTCCATCCTACCCAGTCTAGCACTAAACCTCTCAGCAAAAAGTTGAATGGATGCTCAATTGTGCCAGAGAGCAGCTGGACTTGTCAATATCGAGAGTACTGTGACAGCATTTGCTAGGATGTATGTCAACTTAACATTTAAAGAAGCCAGATATTCACAGAAATCTTAATAGAAAGGAACACGCAAAAGTTCTTTGAAATAACTGTTTTCTTAAATACACCTGTATGCATGCACCTGTACCAGTCTTCAGCAGTTCAGATAGGAAATGTACTTGTCCCTTTTATTAATGAATTTAATGGGGAATACAAACACACACACATATTCCCCAGTAAAATAAATAAATACAAATAAAACAAGCTTTAAATATTGTCTAGCAGTCAGCTTAGTGCTACTCATATGTCTGCTGCAAAAATGTAGAAAGTTCAGATACAGTAGCATCTTAAGTGAAGCAAGGGGGACAATTCCATCTTCGGATAATAATGCCTATCAGTTTCCAGAGGAGTAGCCGTGTCTGATTACAGCAAAAACAACAAAGAGTCTTGTGGCACCTCAAAGTCTAACAGAAGCTTTATTATGGCAGAAGCTTTTGTGGACTAGAGGCCACTTGTAAGCAATGAGGTCAGGGAAATTAAATGCTAGTGCAAAAGACAGTGACAATTCAGTTAGAGCTTGAATGTATGAAATATTAGCTCTTCAGTCTTTTACAATAGTAGTCAATTTAGCAAAGCTAAGATGGGACAGGAAACCATTGTTTCTATTCATACTCAAATGAATAGAATTGAACTTCTTAATTGTAATTCAGCAGTTCCACAGTGGACCCTCTCTTTGAAAAGGCAGTAAATAAATAAATAAATAAATAAATATTTAAATATGGATGAATAGCAGAGTGCCTTGGTATGGTGAAATGATATTTTACTGGTTTCTGAACAATGTCATTTGTGTCCGTTTATTTATTTATTGTAGGGACTGGCTTATATGTCCTATATAGAGTGCAAGAAGGCATTTCTGGCAGATGATAGCATGTATCACATTAGAAAATGTGCAGGTGAATAAACCCTAGATGTTGTGGCTAACATGATTAGGTCCTGTAATAATGTTGCCTGAGTAGATATGGGGCCAGAGTTGGCATCTGGGCCTGTTGCAGTTTGGTCCCTGTGTTTGTGTCTCTGTTATGTGGTCTGCTATTACTGGGGAATACATATTTAAGTTAGGGGACAGTCTGTTAGTGAAAATCATCATCTCACCATAGTGGGGAAGACTGTGACCAGGTGACCTGCTCTGCCTTCTTATTATGGTTCTTTATCTTTAAACCGGACTTGGACTGGTCAGCCCTTCAAATAGAGGACACCTTCAAATGGAGGACTGTCTTCTGTAAAGTAGGACACATGGCCACCATACCTTTTAAGCACCAGGCAAAGTGTGCCCTATTTTGACAGGCTTTTCTTGTTTAATTCTGTTTACTAGTTGGCTGAATTTGGTGTTGTTCATGTGTTTTATTGGAGCTGCTATAGCATGTTTTGTATTTTTTATATTATGTCATATTGTATTTTTATGACATTTCCTAGTTAACTGTCTTGAATACTATTTGTAGAAAGGCAGCACACACACTGTTAAAAATAGCTAGCTAGCTAAATATAGTGGCGGTTAAATTGCTATTGTGACTGCTGTTTCTCTTTTCCAGAGACTGTTTTAGGGCCGTTCTGAATCTCACCACTTGGATGCTGTTATTTGTGTTTTTAAGGTTCGGTCAGTAAACTCTGCAGGCCGGACAGCTAGCAGTTGGACCCAGTGTAAGACAGGCCCGGCACCTCCTCAAGGACTTCACGCACCACTCTTTGATACGGTGGCTTCTACTTCAGCTGTGGTGAACATCAGCCCTCCTCTTAAGCCCAATGGAATAGTCAGTCTCTACAGGCTGTTCTCAAATAACACCAAAGGAAAGGATGTGGTGGTGGTGAGTATTCATCAGACAGTTTCTCTTTGAGCTGATGAAATATTTGAAGCTTGGTACAGGTTCTTTTCAATTTGTGGGAGCATTGCCTGAGCAGTTACACTCAGAATGCTCCCACCAGTGGAAAGGGATGGGGGAGGCAGTTTTTGCTGATCCCTCCTTCCTTTGTAGCCTCCAGTGCCACCTCCCCCACTCTTCTAGAGGGTCCCCAACTCTCTGGAGAAGATTATTTTTGTACGGGGACTGCAGGGGGAAGAGGGAATCACCAAATATCGCCTCCTCCCCCATTCCATCAGCAGAAATGCTTCACTGGATTGGAAGCCTTCTGCAGAGAGGAGAAGACCTCCCATTCATAAAAGGATGACCATGGGTTCCTTCCTCAATTTGTATTTTTTAAAAATCTTCACTAATTAAAAAAGCACCTTTATTGCATTCCTTTATTCTGCACATTGATTCAGGTTGACTAGACAAAAAAGCCTCTTCCTGAATCAGACCTTTCCTTCATATGGTCCAGGAACTTGAAGAACTACTTTGGAGTCAACCTCTTTGGAGTCAACCTCTAGAGATTTGTTCTCTAGAGAACTGGAACTTGGTCTTTTAAGGCAGTTGTCTGCTGCCTTGCTGCTGTCTTGCTGCAAAGAGTTATTCTATACATCATACAGAATGAGGTGCTAGACTGGGGGTGTAGAATTCTAGGCTGTATCATTTTATACTGCAAGTGAAAACTGGAAAAAGCAGGAAAGAGGTAAACTAGCACTTCAGAGAGAAAGGTTTTAGTCCCTAATACAGTATTTTGCTGTACTTTCCACAGTGTAGTAGACACAGATAATTCTACGCCTCATAAAATCAAGGAATACACTAGGAGGGTTCTGGAAGAAAATCATGCCTTTATGAGATACCATGAACTAGCAGAACCAAGATCAAGCCTTTCCACATATAAGATAAGTAGACTGAGGGCTCAGCTTATAGTGTTGATTCCTGCCATCAGTATAGGGCAGGTGTGGGCAACCTGCAACCCATAGGCCACATGTGGCCCCCACTGTCCCCCCCCCCACTCACTGGTTAATTTGTTGTGGGGGTGATGGGAAAAAGGTGGTTTGCTGGTTGCTGGATTTTGGCAGCAGGGCAGCAAGAAAAGAGGACCTGTTTATCTTTGTTTTAAAGCTAAATAGGCCCTTTTTGTCACCATTGCCAAAATTCAGCGGCAACGGCAAGCCACCAATTATTTTTTCTGCTCCTGCTCTGAACAATTTTGATGCTGAATTAGGCAGGGGAATGGTGGTGGGGCTCCCAGTGGGTTCCAGGGAGGTGAAATTGGCCCCCAGCTCCCCCCAGAAGTTACCCACCCCTGGTATAGGGGACAGCAGAACAAAAGAAAGGAAGGAGAGGGGTTATAGGACCTGTCAAACATCAGAAAAAAGAAATATGAACAAAGTGGTTCCACCATTGGTTGCCAAACACTGCTCATCATTCACAGCCTTCCCTAGCTCAATGCACCTTCTGGGACAATTCAAGCCTGCTGTGGTGACTAGTACCTTCCCCCCGTGTCCGGCTTGCCTGGCGCGGGAGGGATTTTGCAGGTGGGGGGGAGGAGGAGATGTGCGCAAGAGCCATTGGCCTTCACATGTTATGTCAGGGTGGGGGCTAGCCAGCCGATATTTGGCAGCGCTGCCCCCCCTTGCCTCCTCCATTCCGCCCTCAATCCCAATGCAGGTTTCGCCATGAATGCTCCATTTGTGGGGGACAGCATGCCTTCATTAGCTGCCCCAGGACTAGTTTTTGAGGCCCAAACTGGGAATGGCCAGGCAGCAAAAAGTCTGGCAGCAGCCCGCAACCACCGACTAAAGGGGCCCGGTCCAATTAAGTTGGATCCGTTGAGGTGCCTCTTGACTCAGGAGGACCCACTCTGGGATGATGCCCTTTATCTGTAGGAGGGTTTTTCTCAGGGTTTTAAGATTCTGTTTCTGGGCCAGCACTGGGCCCAAATTTCCCAGAATCAGAAATCTGTTGCCGGCTTTGAGCATGTGGTCAGGGAGAAGATTGATAAAGAGGTGGCCGCGGGGAGGGTCATTGGCCCATTCAACTCCCCCCCCCCTTCCCCAACCTGAGAGTGTCCCCTTTGGGCTTAGTGCCAAAGAAGGCGGTGGGGGAGTACAGGTTGTTTCACAACCTATGTTTCCCTAGGGGCGGGTCAGTGAATGATGCCATCCCCAAACACCTGAGCTCTATTCATTACACCTCATTTGATGCCACGGTTGCAATGGTGAAGTCCTTAGGGCCTAGGGCCCTCATGGGGGAATGCAACATCATATCCGCATTTCGCCTGTTGCCTATCTCTCCTAAAGATTTCGACCTGTTAGGTTTCAGCTTCCAAGGCCAATTTTATGTGGACAGAGCTCTCCCCATGGGGTGTTCAGTGTCCTGTGCCATGTTCGAGAAGCTTAGTTTCTTCTTGGAGTGGGCCTTGAGGGACAGGACTGGGTCACTGAGTGCTGTACACTACCTGGATGATTTTTTATTTGCGGGCCCAGGCGGTTCATCTCACTGTGCATACCTAATGCAGGAGTTTTCCGCCTTAGCGGAGGAACTGGGTGTCCCTTTGGCGATGGAGAAGACCGAGGGCCCATCTTCCTCCATCATGTTTTTGGGAATTGAGATGGACTTGGTGAACCAATCTTGTAGGCTCCCAGCTGCCGAGCTCTTGGCCCTTAAAGGCAGGATCTTGGGTCTATAGGGTTCTAGGAAGGTAACGCCGCACACCCCTCAGGAAGTGGTCAGACACCTCAATTTCACCTGTAAAGTAATTTCACCTGGCAGGGCACTTCTTCAACACCTCTGTGACACTATGCAGGGCCTCCGTCTCCCTCACTACCAAGTCCGAGTAACGGCCGCCATGAAAGACAGCTTGCTTGTCTGGCTGCACTTCCTTGACTCTTTTAACGACATCTCCTTTTGGAGGAGAGAATTATTATTGGAGGTGGAGCTGCAAATACAGTCTGATGCATCTGGGGCCCTGGGCTTTGGGCTCATTTTCAGGAACCGCTGGTGCTCTGAGCGGTGGCCTGTGGATTGGTTGGACACGGGCATTAGCAAGGAGCTCACCTTCTTGGAATTTTTCCCAATATATGTGGCAGCTCATCTGTGGGCCAACCAGCTGTCAAATTCCATGGTGCACTTTTGGTATGACAGTCAGGCCACTGTCCAAGTCATAAATTCTTTGTCATCACACAATCAGAGGGTTATGGTTTTGGTGCGGGCATTCACATTACCATGCCTACACTTTAATATTCTATTCCATGCATGGCATATTCCAGGCCTGGACAATGCCATAGCTGATGCTTTGTCACATAACCAGGCCCAGCGGTTTCGAGAACTGGCACCCTGGGCACAGGAAGTGCTGGACACCATGCCAGCCGCCCTTTGGGAAATTGGCTGGAAGAGTCAGAGCAGGCCATCTTGCAGTCCATAGCCCCTAGCATGTGAGCTTCCTACACCAAAGCAGGTAGGCAGTTCTCTGTCTTCAGGACAGCATCGCAGCTGCAGCAGTTGTGGCCCATTCCGGTGGAGCACTTGCTCCAGTTCTCTGTACATGCTCATAAGAGGGGCCTTTTGGCGCAAACCATTAGCAGCAGGCTGTCAGCGCTGGCCTTCTGGTCTAAGATGAAGGGCATCACCAACAATATGGCCAACTTCAGGGTCAGGCAGTGCTCCAGGGCTGGTACAGGGTGTCCCCAGTAGGGATGTTGGAGAAATCCTCCACAGACCCCAATGAGGCTGGATTCTATTGAATCTGGGCCCCTGAAGTCTGTGGAGGATCGGATCTCCTACCTCCGCCTCCCCGCAAAGTCCCCAGGGATGGCGGAGAATTTCTCCCCGAAACTTCGGGGGGCCGAGCGCCAACGTGTTTGGCCCCCCGAACAAGTTTCGGGGAGAAATTCTCCGCCCCCCTCGCCCCCCACCCCCCCCCAGGACGGGACTTACCTTTCCCGAATGTCCCTCCCGGCGGCGGGTCCGACCGGCGGTTCGTCGGGTCTTCGTCCGGGGCGGGAGCGGCAGCCGGTCTTTCGACCGGCTGCCGCCGCCGCCGCCGCCATTCCAAGAAAAGAAAAAGAAAAAAAAACACCCCCGTGATAGGCTACGTGACGATTATCGTAGCCTATCACGGCTGACTTTGCAGATCTAGCTGTGATAGGCTACGTTAATCATCATGTAGCCTATCACGGGGGTGTTTTTTGTTTTTTTTTTACTTTTAATTTCGCGGCCGGGCGAGGCGAGGCGCCTCCTCCCCGGCCTGAATTTCGGCCGGGCGAGGCGGGAAGCCTCCCCCCCGGCCTGAATTTCGGCCGGGCAAGGCGGGAAGCCTCCCCCCCCCGGCCTGAACTTCACGGGGAGAGCAGCGAAGCGCCTCCCCCCACCGCGAAAAGCTGCGAGACCAGGTAAGTGACTTTCGTGCACCCCTAAAAGTCCCTCACTGGCCAGATCCTGCCTGCCGCTGGCTCTGAAGCCCCAGCAATATGGCCACCATTGCCATATCGCTGGCTGGACTGATGGACTGCAGACGCAAATAGCGTCCACTACACCATTTGCGTCCCTGTTCCTTCACGCGATAGGCTACATAAAGATTTACATAGCCTATCATGTCAAAGAGCAGGGACACAAATGGCATCCGCTACACCGGATGCCATTTGCGTCCGCAGTACGTCAGTCCAGCCAGCGATATGGCAATGGCGGCCATATCGCTGGGGCTTTGGAGCTGTCCGGCGGCTCCACAGAGTCAACGTGGAGCGGAGCTGGCAGGTGAAGATTCCGGGGGGGAGGAACGGATCACCTCTCACCCCGGCGGACCCTCGGCAGACAGCAAGGTAAGGGATTTGTACATCCCTAGTCCCCGGCGTCCCCTGATTCCAGACGCCCTCTGTCACCAGATATCCTGCTTGGTTTGAAGGGGTAGTGGCCTTCCATGTGTAACTCTCAATATGAGGCCACATTGTTCCATGCTGCGGCGCTGATGGCATTTTTCGGAGCATTTAGGATTTCCCAGCTGGTGGTGGCTGCCAAGGGTGACCAATCTGGGCAGGCACTGCAATTCAGTGACATCCAGTGACATTCTCTCAGCAGGTTGTCCATATACGGCTAAGGAAATCCAAGTCCGACCAAGCAGGGATGGGGGTGACAGTGTCACTGTTCCCTGCCTCAGTACTAGGGGTGCACGAAAGTCACTTACCTGGTCTCGCAGCTTGCTTCGCGGTGGGGGGAGGCGCTTCGCTGCTCCCCCTGAAGTTCAGGCCGGGGGGGAGGCTTCCCGCCTCGCCTGGCCGAAATTCAGGCCGGGGAGGAGGCGCCTTGCCTCGCCCGGCCGCGAAACTAAAAGTTAAAAATAAAACAACGCCCCCGTGATAGGCTACGTGACGATTTACGTAGCCTATCACGGCTAGATCTGCAAAGTCAGCCGTGATAGGCTACGTTAATCGTCACGTAGCCTATCACGGGTGAATTAAAAAAAAAAAAAAGCACGTACGCAAATGGCGGCCCCCATAGGGAGCCGCCATTCGCGTTCCTTATTTGGTCGCTGTAGTCTACGTAAATCTTTACGTAGACTACGGCGAAAATAAGGGCAATGCAAATAGCGTTGCCCTTTTCGCCGTAGTCTACGTAAATCTTTATGTAGACTACAGCGACCAAATAAGGAACGCGAATGGCAGCTCCCTATGGGGGCCGCCATTAGCCGTACGCGCTTTTTTTTTTTAAAGTCACCCGTGATAGGCTACGTGACGATTTACGTAGCCTATCATGGCTGACTTTGCAAATCTAGCCGTGATAGGCTACGTTAACCGTCACGTAGCCTATCACGGGGGTGTTTGTTTTTTTTTTACTTTTCTTGGAATGGCGGCGGCGGCAGCCGGTCGAAAGACCGGCTGCCGCCCCTGCCGCTGTCGAAGCCCTGCCGAACCGCCGCTGCGACCCGCCGCCGGGAGCGACGTTCGGGAAAGGTAAGTCCCATTCTGGGGGGGCGGGGGGCGGGGGGGCAGAGAATTTCTCCCCGAAACTACTTCGGGGGGCCGAATACGTTGGCACTCAGCCCCCCGAAGTTTCGGGGAGAAATTCTCCCCCATCCCTACTCAGTACAGGAGTTATGCCTGGTCACTACCTTGGGGGCATTTCTCAATGTGTGGGGGAATCTCCCCAGCCCTTTGTGTTTGTCATAGTGATGCTTCCCCCGTAACCAAATATCTGTTCTGGATCGTCACCTGGCTGGCCTTGAAGGCTTTGGCCCTGGGAACGTTCCGTTTCAGAACACCCTCATTCCGCATTGGGGCCACGTCCACGGATTCACAACAGACAAAGTACAGTCGGTGGGCAGGTGGCGCTCCAAGGTGTACCAGGCCTGCATGAGGCCTGTGCCAGGACCTTAATTATATGAGACGCCGTTTTTCACATATTGCTTTCTGTTATCCTAGATGGCTGGAGAGTGCAGGAACCAGTGTGGTTGCTCATTTGTGGGCACAGCATGGTGTTCTGGACTAGTCAGAGGGCCTCCTCGTCTAGCTGTGGATCCTAGCTCAGGCTCAGCCGGTATGCCACCATCCAGTGGTTGGGCAGACATGGCATGCGGTGGGAGCGCCTCCTGCCCACGTTATTCCTAGGAGAATTCCGCCACGGATCTTGGTGAGGCCGAATGTCAGCGCATTCGGCCCCCCGAAATCCGTGGCGGAATGAAGACCCCCCCTGCCCTGCGAAATGGGCCCAGAACGGAGCACCTACCTGCTGCCATCTGTGCTGCATTGCGAATGGCAGCCGCGGAAGCCGTGATAGGCTACGTAAGTATTTACGTAGCCTATCATGGCGAAACTAAGGGAACGCAAATGGCGGTGGCTACGGCGACCGCCATTTGCATTCTCTTTTTTTTCCGCCGTGATAGGCTACGTAAATATTTACATAGCCTATCACAGCGAAAAAAAAGGGAACGCAAATGGCTGCCGCCGTAGCCGCCGCCCTTTGCGTTCCCTATCACAGCTAAAGTGGGAACGCAAATGGCATAGGGGACGCCATTTGCATCCCTGCTTTAGCCGAGATAGGCTACGTAAATATTTACATAGCCTATCACGGGCCGGTGTAGGGACGCAAATGGCATCCCCTACACAGGACGCCATTTGTGTTCGCACCAGCCCGGCAGCAGCTGGAGGCCCCGCTGTGGGTTGGCCAAGCCGGCGGCTACGCAGCCTGGCCGTGGAGTGGAGCCAGCGAGGCAGGATTCTGGGGGGGGAATGGATCACCTCCCCCCATCGAGGATTCCAGGGTGAGGAACGGATCACCTCCCTCCACCTGCGGAACCCGGCGGAGCCAGGTAAGCAGGGTTTCGTACACCCCTAGTTATTCTAGCATGAGCTGGTGAAGGTCCCCTCACAGGTTCTGGGTTTGCACCTGGGGGGGAACGACTTGGGCTTGCTTTAAGGCAAGGCCCTGATCCTGCAAGCCTTGGACGATCTACGGCTGATTTGGCTCTGCTGGCTGGGGATTTCCATCATGTGATCTTGCCTGCTACCAAGGTTGGCCTGGCGGGATGGTCTTGAGCCCACTAGACTGGGCATGGAAGAAGGTGAACAGGGATATAGGGAACTTTCTAACCAGACACGGCGATTGGACTATGTTACACCCAGACATTTCTCATGCAAGGAGGGAGCTCTATAGGGAAGACGGTATTCGTTTAATCGACTTGGGCAACAAGTTCTTTATGACCAATCTGTGAAGGGGCATCCTGGAGTTTTTACAGTGGGGGGAGTGGAGAACGGCTAAGCAGAGGCTTGTCATTCTCCTGTGGCAGACCCGGGTGGGCACCTTGTTGGGGAATAGGGCCAGCGAGCATTTGAAGGCACTGTTTCAGGTGACTGGTGGGACCCGAGGCTTCCAGCTCAGGGTTTTGTGGCCCGAGTTCAGGAGATATGGCTTACCTTTGAGGCTGACTCTCCTCACCCACTCGAGTTCCATGGCTCGAGGAGGGGTGACAGGGGAAGGCCCCCAGTCCCAGAAATGGGTGGATCTGCAGGGTGGCGACTGATGATGCCATGCCCCACGCATCGTATGTCTCACCCTGCACAAGGTCAGAATAGCTGGTGTAGTGATGTGCCCACCTGTGCTTGCTTTCGCAGATTGTTTTGTGTCAATAAATGTGGCCCGAATATACACCAAAATCTACTTGTGTCGTCTCGTCATTTCTCCCCCCTTCTTACACCTGCAATATGCAGTTCCCCAATATATAACAACTACCACTACAGGTGATAGAATTGCATGTTTGTCACAAGCCAGTCACCTCTCAGCAAAGTTCTTCACGGGCATACAAGTATCACAAGTCCTGCCTCTGTTCTGTCTACTACAGACATTCTATGCTTAACCCCACATTAATAAAACATGGCAAATCATACAACCTATTATTATTATTATTATTATTATTATTATTATTAGACTTCCTTAGTCACATCTTTCTCTTTAAAAAGACCCAAGGCTAAGAAGACAAAATAATTAAGTCATATAAAATATGAAATAGTTACAAACAATTTCCATTCGAATTCCAAAACATAATACAACAACTAAAAAATGAGTACAGAATAAAATGCTCATTATATGCCTTCAAATGCCTGGGAACAGAGGAAATTCTTGATCTGGCACTGAAAAGATGACAGTGTTGGCACCAAAAGGTTCTCTCCCTTGTTGCTGTTCTCCTTTGGAAGAGTCACTCTGAGGAGAGCCTCAGATGTTGATTGCAGTGTTCATGTAAATTCATAGCAGGAGAGGCACTCTGTCAGGTATGGCAGTCTTTCTATTCATTATCCTACTATTCATAGACTACTTAATCTGCCTTTCTCTTTCCACCATGGTTTGTTGTTCCTCTAATCAGCTGTCAGAAGGAACTACCACTCGGCAAACAATCCATGGACTGAAGCCTTTTACCACCTATTCCGTTGGGGTTGAGGCCTGCACTTGCTTCAACTGCTGCAGCAAAGGACCAGTGGCACAAGTCACTACTCAGCCAGCTCCACCCTCACAACAGCCTCCTCCCTACATCCACAGCATGTCATCAAGGAATGCTTCTTTTCAGTGGGATGCACCCTGGGAACCCAATGGCATTGTGAGAAGGTAACCAAAGGAGTGTAGTTCCTGTTGATGCTAAAATCCATGTCGGCTAGAATGAATATATAAAATAGCTGTCTTCTAGAGCACATCCACAACATTCACATATTAACAACTTTCATATACAACATGCATTGTAAATGTGCAGCTCAAGCAGTAGAGGATCCCTAGCATTATTTGTTGTATTGTTCTTTGTATTCTGAACCTAGGAAAAGTTTCTTTTGAATCTGTTATGGGATATATCAGAGGGAGATCATCAAGCTAAAGTTATATATCTGCTCTGTGATGTTGACAAAGTTGTGACAGGTAGAGTTGCGTGATTTGCAGTGGATACCCAAAGTTGAGAAGAAAATTTGTGGAGGTCAATATGGTGAACTGTAATGATGTAATTTATCTTGAAAGTTTTAATCTAACAGTAGTTTTAACTCTTATATGCTTACAGGTATAAACAACAACAAATCCCTTCATGTAAAGTGTTATTAGTGTCTTTTCATTATTTTAAACTATTTGTATGGTACAGTTTGTGTATGTATATCAGTATTTACGTATTTTGGAGGTCCATATCTGTGGTTGATATGATTGTGATGGTTGAAACAACAAATATATTCAATTAAAACATTCACACAAAGCATCAATAATTGGCAAGAGGCTCAAGGATTTTTTTTAATTTTATTTTTTAGCAGCATGTGTAAGAAAAGGACCAGGGATTTTCCAAGATTACCTGATTCACACAACGTCCTTTGATGTCAATGGGTCTCCTTGTCGGAGATGTTGGCCCAGTGAAACAGAATGTATGCATAGCCTTGTGAAAGAATCTTGGATCCCACTGATGAAGTGTTTGGTGGGGAGAGGGGCTCATAGGATCCAGCGCTCACACCTAAGCAGCTGATTAGCAAGATTCTAGTTTGCTATCTTTTTTTTTTTTTTTACATACAGCCCTGGCTGCTGGATTGGGCCGGAGATCATATGTACATAGCACCCATTTGCCCATATGTATATTCCTAGCTAGATGAAGAATCAACAATAGCCTTTTGTCATTTGCGTTGAGATCAAATGGCATATAACTTAATATATCCTCACCATCATAGTGATCAGAACATCTGAACTAGCTAATATAAAACATTTTCAGGGTTTTGTTGATGTCACCAAACTTAATTTTTCTAAGATGAATCAGGAATGAATATCAGTGCCTTTAAAAAGTAGGCAGGTTACTTAGCTGTTCTGTTGGCACTGACAAGTCTTGGAAAAATCCCAGGAATGTAGGAACTAAGGGAGCAATCCTATGGCCACTAGACACTGTCAAGAGAGCCATAGCATTTTTTGGTTTCTGGGAACTGAGATTGGAGCCCTGAGCTTGGTTCCCAGAATCCGTGCTTCCTGTCCCTCGTAGCTGACATGGTTCTTCCCTGTCTCTGAGTTTAGAAACAGAGTGTGGAGGGGGTGAAAAGGGGGCAGCCCTGGGGGCGGGGAGGGGAGGAGACCACAGGAGCCTCTTTATGAGACTTCCTGTGTGCTGCACAGCCTCCTCCCTCCCACGCTGAAGTCCCTGGCTAGACGTGCGAAATCGTGCATCTGGCCAAAAATGCAAGGTGGCCAGAGAGAGCATGGAGGAGAGGTCCCCCTCACATAGGACTTGGAGACTGGCAACTATCTTCATATGATCGCGCCCTTTGCATCTAGAAATTTGTTGTTGATGCCTAAGAATCTGAAAAATATTTTCCAGACTTATGCAGCATTTGTGTTCAGCCGTTTGATGCTGAATATGATACTGTGCTTAGGAAATGAGGAGTTTTTGTTTGTCCCTAGTTGCCTAAAAGATATCACTCCAGTACTTCATTTCAGTATTGGCATACAGTTTAGTTGTATGTAATAACTGATAGGCATATCATTAAGAACATAAGGAGAGTCTAGATAGGCCAAATGTCTTTCTAGTCCAGCATTCTGTTTGCACAGTGACCAGCCTTGGGAAGTCTACAAGCAGGACATGAGCACAACCCTCCTGCTCATGTTCCCCAGCAACTGGTATTTAGGGCCATACTGCCTCTGATTGGAATACTACATATGGTGTATAGAATTCTGCGGTAATTAAGTTGAACAGCAGCTAAACACTTGATGGGAAAGGTAAATATCTATTTACCCCTACTGTGTTGCTCACCAGTGCCGCCATCTTTTCCTCCAGCTACGAACTCCACATGTACACATCCTGTCCTCCCCATTTACAGCCAATAGAAAGGACTTGTAAACCTGGCCCTGTTGAAGTGAGATACACAGGGAATGGTCAGCATTCCAACATAAGTGATCTACAGCCTTATACAACCTACAAGCTGAGAGTGGTGTCCTACAATTCGGTGGGCAGCACTGCTTCCAAGTGGATAAGCTTTACTACCAAAAAAGAAGGTGAGTGTGTAACAGGTAATTTAAGCCAGGTAATTTACGAGTCTATAAGAAAGGGATTCTGACCTGTTTGGTTTCCACCACCTCCATTCTTTTAATTCTTATATAGTGTAATGCAACAAACTTAAAACTAAGCAAAGACTAAAATAAAATGTAGCCTATAGATGTGCAAATCAGCAAAACTCAAGCTCGCCGAAGTTCTCTGAATTCCATCTCGAAGCTCATTCTGACTTGAGTCTATATCAGATTGCGAGGTTTGTTTTTTCTTTATGCATGAAAATCCATGTGCAATTATCCAAATGTATGCATCAATTGTGTGCATCTTTGAAAGGTACACATTCTTCTCCCACTGATAAAAGTATATTTGTGTGCATTTTTCAAAATTATGGATTTTTTCATGCGCATTTTTCAAATATACATCAAATCTACATTGAATACATGGTTTTGGGACCACAATTCACAGTGCAAGCTTGGAAATGTATAGATGTCAAGATTGTTTCAGAGTCCATGTTCAGTCTGGAAGGTGAACTGAAACAAATTTCTCACATATCTGTAATGTAGGCATGAGCCTTAGGTATATGACAATTTCTTTTAATAGTAGTCTTTGTCTCTCTTTTGTAGAAAATTTAACTTTTCACACTTTTAATTTGGTTTCAAAGAATCTCTATGGATGTGATGCCATATTCGTTTTGGAATTCATGCCATGGTTTGATCATATTACTCCAAAGTGGTTCCTTAGCATAATATTTTTGCTTTTTTTGGTGTGAATGTTTTTAAGTTTATGCACAAACCCTTTATTTGAAGATGTATTTAATACATAGGATGAATTTAATCTAAGCATCCACTTAATGGCCAGAGACCACAAAAAGCAAGGATGTCTCACTAAATTGGCAAATAGGATGGAAAGCTTAGCATAAATAAGATACAAATGGCAGGACTTTGAGAAGAGGGATTGTTCTTTATACATTGAAGCTATGCATCAATGCATAGCAATGGGTAACTGACATGGTTAACTAGAGTCAAAGTACAGGGAGAAATTCCTTGTGCTGTCCAAAGTTTGGTTTAAAATTTGCATAACAATTATTTACCAAGATGCCTTATCCATCATCCAAGATCTGACCATCTAACCTGATTTTGCAAGACTTACATTTTGTCATATATTGCTGTTTTGCTACAGCCTAATCCTCTAAAAACGCCTACACTGGTGCACTGGAGAGGTGCAGTCATGTTTCAGTGGTCTGTGCACTTGCCCCCCTCCCCCATATACACTCTGATATAGACACAAGGGTCACCAGTTCTTAGTAGGTATTACATGAGGACCTTCACAGTTCCTAGGTCCCATTTCTCTGTTTTGTTATTTTTACACCAGTAGTTAGTGTAGGGAAGGATAGCTAAGGAAGGTATTAGAAGATAGCAGGGAGTAAGGATGTTCAAGAATTTTATTTGGTCCACATTTTTAAATAATGTGCATTTCCCAGACTAATATGCAGATCAGAATGCCCTTATCCTTTAGACTGCACACCTTTCTGAATTTTGTGATGCAGTTCTCAGCTTAAAACATGCATACAAAAATGTGTATGTGGGGGGGCGACTTACGATTTAAATGCAAATGTTTATGCATTTATTTTTTAAAA
Organism: Heloderma suspectum; assembly: GCF_057233095.1. NCBI lineage: Eukaryota > Metazoa > Chordata > Lepidosauria > Squamata > Helodermatidae > Heloderma > Heloderma suspectum. Next base: position 400,012,655 of record NC_139458.1, read on the forward strand.
AACTCAGAACAGACTCATGATTGAACACATGTGAAACTGACACAGACTAGAACTGCACTGATTCATCCATCCCTAGCAGGGAGTGGAGAAGGAACAATCCAGCTATTTCTTTTCAAAGAACAGTACAAGTAATGGGGCTGGTGGGAGCGATTTACCATATTAATGTCCACACCCCAAATGAGTCCTGTACTAGTTAGCTATATAGGATGATGATATTGGTAAGCAAAGAATGACAACCCAAAGACCTTTATTATTGCTACATTGGTTGTCTTGCCTTTGAAGACCATTATTGGCAGAGACTGCATTTTGGGGTTTTAAATTGCCTGGCTGAACATTTATGCCATCGTATTTCAATATATTCTGATTTTGATGAACAGCTTAATTCAGTTCTAAAGTTACTAAAAATTAGTGAACTGAAAAGCAGACTTCTCTGCAGCCTTACTACAATGGGTTTGCAATGAAAGGTTGGCCTCCTAGGAGCCATCATTACAGGTCACACTGATTATATAGTCTAGTTAGTTAATTACTGTATTAATTTATTCAGCTTGTTAACTCCATCAGCTCCTCAGATCTGTGGTGTGAGCACTGTGGTTCTTTGTTTCTCTTTCCTCGATAGGTTCTGAAATGTAATTAAAAAACAAGTTGCTGGTTTATAGGCTTTCTTCTTTGCTTCAGCGCAAAGCCAAAATCATGACAAATTAACATGCCTGCCCCGTGTGCATAAACATACTTTCATCTAATATAGTATTTAGAGTCCAGTGTTCGATTATGTACTAATGTAGTATGCCGTTGATTAATTATCTGGAGCCATGAATTATACCATGCTAGATGGCTGTTTGTAAGCCTTTTTTTCTGTCTTTTGAAAATGATGCTTTGAGAGGAAAAATAGAAAGGATTAAAATGAATGGAGGCCAAAAAGGACAGGATTCACTTTCTAGGACTTCTTGTCTGGTGTGTGTGTGTGTGTGTGTGTGAGAGAGAGAGAGAAAAGTCACTATGTCTTTTAGATTATCTTAAATACTGATACAATATGAAAAATAGTTTCCTTGTATATTCATTATTGAAAATAATTTACAGCATTGGATATATTTAATTTTCCTGTCACATTTATGGGAATGCTCACAATTAGAGCAATTGCAATAGAAGCCCAACCCTTCTCAGGCTGTGATTAATTAGTAGTTGTTGACATTTTTTAGGAAGGCAGGAGGTGGGGGGAACCACTGAGTTTACTTACTTCTCCCTTCTGCAAACTCTACATAACACAGAGTGTTATAGATGTAGGTTCTCTGAATGGGAATGAATTATTAAGCATTTCTGAAAATGCTAAGATTGTCTGTTTTCTCAGAAATATTTTTGTTCATGTGTGATATAATAAAATCTTGGATTATAGTTAGAGTTGAAATGTGAGTTTTATAAAAATTCAATTTCCATGAACATTTCAAATTTCTAAAAAGGTTATTTGAAATTTCAGTGGAGCAGTTTTTATTTTAACCCATTACTATTATAGTTGAGAATGCTGCAAAGACTCACTAAGAAAAACAAAAAACAAATTTGCATTGTTCCAAAGCAATTTGAATATTTCAGATATATTTCACATTTGTATTTTCTACATTAAGGGCATAATCCTTTGCTTGTTTACACACACAAAAAGTCCTGCAACTCCAAGTATATTCCCAGCCAGCATGCAGGCTGGAGAATGCTGAGTAATGTAGGACTTTTTGGTTAACATGCATGGGATTGTGCCCTTAATCTCTGATCTGTCTGTAACCACTCCCTGAAGAAAAAACATTGATTATATAAACAACAGTGACATGATTAGAGATTTAGATTGCCTCCCCCCATTACAATTATTCCTGGAGTCTTCTCCAGTATTTAAATCTTCAATTAATGCCTTGCTGATTAGTCAAGAGCTACTGTAAATCTTCATGTGTTTGGGACATCTTAATCTGAATATTGGACAACTCTGGGCCCATTTTGCCAGATACAGTTATATTTTTCAACCTAAATCAAATCTTTGATTTGGATAGGACGTGCATATGGTAATACTTTTTATATGAGTTTCATGACTAACGGGCCAGTGTCAGAGGTAAGCAGCCTTTGGAAGAGGGCAAGGTCACAGCACCCTGGGAGAGTTCACTGCCATGTAAGTAAGATCAACACTGGACTGGAGCCCTTTCATTTGTGAGGTACTATTGTGATGGTAATTCTTTGAAATGCAATTGCTTTTCTGGGGCCACAAGGGAAAGAATACTGTGCATGGTTATAACGTTTTCAAATAACACACCAGTGCACAGTATTGCAATTGCAGGAGACATAGGAGGAATTTGAAAGGTCATGTGTGCTTTATCATTTGTACTGATAGCATGAGCACATGCCTCAAGCCACAGTCTAGTGATACAATTGCAGGAGAAAAGGGAGGGCATGCTGCTGTTTCAGGTGGGTTTTTTAGTCTGCTAACTCCATGTGCACCTTCACTAATGTGCAGGAATGCAGGTTTAAAAGTACATTGCTTAATTATTCACAGTTGCACACCTGTATAGGTACACAGTGAAAAATAGCCATACACGTAAAAATCACAGCTTTCCTGTCCACAATCCCATCAAAATCCTTGCAAGGAAATAGCAGGGAACAGAAGGAAGAGGAGCAGAAAGACATGGGAAGGGGAAAGAAAGTGTGGTGGGAACTGTTGCAAAACAGGTTCTACAGCTTTAAACCACTGCCACTGATAAAGTTATAATACTGCTAGATTGGAAGACGTGTGACTTTGTAGCGCATGGAAACCACAAGTACCGAAAGTGCCATCCGAAAAGAAGTTTGGGGAAAATGGTATACTGAGGAAGACGTAGTGTCAGGACAACGGGATGAGAAGTGCATGGTGTGCTCTGCACAGGAGCCAGGTGTTATACCAGGATAACATGCTAGTGTAGATTGGCCCCTAGAGTCCCTTGGTTGCCCTGTGTCACTGTCAGTACTCACTCCCTCGCCCATCTGCATCGGTGAGGATAAGCAGGCACCACCACTCATTCACCTCCTCTCCAACTCTCCCAGAGATAACTGCAAGCAGAGAGCTGATGTGGCCTCAGGGGGAAAGTTCTGAACTGCAACTGGGAAGTCACTTAAGTCATGAACTTACGGCCAGTCATTTATCTTTCAGCCTCAGCCCCCATCAGCTATATGGGGATAATAATATGAATCTACCTTACTCTCAGGGAGCAAACCAGGACAAGGGTAACATAGCCGGATTGCGGGAAAGCTAAGTAAACCGCACACAGGCAGGGAAGAGGCAAACAGACCAGGCAGGATTTGGCAAGAGTCAGGGAAGAGAAAAGCAAAGGAAACAAGAGTCGGAAAGCACATTCAAGTAGGGATGGCGGAGAATTCCGCCATGGATTTCTAGGGATGTCAGAGAAGTCCGCCACGGATCTCGGTGAGGCTGAATGCCAGTGCATTCAGCCCCCCGAAATCCGTGGCAGAACGAAGCTCCCCACCCCCCCGCCCCATGAAAGGCGCGCAAAACTGTCAGGGTGGAAACTGAGCCAATAGAACCCCAGAGCAGTTCTGATTCTGAGGAGGAACAGCAATCCGTGGGAGAGGAGCTCGCTCATCTCTCACAGGCACAGCAGCTGGCAGAGATTCCTCCTGCCAGCATTCCTGGGATAGATAGTGACCCTGGCAGCGAGAGAGTGCAGGAGGCGGGCTTGCTGGATGCTTGACCAGGGAGCAACGACAGTTGGAGGGTGCGGAAAGGAGGTGTAGCGCTTGTTTGGCGCGCAAGCAACGGTCGAGTCCCGAGGACCCAAGGGAAAGGGGGAAGGATCTCTCCCTAGCCCATAAGTTCAGGGTCTTCCCGTGATCCTCCTTCAAATCGGGACCAACTGCCTAGCCTGGAGCACAGGCTACTCTGCTATCTTTCCCCAGTGCTGTTCCTTGCTTAGTCACTGGTGATTAGCATCTGAAAGTAGGGTTGGCGGAGAATTTCTCCACGAATCTTCGGGAGGCCGAGTGCCGACGCATTCAGCCCCCCGAAAGTGTTGGGGAAATTCTCCGCCGGCCCCCCGCCCCCCCTGGGATGGGACTTACCTTCGGCGAATGTCCCTCTCGGCGGTGGTGTTTTGGCGGTGTTTTGTCGGGGGTGGGGGCGGCGGCCGGTCTCCCGACTGGCTGCCACCGCCGCCATTGCAAAAAAAAAAAGTAAAGTAAAAAAAACACACACACACCCGTGATAGGCTACGTAACGATTTACGTAGCCTATCACGGCTAGATTTCCAAAGTCAGCCGTGATAGGCTACGTAAATCGTCACGTAGCCTATCACGGGTGACTTTGGGGGGAAAAAAGCGTGTATGCAAATGGCGGCTCCCATGGGGACCGCCATTTGCATTCCTTATTTTGGCACGTCTAGTCTATGTAAAGATTTACGTAGACTACGGCGAAAATAAGGGAACACTATTTGCGTTGCCCTTATTTTCGCCGTAGTCTACGTAAATCTTTACGTAGACTAGACGTGCCAAAATAAGGAATGCAAATGGCGGTCCCCATGGGAGCCGCCATTTGCGTACGCGCTTTTTTTTTTTCAAAGTCACCCGTGATAGGCTACGTGACGATTTACATAGCCTATCATGGCTGACTTTGGAAATCTAGCCGTGATAGGCTACCTAAATCGTTACATAGCCTATCATGGGTGTGTGTGTGTGTTTACTTTTTTTTTCGCGGCCGGGTAGACGGGGCGCTCCTACCCGGCCTGAATTTCGCTGGCGAGGGATGGGGCGCCTCCTCCCCAGCCTGAATTTCAGCCGGGCAAGGCGGGGCGCCTCCCCCCCCTCACCTGAACTTCGGGGGGAGAACCGAAGCACCTCCCCCGCACCGCAAAGCAAGCTGCGGGACGAGGTAAGTCCCTTTCGTCCATCCCTATCTGAAAGAAGTTGTAAAAGGATTAAAGCCTTGAAAAGAATCCTTTTGTCTGTGTCTTGAGTTGGCTATTGGAGTAGACTGTAAGAGGCAGCTAGGGCGCATCCTGGCAGAAATGGAGCACTTACCTGCTGCCGTTTGCACTGCTTTGCGAATGGCGGCCGCGTCTGCACTTCCTCATTATAGCCGTGATAGGCTACGTAAATAATAACATAGCCTACCACAGCTAACGCAGGGACGCCATTTGCATCCCTGCGGAGGCTGTGATAGGCTACATAAGTATTTACATAGCCTATCACGGCAAAAAACAAAACAAAACAGCAAATGCGAATGGCAGCGGCTACGGCGGCCGCCATATATGTTCCCTTTTTTTTTGCCGTAATAGCCTACATAAATATTTACGTAGGCTATTACGGCAAAAAAAAAGGGAACGCAAATGGCGGCCGCCGTAGCCGCCGCCATTTGTGTTCGCTGTTTGTTTTTGTTTTTTGCCGTGATAGGCTAATAGGCTACGTAAATATTTACGTAGCCTATCATGGCAAAATACAGGGATGCAAATGGGGGCGGCTACAGCAGCCGCCATTTGCGTCCCTGCAGGCTGTCCAGTGGCCGGATGCCCAGCTGTGGGTGGCCCCGGCTGGTCGCTCCGTGGAATCTCTGCAGAGCGAAGCTGGCTGGAGAGAATTTCGGGGGGAGAGACGGAACGCCTCCCCCCCACCGCTAATGTCATCCTTCAAAAAGGTAAGTGACTTTCGTACATCCCTACGGATTTCAGTGAGGCCGAATGCACTGGCATTCGGCCCCCCAAAACCCATGGTGGAATGGCCTCCCACCCCTCGCCACCCTGCGGAATCCCCCCGGGATGAAGCTTACCTGGGGCGGAGGCGGCTGGTCTCTCGGGTAAGTGTTTCGTACATCCCTACATTGAAGGAAGTTCAGAAACCACTCCGTGGTAGAATCAAGCCAGGAAGCTCTAACTGGAGCTGTTACCAGCCTCCCAGCAGCCTCTTCCTGCTTCTTTTTATAGGAATTCACGGAAGATTGGAGCCAAAGAAACCAAGGAAGCTTGTAGCTTCAGGTGAGCTTGCATTCCAAGAAGGGGCCATTCTTCCTGACACAAGTGGTGTAGTACGGATTACAAGTGAATGTATATGAGGCATACTGAATATTCTAAAGCACTAGGTACAAATGGTAGGTATTAGTATGTCCTGTTCTCTAGTTGCAGCAGCCCCCATGCAGACAAATTGATTCTCCACAGAGGTGCCTTTATAATTTCTCTTCTTTCCATACTCGAGCCAGAAAAAGGCTGTAGTACTTTACAGATGTGTTTAATCTCTAAAAGCAGAGGCACTTTTTCTATTTATAAATGAACTCCCTTTTCTGTTTTCTGTTGCCAGTGCCTCAATACAAAGCTCCACTTACAGTTGTCAGCAATTTATCCACCATCTACCTTGACTGGAGTCACACCTTCCTACTGAATGGGCCGCTAAAGGAATATGTGCTAATGGAGGGAGGACAACGCATCTACAGTGGCTTTGACACCAGGCTGTATTTGCCAAGGACATCTGAGAAAAGTCAGTTTGAGCTTCACAATTCTCTGTTTTTAGGCGAATGTGTCTCGTGTGTATTGAGTTTTAAGAGATGTATGTTTATTTAGACAATTTATTAGGGATGACCGTCGCTGGGAAATCTGGTTCTTTTTTGACTTGTTGGACTTCTGCGGTGTGTACAACTCGTTTTTCATTTGCAAGCTGAGCTGCAGGCTTTCCCCCAAACTCTGGGAACTTTGCACATTTTTTTTGCAGATTATGCAATTTGCATGGATTTCTGAGCAATTTGTGCAAATATTTGAGCAATTTACTCAAAGTTTTGAGCAATTTGCTCAAGTTGCTCAGACATTTGCCCAAACTGCAAAACCTGTGTGCCCAGAAAATCCACAAACTGGCCCAACTTGCTGCAGACTGAGAAGTCACAGTGGGAACCGGAACAAAGTCGGGAGGGGGGGGCTGAACGTTGGAAAAATCGTTGAACTCCACCCCCGAACAAATTTCTCTGACATCTCTACAGTGTATGCCCCACCATTCAATCAAATCATCCTCAAGGCAGCTTACAATAGATTGCATAATGAAAAACACAAAAGCAAACGCCCTATGCCTAAGCATATAGCTCAGCAACCATTAGTCCTTTGGCTGACATATGGGGCCAGAGCGTGTTTCCTTTCAGGGCAATAGGCAGTTGAAGCAGAGTGTTCTATCTTGCAGGGAGGAGGAAAGCAAACTCCCTACATTTGCTCTTTCTTTGGCCAATAGACTGGGCCAGGCTGCACTTCCCCTTGCCATGAAGACCTTCCTGAGAGCCAGGGCTATGCCACTTCCCAATGCCCCCTTGTTCTTTGGGTGATGGCTGGACCAGGCTGTTCTTCCTCTTGCTCTGAAAGCTAAGAGGGGGCATACATCCAATACATGGAGAGGTAGCAGGACCATGCTTCCCTCCCCACTCCAGTATTATGTGCGTACTAGCCTCTCCCTCTTTAACTGTGTGGGTGTTCAGATGATCCCCCTTCATGGGTAATGAATACCACAATTTCAGGACTGAAGACTGCAAAGAATAGGGGAATGCAGTTGTATTTCTTAACTTCTTGCTCTAAACTACTGGTCCTTTTCTGGACCTACCCGGAGCATAACATACTTACATTTTTTTTTTAATCTTAGTTGCCACCATTCTGGAGTCTGGATATTCCAGGGGCCAGATATACCTGATTAAAATCTACTTATAAAAAGAACCAGATGATCCCCAATAGTATATGAGGACCAAAATTCTGGTAGCACATGGCTAGGGATGAACGAACTTTCCTGAAATGAATTCGTGATTTCCTCGGAAAGCAGCAAACTCGTCCATGTAATCTCAGATGAGAGTTGTCCTTTGAGATCTCATTCTGTGTATGCAAGTTTTTGCAGATGCACAGTATCAAGCTGCATCTTGGGAGCTGTCATCCAGAATCACATAATGCCTCATGACGTCTTGCATCACTATCTTATGTACCCCTTTCTGATTGTTTCCAGGTGGCCTTTCTGTACATCACCCTGAGCTCTTAATGATATAGGGCAGGATACAAATGTTTTAAATAAAATAATAATATTAGTCACTGTTGCCAATTGGTATATGGAGGAGAGAGAGATGGATCAGTGTATACAACCTACATGGCTGTTTCATTGAACATGATTGGTTTTTGGAAATAGTTCAAATGCTAACCTTTTCCTAAAGGGTTAATGTGACATTAGGGATGTTGTGGATGCCCGACCGGGTCCAGGAGTCCCTTGGGATCCCCCCTGCCCACACCCCCGGACCACGCCCGCCGAGACACTGGCCTCACTCACCCCTGTTCTCATCCTCTCGGATGCTCCCCACACTCACCCAGACCCATCCAGCATGTGCCTGCCATTTTGCTGACTTGTTTTGTTATGAAAAAGGGAGCTCAAAAAACTGCACATATTTAAATATTAGAGAGATTATGCCTCCAATATTGTGTAGATCAAGCTTTCCCAGCCCGAATGTGTGCATATTTAAATTTGAGCAGTTTTTTGAGTTTCATTTTTTTCATAAAAAAAAAAAAGTTAGCAAAATGGCCGGACGGGATCCAGGGTGACTGTGGGTGGTTCACTAAGCTCGTGGGGGCTTGAGCACAGCTCCGGGTGGGCTCGAGCAGGGGCAGCACTTCAGCGGGCACCAGCCAATCCTGGACAGGGGTGGGTTCTCACATCCCTATGTGGCATCTTCACATTTCCTCCTGAAAGAAAAGGGTTAAGCCGATGAACTGAGCACTTCTGCAGAAATGATGTAGTTTAGATGTAGACTGTGCATGCTCTGAAGCTCACTGTCTATTCCAAAAGTAATAAATCATTTGTAAGACAGTGATCCAAGCTCACTACAAAGGTGAGCATTACGTACACACACGTTTCGACCAACTAGCCAACTAATTATGAAATTTGGCAGCATCACTACACATGACCAGAACAAGCATGAATGGAGTATGAAATAAATCAAGGCACCAGACTATAATTAAAAAGTGAAGAAGAATTTATTTAAATGAAGAAAAAATTTACATGGCCTTTAAAAGTCAAAAGGAGGAAAACTTCTGAAAATTCCAAAAGGCATACGAACAGGAAATACAAGATACCCCAGGGAAAAAGCCTAGCTACTCTGCATAGCCCTAGGTGGCATATAGCCAGCAGAGTGCTATGAAAACACATAAGATTTAATAATCCTTTGCTTAACCTATTTCAAAATGGAGTCAGCCTCATGTTCTGTCAGAACAGGCAAGAAGAAGCAGAAAATCTGCCCCGATGTGGAATACCAAAGACTCCCCTCTCTAGACAAAGGTAGTCACTTTTGGATTTCCTGGGTCTACCAATAGTCAGAAGCAGCTTGAGGGCAAAAGGATGATCGAACCCACTTTGGACATGGGCCAGTCATCCACATCTGTCACAGTTAAGGAGCACCAAGCTTGCACTAGCTGAGCCTTTAGATACAGGCCTCCCACCCACCCCTACCAGCTTATTTTCCCTCCTCAGGTGTGCGAACCCAGTCACAGAGTAGTCTGTGAGGACACAGACAGTTCTCTGAAAGCACGCCCGGGGCTTTTACGTGAATTAACACAGCTTCACTAAAAGGATGAGGACTGCGAGACCTGAGGCTTCTGCCGTAGAGATTGATCTACAAATGCACACACATTCAAACAGGCTGGTGGAAATGAGATTTTTAAGCCCTAGAAATATGGAGTTTGGTTAAGCTGAGCAGCCTTAAAACCTAGCCAGTTTCTTCCATGGAAGCCACTGCTAGGAAGATTAGGCGTGGGTCTCTTTTAATGAGCCCTTTGGCCCAGTACAGAAATTCTTTGCAGATGCTAGATCTGAGATGTGCACATCCCTGTGTATGTATGTACAAGGTGAAGAGAACAGGAAGTCCAGTTAGGATTCAGGGTATGCGTCAAAGCACAAAAGCGGGTTCTTTTATTGCCTATTACACCCTTCATGAATGCTTCTCTGTCAATGTAAGATTATTCTCCTTTGGTCCCTTCTCACTCTATGTTTTGCAATCACAGGAAGTCATACCCAAGTATGTATATTTGCAATATTATATTGAGAGAAGGCACTGAACAAACCATACTGATCGGGCAGTTAAAATACCTAATAGGGACACAATATATGAAAGTTTATTACTACATGAGCATATATTTTCATACAGAATTCTTGCAAGATACATCTTTAGAAATTGTATACCAATGATTAGGTTTGGTGTATGCAGCAAGCTAAGAAACCAGATTCCCATTTCTGGAATTATACATATGGATCACACATAAAACATGATTACACTCATTGTTTTTAGAGTTTGTTTCTATTTTGCTATTATGTTTGTTTCTTACTGCAATCACAACCTCTATGTATGGGTGTTCTCCCTTGTTCGGTATGCCTTGAACTGAGGATCTGCAAGAGCAGGAATACCACACCAGAACTGTGTTTAAGACAAGGAACAATGCTTCCTTGTTTTGCATTACCTAAATTTATCAACTGTTTTATAATTGCATAACATACATGCTTACAAGTTCCAGTTTGCAACCATGGCTCATTATGGCAGCAATCTTCCACAAGTCAGATCCACTGAGACCAGCAAGAACTTATTCTTCAGCATATTGTGGCAGATTGTAACCGACATGCTTCTGAGCTTCCCTCTCAGCAGTCTCACCGAGCTGGTGTTCAAGCTAAAGAATTTTCACTGGTAGAATCTGAGAGGCAAAGATTACTGCATATTTACAAGCTAGAGGTACAATCCATTTCCCACCCCCCACCCCATGGGTGGCACTGGTGGGAATTGGAATAGAGCTCACTGGAGACCTCTTTTCGCCTTCCATCTTCCAGACTGACCTTTGGTCAAACGTATACTGGCCATTATTTTCAATTGGCGACTCACTCACACCTCAAGTATCTATACCTAGTTACCCCTTTCCCTCTGAACGCCTTTTGCTCAATCGGAGAGGGATGACTGGATACATTATATGGGAGGCATGCACAGATCTCTGACTGAAAATAATGGCTAGTGCACTGAAATATTACTATAGCCAAGGGGTGGCCAGGGAGGGGAAAGGAGGAGAGAAGGTTCTGTTGAGCTATGCCAGTTGCTTCCTGTGTATGCGTGTATACTTATGGAGTGACAGGCCATGCCTCGGTTTAAGATAGGTATTGAGGATAGATAGATAGATAGATAGATAGATAGATAGATAGATAGACAGACAGATAGAATAAAAAATAAAATGACAATATGAGAGGTCAATATAATCTGCATTCTGTTTTGTTCAGCCTATTTATTTCAGGTATCTTGCACCACTGATGAAGGGAGTGCAGTAACACCAGTGATCAAATACAACACTGCTACGGGACTTGGTAAATTCTTAGAGGCACATCCTCACCATTGTGTGTGGATTTGCTGTTAAATATTAGTTACTAATATGACTCACATTACAACAGTACTGTAGAAATGGAAATGTTATGTAATGTTATGTTGCACCGAGTAGGGTCATGAGGGAAAGGGAGGAAGAGGGCAACAAAAGGACGCCCAAACCTGAATAAGTTAAAACTGGCACAACTTTATTGTTGAATATAACTTGCCTAGATTGGAGTGTGTGTGCGTGTGCGTGTGTGTGTGTGTGTCTGGAACTCACCACAGTGTAAACTGCTCACGCAAGCCCTTCCTGAATCCTGGCTGTGTAGCAGGCTTGCCAGCCCCCATGCTGATCTGGACCTTGAAGGCTCCCCTCCAGACTCTTTAAGGCAGGGGTGGGCAACATCTTACCCATGGGCCACTTATGCCCCCCGGCCTGTTTTGTGGCCCCTGGCTGCAGCTTCCAGCTGCAGCTTCCGAACCATCTTCAAGGGTAACTCCATGTAGAGCGCATTACAGTAGTCTAGATGAGAGGAGACCAGGGCATGTACTACCAATGGGAGCAGATGGTCAGGAAGGAAGGGGCACAGCCGCTGTATCAGATGGAGTTGATACAGCACTGTCCAGCTCACAGCTGACACCTGAGCCTCTATGGACAGCTGGGAGTCCAAAATGACCCCCAGGCTGCGGACCTGGTCTTTTAAGGGTAGCTGTACCCCATTCAACACCAGGTCAACATCCCCCAGCCTCCTCTTGTCTCCCACCAAAAGTACCTTGTTCTTGTCAGGGTTCAGCTTCAGTTTATTCCTCCCCATCCAGCCGCTCACCGTCTCCAGACATTTGGACAGGGATTCTAAGGCCAACCTTGGTGAGGATTTGAATGATGGGCGATAAACTACACCCTTAAGCTAAATTCCGAATAATAATCTTGCTCCAGGGAGGGTGAAAATCCTGCACCCACTGTGCTGATTGCACATTTTTGATTCCCTAGACATCAGTAATTATAGGCGAGTAAGTAATCTACCATTTGGGGGCAAGGTAATTGAGAAGGCAGTGTCTATTCAACTCCAAGCAGTCTTGGATGAAACTGATTATCTGGACCCATTTCAAACTGGCTTCAGGGTGGGATATGGAGTTGGGACTGCCATGGTCACCTTGGTGGATGATCTTCACCTGGGAATCGATAGGAGGAGTGCATCCCTGTTGATTCTTTTGGATCTCTCAGCAGCTTTCGATACCATTGACCATGGTATCCTTCTGGATCGCCTGAGGGAGTTGAGGTTGGGGGCACTGCTCTCTCAGGACAGTTCCAGTTGGTGTTGCTCAGGGATACTTGTTCCTTGAAAAAGGAACTATTATGTGGAGTCCCTCAGGGCTCCATTCTATCCCCGATGCTGTTCAATATCTACATGAAACCGCTGGGAGAGCATCAGGACGTTTGGGGCTGAGTGTTATCTGTACGCTGATGACACCCAAATCTATTTCTCCTTAACATCTTTATCCAAGGGAGGTATGGCTCCTCTGAATGACTGCCTGAAGTTGGTAATGGGCTGGATGAGGGAGAACAAGCTGAAATTGAATCCAGGCAAGACAGAGGTGCTTATCGTTAAGGATCCTAATTCAGGTATTGAGGTATATCAACCAGTTCTGGATGGGGTTGCACTCTCCCTGAAGGAGCAAGTTCTTAGCTTGAGGGTGCTTCTCTACTAGGGATGGGTGGATTCCCTACCTGCTGGTCCGTGAGGAATCCAGCCACGTGGGGGAGGAAATCCGTTCCTCCCCCCGGAATCCTCTTCGGCCGGCTTCACTCTGCGGCGATTCTGCAGAGCCACCACCCGGCTCCGAAGCGCCAGTGATACGGCCACCATGCCGTATCGCTGGCTGAAGGGGACTTGACTGACTGTGGATGCAAATGGCTTCCAGGACACCATTTGCAGCCATAAAGGCCTTAGTTTAAGCTAAATGCAGCTGTAAATGGCTGCATTTAGCTTAAATTAAGACCTTTACAGCCGCAAATGGCATCCTGGATGCCATTTGCATCTGTGCTTTTCATTCATGTGATAGGCTACGCAAATATTTGCGTAGCCTATCGCGTGAAAAAACAGGTCTGTAAATGGCATCCAGGACGCCATTTGCTTCCCTGTTTTACGTGATAGGCTATGCAAATATTTGCGTAGCCTATCGCGTGAATGAAAAGTACAGCCACAAATGGCGTCCTGGACGCCATTTGCATCCGCAGTCATTCGAGTCCCCATCAGCCAGCGATACAGCATGGCGGCCATATTGCTGGCAATCTGGAGTTGGAGGATCTGGCCAAAGAGGATTCTGCGGGGAGGCAGAGGTAAGTGTTCCGTTCTGCCACAGACTCCGAGGGGGGCGGCGGATTCTTTAGAATCCGGCCTTATTGGAGTCCGTGGCGGAATTCTCCGCCATCCCTATTCTTGACCCAACTCTGCTCCTGGCATCCCAGGTGGAGGCAACAGTGAGAAGTGCCTGTTATCAGCTTCGGCTGATACACCAGCTACGCCCATTCCTGGAACACATGGACCTTCTAACGGTGGTGCACACGCTGGTAACCTCTAGCTTGATTTCTGCATTGTGCTGTACTTGGGGCTGCCTGAATATTTAGTTTGGAAACTTCAACTGGTACAACATATCGCAGCCAGGTTGGTCTGTGGGACATCCTGTGGAGACCATATTACCCTGGTTTAGAATCTACACTGGCTGCCAATTTGTTTCTGAGTGAAATATAAAGTGCTGGTTCTTACCTTTAAGGCCCTACACGGTCTAGGTCCAGAGTACCTTAGGGAGCGCCTTCTCCCCTACATCCCAGTCCACCACATAAGGTCCTCTGAGGGCTCTCTGCTGCGGCTGCCTAAGTATGAGATCGGAAGCCACACGCAGGAGGACCTTTGCCTTTGGCGCCCCTCAGTTGTGGAATGACCTGCCAGTTGAAATGCGCCTGCTGACCTTATTGAAGGTTTTTAAGCAGACATTAAAGACGCTGTTATTCCGGGAGGCCTTCCCTTTTTAGAACTCTTGTTCCTTTTGCTGACTTTTGTGTATTAATTTTAAGCAGTGCTATTTTAAGAAGTGTTTTATTGTTGGATTTTTTAAACAAATTGTTTTTAGTTCAAGATAGTTTTTAGTTATACGTCGTCTGTATATATTGGCTGTGTGCTGTTATGAAAATGGTTTTTAAACTTTGTATATTGTATTTTAATGTTTTAACTTTTGTAAACTGCCCAGAGAGCTTCAGCTATGGGGTGGTATAGAAATCGTCATCATCATCTTCCCCAGTCCTGTTAACTGATGGCTAACTTCTGTCCATAGCAAGATGAAGTTATCTTCTCAGGGGTAGGGGTGTACGAACCCCACTCACCTTCATCCGCTGGGAGGTCCGCGGGGGGGGGGAGGTGATCCGGTCTTCCCCCCAGAATCCTCTCCAGCTGGCTCCACTCCGCAGCGAGTCTGCAGAGCCGCCGGCCAGGGCCGGCCGCTGCCACACTTCCAGCCACGGCTGGTCTACGGACACAAATGGCGTCCAGCATAGCGGACGCCATTTGCGTGCCTCCCTTTGGCCATGATAGGCTACGTAAATCTTTACGTAGCCTATCATAGAAAAAGGGAGGCACGCAAATGGCGTCTGCTATGCCCGACGCCATTTTGCATCCCCACAGGGGCAGCGGACGGACCTGGACCCAGCAGTGCCAGGTAAGATCCGGCCGGGTCAGACTTCACAGGATGGCGGGGTGGAGTGGTCCATTCTGCCACAGACTCCAGGGGTGCCAGATTCGAAGAATCCGGCCTCATTGGAGTCCGTGGCGGAATTCTCCGCCATTCCTACTCAGGAGCGGGTGGGTAGGGAAGTGGGCAACAGCAATGCTGAAGCTGCAGATTGCCTCTGGTCTATAAATTCAGGCCCAGACTAGAGGGAGAAAGTTCTCCCTCTGGTCAGTCCCAAACACCCACCATGCTAACCAGAGTCCTGATTGGCTCTCCAGGGCGAGCCCAAGCCAGCCTCCCCAAACCCCACAGTGCCATGGCAAATAGTCACTCCACCAGCCATCACCCTGCCTGCAAGCCCCACAAAAGGAGGCTCCTAGGTAAACAGGGAGCCATCGTTTATGCCAATTACTGTGTCCTTTGTAAACATGTATATGGGGGTGGTGTCATCATGTGAATCCTTTTCATCAAGCATAGGAACATAAGAAAAGTCTTGCTGGATCAGACCAAAGGCCTCCCTAGTCCAGCATTCTGTTCCCACAGTGGCCCACCAGGGAGCCCCCAAGCGGGACGTGAGTGCAGTATCACCCTCTCCAGCTCATGTTCCCAGCAGCTGGTATTCAAAGCAAAGCAACTGAGAATGTCGCTCAACTCCAACGTACGGCTGGTATTCTAGTACTAGGATAAAAGCAAAGAGGAGATTTGCTTGGATCCATTCTCATTTTGCTTTGGGGGGATTTTTAAAAGTCACTTGTGGAGAGGGGATGAGTGGTGGAAGGTTAAGAAGCCTAACATATAAGAGTAATATCCCCACAGATTAATGCTGCAGCTGTAGGTGTGGCAGATGTGGATTCCCTAAGGAATAGCGTGTGTCTCCCCATCTTTGGAGGGATTGCAAACCAGTCAAACAGCCAGTGATAGTAACCAAATACTAATAGCTTCCGAGTTCTGGCTGCTGCCAACAGCTGCTGTATTTTTCATGTGCTAAGCATCCCAATGACTGACACAGAAACAAGAATACAATTTAAACCTCTACTGACTAACACGTGGAAAACACGTTGACTATAGTAAATGATAATATGATTGTACAAGGTGCAATGATTACACTGAAGGAATAAAATAGCCACAGCAGAATATGGTGGGCTGTAAGATTGAATAAGCTGCTAACAAAATTCAAGCCTTATTTTCTTAAAGAGGCAATAAAGAAAAGAGAAATAGTATTTTGCCTCCCTCTGTACTTGAAATTTAAAGAGGGAAGCAAAAGGACAATGGAAAGTGGGTCATGGATAATGAGAAGGCTGTGGTCTTTGGGGGGCTGTGGTGCCCTCCAGAAAGGTTCGCTGAGCACTCCCTAATTCTAAGCATTTTGCCTCTGCACTTTTAAGCGTATGAGAAAAAGAGACTGCTGGACCAACGTTTGTAGTTCCTGACACATTTCAATAATATCTTTTTATCAAGGGAAACTAAAAAAACAGATAATACAAAAGAATCACTATGAGAATTCATATTCTAAAATAGTAATGAGGTCTCATACCATTACATCCATAAGGGCTGGGATAACAATATATCCGTCAGAATCTAGCTAAAAAGGGAATTTAATCCTGATATGAATTCTGATAATGTATTGGTTATCATTTAATATTTTGATTGACTGTTCTGGCATTACAAAATATATTTAATTTTGGATTTTATTACATTCCAGTAGTGAACGATAGCAGGATTGGTTTAAACATTTTCTGTCTGCCTCTTTAACAGCTGAGACTAAGACATGCAGTTCACTTAATAGGGAACTGATGGCTAAGAGAAATCCTTATATTTGGTCTTCTGTGAGTAAGTTAGAAGCAAGAAGTTCTAAGCACCATTTGGAAGATTTGGATGAAATCAAGAAGTATGTTTTAATTTGTTTTGTGATATTTGAAGCATTGGTGTCTTATATGTTTGTCTCTAAGAGTAATATTTTAGCAATGTTGGGATGTTTTAAGTTGTAATATGTATTTAAACTATGGTTATTTTCTTAAGTTGTGTAACTTAGTTTTTAAAGATTATTTTGTATTTTATGTTGTTTTAGTTTCCCTTGATAAAGAGATATTCTTGGAATGTATTGGAACTGCAAACATTGGTGCAGCTTTCTTCTCCTTCTTCTTCTCTTTCTGGTCTTATTTTGGCTTTGATGGGTATTTTTTGAATCCCTTTTGCTGTTGTTACTTTTAAAAATACACATATGCCTTCTCCAAAAATACCCATAACAGGGCAAGTGGTGAACAAATGGGATTTGTGGAGAACTGGGATTCCTCAACATCCCTCAGAAACAACTTTGATTCTTCAGAGACCTGTTCTGTCTTATGTATGCTGATGCTCAGAATATTTGATGCTCTGGATCTCTCGGAACATTAATTGTGTGAATGCAAAATGTGCACATTTGTATTAGATAAATAGCAGCTGTTTGGAAGTGTGAGCAGTCTCAGTAGGACGGGGCGGGGAAGGGGGGGAGAAGTTTAACTCTTTCCATGGTCTTGGTAAAAATTGCCTGCCTAAAGTTGCAATTTACATTTCAAGAGAACTCCTCACTAATGCCAATGGAATGCAAATAGCATTCCATGGTTTTGCTGGGACTACGGCAAGGAGAGAGTTGTTGTTGTTCAGTCGTTCAGTCATGTCTGACTCTTCATGACCCCATGGACCATAGCACGCCAGGCCTTCCTGTCCTGCGCTCTCTCCCGGAGCGTGCTCAAGTTCATATTCATTACATCGGTGATGCTATCTAGCCATCTCATCCTCTGCTGTCCCCTTCTCCTTTTGCCGTCAGTCTTTCCCAGCATCAGGGTCTTTTCCAGGGAGTTTTCTCTTCGCATTAGGTGGCCAAAATATTTGAGCTTCAGCTTCAGTATCTGTCCTTCCAGTGAGCACTCAGGGTTGATTTCCTTTAGGATTGACTGATCTGACCTCCTTGCAGTCCAGGGGACTCGTAAGAGTCTTCTCCAGCACCACAGTTCGAAAGCATCAATTCTTCAGCGCTCAGCCTTCCTTATAGTCCAGCTCTCACAGCCATACCTTACTACTGGGAAAACCATAGCTTTGATTAGATGGACCTTTGTCGGCAAGGTGATGTCTCTGCTTCTTACTATGCTGTCTAGGTTTGCCATAGCTTTCCTCCCAAGGAGCAAGCGTCTTTTAATTTCATGGCTACAGTCACCGTCTGCAGTGATCTTGGAGCCCAAGAAAGTAAAATCTGTCACAGCTTCCATTTCTTCCCCTTCTATATGCCAGGAAGTGATGGGGCCAGATGCCATGATCTTAGTTTTTTTTAATGTTGAGTTTCAAACCAGCTTTTGCACTCTCCTCTTTCACCCTCAACAAGAGGCTCTTGAGATCCTCTTCACTTTCTGCCATTAGGGTGGTATCGTCTGCATATCGGAGGTTGTTGATAATTCTCCCAGCAATCTTAATTCCGACCTCTGATTCATCCAACCCGGCAAGGAGAGAGAGAGAGGGTTAAACTTCTCCCCTCCAGTGGTCGCAGTGCTGCTCAGGCTTCCGGGTGGTTGCTCTTTATGGAACAAAAAAAATGTGCACATTCATTGCATTCATGCAATTAACATTGCATCTGGCTTGGCCCCAAGACTGAAGCTTGCACACAGTTAGACATGACCCTAAGCTGAAGACTGTTGGGGAAACAAGGAGGGAAAGGGTGAAAGGAAGATTAGTATTCATTCATGCCTATGGTGGGAGAGTATGGTGGTGCAGGTAGGGCTGGACCTCGGGGACCACAGTCTGCCACCCCCCACCACCCCCCAAATGACCATCCAAAGAGTGACAGGTGATGGTGGCAAATGGTCCTGGCATCAACACCTGGGACCCACTGGGCCTGACACTGCTTGGCACAGCATCCGTCTTTTCTTATTTTAAAAACATTTCATAGTCTGGGAGCAGCTGGCAATGCATGTAAATAGATACAGATGCTCATTTTATTATTTTTACTTTGAAGATATATTACCCTTTTCTACAGCAACATGGTGCTTATTCCCAAGTAAATGTGTTTAGCATCGCAGCAGCAGAAACAAACTCCATTTGATTCCTGTAGTCATGATAGTGCTATGATTTAAGTGAGATTAAAATGCAAAACTGCACATGCTCAGAGGATTTTTTTAAAAATTGAGATTGGCAAACAGTTTTTTCATTCTTAACTTGTGAGGAATGTAGAAGCAGTTGTAAAGCATGGAATGGCAGCGGGAGAAGAGAGATGTTAGTAGTAGTAGTAGTTACTTCACTACTGAAGTAATACACAAAGCCATCTAAAGAGGCGGGTAAGAGCATAAATAGTCCAGGGTCTAAAATTACATAGATGCACCACTGGAAGAGCAGCCTCGTCTAGTTTCTGCCTCTCAGGCTTTGACTCTCTTCCATGCCATTGTTTCCACTGATACACGTGTTCATGCAAAGAATCCACAAAGCATTGCTTTCTGCTTGCACTATCCAAATGACTGACATTTATATGCAAGCTTGTAATGTAAGCTGTTTGGTTCTTTGTCCTATCCCCATTTAAACACACACACACACACAGAGAGAGAGAGAGAGAGAGAGAGAGAGATTTCTGTTTTTTCTCTTCTAAAGCCACCTCAAGGCTTACACTGACCATTCCAATTTTTTGGCTTGAGCACAAGAAAGATTTTTTCAACATGTCTACTCTTTAAAAAACCCACACAGACAAAGACACCCTGCACTGCCTGGTAATTGTTTCAGCTGTTCAAGGTTACTTTGATGAATTTGCCTCAGCTTCAGCCCCCCCCCCCCACCTCCTCTTGCCTCATCCGTGCCAATGCAGGGGTGATTTCCAACCCAAACAGCCATGCCAGGACTTAAAACACAGTCTCCAGAGTGCAGTAAGCTTTATATTCCAACCCACTAGCATACTGAGCTATTGCAGCACCTTGAAAATGAGCAGAGTGTGACAAACCACCACCAGTATCTTTCCAACCCCTTATAAAATGAAATAAAGGGAACAAATAGATCACACAACACTTTTTCCCTAAAATAATGTATCTCCCTCCTCCGCATTCCTTCCCTGGATTTCACAGGTCCTGTGTTAACAACCCCAGGAGAAAATCACGAAGCGGAGACGAAGCAGGCAGCGTTCTACACAGAGCTGTGGTTTGTGGTATTAATGGCTCTCCTTGGCTTGATCCTTCTGGCCATTTTTTTGTCCCTAATTCTACAGAAGAAAATAAGTAAACAGCCGTATGCCCGGGAAAGGCCTCCTTTAGTCCCACTCCAAAAGAGGATGTCACCAATGAGTGTCTATTCACAAGGAGAAACACACATGGTATGATACTCAGACTGTGAATTGTTTAACAAAGGGGGTCTCTCTGAACATGTTCTCTATATCATGCGTGTGTGTATGTGTATGCACAAACATGCCTATCTGTATTGAGGCAAGCTTTTTAACATTTGAAATAGACTGAAAATACCCTTTGGGAGCAAGCAGCCAAGGGAACACTACAGCTGCTAACATGGCATTGGCGATCAGAACCCATTATGTGTGCAGTCCAGTTCACACTAACCAATTCTGTGGTTAAACATAGGAATATGAACCAGCTCTTTTTCAATGTATCATTTACGACGAGGCAGACAGCATCAAGCACTTTTAAGTCCCATCTAATGCAGCAGCCAAACTAGTTAAGCACATGGTTAAGGCATTATGCTTAAACCTGGGTTGCTGACAAAAACAGCAGGCCTTTGTTGAGCTGTCTTCCCATAATGTTTTGGTATGTGTACTCGGGCCTTGTGTTTCCCTACTAGTAGCAGGCAGTGATGTGGGGGTGGGGATGGAAAAACATGCTACACAGCTAAGTGTGCCTAAGTGTTTTGGGAATGACCCTACATTCAACATGGGACTCGCGCCAAAAATGGCAGTGTCTACTTAATTCTCCCCACTAGAACCACAAGGGGACTTTAAAGTGCTAAATTTTTGTCAGATGATTCCTAAATAAATGAGAACAATACCTCCCAGGATGTGAAACCTGGCAAAGTTACCAGAGAGAAGCAGCAGCTTTTATCTGTGCCTTGTGCCTTTCTAAAGGGACTATTGCAGAATTATATAGCTAGCTATTTCTCAGCTCCCACACGTGCCGTGTTTCCCCCCTTCAAACTGAACAGCATGCTTAAATTTTTCTGTCATTTTCACAGCTCAGGCCTTCGTTAAAAGCATTTTAAATACTACAGCAAGTCGACAATTTTAATTTTTATGTCGACCCTTAAGGACCTGTCAGCACCATGGCTACTCCTAAAGCATTACTGGGTTAGGGGGCCAAGCGGGTGCCTTAAAGGAAAATGTTTGTGTTTCAGGAATTACCCTCTGGAGCCTGGAGATGCTGCTTTCAGCAACATTTCTATGGTGACTCAGGGTGGATTGTAAAGGCTAAATTAGGGCCTGTTGAACCAATTTTATTTGGATTTCTGAAATAGAAAAATGAGCTTTGAATATAGGCTGGGTTGCCATGAAGCTTTATAGGAACAGTCACTTGTGGCTGAAAGAAACAATCAGGAGCACCAGTGAAAAACTGGGGATGTAGTTTTATTAAAAGAAATGTGTGAAAAGAAGCAAGTGTCGCACAAGGGACAGAAAAGAAGTACTCCTGTTAATGTTTAATTCAGGTATTCCCCTTACTACATTGTTCTGAGAAGTCCAGTGAAGGGGTGGGGGAATTAGCCACAGCCTGTTTCCGCCACTCCTTCTCAGGTACGCCCTTTGCTCTGGCATCTGCTTCTAATAGCCTAGATGGGCCTTTAGGAATAGAGGAAGCTGCTTTATGCTGAGTCACAGCATCTTAATATTCTGTACATTGACCAGCAGTGGCTCTTTGGGCTTTCAGACAGGGGAGCTCCTCCACACTTGGTACCACACCAATCTTGGGCCAATGAGAATCCACCCTCACGTGGAGGAGTGCCACCTAGTACATTAGTATGCACAAAGGGCCCCTTCTTACACTCGCCAAATGTGGTACCATCGGCAGCACGGCTGATGGATACAACCCCACCCTCCTGATTAACGCATGAGGGGTGTTTGTTTGAACAATTCCTAAACAGAATGAGCACTCTGGGTGCTTTCTCCCCATTTCCCTTGGGAAATAGAAATGTTATATCACTATGGTGATTTAGGCCATTTTGGACAGGACAACATTCGGCCATTTTGGACATGACAATAAGGAGAACAGGACATTCACAGCTTGCATTTCTAGCTCCCTGGGCTTCTCTGTCTCTTCCCTCTGTGGAGATATAAATATACATGGGCAAACCTGTCCAACTGTAGAAGGAAATTGATTTTGGACTAGACAGGCAATCAGGAACAGGAAGCGCAAGTGGAGGAACCTCCTCTCATCACATGTCCAGAATGGCTCTTTGCCCCTACAACACTGATTTTGAAATGTTGCTGGACCATATTGTAGGGAAAGGATACAATTGAAAGTTTGCCTTGAACCCTGCGGTTTTAATACCAGTTCCCACACTCCCCATCCCAAATTGTGAGAAGATCAAGAATGGCAGCATAAGCAACACTGTTTTAAATTGCTGCGTGCATGCACAGTTGCTGTTCATTTGTTGACCATTTTCAGAGAGCCTTCTGGCTATGACAATCTTGAATTGGGGTGTTATGTGCAATACGTGTTGCTTATGCATGGACCATATTTGGTCCTGTTGGCTATGACTCTTGTCAAGCCTCTAGCTGTAGCTCAATCCAGTCTTTCTCGCCACAAACATAGACAGAAAGTCTCACCTAGGCATAGATCATTTACAAGATCAGACCTATCTCTCTCAAACCCTTTCCTAATAATTTATAACACTTTAGTACACACAGAAAATATAATTGTGTGAAAGGGATGTAGATGTCAATGTGTGTAAAATGCAGGCTTTTCTTACAAGGGGGCTGTGCCAGATATTCACTAATTTCTATATTCACTTCAAAATTAGCATATTCATGCAGCCAAATTCGATTATCAAAAAACAACAACAAAACCTCACTTCACATTCCTCAACATGTGTACTGTGTCAATGCAATATTTCTGGAGCTATTTTTCCATCTCCTCCCCTGCCCTCACTTCCTCTGCCTCATTTGCCCTCACTGCCGTTTAATCTGATTGGTGGTGGTGGGCTATGTGATTTTGCTGATGATGTCAAGGATGCGTGTGAACAAAATCACATGGCACACCAAAGCCAAATTAAAAGGCAATCAGGTCAAATGAGAAAGAAAGGGCAAAGAAGAATGAGAAAGAGAATAGCAGCAAGTAACAGCTAAGGAGGCAAAGGGCATCTCTACACCAGCCTAAAATCCTGCATGTAAAACAGGGCTTTCTGCTTCCACTTTAAATGCAGGTTCACAATGACTCCCTTTTTCACCCACTTCTCCCCCCCACCCCCGTCTTCCATTATCTTTTATTGACCTCGCTCCTCTTCTTGCTGCTTTTTCTCTTTTCACGGAGGAAATGCAAGTGGATAATTTGGGTAATTACCCCAATAATAATGGGGTAATTTGCTAGCTCATTATCTGCAATCTATTTAAAAACAGAACAAAGGGCATTTAGTGCAGGAGGTGCCTTGGAGGTTCACGATGTCCTGTAAAAAAAAAACAAAAAAACCCCTGCAAACTTCTGTGAGGGAGCAATCTCAATTGCAGAATAAAAGCTCCATGTAGAGAAAGCGAAAGGAGTGCTAAATAGCTTTGAAACTACATAAATATGCTCACAAAAAAGAAGTGTGTTTTTTAAATGTTGAAAATTTGTAGTTTTAGTTAGAGATAATTAATACCATGTCTCTTTTCACCCTCTTTATACTGCTGTAGCCTCTTATTCCCATTCACTCTCCTCTTAAAGTAGAGAGGAAATAGTAGCAAAAACTAGCCACTGGCATTTCCTCTTAAAGTGTTTTGTTTTAAAATAGTGAACTAGTTCATCAAGATTTACCATATTCTTCTGGCATTATATGAACTACAACTGAAAGCATATTACACAACCTTGTTTCTGTTCAGGCTATGTGAACAGCTGGGAGAAGTTTACATTTAAAAGGCAGCATTTCCAGTCTCTCTTATTCCTAGTTTTGCTTCCCCTTCTACTTTGGAAGGTTACTCTGTCTCAACTGCTGCCTATTTCTATCTCCTGTGTTTTAACTCCTTGTCTTTACTGTCTTGTCTTTCCTTCATTATTTCCTGCACCTATGATGTTTCAAAAATGCAGAAATCCTCTCTCACTAATAATCCCTGGCATCAGCCTCCTATTGCTACTCCTTTACAAGTCCCTGTCATCTCGTCTTCACAAGTATCACAGAGCTCAGATAAGGTAAGCCTTTGCAATGCATATGTCTGCATAAACATTTGAGAAAGATATGTTTCTGAACTGCTATTCAATGGCTCTCTCTCCATCTCTGTATTAGACTGAGGGAATCACTCTGTTTTATTATCACTTTCAAGGTCACACGGCATACGGTGCAGATAATTGTAACTGCAGTTTTTACACCTAACTCAATTACTGGCTTGAATCTGGAACACTCAGCTGCTGGAGTCCCATACAAATGCTAGTGAAACTTGCCTCAAAGAACAACAAATTGGCTTTCAGTTGCCATAAGCCTTCACTGCTGACACCTTTCCATTTTTCTGACTTGGTATAATGGGGCAATTCCTCAGCCACAGCAGATCAACATCGCTTTGCTTGAAGATACTGGAGTTTCAGGGCCTTCCTCCTCACTGGCACTCCAGCGCACTCAGTGCAGACATTCATCGCAGCCTAACCTTACAACGGGACATTTGTCATGGCACCCAGGCCATTTAGAAATGCTATTAACACCGTTCTTCCCTTTTTAATCTCAGTTTGAGCGGGTTGCTGATACATCCGAGTCATCAAGCAGCATCACTCTCAAAAGCTACACAATGCACTTTGAGGTAGTGATTAGTGTGGCTGTAACGGGTGGGGCCTGGGCTACCGAACGATTGCAATTTCATTTCCTCGGGTTGTGTGCATGACCGTTTTTTGCATGATGCTTGCTTTATTGCTGCACGACTATTGGTAGTTGAAAGGCGGATGGTTTTGAGCATATTTGTTTTCTGGTCAACCACCCAGGTAGCTGAGCAGATGAAGGGCCTTTAGCTTTTGGATTGTTCTGCGGTACACGGGTGCAAATAAGGCTTTCTTTCAGAAAACGGAAAATTAGGCAGATGTGGCAAGCTTCTTAGGAACTTACGGTGGATCTCAATTAAATCACAAAGCCGCATTAGGCCCAGTGGTGGTGCTGCTGTGTCTGAGGGGGAGGGGGCAAGGTGATCTTGGGGGGGGGCTCCTATGCAGCACTCCCCTCTCCTCTCTAGAGCTGCCACCTCCTGTTTGTCCAGCCAGCTTATACCCACGCACACACCTGGCCCAACTTCCTCCCTTTCCCCTGCTGTTCTCGTCACAATCCTCCCCCTTGAGCTGACCAGGCAGTGTCACCTGGTAAGAGTGGAGCCTGGCCCACCCCAGTCCCTTACCACCAGCGAGGGGCTCCCTTTCTCCGTTTTTATTTCTAAAAAGCCCACTTGGCTGTTGGAGCTAGCTGGGCAGCTGGCACTTCACTGAGCCCCACTGCAACCACGTTTAAAAAAGAAGAATCCCCCCCCAGGTGCTGCTTGCTAAGGTGTGGGACAAGATAAACTTCGGGCTCTGCTCTCCCCCCTCAGCTGCTTGCCAGATGATGCTGGGAAGGGAAGGGGCTCCTCTTCTGACGATTGCAGAATGGTAGACCGGCTGCCCAGCCGCAAGCTCGCCTGGTACTTGGCTAAACAGCCTATTTACCACTGCGCTCCTGTTTTTCAAGAATGAAAAAGAACCTCCTTCCCATCGCAACGCTGCCACCTAAGCTGGAGGGAAGAAATGAGGAGGGGGTGAATGCTGGGGTCATCCTTGCCACTTTGTTCCTCTGCCCACCCACCTGCTTACCAGGCTGTCTCCTGAACAGAAAAGGGCTCCTTTTCCTCCCCCCCCCCTTTAAAAATAACAGCTCAGCAGCAGCAGGCACACTGGTCAGCAAAGCGCCTGTGAGTCAGCTGCAGCCACGGGTGCACACCACAACCTTCATTCCCCACAGTGCCTCCCTGGCTCAGAGGTGTGGCTGTAGCCAGCTCAACAGGCACTTCACCTGCCACCACTGAACTGGTTTTTCTAAGGGAGATACTGCCCTGTTTCTGGAGCGTTATTTGGGGGCCTTCTGGGCTGCGTGGGCCCAGAGTTTCTGCCCAAAGATCTGTGGTTTAGGTGCCAGTGACCAGACCAGGCAACAGCAGCTATGCACCCTCACAAAATCAGGAAAAGTATCAAAGCTCATGTGAACAGAATATAGTTTGATGGTGGCTGGGCCCACAGCCCGATCATATTCCTACTTCCATCTTCTGAATACTAATACCTACTGTGTAGCGCTTGCACCTAGAAAATCCTCATTTTCATTTCAGCTCAGTCACAAACAAGGCACCTTTTCAACACTGTAAAAGGATTTTGGCTGCTATGGAGGTAATTGCATTAGTGCAAACCTTCGTGGTATTGATAATGGGATTGCAGCTAACAAGCAACCTTGCAGGGGCACACTTGGTAAACAAAGTGGGTCACTGCACCTAAATCTATGTAGGAAACTGCGTGTCATTGCAGCTATGATCACAGGAAGCTGCCTTGGGCAATGCTATGCATGTTTAGACAGAAAAAAGGCCTCCAGCTCCCAACATTCCCCAGCCAGCCATGCTGGGGTAGAGCACAATCATTTTATGTTTTATCATGTGACATACTAAAGTGACATTGCTTCCACATGCCAGTGTGGAGTAACGGTTAGAGTGTTGAACTGCAATGCAGGAGCTCTGCGTTGTAGCCCCCCTCAGCCATGAAGCTCCCTGAATGACTTTGGGCTAGTCACTGAGCGGGTTTGCACATAATGAGAAGCACTGTGGGGGGATTTCCCTGTGGGTTTTTTGTTGCAGTGGCAACCACCATTTTTAATATTCAAGCCACAGCAAGGGCACATTGTAGCTTGTTGTTATGCATGAACTTGGCAAGTGTGGGTTGTTGGGGTGCTTGACAAGCCACCCAGAGCCTATGGGCTAGAATATTGGCTGCCGCAGTCAAAATGGTGGCTGCGGCAGCAAGGAGAAGCCCTGCGTGGTGGTTTCTCATTATGCGCAAACCCACTCTCTGACTCTTAGCCTAACTGACCTCACAGGGTTGTTGTGAGGATAAAATGGAGAGGAGGATCATGTACACCGCCTTGGGTTCCTTGCAAGTGGAAAAAAGCGGGATATAAATGTAATGAATGAAGGCATGTGCTTGCTGTGTGTGTACATGGGCACATGTATGCATTTGCTTTATAGGACAGGTCATGAGAAGTGATATGTGAACGAAACATGAAAGCAGAAAACTGGCTTTCAATGCAAGATCTAGTTGTACTTATACTAGCAGAATCTTTAGAGACTCTACTGATCCACAAGTTAAAAAGTCAGCAGTCATTCATCAGTGAACCAATAGCCCTGCTCACCTTGCAGGCATTGCACAGAAAAAGGGTGTTGTTAGAATGGAATGGCAATTACGCTGGTGACATGCATGTATCACATGCTTAACAGGAGATCACCTTGTGAAACTGCATCGCAGAAGGCTATAGTTCCCACAGGGAACAATAGCTGAAGAGAGTGCTAATGAGCCTTACCATGTGTGTTTAATGGTTTTCTGTTATTGCCCGTAAACTCTGCTATCAAGATGGGCTACTGCAGTGTTGAGAAATTAACTTTCATCTGGTCATCAGCTAGGGATGGTTTATGATGAGGGAATCATTTCTTAGTGGAAGCCACAGTTTGGGGGCACTGTGTTTAGTAAAAGCTTCTCCTGAGCAAATAATTTTTATGTTTCCATATTCCTAGGGACTGGCAGATACAAAAATTCCAGGGCCAGCAACTTCAATGAGTATGCGTAGAAATCGAAGCTCTTCTGTCCTTCAGGTACCAAGCCAAAGCCAGATGCAGCATACTTTTTCTCAAGGTTCCCTACATCGCAGTGTCAGTCAACTTATTGATGTCTACGACAAAAAATCCTTAACAGAAGATACTGTTTGGGATGCCGTTATTCATGGTCATGACAGTGGTTTGGTAAGTTCTTTTTCAAGGCAGACTGATCAGCTTTGCCTGTTAACATGCTGTATGCACAGAATCTTTGAGAGAAATGCCAATTACATCATGTAACCAGTGATTAGAGAATACCAGTAGGAAACTCTTTGTGGGTGTATTGGTGCCGTCAACACAAATGACCCTAGCTAGGCAATCAACCACTACTGATCAAAAGCCCTTCCACCCCCAACGCCCTGCTCACTTTTCCTCTAGTTTACTTAAGCCAACTTGATACAGGACACAGGGAAATCCTTTAGCCATGAAGGGTTTCCATGCAACTCCAATGACATTTAAATGCACTTGCACATGCACTGGTCCATCAACATGCCAACAGTGGATGGCCCAGGTGGATGCACCACTGTAATGCCAATAGTACATGTGAATGAGCTAGCATACATGGTGAGCACATTATAATGTGACTGGATATCCATGGAACGCTTACACGGGGATGGGCTTGTCTTATACAAGATACCATGGCCTGCATCTTGTATAAGACAAGCAGTAGATACTGACCCTCTTATAAGAATTTAAAAATAAATGCCATTTATGTCTTGTTCTTGAACCACATTCCATTAAGAGCTCATTTATGTAGTTAATTTTTGAAAACCCTAATAATTATCTTTGGTAATTATATCAGGTATGATATCATTCATCAGCATTAGAAATACCTTGGGTGGGTGATGAGTTCCCTTCCTTCCTTCCTGTTCTTAACTAGAATGCAAGATTCTTCAAGAGCAAAAAGTATATGTAACAGTTGATGCCATGATGCAATTTAAAATCTGATATAAGTTATTTACTGTTTTCTCCATCCTTTTTGTAAATGTCCACTTGTGCAGTGATTAATACATAATTGTTATCAAATGAAACAAAACATGATTAATTTTAATCACTTTTTTCAGTATGTAGATGACGAAGATCTTGTGAGTGCTATCAAAGGCTTCAGTACAGTCACCAAAGAACATACAACATTTACTGATACACATTTGTGAGTCTCCACTGCTTCTACAGCATAGATAAAAGAATATGGAAGGCAACCTTTAAATCAAACCATTCTGAAAACATTTCCTTTTTCAGTCATTGTGATGTAATGTGCCTATTCAAATATCAGTGAATGATTTCTTGGATAGTAGGTGCTTGAAATGTTTTTTTTTTTTTAACAAAGACACAATAACACTGTCAGCATTACTTTAAAATACTTGTAGTAATGCATTTCTAAGAGTAAAATTTATTTATATAGCAAATATACAGTATTGTGCAAAAGTCTTAGGCCACCATTAGATTTGTTGTTTTAGCAATGGTATAATGACCATATATAATTATTTCTCAGTCTCTTCATTAGAATACAACCAGAAAATACAGGGAATTTGTATGCTGTATTCAACAATAGAAAAAAATCAGAAAAAAACAGCTTCCATAGGCTAAAGTGGCAAGTATTTAGTGTGATCTCCCCTTACACTAGAGTAACAGCAGGCGCCTGGCCAGGAATGGTCTTCGTGGAAGGGTAGCAGCCAAGAAACCACTTTTGTGGAAGGGGAACAGGGTGAAAAGGCTAAGATATGCTAAAGCTCACAAAGATTGGAATGAGGATCAGTGGAAAAGAGTATTATGAGTGATGAATCCAACTTTGAAATTTTGGGGTCCATTCGCTGACAATATGTGAGAAGAAGAGTTGGAGAGAGATGGACGAATGAGTGCTTGCGGCCTTCAGTGAAACATGGTGGAGGATCTGTCCTGGTTTGGGGCTGCATTTCTGCCAGTGGTGTTGGTGATCTTGTCCGTATTGATGGGATCATGAATGCTGAAAAGTACAGACAGGTTTGAATTCATCATGCCATTCCTTCTGGAAAGCGCCTGATTGGGAATGGTTTCATTTTTCAGCATGATAACGATCCCAAGCCCACTGCTAATGCAGTGAAATCATATTTAGAGAGGAAAACAGCTGATAAAACACTGACAGTCATGGACTGGCCTCCACAGAGTCCAGACCTGAATATTATAGAGGCAGTATGGGATCACTCGGACAGAGAAAGAAATAAAAGACAACCTACATCTAAAGAAGAACTCTGGGAAGTGCTGAAAGAAGCCTGGTATAATATACCAGAAGATTACTTCAGAAAACGTCAGGACAGTCTCCCCAAGAGTTCAAGATGTGCTTAGAGCCAAGGGAGGTCACACTAAATACTGACTTTTGCCTGTACATATTTCCTGTATTTTCTGCTTGTATCTTAATACAGAGACTGAAAAATAATTATGGATGGTCATTAAAACTTTGCTAAAACAACAAAGCTGGTGGTGGCCTAAGACTTTTGCACAGTACTATATATTAAAGATTTTTAATGTGGTTTTGACAGATATGTGTACCTGAGCCAGAAATCTTTATTAAAGTACCACCTAGGAAAATCATGACTGGATAAAATGATTAAAGTCTGATGTTAAAGTTTTAACCAAAACGTATTAAAAAAATTTTTTTAGTCAATTGCTGTCCAGATTCACATTTAAATGTTCTACGGTATATGATTAGGAAAGAGGACAGTTCTACAGTTATGAAGCAATACTGTTTTTCCTTCCTCTCCCCCCCCCCCCCCCGCCCCATGACAGCATTTAGTTTAACTTGCTTTAACCACAGAAGCTTGGAGCATCAAGATCTTATTACAGATCATACTGACTTTTTTGCAACTCCTTTGAACAAAACGGCGATTGTCCCAAGCAACTCTTATTACAGTTCTTGCGTTATAGTTAATTTCAGCATACGGCTAAAGAAATATTTCAGGTAATTTACCAGTAGTACTTCAAAACAACAAACCCCACCAAACCTTAAATGTTTAAATTTAAGGCAGGAACAATCAGCACTAGAGTTAGCCTCTTAGACTGAAATAGTAAAGTACACTTATGTGGGGAAGTTTTTAGGACAGAAGTGCTAGAACAATATATAGTGAACTCCTGACTACATATTGTAGAGAATAGTGAATTCAATAGTGAATTCAATTGGACTTACTCCCAAAGAAGTATGTATAGAATTGCAGCCTATGTCTTCCAGTAGAAATGTTCGAGGGAGACAGTAGAAGATACATAATGCATGACCATGGACCAACTTTCTTTGAGAAAGTTATACTCTACTGCTGCTCTGCTGGGCACAGGTTGAAGAACAATGTTGTTCAATTCTAAGGCTATTTATTTTATTTATTAAAGTTATTAATCACCCATTTGGCTGGTCACCCAGCCACTCTGGGCGATGTACAACAAAATTATAAAATACATTAAAAACAATTTTTCTAAAAAATACCCTAACCCACTCCAAATGCCTGCCTGAACAACCACGTTTTTAATGTGTGGCAGAAGCTTTACAGTAGTCTAAACAAGAGACCAGGGCATGTACTACCGATGGGAGCAGATGGTCGGGAAGGAAGGGGCGCAGCCGCCGTATCAGATGGAGTTGATACAGCGCTGTCCGGCTCACAGCTGACACCTGAGCCTCCATGGACAGCTGGGAGTCCAAAATGACCCCCAGGCTGCGGACCTGGTCTTTCAAGGGTAGCCATACCTCATTCAACACCAGGTCAACATCCCCCAGCCTCCTCTTGTCTCCCACCAAAAGTACCTCGGTCTTGTCAGGGTTCAGCTTCAGCTTACTCCTCCCCATCCAGCCACTCACCGTCTCCAGACATTTGGACAGGGATTCTATGGCCAACCTTGGTGAGGATTTGAACAAGAGGTAGAGCTGCGTGTCATCCGCATATTGATGACACCGCACCCCAAACCTCCTGATGATAGCCCCCAGTGGCTTCACATAGATGTTAAATTGCATCGGGGAGAGGATGGAACCCTGTGGCACCCCACAAGTGAGCGGCCATGGGTCCGAAACCACCTCTCCCAGTACTACCCTCTGGAACCTGGCTAGGCAAACCCGTTGTTCATATGATTAGACGTAAAATGGAAAGTTGGGTACTTACTGTGAAGCTGCATTCCAATTCAGTGTGTGGAAAACATCTATCCAGGTTTAACTCCTCCCACCACCCAGGACAGGTGAGGAAGACAGAGAAAAATGAAGGTATAGAAGAAAAGGTTAAGAGAATAATGAAGCCTGACTAGAGAGTTTGTTGAAGATAGGTAAGACCAAGCTTTGTTCTGGGTGAAGGCAAGGAACGAACTGGCTGGGAGGTGCCATGGAGGCCAGGACCAAGGCAAAAAGCCTGGTCACATGTTCCTTGCCTGACCTGGGTGGTGGGAAGAGTTAACCCTGGATGGATGTTTCACATGCACTGAATTGGAATACTCTTTTACCACTGATAACAAAAACTCAGCCACTTTTTATTTATTTATTTATTTATTGCATTTATAGCCCGCCTTTTTTCCTCCAAGGAACTCAAGGCACCATACATAATCCTCCTCCTCTCCATTTTATCCTCACAACAACAACCCTGTGAGGTAGGTTGGGCTGAGAGTCTGTGACTGGCCGAGTCACCCAGTGAGCTTCCATGGCCGAGTGGGGACTAGAACCCGGATCTCCTGACTCCCGGTCCAGCACTCTAGCCACTACACTTCCACAAGCTGTACGTATGTTATGGTGACATCTCTGTGTTGACATGGCATGTGTCAAGGGTATCAACGTTTCAAGCCTCCAAAAGCTCAGTCATGTGCAATAAGAATTTAGCTTGGGAAGCACAGTATTAGACTTCAACTATAGTAGCAAATCTTTGTATGTGCTGCTGAAGATAAAGCCACTCCAGAGTTTTGGTGCATTAGTAGGAAAAAGGAAAAAAATTTGCTCTCAAAGTGCACTTCAAACCATAAAATTGCATAAGACTGCAAACAGCCAGGTTTCTACAAGTATTCTGGCTTGTAGGTGGTTTATGGACTGCAACTTGCGTATTGACGCATAGATCCTGCTTTGCTGGGTTTACTAGTACCCTTTGAAGTGGTATCAGTCACACAAAAGAAATGGTCTAACTTGTGGAGCAAATACAAAGTATTAATTGATAGGATGTTACTTTAGATTTGAGTCATGTGTATCATTAATGTTTATATAACATATACCAGAACTTTAGCCATTACGATATTTAAGATGAAATTGAACATTTTTTGTGATTATATACAGAAATGTAATATGTTGTCAGGTTATAGGATATTATCCTGATTAATAAATGATGCTAACCTAATTTGTGTCATTAGGTGTCTTTCACTCATCTTGACCCCTGCAATATTATTTATTGCCATTCTGTGTGGTTGTGTGCTGGGTAGGTAGTACTTATTTGGTCAGGAGAACACTAGTTGGCCTTTCTAAACACAGTCTCATAAAGCATTTTGCTATAAATTAAGATTAGTATTCCTTGAACAAACATTGGAATGAAGCATTGGAGTTTATTATTCTAGGTTATTCTGCTGCAGAAAAAGATAACTTTTACCTACAGGAAAGCTGTAGACACCTACCATAGCCTTCTGGAATTTGAAGCCATCTGTCTTCATCTAAACAAGATGCGTCAATCCCAGTGTCTCCCTCCACTGAGAAAGCAGCCATTCAGTCCTTCCAATGTTAACTACCATCTCTCAGTTTTGAAATGAGCCAAATATAATCAAGCAATAAGATAAATTACCAGTATGTCACATGCTATGAAAAATGAATGATCTATCCTTCCATTAAGAAACCATAGCACCCTTACAAAGCAGAGTTCATTAACTTCTTTCGAGATGTTTGGAGGTGTTAAATCCCCTATTACATTGCTCATTGTATAAAACGCATGATGGAAGTTTAACTTGCCAAGAGTCTAGATTGATAGTTTGCTTTAATTCTTCATTTCCCTTCCACAATGCATTATACAACATGTTGTACCCCTGTAGAAAAGGACAGACAATTCCTAAAAGTTAACATGTTAATAAACTAGGTGAAGTTCTAAAGACTACGAAATGTACATCTTACAGTGCACACAGTATGTTCACATTTGTACCTTGTAAGCAACATAGGGAAGGGACCTGTCTTCTTGATTATTTTATTCCGTAAAGCAGCATGTATATCAATGGCATTATATTAACAAAACAGTGGCCGTTAAAATTATGAGCTGGAAAGGCTCTAGTTCAAAGCTTACCTCACTCATGTACTAACTAGATGGCCTGAGGCAAGCCACCACCTCTCAGCTTCAGTCCTCCCCATATGGAGATGATCTACCTTATAAACATGTTATGATTACAAAGAGTGCATGAAATGCTTTAAACACTGGGTACAATTCTTCCCCATATGGGCATGGTGCCTTTGCACAAGAGGCTCCGTAGAGTCCTGTCGCTCCCCTTCCCATTTTAGCACATGCAGTGGAGCATGTACAAGGCAGTGTACTAGAGCTCTCTAGGAAATTGTGAATTGCAGGGATAACGTTACATAATGTCTTACGATTGCAGGTTCAAGTTGCAAACTTTTCATCCATATGGCCTGAAAATACAAGACAGTACCCTACACCCTTTTCTCAGAAGATTGTTATCAATTGCTAATATTTTCAAGGCAGATGTGGCTAACATTGTTAGTAATAACTGGTTTATGCTACCATGAGTAAAAGGAATACAAAAGTGTTAAATTGCTTTATACTTTAATATTAAAGCCAAATATATGCAAAATAATGTTTGATAACAAGACATTTAGAATTGCGGTATGATCAAGTTAACAAATTGCACCACATGATGTATGCAAAGTTTATTAATACTAGTAAAAAATATGGTGGCTCAATGGAAAAGGCAAACATGAAGATAAAGCAGCCATGCTGCCTTCTTTCCATTAATATTCCCAATATGGAACCATGTTAGAAGTAGGAAGTGAGAACTGACTGAAGACCAATAGACAGGCCACAGATATTAAATATTTAGCATGTAAGGAGCCAGGAGTGGGAAACAGTTACGCACAACAGAAAATGCTTCCCTACAACAAAAATGGTAGTGCATGCCAGCCTGCATTAAAACAAGGCTTGAACTTAAAGTCTGTACCAGAACTGGACTTCATATTAATAGTTATATAAAGTCAACACCAATTTAGAGTACTTTAAAAATGTTTCTATTGGTTGTGCTGTGCAGCCACGTTCTTTGTGTAGGAGGATATTCTCCCTATACTGTCTTATTCCACTTCAAACACATGTTCTGTTAGAAAGAAAGACTTACAGATGCATAAATGTAAACATTTCATCCAGTTTAGTGTTAAAACTTTTGATATATATTTTGGATATAGATGTCCTTCAGCACTTTTATAAGGTATAATCCTGGCAGGTAGAGTCACTTTTCTTATGCCGTGGAGAAACGGTTGCCTTTGTAGGTGATGGGGAAGCTGTACCGAGTGCTTCAGAACCTCCTTCCACAATACTTGGTGAAGACACCAGATGAGGTGCTTTCTTCCTTCCCAGGAATCCTCCTCCTCCGCCTTCAAATCCACTTTTCTTTTTACTGTCTGCTTTGGCTTCATTTTCTTCCTCAGTTCCTCTTTTCTTCAACTCTGATAAAGCTTCGGGCACTTTCTGAACTTCATTTCCACCATCTGCTGCTTTAGCAGCTCTTACCTCAAGTGCTGATGCTGAAGCCTTTTTGTCAGTTATGTTTTCACCTATCCTCTTCATTTCTGTCTGTACAGGACTCTGGTTGCCATTCTGAGGAACAGCTCTGTCTACCATAGTTTTGTTCAAATTAAAAGCCTGAATTTCTCTGTAACTGTGAAAACTTTCTGTCCGCCGTGCCCTGGCTAATAAAGGGCTCTCTCTGTATGGCCGTATAGAGCCATATGTAGCAGTTTCATGGATGGTTTCACGATGCTGCAGCTGGAGGCTGAAAACATTTAGAGTAATGGTATCATTATTTATTACATTTTTATTCCGGCCAACAGCCAAAGCTCTCTGGGCGGTTCACAACAATTAAAAACCATTAAATACAAGACAACAAAATACAGATGATAAAATACAATATAAAAGTTTAAAACTACAATATAAAAATAACCAAACAGAAGCTAGCACCAGTGCAAAAATACCAGATATAAAACAAACTGAAAAAAACTAAAATTCCTGGAAGAATTAAAAGGTCTTCACCTGGTGCTGAAATGAGCTCAATGTAGGCGCCAGGAGAACTGCTCTGAGAAGCTCATTCCACAACCAGGGTACCATAGCAAAAAAGGCCCTCTTCTTAGTAGCCACCCACTTCACTTCCTTTGGTGGGGGCTCCCAGAGGACTCCTGAAGCTAATCTTAGGGTCTAGGCAGGTATATATAGGAGGATATGATCCTTCAGGTAGCCTGGCCCCAAGCCATTTACTGGAAACGGACTGGCAGTGTGGATGGCATAATACTACTGGCATAATATGATCATGCTGGCCAGCGCCTGTCTTGCTGCCCTATTTTGAACCAGCTGGTGTTTCCAGATCATTTTTAAAGGCAGCCCCATGTATAACGCATTGCAGTAATCCAAACGAGGTTATCGGAGCATGGATAACTGCAGCTAGGCTATCTCTGTCCAGATAAAGATGTAGTTGGTATATCAGCCTAAGCTGATAAAAGGTGCTCCATGCCACCACCTGTGCTTCGAGTGACAGTTCTGGATCCAAGACCACCCCCAAACGACAAATCTCATTCTTTAGGGGGAGTGCAATCCCCACCAGAACAGGTTCAACACCACCCACCTCCATCTTGCCTGGACCGGGTCTCAGTTTATTGGGCCTCATCCAGCCCATTACCTCACCCAGGCACTGGTTCAGAATGCCCACTGCCTCACCTGGATTTGATGAAAAGGAGATAGTGTCACCTGCATATTGATGACACCTCAGCACATATCTCCGGATAACTTCCCCCAGCAGTTTGATGTAAATGTTGAACAGCATAGAGGATAAAATAGAACCCTGTGGCACCCCATAGCATAACTGCCAAGGGACAGAGCAATAATCCCCCAGCACCATCTTCTTGGAATTGGCCATCCCAGTAGGAGCGGAACCACTGCAGTGCAGTACTTCCAAGTCCCAGCCCGGATAGCCTATCCAGAAGAATACCATAGTCAATGGTATCGTAAGCTGCTGAGAGGTCCAAGAGAATCAACAGGGTCATACTCCCGTCCCCCTCTCAGCAAAGGACATCCCACTAAGCAACCAAGGCAGTTTCTATTCCAAAACCAGGTCTGAAGCCCAAAGGAAATGGATCTAGATAATTTGTTTCATTCAAGAGTGCCTGGAGTTGACCAGCAAGCACCCACTTAAGCACCTTGCCCAGGAAGGGGATATTAGCAACTGGTCTATAGTTGTTAACATCTTCTGGGTCCAGATTACACTTTTTCTGGGGTGGCCTGATAACTGCCTCCTATAAAGTTGCCAGCACCACTCCCTCTCTCAGGGAGGAGTTGATAACCCCTTGGACTCAGCCAGACATCCCCTCCCTATTAGATGTAATAAGCCATGATGGGCAAGGGTCAAGCACACAGGTGGTCGATTGGACTTAGCCAAGCACCTTGTCTGCATCCCCGGGCCTCAACAACTGAAACTCATCCAATAAAACTGAACCAGATGGTGCTCTGGACATTTCAACTAGTGGAAATGCACTAACTGTGGTGTCCAAGTGGTGTCCATGAACGCAAGCAACTTTATCTTCAAAATGCCGTGCAAGCTTGTCACAGTGTGCTACCAAGGGTTCCACCATCTCTCTCCCTGGCCCAGATTGCAAAAGGTCACGACCCACTCGGAAAAGCTCCACTGGATGACACTGAGAAGATGCAATGCTTGTGGAAAAGAACTCTCTCTTTGCCACCCTCATCGCCCCAGAGTAGGCTTGATAATGAGCTCTAACTTGTGCTCGGTTAGACTTGCCACGAGTCTTCCTCCACCTGTGTTCTAACCATCTTCCCTCTTGCTTCATTTCCCTCAGCCCAGGTGTATACCAAGGGCCTGCCTGGGCTCTGCTCAGAGGGAGAGGGCACTTGGGAGCGATTGTGTCAACTGCCCTAGTCATCTCTGCATTCCACTGAGTAACCAGGGCCACCACAAGGGCACAATCCTGAAAACCCACCCACCAAGCATATCAGGTGAGCATTCACAGGCAGAAGTGAAGCTTTCACCTTGGCTACTATCCCCCCCAACTCAGCTCTCACCACAGCTTGAACTGAAAGCTAACACCCCACCATCCTTGGGAGCAACACTCCTTGCTCACCCAGGAGAACCCACAACTAACAGCCCACATAAAACATTCACTCTACAGAGGGATATGCATTCGGTGAGTTTGGCAGTGACAGCTCCTTGGAAGCAGGAACCCAGATGTAGTCAATTCCAGCTCATTCAATGTGCCACTCTGTCTTGTGTTCTGCCTCCCATTGGCCCTTTGGCTTGCACCAACAGTGCTGTTCACTGTTCATTTCTGGGAGGTACCTATTCTGCACCTTTTACAAAATAAACCTGTAACTTTTCTTCTGTTGGCAATTGGGTGTCATGAAGATGTGACAATTGGCTGTCATGAAGATGTCATGTCAAGATGTGGCAACTATAATGTACATTTCTAACAGGGAACCATCATGTCTAAAAATACAGAGTCACAAAATAAAAGAATGAAAAATTGGGCCTGCACCTTACCAGCCACTACACACATGCACAAAGTCATTCTTACCAAGGACTTACCTAGAGCTTGATTCACGTAGGCGACTTTGCTGTACCACTGAAGTGGCTGGACTGATATTAGGAGTTGCACAACGAGATGTGCTCAAGTCACACTGATCCAAAAGTTTAAGCAGTTCTTCTTCAGTAGGACCACCCACATCTTTGAGAGAGAAACACAGATCAGAGACCACACCAGAGAGACAGACAGACACTTGAATGTAACAGCCATATTTGCCCCAGACCAGCATCTTCTCTTGACAGCATACTTAAGGACATTTAAGTAGAAGTTTATCATTTGACAGCATGCTATTTCCAGCTATCCACCCCAGGCTTCCGCAACTTGCAGTTCAGGGACACTTTAAGCTCACTTCTATGAAAAGTTTGACTACACCAAGACAGGTACCTTTTTCTTCACTTTTATTAACCATATCCATTGCCGTAGTTAGGTCCCACATCTGAATACTGCCATTCACGTGCCCTGTAAAGAGGTAGCGTCGTGGCCTTGAGCCCATTCGACTGGATCCCTCACATTCTCGTACGGTGAAGGATGAAATTGTAGTACAGTCAACTGCCTGTATTTCACATATCCTACATGAGAATTAGCACAATTGCACATGGTCACAAATTTGGAAAAATAAGGGGTTGCCCCACATATTTACTTTTATCTTCAGGTAAAAGGTTACAAATTACTATTAAAACAGAAATTGTAATGGTGATTTGTAGCCTTTCGCCTGGAGATTGAAAAAAAAAATCAAGAAAATGTGCCACAGATCCTTTATACCAAATTCTTCCGAAACTTTATTAAAATTAATGAACTCAAGATATGACACATTTGTTACTACAATATGCCATAGATGCTAGATTCTATAAAAGTCTTTGTTTTCAGTTATTCAAATAGATAAAGGTTGCAGGTTTTGGTATACAAGGTAACAACCGATGAGGCAGCCCAGTGACAACTATGGGAGGGGAAAGAGCCCAAGGACCTTAATGGAGCTCCATCTACCTCAGCCAGCAACTGACGATGTGTATGTAGGACTATGGACTATGGTCATAATGTATGCTCACCCATCCCAAAAAGATTTAAGCAAGAAAAGGTAAAGTCAAAAGACTTGCAGTGCCTTCTTATTGCTACTGCTGCTTCTGCAACACCACAAACATTTCATTTTGTAGCCCAGGCTATGTCAACGTGACCACAATTCCTTCCCCTGCCATTGTGGGAAGCTTCTGTCTGCATGATTTGTTCTACAGAATTCTCCACCACCATCACCCCACCACCCAATAATGTAGACTTGTGTGACTAGGTCCAGGACTACTACTGCTTAGTAACTGAGATCCATCTCCTTTTACTGCAGAGTTGATTGTCCCACAGCAGTTCAGGAAGAAATGCATAAAGATGGACAACATCTGAATGCACCCACAAATTGCTGCCATGGGAACAGATAACCAACACAATTATTTCGAGGACAAAATGGGTATACGTGAATGCAAGTTTAATTAACATGTAGAAGGCATAGGTTGATTAGACTATGCCTGCAGTAATCAAAGGGAAGAAGGAAAACAGTAAGAGGTCGAAGTTGATCAGGCTTTGAGTTATTACATTAAGGTTTACCCTAATACAACACCAATTTTAATAAACATGTGGCAGTTTCTTCCTGTGCATGCACAGAACATTAAATCATGGTGATTTATAACATATATTGGGATGATAATTTGGCCTCCAACCATATTAAAAGCTTCTAATGTTATTTACTTAAAAACAAACAAGCTGCCAAAGGGATAATCTAGATGCCTGGAAAATATACTCTTGATTAATTTCTCTAACAGTTGCTTATGATTGTATGTAATGAACTTTGATGCAAAGAAGATTGATTCCCTTAAAGAGCTTTATTCATTAGAAGATTAAGCAATAAGAAAGGATAGGCCATGTGTTATAGATACTGTGTGCCTGTGAAATGCTATTAGCAGCCATGGTTGTACTAGCAGTTTCAATTTTAGAACAGTGCTATTTTCTTTAACTAGCATCCAGGGCTTTCAAAAACACTTTAGCTGCTGTTTCCACATCTTTGGATTTCATTTACTTTTAAACGGCCAGGCAACATATCATATTTTTTAATGAAAGGTAGCAATACACACTAGCATATGGGATGAACAGAAGAGAGCTCTAAAATAAGGGATATAATTAAATGCCCATTAAAAAAGTGAAAGTTAAAAGCAATCCTGCCTGTAGGTAAACTATGGTTGTAAAATACATATTCTACTCTTTCGAGATAAGCCAAGACCCAAATTGATTCTTTGTCCTTCTATACCCTTGTATCCAGATTGTCAAATACGTAAAAATTTGGTGGTCTTAAATATTTCTGTGATAGTGTACATCCATTTTAAAGATAGGTAAAACATTTGTACAGGTCACAGAGAATCACTACCCTGTGCTCCAAAAAGTAGGATACCATGACCTCCACTCCGTTTTTTTTCTTTCATTGTGAAGAAACTAATGAAGGACAGATGCAGAATGAAAACAATATTTAAGAATGATATGCAGAATCCATGGGTGATG
Organism: Heloderma suspectum; assembly: GCF_057233095.1. Taxonomy (NCBI): domain Eukaryota; kingdom Metazoa; phylum Chordata; class Lepidosauria; order Squamata; family Helodermatidae; genus Heloderma; species Heloderma suspectum. The sequence goes on from NC_139458.1 coordinate 400,054,007, forward strand.
AACAGCCTTGACTCTTAATGCTAGTGACACAATATTAGAACGGACGCAAACTTGCTTATACACATAAAGTTGGTGGTCTTGACATTGCGCAGGAAAGTACTACATACATTTTGAGGAGCAGAAATTTAGGGCAGAAATTGTATCCAGTACATAATTCCTACCAATAGTTGTCCGAGTCTTTGGCACACAACGTTTAGGAACTTCCTTAGGAATCTTTTGAAAGTAACTATTCTTTGATGATACCCACTTAGACATGATTTGCGTCACTCCAGGACACCTTTGCAAAATTCCATGTTGTAGGCACTCTGTCTTTCCCTTACCCTACACCAACACTGGCACTGGTAGCCACATGGCATAAACATGATGGGACTCTCTGACTCCATGGGCCCGTTAAGTGTCCAGTCCTGAGTACAACTATTCTTCCAGCCTCTTCTTCCTTCTAATAAACCGTGCCCCTGAAAAAAGTGTCCATGTTTGTACATTTGTGGAATATAACATAGTCTGTCCATGCAGTGGAGGGAGAATGCTAATGAAAGCCAATTGGGGGCGGGGGGGTTGATGCAGGAAGGAAAAACTGAACACAAGGTACAAGTTCATTTTCTGCACTTTTGTGGGACAACAATCAGATAGATGAACATCAGTACCAAGCACAATCACTGGCCTGATGAAAGAGAGAAAAAAAAACTAGCAGCCTAACACAGGATGCTTTCTAACTTCCCACATTTCATCAGGTTTAATGCAATCCATGTTAATATAGAGATTTTGTTTATCATGCTTTGTCTTGAGGATGAGACATTATCATCCCGCTATTCTGAATCTGGTCTCTGGCCAAATCAATAGGGTCAGTCCAAAGTGTTTCAAGACTGACAATCTAACACAAATTTTGGTGGCACAGCTGAACCCAGAAACAAGTAACTAGGGAATCTAGTGCCTTGTGTTTCTAGTTTAAAAATCCCCCCCCGCCCCCACCATTACTAGGCTGCAAATTTGCAATAAACCTTAAGCTTTCCCTTTAATGTCTAGCTGCACTATGATTTTGTTGCTTACCTTTTCCCAGTAGAAGAAAGCCTCACAAAGAGTTTGTTAGTAATGGGAACAACCTTTTGGATAAACACCTGTTGATCATCTCGCTCACCAAATGGCCCTGTAATTAGAAAGCAAGTGAAGAGTTCTCATTGCCACAATTCAATGCTCTCAAATATTCTTCAAATGTTTTGTTAAAGAGCCACAGAGTTTTATTCACAAGTTCCTAACTTTTCCCCTTGACATGCTCAAAAATGGACCCATCACTAACTCATGTGGCCTGTCTCAGTTCCCTTACAGCTTGCTTGTCCTACCTGCCTCACCACCACCCAGATGCTCTTCTTGTTGTTCCTTGGCTTCACTTCAGTCATTTCCCCATCAAGGCCTATTTTCAAAATCACTACCCTATATTTGAGTAACTGAGCACTCACTATTGTTACTAGTAACTGCTTCAGATTACAACAAATAGACATTTGGCATCTTAACGACAAAGAAATGTATTCTGGCATAAGCTCTCATGTCCAGAATAAATTTGTTAGTCTTTAAAGTGCCACAAGACCCTGACTTAATCCATGGTTAACCCATGTTTTGTTGCCCTACATGGTGTTTGTCTGGCAGATGATCAAACAAACCATGGTTTGCTTTCTCAATCTTTGGGCTGTTGATTTCCCTCCTCCTTTGCCTACTCCCTTCCTGTATCCCAAATGCTTTTGTGGTGCTATAGTCCTGGCATGTAAAGCAGTTGGTTTTTTTTAACCACTCTTGCCCCTGCCTCTGTATCCTGGCAAAACAACCCATGGTTCTGGGTTCACACAGAATGACAACCCAGAGTTTAAACACTCCAGAGTTCACAACCCAACAACAAACCATAGGTTCTGTTTCTGGGTTGTTCATGATTACCAAACCATGAGGAAGTGGGGAAAAAGAGACTGGTAGTTCCTCCCCCACAACCCCATTTTTATTATCTTAATTTTATCTTTTACTCCAAATTACCTGGAGGAGTTTCACAAAAATGTAGAGTGGAGTCACGTCTCCCAAATACATGTAGTAGGCAAAAGAGCACTCTAATTGGTAAAGGGTATGAACAGTTAAGTGACTGATAAATGAATCCTTGCACAAGTCTCATGCCACCTAGTTTAAGGTAGCTGCTTCTTCCAATGGTCCAACACAGGACAACTTTGGGTCTTTTGCCATATCCCTCCTCTATGGGGCACTGTAATACAGGAATGCTCAATTAAAGGACAGAATAGCCACCCTGTGGTTTCACTTGGAATGCTTCAACTACCTATATCATTTCCAGAAGAGTAACTGCCATGACTTTCAGTCTCCTCCAAGGACAAAATTTTAAATGATGCCAAAGGTGTGGATCCTGGCTGTGTTGAAATCATTCCTCGGAAACGTGTCACTGTCCATGTCCGAACGTGATTGTTATCTGCACAAACTAGAAATAATACAAGAGAATGCTTACAAGAGATATAGCATTATAATCCTAAACTATAAACTCAATGTTTTTGAATAGTGGTACACTGGTACTAAATCTCCAAAGGAGAAGGGGATAGCAGAGGATGAGATGGCTAGATAGCATCACCGATGCAATGAATATGAACTTGAGCACGCTCCGGGAGAGAGCGGAGGACAGGAAGGCCTGGCGTGCTATGGTCCATGGGGTCACGAAGAGTCGGACACGGCTTAACGACTGAGCAACAACAACTAAATCTCCATTCCTACAGCCATTCCTATAGCCTCTACAAGAATTACTTTGGAATGGTGGTTAAACAGAAACCTGCTATAACTGTTTGAACTGGGAATGGCTTATAAGTCCCATGGCTACATTCTGAGAGATATAGAGCAAACCATAGTTTATTAAAATCTGATAAAATCAAACAAAAAAATTCTCACCCCATATTGGAATGTTCTGCTTTTATACTTGTGGGCCATTTTAATTAGGGGTGCGCACTGACAAGATTTGGTTCAGACCTTGATTTGGAAAACAGTCTAATTTGCCTCAAACCAATTTGGATGCCGCCCGTTTTGATTTGGGGGCCCAAACCTCAATTCAGAAATATGAAGCTTTATGCTTCCCATTGGAAATCAACAAATGACTAATGTACGGCTATCTGACAAAAGTGAAAGAAATTTGCAGATGTTTTAAAAAAGCAAACTGCCGATAACTGTTTTATTTCTTGGCAGAATTGGATGAAATTTTCAGGCACAGTTGCCCCTTCTGAGGAGAACAAGTCTGCCACGTTTCAAATTAATAGGAGCAGCATGGTTTGTGCCGGATCAGCATTTACAGTTTGGGGGTTTTCAAAAAAGGACATCTTTGAGTGTAAATGAACTGTATAGTAGACAGACACCTAATGTGATCAGAAACAAAACAAAATATATGCAGGAAAAAACACACTGGGCTGAATCCAACGGTATGTGAGTGGACTTAAGGGGCTTCCCTTTTCCTCCTCACCCCTGTACACCCCCAAAATCTGCTCCACAGTCCCCCAACCCTCTGGAGCAGATGTGGGACTGCATGGAGGGATGAAATGGGAGGGAGAATTCAATCTGCTAGCAGTGTCCATTCTGCTGGTGGAAGAACACCAACAGATACAACTAAATGCTGATATGGATCCCAAGGATGGAGCTACAGTGCATCACTGTCTGCCACACACTTAACATTTATTCTTTATTCCTCTCTGTCTCTCTGTATATGTACACACTCTTCATCTCTTGCTCTCTCCTCCACTCCCCATTCCAGGCAGTAATACTGTTACCAAAGGATGAGCTGCCCAGTAATTGCCAGCTCTCCATCCAATGCTGACATTTGTGTTTGAACCTCACCCCACTGTACCACCACTGCCAATTTTAGTTTCCTCTATTGGTTGCCTTCATGACTCTTTAGTCTCACTGGGCTTCCACATCAGAAATTTAGCTTGACCAGAAGATACATGTGGGGAATTGGCTTTTATCCACTGTATACTTCATTTTTTGTTTTAGCTTTAGAAAGGAATACATCACAAATTGGAAAAGCCAGGAAGTCGCATTTATTTCCACAAGACTACCTGATACCAGATGTTTCTCAGACAACATGATCTTTGTAACAGGGCTTCGGTGAACGGTGAAAGTCTGAAAGAGTTGAGGGCCTGACCCAACTGTTTCTGGGTGTTGCACAATCACACGCACTGCTCCAGAACTTGTGCCATATGCAATCTCAATCCAATTACCACTTACACCTGCACAACAACAAAACACAGAGATGCTTTAGGACACCATACCTGTTTCCAAGATGGGGCAGGGGTTCCGAGCTACCCAGGAATTCTGTATAACAGATGAGATGCCTGCACATAACGTTTATATTCTTTAGAATCTGGTTTTTGTTCATATTTGCATGCTAAGATTTGCCTTTTACTATTCTGCAGTAACACAGTATTGGTTACTGCAATTTTTTTCCCCTCAGACATCACTGAAGTGGGCAAGCAACGCTGGCAAAGCATGAATAGAAAATGAAAACCTAATGAAAATATGGACTTGTGCAGCGAACACCTTCTTGCAGAAAATGGTAGGACATTCCTATGCTGTATTCCGGAATATATCACCCCAAGTCATCGGGCTGTTTAACAAATTATACAATAATAAACCTGGAGTGGTATCCACTGTAAACCCTTAAAGGACAGACAGCCAATTCTCACTTTCTGATAAGAGCACTGTATGATTATGTATGTATGTATGTATGTATGTATGTAAGGAAGGAAGGAAGGAAGGAAGGAAGGAAGGAAGGAAGAAAGAAAGAAAGAAAGAAAGAAAGAAAGAAAGAAAGAAAGAAAGAAAGAAAGAGTCACATAGACATTTGTCAATAAAAAATGCAAAATTATCTTTAGGCACACACACCCCGCCCACTTGATGCATCTTTTAAAAACTTGTGAACATGGTTAAAACTGCATATCATGTAGAAGATAGTGGTTTTAATTTGACCAACAGCCCCTATAAGTTTGCTTACTTAGTTTCAATGACAAAAGTAGACACACATTCCCTTTCCCTGTGAATACTGGCTGCATACAGACATCACAATAAGCAAGAATTCTGGGTTATTGTGAACGAGAAGGTATGTTGCTCAGTTGCCCCCTGCTTGGTTCCACCTGCCAGTGGGAGTGGCTACACAAGCCAAGGACTCTCTGTCTGTGGCTGTTTAGTGTGACATCTAAACCGGGTTCTCTGTCTTCTTCCTCTCCTAACAAGCTAGAGTCAAAAGGCAGCATCTGTTCTTAGCTTATGACTCTGGCTTGTTAGGAGAGCAACAAAGCAAAAGATCCCAGTTTGGATGTCGCACTAAAACCAAAGACAGAGTCCCTGACTAGTTTAGGCATTCCTGCTGGCGGGGGGAACCAAGGGGGTACAATCGAGCAGTGGGCACTAGCATGCTTGGTCATTCTAAAGAGTTCTGGCTTATCGTGACGTCTGAAGACTAGCATTGTCAAAGATACAAGCCAATAAGGCATTTTGCCATACAGAGACACAGTATAAGGGCTGTCCTCTAAGTGGTGTGGCCAGTCAGTGGCACAGCCTTGAAAATGGCAGATATGACATAAAATCATAAATAAAACCTATGCATGAATATGTATACTGTGTTGGCATACTGTCTGTGTGCAGATACAGGAAATATGAACATACTGACTGGGTTCACATGACACGACAACCCATCATGGGTAACTAGCCACAGTGGGTTGTATTGTCATCTGAACCCAGATCGCTTCCCACAAGGTGGCTTATCTGGGGGCAACAAGCCACCCTGACAACGGATGGCTTGTTCTAGGGCTTGTTCAACCCATGATGGGTTGGCAGTCGTTTGAACCCAGCAGAACCAACCCATCATGGGTTGTGGTAACCGGGTACAGAGCTGCTCAGCAAGAGCAGCAAAAAACCCTGCCGCTTTTCCTGATTGCGCCCGCCTGTGCCGCCTCAAGCCTCCCCCTCCAGTGACTGGCCCTCGAACAATGCCCACACGGCACTTTGGGGGGCCTGTCACTTGTTCACCAACCTCCCCACTTTTATTTTCAGCCCCAGAAATTTAGGCAAATGGGGCCATAATCTTTTTTTATTATTTTTCCTGGTCTTCTGGAAGTGCGCAAGTGCGCACTTTTGGCTGTCCAATACATATAGCCTTGCCTTGTCAATGCCCTTGTATATTTCAGCTGTCAAATGGAACCAGCTGTACTAAGAAACATAAAAGGCAACTGATAAGGTGAGACGGCATATAGGCTAATTTGCGCACCGTTGAGAGTGACAGGTTGGAAAAGTAAGTGCACCAAACAGGGGGTGGTGACAAGATCGTCCAGTTAGCGAGGTGATCCTCAAGGTTTTAAGTGTTGAACTGACACTTGTCGGTGTCCTGCTTCCATTCAACATTTCCCTGACTTTCCAGCTGCTCCTCTAGTTCCCCTGATTTTTGCAGCTTCCTTCTGCAGTAACCGCAGCAGTAACTGCACCTCCAAAAGACCAACCAACAACAAAAATTATGGCCCCATTTGTGCAAATTCCTGGGGACAAATTTTTAAAAAGCCAGGGAATTTAAAGGGGTCATGATCAGAGCAGGGAGGGGCAGGGGATGAGCAGACAAGATGGCTTCTGCCGTGAAGGACACTAGGATACCAGTTGGAAAGAACAACCCACAGTGAGCCCAATCATCTGTGGGCGCACCCTGGGTTGTTCTGAAAATAAGCCACACTGCTTAGCTTATTTGCAGGGTTGGTTGTTGTGTCATGCAAAGCGGCCCTTAGTTTTCAAAAGTTTTCAAAGTCCGCCCTTAGTTTTTCAAGAGAGACCTTTGAATTTCTTTTTAAAATCACTAAATGTAAAAATCATAATTGGCTTCTGCTTGTACAGTGGATCATTCTGTGTATTCATTGCTGCAGACAACAGGTTCAATTGGAAAGGTCATAAAACTGTTGCCACATAGTACCAAATAGCATTCCCTAATAATTTTAAAGGACATTAAGGGATGAAGATGGTACAAACTTGTTTTGGGTGTGAGGTAAACACTAAGTGCTGTTATGGCATCATTGGAAGGATCGTGGTAAAGTTCTGTCACCAGAAGATCGTTATCCTTCATTCGTAATGGAAATTTTTGCATATCTGCAAAACGAAAGATAGAAAAGTTATTTTAAAGTGACAAATACATTTAGATCATTAGGATGATTCTACTATGATTACTTCTATCAGGGATAGAAAAGAATAAGACCACAAATTAAACAAAAACAGTGAAGACGTGTAATGTGTCGTTAATCTTATTGGGGGAGGTGGGGTGTTTTCCTGGTCTTACCAATGTAATATATGGAGCCATTGTTGCAGCCCAGCAGTAAGAATGATCCAGCGGTATCATAACTAGTGATGGGAACAACATCTTGAACCTAAGATAAATAAATGCAAATACTCAATTTAAAATGACATTTTTCATATTCAAGGCCTTTTAATTTCAGCAGAGCTAACCCAATATGTGACCTACATAATCTGACAACATACTTACATTTTTCCTGTTTTAAGTGAAGATAATTTTATCAGAGTTAAGTTGGAGCAATTTAAAGGCCATTTAAAAGTTACATTTTACAATGCAACTTTCCCACAATTTTATGGAATATATGAAAGAACTGTTACAGTATCATGAAAGCAGCTCATTCTCTAGAAATTTTCAAAATGTGATAACTCAATCTTACTATGGGAGATTGTTTCACAAGGGCATTTGAAGCCATGAAAACTGAGACAAAAATTAACATTTTGGCAATTCTTCCATGTCTAGAATGCTTGCTCTTAGAATTCAGAACAAATTATTAAACATTAAGGAATAACTCTGTTCTTTCCCACACATTAAACTACCAACTCCCAAATAATAACCCTTTAAGTCTCCTGCTATCCCCGAATGTTTTCACCAACATGGAGACAACAAGGGACTTGCCATTCCAAAAGAGTGTTTATTGAGATGTTTTTGGCAAGAAACTAATGTACCCAAGAGCAATAATGATCAGCAAGTTAATTATCAGCTCTGTCCAACTTTCTTATCATTCCAGTTAAATTCTACTTATCTTGAGAAGCAACACATTCAAACTAGGTGTCACACTCAGGCCCAGCATCAGGGCTCAGCATGGCCAGGCAGCTGCTGAGGGCCCAGGAGTTCAAAAGGGCCCAGGAGTTCAAAAGGGCCCATCCATGCCCATGCCCCCGAGTCTGCTGCTGCCCTCCTCCTCCTTACCCACCTGGGAAGAGGCATGGCAAAGCCTGCAGGCCCTGTGGTCCCCTGTTTTAAAAGACATAATTGTTTTACTTACATTTTGAGTAGCAGTGATCTGAACCAATCAGACATTGGCTTTGGGGGGGGGGGATCATGACCAATGAGGGCACAGGGCAGTCTTTACGTCACTCCTGTGCCCTCATTGGCCATGTCCCACCAAAGGCAGTATCCAATTGGTTCAGATCACTGCTGTTGAAAACATAAGTAAAAACTATTTCTTTTTAGAATTGCGCACGGGGCCTGTACTTGACCAGTCTGGTGCCATGGTGACCAGTCTGGTGCCCCGCTGGGGGCGGGGGGAGGAGGATGAGCCATACCAGGTAAAAAAAAATATGGAGGAGGGGTTGGGCTGGCTGGTGGCTGGGCAGGGGGGCTTCAGGGGTAAGGGGGCTTAGCTGGCTGACAGGTGGGCAGGGGCTTCAACAGTGATGGCAGTGGGACAGGGGGCTTGCAGCCAGGCGGCTTCAATGGAACTTCAGTGGTGGTGGGCTTGGGCAGCAGTGGATAGGTAGCAGGGGCCTAGCAGCAGGATTATGCCGAGGGCACACTGGAGTCTGGCGCCGGCCCTGGTCACACTTATCTTCCAGCTCCCATTGTTTCAAAATGCTGTACATTTCCAGGGAAGAGCACATATGCTCTTAACCTACTATATGGGACATTTATAGAAAATCTAAACAAAGAGAGTAGGAGTATTATGGAGTAAAATCCCATAATACTGAAGCATAACCAGATGCTACACGGCAAATTTTCTATGCAGAATATAGTGACATACAAGTTTAAAACTATGTTTCAAAAGAAGTCAACACACATAGTGTCACAGACCTTTTTATGATTTGATAGCAGGCAACTCGCTTTTCAATGACTTCTTCAAAGGAAAAGTCTCACGTGAAAAGGATTTCAAAGCTATGATTCCTCCCTCCAATAAGAGGGCAGATTTACTAACTGCAAAACCTTTAAATGTTTTCTGTTTCTCTACACAAGAGCTTGTGCATTTATTACCATTATGTGGATCTGCCATGAATAAATAAAACTGATTTAGGATGCAACATTTAATTACTACTGAGAACATAGGTTCTTGTATATTGCCCTGCCCTTTGGTGAGCATAACAAGCTGCCAGCCTTCTTTGCAACTTGGAAACTGCAGAGGTAGGTGGAGATCGTCCCAGCAGTTGTGCTATGATCCCCTCCACCTCTCCAACTCCAAAGGAGGGAGGATGATTGTGGGTTGTTTGGCAAATGTGACTGGAGAGGCTTGGCTACACAAGGCTAAACCATCATCTCCCTTGCCTGTGCCAGCCATTCCATTTCTGAAAAAGTAAAGGCCAGAGAGGACTGGACACTTTCAAACAGCAGTGTCCAACCCAGCACTCTTCCCACCGGCTCATCTCCAAGGCCAGCCAAAACTGTAGACCCCTGACATCACCAGTTGTTTAGAAGCGGAATGGGGAACCTTTTTCCTGTTGTGGTCTGCGCTACCTCCATCGAAACCTGTCAGGATTTGCAATCCAGCAGTCAGCACAGCCACAGTCAACTCTATCCTCCAGCTGCACTGTCAGCGAACAGGCAAATTCACTATGTGTAGAAATGAGCATCCAGCCACCTCCCTCCCTCTTGGGTTAAAAGTTATTGTAGAGCTGGAAAAAGTGCAGAGAAGGGCAACTAAAATGATCAAGGGGCTGGAGCACCTCCCCTATGAGGGGTTACAAGAGCTGGGATTTTTTAGCTTGGAAAAAGGGAAGGTAAGGGGAGACATGATAGAGATCTACAAAATTATGCATGGCGTGGAGAATGTGGATAGGGAAACATTTTTCTCCCTCTCTCAAAATACTGGAACCCAGGGTCATCCTATGAAGCTGATTGGTGGGAGATTCGGGACAGATAAAAGGAAGTACTTTTTCACACAGCACATAGTTAAACTATGGAATTCGCTACCACAGGATGTAGTGATGGCCACCAATTTGGATGGCTTAAAAGGGGTTGGACAAATTCCTGGAGGAAACGGCTATCAACAGCTACTAGTCTTAATGGCTATGTGCTTCATAGAGGCAATGAACCTAGGTACACCAGTTGCTGGGGAATATGGGTGGGAGGGTGCTGTGGGACTCCTGTCCTGCTTGTTGGTTCCTGGTCAACTGCTGGTTGGCCACTGCGTGAACAGAATGCTGGACCCTTGCTCTGATCCAGCATGGCTCTTCTTATGTTCTGTTTTCTTTTCTACCTGGCATTTGTCATTTAAAACCACTTGCTGATCCCCCACTGCACTGGGACAAAGAGAGACAATGGGTTGCACCCAGAGCAACATTCCTCCTCAAGCCTCTGTCCGCTCCTTTTCTCCCAGGGCCCCAGTGAGTTCTCAGTGAGTGTTTGTGGCAAAAAAAAAAAGTTTAGTGAATCAAAACTTTTGTTGGAAGAGATGAAAAAGAGAGGAAAGTAGTTTCCCAATGAGAGAGTGGGAGGTAAAGTTTAGTGAATCAAAACTTTTGTTGGAAGAGATGAAAAAGAGAGGAAAGTAGTTTCCCAATGAGAGAGTGGGAGGTAAAGCAGCCCAACTGTCAAGGGCTGGGATGAGAGGAACTGAAATGGTGGAACAGAGATGTTGGGAGGAGCTTCGCTAACCACCCTTAGCAGCAGCACTGAATATAATTTAACTGAATCATTCCCACCCCCCTCCAGCAGATGTTCACTTCTATGCATCCATCTGCTGAAAATTTCTTCCTTCCCACCAACTCTATCCAGTCCCCATAACAAATCCACCCACCCCAGTTGGATGGGTGAGTGGAAAAGGAGGAGCAGTCACCTCTTGACTCTCTTCTCCTTGTAGGCTGCAAAATTACACCACCAGGCAGTAATTTTAGCTGAGCAAATGTGAAGCAGCAGCACTCTGAGGAAGCACTGGGTGGAGCTGTGCACTTTTATGCACCACACAATGGGAGAACTACAGCAGGGGCCTTTAGGGAGGCAGCTGGTACATGCTTGTGCAGAACAAAGCTGCCAGAGGAGGAGATGAGGAAAGGAGATGAGTACATCAACAGTGGGTGGGTGTATGACTGCAGTGACCAGAGATGGAAGGCAGGAATCCAGGTGGGGCACTGAAGGAAGGCATGTAGCAGCCCCAGTCAGGGTTGTGGCCAGGGGAAGAGTTTTGTAGTCTAGACTCTGAGGCCTGGCTGTCCACATTTAGACCATGATCTGGAGATTCTCCATGCATTCTTTAGACAAAAAATACATATTTTTCCTTACTTACGGTTTCTCTCTTTAGGTCTTTTCAGGCTTTCACTCATGCAGTTAACAATAGCATGGAAGTGGGCAAACCCGCAAAAATTATCCATGTATTGTGTGGTAGAGCATTAAATTAATAAATTTAAATAAATAAATAAATAAATAAATAAATAAATAAAGCAAGTCTGTAAAGGGGAGCCTGCTGTATGCATATATGGTCTTCCTGTGATTGGAAATCTTACACAATCAAGGTTCCTAATCATGGGGAGAGCTTACAGTCACACAGCATGCCCCCTTTACAGACACTACCACCAACATGTAAACATGTGACAGCAGGTGGAGCCCCACATTTCCCCTTCACATGACTATCACATGAGGGCAACGCCTGAAAAGGGCTTTTCTGTGTCAATTTCTGATCAGGTTCATGGATTTCATAAGGTAGGGGTGGGGAACTATGGCCCTTCAGATGTTGTTTGCCTTCAACTCCCATCAGCCCCAGTCAACATGGCCAATAGTTAGGAATGGTGGGAGCTGGAGTCCAGCAACACCTGGAGAGCCACAGATTCCCCACCCCAGTCAAAAAGCAACTTCTAATTCTTGCCAGCTATCCAAGGCATTTGATGTGATTACACAGACACAATATACTAAAAAACACAAAACAACTTGAACATATTCCGTAAACATAATCATTTAATTGTCAGCTCCCCATGTCTAGGCTGAACAATACTCATATGCCATTTCAACGTTACTGAGTTGCAATGCCAGATTATCCACTGCCCGCAACAGTACTGCTATACCCTGTATGCTATCAGAATTTTGCCTGAAGAATAAGCAATCAAGTAAGCCACCTCACCCCTTCATGGATCACTGCCTTGTTGTGGCGAAGGGGCTTGTGTAACTCAGTGAAGCCATAAGCTATGCCATGCAGGGCCACCCAAGACGGACAGGTCATGGCAGAGAGTTCTGACAAAATGCGGTCCACTGGAGAAGGAAATGGCAACCCACTCCAGTATTCTTGCCAAGAAAACCCCACGGAACGTATCACAAGGCTAAAAGAGATGACGCCGGAAGATGAGCCCCTCAGGTCGGAAGGTGTCCAATATACTACTGGGGAAGAGCAGAGGGTATTTCCAAGTAGCGCCAGAAAGAGTGAAGCGGCTGGGCCAAAGCCGAAAGGACACTCAGCTGTGGATGTGTCTGGTGGTGAAAAGAAAATCCGATGCTGTAAAGAACAATATTGTTTAGGAACCTGGGATGTCAGATCAATGAATCAAGGTAAGTTGGAGGTGGTCAAACATGAGATGGCAAGATTGAACATTGACATCTTGGGAATCAGCGAACTAAAATGGACAGGCATGGGCGAATGTAATTCAGGTGACCATCATATCTACTATTGTGGGCAAGAATCCCTTAAAAGAAATGGAGTAGCACTCATAGTCAACAACAGGGTGGGAAAAGCAGTACTGGGGTACAATCCAAAAAACGATAGAATGATCTCAGTAGGAATCCAAGGCAAACCATTCAACATCACAGTAATTCAGGTTTATGCCCCAACCACTGATACCGAAGAAGCTGAGGTTGATCGGTTCTATGAAGAACTACAACACCTTCTAGAACTAACACCAAAAAAAGATGTCCTCTTCATCATAGGGGATTGGAATGCTAAAGTAGGAAGTCAAGAAATCACCGGGATAACAGACAAGCATGGCCTTAGGCTAATAGAGTTTTGCCAAGAGAACACGCTGATAATAGCAAACACTCTTTTCCAACAGCACAAGAGGCGACTCTCCACATGGACATCACCAGATGGTCAATATCAAAATCAGATTGATTATGTCCCTTGCAGCCAAAGATGGAGAAGCTCTATACAGTCAGTAAAAACAAGACCTGGAGCTGACTGTGGCTCAGATCATGAGCTTTTTGTTGCAAAATTTCGGCTTAAATTGAAGAACGTAGGGAAAACCACTAAACCATTCAGGTATGACCTAATTCATATCCCTTATGAATACACAGTGGAGGTGAGGAATAGATTTCAGGGATTAGACCTGATAGACAGAGTGCCTGAGGAACTATGGATGGAGGTCCATAACATTGTTCAGGAGGCAGCAACGAAATCCATCCCAAAGAAAAAGAAATGCAAGAAAGCCAAGTGGCTGTCTGATGAGGCTTTACAAGTAGCTCACGAAAGAAGGGAAGCAAAAAGCAAGGGAGAAAGGGGAAGAGATATCCAACTGAATGCAGAGTTCCAGAGAATAGCAAGGAGAGACAAGAAGGCCTTCTTAAATGAACAATGCAAAGAAATCGAGGAAAACAACAGAATGGGAAAGACTAGAGATCTCTTCAAGAAAATCGGAGATCTCAAGGGAACATTTTGTGCAAAGACTGGCATGATAAAGGACAAAGAAGGCAGGGACGTAACAGAAGCAGATGAGATTAAGAAGAGGTGGAAAGAATACACGGAAGAACTATACAGGAAAGATCTGAATGTCCCTGATAGCCAGGATAGTGCGGTCACTGAACTTGAGCCGGACATCCTCGAGAGTGAAGTCAAGTGGGCCTTAGGAAGCATTACTAACAACAAAGCTAGTGGAGATGACAGTATCCCAGCTGAGCTATTTAAAATCCTAAAAGATGATGCTGTTAAAGTGCTGCATTCAATATGCCAACAAATTTGGAACACTCAACAATGGCCGCAAGACTGGAAAAGGTCAGTTTACATTCCAATTCCAAAGAAGGGCAATGCCAAAGAGTGTTCAAACTACCGCACAATTGCGCTCATTTCACATGCCAGCAAGGTGATGCTCAAAATCCTACAAGCTAGGCTTCAGCAGTATGCAAACCGAGAACTACCGGAAGTACAAGCTGGGTTTCGAAGAGGCAGAGGAACTAGAGATCAAATCGCCAACATTCACTGCATCATGAAGAAAGCAAGAGAATTCCAGAAAAACGTCTATTTCTGCTTCATTGACTACACTAAAGCCTTTGATTGTGTGGATCACAACAAACTGTGGCAAATTCTTAAAGTAATGGGAGTACCAGACCACCTTACCTGTCTCCTGAGAAACCTGTACGAGGGTCAAGAAGCAACAGTCAGAACCAGACATGGAACAACCGAGTGGTTCAAAATTGGGAAAGGAGTACGACAAGGCTGCATATTGTCACCCTGCTTATTTAACTTATATGCAGAGTACATCATGAGAAATGCCGGGTTGGATGAATCAGAGGTCGGAATTAAGATTGCTGGGAGAATTATCAACAACCTCCGATATGCAGACGATACCACCCTAATGGCAGAAAGTGAAGAGGATCTCAAGAGCCTCTTGTTGAGGGTGAAAGAGGAGAGTGCAAAAGCTGGTTTGAAACTCAACATTAAAAAAACTAAGATCATGTCATCTGGCCCTATCACTTCCTGGCATATAGAAGGGGAAGAAAGGGAAGCAGTGACAGATTTTACTTTCTTGGGCTCCAAGATCACTGCAGACGGTGACTGTAGCCATGAAATTAAAAGACGCTTGCTCCTTGGGAGGAAAGCTATGGCCAACCTAGACAGCACAGTAAGAAGCAGAGACATCACCTTGCCGACAAAGGTCCGTCTAATCAAAGCTATGGTTTTCCCAGTAGTAATGTATGGCTGTGAGAGCTGGACTATAAGGAAGGTTGAGCGCCGAAGAATTGATGCTTTCGAACTGTGGTGCTGGAGAAGACTCTTACGAGTCCCCTGACTGCAAGGAGGTCAAATCAGTCCATACTAAAGGAAATCAACCCTGAGTGCTCAATGGAAGGACAGATACTGAAGCTGAAGCTCAAATATTTTGGCCACCTAATGCGAAGAGAAAACTCTCTGGAAAAGACCCTGATGCTGGGAAAGACTGAAGGCAAAAGGAGAAGGGGACGGCAGAGGATGAGATGGCTAGATAGCATCACCGATGCAATGAATATGAACTTAAGCACACTCCGGGAGAGAGCGCAGGACAGGAAGGCCTGGCGTGCTATGGTCCATGGGGTCACGAAGAGTCAGACACGACTGAACAACAACAACAAAGCCACCTCAGCTAGTCTGCCCAAATCTTACAGAGATAATGCCAGAAACTATTAGAAGCTGGGGAAGAGTCATAATATTCTTAGGTGGAATTATATAAACTGTAAATGGATCTCACTTGGCTATAGAACAAAACACAGTTTGCATAGGGGACTCTCAGGGGAAGTGGTAACTTTTAGCATTTGGACAATTGAGAAAGTTTAGGATAGACCCAATTTTACAAGGTATCAACAGCTTGTCTCCATTATGTAGGCACATTCAATTTCTCTCTCATGACTCCATCTTGCCAGCTAGCTTTTACAGATGGGGGGTAGCCGCCTTGAGTCCCAGTACTGGGAAAAAGGCGGGATATAAATAAATATAATAATGTAATAATAGCAAGCAAGGACAAGGTGTGTTTGCAGGACCAGGACCATTGATCTGAATAAGAGCCTATCCTGGCCCCCTTTGCCCAAATATCTTTATTTTAATACTACCAGGTTACCACTTATTTTTATTTTATTTGTATTTATTATTACAATTATATACTGCCTTTTTTCCTCTTGCAAGGAAACCAAGACAGCTTACATGATCCTCCTTCCCTTGAGGTAGGTTAGGCTAAGAGGTTAGGCTATTTGGCTATTGAGAGCTCTAAATTCTTGTGCAACTTTCCAACTAGCACTGAAACACATGCCTCTAGGGTCAAGTATCCTTCTGTTCCGAAAAGCAGTTACCCTCCCCTTTTGTTCATCTAACACCCCCCACCCCCATGCCATGCTGGTCTTTGTTCTCTAAGACTACAGCTGGTCTTTTTGGGGGTTCTTGAACCCAGTGTTCTTTGTATGAGAGTTCTTCTTCCTTCATGTCCTGGAGAGGCCTTGCTGGGCCCTATGCTGTCCAGGACCCTCTTCTTCTTCCTGAAGATCATAGTAAGGCATCTACTCCGCTCCCACACCCTTTTCTGGACTTTTGCTGTGGCCTCAACACTTGCTCAGTTTAGATTTACCCTGACACCAAGGACCTCCACTCCTTCCCCTTCCTCTAACATGTTTCTCAGCACACTACAATTGGTAAACACTCCTCATACTCTAACCTTTTTCTCCCATTCTCAATCATTCTTCTCTTTCTCATCAGCTTTCCAGCTTACAATGCTCCCTGTCCTTTCCCCCCGACTAAGACATCACTGTATAGTTGGCTTTGGCTGGCTGTCACCTCATTTCTCTTCCCTTATGATTTGTTCTTTTATTTTACTTTATTAATAAAAGACCCTTTTCTGGAAAGCTCTAGCCTTCTCTATTGCTCTCTCCAAGGTATGAGGACACCCTGCTACCCAGATCAAGGTTCCTAGCATTACCCACACCGAGCTCCTGTGCATTCAGTAATACGGGCTAGGTTCAGAGCCAGCTCTACCGGACTGACAGCAGGTTGCCCTCCAGCAGAATAGAGTGAGGGCCACATAGGGAAGAGGTGGGGGGGGAGCAACCTGGTGCCCTCCCATAAGCCCAGTCAGCATGGTCAATGGTCAGGGAGTATGGGAGTTCTGATCCAAAGCATCTGGAGGGCACCAGGTTGTCTAGCACCAGAGGAATTCCTCCCAGTGGTTTGTCTTCCAGAAGGGTGCAGTCCCTCAACATGGAAAAGTAGGTTCAGACATGTATTGGGATGTTTGTCCTGAGGAAGCATGGTAATATTACCTTACATTTCTCTGAAGACCAAAGCCAGTTCTTTAACCTTTAGTTGTATTTTATGTAGGTTTAATCAATGCTGTTGCTCTTCTCTGAGTATGTCTAGGTTTTACTGAATTATAGCTGCTTACAAGGGACACAGCAGTTCCAACTGATACGATACAAGTGAAAGAAGCAGTGCCTTTTCTGCTATTTCCTATTAGAACATTTTTTGTACTTCAAATGACAGGATTGTTAGTTAAGAGAAGTGAAACACAGGTACTTCATTCATAATAATCCTAGTTATTTTATTTATTTATTTATTTCTATACTGCCCAATAGCCGAAGCTCTCTGGGCGGTTCACAAAAACTAAAACCAAACAACACACAATAAAACAATTTAAAATATATAGAACATTAAAACCACAATATAACAATACAACCACAATAAAACCTAGCAGCAGTACAGGAGTTTAAAATACAGATTTAAAACAGCAAAGATAAAAATTTAGAAAGCTAAAATGCCTGGGAAAATAAAAAGGTCTTCACCTGGCGCCGAAAGGAGTACAATGTAGGCGCCAGGCGAACTTCACTAGGGAGCTCATTCCAGAGCCGGGGTGCCACAACAGAAAAAGCCCTCCTCCTAGTAGCCACCCGCCTCACTTCCTTTGGCAGGGGCTCACGGAGAAGGGCTGCTGCTGATGATCTTAAGGTCCGGGCAGGCACATATGGGAGGAGGCGATCCTTCAGGTAACCTGGCCCCAAGCCGTTAAGGGCTTTGAATGTTAACACCAGCACTTTGAATCGGGCCCGGAAATGGACCGGCAGCCAGTGCAGCTGGAAAAGTACTGGCGTAATATGAGCTCGCAGGCCAGTCCCTGTTAACAATCTTGCTGCCCTATTTTGGACCAGCTGAAGTTTCTGGACCGTTTTCAAAGGCAGCCCCACGTATAACGCATTGCAGTAATCCAGACGAGAAGTTATCAGAGCATGGATAACTGTAGCTAGGCTATCTCTGTCCAGATAAGGGTGTAGTTGGTATACCAGCCTAAGCTGATAAAAAGTGCTCCGTGCCACTGAGTTCACCTGTGCCTCAAGTGACAGTTCTGGATCCAAGAGCACCCCCAAACTACGAACCTGATCCTTTAGGGGGAGTGCAACCCCCTCCAGAACAGGTTGATTATCACCTAGCCGGGCAGACGAACCACCCACTAACAGTACCTCCGTCTTGTCTGGATTGAGTTTCAGTTTATTGGCCCTCATCCAGTCCATTACCGTGCCAAGGCACTGGTTCAGAACAGCCACTGCCTCACCTGGTTTTGATGAGAAAGAGAGGTAGAGCTGGGTGTCATCCGCATATTGATGGCACCTCAGCCCACACCTCCGGATAACCTCCCCCAGCGGTTTCATGTAGATGTTAAACAGCATGGGGGATAGAGTAGAGCCCTGTGGAACCCCATGGCACAATTGCCATGGCACAGAGCAATAATCCCCCAGCACCACCTTCTGGAATCGGCCATCCAAGTAGGAGCGGAACCACTGTAGTGCAGTGCCTCCAACTCCCAACCCAGACAACCTATCCAGAAGGATACCATGGTCGATGGTATCGAAAGCCGCTGAGAGGTCCAGGAGAATCAACAGGGTCGCACTCCCCCTGTCCCTCTCCCGGCAGAGGTCATCCCTCTGTTATAGGGGAGTGTAGAACTGCTGTCAATGAAGAAATACTAATATATCTTTCCTTTGCGCTTACAGTGTAACATGCGATGGGAGGCATACATGTGTACACCCCACATAACATCATATGTGCAGTCGGCACACATGGATGCTTAATGCCTCATATCCACAGTAGATTTCTCGAAGGACAAATGAGAGCCAACCTATTATGTGCTTTAATGCCTGCCTGCCTTTTTTCTCACTGAGATAGCAGCAAGTGAGGGGGGAACTGATGCACAGGTTGCTCTTTTAGTGCATGTGAACATTACCAGAGTAGACCCTTCTCCACCCATTCCCAGGATGCTGTTCTCCTCACAAGGGAGACACACACTAAGTATTTCCTTATTGTAAAGCAGAAGAGAAAATCCTCAATATCTACACTTCACTGAACTTCTGGGGTTGGGGGCAGCAGCGGGGGGGTTGGGGGGAGTAGATTATGTAACAGGAGTATATTAGGAATTGTTTGAACAGAAACAAGGCAGTCACAGCTGAGTAACTCCTAAAAATAGTACCTAACGTAGATCACCTTCTTATAAATGCAGGCATTTATAAAAACTTAAAGAGTTTTTAAGAGGGTGCTAGCAAAGCTTTTAAATGGATTCCAGTTATTTTCATTACACTCAAACATGCTAGGTCAGCCTTCAATACATAACATAATTAGTGCATTATACCACTTGGCTTTTTGCATTCTCGTAGCATTACTCATTGGCATGACTGTCACTTACGGGTAAAATCAGGATTTATTCAACCAGTGCTGTGGCAGTCACAGGAGTCAGCCTTAGGTCACTTCTGCCTCTCGAGATCTGCAAGGCAGCCTCTTGGATTTCATTGCACAGTGTCTTTACATTGTGCCACAGAGACATTCATCTGGCTGTGTTACAAGGTTTGTTTCTTGCATGAATGCCCAGCTCTTCCCTCAGTCTTGTCTGGAATCCAAGAATCTCTATTCCCATTGTCAGAATGTATAATATATAAAAATCACAGGGCATTTGAGAACAGAAATATAAAATAATTATCTTTGAGGCAGTACCATCAGTTGAAAAGCTTTTGACTAGATGACAGAATTTCTGAATTCCACAGGACTAACACAAAGAAGTCTTTTGTCTTAAGTGTAAGACAGGATTAGTCTGACTTGCAAGCAAATACCAACACGTTTAATACTTTTAACTAATTGATAAATTGTAATATAAAGCTTTATGACTTGAGTATTCTTAGGAGCCAGTATCTTGAAATAACATTTCAATATTGAAAAACTATACAAGACAGAAGTACCAGAATGTATCATCTAAAAATGGATGTCCTTTTTGTATCCTCATAAAACACATAACTGTAAGCATTTCCATTTAAGATACCTGCCAATGTTGAGTTACAGCATTCCATACTCCCACTTTTCCTGTATGACTAGTGGCCACCAACTGGTTACCAATGAAGAAGAGAGCATCTACAGGGACTCCAAGACTAAATATTCCTATAAGTAAAAACACACACCAAACAGCAAGTATCATTACATCTGATTCCAGAATAAATACCAAACATTAAGGCACACAATAAGTCTTCAGAACACAATAGACTACATGAGCATGTAAATATTGCTTTTAGAAAGTATAAGAAAAAAGACTATTAATAAATTCTGCTGTAACAATATCCTATCCAACTGCAGACTGATTGATGTGTCTTCAGCAACACTGTCACCTATAACTGGGTACAGTCAAGTAGGACCCAGCAAACTCCTCCAGTCTGAGCTGAGGCTACAAGTGGCACAAGGAACAGGCTGTTGTACAGCCACCACTGCCACATACCAAGGTCAAAACTTTCCCTTGTTCTGCACTTTAAAAAGTTAACATTAAAAATGTAAATTGTGTTAAAGAGTGTTAAGAACACAACATATATTTGCTCCTTATTGTGAGCCTACAAATTGCCTATGATATTTACTATCCAACTGTACGTTTGAGTTTGAGTACTTTTGAAAGAGGAAATTTCTTCTACCCTCACTGTTATAATGAATGGTCTTGTGCCATTTCCTCCAAAATGGATGCTCTAATTTTACTTTGAACAGCCAATTTTTTCTAAGTGCAAAGGTTACATTGACCCATCTAGAAGCAGTGCTTTTCAGGACTTTTTTTCTCAATAGCACAAGAGACTGTGAAGTGATTTATATACATGCAAACTCTCCCTCCAGTTATCAATGGCAGCAAATTATCTATGGATTGATAATTTATTAATCTGATTTGTGACACAAACTGTCAAGATTAATTAGTTGATTATTAACATTTAATACATCAAGACTAAAGAAACCTTCTACTTAGAGTTGGATAGTTTATTTTCTGGGGCTGACTTAACAGAATGCCTGTCAGTTACATCCATTAGAACAGAACTGATAAGCTTACAGTATGAGAAATACAGCCAAATGACATGTGCTCTCTATAATTTTATTATGAATCCACTTAAGAATTAATCCTACAATGGACAAACATGCAATTATATAAGGACTTTTTCTATTAAAAAAAAAAAGCTCTACAGAAACTCTTTGAAGACACTTTCAGTTTCCAAACTTTATGAGAATAAAATTGTGACACCAAGAACCAACATACTATTTTAAAGTGGAAGACAGTAGCTATGGTGTTTTCCAAAAGCAGCCAAGAAACCTGGTGCATAGTGTGACTTAATTACAATGCCAAATAATTTTTCAGGGCATATGATCCTCTGTGATGCTGACTATATTTAACAGCAGGGTGCATAAAAGCAGGCAATAATAAAAAGGAGAGAAACAACTAGAATTGATTACTCTGGAGAAGGATGAGGTTCAGGGAAATCAAGGAAGACAGCATGAATAGTCTGAAGGAATTTAAAGTGTCACTCCTGCTTAGGCTCAACAATCCTGATGGCCGTCCACAGGGAAGACGATGGTATAAGTAATGACAGGTTCTTGTCTTAAGGGGCCCTCTCAGTAAAATATTGCTTATAGCAGCAATCCAGCAGTGGTATCTTATGTAAGTAATATTGAAGGGAAAACAGCCTCTGGGAGAGCTCTATCATGGAGATGCCAGCCCTTGCAATTTTCCATAGATGGTGTTGTCAGCTTCTGAAGAGTGTTTGTAACAACAAATTGTTTCTTTTCCAGGACATAAACAAAGCATTACTTCTCTATCCCAAGGCAGGGCTGCTAACATTAGCCTTTACAAGGGAAATGGGCCTGTAAAGTTCTCTGAAAGAGAAGAGTCCTGCTTAGCAAATGATTAAAATGAACTAAAAAATAGTTCAAGGTATATTCATTTCAATACATCCATATTTTAAAGCATATTGTACAATACAACTATAGTTCTGAACAGAGTTCTATTTATCCTACTGATGTTGGTTGTATTCATTTTCTGTTTAATTGTTTAACACATTTTAAACCAGTAAGTTTAGCCTTCATTGAATGTAGAAAGGACAGCCTAAAAGGGCTTCTCTTGGTCAAGTGTTTTCGTGGTTCAAGCGTGATGGAAGGTTGAAGAGTAGGAATGTTGAAGAATAGGAAGTTGAATTAGAAACTGAGATGTGATATAATTCTCTTAGTCCTCATTTACTTTCTGCTGGTTAACATTAGCATGAATTTACTATGAAATCTCAGTGATGCCAGCCACAATTCAAACCTATGCATGCACCCTGGCCACCTGTCCTCTTCTCTGATGGGATAGGATTTCATTCCTATTCTGCTCTGTTCCTACAGACACCTATTTGAGAGAGTCATTCCACTGAAAGGATCCTGATGTTCTGAGAAGCAGGAAATTCCTGGACTATCTGTCTCAGATTAAAAGTTTGCTGGACTTGAAATGATATGGCCCACGCAGGCAACACAGGGAGGGTAGGACATATAATGGGCAAGAAGAAGCAGGCACCAGAAAATAACCTCTTCCATTTATTTAATCTCTCTGTTCCCTCTCATTAAAAAAGAAAAAAAGGTGGGTTAGCTATACATCCCTCCAACTCAAGCTGCAGAAGTTCCCAAGCTTAGGTTCCCTTGCCAACTCTTATCTGCTACCAGAATTAATGGAGCATAGTTTCTTTGAAAAGACAAACTCTTCCTCCTATCACTGCAAATATCTAAGCAACTGTACTATTAAAAATAATTAAGTGGCTATTTTAAAGTAGCCTTCCCCAACCTCCAGAAGATTTGGACTACAAGTCCTGTCAGCACCGGGCAGCATGGCCAATGGTCAGAGATGATGGAAGTTCTAGTCCAAAACATCTGGAGGGCACTAGCTTAGGGATGCTTGTTTTAAAGTGTATACAGAACTTACATATGCTGCACTCTTCTCGATGGCTACCCATGGGAACTGTGCTCCATTGTGGAACTCTCCCCCAAGGAAACTTGCCTGGCACTGACACAGATGTCTTTTCAGCCCCACGTGATGACCTTTTAAGTATGCCATTAAAACTTTGTATCAAGGTTGTTGTTTTTATTTTTTTATCCTGCTGTCTTAACCAAATTAAATTTGTTGCTGTTTTATTGTATTTTTTATTCTTTTAACTTTGTAAATCATCTGATAATTGCATATTGAAAGGCACCAATAAATAAATAAAATAATCTGCACTGCCACAGTGCACAGACAACTAAATTTAATTGACTATTCACACTGCTCTGAAGTCATTTCCCCCACTCAAAATATTGATTCCCTCAGGGGCTTAATTACTTGAGGGCAGGAAACAAATCCACTCTATTGAGTACCTCTCTTAACATACAACTAATTTTGGAAAAATGCATCATGGCACTACATATCTATGCTGGTGAGTAAATTATATCTATGGTGACAGCTCTTCATAGCTGGGAGAAACAATCTGTCATTATCGCTACACCATTACTTAAATGCTGCTTTTGGAACTCAAGAGATTCTTTGTATCTCTGTCCCTGCTCAAAAAGGCTACTGCTGATGTAAGGAAGCAAGTATGTATTTTAATAAGAAAGACAAGCTATCAATCAGTTCTCTAGAGTGAAGTATTTGGCTTCTCTGGAAGCCTTTTCCATATTTATGTACCTTCTGGTAAAGTGAAGCCTTTGGCTCTGAAGCTGTCCAATGCCCAGTGCTAGCTATCTCTGCTAATTTGTGCTCAAAAGATTATTAGTAGCAAAGTATTGCCCAAATTATGTTTTTGAAGGTTATCAGAAGGAGACCTTGAGAAACATGGCTTTTAGTAAGAACAAGACATGCTGGCAGTCATTCCGAACTGTCATCTCTAATTCCCACATTCAGGTTCACCATGCAGAGCTGAAATAAGTCAGTCACAAATTAAATTACTTTCTACTTATTATCACAACAGGGCTTCAGTAACATTTCTGAAATTGACATATACCACTATCCACCCATTAAGGCAACTATGGCTCTTAGATTTTATCTTCCTTCATATTAAGATACTGCTTTAGCCCATAAAGTGATTGATAAAGAAATAAATGTTTTGTGTACAAAAATGTAGTTTTCATTCAATGCAGGCAAAAAATATAGACAAGCAATAATTGTAAAACACTGAACCGATATATTAGCAATAGAAGTAAAAAAAATCCTGCACACTCACCTATTTCACTACCACTACCACCATCCTGAACGCTCCATAAAATGATACTGCTCTCAGATGCAACAGCAACCATTTTATCTTTGTCTCCATGTGGACCACCAACAACCTTTGCATTCAGAGCCACACGTTCAATAGTCCAGTCCAAGTATGGACTTGTGAACACCTGTTGCCATCCAGAAGATTCTTTAATTCTAAGAGAAAGATTATTTATTTACTTATTTATTAAATTTCTATGCCACCCAATAGCTGACACTCTCTGGGCAGTTCTCAACAATTAAAAACATATTTTTTCAAGGAAGTGTTCCAAGGTACACCCAAACTTAAGAAGCCAGTTATCCCAGCCTTTAGGGGCCATAAAATTGTCTGAAAGATCCTATATCCTACATGCGCCTTAAACATAAATTCAATAACTTCAAAATAAATCCTAGATCTATGCTGTAGCAAACATATAATAAGCTAGTAATTATGGATTCATCTACCAACAATCAGCTTTCAGAGCAGAGGAGTGAAACCCACCCTCTCTAGTATTCTAAAAGGTAGACGCCTATATTTTCTCACATTGGTGCTTGATAACATCACACGATCAGCAGAAATCTCAGCAACATGAAACAAGGTATATTATCATCACCTAACACTTAACTTTTTTTTAGGTGCTGCAAAAAGATGGAAAAGGAGACAGTCCCTGCCTGCATGCTTACAATTCAATAAACAGCATAAAAGAGATGGCAAAGAAAGTGGGGGAAAACGTAATGTTAGGTACAAATGTGTGAAGTTCCTATAATGACCAGCTGGAATGGACAATGTTAAGGGAGGGGAAGAGCCAACTGGCAAGTCTCTCTCAGCCAAGCAAGTTAAGTGGGCCCTGTTGTCCCATCTCTTCCTCTGCTGTATCCAGGTGGAATGGCTGTTAATAGTTCAAGGAGAGGAGGAGCCAAGTGGCTGTTAGCCCCAGCCAAGCTAATAGAATCGGCCATGCTTACCTCTCCCACTGCTGCAGCCAGGTGGAATAAGCTATAATAAGCTTATTATGTAGTAACAATCCTAAATGCACCCATGTAAGATGTGAATATATTGGTATGGAGTTTCATTACATGTAAGGAGTCATAAAAATTAAACTGGGTCCATATGGTATAAATCTAGGAGCTCCTCAGTGTGGAAAGAGTTTCTAGTATTTGTAGGTCTCCAAAAAAAGAAAAAAAGACAGCTACTCCATTTTGCACAAGAAAAGGATGTTCTTTCATTATATGCATACATGTCTGTGGAAAAATATGAAGGCTAGCAGATATTTATTCTTTGTTAAGTACCAAAATTCAGACTAGGCACTTTGCAGCAAAAAGCTGGTGTATATCAGAACTGTCATTAATATACTATGGAGAACAGCATAACACAATCCCTCCCCTGAAGGTCTAAGAGATACTGAGCACTTCTCAAGTTTCTAGAATATAGGAACGATCTTGGTAGTGAGGACAATGAGCTGATGGCATCTAGGCTGTCACACACACAAAATAGGAGGGATTCGTCAAATTAAAGGACTGACTATTCAGATTTGCAGAAAAAAGTGATTTTGCTAATTTGCTTGAAAAAGCCAAAGAAACTAAGAAAAGAATGACATCCAAGTCTAAAGGTATCTGTGGCTTGAAATAACAAAGCTACACAGCTGCCCTCTGTAAAACACATGAAGCAGTGCTTTCTAGCTATGCTAAATGTCTGCTGCAATCTCATTCTATGTTTGCTATCTAATATTCAGGCCATACAGTTGTTATCAGAATAGTTGGTTGAAATCATGCCCAATACCCTCCAACATGACTTTTATGCCAATTAACAGTGTTAACTGAATGTAACAATTATTTGGCAATGATGGCTATTCCCTGAATAGTTGTGTCCATTCTACTGTACCCAAACTGGCATGACATGCAGGCACCATAACACAGTATGTGTTACATCACAGCACTTGATTGTGGCACTCTAGCCTCACTGAATTTATACTGGATCCACAGGATTGTACTGTGAAACCCATAAACCAGACAGACTATGCCATACATTGAAATTTCCATGCTATTGTTTCTTGTTTACAGTAATTTTTAAAATAAGTTTATAAAATAATTTGTCCCACAATTGATCTCAACTCAACATAATGGACTTTTTCTACTTAACCTGCTCTATGAAAAAGTTACCTACATCTATTCTGAGTCTCTCAGAACCACTTCTCACTAGATACTTCTGAAACTGAGATAGTTAGAAGTAGCATGTTTCAAGTAAATCAAGTGGGAACTCCAATCTTTCCTGTTGACTGGTTCTGTGTATTTTAAGGGGAAAGGGTATTTTTAAAACATACATTTTGTACTTTTGTATGTACATCTAAATACAAGAACTCTTGGGGAAAGCAGCCATAAGATGGGTCCAACATGCCTGACTAATGAAAAGTATCTACTTTTGCAGGGGCAATCATGAAGGGATGAAGTTATAAAAGCTCTCCCTGCCTGCCTTATTATTCTATACATTATTACCAAAAAACCTCAAAAACCTGTGTTTATTAAAAGAATCAATCATCTCATATTTTAGAAAAACATTTTGTCCCATAAAAGAGCACAAATATTAAAAGCTAAATGTAATCAGAAACAAAGCATTAGCTATCTCATCTTTACCTGTAACAAACTGCAAAGTGAGCATATGCAGCTACAATCCAGTTGTGATGGCCAGCCACTATCAAAACTTTTCGCGGATCCACAGGAAACCCTTTAAAAACAGCACAGCAGAAGTAAAGTGAAGTTATCCATGATCATGAACTTTTTTTTATTTAGCCATTAATACCATTTCACTTGTATAATCAGGGCAGTGTGTATTCTGAAATTCCACAATCACATCATTCAAGTATGCAATTTGGTACTGGACACCAAATTCAGCATCCTGAAAATCTGAACTTGCATTCTCTCTCTCTCTTACATACACTTCTAGCTTTTAGGGCTACAAAGATACACATGAGGGTTTGCAACCAATGCTTTAGAAAATTTCAAAAATCAAAATGGGGAGGTGATCAGGATTCCCAGGAGCTAGGGAGGGTAGCTTGAGTTCCCATGCAATCCAAACACTTCTCATTCCATAACTATGGATAATGAGATGGACTGCAGAATCTACACTCCCTCAGCACAGTTTGCTTCTTGTGTGCAGATTGCCCCCATAGTTCATAACCATAGTTGGTGAAATTTTTGCACCAATGTTAATCAACTTTCATTCTTAATCCAATATCTGTAATCAGAGTTTGGAGCTGCCTACAAATGGTCAGAGCAAACTCTTAGTTGGGGATAGCCATGGTTAATATTAGAATCAAGGATGAAACATGGTTAAGGGTAAGTGCATGTATGCAGAGAATTCATACACAAGAGGGGAGGGACTTGGGGGTGGGGAGAGGGGAAGGAGAAAGCGTATGATTCCATAAGCATTTCTTGATCCTCTAAGCATAGGTTAAAAAACAGAAACACTAAATCCTTGGTATCTTCCCATGACCAAAGGCCTACCTAGTCCAGCATTCTGTTCCCACAGTGGCCAACCAGATGTTCTGCATGTGGACTTCCAATAAACAAGCGCAACAGCACCCTCCTGCTTGTGTTTTCCAGCAACTAGTATTGAGAGTCATGCTGCCTCTGATATCTGAGATAATATACAGCCAGCATGACTAGTAGCCACTGACAGAAGCAGAATAACTTATGCAGCCATAAAACAGTTTACATCATTTGTAGCAATTGTAGAATTTGGTCACCTTAGTACAGGAGATAGTGCTAAAAGTGATTCAAGGGCACACAGCCCTGTGCATAGCAGAAGAGCGAAGCAATTTGCCATTCGCATATGAATCTGCTTTACACAAGGATCAAGCTATTTGTCCAATTAGCTCAGTATGATTTATGCCTATGGCAGTGGGAATACCTGCAAGCAAAGCATGTGCTTACTCCTGAGTAGGGCCCATCAAGTCTATGTGCATACAGACACCACCTATCAGTACCTCCCTGCTTATACCACACTAGACGGAAGCCAACAGAAGACAGCACAGTGAAAATGCTGATGCACTTTGCACAGGACATGGTAAAGAAAAGTTAGCAAAGTCTAGCTAACTCTGGGGAAGCAAAGCAGAGTGCTATGTCTGCTGTCTGTGTGCACACATGCACTCTTGCGATCTCTTCTACATGTAGGAAGAAAGCCAGACTATGAAGCACATGGTCTTCGATGTCTATATACTAATGCCCAGAGTATGGGAAACAAACAAAACGAACTTGAACTCTTAATACAAGAGGGAAATTATGACCTGATAGGTATAACTGAGACTTGGTGGGATGACTCTCATGACTGGAATACAGCAACTGAAGGATATAACTTGTTCAAAAAGAACAGGAGGAACAGAAAAGGAGGTGGGGTTGCACTGTATGTGAAAAATACATATCTCTGCACAGAAATACAGGAGGAGGAGCGTGGTAGCCCCATCGAGAGCATCTGGGTTGAAATAAATGGAGCAAAGAATAAAAGGAACCTGGTGGTCGGAGTCTACTACCGGCCACCCAATCAAGGAGAAGACAAGGATGAAACTTTTGAAAAGCAAATAGCCAATGTTTTAAGGAGGCATGATGTAGTAGTAATGGGGGACTTCAATTTCCCCGATATTTGTTGGGAGACAAATTCTGCAAAATATGGCCCCTCCAGGAAATTCCTGACTTGTGTGGCGGATAACTTCCTCCTACAGAAAGTAGAGGAAGGAACTAGAGGATCGGCTATCCTTGACTTGATCCTAACCAACAGAGATGACTTAGTGAATAAAGTAGCAGTTACAGGAACTCTGGGGGAAAGCGACCATGTTGTACTTGAGTTCTTGGTTCTAAGGGAAGCAAAACCCGAGCGTAGTCAAACGCGTACCCTGGATTTTAGGAAAGCTGATTTTCATAAACTCAGAACAATGATCAATAAGGCCCCATGGCAAGCGACGGTAATGAGAAAAGGAGTCCAAGATGGGTGGGAGCTTTTAAAAAAGGAAATTCTCAAGGCACAATCACAAGCAATTCCAACAAGAAGAAAAGGTGGAAGACAACAGAAGAAGCCAATGTGGCTTCACAAAAAGCTTAGGGATGACCTGAAAACAAAAAAGGACACATATAGGAAGTGGAAAGAAGGCTAAGTAACAAAGGAAGAGTACAGGCAGATAGTACAGAATTGCAGGGATGGCGTCAGGAAGGCTAAAGCTGAGAATGAGCTGAGGTTAGCGAGGGATGTTAAAAACAACAAAAAGGCTTTCTTCAGCTACGTGCATAGTAAAAGGCAGAGGAAAGAAATGGTGGTTCAGCTATTAAATAAGGATGGCAAAACGATAACAGATGACAAAGAAAAGGCAGAGGTGCTCAATTCCTACTTTGGCTCAGTCTTCTCCCAAAAGAGGGTCTATGACCCCCCCGGCAAAGGCGAAGTACAGGCTGAAGGGGCAGGATTGCAGCTTGAGATCGACAGGCATATGGTCAAGGAACACCTAATGACTTTGAATGAGTTCAAATCTCCAGGGCCAGATGAACTGCATCCTAGAGTCATAAAGGAACTGGCAGAAGAACTCTCAGAACCGCTGTCTATTCTCTTTGAGAAATCATGGAGGACGGGGGAAGTGCCAGATGACTGGAGGAGGGCTAACGTTGTCCCTATCTTCAAAAAGGGTAAAAAGGAGGAACCTGGGAACTACAGACCAGTCAGTCTGACATCAATCCCTGGGAAAATTCTGGAGATCATAAAGCAATCCATCTGGAAGCACCTTGACAACAATGCCGTGATTACTCGAAGACAACATGGATTTGTCAAAAACAACTCCTGCCAGACAAATCTGATCTCATTTTTTGATCAAGTAACCTCCCTTGTAGACCGTGGGAATGCTGTAGACATCATATACCTCGACTTCAGCAAAGCTTTCGACAAAGTGCCCCATGATATCCTGATGAGCAAACTAGCTCAAAGTGGGCTAGATGAAACAACAATCCGGTGGATCCACAGTTGGCTACAGAATCAGACTCAAAGAGTGCTTATCAATGGGACCTTCTCAAACTGGGGAGAGGTAATGACTGGGGTACCGCAGGGTTCAGTCCTGGGCCCAGTGCTCTTCCACATTTTTATTAATGACTTGGAGGAGGTGGTGCAGGGAATGCTGATCAAATTTGCAGATGACACAAAATTGGGAGGGATAGCTAATACTTTGGAAGACAGAAACAAAATTCAAAGTGATCTGGATAGACTGGAGCGCTGGGCAGAAAACAACAGAATGACATTTAATAGGGATAAATGCCAAGTTCTGCACCTAGGAAAAAGAAACCAAATGCACAGTTACAAGATGGGGGATACGTGGCTCAACCACACTACAAGCGAGAAGGATCTTGGAATTGTTGTCGATCACAAGCTGAATATGAGCCAACAATGTGATGTGGCTGCAAAAAAGGCAAATGCTATTTTGGGCTGCATTCATAGAAGCATTGCTTCCAAATCCGGGAAGTACTAGTTCCCCTCTACTCAGCACTGGTTAGGCCTCATCTGGAGTACTGTGTCCAGTTCTGGGCACCACACTTGAAGAAGGATGCAGACAAACTGGAGAGGGTTCAGAGGAGGGCAACAAAGATGATCAGGGGACTGGAAACAAAGCCCTTTGAAGAGAGACTGAAAGAACTGGGTATGTTTAACCTTGAGAAGAGAAGACTGAGGGGAGATATGATAGCACTCTTCAAGTACTTGCAAGGTTGTCATAGAGAGGAAGGCCAGGATCTCTTCTTGATCATCCCAGAGTGCAGGACACGGAAGAATGGGCTCAAGTTACAGGAAGCCAGATTCCGGCTGAACATCAGGAAAAACTTCCTGACTGTCAGAGCAATACGACAATGGAACCAATTACCTGGGGAGGTGGTGGGCTCTCCCACACTGGAGGCCTTCAAGACGAGGCTGGACAGCCATTTGTCAGGGATGCTCTGACTTGGATTGCTGCATTGAGCAGGGGGTTGGACTCGATGGCCTTGTAGGCCCCTTCCAACCCTACTATTCTAAGATTCTATGCTATTCTATGATTCTAACACAGCAGAACATGTGCATGCTCAGATACAGTGGTGGGGAAAAAGAGGTTGATCACAGGAAAAGATGGATGACCACTAAACAATATTTGGCCAGTACTAACTACAGCCTAGTAAATAAAGAGAACTGAAGCTTAGAGTTAGTTAATATTTATTCCATCAGTACTCCATTTAGTCCATCATTACTGAATTATTTGTATCAACTTTTACATGCATCTAAATGATCTGTCATAGAATGTTTGGGAGCTCAGATAACTTAGCCACAGACAATAATGTTTTCTATTTTATTAAGAAGCACTGCTTGACTGAGAAGAATTACGTTTGGGATCACCAACCTATACTCCCACATCATGTAAGCAGGTGCTCACAATTTTTCAAATACAGCTGTTTGAGTTGCAAAGAAATCAAGTTGTAGCCAGTACACACATCTTGAAACTTCGCCCTTTCCTTGTCTAGACAAACAAGTTACAGCCTTCACGTACTCGTAACTTGTCTTTAAGGCTTGCGCTGCAAGGCTCATCTTCAGCCAAACCGATAAAACATCACAATTTTCAGGAACGGACATATCAATGCAAGAACCAATTTTGATTTGTTAGACATAACTATAAGATACTTTCCCACAAAAATTTTAAATGGATTAAAAAATTAAGACAATTTCCCTCACCTAGCCTAACTGTATCTTCTCCAGTACCAGCAAGTGAAGGCTGCATATTCCCTGCTCGGGCCTCACCATCAGGGCAGTTCTGAGGTGTTCTAACATCAGTAGATGCTCCTGTTGAGCTGCTGATCTTACGACTTGGAATGCCTAAGAGAAAATAGAAGACATTTGTCTAATTGGGTTGTACTAGCCTTCACTGCTATGCCTTCACTGGTAGTTAAAACACCTTCTCCCTTATCCGCCTGCCCCGTCACTGAAGTCATCAATGGAGGCATTCCTGGTGGTTCCACATGGACCTGAGGTCCATTTAGAGTCCACTTGGAATAGACTGGCTCCTTCTCTGCAGAATTCCCTGCCAGTTGATGTCAGGCAGGCGCCAACATTGCTTTTATCGATGTCTGCTAAAGACATTTTTATTTAAACAAGCTTTTCCTGAATGACTAGCCACAGTTTAATTGTATAATTTGATTTTAAATATTTTGATTTTTTCTAATGTTCTTTTCTCCTTTACTGTTCATCACTTTTTTAGATATTGTTGTTGTTGTTGTTCAGTCGTTCAGTCGTGTCCGACTCTTCGTGACCCCATGGACCATAGCACGCCAGGCCTTCCTGTCCTGCGCTCTTTCCCGGAGCGTGCTCAAGTTCATATTCATTGCATCCGTGATGCTATCTAGCCATCTCATCCTCTGCCGTCCCCTTCTCCTTTTGCCTTCAGTCTTTCCCAGCATCAGGGTCTTTTCCAGGGAGTTTTCTCTTCGCATTAGGTGGCCAAAATATTGGAGCTTCAGCTTCATTATCTGTCCTTCCAATGAGCACTCAGGGTTGATTTCCTTTAGGATGGACTGATTTGACCTCCTTGCAGTCCAGGGGACTCGTAAGAGTCTTCTCCAGCACCACAGCTCGAAAGCATCAATTTTTCGGCGCTCAGCCTTCCTTATAGTCCAGCTCTCACAGCCATACATTACTACTGGGAAAACCATAGCTTTGATTAGACGGACCTTTGTCGGCAAGGTGATGTCTCTGCTTCTTACTATGCTGTCTAGGTTTGCCATAGCTTTCCTCCCAAGGAGCAAGCGTCTTTTAATTTCATGGCTACAGTCACCATCTGCAGTGATCTTGGAGCCCAAGAAAGTAAAACCTGTCACTGCTTCCATTTCTTCCCCTTCTATATGCCAGGAAGTGATAGGGCCAGATGACATGATCTTAGTTTTTTTAATGTTGAGTTTCAAACCAGCTTTTGCACTCTCCTCTTTCACCCTCAACAAGAGGCTCTTGAGATCCTCTTCGCTTTCTGCCATTAGGGTGGTATCGTCTGCATATCGAAGGTTGTTGATAATTCTCCCGGCAATCTTAATTCCGACCTGTGATTCATCCAACCCGGCATTTCTCATGATGTACTCTGCATATAAGTTAAATAAGCAGGGTGACAATATGCAGCCTTGTCGTACTCCTTTCCCAATTTTGAACCAGTCGGTTGTTCCATCTCTGGTTCTTACTGTTGCTTCTTGACCCTCATACAGGTTTCTCAGGAGACAGGTAAGGTGGTCTGGTACTCCCATCACTTTAAGAATTTGCCACAGTTTGTTGTGATCCACACAATCAAAGGCTTTAGCGTAGTCAATGAAGCAGAAATAGACTTTTTCTGGAATTCTCTTGCTTTCTCCATGATGCAGCGAATGTTGGCGATTTGATCTCTAGTTCCTCTGCCTCTTCTAAACCCAGCTTGTACTTCCGGTAGTTCTCGGTTCGCATACTGCTGAAGCCTAGCTTGTAGGATTTTGAGCATCACCTTGCTGGCATGTGAAATGAGCGCAATGGTGCGGTAGTTTGAACACTCTTTGGCGTTGCCCTTCTTTGGAATTGGAATGTAAACTGACCTTTTCCAGTCTTGTGGCCACTGTTGAGTGTTCCAGATTTGTTGGCATATTGAATGCAGCACTTTAACAGCATCATCTTTTAGGATTTTAAATAGCTCGGCTGGAATACTGTCATCTCCACTAGCTTTGTTGTTACTAATGCTTCCTAAGGCCCACTTGACTTCACTCTCTAGGATGTCCGGCTCAAGTTCAGTGACCGCACTATCATGGCTATCAGGAACATTCAGATCTTTCCTGTATAGTTCTTCTATGTATTCTTGCCACCTCTTCTTAATCTCCTCTGCTTCTGTTAGGTCCCTGCCTTCTTTGTCCTTTATCATGCCCATCTTTGCACAAAACGTTCCCTTGAGATCTCCAATTTTCTTGAAGAGATCTCTAGTCTTTCCCATTCTGTTGTTTTCCTCGATTTCTTTGCATTGTTCATTTAAGAAGGCCTTCTTGTCTCTCCTTGCTATTCTCTGGAACTCTGCATTCAGTTGGGTATATCTTCCCCTTTCTCCCTTGCTTTTCGCTACCCTTCTTTCGTGAGCTACTTGTAAAGCCTCATCAGACAGCCACTTGGCTTTCTTGCATTTCTTTTTCTTTGGGACGGATTTCGTTGCTGCCTCCTGAACAATGTTACGGACCTCCGTCCATAGTTCCTCAGGCACTCTATCAGGTCTAATCCCTGAAATCTATTCCTCACCTCCACTGTATATTCATCAGGGATATGATTTAGGTCATACCTGAACGGTTTAGTGGTTTTCCCGACGTTCTTCAATTTAAGCCGAAATTTTGCAAGAAGCAGCTCATGATCTGAGCCACAGTCAGCTCCAGGTCTTGTTTTTACTGACCGTATGGAGTTTCTCCATCTTTGGCTGCAAAGGACATAATCAATCTGATTTCGATATTGACCATCTGGTGACGTCCATGTGTAGAGTCGCCTCTTGTGCTGTTGGAAAAGAGTGTTTGCTATGATCAGCATGTTCTCTTGGCAAAACTCTATTAGCTTTTGTCCTGCTTCATTTTGTACACCAAGGCCATGCTTGTCTGTTATCCCGGTGATTTCTTGACTTCCTACTTTAGCATTCCAATCCCCTATGATGAAGAGGACATCTTTTTTTGGTGTTAGTTCTAGAAGGTGTTGTAGGTCTTCATAGAACCGATCAACCTCAGCTTCTTCGGCCTCAGTGGTTGGGGCATAGACTTGAATTACTGTGATGTTGAATGGTTTGCCTTGGATTCGTACTGAGATCATTCTATCATTTTTAAGATTGTACCCCAGTACTGCTTTTCCCACCCTTTTGTTGACTATGAGTGCTACTCCATTTCTTTTAAGGGATTCTTGGCCACAATAGTAGATATGATGGTCACCTGAATTAAATTCGCCCATGCCTGTCCATTTGAGTTCGCTGATTCCCAAGATGTCGATGTTCAATCTTGCCATCTCATGTTTGACCACCTCCAGCTTACCTTGATTCATTGATCTGACATTCCAGGTTCCTAAACAGTATTGTTCTTTACAGCATCGGATTTTAGATATAGAGAGTTTATAAATTTTGTAAAATAAATAAATAAATGGGAAGGGACTTCCCCATCCCCTTCTCCCACCTGCACTCCCCCCAAACTCCTCTGAGTATAGGAGAGCCTCCAGAATGGTATGGGGGCTATGATGAAAAGATGAAATTTCCCAAAATCAGGAAGTGGGACCTTTTCTGAGTATATTTGCATTCTTCCAAGTTGCCTCTTTCCAAGTTTGACCCATTTCCCACTCCAACAGCCCTTCATGCCCCATTCCAGAGGGCCACCTGACCCTCAGTGAAGATGTCGCAGCCCTCAGGATCCAATCTGTAGGTTCTTCAAAATATTAATAACTACTCTATTGTATAGCTTTGGTGTACTCTGACTTATCAAGACAACAATGCATTAACAGATAACTTGTGTTGATTGATCATTCCTGACCTCAGTGGCAGAGTCAGCCACTCACTGGAAGTAGAAAGCTACCTCAAAAGCCCCTGTATACAATAAAATACAGTGTATTAAAGCCTTGTAATTAAGCATTCACATGGTTGCCAGATGTCCAGTGGACATAGCATGGAGGTATATTTCCCAGTGGGGACTCACAATGGCTTGTTTGAATTACTGTGTGACCCCACTTTAGTCTGAAGAAGACACTGCACCTGCAGCACCAATAAAAGCCAGTGGGCTAAGACAGGTGGGTGACCTATATGATAAACTATAACGCTTCAAAGACATAATGGCAGCTATTGCTGCCAGAGGATTCTAGAGTAAGAACAGAAAAAAAAAGCAAGGAGGCAGAAGAGAACAGTTTAGATTAGAATACTGATAACATCTTGAAGTAGAAACTTTATAGCGGGCATGACCATATTACCAATATGACCATTATTAGTAACTTTACATATAGCAAAACCCCTTTAATCTGATTGACTCAAAATTCCTTTTGGGAAAATCTCATAACTGCAAAGGTACAGAGGTTTTCAAAAGTTGCTTCTGAGGTCAGCAATGGCATGCAAAATGTATGCAAGTACCTGGAGGTGGCAAATATCCATGAAAGAGAACGCTGCCACAAGAGGAGCGCTCCAGCTCTTCACACAAGAGTAATCTTCTTACTGAAACAAAACAACATATGTACCAAGAATGAACTTTATATTAAGTAAATGTAAAATGGGTTACTTCACAAATGTTCCGTTCCTTTAGCTTTTTTCCAAGAGGGCAAATCTAGATTTCAAACATCAAATTAGACATATCATGAATTTACTTTAGGCCGAGCCCAAATGCCTTTCCCCATTTCACTGAACTGTTTGCTGTTGGGGGGCGGGGGGGGGGGAGATTTTGCCATTTTGCAGAGGGGGGGGGAACATTTTTATTTATAAAATCATTTATAGAATTCTGTTTGGCCCTCAGAAAGGTCCCCAATAGGGTTTACGACATTAAAATGTCAATTAAACAAGGTTATAAAAACTAGGGAGCAATAAAAACAAGCTAACAAAAGCAACGTACAAGCACCTAGCAATTAAAATAAATCAAAAGCCTGGTGGAATTGTTAAAAAGTCTTAACCTCAAACCTCTTTTGGAAGGCAGTTACACAATCAGTATGATGCAATCCAAAAGGCCCGTGTCCTTTTGGATTTCCCATGTCCTCATCAAATATACCTCTCTTGGTGGTGGAAATGGAGGGGGGGTGTTTCTTGGTAGCAGTAAGCTTCCCAGTGGCTGGCAGCTGCCACTTTTGCCCTCTGAATCCATCTGGGAACAATTATGTGTGATGATGTAGCTAGCACCATTCCCACATGGCTTCTGGGTGGTGGCCGTGGCAGGAATGGTGGCCACTGGAAGGAGCTCTTTGCTGCTGCTGCAAAACTACCCCCCCCCACCCCCAAAAGGGCAATGTTGCTCTCCTTTGGTTTCCTTCTCCCCTTCCTTTTGGCTTCCTTCTCAGGCAAAAGTTCTTGGTTGAGAATGTTCATCTCATTATTACTTACTATTCAGGATCCAATTATGTTGTGAGTCATTATCATTCTGGATACTCCATTATTTCATTAAAAAGATAATTACACTAATCACTAAATTCAAACTAACTAGTGAATCACCAAGTTCAAACTAGTGAACAATTTAAATACGCATATTTACCTAAAGGTGTGATTCCATAAAATTCTGCTTCATGCCTGAGCACATTAATGCTTACTCCCCTGCAAAAAGGGTAGAAAATATACATATTTGAAAACTAAACTAACTAGTTGCAGCACAGAAAAGCTAAATCTCTTATAAGAAGTTTTATTTTCACATGCCAAAAAATACTTAAGACAACTAAAAATAGATGTACATGCTATTTATAATCCAAAACCTCTATAAAAATTCAAGTTACATTAAAAAATTAAGGAAGGATATTGAATCGGACTCACTGAACTGATATCTCTATTCTTTGAAAAACAGTTTTATTAAACTGCTCCCGTTATGAGAAGTAAAAATCAAAGAACTAAAATCTTCTAGGATACATACAGCACAAAGTGCTGACTAAGGGTCCAATCCAATATACACACACACATACACACACAACTACGCATAGTCAAATGGGGTGGGTGTATACGTCTCTCTCACAGTCAGAGTAAATACACAAAAGAAAGGTGGGCTCAGCTCTCATTTGAGTTGAACCATTTCAAGGATTTGGCCTCAAAGACTGTACAGATCTCTCATGCCTGAGACTTTGGTTGCTACATTGTACCAGAAGGTTTGTGGCCCATGAGGTAAAGAAAATGACTTGAGTTTGCACGACATGACAAACCATCATGGGCAGCTAGCCACAGTGGGTTGTTGTGTCATCCAAACCCATAGCGTTTCCCGCAGGGTGGCTTATTTTTCATAAACAAGCCATGCCGAACACCCATGGCTTGTTGTCAGGTTGTTCATGAGTATGGTGAGTTGTTGTGTCATGGAAACCAATTTTATTGTGGGTTGTGGGGATCGGCTACAGAACCTCTTGGCAAGACCAGCAAAAAAGCTTGTGCCACTGGCTCTTCATGATCTCGCCAGTGACTGCCCTTCCACTAATGCTGAAATAGCACTTTGGAAGGACTGTCACTTGTTCCCCAGCTTTTTTTTCCATGCCTCAAAAACATGCAGTTGGGGTTGTATTTTATTATTATTATTGCCTTGCACAAGTGCACACTTATGGCTGTGCGATATGTGTAGTCTAGCCAGGTCAATCTCCTTGTATGTTTCAGCTGTGAAAGGGAACCAGGAAGTGGAGTAGGTAACATCCAAAGAAACTGACAAGAGGAGATTGCATATGGGCTAATTTGCACACAGTTGTGAAGGATCGGGACAGAAATAACAGTAAGAGAAAGGAGGGACCCAGTAGTACAAAGCACCGAAAATGAAGAGGAAAAACCAAAAGTGCACCAAAGGGGGGGGGGGGAATAACTTCTCCTTGGCAATGTGATCCTCTCACTTTTAAGTGTTGAACTGAAACTTCTCAGTGTCCTCTACCTTTTCAGCATTTCCCCGACTCTCCAGCTAGTCCAGAAAGAGAAGATATTAACTTCCTGCCTTTTCATGAAGCAGTTACTGTCGTGGTTACCTGACAGTAAAAAAAAAAAAGAAAAACCTGAGAAGGCAGCTGCATGGGATGGAGTGGATGGGGCTCCATGATGCGGCGGGAGCCATATGTAATTACCGCTGGTGGCGCCCCATTTGCTCCGTCCTGTTCTGCCACCCTCTAAGGATTTTTTTTAAAAAAACCTGTTAGGAATATTTGCGCAAATTTAGGACTGGGAAGCAAATGGAAGGGACGCGTACATAAATTTAATGGCCTGGAAGTAAACAGAGAGTTGAGGAAGCATTGCAACTGTGCACAAATTAGCCTACATGCAATCTCATCTTGTCAATTTCCTTGTAGGTTGCTCCCTTTGTTAGCTGAAACATACAAGGAAATTGACCAGGCAAGATTACACATATCCGACAGCCACGAATGCACACTTGCGCAAGGCAAACAAAAATAATACTTGTGAAGGATTGTTGGTCTCACCCCAACAACCCTGCAAGTTAGGCCAGGCCCAACTTGGCCACAGGTCTTCCCAAGATTACTCAGTAGCTTCCCTCCCAGGCCAATAGGCATTGTAGTTAGCACTGAAGTTATACAGGACACACCACACCAACTGGAAGGTGGATAAAAGTTTATTAGGGGAAAGGAACAAAGAGGAAGGGAAAAGGGAGAGGTAGTAGGTTGTACAGGGAATTACAAGCAAATTACAATACTCAAAAACCAGAAATGCCAATCACCAGGGCACACTCTCCCAGGAGCAAAACAATAAAGCTAGCTAGTCTATCCTATACATACCAAAGTATGGGCATCTCAGGATAGCCATTGAACAGCAGCACACCCTAGTACCATTAGGGCAAAAGAAGAGATGCCTGCCCCTTCTTTGGCCCTCTTTTTATTGCCCAGCCCTAGCAACTCAAGGCAAATTTGAAACACCCAATCATAACCCAGTCCCAGGACACCCCCCTCCACCCTCCAAGGAGGCTGAATCTTCCTACCAGACATGGCTGTTATCACTTTCCCAATTAGCCGGAGCAGAGTGTGGCCTTGAGCTGCCAGGCTGAGAAACAGCCAAAAAATAATCAGCTTCCAGGTGGCTACTTCGCAAGTGACAACCCAATCAGCCCTCATGGCTTCAGCTTCTACTACCTTCATTCTTGGCAATACTTTTTAAAAATACAACCCCAATTGCACGTATATGAGGCACTGAAAAACAGCCAGGGAATGAAAAGGGGTAGCAATCAGAGCAGGGAGCAGGAGACAAGGCAGACTTTGCCACAAAATCCCCTGGGATATGTGCTGGAGCCAGCTGGGGGACTGAGGGGGAAGGAAAGGGGAGAACATGCCACGGCAAGCCTGATTGTCTGTTGGGTTGTTCCATGAACAACCAACCTACCGTGGCTTACTCACAGAGTTCACATGATGTGCGAACCCACCCAGTATGAGGAGATCCAAGGACTTACACATGAGGATAGTCTAAGTCTACTGCAAAGGCTTAAAGAAGACCTAATAGATTCACTAGAATCAAGTGCACCCCCTAGAACCTCTGCAGAAATCCACCTCAAAGATTTGGGAGTGGTTTATTCTGTGGAATCCAAGGGGCTAGTACTGCCATCCGTACAACAAGTATGACGTTTTTGAGATTGATTTTCATTGATCTTA
The DNA here is from genome assembly GCF_057233095.1 of Heloderma suspectum. NCBI lineage: Eukaryota > Metazoa > Chordata > Lepidosauria > Squamata > Helodermatidae > Heloderma > Heloderma suspectum. Next base: position 400,094,769 of record NC_139458.1, read on the forward strand.
AAAGTGTTTTATAATCACCTTACTCCAGAAGTGTTTTTAAAATGACAGTGAGAATTAACGTAGAATTTCTTACCGCAAATCTAATTCCTTTGTGCGAAGAAAATTTAGAATGGGTGCAAATGCTGCAGGATCTCTATCAATAAATATCTACAAAGAAATGAAAGCCCATTTATTAGCTTTGCATAGTTGTTTTAGAATAGGAACACAACCCTGCTCTAGTTATTCACCTAAGTCCCATTTATTTCAATGGGAACAGTTTAAGCATGTGTTTCAGTGTGGTTGAAATCAATGTGGCCTAAAATGCTACACTTTGTTAATATTATACCCTATATGCAGCACAAAATCATAATCTAATAAAAAAACACTGACCTCGCTAAATAAAATAGGACTTTTTCTAATGAATTTTCATACAACAGTAATACTGAACAGCCGCAGCGGACCTGTTGAGATTATACTTCACCCCTTGAATTCTACCCAGTACAAAAATGAGAGCAGATTCTCCCCATTTTATCTAGAAATGTTCCCAAAGTTCATAATTACCCAACTTAGAATACAAATTTGTTCAGCTCATATTGATCGGATATATTACAAGTTAAGTGCCATTTCTCTGAGAAGCTCTTCTCTGGCTTTGAACGTACAAGATTCTGCATGTGTAGAATCAGTGTTCAGGGAGATCATACTGGGTTATAGGTAAATATGCAAACGTTCCTTAATAATTACCCCTTATTCTTGATGAAATCCATTGATTGTTGAGAACCATGTGACCAGACCATCTGACCAAGCATTCCTTTGTTTGGCATGCATGTTTTCTATTTGGGTCGATTCACTCTATTGTTTCTTGTAAATGTTGTGCATGGTTGCTGTAATCCACTTCGATTTAAAGCAGAGCCCTCTTGGGATTAGGCATCATCTCAGGTGTGTGGTTTAAGCTATTGCTCAAAACCAGGATTGCAAGCCAGGAATTTATATTAACACCTGCATTTTACGCTGATTTATAACTCTTAAAGCTTTTGCATTTACACACACACACACACACACACACACACGAGATTGTGAGACTTATTCTGGATGCAACAAATAGTTTCATCTGCTAAACTTAATACAGGAATCACATTTCATGTTCTAACAAATTAAAAAACAGAATACTCACAGCACCAGTTTCATCTTTCAGTGTTGAAATTCTTCCACTCAGCAAGCTGAAAACAAACAAAAAAATCTAAGTTACAATCTAATTTCATATGAAGACATGAGGAAAACAAGAGACAAAGAAAAAACAGCAGTGGCTTGGATCCCTCATTGCTCTTCCATTCCCATAAGGGAGTGAGTTCTTTCTGATCACTCTCTTCTTCATCTGCAGGCCCCCACATCATATTCCATATCATTTCCAAGAGCCCCCTCCACACACACACACACACACATACACACACACACAGATTTTCAAAGGGTGAAGGAGGCTGCAGAGGGAAAGGGTGGATAGGAAAGCCCTGTTCCATTCATGGAAGAAAAGTCAGGATCCATGCATATGAGTATGGTTTTTTTTGGGGGGGGGGGGTTACAGGGAGAGTCCCAAAACTCTGTGCTACTACAACCTACTAAAAGTATAATTTACTGTGCATATGTTCACTATCATAAACCTTATGTTGGACATTTGCAGGAAAGAATTAGTGGGTATGTGAGGAATTATGATCTCCTCTCTTCCTTCTTCCAGTTCTTCTTTAAAAGTGTTCTCCTGTCCTGCCCTCAGTGGAGAAACAATAGGAGAGCTGTGCGTTATCCCTTCCCATCTGCCATTTTTGTTCTGAAACTCCCCTACCCAAATAAACACGTGCCTGGAACCTCACAGTGGGAAAAGAAGTTTGACTCAGGCAGAAAAGGAAGAGTTGTAAGGGAAGAGGGTTCAGTATCCTCTCCCCATGCCTCTTCTTTTGTGAATCTATCACTTCCAGCTCTGTTTTGCAGAGAAGCAGTAGCCATCAAGGTTTTCTTGCATAAATCAGCAACAAAACATATCATTCCAGTCAGAATTAGAATATCCATGAGCATCTCTAATACCTCTCAACACTGTTGTACAAAGGAAAGGATACTGGTAGCCCTCAGACTTTTAGTCCATCATGAAGTTGCAGGAGAACCAGTTATTGGTATTATATATCAAAAAAATATAATTAGAGAACTCTGCTAAAACTTAGTCGAGACGGTTTTAGTCTAATATGACAACATATTTGAAAAAAATAGAAGCAAATAGAAGTCAGAATAGCAGCTGAAAATGTTATGGTGGGAGAGGACAATCGAACTTATGCAAATGTGTGAAATACCTGGATATTTCACATTCCATAACAAGACACATGCCCTATTAAAATGCAACACTGCCAACAACCCTTTTTTCTCACCACAAAGAGACCTGTGAAAGTGGGAGTGGGATAGTTTCGAAGTTTGTACTGAAAGTCATAATAGTCTTTAACAGTAAACCAAAACATACACCATACATTATCTCAAGGTAAAATATATAGCTAATTACACACACACACACACACACACACACACACACCCTAATAAATTAATTAAGGTTGCAATCCTATGTATATTTACTGGGGAGTAAGTCTCATTGAATTGACTTACTTCCAAGTAAATGTGGATAGGTTCAGGCTGCAAAATACCTGGAAAAAAAGGAGTCTGGAATCCACATTAGTGTTTGTCTTGAAGTACTGAACCTAGAAAAGAAATATTAAAAGTCAAGTACTGCAACTAGCAAGTTATTTATTCTTACTGACCATGACAACATACATGACATATTTACTTATGGGTTAATTCTTTCATACCTAAGGGAAATAGCGCTTGAACACAGCATTATGAGCGCTTGAGATATATTTATTTCATCAATACCCAAAAGACGTAATATCCAGCCTATTCACGTCATGCATTCTTCTGGGAATGAACAAATGCAGTAAGCAAGCAATAAGAAAGTAATCTACAAGGCCCCAATCCAGCTAAAATTAGTTGTGACTATCCCATTTAAAACAATGGAACAAGTTACAAGCAACTCATTAGACCTACCTTCAGTGGTACTTAATCATGACCACCTTTAGCTTGATTGGGGTCCGATGATCTAGGGCCTCATATCACAAGTCCTGCATTTTGTTATTAAGAACATAAAAGCAGCCTTGCTAGATCAGACCAAAGGTCTATCTAGTCCAGCATTCTGTTTGTACCTATTGCCTATGGCGAATTCACAACATGACATGAATACAGTAGCACCCTTCTGTTCATGTTCCCAGGAAATGGTGTACCTAGACATACTGTCTCCAATACTGGAGGTAGCATATAGCCATTGTGATTAAGTAGCCATTGATAGCCTTATCCTCCATGAAATTGTCTACTCCCCTTTGAAAACTGTCCAAGTTGGAGGCTATCACTGTACCTTGTGGTAGTGAATTCCATAGTTTAACTATATGCGTGAAATACTTCCTTTTATCTGTCCTGAATCTCCCACTATTCATCTTCATGGGATGACCCCTGGTTCTTTTTTGTGTTTTGCATAAAAAAGTAGTATCCAACAATTTTAAAAAAATGAGTAGTAATACCATATAAGAGTTTCTGTATTGTACACAATGCAAGTTCTGTGCAGTTGCACAATAAAAGCATGATCAACCAAACCTTCTCTGAACAAAGGGCTCAATACAGAAGACTGAAAACTATAGGAAGTAAGAATTTGTCTCTTCTACTAGAAAAAGTCGATAGAACAACTTTTCTTCTCATTATCTTTTCAGATGTAGGTTTGCATCAGAACACAGACTACAAGTTCTATTGAACATAATTCAAGCATTTTTGCAATCCTAAGCATAAAATTCTTTAAAATGGCATGTGTACAGAGGTTATCCTATTATGTTTATTATGGAATTTAAATAATTGCTATACTCTCCAAATGTGGAAGAAGCCAACAAACATGAATAGTTCAGCACCAACACATGTAAAAATATGGGCTGGGAAGATCTGAGAAACACTGCAATTAGGCCTGTGAATCCATGGAAACTTTACCCTTGTTTGTTTCCTAAAACAGAAATCAACCCATGCTGCATAGCAAGTTGTTTTTGAAATGGAGGGGAGTTTCTAAAGTTGTGATATCGGTCAAAAGAGAAAAACGGATTCCACTGGGCTAGCACAAGCCACTTTCTTGAGCCTAAACAGTTACTGGATTCTGGCCCATTGGTCAAATTTCTCTCTCTCTCTCTCTCTCTCTCTCACACACACACACACACACACACACACTCTCTCTCTCACACACACAGCAATAAAACCAGAAAAATGTTTTTTCAAGCCACAATGCAGTGTGGGTATGTGCAGGTGTTTGGGTGTGGGGTGTTCTGCATCCAGCCTGTGGGCTGGAGGTTCCACACCCCTGAGTTAAAGTATGAAAACCAAAGCTACTTTTAGGCAAATGTGAAATCAGTGGGATATAAGTAACTATTGTTATTAGACTTTTTTAAATAAAGCAAATTAAACTATTCAGTTTATGTTTTGGTTTTCAGAAATTAATCCAATGTTAAAAAGGTAAAGGTGTCCCCAACCAGTCGTGTCTGACTCTAGGGTGCGGTGCTCATCCCCGTTTCTAAGCCGAAGAGTCAGCTCTGTCCGAAGACGCTTCCGTGGTCATGTGGCCGGCATGACTGAATACCGAGGTGCATGGAACGCTGTTACCTTTCCCGCCGAGGCGGTACCTATTTACCTACTCTCAATTTCTTGCTTTCGAACTGCTAGGTTGGCAGAAGCTGGGACTGAAGACGGGAGCTCACTCCGTCATGCAGCACTCAGGTCTCAAACTGCTGACCTTCCAGTCTGCAGTTCAGCGTCTTAACCACTAAGCCACCGCGGTCCCATAAATCCAATGTTAATACCTATGATAAATAATTGCAAGATTATGTCCATAAGGTAGCAGGAAATAAGGGGCTGTATCCAACTGTTTCTGCAAGCGAACATCACTGGCAGAACAGATTCCCCCTGCAGCCTTCCAAATTTACTCTGGAGGGTTGGGGACCCTTTGGAGCAGATTTGGAGGGGGTGGATGGAGAGTGTATGGGGGAGGGGAAAAGGGGAAGTCCTGTTGCACAAGCAGACATTGCTTGTGCATAGCTGGATGTCACTCAATAGTAATTTTTATCATCATCAATCTATTTAATATGACAAACTCCACTCTAGCTTTAACAAATGTAACTTTACCAGTGAAGCTTTTCACTTGTAAATAGGGACCACCAACGATCCTAATGAAATAAATCATCTTGTTCTGTTTAAATGCTACTAATAATGGTTGATTCCTGCTAATTGTATACCTGTATTTGACTACATATTGTTCCTCCAAGTTGATTAGATGTTTGGTTAACAGTATAATCCTAAAGCATTCACACACAAATTCCATGGAAATGAAGGGAAATGGCAGAATAGTATGGCTGATGAATGACACCCATAAACAATGTAAACCAGACTGACCACAATCTAGACTTTTCCAAGACATTAATGTTATTTTACTGTGGAACACATGTGGAACACAAGTAGTGCTTCTCAGGAACATGGTGTTTGATTTACAAAATCTACAATCTTAAAAGTAGTTTAGGAGAACTTAAGAAGGCACTCCAAGGCTATTCCCCTCACCCCCAACAAGAACTATGAGGCCATGTTTAACAATGCCATGCCCTCAATATAGAAGTTATATATGTTCCAATTTTCCCTCAAGTACAATTGACAAAAGGATAATAATTTCAATTACTTTTAAAAGTAGATCAGTGATTATGCTGTAGCTCGTTCTAACAAATTCAATGTCTTCTATTACAATCTTATTTTCTAAAGCAACAGTCAGTTTACTAGACTATGAAGTACTATCAAGGCTGAGCATACAGTCTTCTTGGGACATATAGAAAGGAACTTATTTTGCTGTGCCACAACTTATCAGACTGATAAAATGCTACTGTGAAGTTGTGCAAGGATGCAACTGTTATAATATTTTATCAAGTTTGTGTACTATTCACCCCACGTTAACTGAGTTCACATCGTTCAGATAATGCAACTAAATATCAAGTTATATTTTATAGAAAAATTGTAATTCAATTACAGCAATTTATATTCAAACAATACTACAATACCATCAGATTAAGGATCAGTATATTGTCAGGCTAAGTGTTGCTGACAATGTCCTGGACCTTCCAATATATCTTAACCTTTTAAAATATGTTTTATTATTTGCTTGAGAAAGGGCTCCTCGGGCAGAAGAAAGGAATGGTGGAGAGGCTAAGATGAAGTTAAGTGATCAGCACTACAGGTATATCTTTCACCTGCATGCTGGTTGAGAGTATCCTCTGTGTTGCCAAATACCTCATGGAGAGGGCCGTGGATTAGTGGTAGAGCACATGCTTTGCATGCAGAGGGTCCCACGTTCGATCCCCAGCATCTCCAGGTAGGGCTGGAAAGAATTTTGCATGAAACCCTGGAGAGCATCTGTCAGTCAGTGTTGACAATACTGGGCTAGACTGACCAATGGTCTGACTCGATATAAAGCAGTTTCCTAACCCCATCACAGCATCTTCAAAGATTCTGGGATGCAACTTGGTAATTCCACAGCACCACTGGTGCTGATCACCCAACCTCATCTTAGCCTATGCACTATTCCTATCTTCTGCCTGAGCAAATAAAAAATATATATTAAATGGTTAAGAGATGCTGGAAAGTTCAAGGCACTGTCAGCAACACACAGCCAGTCAATATACAATGACTAAAGTATATCACATTCCATCTCTTCTACACCATTCAAACCCTAGTACTGTCATCCTAACAGAGATCACTAAGGCACAATCCTATACATGTTTAGACAGAAAAAACTCCTAAAACTCCTAATGTTCCTGAGACTTTTTTCTGTCTATGCATGCATAAGATTGCACCCTTAATTGCTACATATATTTCCATATGAATAGTTATGAAGAAAAAAAAACTACTTTCTTTGTACATGATGCTCACATGTGTCCTATGTTAGAAGGGGCATTTCATTCTGTGTTGCAGAGATGGTGGCATATGCTATCCATGTGTTCTGTAAATATTAAAAATAAATCTAAATCATAGAAATCTGTTGCCTGATCTAGCAATTAAAATGTACCACCAGTTAATTTTTTAAGAGCGCAGTCCTACGGCAATGCCCGTAAGCTGCTGAACTCGGGAGGCTTACGGGCATCCTATGCAGAACAGGAGTGGCAAAGGCAATCTTCACCTCCACATTCCACCTGCTCTGTGTTTTGGCTAGACAGGCTTTTTCGCCCATCTAGCTGAGGTGCGTCAGAGCAGGAGGAAAGGAGGCTGGGGAGGCCTAGGGACACACTGTATCCTGGCTTCCCCAGTCCCCTTCCCTCCCTGCCCACTGGCATGCCCCCTTTACCCCTGTCTGAGGTCACTTTTGCAACCTTGGAGAGGCATCTGGGAGGTTCTCCCTATGCTGGCTGCGAGGGGGAGGAGTGCAGATTCCTAGATCCACACTTGGAGCTGTCTTGGACTTCAGATCCAGGATTCCAAATTATCCTATGGCCCCCCAGACTCTGTCTAGGGGCCATAGGATTGTTCCCTAAATGAATTAATACAGCTGATTAGAGTGTTGGAGAATCCTCCAAAGTTAAATCATTATTTTCAGGTTATGGAGGCCTATTATTTGCACCTTCAACATTATGGGAAATCTAGCACTAGTAGTAGCAAAAGAAAATGTGAAAACATACTACAAAGCTAGCAAAAGGCTTTGCAACAACAGGATGGCATACCTGACAAGATTAGTATTTTTAATTAATTTCACTGATTAATTTTCAAAAGTACCAAAAATTATCTCTTGAAAATAGAAGCACATAAGGTGCAGAGTTCCAGACACTGCAACTGAAGGAAGACTACAACATTTAAGACAGTTCCTTCTGCTCTACTTTTTAAATAACTGTCTCTTTATGTCTGATCATGTTAGTTTACCTTGATCATCAATTCTTTAGAGATGTTTGCATGCATCATACAAGGGCATGAACCCTAAGGTTAACTTAAGGAAAGTTTCCTGTCTCCTACTTCCCCCTGCAGCCTCTGCAACCCTGGAAAAAGTCTCTGGCGGGGGGGGGGGGGAGGTTCCCCCTGAACGATGTGAGATGGGGTGTGTGGGATCAGATGGGGGAAAAGAGAATGGGAAATGTGCCTTAAGTGAATTTCCTTAAGTTCACTTATCTTAGAATCCAAGCCAATGTCTTCTATTTAACTCTGCTGAAGTTCTGCAGAAGTTTAGCCTTAATTACAAAGTTAGTTATCTTGTAATTAGAAAACTATGTAGGTCACTTGATGTGTTTATCATCTCTATCCCATGTTTCACTGTAACTATAGGCTGGCATTATAGCAAAGTATTTCATGAGTTCAGTAATCTTAGGCCTCCTGCTTCATTCATGCATAAACTATGGGAGGAATCTCAACGTACCAAGAATTCACACACACACACACACACACACTCCTTGTTTATACTATGTGAGCTTCATATCACATCTAGATGGGTTTTAAATCATACTTCTAATTTCTAGTCCATGCCCTTCAGCTGGAGACCAGAGTAAACACAAAGCTATATCTATTTTGTCTTGCTGAGAGGCAATGAATTGTAGGCTAAGGATGCAATCCTATACCCACTTACCTTGAATAAGCCTTACTGAACTCAGTGGGATTTACTTCAGAGTAGACATGTGATGTATAGGACTCTGAAGGAGTACGAGCTGGAAGATCACCATTTCAAATTCCACCTTTGCCAAATTCTACTAGGTACCTTTAGGGGTGCCACCACTCTTTAAGCCTCCCTGTCCTCTTCCCAGAAATATGTAGGTAATACTGACCAACTTTACAAGGCATTTGTAAGAATTACTGATATAGTTCATCCAAAGTACTTGGAACATTTGAAGAGCTGTACATAAATGCTAGGTATTATAATCCTTACATGTGGGTAGACAGCAGCGATTTCGTTATCTGTGAGGCTCAACAGGGAAAGGTTTAAGAATCTATTCTATTACATCTCTAATTATACCAGCAAATATATCTTAAAAACAAAAGTCTATAAACCAGAGAAGACACTTACTGATTCCTAATCAGAGTTGGAAATAACCCAGGCAACTGGCTGCTCAACCCCCTAGAAATCTGAAATATTTCTTGAGCCTGTTTCAAGTCTGTCATCTAAGCATTTGATGATGTTTCCCAAAAATGTCAGGCTAGTACTTTGTTTTAAAAAAAAAATCTATTATTTTTTTCAATACTTGTAGTTTGAAAGTATCCAAGTATAAACACAGTTCCATGCAATTCCCCCCCCCCCCCGTGCCAACCAAAACCATTCTTGTGGCTGGCAAACCAGTAAAAACAATGTAAACTCACACTGGGTTGAGCATGATGAAACTGAATCCCACAACAAAGCAAGTTGGCAGTAGCATGGGCAGGTCCCCCTGTTCTGCAACAAGGCCATGAGAGGCCAGGTCCCTGCATAACCCTAAGGTAAATTGTGTAACAGAAGGCAGGGACCTAACAGAAGCAGATGAGATTAAGAAGAGGTGGAAAGAATACACAGAAGAACTATACAGGAAAGATCTGAATGTCCCTGATAGCCATAATAGTGTGGTCACTGAACTTGAGCCGGACATCCTAGAGAGTGAAGTCAAGTGGGCCTTAGGAAGCATTAGTAACAACAAAGCTAGCGGAGATGACAGTATTCCAGCCGAGCTATTTAAAATCCTAAAAGATGATGCTGTTCAAGTGCTGCATTCAATATGCCAACAAATCTGGAACACTCAACAGTGGCCACAAGACTGGAAAAGGTCAGTTTACATTCCAATTCCAAAGAAGGGCAACGCCAAAGAGTGTTCAAACTACTGCACAATTGCGCTCATTTCACATGCCAGCAAGGTGATGCTCAAAATCCTACAAGCTAGGCTTCAGCAGTATGCGAACCGAGAACTACCGGAAGTACAAGCTGGGTTTAGAAGAGGCAGAGGAACTAGAGATCAAATCGCCAACATTCGCTTCATCATGGAGAAAGCAAGAGAATTCCAGAAAAACGTCTATTTCTGCTTCATTGACTACGCTAAAGCCTTTGATTGTGTGGATCACAACAAACTGTGGCAAATTCTTAAAGTGATGGGAGTACCAGACCACCTTACCTGTCTCCTGAGAAACCTGTACGAGGGTCAAGAAGCAACAGTCAGAACCAGACATGGAACAACCGACTGGTTCAAAATTGGGAAAGGAGTACGACAAGGCTGCATATTGTCACCCTGCTTATTTAACTTATATGCAGAGTACATCATGAGAAATGCCGGGTTGGATGAATCAGAGGTCGGAATTAAGATTGCTGGGAGAATTATCAACAACCTCCGATATGCAGACGATACCACCCTAATGGCAGAAAGTGAAGAGGATCTCAAGAGCCTCTTGTTGAGGGTGAAAGTGGAGAGTGCAAAAGCTGGTTTGAAACTCAACATTAAAAAAACTCAGATCATGGCATCTGGCCCCATTACTTCCTGGCATATAGAAGGGGAAGAAATGGAAGCAGTGACAGATTTTACTTTCTTGGGCTCCAAGATCACCACAGACGGTGACTGTAGCCATGAAATTAAAAGACGCTTGCTCCTTGGGAGGAAAGCTATGGCCAACCTAGACAGCATAGTAAGAAGCAGAGACATCACCTTGCCGACAAAGGTCCATCTAATCAAAGCTATGGTTTTCCCAGTCGTAATGTATGGCTGTGAGAGCTGGACAATAAGGAAGGCTGAGCGCCGAAGAATTGATGCTTTCGAACTGTGGTGCTGGAGAAGACTCTTACGAGTCCCCTGGACTGCAAGGAGGTCAAATCAGTCCATCCTAAAGGAAATCAACCCTGAGTGCTCATTGGAAGGACAGATAATGAAGCTGAAGCTCCAATATTCTGGCCACCTAATGCGAAGAGAAAACTCCCTGGAAAAGACCCTGATGCTGGGAAAGACTGAAGGCAAAAGGAGAAGGGGACGGCAGAGGATGAGATGGCTAGATAGCATCACGGATGCAATGAATATGAACTTGAGCATGCTCCGGGAGAGAGCAGAGGACAGGAAGACCTGGCGTGCTATGGTCCATGGGGTCACGAAGAGTCGGACACGACTGAACGACTGAACAACAACAACAAAATTGTATAACACTTCTCAAAGTGAACAAACAAGTTACCCAAAGCTTTTCCTCTTCCTTGCCTCTGTGCTCTCAGAACGTTTCCCCAAAATTCATTGTCCAGGCAGTTATTCCGAAGAAATATTTGTTATGGCTGAGTTCTATATGCTAGCACCGATACCTACAAATGAACTTCTGAGCTTTTCTTCAAGCATGAGTGGTGTGCTTGGGTGGAATCAATGTGGTACTTTAAAATATTATGAAGTAAGCAACAGGGAAAAGATCAGGATCCCATTGCTGATTATTTTAAAAATACACGCATCAAATATATGAATTTTATATCTGTAATGGTGTTTTTTTATCTGACTATGTTAATAAATAGAAAAGTACCTAGATTTACAAAACACATTTTCTACACGCACTCCATATTTGACAAAAGGTTTTCATATTTGCATGTGGATATTCATACCTGTGTACAAATGGTAAAGTGAAATTTGACCGACTGCATGAGTTTTGTTCACACCTGGAGTCTTGATTTCCTTTCCACACTTCAAATATGGCATTTTTCTCCAGCATAGGCTAGTGATCTGAGCATTTCAGTTTTCTCCTGTGTCTTGACACTTTTACTTATGTTGGAGCTTAATTCTGGAAGGTTTCTATATTCTGCTTAAAAATACACTGCTGTCTACACAGCATAGGTTAGTCTACTGGGGGATACTAATAATTAGATCAGCCTTCCCTAACCTGAGGCCTGCCAGATGTGTTAGACTGCAATTCCCATAATTCACAGGACTGTATAGCCTTTTAGTTCCTTCTTTGATGGCACATTCAGGACTGCTTACAACATGACTGCTAACCAACTTTCTTACCACTATATTTACAATCAGAGGAGCTGAAGAAAGGTTAATAGACAGCCTTTTCTTTCCCCTCTTTGTAATAAATGCTTATGAATGAAATGGAGATTCTAATTCACCTAAGTGCTTATGAATGAATACCAAATCCATTTACTCTGGATGTATTAATTCACAATACAAGTATGCATTCTTGTGTATGCAGTGCAACTTGGGCACGCTGAATCCACTTCCTCACTTAGTACTCCACCTTAACCAATCCTCGGGATTATTTGGGATCTTTATAAACAAAAACAAAACGAACAAAAACTTGGGACAAAACCATACATATGTCAGACTGGGGTTTGTGTATTTTTGAGGCACCCTTTTTTCTTGCCTCGATTTTAGAGGTGTTTTTTTAAAGGCTCAACACAAGCGAAGCATGCACACGATACCAGCAGCAAGCACCCGCATACATATCGCTCCCCCCGCAACTAATTTTACTGAAGTAAAGCCCAGTGTGAGCGGGGTGGGTATTGGAGCATCAGGTCGCCCTCTCTCACACTTCTTTCCCCAGGCCCTGCTTCGACTAAAGGAATCTTCTGCCTAAAGTCATCCCAATTCCCCATGACAATCCGCCCCGCTTGAACCCATACTCGCCCCCAGCTCCAAATACCCCCGGTATCCATGCTGCTATCCCAGCCTACCACCACCACCCCCCGTTCGGCTCACCTGGTACCCCCGACATTGAGCTGAATTATCTCCCCGCTGCCTGCACCAGCAAAGCCCGCGCCGTTCCCCGCCATCTTCCCCAGCAGCAACTCTTGGTCCGAGCACCGCCTGTCGCCGCCGCCGCCGCCGCCCCCAGCCGCCACCCCGGAGCCGAGGGAGGGGGAAGGCGGCGGCGGCGGCGGCGGGCCCGAGGGAGCGACAGGGGCGTCCAGCGAGGCCGCGTCGGCCGCCACAACAGGCACTAGCCGCGCCGAGGGAAGGGCTGCCAGGTCGGGGCGCGGGAAGGGAAGGGCAGCCGGGGCGTCGTCGTTCTCTGCCTAGCCAGGCGGCCGAGGAAGGCCGCGCCGCCAGAGCCACTACCGCGGCCTCCGACCCGCTTCCCGGCCTCAAACGTCGCCGCTCTCTACGGCGAAAAAAGCCATAGCAACGCGCGGCACCTGGAGGAGGGCACTCCGCGAGGGACAAAATACCGACGGCGGCTGCTCCTTCGCGCGGGAGAACAAGCGGAGAGGAACGTTGGGAGGAGCCGAGCAGGTGACGCCTCCTGAGCCGCCCGCCCCCGCCCCCGCGTTCTGGAAGCGGCCGAAGAGCCCAGCGCTGAGGTGCTTGCTTGCGTGCGAGTGTACGCGCGGAGCTTTCAGAGCTCGGCCACGCGCACGGCTACCCAGGAGCAAGCCCCGCTGAGTTCCGTGGAATGTACTCCCAAGTAAAGCTCCCTTCACGTGTTACTCGCCCGAGTAGTCCAAGAGCCCTTGTCAAAATATTTACCTCATAAGGTACAAAAACCTTACAAAAGTTGTGGCGTCTCCAGAACTGCCCGTCTTATGAGCAGCTGCTTTGGTGCTTAGGAGGTGGCAGCCCACCCCCCTTTTCCCGACTAATAGTTACGCCGTAAGGATGCAACAAGCAGCATCTGTTGGGGAATAGTGTATATAGAATCATAAAAAGGTAAAAGGTAAAGGTGTCCCCAGCCAGTCGTGTCCGACTCTAGGGTGCGGCGCTCATCTCCATTTCTAAGCCGAAGAGCCAGCGCTGTCCGAAGACGCTTCCGTGGTCATGTGGCCGGCATGACTGAACACCGAGGTGCACGGAACGCCGTTACCTTTCCCGCCGAGGCGGTACCTATTTATCTACTTGCAATTTCTTGCTTTCGAACTGCTAGGTTGGCAGGAGCTGGGACTGAAGACGGGAGCTGGAAGGGTCCCACAAGACCATCCAGTCCAACCCCCTGCTCAATGCAGGAATCCAAGTCAGAGCATCCCTGACAGATGGCTGTCCAGCCTCGTCTTGAACGCCTCCAGTGTGGGAGAGCCCACCGCCACCCTAGGGTTCCATTGTCGTATTTGTTGTTGTTCAGTCGTTAAGCCGTGTCCGACTCTTCGTGACCCCATGGACCATAGCACGCCAGGCCTTCCTGTCCTCTGCTCTCTCCCGGAGCGTGCTCAAGTTCATATCCATTGCATTGGTGATGCTATCTAGCCATTTCATCCTCTGCCGTCCCCTTCTCCTTTTGCCTTCAATCCTTCCCAGGATCAGGGTCTTTTCCAGTGAGTTTTCTCTTCACATTAGGTGGCCAAAATATTAGGCTGACCATATTTTCTTGAGACAAAAACAGGGGTTATGTAATATTCCACATTCATGAAAAAGTAAGACGATAACAAAAGTTTTATATGCACAAGCCGGTATATGCTAATGTCCCACCGGAGAGTTCCACTGTAATAAAAAAATAGCTAACGGCCTGTTGAACCGAAATATGAGTCTGAAAAGTCCGAATAAAACTGAATGTAGGGTAGAAAGAATCTCTATGGGCGGAATGATGGTAGAAATAACAGTAAGACTCACCCTCCTGGCTCCCACACGCTGAACGGAGTTTAGAGACCACCTCTTGAATTCCCCGCCACTGCAGACAAACCAGGGGGCGGCGTCTGATCATTGCCAGCTCAAGAAGCCTGGCCCTGGCTGGATAAAGTAAACAGAACTTCCTCTTTCGTCACACTGGTAGTTTTACTGCACGCATTGATTAGCACAGAGCCTTATGAGAAACGCGTTCAGTTTTTTACAAAAAATTAAAAATGGGACAAAATTTACAGTTATATTAAAACCACGGGACGGTCAGGAAATATGAAAAAAACGGTACTGTCCTGTTTAAAACGGTACGTATGGTCAGCCTATTAATTCACGACTGTCCAATCTGACTGACTTTCTTGGGGCATATCCCCTTTCTGACCCTGACAAAAAAGGGGGCTGGTAGTTACATCATAAGGTACGTGGCTGAAACTGGTACCAGTTGGTAGAGATCACCTTCTGCATCTTAAAATATCCAGTCTGACTGCTTTGTGTCGGACCAACTCCAAATCAGACCATTTAATATGATCAGAGTCATAACTATTTCCACTGAACTGAGGAATTGATGTCACAGCTCCAGAACTATATTGGTACTTCTATTTTTTGGCCTTACTGTGGAAAGGAAACAATCATAGGTAAATAAAACTTGATTAAAACAATAATAAAAGGCATAAATTAAAAACAATAAAAACCACAGCAACAGAATAAAAACTGTACTGAACCTAACAGACCCACTTATACCTGCTTGAAGACCTGCCTGAATAAAAACATCTTTGCCTGCAGGCAAAAGGGCAACAGAAAGGCTTTCTTTACACGGCACTTTTGTCCTGCAATTGAGATTGCTCCTTCACGGAAATTTGCGGGCTCTTTATATGACGCCATGAACCTCCAAGATGTCTCCTGCACTAAATGCCCTTTGTTCTGAATAGATTGCAACAGCACAAGAGGCGACTTTACACATGGACATCACCAGATGGTCAATATCGAAAGCAGATTGATTATGTACTTTGCAGCCAAAGATGGAGAAGCTCTATACAATCAGTAAAAACAAGACCTGGAGCTGACTGTGGCTCAGATCATGAGCTTCTTGTTGCAAAATTTCGGCTTAAATTGAAGAACGTAGGGAAAACCACTAAACCATTCAGGTATGACCTAAATCATATCCCTTATGAATACACAGTGGAGGTGAGGAATAGATTTCAGGGATTAGACCTGATAGACAGAGTGCCTGAGGAACTATGGACGGAGGTCCGTAACATTGTTCAGGAGGCAGCAACTCAATCCATCCCAAAGATAAAGAAATGCAAGAAAGCAAAGTGGCTGTCTGATGAGGCTTTAGAAGTAGCTGAGGAAAGAAGGGAAGCGAAAAGCAAGGGAGAAAGGGGAAGATATATCCAACTGAATGCAGAGTTCCAGAGAATAGCAATGAGAGACAAGAAGGCCTTCTTAAATGAACAATGCAAAGAATCGAGGCAAACAATAGAATGGGAAAGACTAGAGATCTTTTCAAGAAAATCGGAGATCTCAAGGGAACATTTTGTGCAAAGTCAGGCAACGGACAAAGAAGGTGGGGACGTAACAGAAGCAGATGAGATTAAGAAGAGGTGGAAAGAATACACAGAAGAACTATATAGGAAAGATCTGAATGTCCCTGATAGCCAGGATAGTGCGGTCACTGAACTTCAGCCAGACATCCTAGAGAGTGAAGTCAAGTGGGCCTTCGGAAGCATTAGTAACAACAAAGCTAGTGGAGATGACAGTATTCCAGCCGAGCTATTTAAGATCCTAAAAGATGATGCTGTTCAAGTGCTGCACTCAATATGCCAACAAATTTGAAACACTCAACAGTGGCCACAAGACTGGAAAAGGTCAGTTTACATTCCAATTCCAAAGAAGGGCAATGCCAAAGAGTGTTCAGACTACCGTACAATTGCGCTCATTTCACATGCCAGCAAGGTGATGCTCAAAATCCTACAAGCTAGGCTTCAGCAGTATGTGAACCGAGAACTACTGGAAGTACAAGCTGTGTTCCAAAGAGGCAGAGGAACTAGAGATCAAATCGCCAACATTCGCTGGATCATGGAGAAAGCAAGAGAATTCCAGAAAAGTGTTTATTTCTGCTTCATTGACTACGCTAAAGCCTTTGACTGTGTGGATCACAACAAACTGTGGCAAATTCTTAAAGAGATGGGGGTACCAGACCACCTTACCTGTCTCCTGCGAAACCTGTACGAGGGTCAAGAAGCAACAGTAAGAACCAGACATGGAACAACCGAGTGGTTCAAAATTGGGAAAGGAGTATGGCAAGGCTGCATATTGTCACCCTACTTATTTAACTTATATGCAGAGTACATCATGAGAAACGCTGGGTTGGATGAATCACAGGTCGGAGTTAAGATTGCCGGGAGAATTATCAACAACCTCCGATACGCAGACGATACCACCCTAATGGCAGATAGCGAAGAGGATCTCAAGAGCCTCTTGTTGAGGGTGAAAGTGGAGAGTGCAAAAGCTGGTTTGAAACTCAACATTAAAAAAACGAAGATCATGGCATCTGGCCCCATCACTTCCTGGCATATAGAAGGTGAAGAAATGGAAGCAGTGACAGATTTTATTTTCTTGGGCTCCAAGATCACCGCAGACGGTGACTGTAGCCATGAAATTAAAAGACGCTTACCCCTTGGAAGGAAAGCTATGGCAAACCTAGACAGCATAATAAGAAGCAGAGACATCACCTTGCCGACAAAGGTCCGTCTAATCAAAGCTATGGTTTTCCCAGTAGTAACGTATGGCTGTGAGAGCTGGACTATAAGGAAGGCTGAGCGCTGAAGAATTGATGCTTTCGAACTGTGATGCTGGAGAAGACTCTTACGAGTCCCCTGGACTGCAAGGAGGTCAAATCAGTCCATCCTAAAGGAAATCAACCCTGAGTGCTCATTGGAAGGACAGATACTGAAGCTGAAGCTCAAATATTTTGGCCACCAAATGCGAAGAGAAAAGTCACTGGCAAAGTCCCTGATGCTGGGAAGGATTGAAGGCAAAAGGAGAAGGGGATGGCAGAGGATGAGATGGCTAGATAGCATAACCGATGCAATGAATATGAACTTGAGCACACTCTGGGAGAGGGAGGAGGACAGGAAGGCCTGGCGTGCTATGGTCCATGGGGTCATGAAGAGTCAGACATGACTTAACGACTGAACAACAATGAGCTATCAATTTACCTCGTTGTGTTCCACTTGAGTTCCCTCAGTGAAAAGAGGAAAAGCAGCAAGAGGAGCAAGATGAATGAAAGATAATGGGAGACTCAGATATGGGGAGAAGGAGGGGGAAAGGGGAGGGGAAAAGGAAGCAGGTGAAAAAGGGAGTTGTTGTGATCCTGCATTTAAAATGAAAGCAGAAAGCCCTGTTTTAAATGCAGGATTTTAGGCTGATGTTTTTGTTGTTTATTCGTTCAGTCGCTTCCGACTCTTCGTGACTTCATGGACCAGCCTACGCCAGAGCTTCCTGTCAGCCGTCGCCACCCCCAGCTCCCCCAAGGTCGAGTCCATCACCTCCAGAATATCAGCCATCCATCTTGCCCTTGGTCGGCCCCTCTTCCTTTTGCCTTCCACTTTCCCTAGCATCAGCATCTTCTCCAGGGTATCCTGTCTTCTCATGATGTGGCCAAAGTACTTCAGTTTTGCCTTTAATATCCTTCCCTCAAGTGAGCAGTCTGGCTTTATTTCCTGGAGTATGGACTGGTTTGACCTTCTTGCAGTCCAAAGCACTCTCAGAATTTTCCTCCAGCACCACAGTTCAAAAGCATCTATCTTCCTTCGCTCAGCCTTCCTTATGGTCCAGCTCTCGCAGCCATAGGTTACAAACGTCCAAAGACAGCAAACCTAGCCTCCCACAGCAGGGAGGTCAACAGCCTGAGAGCAGCGAGAAGGCCCTCTCTCATGTTGCCCCCAAACACATCTGTGAAGGAAGTGGTACCAAAAGAAGGTCCTCTCCCAAACATCTTAAAACCTGGGCAGGCTCATATGGGAGGAAGAGGTCTTTCAGGTAGACCGCCTTGTACATTTCAGTCTTACACCCAAGTAGTGACATTTAGGGCGCAATCCTATGGGGATAGGTGGCTGTCTCTGAACTTGGAGGTGACTGCCTATCCAATGCAGGGCAGGAGACGCACAGAGGATCATTCTCTCCACGCTTCTCCTGCCCTGCATTTGTGGGTAGACAGACGATTTTGGCTGAGGCAGAGTGGGGGAGGAGGCTGCCGGGCATTTCCATCTTCCTCACCCTGGAACGCCCCCAGAACACCCCGTTTTCTCCGCTCTGCGCTCCTCTTCCAACCATGGAGGTCGGGGCCATTCCGCGCTGCCTGTGAGGCAGTGTGGAAGGGGGGGAAGGTTGGTTCTCCGGGAACTGACCTCGGACCGTGGGCTCTGAGGTTGGTTCCCGGAAACCTACATATCCTATGGCCATCTAGCCACTGACTAGCGGCCATAGGATCGCTCCCTTCAACATTAAATGTTGAATGTGTGACTTTATTCTGCCGAAGGCTAGGCTGCTATCTGTCTAGCAGAGCTGACTCATAAACTAGCACTCTAATCAAAACGTAAGGGAGCCAAGTATGCTGGAATTATTTAATCAAGGCAGAGGAATGCTCTCATGAGGTGCTCGGGGAGCAACAGAGATGACATCAGAGCTCTTGCAGAAAATGGAGTCTTATTGAGAAAGTATAGCGAAATGGCAGTTGAACTGTGGAGTGCCGAAAGCTTTCCAGGAATGGAGAGAAGAAGGAGGGGTTGGGTGAGAGGAACAGCTGTGCACTGTGACTTTGGTTTCAAAGGAGCAAGAGGGCAACCGCAGTTCAAGAAGCAATTGAAGAGTAGAAAAGTTAAAGATGTTGATAGATATACTTATCCTTCCTTTATGCTCTGTTCAAGCATACTAGGATGGTGCAGGCATGAAAGGCATGACGGAAATCCAAGACGGTAAAAAGCAGAGGCCTTCCTCATCTATGGCAAGCCTTTATTGTGTAGGGTCCACCAAAAGTGGGGTGAAAGAGTAGGCACCCAGCCGGGGGTTCCGACAGCTAATCAGGCAAAGGGTCTTCCAGCAAAGCTAATGAAAACACACACAAAGGACTATAAGGAGTGGGAAGAGTGAACTCTGGAGGGGCAGAGGAATTCAGGAAATTTTGGTATTCTAGGGTAGTTATTGACCTGGGTGGAAAAAGACTCACAACAGTGTGGGGTGGTCCTAGAAGGGTGAATTCTGGGAGAACCTGGAATAAACTATTGTTTAACAAAACAAAGGCATCTGGACTTGTAATGGGGTTTATAGTACTTCTTGGAAAAGGCATTGCCAATTGGTAGTGTGGTACAGTGAGGCTTTGATTACTGATTGATTGATTGATTGATTGATTGATTTGATTTGTGCCCCACCTTTCTACCAAGAAAAATGTCACTCCAGGCAGCTGCTTAGGCACAGAGAAAGTAGGGAACTAATGATTTTGGGGTGTCCCACTCCATCTGGATAGATACTGGGACTACTCTCTTGTCCATGTCAATAGATGATTTTGGCAGGAAACTTTCAAAACTGATTACCCTAGTAGGCTAGGTCTCCTTTCAAAGCAAAATGGAACAAGCTGCCCTGGGCTCCTCGCAAAGAAAGGTGGGATATAATTAAATAAATGAATGAAATAAATTTTGAGCTAAGACACTGAATTGGCAGGGACATGAATTGGCAGTGGATCTTTGTTTTCCAGCACACCGGGCTAAACAAGCAACATCAACAAACGACAAGAGTAGCATAGCCTTGTTTTAAGATAAGTAGAAAAAAAGAGTACAGGAGAAAGTGAAGGGAATGAGAAAGCCACAGTAAAAAGTTGACAGTGGGCCTCGTGTTGCAGATTGTGATGAAAGGTGGATCCTAGGTCTGGAAAAATTGAAGATACTATAGAATCCATAGATAAAGAATAGAATCCATTCTTTATTGTTAAGCACTCCACACTTGCCTGTCTGGTGAGACATCAAGGAGCAGCACTAAGGGCGCAATCCTATCCAGATAGGCGGCCGCCTCCGAACTCAGAGGCGACTGCCTATCCAAAGCAGGGCAGGAGAAGCACGGGGGGGATCATTCCCTCCACACTTCTCCTGCCCTGCATTTTCAGCTAGACAGCCAATTGCAGCTGTCTAGCCACCAGAGAACAGAACGGGGAAGGAAGCTGCCGTACAACACATTGGATGTGTCGTGCAGGCAGCTACGATCTCCCCGCCCCAGAACGCCCCCAGCCACACCCCTTTTCGGCCCCTCTGCACTCCTCTTGCGAGCATGGAGGATGGGGCTGTTCCACACTGCCTCCAAGGCAGCGCGGAAGTGCGGGGAGGTCGGTTCCCGGATAGCACGATATCCCATGGCCATCTAGCCGCTGTCTAGCAGCCATAGGATTGCACCCTAAAAGGTTTAGTTCCTTTGGATAGGAATAGCTCTTTATTTACAAATCTACAAGCATATCATTTGGGAGCAGATAGACTCCAAAGGCAGACAACAGCACTATTACGTATCTTGCATCAGGTTCCCAAGAATGTAGGGATGTCAGAGAATTCCACGATGGATCTCGGTGAGGCCGAATGCCAGTGCATTCGGCCCCCCGAAATCCGTCGTGGAACGAAGCCCCCGCCCCCCCAACCCATGAAAGGCGCGCGGGACGAAGTCCCCGCTGCCCCCAACCCACAAAAGGCACGCGAAACAGAGCACTTACCTGCTCCCGTCGGTGCTGCTTTGCGAATGGCGGCCGTCCTGCAGCCGCCATTCACTTCATCTTCATAGCTGTGATAGGCTACGTAAATACTTATGTAGCCTATCACGGCTAATGCAGGGACGCCATTTGCGTATGCTGGGTTTTCCCCCCCTGCTGTGATAGGCTACGTAAATATTTACGTAGCCTATCACAGCTCAATACAGGGACACAAATGGCGGTGGCTACAACAGCCGCCATTTGCGTCCCTGCAGGGCTGCCCAGCGGCTGGATGTCTGGCTGCGGGTGGCCAGAGCCGGCCGGCGGCTCCGCGGCTTGGCCACGGAGCGGAGCCGACCGGGCAGGATTCCGGGGGGGGAGGACCAGATCACCTCCCCCACCGTCGAGGATTCCGGGGGGAGGGACGGAGCGCCAGGTAGGTGTTTTGTACATCCCTACAAGAATGTTTGTTTTGGCAAACTCCAACTAAACACTTTCTGTGTCCAAATTCAAACGTCAAAAACTCCATCTAATTGTCTCTTTGTCCCTATCTCTCAAACTCGGAAGGGTATTATATCCTCAAGACTGGAAAGTAGCTGCTTCCAGATGAGGCTTTTATTGCATCATGGCCCTGCCCCATTTGCAGAATTTTATGGGTAGTCCAGATGGCCACCCATAAAATTGTACTTCCACTTGTAACCCTCCTGTGTTTTTCTACTGCTTCTTCCGTCTTTTTTCTTACTGCAGAAAATCTGTTTAGAGAGAGAAATGGAATTGCTGCACAATGCCTTGTGATTGGTATTGCTAGGAGCCCTTTGCCTGGAGGGATCCCAGATTCTAGACTTCAAGGGCATGGTGAGGGGCTACCAGGAAGAGGCCCTCCTCTGTAGTGGTGCCCCATCTATGGAACTTCTGCCCCATATCTATTCATCAGGCTTCTACGTTTCTAGCATTTAGGCAACTGGTAAAAAGTGTTCTTTTTGCCAGGGCATTTAGTGGAAACTGATTATATATGGCCAAGAGCATATGCTATCTATTTATCATCTGCCTGTGAGTGCTCTTTCATGTGCACAGATCCTGATTTACCGTGGCACCTTATTAATGTAAATGTCTCTGATAATTAAACTATTTTCACTCAGTGGCACAAACATAGTGTCTAGAGCTGCCATCTCTTACAGTACAGACTCCTTACACCAGAGATGTTTAAATATCCCAAAACAGCAGGACATAAGGAAGCTGTAACTGCTCCCTCACATTCTCTCCCCAGTCCTATCATCCAGAGCTGGCCCTGCCATTAGGCCAAGTGAGGCAACTGCCCCAGGCAGCTGATGGTGGGCAGCAGCAGTGGCAGACCCCAGCCATTCCTTCTGGCCATTCCTGTCTCTTGGAGGACAGAGCTGTGTATGTGTCACTTAGCCAGCTGCTCTCAGGGCCCCATCTATATGGCACTGCTTTGACCTCCCCACCCTATCGCAACTGCGCAGCAATGCTGCTTCGATTCGGCATTCCCTGCGATACTCTCGCAATGTACTGTGCCCTTCCCTAAGAGACTCGCTGTGCCCTCTCTTTTTTGCCATTATACTGAAATGCGCAGCTGTGCAGTCCCATGAGTGCGGGGGCGCAACACTTCAGTAGCTCTTTTATATTTGAGGGGTTCCGCTGTGTCTTTCTGACTCTGTTTTAGGTAAAAAGTGGGTGTTCTGCGCTCCTTCACTTCCATGCCATCTGTTTGTCAGTTCCCCAGCCTGAGACTCCCGTGATGGTTCGCACTCACAGGCATGAGTGCTATGTGCCTGGCCATCACTCCAAAATGGTGCCCAGACCAATGTTGTTCCCCCCCCCCAGATCCTCCCCAGCCTTGGGCACTGAGTCCAAGAGCAACCATTGCGAAGATACAAAGCTGCAAAAATGTGCGAAAGTGTAATTAAATAAATGAAAATGCTCCTCTGTGCCTCTGTAACTGTGCAGCTGCGAAGGAATGGGGGAGCAGAGGGGCATGTCAGAGAGACACAGGCACTATGCATGCCTACAACACACCCACTGTAAGATGCGAAGTCAGTTCAGGAAAGGAACAGACGGCCCGCAACCACGGAGAACCCGCAGCAAACCCCAAAATTGCAGTAATACGACTCCTTGGAACTCCACATTTCCGGGCGAAAACCACAGATGGCTGCGAAGCTGCGACTGCATCAACTGTCCCGAGGGACCTTGCCTCGCACCTGCCCCAGAGTAAAAGCTCAGTGTAGATGGGGCCCAGGTGTGTTGGGGGATGATCTCCCATTGCCAATGTTGAAGTAAGATTCAGCAGCCAGTCTAAACTGCTTCTATTGGCATGGAGAGAAACATCTTGTCATTTGCCTCAAGCAGCAAAATGTCTTGGGCTGTCGTCTATGCCATTCAACTATGGAACACCTGGAGACTTTGTATCAAACTACACATTACCTTAATTACGTAATGTGTAGCTGACCCCTCTTTTGCTTTCTCACTCGTAAGTGTACGTGGCCCCTGATTCAGATTGGGACCAGCTATTTGCTTCCCAAAATCCCCCCCCCCCGACATTTTGTTGTTGTTTATTCGTTCAGTCGCTTCCGACTCTTCGTGACTTCATGGACTAGCCCAAGCCAGAACTTCCTGTCGGCCGTTGCCACCCCCAGCTCCCCCAAGGTCGAGTCCGTCACCTCCAGAATATCAGCCATCCATCTTGCCCTTGGTCGGCCCCTCTTCCTTTTGCCTTCCACTTTCCCTAGCATCAGCATCTTCTCCAGGGTATCCTGTCTTCTCATGATGTGGCCAAAGTACTTCAGTTTTGCCTTTAATATCATTCCCTCAAGTGAGCAGTCTGGCTTTATTTCCTGGAGTATGGACTGGTTTGATCTCCTTGCAGTCCAAGGCACTCTCAGAATTTTCCTCCAGCACCACAGTTCAAAAGCATCTATCTTCCTTCGCTCAGCCTTCCTTATGGTCCAGCTCTCGCAGCCATAAAAGGTGTCCCCAACCAGTCGTGTCTGACTCTAGGGTGTGGTGCTCATCTCCATTTCTAAGCCAAATACCATTGCTTGAACTATGCTGACCTTTGTTGTCAGTGTGATGTCTCTGCTCTTCACTATTTTATCAAGATTTGTTATTGCTGTCCTCCCAAGAAGTAAACGTCTTCTGATTTCCTGGCTGCAGTCAGCGTCTGCAGTAATCTTTGTGCCTAGAAAGACAAAGCCTGTCACTGCCTCCACGTTTTCTCCCTCTATTTGCCAGTTATCAATCAAGCTGGTTGCCATAATCTTGGTTTTTTTGAGGTTTAACTGCAACCCAGCTTTTGCACTTTCTTCTTTCACCCTCGTCATGAGGTTCCTCAGCTCCTCCTCGCTTTCAGCCATCAAAGTGGTATCATCTGCATATCGGAGATTGTTAATGTTTCTTCCAGTCATTTTAACTCCAGCCTTGGCTTCATCAAGCCCAGCACATCGCATGATGTGTTCTGCATACAGGTTGAATAGGTAGGGTGAGAGTATACAACCCTGCCGTACTCCTTTCCCAATCTTAAACCAGTCCGTTGTTCCATGGTCTGTTCTTACGGTTGCTACTTGGTTGTTATACAGATTCCTCAGGAGGCAGACAAGATGACTTGGTATCCCCATACCACCAAGAACTTGCCACAATTTGTTACAATCCACACAGTCAAAGGCTTTAGAATAGTCAATAAAACAGAAATAGATGTTTTTCTGAAACTCCCTGGCTTTCTCCATTATCCATTTTAGCTTTCTAAATTTTTATCTTTGCTGTTTTAAATCTGTATTTTAAACTCCTGTACTGCTGCTAGGTTTTATTGTGGTTGTATTGTTATACTGTGGTTTTAATGTTCTATATATTTTAAATTGTTTTATTGTGTGTTGTTTGGTTTTAGTTTTTGTGAACCGCCCAGAGAGCTTCGGCTATTGGGTGGTATAAATAAATAAAATAAAATAAATAAATAAATAAATAAATAAATAAATAAAATCCAGCGGATATTGGCAATTTGGTCGCTAGTTCCTCTGCCTTTTCTAAACCCAGCATGTACATCTGGCAATTCTCGTTCCATGAATTGCTGGAGTCTACCTTGCAAGATCTTGAGCATTACTTTACTGGCATGTGAAATAAGTGCCACTATTCGATAGTTTGAACATTCTTTGGTGCTTCCCTTTTTTGGTATGGGGATATAAGTTGATCTTTTCCAATCTGTTGGCCATTCTTGTGTTTTCCAAATTTATTGGCATATGGCATGCATCACCTTGACAGCATCATCTTGCAAGATTTTAAACAGTTCAGCTGGGATACCATCATCTCCTGCTGCCTTGTTATTAGCAATGCTTCTTAAGGCCCATTCCACCTCACTCTTCAGGATGTCAGACTCTAGCTCACTGACCACACCGTCAAATCTATCCCCGATATTATTATCCTTCCTATACAGATCTTCTGTATATTCTTGCCACCTTTTCTTGATCTCTTCTGCTTCTGTTAGGTCCTTGCCATCTTGGTTTTTGATCATACCCATTTTTGCTTGGAATTTACCTCCGATGTTTCTAATTTTCTGGAAGAGGTCTCTTGTCCTTCCTATTCTATTATCTTCTTCCACTTCCCGCGCATTGCTTGTTTAAAAATAATTCCTTATCTCTTCTGGCTAACCTCTGGAATTTTGCATTTAATTGGGCATCTCTCCCCCGATCACTGTTGCCTTTTGCTTTCCTTCTTTCTTGGGCTGCTTCCAGTGTCTCAGCAGACAGCCATCTTGCCTTCTTGGTTTTCTTTTTCTTTGGGACTTGTTTTGTTGCTTCCTCCTGAACAGTGTTGCGAACTTCTGTCCATAGTTCTTCCGGGACCCTATCTACTAAATCTAGTCCCTTAAATCTATTCTTCACCTCCACTGCATATTCATTAGGAATATTAGTGAGCTCATCTAACTGATCTGTGGGTCTTCCCCCCAACATACTTTGGGATTAAAAAAAGGAAAAAAGTGCTCATTGGCATCAATTCATACTTTTTGCTTTTTTAAAATTCCCCATGGGCCGGTGGGGTGGGGCGGCAAGGGTTCTGGGAAGCAAATAGCTATACTGATAGCTCTACTTACAGAAATCTTACCGTTATGAGTTGGAAGGGGTCCTGTGGGATCATCTTGACCAACCCACATCCTATAAAAAGTAGTTCTTATTTCAGCTGAGTGGATTGCCCATGATTTTTACTGAATATATTTTTATAATTTTTAATTGTATCCACTTTGTGTGGTTTTTCTCTTGCATGCCACCTTGAGAGGGTTCAAACCTTAAATGTGACTTAAAAATAATTTAAATAAAATTAACAGATGTCTCTCTCACCAGCACAATGTCCCAAACAGTGATGGGGTTACCTGTCCCTATATGCAGCAGTACATATGATAAGTATGTATATCTTATCAAAGTGGTAATACTAAGCATACTTCTTAAGAAGTAAGTCTGTTGGACACATGGGGTTCTTTCTAAGTAAACATGAATTCTCTGCTACAGGATATAGTGATGGCCACCAATTTGGATGGCTTTAAAAGGGGGTTAGACAAATTCCTAGAGGAAAAGGCTATCAATGGCTAGTAGTCTTGATGGCTATGTGCTATCTCCAGTACCAGAGACAGTGAGCCTATGTACACCTGTTGCTGGGAAACATGGGTGGGAGGGTGCTGTTGCAGTCATGTCTTGCTTGTGGGTTCCTGGTTGACAACTGGTTGGCCACTGTGTGAACAGAATGCTGGATTAGATGGACCCTTGGTCTGATCCAGCAGGGCTCTTCTTATGTTCTTATTGTTACTGTGGTTAGCCAGCAATTCCAGTAATCAGGTAGACTACTGATGAATAGTCCAGGAAAGTCAGTTGATCTTACATCAATAGACGCTAAAGGTTAGGGTATGGTCTCCCGATAGCTGGAGATTTCTCTGTGTTTTTTAGTAGGATACCCTTTCAGAGCTTGGAGAAGATCATAGCTAAGGGAAGGGGCACAGAGAGAGCAGAAAACGCTCTTTGGAGTTTTCCTTTGGCTGGTGCCTGACCATGCTGACCATTGATGCTGGCTCAGGTGGCAGAGTTAAGCATGCTTTTAAAAAAGCTTTCTTCATGTAACGTGATGTTTGACCTAAAGACACCATATGCTTCCAGCGTTCTTTCATCCAAAGGAAACTTAAACCTGGTAGCACTAGCCCTGAAATTTCTCAGTGTTTAGAAATGGCTGCATGCTTACCAACACAGATATAAAGATAGGCTATATGCTCCACGGAAATGTTATAACATTGGGGGTTGTGAGAATTAGGAATTTTCTAACCACTTTTAGAATCACCTCTTACAACCCGCTGAAGCCTCATTAAGTACAGAGCAGGAATTTTAGACCCTAAAATTTGAGCAATATCAAACCCAAGGGTGTATTGGTATGTATGTCAATTTCGCTACCACCATCCAGCTTCCTTTATTGCCATGGTTTTACAGGATTGTTAAATGGCAGGGCTGGATTGAACTTTAAAATGCCATCAAGTCTCACCATTACTTTAAGTACAGGTATTGATTTAACTTAATGTTGTAAACTTTGACTAATAGGAATTCTACAATCTCCTGCAGTGACTTGTTCTATTGCTGTGCTGTTCATATGATGTAAAAAAAAAAAAAAAATTCCCCTATATACTCCTACATTTCCGTTTGCAATGAGAGCCATTATTTTTATTCTGCTTGTGACAACTGTTTTCTTGTCCTGCTATCTGGGTATGCTGTGATTTTTGTGTACAAAAGCTAGGCTTTCAAAACATTTTAACATTTCTTGGCAACTCTCAGATTACTCTCAATTACTCAGAATTTAGTAATTTCTGGGCAGCTCTCATTTACTGAGAACTCAGACTGTTGTTGTTCAGTCGTTCAGTCGTGTCCGACTCTTCGTGACCCCATGGACCATAGCACGCCAGGTCTTCCTGTCCTCCGCTCTCTCCCGGAGCGTGCTCAAGTCCATATTCATTGCATCCGTGATGCTATCTAACCATCTCATCCTCTGCCGTCCCCTTCTCCTTTTGCTTTCAATCTTTCCCAGCATCAGGGTCTTTTCTAGTGAGTTTTCACTTCGCATTAGGTGGCCAAAATATTTGAGCTTCAGCTTCAGTATCTGTCCTTCCAATAAGCAGTCAGGGTTGATTTCCTTTAGGATGGACTGATTTGACCTCCTTGCAGTCCAGGGGACTCGTAAGAGTCTTCTCCAGCACCACAGTTCGAAAGCATCAATTCTTCGGCGCTCAGCCTTCCAACTCAGATTGTACATTTCAATAAAAATAGTATGTTTCTAGTCCTCAGAGTTGCGGGGGGGGGGAGGGGGGAATGGAATATAGAGAGGAATCTGTATAAACTCTTGAAACCCAAAATGGGACTGGAGTGACTTGCAGCACAATCCTAAGTGTGTTTTCTTAGGGTGCTTCCAGATGGAAAGAGCCTAGTGATGCCCATTAGAAAGCATTGCACAACTACTCTGTCTTTTTCTCCTTAATGGATATTTTTCAGTAAGAAGTGGAAGAAGCAGTGAGAAAACATGGGAGGATTACAAGTGGAACGTGACATTCTCTGGACCCCCCTCCCAGTAAAATTCCGTGAATGAGGCAGGGCAATAGCATAATAAAACCTTCATCTGGAAACACCCATACAAAACTGCCTTTCTGGTATGCGTAGGACTATAGCCCTAAGAACTTTGGCTCACTGGATTGTGATCACACTGCTTAAAACGAAAAGCAAAATCGAGTATTGTTTTAAAATGCTCATGATTTTACTTTGCATCTCAAGGTTTTTTGAGGCCAGCCCTTGGTTTTGAAGTTTTAATTATCAGAAATCCATAAAACTTTCATGGCTTTAATCTCTACACTGCCTGTCCCTTCACATTTCCTGCTTATTAAAATATGGATGTTAATCATTTTTACACAAAGTTATGGATATTTTTGAGAAAGCAATTTCAATGGTGAAATTATGGAGTACAAAATGAGTTTTTATCTGTATAATGTTTATAGAGTGGTGGGCTTGTTTGGAAGTAGCTCATCTTTGCATAAGTTCAAATGGACCTTTTCATTTACAGGGCTGAATTCTGAAAAATGTGTTTCTGCAAATCTGCAACTGGAGTGGCTTATGAAATTAGAGATGGATGAATCTGTCAGTTTTGCTTTTTCCAGCATTTGAATTATTTAAATCTCAGGTTTTTCTCTTCCTCAATACGTATAAATTTCCCAATTTTGGTAAATTCTAACCAAAAACCAACTAGGGAAAAAAATTCTCACCCATCTATACCAGCCAAATTCAATAAGTGCAACTATTCCATGCATGGAGGTGACCATGTTATACCTGCTGGCCATATAGCTATTAAAGATGAGGAGCCTATCAGGAAAAAGGAGGTGGTAATTCTTTGTTACATTTGTTCAAAAAACCCCAACACAAATGTTAATATTGCAGCTACCTCCATGATATACTACGCTTGTTTTAAAATAGCATATAGTAATATATTGTGCGGGTTGCTGTGATATTAACATTTGCCCACTAGATGGGTGTATTGGTCTGGGATTGTAATGAATTCCATTTCCATCTTTCTGATAAAACTGCATTTTCAAAGCCTCATCCTCCCATATATTGTCATATGTTGACACATTTATGCTCTTTCCTAGTGGACCTGACACAATGAAGTACAAAACCCCAGAGCAGTAAGGGCTCATCCATCTCCTGATTCCCACAGACCCAGCTGATCTGATCACTATTAGGTAGGGATGTACGAGAAATTTGGTTCAATTTGTTTAAGACCAGAACTTGCCCTGTTTGCAGCCCCAAATGCAAATTCAGTTTTCAGGCACTGCTTGCACATTCCCAAGCTTGCAATGCTCATTCACAAAATGTGTACTTTAGAAAAATGCACACTTTACAAATGCACATTTTGGGGGAAAAAAATCCCCTATACATTAAAATATATAATTTTTATATTTGCAATGAGAGCCATTATTTTTATTCCGCTTCTGACAACTGTTTTCATGTCCTGCTATCTGGGTATGTTGTGATTTTTGTGTACAAAAGCTAGGCTTTCAAAACAGACAAAAACATAAACTACAGATTAGCATTATACAATTTCCAGGTTGCACAGGGGCCATTTTAACATTTCTGGGCAACTCTCAGATTACTTTCAATTACTGAGAACTTAGTAACTTCTGGGCAGCTCTCGTTTACTGAGAACTCAGACTGTACATTTCAATAAAAACTATATTTCTAGTCCTCAGAGTTGCAGAGGAAAAAACCTGAAATGCACATTTTCACTCTTTAATCAGGGGGTAGGGGGAGAGAGAATGCATTTGGGTGCACACTTCTAAAAAATGCACATTCAAATGCGTACTTTCAATGTTCGAACAGGGGGGTGAGGGGAGCTCAAAATCAGGAATGGGAACAAGGTGGACTGAGCTTCAAAGTGGAACTCAAAGAACTTCAATGAGTGTGAGCATCACTGATCCTTCCATCTCTACTATTAGCTGATGTTGGGAGAGTTTCCATACCAAAACTTTCATGCACAAGGTTCTAGAAAAAGGTCCAGGGCTTTATTATAATAAATTCCATTAAGGAGCACTTTAAACTGTCTCCAAAGTATGCATTAATAGAGGTATTCTAATAATAGAGACCTGGATTCCCCCCTGCTAGAACTTTCTGCTTTGCCATCATTATTCTATGACAAGTTACTAGTGGTAAAGCTGAATTGATCTTAATTTTCCTCTGCAGTGTTTTCATCAGTTTCTCAAGCCTCTTGGCTTGATCTTTCTGTAAATTACAGTAGTTCTGCCTGTTCTCCAGTCACTCAAATGGTACCTTTTAATCCCTCACAATCCACCTACGTTTCATGAAAACCTATACAAAATACTTCCAGCACTACACGCAGTCTGAAAGTAACTCTGGACTAGCTGTGGCAGGTCTCTAACTGGCCCAGAAATTTTCACGGTCAATCCAGAACCCAGAGTCAATCTTGGCTTCCCTCTCCATTGCCTCTCCAATTTTGTTGTGTACTAATAAGGAGTGTTTATCATATATCTCCAAACTAAATTGTGATATTCAGTGCTACTGGGCATTTATTAATGTTTATGGGGTCTGACAGTGCCTTAAGTATCCAGGATGTTTATTTTATTCATTGTCATATTTTTCCAGTCTGACAGTGTAATCCTATACATGTCTACTAAGTTTTATTGAGTAAGGGCCAATCTACATTGCATCTGCTAGAGCATCGAATTCAGTAGACTGGCAAGGTAAATGCCATCATATTAAAACATGATTATCCACACTCACCCTGTTTCCCCATTGCAGTATTCATTGAATGTGCAAGCACGGTTCACACTTGAGCTCTGTGCTGTTTTCCTGCTCTTAAAGATGGCAGCTCTCATTGGAGGAGCAGAAACTCTTCCTGTTTCTGCCGATACCTCGCCTACCATCCCTCTCTTCTTCTATCCCTGTGTGTGTGTGTGGGGGGGATTGCATGAGCATCCTGTTGGGGCTCAAAGGCCTGCAAGAATTTACCACCCTGCCCCCCCTTGCACACCAGTTCCCTCAGCAAGAAGAGGGGAAGAAGGCAGCGCCTCTTGTCTTCCCCCCATCATTGCTACAGCAGCAGTGGTGCGGGAGAGGCTGGTCATTTTCCGCATGTTTTCCTGGCCTTAGGGAAAATGACCAGCTTGTCCCTTGCCACCACTACTGTAGCAGGTGGGGGTGGAGGGAAGAAGGAGGCACCTATCCTCTTCTTCCCCCACCCCACCTGCTGGAGGCCAGGGCGAGAGCCTGGGGGCTGTCTGCCGATGCTCTTTTCCCTGCGCCAGCCCTTGACAGCCAGCACGAGGAAGAGGGGCAGCAGCACCCAGTGCTTGTGTTTTTTTTGGGGGGGGGGGCTGCTAGCTCCTTTGAAGCTTTGAAGCTTCGCATCTTTGAAGACCACCCTATGTTTGTCCCCTGCTCCTGAGATGATGTTAAAATTGCCCACGGACATTTTTATCGATGTTAGTCCGAGGACACTGAGGACCGTCTGCCTGAATATGTGTGTGTTTTCTGTGCAGCAAGCATGGATGGGACTGTGAAAACATTTACGCTTGCCTGGGCTTGTCCAGGCTTGCCCAGGCAGGTTTGCAGAGCAATAGGGCTGGAGAAGCTATGATTCTTCAAAGATTCACTTCTTTGAAGATTTGAAGATCTGAAGCTTTGAAGCTTTGAAGATAACGCCTTATTATTTTTTTTTAAAGGCTAAAGCAGGGGATAGAGGGCGGTAAAACTTAGTCTCATTTGAAGGGATAGAACAACCCCCTGCTCAATGCAGGAAGCCTGATTCCCAGGTGGTCTCCCATCCAAGCACTCACCGGGACTGACTCTGCTTCCAAGATCAGACAAGTGCACACATATCCAGCCTTTTGCTTGTTGCTGAGGAAAAGGGGAGCGCTGAGGAACCTATGCAAACAGTAGCTGGAAGACGACATGGGGCTGTAGAGAGCTGTGATCGGACAAGAGGGAAATACAAACACCACCATATATGGACAGGTATTGGAGGGGGCTACAACCAGATACGGTAATGAACATGGAAAATCAGAGCACATTAAGGGGAAATACCAGGATATCAGGGTATTGAAAGCGGTAGCATGGAAGCGAGTAATTCCGGTTCCAATTCGAGGCGGGTACTGCGTAATGTGAAAGACGGGCAGTGAAACCTCATTGGAAGCAAAATAACTGTAAGTGTAGATTGGCCCTAAGTTCTATGGTGTTCAAAGAGACTTACTCTGAGGTAAGTGTATACACAATTGCAGCCAAGTAGGGAGAAAGGGGAAGATATATCCAACTGAATGCAGAGTTCCAGAGAATAGCAAGGAGAGACAAGAAGGCCTTCTTAAATGAACAAAGCAAAGAAATCAAGGAAAACAACAGAATGGGAAAGACTAGAGATCTCTTCAAGAAAATTGGAGATCTCAAGGGAACGTTTTGTGCAAAGACGGGCATGATAAAGGACAAAGAAGGCAGGGACCTAACAGAAGCAGATGAGATTAAGAAGAGGTGGCAAGAATACACAGAAGAACTATACAGGAAAGATCTGAATGTCCCTGATAGCCATGATAGTTCGGTCACTGAACTTGAGCCGGACATCCTCGAGAGTGAAGTCA
The DNA here is from genome assembly GCF_057233095.1 of Heloderma suspectum. Classification (NCBI taxonomy): domain Eukaryota; kingdom Metazoa; phylum Chordata; class Lepidosauria; order Squamata; family Helodermatidae; genus Heloderma; species Heloderma suspectum. The sequence continues at coordinate 400,128,217 of NC_139458.1, forward strand.
AGTGGCCCTTAGGAAGCATTAGTAACAACAAAGCTAGTGGAGATGACAGTATTCCAGCTGAGCTATTTAAAATCCTAAAAGATGATGCTGTTCAAGTGCTGCACTCAATATGCCAACAAATCTGGAACACTCAACAGTGGCCACAAGACTGGAAAAGGTCAGTTTACATTCCAATTCCAAAGAAGGGCAACGCCAAAGAGTGTTCAAACTACCGCACAATTGCTCATTCACATGCCAGCAAGGTGATGCTCAAAATCCTACAGCTAGGCTTCAGCAGTATGCAAACCGAGAACTACCGGAAGTACAAGCTGGGTTTCGAAGAAGCAGAGGAACTAGAGATCAAATCGCCAACGTTCACTGGATCATGGAGAAAGCAAGAGAATTCCAGAAAAATGTCTATTTCTGCTTCATTGACTATGCTAAAGCCTTTGATTGTTTGGATCACAACAAACTGTGGCAAATTCTTAAAGTGACGGGAGTACCAGACCACCTCACCTGTCTCCTGAGAAACCTGTACGAGGGTCAAGAAGCAACAGTAAGAACCAGACATGGAACAACCGAGTGGTTCCAAATTGGGAAAGGAGTACGACAAGGCTGCATATTGTCACCCTGCTTATTTAACTTATATGCAGAGTACATCATGAGAAATGCCGGGTTGGATGAATCACAGGTCGGAATTAAGATTGCCGGGGGAATTATCAACAACCTCCGATATGCAGATGATACCACCCTAATGGCAGAAAGCGAAGAGGATCTAAAGAGCCTCTTGTTGAGGGTGAAAGAGGAGAGTGCAAAAGCTGGTTTGAAACTCAACATTAAAAAAACGAAGATCATGGCATCTGGCCCCATTACTTCCTGGCATATAGAAGGGGAAGAAATGGAAACAGTGACAGATTTTATTTTCTTGGGCTCCAAGATCACCGCAGACGGTGACTGTAGCCATGAAATTAAAAGACGCTTGCTCCTTGGGAGGAAAGCTATGGCAAACCTAGACAGCATAGTAAGAAGCAGAGACATCACCTTGCTGACAAAGGTCCGTCTAATCAAAGCTATGGTTTTCCCAGTAGTAATGTATGGCTGTGAGAGCTGGACTGTAAGGAAGGCTGAGCGCCGAAGAATTGATGCTTTCTAACTGTGGTGCTGGAGAAGACTCTTACGAGTCCCTTGGACTGCAAGGAGGTCAAATCAGTCCATCCTAAAGGAAATCAACCCTGAGTGCTCATTGGAAGGACAGATACTGAAGCTGAAGCTCAAATATTTTGGCCACCTAATGCGAAGAGAAAACTCTCTGGAAAAGACCCTGATGCTGGGAAAGACTGAAGGCAAAAGGAGAAGGGGACGGCAGGGGATGAGATGGCTAGATAGCATCACTGATGCAATGAATATGAACTTGAGCACACTCCGGGAGAGAGCGGAGGACAGGAAGGCCTGGCGTGCTATGGTCCATGGGGTCACGAAGAGTCGGACACGACTGAACAACAACAACAGACATGTGTAGGACATGTATAAGATTGTGCTATAACATTGTTATGCATTTTAATTCCAGTGTTCATATTTTAAATGTGTTATAGTTCTTTGTTAATGATTGAGATATTAGAGGTGGAATATTTATATTGATCTGTCCATGATTAAATTCAATTACCACTGTTTTCTCCTTCACTGATCCCTGTCCTGGTGGGCTTTGATTAAGGATGTTCATCATAGGAACTGCGGGGGGAAATATGATTACTTTTGGCTCCAAAAAAAAAATTGTAGTACGTTGTACATATTCACATTCGGTGCCAATGGCACTGAATTTGGAACATACTCATTTGTCATCCCTAAGCATTTTGTTTACTTAGAATATCATAAATTAAAATGTGCAGCACAAAACCAGGCCTACATCATACAAGTTTTAAGTTCTTGAAAACAGATGTTCATGGCTGTCAAATGCTGCAGAGAAGGTCCTCCAGTTTAGCTCCGTGTTTGTTCATTTTTGCAGAGTACTAATTTATTTGTGAAACTGTGTATTACAGAGATTGAAGGAGAAGTTATGTAACATAAATGACGACCTAGTGCAGCCATTTAGTCTATGTAACTCTACAGCAGATTTCCGTTAGCAGAAAAGATATTCAAGGTGGCTAACTACAACATATTTGATAAAGAGGATCATAAAAATACAGAAGCAACATTAAATGACAAAAGGCAGCCAAATGAGCTCCTAAAATATATGAACACATAAACACTCCTGCTTTGAGTCTATCTTGATGGGGGACAGTGGGATACAAGTTAATGAAATACATAGTTACATAAAGGGATCGTGATGTACTATCCCCAGGGGACATCCTGCCAGTAGAGGCCTACTGGTTACTGGTATAGGAAGCTGGTACCTTCCGTTATTCCTAATCACTATTCTCCTTGCGAGGAAGGGCTCTCTCTCTCTCTCTCTCTCTCTCTCTCTCTCTCACACACACACACACACACACTCTCTCTCAAAATTACCACACTTGAATGCACAAATTACCACACAAGAATGCATTGTCTCCATATTTATTTTTCTTGCATTTATTACAATAAGGCCCTCAAGGCAGTGTACCAGACAGACATTAAAAGAATTTGAAATCTAAGAGTATTTTAAACAACAAAATAAAACTTCAGAACAATAAAATTTACAAGAGAGTAAAACCCACTTCAGCCCCGAATTACAAACTATCAGATGTTGAATGGAACAGAAATATCTTTATTGCCCTCTGGAAGGGGCTAATCTAAACACTCTAGGGAGGCAGTTCCATAACTGGGGTGTTGCCACAGAAATGCCAGGTAATGTTGGATCTTTACTTCCTTTCCATGTAAAATGTGGACTGCCACATTTCACTTGAGCAACCTGGATTTTTGTTAAGGAGCTACATATATTCCTTACACGCTCCCAGTTGTTTCCTGTGGCATTGTATTGTTTTTATGACAGAGTAATCTGTTTGGTGTGCTTTTGATATATCTCTTTTTCACTACTTGAGAGTCCACTTAAAAGAACTACAGAAAAATCACAGATTTCGCAACTTGTAAAGGTGAGAGTTTCAGTAATAGTGTTGTAAACTAATTACAAAGGAGGAAAGTCAAGTTGGCATGGAGAAATGCAATGCAGTTCTGATTTGTAGAGTCGCCTATATATGTCCTTACAACTATGTGATGATTTCCCACTCACATTTCATTTGGAGACGCTGCTGTCATGCAACTAATCCATTGAGCCACTCAATTGCTAAAACTCTAGTTATAGGTTTTTACTGCCCATCTGAAATTGAAAAATGCAGTTTACAGATGAAAAAGATGTTTTAATAGAGGAGAAAAAAAATTCCTGTAAGTCATGCACTGGGATAATGGGGCACTGTTAGAATCTCTCTCTCTCTCTCCAAGTATGCAAGGTGTTTTCATCTGTGTGCCCTTTTCCATAACTGCCAAATACCAGTCCCATACAGCACTCTAGACACCCTGAATGAGTAGCTACCAGGAGGAATTCCTTGGGGTTCCCTAGCTAGTTCAAGCATACAGCTCTACAGTGTGTAGCCAAGCCATCCTAGGCAAGCTTTTGCATAAAGCATCAATGTAATTAAAACAAAGTTATTTTCTCCTCACTTCCCCGAGGGGTGAGAAGCACCTCCAAGATTTGGCTTCCTTTGAAAGAGGGCACTGCAGATTATAGTGTTTCTGTAGTTTTCATTTTGTTTGAACTATATTTAAGGGAAGGCAGATAGCATTTGCCAGGGCCGGCCCAAGACATTTGCTGCCTGAGGTAAAGGACAAGATAGCAGCCAACTGGACTGGCAGTTGAATCTTATTTCAACACTGGTGATGGGATAGTGTCTTCCATTGCACCAAAGGGCAGCTGGCCAGTTTAGAGGGTCCAGGGCAAGCAGTATGGCATATAAAGCTCTGACCTCTTAACAGAGGGGAATGGGTAGTGGCTTAGGGGGAACAGTTGCAGTACTGTTGCTGCCTGAAGTAGTTGCCTTACTCTGCCCAGTGCTAGGACCAGCCCTGGCATTTGCACATTTGCAGATCTATTACCCCGCAGCAGATGACCAAAGCTGATTCCCGCCTCCCAGCTGAGCAGAGCAGAGCAGAGCAGAGCAAGCTGCTTCAGCTGGTCCAGGGACTACAGAAGCAAGCAAGATCCCAGAGAGCGAGCAACCAGAGCGAGTGAACAGGGGGAGCAAACAGGAGTTGGCCAGGGGAGTTGCAGTGGTAGAAGAGACAAAGGAGACAGAGGCTAAGAGGTAAGTGGGCTGCAGGAAGCCCAGGGGGCTGCCCTTTATCCTTCTGAGTGGCTGTGAGCTCACCAGGTGCTTCTGAGAGCTCCAACTGAATTGGGGGTGTGTGGCCTGAGTATTCCCAGCAGCTGAGTGGGTGGGAAGCTTCAGTCTGTTTCCCACCTCCCAGCTAAGCAGAGCAGAGCAAGCTGCTCCAGCTGGTCCAGGGACTACAGAAGCAAGCAAGCTCCCAGAGAGAGAGTGACTAGAGCAAGCAGACAGGGGGAGCAAACAGGAGTTGGCCAGGGGAGTTCGGCAGGGGAGGTCAAGGGGGAGGCCTCTAACATTTTTTTTTATTTTTTTTAACTAACTTTTTTTTCATTTATTTGTCTTGTAACACACACTTCCACACCAGTGGGACTCTGCTTTTAACCTCTACTGAGTAGAGGGGCAGGCACAGGCTAGTCTAGAACAATCACAAAGCTAGACACAAAAAGGGAAAAGAGGCAATGGAAAGACAGGACTCTGCAGTGGTGGTGACCTGCAAGGTGTGTGCAATGTTTTTTTTCTTGCCTGAGAACAACATGGCCTACACCTGCAACAAGTGCAAGTAGGGATGGTGGAGAATTTCTCCCCGAAACTTCGGGGGGCCAAGTGCCAACGTGTTCGGCCCCCCAAACAAGTTTCGGGGAGAAATTCTCTGCACCCCCCCACCCCCCCGCACCCCACCCCGGGATGGGACTTACCTTTGCCGAATGTCCCTCCCGGCGGCGGGTCCGGCCGGCGGTTCGGCGGGTGTTCGTCCGGGGCGGGAGCGGCAGCCGGTCTTTCGACCAGCTGCCGCCGCTGCCATTCCAAGAAAAGAAAAGCAAAACAAAAACGCCCCCGTGATAGGCTATGTGACGATTAGTGTAGCCTATCACGGCTAGATTTGCAAAGTCAGCCGTGATAGGCTACGTTAATCGTCACGTAGCCTATCACGGGTGACTTAAAAAAAAAAGCGCATACGGATAATGGCGGCCCCCATAGGGAGCCGCCATTCCCGTTCCTTATTTGGTCGCTGTAGTCTACGTAAAGATTTACGTAGACTACAGCGACCAAATAAGGAACGTGAATGGCGGCTCCCTATGGGGGCTGCCATTTGCGTACACGCTTTTTTTTTTTAAGTAACCCGTGATAGGCTACGTGATGATTAACGTAGCTTATCACGGCTGACTTTGCAGATCTAGCCGTGATAGGCTACGTTAATCGTCACGTAGCCTATCACGGGGGCGTTTAAAAAAAAAAAAAAACTTTTGAGTTCGCGGCCGGGCGAGGCGAGGCGCCTCCTCCCTGGCCTGAATTTCGGCCGGGCGAGGCGGGAAGCCTCCCCCCCGGCCTGAATTTCGGCCGGGCGAGGCGGGAAGCCTCCCCCCCTGGCCTGAACTTCATGGGGGGAGCAGCGAAGCGCCTCCCCCTCACCGCAAAAAGCTTCGAGGACAGGTAAGTGAGTTTCGTCCACCCCTAAGTGCAAGTTGATCACGCTGCTGGAAGAAAAAGTAGAGCAGCGACTGGAGCGGCGACTGTCGACCCTCCGGGGAATAAGAGAACACGGAGAGTTCTTGGACAGAATGGGGGAACTACAGCAACAAAGGGAAGACCAGAAGCTTGAAGAGCAACAGCAAGATGAGGCAGTGGGAAATGCTGAGGTGAAGAAAAATGGAGTAGAGGATACTGGAAAAGGGTGACAGGAGAAGAAGAACTAGACGCCACTCTGCACCAATGGAAGCAGTGGAGCTGTGGAACTGATTCCAGGTACTTGCGGTTGAGACTGGAGGACAGCCTGCAGAGGAAGAATCACAGGGGAACCTACATGAGAGTGAGCAAGAGGCTGAAGGTCAGTCAAACAGAGGCGATGAAACCTAGGCCTACAACAAGAAGAAGAGAAGAGTGGTAGTAGTGGGAGACTCCTTGCTGCGTGGGATCGAGACCCAAGTACGTCGCGAAGACCCGTGGACTCGCCAGGTATGTTGTCTCCCGGGAGGATGGATTAGAGACGTGACTGAAAGGTTGCCTGCACTCATAAAGCCCACTGACAGGTATCCCTTTCTTCTCATCCATGTGGGAACAAATGATACCACCAAGCGGAGCTACGAAGAAATCACGTCAGACTTTGAAGCTTTGGGAAGGAAACTCAAGAACTTTGGGGCCCAGATAGTTTTCTCATCCATCCTTCCAGTAGTTAGAAAAGGAACAGAAAGGGAATGAAAAATACTCTGGGTGAATGACTGGCTACGAAGGCGATGCCAATGAGAGAGATTTGGATTCTGGGACCACGGGCTATACTTCCTGGAAGATGGGCTGTTGGCAAGGGACGGGTTGCACCTCACAAAGGCTGGGAAGAATGTCTTTGGCCACAGCATGAAGAACTTCATCAGGAGGGCTTTAAACTGAATCCTACGGGGGAGGGAGATGTAATGTTGGGGGTAACAATGGACGTAGGCACAGGCACTGCAACGGAGAGAACAGCTCTGATAGCGCCCAATAATAGTCTTCAGACACATGTAGGAAGAAAGCCAGACAATGAAGCACATGGTCTTCGATGTCTATATACTAATGCCCAGAGTATGGGAAACAAACAGAACAAACTTGAACTCTTAATAGAGGAGGGAAATTATGCCTTGATAGGTATAACTGAGACTTGGTGGGATGACTCTCATGACTGGAATACAGCAATTGAAGGATATAACTTGTTCAAAAAAACCAGGAGGAACAGAAAGGGAGGTGGGGTTGCACTGTATGTGAAAAATATATATCTCTGCACAGAAATACAGGAGGATGAGCTTGGTAGCCCCATGGAGAGCATCTGGATCAAAATAAATGGAGCAAAGAATAAAAGGAACCTGGTGGTCGGAGTCTACTACCGGCCACCCAATCAAGGAGAAGACGAGGATGAAACTTTTGAAAAGCAATTAGCCAATGTTTTAAGGAATGTTTTTTGTTTTTACCCAGAGCCCTCCGCAGCTGGAAATCCAGCTGCAGACGGCTCTGGCCTGGGCCTGGCTGGCTGCTCTGTGGAGCACAGCCAGCAGTGGAGGATTCCGGGGGGGAGGAACAGATCGCCTCCCCCCCCCATCGAGGATTCCGGGGGGAGGGATGGAACGCCTCCGCCCCCACCATCAACATAATCCGCAGAAAGGTACGTGACTTTCGTACATCCCTACTCTTCATTCAGAACACTCCAACTATTGTGTAGCCTTTGGCTCTCATCAAGGAAGTGTGTATGAGTCATTCTGAGCTATTATAAATATGCAATCCCCCTAATTGTCAGGGTAGAAACTGAGCCGATAGAACCCCAGAGCAGTTCTGATTCTGAGGATGATCAGCAATCCGTGGCAGAGGAGCCAGCTCATCCCTCACAGGCACAGCAGCTGGCAGAGATTCCTCCTGCCAGCATTCCTGAGATAGATAGTGACCCTGGCAGTGAGAAAGTGCAGGAGGGGGGCTTGCTAGACACTCGACACAGACACAGGGAGCAACGAGCGATGGAGGGCATGGAAAGGAGGCATAGAGCCCGTTTGGCGCGCAAGCAATGGCCGCAAGCAATGGCCTTTCCAGATTACGGCCCAGATTAACCCTGTTGCTTTTTGCCTGGCTCTCCCCCACTCCATGAAGATCCATCCTGTTTTTCATTGGTCCTTGCTGTCCCCCCTGGTTTCTGGCGACCCTCATTGCTCAGTCGGCTCCCCCCCGTCGCCAGTGCTGGTGGAGGGGAAGGAGGAGTTTGAGGTCGTGGAGATTCTGGACTCCAGCCTTTCTTGCGGCCGCCTGCAATATCTAGTGGACTGGAAGGGGTACGGGCCAGATGAGTGAACCTGGGAACCGCAGAAAATGTGCATGCTCCGTTGCTGCTGAGGCGCTTCCACCAGCTGTACCCCCACAAACCCGGGGCCCCAGGGGAGGAGCACGAGGGGGCCCTAATGGGAGCGGGGATGATGTCAGGGTGGAAACTGAGCCGATAGAACCCCAGAGCAGTTCTGATTCTGAGGAGGATCAACAATCTTTGGGAAAGGAGCCAGCTCATCCCTCACAGGCACAGCAGCTGGCAGAGATTCCTCCTGCCAGCATTCCTGAGATAGATAGTGACCCTGGCAGTGAGAAAGTGCAGGAGGGGGGCTTGCTAGACGCTCGACGCAGACACAGGGAGCGACGAGCGATGGAGGGCACGGAAAGGAGGCATAGAGCCCGTTTGGCATGCAAGCAATGGCCGCGTCCCGTAGATCCAAGGGAAAGAGGGAGGATCTCTCCCTAGCCCATAAGTTCAGGGTCTTCAAGTGATTCTCCTTCAAACGGGGATCAACTGCCTACCCGGAGCATAGGCTACTCTGCTGTTCATTGCTTAGTCGCTGGTGATTAGCATCTGAAAGAGTCATTAAGTTGTAAAAGGATTAAAGCCTTGAAAAGAATCCTTTCGTCTGTGTCTTGAGTTGGCTATTGAAGTGTACTGAAAGAGGACGCTAGGGCGCTCCTGACAGCTTGATCCCCGTTCCTCTTTTTTTTCTCTCTCTTCTCCTACTCCCGAATGGAGGGTGCCAGGGACCCGGCAGTGCAAGCTCTGGCGCAAGAGAACCAGATTCTCCATGATCAAGTGGCTCAACTGACGACTGCCATACAGAATCTACAAGCTGCGGTTCAACCTCCACCACCTCCGATTCCCCCCCGCCGCAAGTGCCCGGTGGCTTTGCCAGATAACTTTTCTGGTGAGAAAGGACTTTTTCAGATTTTCTGGGCCTAATCAGAGCTGTACATGTGCCTTCGACCTGAGGATTTCCTGAGGGAACAGGTTTATGTGGGCTTCATCATTAACCTACTTTCAGGTGTGGCAGCTAAAGGGGCTTCGGGACGTCTTCTCACTAATGACCCCCTGCTCGGGGACTATCAAGGTTTCATGACAGCGATGGCCAGATTTTTCGGTGACCCCCTGCACACGCAGATGGCTTCTCAGGAGATTCGCTGCCTCAGGCAGGGCAGGGACTCAGTTTCCAGCTATGCGACAACTTTTCGCTTGCTGATGCAGGATTTACAGTGGAATGATGCCGCGCTGGTAGCTCAGTTTTTGGATGGTTTGAACGACGAGATCTTGGATGAGTTGGTGTGCACGCCTAGCCCGCCTACTTTGGAGAACCTCATCCAGACCTGCCTCCAGATAGATAATCAGCTGGAGGGGCGCCGGCAGACCTGGTGGGGTGCTGGGGGCTGAGATTTCCCTCCTCCCATTCCCCCCGTTTCCTGCCCCCTCCCCCACCCCTGTGGTGGGGGCGGAGGAGACCACGATGCAGCTGGGAGCTACCCGAGCCCCACTGCTGCTGGAGGAACTAGAGCAGCGGCGTGCTGAGCGCCAATACTTTCGGTGTGGAAAGCTGGGACATTTCGCCAAAACCTGCCGCGCTACACCCGCAGCTCCTCTGCCTCCCCCTCCTCTCCTTCCTCCTCCTCCTCCTCCTTGCCCCCAGGCCTGACTAGGCTGCCCCCCAAGCCTGTTGGGGGTTTCCAGTGTGGGGGTCGGTTCCACACCCGGTGGGTGCCTTCTGCAACCCCCCCACCCTCCCATCTGCTATTGCATGTTCACCTCCGCTCCTCCGAGTGGGGTGGAGTGGAGGCCCTGGCTTTAGTGGACTCAGGGGCTATGACCAGTTTCATGGATGAAACCTTCGCCCTCTTCCATAAGATTCCTACCCTGCCTCTTCCTGCCCCCTTGGCAGTGGAGACCATCAATGGCCGTCCTCTTTCTTCGGGCACGGTGACCCGGATTACAGCTCCATTCACTCTGCATGCCCAGTCCCACATTGAGCTGATTCAGTTTCACTTGGCCAGGGCTCCCCAATACCCAATTGTGCTGGGTGTTTCCTGGCTCTCTAAGCATAATCCTCAGATTTCTTGGGAGCTTCAGCAAGTGGAGTTTGTGTCTTCCTACTGCCGGGAGCATTGCCTCCCGACTGAGGCGCCAGTCCCAGCCCAGGCCTTAACCCTTTCCTCCCCCTCCTCGTCTGCTTCTGGCAGTTCTTCAGCTACCGTGATCCTCCCAGAGAAGTATGTGGCTTTTTGGGATGTTTTCGACAAGAAGGAGGCCGACCAGCTTCCCCCCCACCGCCCTTTTGACTGTGCCATTAATCTTATTCCAGGAGCGACCATCCCCGTTGGCCAACTGTATTTGATGTCGGAGCCAGAACTTCGAGCTCTGTGGGAGTTTTTGGACACAAACCTCAGATGTGGCTTCATTCGCCCTTCGTCCTCCCCCGCCTACGCCCATACCATCTTTGTGACCAAGAAATCTGGAGAACACAACCCGGTGCACGACTACAGAGCCCTCAATTCGGTCTCGATCCCTGACAAGTACCCCCTCCCCCTGATCCCTGAGATGCTGGAGTGCTTGGGGCGAGCCAAGATTTTCACAAAGTTGGACCTGCGTGGCGCCTACAATCTGATTCACATCCGGGAGGGGGATGAGTGGAAGACCTGTTTCAGCACCCGGTAAGGAGCGTATGAATACCTAGTGATGCTATTTGGGCTCGCCTGCGGGCCCCCCCCCCACGTTTTCGTGTTTTATGAATGCCCTCTTCCGGGACTATTTGGACACTTTCCTCATTGTGTATCTCGATGATTTACTTTTATTTTCTGAGGATCCCCTCGCCCTTCAGCACCATGTTTCTGCCATTCTCCAGCGCCTCCGCGAGAATCATCTATATGCCAAACTGGAGAAATATGCGTTTGACCTAACCTCTTTGGACTATCTTGGCTACATTATCTCAGCTGACGGTATCAGGATGGATCCTGCAAAAGTCCAGGTGGTCCTCTCCTGGCAGGCTCCACCCACCAAGAAGCACTTGCAACGTTTTCTGGGGTTTGCTAATTTCTACAGAAAGTTCCTGCCCAGCTTTGCTCAGCTGACATCTCCTCTCACAGACCTCCTTAAGGGCAGGAAATCTCCTTTTCATTGGACGGCATCTGCCCAACAGGCTTTCGAGGAACTTAAGAAGCTTTTTAGTTCTGAGCCGATCCTCTTACATCCCGACCTGAGGAAGCCTTTTGTGGTGCAAACTGATGCCTCTGACTTTGCGGTGGGGGCGGTGCTTTTTCAGCCAGATCGGACGGGCGGTGGGTTGCAACTAGGGATGGCCGTGAATTTCTCCACGAATCTTGGGGAGGCCGAATGCCAATGCATTCGGCCCCCCGAAATTGTTGGTGAAATTCTCCGTCCCCCCGCCCCCCCGGGATTGGACTTACCTCCCTCGAATGTCCCTCTTGGCGGCAGGTCCCGGTGGCGGTTCGGCGGTGGTTCAGCGGGGGCGGGGGTGGCGGCCAGTCTTCCGACCGGCTGCCGCTGCCACCATTACAAAATAAAGTAAAAAACAAACAAACACCCGTCATAGGCTACATAACGATTAACGTAGCCTATCACGGCTAGATTTCCAAAGTCAGCCGTGATAGGCTATGTTAATCATTACGTAGCCTATCACGGGTGACTTTGGGGGAAAAAAAAAGTGCGTATGCAAATGGCGGCGCCCATAGGCGCCGCCATTTGCATTCCTTATTTGGTCCCGGCTAGTCTACATAAAGATTTACATAGACTACGGCGAAAATAAGGGCAACGCTATTTGCCCATGGGCGCCGCCATTTGCGTACGCGCTTTTTTTTTTTTTTTCAAAGTCACCCGTGATAGGCTATGTAACAATTAACGTAGCTTATCACAGCTGACTTTGGAAATCTAGCCGTGATAGGCTGTGTAAATCATTACGTAGCCTATCACGGGTGTTTGTTTGTTTTTTCACTTTTTCTATTTCACGGCTGGGGAGATGGGGTGCTTCTCCCCGGCCTGAATTTCGCCTGGGCGAGGCGGGGCACCTCCCCCCCCGGCCTGAATTTCGGCCGGGCGAGGCAGGGCGCCTCCCCCCCCCCGGCCTGAACTTCGGGGGGAGAACCGAAGCACCTCCCCCCCATCGCAAAGCAAGCTGCAGGACCAGGTAAGTCTCTTTCGTACATCACTAGTTGCAACCCTGCGCCTACCACTCCAGGAAGCTGAACATGTCTGAGAGGAATTATACCATCTGGGAGAAGGAACTGTTGGCCATCAAGTCCGCTTTGGAGACCTAGCGTCATCTGCTGGAGGGGGCACAGCACCCAGTTGAAGTTAGAACCGACCATCACAACCTGGAAAATCTTCAGACAGCCCATGCCTTAAACCAGAGGCAGATTAGGTGGTCGCTTTCCCCCCCCCCCGTTTCCACCTTAAGATTTGCTATGTGCTATGTGCTATTTGCATTGCCCTTATTTTCGCCGTAGCCTACGTAAATCTTTACGTAGACTACAGGGACCAAATAAGGAACGCAAATGGCGACTCCCTATGGGGGCCGCCATTTGCGTACGCGCTTTTTTTTTTTTCCCCAAAGTCACCCGTGATAGGCTACATGACGATTTACGTAGCCTATCACGGCTGACTTTGGAAATCTAGCCATGATAGGCTACGTTAATCGTTACGTAGCCTATCACGAGGGTGGTTTTTTTTTTTTTCGTGGCCGGGTAGACGGGGCGCTTCTACCCCGGCCTGAATTTCGCCGGCGAGGGATGGGGCGCCTCCCGCCCGGCCTGAATTTCAGCCGGGCGAGGCGGGGCGCCTCCCCCCCCTCGCATGAACTTCGGGGGGAGAACCGAAGCGCCTCCCCCCCACTGCGAAGCAAGCTTCGAGGACAGGTAAGGGATTTTCGTCCATCCCTACTTCTAGGTGGTGGCTCCCCCAGTTATGGAATAATCTCCCTGATGAGGCCCACCTGGCACCAATATTGTCATCTGTTTGTCACCAGGTTAAAACTGTCCTCTTCTCTCAGGCACTTGGCAGCATATAAGGAGTCTCTTTGATTGTCTCTGGCTGATTGTTTTAAATTGTTTTAGATATGTTGTTGTGTGTGCTATTTGTTCTGTCATTCCATGAATGGTTTTATACTTCATTTAATGTATTTTAATGTGTTTTAAAATTTTGTGAACCACCCAGAGAGCTTCAGCTATGGGGCAGTATAGAAATATAATGAAAGAAAGAAAGAAAGAAAGAAAGAAAGAAAGAAAGAAAGAAAGAAAATGACCCAGCAACTAACAAGTAAATTTATTAGCTCCCTATGAACAAAGATTTCACATCAAACTTTCGTCCACTAAGGGTCACTATAGAACTGTGTGATTTGATTGTATTCTGTGCAGTTCTCCGTAGACATAATGTTCTGTAAAACATTGAAAGCAGAATCCTACACATATTTAGACAGAAAAAGGCCTACAACTCCCAGTATTCCCCAGCCAAGCTGGTCGATGAATACTGGGAGTTGTAGGCCCTTTTCTGTCTAAATATGCATAGTATTGCATCCTTAAACAGGTGTCTCTGTTTAAGACGGGATTTGACAATCCTTTTATGGATTATAATTTTATATTTAAAATGGTCTCTCCTACTAGGGTCTGGATGTGCAAACAGTATTACTGAAGCAAGAGTTAATTAAGTATGACTCGAAACACCCCAGAAGCATGACTGGTTGATGAATAATGAGATTTTAAAATTTGGGGATTTAGGGCTCATGTCCTTTAACTTTTTTTTTTTTTTTGCTATGTTTTACAGGTAAAATTAAATTGTAATTTTAAAGCACACTGTAGCAAAATGGCATAATTGACATCGCGTGATGAATATATAACAAGGTGACAGCTGACCACTTCCTGCAGCCTTTATTGGAGTCTCTGCCACACTCATGGATGTGGTTGTTTGGCATTTCATCCTCCAGAACTGCTTCATGTAATGAAACTGTTGTTTTATTCATATTGTAAGCTGTTCTGTGCTCTCAAATACATAAATGAGGATGCCTGCCCATTGTACTGGGAGACGATCAAGGAAAATACATATATATTTTTTGAATGAAATGCAAGACAAAACTGCACCAATACCAAACATTTAGGAAACACTGGTATACCGTACTGAGGCTATTGTCTTCCTTGTTTTCATTCTCTCTTCTCATCAGGAACGTAAGTTCAGATCCAGTAGAAAGGAGAGGAGAAAGAAACTTCAATGGCAACATTCTTAACAAGGTTTAAATGCCTCATCCTGGATATATTCAAGACAGGGAGAGAAATTCTGTGTGTGATTTGTGTGATAGGGGTAGGGGTGCGGATGAAGTGGCAGAAGATCTATCACTTCCAAAGGCCTGCCAGCTAGTGCTGGCTGTTAGGAATATTGCAACCTCATCTGCAAGTTACAGGAAGGGAGCAGTGTTGCAGTTAGCTAGTGACTGCATGGGAATTTGGGGCATAGCCAGCCTTAGGATCTCTTAGGGTCTCCCTTTTCCTTCCTCCTAATACCCCCACTTCCTCCATTGCTGGGAGCACATGATGTCCTCTCTTGCTCCTCCCAGTGTTATGGAACAAAGAAATGGACTGAACAAACTCTCTTGAAACCCTAGTGTGTTTGTATGTGCAGGAATACTTATGAGTAATCTGTCTTTCTTCACTAAAGAAGGGTGTCGTCTCCTTTTTGTTATCCTAAGATAGCCTGTGTGCGTGTGGAACTGGTTGAAAGGCATTCTGCTTTGCCTTTTTATTTTTGCTCTGCTAACTGCCTTTCTAACAGGAGGCATCAATACCAAATAACGCCATTACTGGCCAAAGCATGAGGGTGGGGTTTATCCCAGAGAGGAGGAGGAGTTCTTCTTCTGGTTCTTCTTCTATTCCTCTCCCCAATTGGTGTCAATGGGGAGGAAATTGCCCAGGCCAGCTCCAGGCTCGCAGAGATAAAGGGCCCAGACCTGTTGGCCCTCAGGAAAATAGAGGTGTTGGGGTCCAGCAGATCTAAGGCCACCTCTGTCCTGCCCCCAGAATGCCCTGTTTCTGTGCCTACTGTCAGCCGGAACACCACTGGCGGGAAATCTATGCCTGCAGAGCTTTCTGCAGGTGTACCAGGGGCTGCTGTGAAGACATGCATACCTGCCAGTAGAGGGGCACTTCTGACCCATCCTAACCCCCTCCAGCCAGCAGATCATCTGAGACTTAGGATTGCTTTTTGAATTGCAAAAGAAAAAAAAAAAGCAATCTCTTTTAAGAACATCCATTGTGGTTATGTTTTGCTAACTAATATAGCAATAAATATAGGAACGTTATCATCATGGGTCACAGTCAGCTTTTTAAAATTTTATGGTACACTTCTTCCTTTGTTACTATGCATACTCCATAAATAGACTCCCTAGTTTTATAACAATAGACGCTCAGGGCCAAACTACATATCACTGTAAGAGCATTTTTAACTAGCATGTTGCCACACTTAGATCTAGGTTGGGGCCCCTGCGGCTGCTTTTTGTAAAGGAAGAGATGTGGCCATTTCTGAGCGCTTTAGTTAAAAATGCTTTTAACGTAATGTGTAGTTTGGCCATCAGAGGGTAGAATCAGTGAATCTTCCTGAGGAATAATCATATCATATGTAGTCTGAAACCCAGGAACAAGTGATCCCCTCTCCCTTTCCAGTTAGCACCCCTGTATCTCCTCCCTACAAAAAAGAAGTGGCTTTCATTGAATCTGGGCACGTGACTATCTTACATACAGCATAGGTATTATGTCCTAATAGAACTGTCTTTCCATTGTAGCATGTGAAGTGACTGTTAGAGAAACCCAGTGTGGGTACATAGTCAGTCTAGGATTGAGGCAACCAAGGTTCACATTTCCACACAGCCAGGAAGCTCACAGGGTGACCTTGCCCCAGTCACTGTCCTGGTTTGCACATGAAGCCAACCCAGAGTAAGGGTTGTTGTTGAATTCTAGGTTACCATTATATGCAAACCCTGTACTATGGTTTAACTATGGGTTGTTAACCACAAACAACCCAGGAAAAGAACATATGGTTTGTTGTTGGGTTGTGAACTCTGGGTTGTATATGATTAACAATCCCTAGTTAAATATACTACAGGGGTTACACTTAACAACAACCCAAGATTCAATAAAAAGCCATGATTCAATAACTAACCATACTAAACCCATACTCAATCTGTACTCTGGGTTGTTTTGTGCGAACTAGATTTTCCCTCAACCTAACCTAACTCATAGGGTTATTGTGAGGTAACAATGGGGGCAAGGAGAGGGAAAGCCATGTGTCCTCCAGAGAACTCAAGGCAGCAAATTCATGATATTACTCTAATGAAATGTTAGCTTTGTGATTTTTAATCTGTCCGCTCCCCTAGAAGGTGGGAGGGCACATAAACTTTGAGAGCCTGTCTGGGTAGTGAGCTCCAGCTGGTGCTGGGATTTGAGCCTGGAGTCTTCACAAAATGCCTACAGGAGCTTGTTCTAGTGTCATTCATACCAAGAAAGAGACCTTATATTGGAGCTGGTTACTCCATTCCTCCCTGGCTCACAGCTCAGTCTGGCTCTGCTCCAACCAGGCACAGATACTGGCTACTTCTGCTAACTAGTACACTGGGAGGGGAGGTGTTGTGCACCATTGGGATGACTTGTTGGCAGTTCTGGATCTCTCGCCTCACTCATTGCCATCTCTCCTCTTAACACCTCAGAATTGGGATGTGTTGTCTGGAATAGGAACGGGAGCCCAGGCAGTCGATGTTCAGTGTGGGGTCTTCCAGTGTTACTGATGGAGGAACATTGGAAATGACATGGTCTGCTGGCTCCATGGAACCCACGAGTTCTTCAGGGACTTCGGATGTACTGGAGGTCAGTCCTCCGTAAATTGGGGTTGGAGTCTGAAGTCAGCTGGGTCCTGACATAACCTGAATAAATCCATATGAAAATACCAAATGCATGTGATGATACCCCCTTCTGCCACAGTAGGTATAAATACTAATACGTACTCGGGTTTTTGTTCAGGTATACAACCCTGACATGAATGATCAATACCAGTGGTGTGCCACTGATAATTATCATGTACATGATAATTATGACTAACAAATAGTTGTGTAAGGCCATAAAGCTCTTTAACTTAAAGCATATCAAATCATATTTAAAGCCTGCAGTGTAAACTCTTTTTAAGAGCATTGTAAATGAACTTGATATCCTCTTTAACTTGAATCAATCTTTCCCTACCCACTCACACACAGTATTGACATAATTAATTACTACTACATAAAATAATATACATTTTTGCCATTGCCAAGGAATGTCCCTTTTAATGTACACCCATCTAAGTACTGTTTGTTAATGAAATATTTATGTTATGTTTTCTCAGTTTTTTTAAAAAATGTTCATAGCAGTGTATTAGGGACTATTAAGAAACTGATTTCTTGCTGTTGGATTTCCAGCAGGAAATAATTCACTTGAACTGGATTGATTTTTCTGAAACTATTTTTCAAACCACTTTTACATTATTTATTATTATTTGGCATTCCATGTCTGAATTAATCAAGCTACTCACAAACTTTAGCAAATGCTACTTTTGTAAAAGGCAAAAAAAAAGAGAGAGGTCACAACACTGTTCTCAGGACATTCCAAAAGTTTTTGCCATTCTATAAGAGTTGAATCATATTGCCAGGATACTCAGGGACATACTGAAAGCAAAGGTCACTGTGCTGGCTGTAAGAAAAATACCGAAATCCATATTAGTGCAATACCTTTATTAGACCAACTCAAGGTCACACAAATGTTCAAGCTTTCAAGATCTCCAGATTTCTTCATCAGGCAAGATGTTACAAAAAGTAGGTAAGGGGCGGTGGTAAGGAGGAAAGGAAAAAGTTGATTTGATGTTAGTCCTTCAGTTTTGTTTTGAAATGTGTTGTTTTTAGATCTTTCCATGCTGTGGGTTTTTACTCTGGTTTTATTCTGTTTTAAACTGCTAAAGGTTTTATATTATGTTTTTATCATGTTGTATTTTAGGGTGATAATTTCTGTGAACTGCCCAGAGAGTTTTCACTATTGGTTGGTATAGAAGTGCAATAAATAAATAGGTCAGAGTCTTAAGACGAAGACTTGTAAGCAGTGGAGGCTGGTGGCTCTGATTTTGGTGGGGCTGTGATTCCATTCTGGGTTTCAGTCAGAACCAGCCAGCAGTCTAAAGGAGCTATCCAAGGTTCTCAATCCTATGCCCAGAATAGGTTCAGCACCTTGGATTGCTCCTTTAGCGTGAAACTACACATGGTCAGAGTATTCCTTTAAAAAAAAAAAACAAGGTTGGCAAATAATTGTGGTTTTGTTTCTTTGTTCTAACATATCAGGAATGTAGAAGCACTTGTAAAGCCAGTGTATAGTTCTAGTTGCAAATTTTGAAGTGCAGGCGCTCATTATGACAGTCCCCACCCATAGCTACACCTCCAAAGTAGAGTCCAATATTGTAGGCAGCTGCGTTGGTCCATATCAACAAACTAGTTCTAGGAGTTTTCATCCTACAAGCAGTTCTTTAGTAAAGCTAATGGGTCTTAATTACCCATTCAAGACCAAGCCACCCAAAAATACATTATATTACAATAAGGAACAATATATTGTTGCTGGGAAAATTAATCCCCCCACCCTGTCTACTATGAGGATTGCAGCTAAGCTCAGAGAGAACAGGGAACTCTGAGGTGGGTGGGGGGTGGCAGATGACATCAGCATGCCTGCTAATAAAAAAAAAAAACTGCATCCCTCTATCCAGGGCTGGATAGAAAATAGATCTCCAGATGTTTTGAACTTCAACTCCCAGCATTCCTGACCATTGGCCATGCTGGCAAGGACCTCTGGGAGTTGAAGTCCAAAGCATCTGGAGATCTAGCTTCTCCTGCCCTGCACTATTGGCCATCTAAAGAACAGCCCCCGTAAGTCCTTTAAATCCATGGTCTAAAATTACCTAGTTCTACCTGTCATGTCCCAGCTGGAGGACTCATCCTCCTCCGAGCTAGAGCTCTCAGAAACAGATGATGCCATTGAACCATCTATATCATGGGACTTAGCGGGGTCTTGGCCCTCAGGGGAAAGGACCATGGGTCCATCCCCACAGGAAGAGGGGAGCCCTGCCTCAGCAACAGCAGCTGAGCAACCCCCCAGTCCCAGGCTGCGCTGTTCTTCCAACTCCCATGTTTTCTACATCGCCTCCCAGACCTTGCCCTGTGAGTGATGCTCTGTGCTACTTAGGGGTGCACGAAAGTCACTTACCTGGTCCCGCAGCTTGCTTCGCGGTGGGGGGGAGGCGCTTCGCTGCTCCCCCCGAAATTCAGGCCGGGGGGGGGAGGCTTCCCTCCTCGCCCGGCCGAAATTCAGGCCGGGGGGGAGGCTTCCTGCCTCGCCCAGCCAAAATTCAGGCCGGGGAGAAGCGCCCCGTCTCCCCAGCCGCAAACTTCAAAAGAAAAAAAAACGCCCCTGTGATAGGCTACGTAACGATTAACGTAGCCTATCACGGCTAGATCTGCAAAGTCAGCCGTGATAGGCTACGTTAATCGTCACGTAGCCTATCACGGGTGACTTTGAAAAAAAAAAAAGCACGTACGCAAATGGCGGCCCCCATAGGGAGCCGCCATTCGCGTTCCTTATTTGGTCCCTGTAGTCTACGTAAAGATTTACGTAGACTACGGCGAAAATAAGGGCAACGCTATTTGCATTGTCCTTATTTTCGCCGTAGTCTACGTAAATCTTTACATAGACTACAGGGACCAAATAAGGAACGCGAATGGCGGCTCCCTATGGGGGCCACCATTAGCCGTACGTGCTTTTTTTTTTTAAAGTCACCCATGATAGGCTACGTGACGATTAACGTAGCCTATCACGGCTGACTTTGCAAATCTAGCCGTGATAGGCTACGTTAATCGTTACGTAGCCTATCACAGGGTCGTTTTGTTTTTTTTTTACTTTGTTTGTAATGGCGGCGGCGGCAGCCGGTCGAAAGACCAGCTGCCTCCCCTGCCCCTGACGAAGACCTGCCGAACTGCCGCCGGGACCCTCCGCCGGGAGGGACATTCGTGAAAGGTAAGTCCCATCCTGGGGGGGGGGGCGGGGGGCGGGGGGGCGGAGAATTTCTCCCCGAACAACCTTCGGAGGACCGAATGCGTTGGCGCTCGGCCCCCCTAAGTTTCGGGGAGAAATTCTCCCCCATCCCTAGGCTACTGACCCTTGGACTCCTTCTTGACTCTGCTTCTGGGCTGTGTCACATATCTGACTGCCTCACTGTGTTTTGGCCTCTGCCTGCTATCTCAACCACTCCTGCCTTAGCCTGGCCCCATGTATCTGGCTGCTTGCCTGTGCTCTGACCGTTGCCTGTTTCATTCCTTTGCTTAGTCCCTTAGTCCTTGTTTGTCCCTTCACTCAGAGTCTGTCACAGCCCGTTCAGGACACCACCACCGAAACTGACCCCTGAGAAGAAGAGAGAACCAGCAGTGTTTAAAACTAGCTTGTGACAGGAGAAGCCCTGTAGGCCTCACACTTAAAACCTGAGTGACCTTGGCTGTAAGGGTGCGTGTTTTGTTTTCCAGTGCCTTCTGTCCCCATGTTTTTCTAAGAGTTCTTTGAGAAAATCTGGAAAAAAACGAAGTAATTATAAGCTGAGCCAGAGGGAATTTGCTCATCACTTGTTGTTAGTAGTCAAGATATTAGACTGTCTCAGAGTTTGTTGGCTCTGGAAAAAGACACAAAACAAAGTGATACCTTCATAGCATCAGTGTGTATAACTGAGAATGTATAAGCTTTTGTAGCACTTTTAGGATTTCCAGAAGGTAAGGCACAACCAATTTTGACAGATCCAGCAGTTCACTGATGCATTTTTGTAACAGGCAATTTCACAAAACGTATTGCAATTCATTCTATAAATTGGAGAAAAAGACAAAAGCTGATGTACAATCACGAAAAATACACTAAATTACCAGGTACACTAATATAGAAGAACCCCAGTTTCCTGCCACAAGTTTTGATGCCTTCCCAACTGCTTGTAACAGAATGAAAAATGTTAGGCAGATCAAATTGATTTTTCTGTTTATGGATGAACGGCTAAATTCTGTTCTCTTCTTTTGGCACTCATTTAGTTCCCATTAAAGGTAATGGGAGTTAGAGAAAACATCTTTAGTGTGCCTGGAACTAGGACTCTTCTATTCTGTTGTACATCTTGTAAGTTGCACAGACAGTAGCTCATACTGGAAGAAGATATCATGCTGAGGAAGGGTTGCTTTTACCATGTCCAAAGGTCTCCAGTCTTCACTGAAGACTCCAGTCTTCACTTCCAGCCAGCCAGCCAAAGAACAAACTTGTTATCTGAGTGCAGACCCTTATGCAACCAAAACAGCACCACCCATGCACAAAAGGGAGGTTACCAGCAGGCTTGGGGGAATCCCAAAGTGTGCAGAACTACAAAAAAATAGTATTAATAAGTGGGACCCCATAAAAGCTCCATGAGGACTGAGCATGCTGTGGCCACAGAATACCAACCAACTGCTGAGAGGAAAAAACAGAAAAATGGGGAAATGAGACTGGAATGGAGCATCCTGGAAGAGGGCATGTTAGTCAGGCTGGCTAGAACACTGAACAGGAGCACTCCACACTGCAATATTTTGTTGCAGGTCCTCTTCTGTGTGTACGGGGTGTGTGTGTGTTTCCATCCTGAATCAGTGTTAGGGTGTGGTAATGAACTGAATGAGAGTAAACAAAATGAGACTCAATCCAGACAAGATGGAGGTACTGTTGGCCAGTGGTCTATCCACCCTGCTGAATGGTGTTCTAGATGGGGTCACACTCCCCATAAAGGTTCAGGTTCATCAGCTGGGGGTGCTTGTTGATCTAGTACCATCACTAGAGGCTCAAGTGACCTCTGTGCCTCAAAATGCCTTTTATCAGCTTTGGCTGGTATGCTAGTTTTGACCCTTCCAGGATGTAGATAACTTCGCCGCAAGTGCCCATGCCCTATATAGACTACTGCTTTGTGTTGTACTTGGGGCTGTCTAAGAATGGTTTGTAAACTGCAGTTGGTCCAGAACAGGGATGCAAGATTATTAACTGGGGCTGAGTGTTTTGATCACATTATGCCTGTGATTTGTCAGCTCTACCAGTTTCCAGTCCATTTCTGCTGCCCCCAATGTAAAGTGCTTGTTTTAACCTTTAAAGCCCTAAACATCTTGGGATCAGACTACCCCAAACACCACTTCCTTCGGGTGCCCCTGCCAAATGAGGTGAAGCAGGTGACCACTAGGGAGAAGGCCTTTTCAGTGAAGGCATCCAATAGCCTCCCCAGGCAGAAAGGGTCTCCTGGTGCCATCTTTGTGGTCTTTTTAGTGCCGGATGAAGACTTTTTTTATTCACCCAGACCTTTTAAATAACTTGGGGGGGGGGTTGTAGCCTGGGCTTTCTCCTCTTAGCTCTTTCTGCTCCTACAGGCTGAGGGCCAAAGCAGACATTACTGTAAATACGTGTCTAGCAGCTATGGTTTCTTTTCATTTTTACTCTAGAATAGGTAAAGGAGGCCCAATTCAGATCTTAAAAGTCCGCACCCCCACTAGGGTCCCAATCTGGATTGGGGTCCTGTGTCTACTCTAGAGTAAAAACGAAAAAATAAAGACGTAGCTGCTACACGCACATTTAAAGTAATGTCTAAAGACCTTTGTATTTTCTACAGTTTTTTCCCCTTACGAACAGCAACTTTTATTTTTATATAGGATGCTTTATTTGCTGTTTTATCCAGTCTTACAGCCTATTGCTTTAGTATTATATTATGCTTCTAGTTATTTCATTTTTATTTGATGATTTTAACCTTGTTCATGTTTTATATATATTTATTGTGTGTCACTTTGAACATTTTAATCAAAGTTGAAAAGTGGGATATAAAACCTCAAAATAAATAACCTGTACAAGACCTGATCTATCCATGCCTGGCATGTTGTAACAACTTCTGCAAACAACAGAAAAATAAAGTGAACAGTTATGATACCTTTCCCCTTACATAATAATATGTTATGTAGTGTTAGCATATCCTAGGAATCTTCATCCATGACTTTTAAAGATTCTGTCTGCAATGTAAATACATCTGCTTTGTTTCTGAATTACACATATATGGTGTGTGTGTGTGTGTGTGTGTGTGAGAGAGAGAGAGAGAGAGAGATAATTAGTGTGTTTGTGTGTGTTTCACCAAGCTGAAAAGACTGATCCAAGGCCTGCCATATTCTTTGCAGATCATGTCATCTGTTGGGGAGTGTGGTGAAGAGCCCCCTGGAGGCACAAGAGGATATCTGTTTATCCCCCAAATAATGGGTCCTTTCTAAGGGATCTTTTCGTTGGAGTGGAAATGTTTCTTCTTTCCTCCTTCCTTGAGATCTCATACCTATGACTGCAGAGGAGCTGTCACCCTGAGATTAGGACACTGCTATCACATCCCACAAACCTCTCTGCCTTCCACAGTTTCTCCAGGTTAGCAGCCTTGGCTTCAACAGAACGAGTATGTTCTCTAAGGACCAGGAACTCATTGCACCAAGCACAGACCCACTACTTCTGTCCAGCAGGCAGGTAGTCATACATATGACACTCAATGCAACAACTGGATATCTCTCACACTCTTGGGAGCTTTGTACCTTCATAGCTGTTTTCTATTGTTACGTGTGTAAAGCCCATATCGCCATGAGCGTTAGTAGTCTGAGGGCAAAATATGCTGTTCCTTGACTCCTGTTATGTCAGTCCTCCAGAAGCTGTATGGAGGTTACTTCCCTTCAAGGCAACCAAGGACTTCTGGCCCTCACTTTCTCACAACTGTGGCCGCTGAACAACATTTGCTTCTTCCCCTCAGGCCTCAAGCCCACCTCCTTTCCTCTTCCCCCACATTTTAAAACCTGGCTTTTCTAGTGCTGCTTCTTTTTCTCCTCCTCCACCTCAGAGCATTCGCCACTGCCTCCATGACCATCCCTACTGCCAATATGGCTGCTCTGACAGCAGGCCCAACTCACAAAGCCCAAGGCCTTCCCTCCATCCCCACCTTTGTAATTTTCTCCCTGCATGTCTGCATGGTGCAGAGCTACATGGGAGCTGTAGTTCCCCAACTGCCTCAGGCTCCTGGCCAGAGTGCAGAAACATACTGTTTGGCTATTAAAGCTTGAGGTTTTAACTTTTTCTAAGTTTCAAAATTTTCTGCACATCTACACTGCTCAAGCTTCAGTTTAAAGAAAAATTAGCAAAATCTGTCTGGTAGATATCTAATAATAAGCATTACATGAACATATTCTTATACAGATTATTTGGGTTTTTTCTCTGAAAATACAGGTTATTTACTAGCAGAAGGTGGGGAAGGGTTGACTGCCCTGGCTTCCTTGTCCTGTTGCTAAACCCACACAGGTGCTTAACTTGCATGTACGCATTCTTTCTTTTTATCTTGATGCTTTGTCACTGGAGCTGAGATGCTAAATAACTTTGGGGGTCCTTGTGCTCAGTATTTTAATTGCTTGTTGTGGTATTTTATATTGTTTTAAGATTGAGGTGTTAGCTGCCTTGATGGTCCAATGAGGCAGAAGGGAAGCATAGACATGTTAAGAAATAAAATGAAATGAAATAATCCATGTACCAAGTTGAAATTTTAAGAGTGCATGCAAGACAGGTCTTCTCATTTATGGAGTTTCCTTCCCTAGAAGCTTGCCAGAGCCCTAGCAAGCACATATTTAGGAAACAATGAAAGGCATTTAGTTTTAGATTAAGCAAATTGTGAGGGAGGGAATGTTTCAGTTTACTATATGTTATGTTCGTTTTAACAGCATACTGTTTCCCAATCTTAGCCCCTGGGATTAGAAGTTAGATCTAAGCTCGAAAATAGATAAGTAAATAAATATGTACCAATGCTAGAGATGGGAATGAAATGGTGGCTCTCACAGACTGTGAAAACATTGTCAGGTTTCATAACCTTCTCCTCCTGCACTTAATGACTGCCTCAGGACACCAGGGAATTCCTTGTCACTTATACTAGATCAGTAGTTGTGATGACAGACTGACATCAAATGGAATGATGGAAGAATAGAAATCCAGATTTAGAGCCGCAATGAATTATCATACCTAGGAACAAGTAGAACTGTTGTAGCTGTGAAAAGCAAAACCAGCACAGATTAACAGTTTGCAGCTGGGTGTCCAGAAGAAAACACCCGAAACATATATTTAGCACTAAAACAAGTTGCCTTAACTTTAGCTTTCATGGGTGATAGCTATATTTCATCTAGGGATGTACGAAAATCACTGACCTTTTCAAAGGGTAACATTTGCGATGGGGGGGAGGCGCTCCGTCCCTCCCCCCGAAATTCTCTCCGGCCAGCTCCACTCCGCGGAGATTCCATGGAGCCACCAGCCGGGGCTGCCCACAGCTGGACATGTGGCCGCTGGGCAGACTGCGGGGATGCAAATGGCAGCAGCCGTAGCCACCGCCATTTGTGTCCCTGTATTTTGCCGTGATAGGCTACGTAAATATTTACGTAGCCTATCATGGCAAAAAACAACAACAGCGAATGGTGGCAGCTACGGCGGCCATCATTTGTGTTCCCTTTTTTTTTTTGGCCGTTTTAGCCTACGTAAATATTTACGTAGGCTAAAACGGCCAAAAAAAAGGAAACGCAAATGGCAGCCGCCATAGCTGCCGCCATTTGCGTTCCTGTAGTTTTGCTGTGATAGGCATAGGCTACGTAAGTATTTATGGCGTCCCTGCGTTAGCCGTGATAGGCTATGTAGCCTATCACGGCTATATGGAGGAAGCGAATGGTGGCCGCAGATGCGGCCGCCATTCGCAAGTCAGCGCAGACGGCAGCAGGTAGGTGCTCCGTTCCTGGCCCATTTGGCGGGGCGGGGGGCATTTAGGCTTTGTCCTGCCATGGATTTCGGGGGGCCGAATGCACTGGCATTGGGCCTCACCGAGATCCGTGGGAAATTCTCTGACATCCCTAATTTCATCCCTCTGAAATATAGTGCCACCCCTTTAGGTATCTTCTAACAATCCTGGCAGAAATTGCTAAATGATTTCTGTGTCTCAGTACTGGTCCAGCAGTTGTTTCAACACTTTAAGTGCCTTGACCTACATCTCTGTTCAGCACTCTCTGTAAATACACCATCTTCGTCTCCTGCCTAGTGACATAACAATGCATTAGTGTGGTTAATCAACCTAGAGAAGCACTTCTTCTGGCATATCATTTAAACAGGTCAGCCACGCTTTTGGTTAAACTGAATCTTGAATGAAGGTGGAGTGGGGGCAGGAAACAGTATTTGTTCTGCAGTGATTCATACATTCAGAAATTTTAAGGCCTGAAGGTATTACATTGATCACCTGATCTAGCCTTTTGCACAGCCACAGACTATAGAAATACTTCTGCTGTTCCCACGAACATATTGTTATGAAACAGGTTATTTATTTATTACATTTGTACGCTATCCTTCCTGCATGAAGTTCAGGGCAGCATACATGCCTCTCTCCCCACACCCATTTTATCTTCATAACAATCTTGTGAGGTATTATTATTAAATCAAATCCTACCACAAAAAGCAGTCTTGAAGCAACAAAAGAGCAGAAGAACAACCATGCTGGATCATACCGAGGGTCCATCTCATCCCGCATTCTGTTCACACAACCAGCTGCCTGTGCGAAACCCACAAGACATAGGTACAATAACACCATCCCGTTCATGTCATGTTCCCTAGCAAGTGGCGTACACAGACATATTGCCTCTGATACTGGAGACAGCATATAGCCATCAGGACTAGTAGCCACTGATAGCCTTATCCTCTAGAAATTTGTCTAATCCCCCTTTAAAGACATCCAAATTAGTGGCCTAATACATCTTGTGGTAGCGAGTTCCACAGCTGAACTATGTGCTGTGTGAAGAAAGACTTTCTTTTACGTCCTGCATCTCCCACCAATCAGCTAAATGGGATGACCCCGGGTTCTAGTATTATGAGAGAGGGAGAAAAACGTCTCCCTATATATTTCCTCGACACTGTGCATAATTTTGTACACTGCTATCATGGTCTTATAGGCCCCTTCCAACCCTACTATTCTATTCTATGATTCCCCTCACTTGCCTTTTTTCCAAGCTAAACAGTTGCAGACATTGTAACCTTTACTCATAGGGGAGTGCCTCATAGGGGAAAAGCAACATACACAAATAGAGAAATCCGTAACTAACATAACAGGAAAAAACCAAAATCAGTACAAATTATAATCAGCACAATAATACAAATAAAAATAACCACCATAAAAACATAATCTAAAAACAAAACAATATGAACAGTGTTCATCCACAATACACAAGATCTTCCCCACGCCCCTGCAGCCTAGAATAAACACCACAAAAGCAGCTCACAACAGTTGGGCCATAACTAATGTCCAAAAACCTGAGGAAAGAGCCAGGGCGGTGTAGTGGCTAGAGTGTTTGGGCTTTGTTCCGCCACGGATTTCGGGGGGCCGAATGCACTGGCATTGGGCTTCACCGAGATCCGTGGGAAATTCTCTGACATCCCTAATTTCATCCCTCTGAAAAATAGTGCCACCCCTTTAGGTATCTTCTAAAAATCCTGGCAGAAATTGCTAAATAATTTCTGTGTCTCAGTACTGGTCCAGCAGTTGTTTCAACACTTTAAGTGCCTTGACCTACATCTCTGTTCAGCACTCTCTGTAAATACACCATCTGGGTGCTGGGAGATCTGGGTTCTAGTCCCCACTCGGCCATGGAAGATCACTGGGTGACGTTGGGCCAGTCACAGACTCTCAGCCCAACCGATCTCACAGGGTTGTTGTTGTGAGGATAAAATGGAGGGGAGGAAGAGGATTATATATGCCACTTTGGTTTACTTGGAGGAAAAAAGGCAGGCTATAAATTCAATAAATAAATAAATAAGTCTTTGCCTGATGCTGAAAAGGGGGCGGTGTCTGCCACCCATAAACAACCATGAGTAAGGAATCATGAGTGGAAAATAAATGCCTCGTGTAGAGGTCTAGAGGCATTTTGGGGAAAGGAAGAGGGATGGGCAGCTAGAGGCCCGCACCTCCCTTCCTAGCAAGCCTAGCTACCACACAAAATAATAATAATTATTATTATTTTTAAAAAAACATATTATAAAAATCAGGCGAGGCAAGGAGACTCTGCAGGCACCAAGGCAGGTTCTAGGGGCACAGTGGTACCATGTTGGAGAGCTAAACTGTAGCCACTGCACCACACTGTCTCTCCTTTTACTCATAGCTTCCTTCCTTTTAGCTTCGGCACAGCCTGGCCACTATGATCACAAATGAAGAGGCAGCAGATCAACATGGCTATTTGTACAGCAAGTTCATACCCATCTAGCTCACTGACTGATGTAGACAATACTGGCTTCTCCAGGGTTTCAGACAGGGGTCTTTACTTAGCTCTATCTAGAGATGCTGACCAGTGGGGGCTGGTGGCTCTGATTTTGGTGGGGTTGTAAATCCATTTTCGGTTTCAGTCAGAAGCAGCCAGAACTCTAAAGAAGCTATCAAAGGTGCTGAACCTATTCTGAGGATAGGATTCAGAACCTTGGATAGCTCCTTTAGAGTTCTGGCTGCTTCTGACTGAAACCGAGAATGGATTTACAGCCCCACCAAAATCGGAACCACCAGCCACCACTGCTGGGGACTGAAGCTAGGACCTTCTGCATGCAGCGCATGAGGTCTACCACTGAGATATGGACCCTACGTTCCTCATCTGTGTCATATACATCACATATATCTTATGTGTTTAGAAGACATTCAAATACTTATGGGGAAAATAAAAGTTCTGCTTCAAGAGCTTTTCTACATGAGGCATTTGTTGTGCATTCCTTACTCACCGTTGTTTAGGGGTTCTTTAGATGACAGAGTGATCCTCCAGTTTTGCTTCCAATTGTTAAGAGCACTTTCCTGAGCTTTCTTAGAGCAGGGGAAATTGAGTATTCTTCCTGAAAGTGAAATAAAAGGTATTTTTCTACTTGTGTAATTGCAATATTCCACTATAGTACAGCACCACCTAGAGGTTATGTAGTGGAAAAGTAGGAAAGGAAAAGCTCTTTGTGTAGAGCTAAGATTTCAATTCTGCGACAAAACCAAAAGTGCATACAGCTCCAAGTTTCTCATTTTGCTCCTTAACAAAATCAGAACTACATATCCTATTGCAACAGAATAAAATAAAATAATCCCAGTAGGTGTACAGAACTGCAAATAAGATAATTTTCAAATACAACCTGCCCCCCACAGTCCTTTTGTTTGTCTCTTCTGTAAGAGCAATGCTAACATTTTAATCATTTGACTCTTTCAACAATCACACCTGGGACATGTGAAGTTATCAGCAAAGAAGGAAGTATTTGGGACAATAATGCAGCACATGCCTTTTCCTCATCATTGAATAACTACAATTTCATTAAGTGGAAGAAGGACTTCAAGGTCAGAGTGTATATTCCAGGCAAGTTTGTGGTGTAGCACTACCATTTCTGGAAATTAAGCACTGATCTGACTATTCCAAGAGCTGAGGATGTGACTGCAGATTCTCTCCAGATGCTTTATAAAGTCTGAGCAACAAAGAAGAAAGGACACCCAAAGATAATTCACATCTTGTTAGGGAATGGGATGAAATAAATTGATTATGAAGATTTGCTGGTATCTCGGCCCTTGACTCTAACTAATGTCATTACCAGCTGCTTTTATATGGCACTGCTGTAACTTAGGTCAAACTGACAGCTCAGAATACATTCGTAATGCCATGACTCACTTGAAGAGGCCCTGCCTGATGAAAGCTTCCCTTTATAGGTTCAAATGGGTCAAATGAGTCCCGGTATGAAGGAACGACAAGTAACCTACCATGCTGATCTTGTCAGGTCTCTCTGCTGTCTCCCCCTCCAGCAGTTCTACCATTTTGCAAAAGCCAAAATAGATTGTACGATGCTAGGAACACATAACAAACAAGAACACAAGAAGAGCCATGCTGGATCAGACTAAGGGTCCATCTAGTTCAGCATGCTGTTCACACAGTGGCCAACCAGCTGCCTATGGGAAACCCACAAGCAGGACATGAGCACAACAGCACCCTCCCACCCATGTTCCCCAGCAACTGATGTACATAGGCTCACTGCCTCTGGTACTGGAAGTAGCACATAGCCATCAAGACTACTAGCCACTGATAGCCTTTTCCTCCAGGAATTTGTCTAACCCTCTTTTAAAGCCATCCAAATTGGTTGGCATCACTACATCCCGAGGTAGCAAATTCCATAGTTTAACTATGCACTGTGTGAAGGACTTCCTTTTATCTGTCATGAATCTCCCACCAATCAGCTTCATAGAATGACCCCAGGTTCTAGTATTTTGAGAGGGAGAAAAATGTCTCCCTATCCACATTCTCCACACCATGCATAATTTTGTAGACCTCTATCATGTCTCCCCTTACCCTTCTTTTTTCCAAGCTAAACAATCCCAGCTGTTGCAGGCTTCTCTCATAGGGAGATGCTCCAGCCCCTTGATCATTTTAGTTGCCCTTCTCTGCACTTTTTCCAGCTCTACAATATCGTTTTTAAGGTGTGATGACCAGACCTGTATACAGTATTCCAAATGCGGTCGCACCATAGGGGCAGTATGATATTGGCAGTTTTATTCTCGATTCCTTTTCTAACTATGGAGTTTGCCTTTTTTACTGCGGCTGAACACTGGGTTGACATTTTCATCGAGCTGTCCACCACAACCCCAAAATCTCTTTCTTGGTCTGTCACTGCAATCTCAGATCTCATCAGCTTATACTTGAAGTTGGGATTTTTTGCCCCAACGTGCATCACTTTACACTTGCTGACATTAAACCGCATTTGCCTTTCAGATGCCCATTCTCCCAGTTTGGGGAGATCTTTTTGCAGCTCTTCACAATCCCTTTTTGTTTTAACCACCCTAAATAATTTGGTGTTATTGGCAAACTTGGCCACTTCACTGCTCAGTCCTAATTCCAGATAATTTATGAACAGGTTAAAAACATTAGTCGCAATACAGATCCCTGTGGAACCCCGCTATTTACTTCCCTCCATTGGGAGAGTTTACCCTTGATTCCTACTCTCTGCTTTCTGTTCTTTAACTAGTTACTGATCTATAAGAGGACCTCTCCTCTTATTCCATCACTGCTAAGTTTGCTCAGGAGTCTCTGGTGAGGGACTTTGTCAAAAGCCTTTTGGAAGTCCAAGAAAACAAGAACACACATGCCCCTAATCCAGTTATGGGAAGATGTAATTGGAAGCTGGGTTCCACATATGCATTCTTAGGTGGATGAGCACAAAAGGGGGGCTGCATGTGTGGTTCTTCCCCATTGATCCAGCTGCTAGAACTGAATGTGAAATCAGCAAAAACAATGATATACTCTGTAGGAGGAGGCTGGAATTATTCCCTTCTGTTCTCTCCTTCTGCTGAACAGCTGATCAGCACTACTTAATACTGATTATCTGACTGATGCAGCCACAACCCCTGCTGCTGTGGGTATGTGCACCTGGATCAGGGCTGTAGAGTTTCCTGTTGCATATTCACGTATTTATTTCATCTGTATCCTGCCTTTCGTGTTCAAGGAACTCAGGGAGGCATAGATTTTCACTCCATTTTTATCTTCACAGCAACCCTGTATGGTAGATTAGGCTGAGAGATAGTGACTGATCCAAGGGAACCCAGTGAGCTTCATGGCTGAATGGGGATTTTAACTTTGGTCTTCCCACTTCTCATCCAACATGCTAACCACTATACCGTACTCGCGCTCTCTGTTCCACCAATTTTTCTAATTCATGGAGCTGTGCTTCTGAGTTTCAGCCAACTGATTAATCTGCCAGGGAATAATGATGAACAATGCAAAAGAGATAAAGAACTTCGGCTGCAGTTTTTATAGCAATGTCTTTAAAAACTGTGAGAAGGGACAATTGTACAGATAAACTCAAAATGTAGCAGTAGTGTGGAGAAAGGAAGAAATAGTAGCTTTCAACTGAAGCAGCTTCAGGGGCATAAGTACAAAGGAGATGTATTTCACAAAAAATATAACCATAATTCTACATGTCATTGATTCACCACTATGGAAGAAAGTAATGTGAAAGTTATGTCTGGTATTAATTAAGGGTACTGAAAGAGAAAATTAAGAGACACTTGAAAGTGTGTTATATGAGCTGTTATTATATGAGCTGTAATAATAACTGCAAAAATCATCAAATGAAGCAACACAAAAAGCGCTGAATTTTAGCCAGTCCTGCCTCAGCCATGGACTCAGGGCACATCTTCATGGGAATATGGGGCTGGAGAAATAACAAGGGCACAGCAAAGGGAGCTAAATCCCAGGAGAGCAATCCTTTAAAAACTTGCCATCCAGGAGCTAAATCCCAGGGAAGCAAATACTGTAGAAACTATCTGTTCTGGCAGGTTTGTTCTAACAGAGAAACCTTGAATGTGTGGTTGCAGCAAACCTCAGCCAGATACTTTGACTAAACCCAAGCTTAGAAAGGGGCAAAAAAATGAATACGTTTCTCAGCATCAACAAAGGCCACAGTGCAGACCTAGCTAGTAGAAAGGTCTGTTTATAAACAGAAAGTGTAGCCTAAACTGTCCATTCAAGCTCAGGAATGTGGGTAATCGCAACCCCAATTTTTCACCTTCACTTTTCATTTTATAACTTGTCAAGCTGCAGTGAAATGAGTAGCAGATAAAATCAGATGGAAGATTATACATAGCATTGGTCAGCTATTAGATACCGATAGTTCTGTAAAAATAAGGTTGACTTCAAAATAATTGTAAAATACATTCTTTTCTTTTTTCGAGAGAACAATTAGGGTGCAATCGTATGCAGGTTTAGACAGAAAAAAGTCCTACAACTCCCAGCATCCCCCAACCAGCTGGCTGGAGAATGCTGGGAGTTGTAGGGCTTCTTGCTGTCTAAATATGCATAGGATTGCACCCTTAGATTAGCCTATGAAAGAACATGCTAGAAGTTGCAAAGTCCAGCTCTATGCAAAATCATTTTTTTCATCACCAATTGTTGGAAATGGCTGACATTTAACCATCACTTGATGTCATAATATGTCCACTTCTATAGGATGAAATGGGTCCTTTTCTGTGTATGTAAATAAGCTATTCAAACATTTAATAGGATCATTTGTGTCTCTTCATTAACAGCACAACGATCATGAACAAAACAACCTTCTAAAGCTAATCTTGTAAGCTTCCTTTGCTATAACAACACTAATACCTGTTGATGTTAACAACCACCATCACAATCTTCTGCCATAGAAGTGCATCTGATCCAGTGTTTTCTTTTTATTCTTTATATTTATTTGGAGCATTTTTATCCCGCTCTTCAGCTAAAAAGGCTCCTGGAGCAGCGTACAAATAATCAAGGCACAAGACACAGCCAAGCATCATGTGCCCATGCCAATACTAGCCATGTCAGAGAATTCTGCCATGGATCTCAGTGAGGCCGAATGCCAGTGCATTCGGCCCCCTGAACTCCATGGCGGAACAGCCTGCCCCCCCACCCCCCCACGGATCCCCCCCGGGACGAGACTTACCTGGGGTGGATCTTGCGGGCGGCGGTGGCTCTGGCGGCGGCAGCGGCGGCAGCGGCAGCAGCTGGTCTTCCAACCGGCTGGCGCCGCCGACATTTGCAGTCTTGTAAAAAAAAAAAAAACAACAACACACGACGTGATAGGCTGCGTAAAGATTTACGTAGCCTATCATGGCTGGGTTTAAAAAGAAACAAAAAAAACACGACGTGATAGGCTACGTAAAGATTTACGTAGCCTATCATGGCTGGGTTAAAAAAAAATGGCCGCCGCCATTTGCATTCCTTATTTTTAGCCGTCTTAGTCTACGTAAATATTTACATAGACTATGACGGCAAAAATAAAGGGGAACGCAAATAGCGTAGCAGGCGCTATTTGCGTCCCTTTTTGATTCACCGTTTTAGCCTACGTAAATATTTACGTAGGCTAAAACGGTGAATCAAAAAGGGACGCAAATAGTGCTCGCTACGCTATTTGCGTTCCCTTTAATTTTCGCCGTCATAGTCTATGTAAATATTTACATAGATTAAGACGGCCAAAAATAAGGAACGCAAATGGCGGCGGCCATAGCCGCCGCCATTTGCATACACAGTTTTTTTTTTCCCCAGAGCCCTCCGCAGCCAGAAATCCAGCTGCAGACGGCTCTGGCCTGGCTGGGCCTGGCCGGCTGATCCGCGGAGCTGCTGCAGAGCACAGCCGGCCATGGAGGATTCTGGGGGGAAGGAACAGATCGCCTCCCCCCCGTCGAGGATTCCGGGGGGAGGGATGGAATGCCTCCCCCCCATCATCAACATAATCCGCAGAAAGGTAAGTGACTTTCGTACATCCCTAGCCAATACCAGCCAATGTGAGCAGAAATGAAAGAGGAACTGGGAAACTTTGGGCCACCCCAAATGCTTGATAGTGGATCTCTTCACAGAACATGCTAACCCACACTCAGTGGTTGATTGTGGGTTATTTTGTACCACAGATTGTTTGCTGAACCATAGGTTAGCATGTTGTCTAAACACAGCACATTTTCCACAGGGTGGGTTATCGTGTTGTAACCAGCCTGAACAACCCAACAACAAACCATGGGTTCTCAAGGTGGCTTGTTCAAAAAAATAAGCCACACGGCATGATTAACAAGCCACCCTGGCTGCATTCAGACAACATGATAACCCATGGTTCAACAAACAACCCACAGTTCAAAACTACCCACACTCATCCTTCCGGTTGGAACCAATGTCGCCCTCACAGAATCCCGCGGAGTCTCTGCAGGATGCTATCTCAGACAGCTTTTTAAAAGGTTGAAAAACCTTTTCATCTCCCTTCTGGAATTAAAAGGGGGGGGCAAGGCAGCATTCTGGATAACATCTTGGAGAAAAGTACTTCCCACGAGGCAGTGCGGGGGCTGGATTCCAGGATTATCTTCCCAGAGTTTAACCACTGCAAAAAGCTGTGCTGAAACTCCTATTTAATAGGAGAAAACTGGGCTGACGTGGTCCACTGTAATATATGGATTAAGAAATATCAACAGCACCTGAGGGATGGTTTAAGAATATCAACAATATTTGAGGACCTGCAAGATTTCTTTGAAGAGGAACATGGCTACACCAAGGAAAAGAAAGGGGGTTGCATCGCCACCCACTCCTCCCATACCACCTTTGTCAAAAGCTCCAAGAACAGAAGATATAGGGGAATTATTTACTTTGATAAAAACATTATCTTTGCAATTTGCGGAGCAAACCAAGAGCTTGGATTTAATCCAAAATTCCATCACTGCCCTGCAAGGAGCTGTGGATTTAATTAACGCTTCCTGGCAAAAAATGGAGATGAAAGTTAACGAGCTACAAGATAGGCTTACAATGAATGAAATTAAGACACAAGCTCTTTTCAAAAATATCTCTGCCAGAATTTCTCAACTGGAGGCCTTCACGTGCAGATCCAATGTAAGTATTGTTGGGATTAAAAATCTGCCTACTGATGTAAATTTGCCTACCTTTGTGGACAAGCTTTACATGAAATACCCCCTGTGCCATCTGATTATTTACTTGATATTGAGCAGCATTTCATGTGCCAAATACTAAAGGGACTCACCATACGATTATAGTTCAATTTGCAAGAGTCTCTGCAAACAATTATATCCTGCGTTTGGCAAGAGAGAGTGGAACTCTATTTTGGAAACAAGATAAAGTTATGTTATTTCCTGATTACATCAAAGAGGTGGCGAATAAAAGAAAGCAATTAATCAAGGCGAAGAATATGGCAAAACAAATGAACATACAATATTATTTAAAATATCCTGCTACATTTTGCATTGTTTCTGAAGGTCAGATGAAGAACTTCCTAAACCATGAAATGGCGGAGCCATGGCTGAACATAAAAATGTGTGAGATTTCTGTTCCAGCCCCATGAACTGGAATTTTTAAATAAGTTTTGTTAACTGTTTATGTTTAGTCTACATGATTCAGGCTAGGCCAAAAGATATCTGATTATACATATATTCGTTTACTTTCATTTTTTTCTCTTTGTTATTTTTCTTTAAATTCTCTTTTTCCAAAATAGATATGATATGCTGTATTTAAATATATTGTTTGAGGGTGTATTGAACACACTCATTTATACATCCAGTATAAAATATATCACTGATTGTTGTAAGGTTGTTTCCAAACTTTATTATTATATAATATTATAATTTCATCTTTTCTTTTTTTAAATCACTATTACTATTATTATTATTATCATCATCATCATCATCATCATCATCATCATTACTATAAGGTTACTCAGTAAGATTTTTGGTTGGTTGAATTGTTAAGCTTTATTATTACTATTATATTTTAACTTAAGGGCAATAAACCCGAAAGGACACTCAGCTGTGGATGTGTCTGGTGGTGAAAAGAAAATCCGATG
Source organism: Heloderma suspectum (assembly GCF_057233095.1). Taxonomy (NCBI): domain Eukaryota; kingdom Metazoa; phylum Chordata; class Lepidosauria; order Squamata; family Helodermatidae; genus Heloderma; species Heloderma suspectum. Next base: position 400,164,771 of record NC_139458.1, read on the forward strand.
CTGTAAAGAACAATATTGTTTAGGAACCTGGAATGTCAGATCAATGAATCAAGGTAAGCTGGAGGTGGTCAAACATGAGATGGCAAGACTGAACATCGACATCTTGGGAATCAGCGAACTCAAATGGACAGGCATGGGCGAATTTAATTCAGGTGACCATCATATCTACTATTGTGGGCAAGAATCCCTTAGAAGAAATGGAGTAGCACTCATAGTCAACAAAAGGGTGGGAAAAGCAGTACTGGGGTACAATCTTAAAAATGATAGAATGATCTCAGTACGAATCCAAGGCAAACCATTCAACATCACAGTAATTCAAGTCTGTGCCCCAACCACTGATGCCGATGAAGCTGAGGTTGATCGGTTCTATGAAGACCTACAACACCTTCTAGAACTAACACCAAAAAAAGATGTCCTCTTCATCATAGGGGATTGGAATGCTAAAGTAGGAAATCAAGAAATCACCGGGATAACAGGCAGGCATGGCCTTGGTGTACAAAACGAAGCAGGACAAAAGCTAATAGAGTTTTGCCAAGAGAACATGCTGATCATAGCAAACACTCTTTTCCAACAGCACAAGAGGCAACTCTACACATGGACATCACCAGATGGCCAATATCGAAATCAGATTGATTATGTCCTTTGCAGCCAAAGATGGAGAAGCTCCATACAGTCAGTAAAAACAAGACCTGGAGCTGACTGTGGCTCAGATCATGAGCTGCTTCTTGCAAAATTTCGGCTTAAATTGAAGAACGTCAGGAAAACCACTAAACCGTTCAGGTATGACCTAAATCATATCCCGTATGAATATACAGTGGAGGTGAGGAATAGATTTAAGGGATTAGACCTGATAGACAGAGTGCCTGAGGAACTATGGACGGAGGTCCGTAACATTGTTCAGGAGGCAGCAACTCAATCCATCCCAAAGAAAAAGAAATGCAAGAAAGCAAAGTTGCTGTCTGATGAAGCTTTACAAGTAGCTCACGAAAGAAGGGAAGCGAAAAGCAAGGGAGAAAGGGGAAGATATACCCAACTGAATGCAGAGTTCCAGAGAATAGCAAGGAGAGACAAGAAGGCCTTCTTAAACGAACAATGCAAAGAAATCGAGGAAAACAACAGAATGGGAAAGACTAGAGATCTTTTCAAGAAAATCGGAGATCTCAAGGGAACGTTTTGTGCAAAGATGGGCATGATAAAGGACCAAGAAGGCAGGGACCTAACAGAAGCAGATGAGATTAAGAAGAGGTGGAAAGAATACACAGAAGAACTATACAGGAAACATCTGAATAGGGATGGCGGAGAATTTCTCCCCGAAACTTCGGGGGGCCGAGCGCCAACGTGTTCGGCCCCCCGAACAAGTTTCGGGGAGAAATCCTCCGCCCCCCCGCCCCCCGCCCCCCCCGGGACGGGACTTACCTTCCCTGAATGTCCCTCCCGACGGCGGGTCCGGCTGGCGGTTCGTCCGGTGTTTGAGCGGGGCGGGAGCGGCAGCCGGTCTTTCGACCGGCTGCCGCCCCCGCCATTGCAATGAAAGAAAAAAAAAAAACGTCCCCTGATAGGCTACGTGACGATTCACGTAGCCTATCACGGCAAGATTTGCAAAGTCAGCCATGATAGGCTACGTGAATCGTCACGTAGCCTATCACGGGTGACTTTAAAAAAAAAAAAAAAAGTGTGTACGGATAATGGCGGCCCCCATAGGGAGCCGCCATTCCCCTTCCTTATTTGGTCGCTGTAGTCTACGTCAATGTTTACATAGACTACGGCGAAAATAAGGGCAACGCTATTTGCGTTGCCCTTATTTTCGCCGTAGTCTACGTAAACATTGACGTAGACTACAGCAACTAAATAAGGAATGCGAATGGCGGCTCCCTATGGGGGCCGCCATTCGCGTACGCGCTTTTTTTTTTTTTTAAAGTCACCCGTGATAGGCTACGTGACGATTCACGTAGCCTATCACGGCTGACTTTCCAGATCTAGCCGTGATAGGCTACGTGAATCGTCACGTAGCCTATCAGGGGACGTTTTTTGTGTTTTTTTTTTACTTTCGTGTTCGCGGCCGGGCGAGGCGGGAAGCCTCCTCCCCGGCCTGAATTTCGGCCGGGCGAGGCGGGAAGCCTCCCCCCCTGGCCTGAATTTCAGCCGGGCGAGGCGGGAAGCCTCCCCCCCCCGGCCTGAACTTCGCGGGGGGAGCAGTGAAGCGCTCCCCCCTACCGCGAAAAAGCTGCGAGAAAAGGTAAGTGACTTTCGTTCACCCCTACATCTGAATGTCCCTGATAGCCATGATAGTGCGGTCACTGAACTTGAGCCGGACATCCTCGAGAGTGAAGTCAAGTGGGCCTTAGGAAGCATTACTAACAACAAAGCTAGCGGAGATGACAGTATTCCAGCTGAGCTATTTAAAAACCTAAAAGATGATGCTGTTAAAGTGCTGCATTCAATATGCCAACAAATCTGGCACACTCAACAGTGGCCACAAGACTGAAAAAGGTCAGTTTACATTCCAATTCCAAAGAAGGGCAACGCCAAAGAGTGTTCAAACTACCGCACAATTGCGCTCATTTCACATGCCAGCAAGGTGATGCTCAAAATCCTACAAGCTAGGCTTCAGCAGTATGAGAACCAAGAACTACCGGAAGTACAAGCTGTGTTCCAAAGAGGCAGAGGAACTAGAGATCAAATCGCCAACATTCGCTGCATCATGGAGAAAGCAAGAGAATTCCAGAAAAACGTCTATTTCTGCTTCATTGCCTATGCTAAAGCCTTTGATTGTGTGGATCACAACAAACTGTGGCAAATTCTTAAAGTGATGGGAGTACCAGACCACCTTACCTGTCTCCTGAGAAACCTGTACGAGGGTCAAGAAGCAACAGTAAGAACCAGACATGGAACAACCGATTGGTTCAAAATTGGGAAAGGAGTACAACAAGGCTGCATATTGTCACCCTGCTTATTTAACTTATATGCAGAGTACATCATGAGAAATGCCGGGTTGGATGAATCAGAGGTCGGAATTAAGATTGCTGGGAGAATTATCAACAACCTCCGATATGCAGACGATACCACCCTAATGGCAGAAAGCGAAGAGGATCTCAAGAGCCTCTTGTTGAGGGTGAAAGAGGAGAGTGCAAAAGCTGGTTTGAAACTCAACATTAAAAAAACTAAGATCATGGCATCTGGCCCTATCACTTCCTGGCATATAGAAGGGGAAGAAATGGAAGCAGTGACAGATTTTACTTTCTTGGGCTCCAAGATCACCGCAGACGGTGACTGTAGCCATGAAATTAAAAGACGCTTGCTCCTTGGGAGGAAAGCTATGGCAAACCTAGACAGCATAGTAAGAAGCAGAGACATCACCTTGCCGACAAAGGTCCGTCTAATCAAAGCTATGGTTTTCCCAGTAGTAATGTATGGCTGTGAGAGCTGGACTATAAGGAAGGCTGAGCGCCGAAGAATTGATGCTTTCGAACTGTGGTGCTGGAGAAGACTCTTACGAGTCCCCTGGACTGCAAGGAGGTCAAATCAGTCCATCCTAAAGGAAATCAACCCTGACTGCTCATTGGAAGGACAGATACTGAAGCTGAAGCTGAAATATTTTGGCCACCTAATGCGAAGAGAAAACTCCCTGGAAAAGACCCTGATGCTGGGAAAGACTGAAGGCAAAAGGAGAAGGGGACGGCAGAGGATGAGATGGCTAGATAGCATCACTGATGCAATGAATATGAACTTGAGCATGCTCCAGGAGAGAGCGCAGGACAGGAAGGCCTGGCGTGCTATGGTCCATGGGGTCACGAAGAGTCGGACACGACTGAACGACTGAACAACAACAAAAATGGTTACTGGGAATGAATTGTAGGGCTGCCTTCTTGATATAAGATTGATGATATGATATTGAAATGTAAGGTTGATTATTAAATTGTAATATTGCTAGTGATGTAGGTATAGTTTTTAAAATAGAATGGCATCTGAAGCCCGTGGGTATTGGAGTTTAAATTTAACCCTTTGAAAGAGGAGAGGGGAGAGGAAAGAGGAAGATAGCTTTTTTCTTTTCCTTTCCTTTCCTTTCTTTACTTTACTTTTCCTTTCTTGTTCTTTTTCTTTTTCTTACTGTTGTGTCCTCATAAGAATATTGCATTGTTGGGAAACTGTCGTTATTGATCAGGTTGTTGGTATTGTTTATTTCATTTATAAAGACAAAATAAATAAAAAGTATTAAAAAAACAAAACCTACCCACACTCAACCATTGAGTGTGGGTTAGCATGTTGTGTGAAGAGCCTCACTATCAAGCATTTGGCCCAAAGTTCCCAGTTCCTCTTTCATTTCTGGTCACTTTGGTTGGTATTGGCATGGGCACATGATGCTTGCAACAACTCTTGTTGCACAACAAAGTGTAGGGCTGGACACAAGTCCCTCTGTGATACGTCAGGCACAGATGATCATGTGCTTTTGACGTTTATTAAAAACACATTTGTTTACCTTGGCTTTTCCGAACTATCGACTTAGGGCGCAATCCTATGTGACCCACCCTTAATCTTTGTAAGACTCCAAACTTGGAGGCTTACAAATATGCAGGGCAGGAGGCACAGTGGAGGTGATCCTTGCCTCTGCTGTGCCTCCTGCTCTGCAATTTAGTTAGAAGGGCTTTTTCACCTATCTAGCTGAAGTATCGGAGAAGGGGAGGGAAGGAGGCCTGGGTATATGGTGTAAGCCATCCCCTCCACCCTGCCCACTAGGCTAGCACACCCCCTTTTTCTTCCCTCTGAGGTCACCTTTGCAACCTTCAAGAGGCAGCCGGCATGGTTCTCTCTGTGCTGGCTGTGAGGGGAAGGGAAGCTTGGACTCCTGGGTCTGAGGTCAGAGCGGTGTCTCCAACCTTGGATCCAGGTATCCAAACTATCCTATGGCCCCTCAGACTCTCCCTCGGGGGCATAGGATTGCTCTCCCTGTTGTTTCAAGCCTTTTCTTGCGGAGCCTTGTAATCTGTAACATTGTGTTTTTATAATGTTTTATTGTTTCAAAAGCTGTGGTAAACCGCTTCAGGATTTTAAAAAATGGGAAGCGGTGTATAAATATGTTAAATAAAATAAAAAGTAAATTCTATGCTGTTTCAAAGAGGACACTCTCATAGAGGTGTGGCTGTATGTACTGGGGTGGCCCCTAAGCTTACGGTGGATGCATACCCTCAGTTCATTATTCATTTCTACATATTTTAGCTATAATTTACATGGGGGTGTACCATGTTGAGCAATGTCTTGTGCCCCAAACAAAGCACTGGGCCATCTGTTCTGGTTCAGCTTTGGGTTTTTATCCAGACTTTCTGTATGCTTACAGTAGGATGGTGATGTGTCCTACTTTACAGAGAACAGTCTTCTGTTTGAAGGCCTATCAAAGGACAGTTCTTTCTTTCAAGGACTATCCAGTCCATGTGTGGTTTAAAGATAAAGAACTATAAGAAGGGACAGCAGCAGGGTCCTTGAAGTTGCCCATCAACTGCTGGACTGGGCAGGCACATGGGTCACCTGGTCAAAGGCTATCTCACGATGCTGTGATACTGGTCTTTAAATTATAGTATTTGTCTTTAAATTATAGTAATCATTTTTAAATACATACAGTCAGGGCCAGAAATATTGGAACAAGGATAACTGTTTTGGCAGTTGGCCTCTGTACACCACCACATTGAAGCTGAAAGGAAACACACCCAGATGGGAGCAAAGTCAGGACTTTCAGCTGTAATTCAAGGGGTTTGGCAAAAGTGGGGCACTACCCATTCGGGAAGTACAGCCATTGGCATACACACACACCCATCGTTGGTGGCTCATAAGTAATGGAATGAATGGCTGACAAGCAGCTGCATGGCCAGGTGTGGCCTGTTTCCTGGGTACCACATGACCAATCAAGCAGATAAAAGGCCTGGAGGTGGTTCTGAGTGTTACATTTGCATTTGGTAGCTGTTCACTGGAACTCCCAACATGAGGTCCAAAGAGGTGTCCATGTGAGCGAAGGAGGCCATCATTAGGCTGAGGAAACAAATTAAACCCATCAGAGAGATAGCAAAAACATTGGAGTGGCTAATACAACATTTTGGAACATCCTGAAAAAGAAGGAATTAACTGGCAAGCTCAGCAACAGCAAAAGGCCTAGAAGACCACGGAAGACAACTAAAGTGGATGACCGCAGAATTCTGCTCATGGTGAAGAAGAAGAACCCTTTCATAACAACTAGCCAGGTCAAGAATGCTCTTGTGGAGGTAGGCATGTCATTGTCAACATCTACAGTCAAGAGACGGCATTATGAATGTAAATACAGAGGCTTCACAACAAGGTGCAAACCACTGGTAACACTCAAGAACAGAAAGGCTAGATTAGCCTTTGCCAGCAAACACCTAAAAAAGCCTGCCCAGTTCTGGAATAAGGTTCTTTGGACTGATGAAACCAAGATGAACTTGTACCAGAATGATGGGAAGAGAAAAGTATGGAGAAGGAAAGGAACAGCTCATGATCCAAAGCATACCACATCATCTGTCAAACGTGGTGGAGGCAGTGTTATGGCATGGGCATGTATGGCTGCCAATGGAACCGGGTCACTGGTGTTTATTGATGACCTGACTGCTGATAAAAGCAGCAGGATGAATTCTGAAGTGTATAGGGCTATACTTTCTGCTCAGATTCAGCCGAATGCTGCCAAACTGATAGAATGCCACATCATATTGCAGATGGATAATGACCCAAAACATACAGCAAAAGCTACCCGAGAGTTTCTCCAGGCAAAGAAGTGGGATGTTCTTCAATGGCCAAGTCAGTCACCTGATCTCAACCCAATAGAGCATGTTTTCACTTACTGAAGACAAGACTGAAGGCAGAAAGACCCACAAACAAGCAGCAGCTGACGGCAGCTGCCTGTAGTAAAGGCCTGGCAAAGCATCTCGAGGGAGGAAACTCAGCATTTGGTCATGTCCATGGGTTCCAGACTTCAGGCAGTCATTGACTGCAAAGGATTTTCATCCACGTATTAAAGGCAACCCTTAAGTTTGAAATGATGTTGGTTTGTTCCATTACTTCTGAGCCACCAACGATGGGTGTGTGTGTATGCCACTGGCTGTCCTTCCTGAATGGTTAGTGCCCCACTTTTGTCAACCCCTTGAATTACTGCTGAAAGTCCTGACTTCGCTCCCATCTGGGTGTGTTTCCTTTCAACTTCAATGTGGTGGTGTACAGAGGCCAAATGCCAAAACAGTTATCCTTGTTCCAATATTTCTGGCCCTGACTGTATATGCACATTTTATGTTGATGCCTAACTGGCTACTCTAACTTACTAGAGATATTAGATCTTTAACCTTTTGACTACCGTTGGTTGCCAATGAGAAATGGGACTCCTTTACTTTCTCCTGCATTCTTTGACTCTATGTAGTGACTCCTGTCTGCAGTAAATCTTTCACCTCTAATAAGATGTGCTTCTGGGACAAGAAATAAAGCTGAGTAATCAGAAAGCATTAATCACTCCTCAAAAAAACTAAATAACCATCTACTAGGTGGGACTGAACATTTTCAGCAAAGGAGACAGAACTACCAGGCAACTTTCCAGAGTCGGTGTCAGGGTGGAAACTGAGCCGATAGTAGGGTTGGCGGAGAATTTCTCCCCGAAACTTTGGGGGGCCGAGCACCAACGTGTTCGGTCCCCCGAACAAGTTTCGGGGAGAAATCCTCCGAACCCCCCCCGCACCCCGCACCCCCCCCCCGGGACAGGACTTACCTTCGCCGAATGTCCCTCCCGGCGGCGGGTCCGGCTGGCGGTTCGGCGGGTGTTCGAGCGGGGCGGGAGCGGCAGCCGGTCTTTTGACCAGCTGCCGCCGCCGCCATTGCAATAAAAGAAAAAAAAAAAGCCCCGTGATAGGCTACGTGACGATTGACGTAGCCTATCACGGCTAGTTTTAAAAAAAAAAAGTGTGTACGGATAATGGCGGCCCCCATAGGGAGCCACCATTCCTGTTCCTTATTTGGTCGCTGTAGTCTACGTAAACATTTACGTAGACTATGGCGAAAATAAGGGCAACGCTATTTGCGTTGCCCTTATTTTCGCCGTAGTCTACGTAAACATTTACGTAGACTACAGCGACTAAATAAGGAACGCGAATGGCGGCTCCCTATGGGGGCCACCATTAGCGTACGCGCTTTTTTTTTTTTTTTAAGTCACCCGTGATAGGCTACGTTACGATTTATGTAGCCTATCACGGCTGACTTTGCAGATCTAGCTGTGATAGGCTACGTTAATCGTCACGTAGCCTATCAGGGGGCGTTTTTTTTTTTTTTTTAAACTTTCACGTTCGCGGCCGGGGCGAGGCGGGAAGCCTCCCCCCCCCAGCCTGAACTTCGCGGGGGGAGCAGCGAAGCGCCTCCCCCCCACCGCGAACGTCCTTCGAGGACAGGTAAGGGACTTTCGTCCACCCCTAGCCGATAGAACCCCAGAGCAGTTCTGATTCTGAGGAGGAACAGCAATTCGTGGCAGAGGAGCTCACTCATCTCTTACAGGCACAGCAGCTGGCAGAGATTCCTCCTGCCAGCATTCCTGGGATAGATAGTGACCCTGGCAGCGAGAGAGTGCTGGAGGGGGGCTTGCTGGATGCTCGACGCCGACGCAGGGAGCAACAACAGATGGAGGGCGCGGAAAGGAGGCGTAGCGCTCGTTTGGTGTGCAAGCAACGGTCGCGTCCCGAGGACCCAAGGGAAAGAAGGAGGATATCTCCCTAGCCTATAAGTTCAGGGTCTTCCCGTGATTCTCCTTCAAATGGGGACCAACTGCCTAACCTGGAGCATAGGCTACTCTGCTATCTTTCCCCAGTGCTGTTCCTTGCTTAGTCGCTGGTGATTAGCAGCTGAAAGAGTCATTAAGTTGTAAAAGGATTAAAGCCTTGGAAAGAATCCTTTTGCCTGTGTCTTGAGTTGGCTACTGGAGGTGACTGTAAGACGCCGCTAGGGCGCTCCAGACAGTCGGGTTGCCTTCTATACACTTTGTACTAAGGGTTTTGGAGGCCCAGACAATAAATCTTTACTAAATACTTTCCACTCAAATGTGATAATAAATATAGCACAGGCTCTGCTTTTGTTTAACACATGAAACTGTCTCAAAGACAGACCCTCTAGCCCTCTTGACTGCCCATAGCCCTCCAAGGCTCTGATATGGGATTTTCTCAGCCCTGCTACCTTAGTTGTATATCTGTAGCCAAAGGTAGGGATGGTGGAGAATTCCGCCACGGATTCCAGTGGGGCCGGATTCTTTAGAATCCAGCCCCCCGGAATCCATGGTGGAACGGCCTCCTGCCCCCCCCGGAATCCCCCCAGGACGGCACTTACCTGGGGCAGATTCGGCGGTGGTGGTGGCGGATTCGGCGGCAGCGGCGGAGGCTCCGGCGGCGGTGGCACTGGTGGCGGCGGCTGGTCTCCTGGCCAGCCACGGCAGGGCTACTGCACCTGCCATTGCCGTCCTCGCACCATGATAGACTACGTAAGAATTTACGTAGCCTATCACGGCTAACATAAAAAACCCACAAAAAACAAACACGCAGCACACGCAAATGGCGGCGGCTATGGCGGCCGCCATTATGGCCTAATGTTCACCGACTTATCTTACGTCAATATTTACATAGGCCAGAACGGCGAAAAATAAAGGAATGCAAATAGCGTCCACTACACTATTTGCGTTCCCCTTTTTTTTGCCGTTTTATCTTACGTAAATATTGACGTAAGATAAGTCGGCGAAAAATAGGCCACGCAAATGTGTGTTGTTGTTTTTTTAATGTTAGTCGTGATAGGCTACGTAAATTCTTACGTAGCCTATCACGGCTGTCTAGCTGGACACAAATGGCGGCCACTACGTCAGCCGCCATTTGCGTCCGCACCAGGCTGTCCGCAGCCAGAAATCCAGCTGCGGATGGCCCTGGCCAGCTGCTCCGCGGCCTGGCCATGGAGCAGAGCCGGCCGTCGAGGATTCCGGGGGGGAGGACTGGATCGCCTCCCCCCCATCGAGGATTCCGCGAGGAGGGACGGAGCAAAGGTAAGTGAGTTTCGTACATCCCTAGCCAAAGGAGCTAGGGTGTGAACCTCTACGACTGCACTGTGGCCTACCCCTTCTTCCAGGAACACACTGCTAATAACCAATATGTTAACATCCTGTGTGTTTCAGTAAATACAATAAGCAGTTATATCACCTTCAATGACTCATTCCCAGATAATTGGAGATATAATTTAACAGGTTTTAATATTATTTCTGTGTGTGTGTGTGTGTGTGTGTGTGTGTATATGGAAAGTGGAAGGCAAGAGGAAGAGGGGCCGACCAAGGGCAAGATGGATGGATGATATTCTATAGGTGACGGACTCGACCCTGGGGGAGCTGGGGGTGGCGACTGCCGACAGGAAGCTCTGGCGTGGGCTGGTCCATGAAGTCACGAAGAGTCGGAAGCAACTGACGGAATAAACAACAAATATATATATATATATATATATATATATATATATATATAAAATATATATATATATATACACACACACACACACATGCACATACACACACACACACTGCATATATATACGAGGTATACAGCAAGAAAAGAGACAAATGTACAACACTTGTATTTCGGTGTGCTAACCCTCTGAATGATAAAACCAGTTACCATAGAGATACCTCAATGGAAAGATTTCTGGCCCACATCTGGCATCTATAAATGCTAAGTATTCTGCCTCTATATTATGTAAAGCAGAAGACTGACTAAAATTTAAATTCAACATTTCATAGTAGCAAAATCCCCCCCCCCCCTTTAAGTAACTAATTCTAACAACCAGCTCTGGTTAGAATCCAACAGCTATACTATGCTTACCAGTGAAATGCAGTGAACAGAGCATGACTGTACATGAACCAGGGTCAAATCCCTGCTCAGCTAAGAAGCTCATTTTGGTGGTCTTGTGTAAAATTGCTAACATTAAGCACAGTGCCAGCTCCAGTTTTTGAGTGCCTTTGGGCAAGAAGCCCTTGGGCCTCCCTCCCTCAGTGAGTCTACATTCTGACCACTATTATCACCTCCTGCTGTTGTTCCTCATAGTTTCTCATCATTGCTACCACTTGCTTGTTTGCCAGGCAGAGAATAAGTAAGCAGTGGCATGTACTGTTCCTCCTTCTCACCACCACTGTTGTCTGGACCAGAGCAAGAGGCAGGTGAACAAGTTGCAGTGGTGAAGAGCAGGATCAACTCCAGGGGGCGCTTATCTGTGGGCCCCTGTTGGGGTGTGAGACCTCAGCAGGCCAGGTACCCAACCATGTGTAGCCTTAATGCCAGCCCTGACTAAACATAATGTACAACCTTGGTTGTTGTTCTTGCAGGGTTGTGTGCCAGGGTCCCAGGAATAGGCTCTACAATGATGTCTGTAAAATGTCTGTAAGAGAGCTGAAGATTACTCAAGTCCCTTTATACAGCAACTTTCTCCTTGCAGGGCCCAGATCAAATTACTTGGTAGTATTCCTGAGCGGTTAGGCCATGTAGGGAGAGAAAACGCTCTCCCCTGGTGTCTTGTAGAGAAACCTCAGTCACATACTTCCCATCCAAAGAAAAAATACATTTATTATTTTTTTAAAAAGAAGCTTTTACAAAGAGAGAAGGAGAACAGAGGATACATACAACCGGGAAAGCAAACCTAAGCCTTTAAACCATCTAATTTGCACAGACTTCAAACTTACTCCTTTATAACAGTCACTGGGGAATACCTCCACTCCCTTGTCAGGAGGGAAGCCAGGGTACAGAACAGTAACACATCCAGCTGCCAACAGCCCAACTCTGTTTATCAGGGCTAGCCTGGCTAGGCTGGAATGAGAAAGGGCTCAGCTGTTAATCAAGGGAAGGATACTTGGCCAAGTTCCAACAAGCCACCTATCTCAAAAGAGACTTGATAGAAAAAAACAGGCATGGGAAGATAGCCCCACATCACAATGTCCAATGGAGGAGTGACACCTGGGTGTTGGTGTGGGAGACTTTAGTGGCAGAGACTTTTGCTGTATACCAAAGCTTTCCCACCCTTTAAAAAAGGAGGGCTGCTATGTCAGCATCCCCCACACAAAAGTACCTGAAAGGAAAATGGGGAGAGCAAGCCACAAGAAGCCAAATGAACTAAAGCTATGGGAATTCCTGAATTATCTCGCCATGCTCTCAACAGTCTCTTTTAGGAATGGAGACTTCACTTCAGTCAACCCCCCAGGCAGTATTTTCTCTCCTTCTGCAAATTCCACCCAAACTGCCATGCCCAGTTCCCACAGCTGTCTTTATGAAATTCAGCATGGCGAGGGAAGGAGCAGAAACCTTGGGAAGACGTTTTTTGTGGTCCATTATTAAATACAATATAAGGCATGGTTTGTGATCATGGAATCAGCTGAATGTGCTTTCAGAGCCCTTTACAGACCTTTGTGCTCAACACGCAATGGATGAGTTGGTAGCCGAGCAAGTGGGGAGTTCAGGGCAGGGCTTACGTGCATGCCCACATCCCCCTCTACATTTCTGCCCTACACTCAAACAGACAAATGCCTGCACAGGGCTGCAGAAGATACTTGGCAGATTAAACTATTCCCCTGGCGGCCAGCTTAGCCCTGCTCCCCTTCCATTTTGTGGGGGCAGGCATATTGCTGTGATTGGCTACCACAAGTAGAGTGTTAGCCAGTGAATGCATTCGTAAGCCTAAAGTACCAGCAGCAATGTCTATGGTAATAATAACTTTGAGTTTACAAATGGGTTTGATGGAAGATAGGAATACTAACAGCAAATCAGGGTTCAAATGTACATTCTTAGTAGGATGGACTAGGGTTTTCTGAAATGCTCTCATTCACCTTCTCTAAACCATTAAAGCATCAGAAACAGATGGTCTAAACAGATGGGATAGAAATAGAGGCAGATGGGGAAGATGGACCTAGTCTAACCCAGTAAGGCTGTTTTCATGTTCTTTATATTGCTGCACTGCTTTCACTGTATTGCCAGCGTGTAGATTTATTTGACAACATATTGCATTCCAGAAACACGCACCAAGAAACATTGAAAGTTGGATGTGGATCAAAAAGTACTAGTAACTACCACCTTCCATCTCTCCTGCTTCTTCAGAAGGACAATTTTAGGTTTGGTTTGCAGCAACCATTTTTTTGCCATTTCCCCACATACTAAAGCTGTCATGACACATCAATAGATGGTTTCAGAGCCGTTCAAGGCAAGACAGAGGAATGGGGGTTATATAGGTGACTTAGGGCACAATCCTATGTATGTTTAGATAGAAAAAAGTCCTACTGCTGGCTGGGACATGCTGGTAGTTGTAGGACTTTTTTCTATCTAAACTAGGGATGTATGAAATACTGACCTCCAGGTCTGGAGGGGGGGTGTCTGCGGGGGGGGGGAGGAGATCCGTCCCTCCCCCCAGAATCCTACCCAGTTGACTCCACTCTGCAGCAATTCCGTGGAGACGCCAGCTCGCTCTGGAGCGCCAGCGATACGTCCGCCATTGCCGTATCGCTGACTGGGCTGATTGATTGCGGACGCAAATGGCATCCACTACATCATTTGCAGCCATAAAGGTCTTAGTTTAAGCTAAATGCAGCCATAAATGGGGAGGATCCAGCTGTCGAGGATTCCTCCGGGAGGCGGAGGTAAGTCTTCCGATCCTCCATGGACTACGGACTCAGTGGGGTCCGTGGAGGATTTCTCTGCCATCCCTAGTCTAAACATGTATAGGATTGCACTTACAGTTGTTAGAGAAATCTGCAGTGGAACCAAATGAGTCTGGATTTTCATGATTTTCATGACCTTCCGATTCCACAGCAGACTTCTACATAAAACAACAAGCTGCCATTTTTATGCAAAATGGTGGCTTGCTAAGGAGTCGGGCAGCCACGTGCTGCTCACTGGGCACCCGTGAACCACCTGCCAGCTCAACCACGGAGCTAAACAGGAGCAGGTAAGTGGCGGGCATCTGGCGAGCGGCGCACAGGGTGGGTGAGGGGTGGTTTGCCCATCCCTAAGTATGGCATAGCAGGTTATCTCTGCCCCACTTGACAAAATATATATTGAAGCTTAGGTTTTTGTGGCACCAATTACTGCTTTTGGTACCTTCTAACCCCTTTGTATCTCCACAAACATCTAGGAATAACTTCACTGCTATTTGTATACTCCTATGTAGTTGCAAAAAATAAAATAAAATTTCCTCAAGCCTAATTTCTCTAGATTTAAAGCATTTTTTTAAAATTGCTTTTATCCATCCATTGGGGAAAACCTATTATTATAGCATCAATAATTACAAGATATAAGTGAATTCATCAGCAATAAAAATGGAAAGGAGAACAAAGCAACGCACAAACTGTGAAGCATACTGTGCTATGTTGTCAGCAATTCCAGCAATAAACCCCACACATTTCAGATTTAATGAGTTTTAAAATAATGGATTCAATGACAAGGTGAATCATGGGCAGTTTTTGCTTACCATTGGACTCGGCGACAAATTACTGCTAAGTGTCAATGCAAGCCAAGACGTGAGCTGTGTGGAGTTTATGTTGCAAGTTCCATTCTGCCTCTTGCTGACAAATAGACCATCTGCTCAGTCTAACAAGGGCTGTCACAGTTTGACTCTTCTGTAATCATCTTGCTTAATAAGTCAAGCATTTTCACTTTGACAAACAGGTTTGCTTGTACATGGCTGTCTCTCAAATCTCCAGAGTCATCTTGCAAAGGTACTTTTACACTTAAATCATATCCGACACATCACGAACCTAGAATAAAGTGAGAAGCCCTTATTTGTGAGGGACTGCAAAAAAACAAAACAAAAGCATTTATACATATATATGCTGTGTCTTACTTTAGTGTCCATCATAAGTGAAATGTGTCTCTAGATTCAATATAGTGAAGCTAAGGCTGTACGTCTGTTAGAAGTAAAATTAATCTCTAAATTTAACAGTCTTGGGGCCAAAACCGACCTTACTTTTCATCTGTATCTAGCAGCTACAACTTTTTTGTTCATTTTTATTCTACAGTAAGCACAGGAGCCATAATCCATGTTGGGATCCTAGCTTGGGAGATAGGTTTGGACTGGGCCCCCTGTACCTACTTTTTTAATTTTAAAATTAAAAAAACAAACAAAACAGATGTAGTTGCTCAATATAGATTTAAAGTAGTATTTGTTTTGGCCCTTATTTTTACTACATCCTTTGTAAGTGCCTAGTGGGGGCACCATTTGAGGCCTCCCCTCCCCATATCTTACAGATGACATCTGATTATTCTTTAGGAACACCATGGCTGGTCCTACCATTATGCGGGCTCATGCACCTACATCAGGCAGCAGAGCTGGAGAGTGGCAAATTGTGCTGCTCCCCCACTCCTGCCCCAGCCAGGAGGGTCCCCACCAGCGGTTTTCCCAGCATGGCATTGGGACGGCAGCCAGCAGGGCTGTGCAGGGCTGTCCAGCCACTGGACATCTATTGCTCTCAGCAAGAGCCACACAGACTGAAGAAGCAACCACACGGCTTCAGTGAGAGCTCAGTCAGGTCTTGCCAGATCTCGACAGAGCCTCACTGGGTCTCATGAGAGCTCAGCTGGGTTTCATGAGATCCTGCGGGGGCCCAGGTGGATCGCATGAGATCCCATGGGGGCTTGGCCAGGTCTTGCAAGACCCAGGAGTCTGCTTCCTCCAGCTGCATGGTATGGCAGCAAAAGTAAGGGGGTGGGGGACAGGGGCACACAGTGGGAAGATGGAGGGTGGCAAGGCAGTGGCAGCGCAAGTTCTGTCTGGCTCAAGGAGGCAAGAGAGCTTGTGTTGGTCCTGAGGAGCATCTATATTTCTTGTCAATGCTCGAACGCACTGAGGGATTATTGATATACACAATTAAATGGGCCTATGAATTGGGAATGCATGTCAAATGCATAAATCCTTTAGCTCAAAAAAGAGGGTGAGTAATAACTACTATAGTTATTATGAGGTGTAAAAAAGAAACTACAACAAATGCTTTTAGCACAAAACTAGAAACATGCTAGCAAAACTGGTGGCTACATTGTACTGGAAACAGCCATCAGCACCAGATGGCTTATAATGCTGATGGTTGGGTGTACTGCTCGGCCTGGAGGTTCTCTAACTTTGTTACTTGAGAAATCAGTGGACACTAAGTATTGCATCATGTATATCAGCTCCATCTCCTCCTGGAAAACGTCTTTCCATTGTCATTCATGACCATTTAGCCTCTAGGATCAACTACTGTCATGTGTTTTCTGCAGGGTTGCCCCCTGAAGATGTCTAGAAACATCAGCTGGTGCAGACTGCCATCGCTCACTTCCTGACAGGGATAGGGAGGCAATAGCATATAAAACCAATTTTGCTGCAATTGCACTGGCTGTTGGTTAGTTTATGGGCCCAGTCAAGGTTTTGGTGCTGTCATTAAAGTCCTACCTTGGGGGCAGGGGGAGGGCAGACATTTTTTCTGCCCAAGGACCAAATTCCATTTCAGAGTAGCTCTCAGGGAATGGGTGGGGCCGAAGGCAAAAAAGGTGTGTCCAAATTTTCTGAATTTGCCCAAATTCACATTTACGCAAATTCATACTTGTGGAAAATGTGCAGATCCCCCCTCCCCCATGCACATTGTCATGCTTTAGTCTATGGAGAGGGAAGCACATTTTCTACCAGTTTTTTTATTATATGTATTTTTTATCATAGAATAGTCGGGTTGGAAGGGGCCTTTCCAGAAAGTTAAAAAAAAAAAAAAAGGGTCCACAAGTCCATGGAATCCATCTGACTTTGGAAAAGCCAGTCTACTGTGGACTCCGTGGGTCAGTTTCATAGAAATCCAAACCCATTTGATTCCGTTGCAGATTTCTCCAACATCCCTACTTTCAGCATATGTCATATACCACTACCTATATGTACCTCTTCCTCTATGTTCCTACGTGAGCTCTGAGATTATCATTGGAGGCCCTGCTTTGAGTGCTCCCCTCTGAGATTTGGTGGAAGGCTACTGATGTGTGAGGCTTCTCAGTAGTAGCCCTGCCAATTGTGGAGTGCCCTCCCTACAGATGTCTACCTGGCACCTACTTTGTTGACTTTTTGGCCCCAGGCTAAACCTTTTTATACTCTCAGGCCTGTTAACTTGATATCTGTTTTACTGCCAGTTGTATATTAAAGTTGTATTTTATTTATTTATTTATTTATTTATTTAATTTCATTTCTATACTGCCCAATAGCCGAAGCTCTCTGGGCGGTTCACAAAAATTAAAACCAAACAGCACACAATAAAACAATTTAAAATATATAGAACATTAAAGCCACAGTATAACAATACAACTACAATAAAACCTAGCAGCAGTGCAGGAGTTTAAAATACAGATTTAAAACAGCAAAGCTAAAAATTTAGAAAGCTAAAATGCTAAAATGCCTGGGAAAATAAAAAGGTCTTCACCTGGTGCTGAAAGGAATACAATGTAGGTGCCAGGCGAACCTCACTAGGGAG
Source organism: Heloderma suspectum (assembly GCF_057233095.1). Lineage (NCBI taxonomy): Eukaryota > Metazoa > Chordata > Lepidosauria > Squamata > Helodermatidae > Heloderma > Heloderma suspectum. The sequence goes on from NC_139458.1 coordinate 400,182,271, forward strand.
CTCATTCCAGAGCCGGGGTGCCACAGCAGAAAAAGCCCTCCTCCTAGTAGCCACCCGCCTCACTTCCTTTGGCAGGGGCTCACAGAGAAGGGCCACTGACGATGATCTTATGGTCCGGGCAGGCACATATGGGAGGAGGTGATCCTTCAGGTAACCTGGAACTGCTTTCCTCCCAGCCGGATATCTGTTAGATTTGGCGGGGGACGGTATTTGTTGCCTTTAATACTAACCTTCTGATTTGAAAATTGTTTTATTGCTTTTTATTGTATTTTCTTGATTGATTGTGGTTTATGTTCTGTGTTTTATAAATGTCACCTTGAGAGCTTTGGCTATAGGGCAACTATATTAAACAAACAAACAAACTCAAACTAGCCCTCACATGTGGGGGCTGACCTCTCACTTCAATCTTCCTCAGTGGCATTACTGTATTCATCTCAATGGTTGAGAATGAACCCAGTATTAACCCTTGCGTTGGCTTATGTTGCATGCAGAGATAGGGGTGATTCACGCTTCACAATAAGCCACTCTGAGAACAAGCCACCATGGGTTGGTTATTCAATAGCTAACCCACAATCGTGCCAACACACGATCAACCTCTCTGAGGCTTGTCATGGTTTCCAACTTACTCCTCCCATCCTGCACGTCCCAACAACAAACCATGGGTTCTTAGGGTGGCTTGTTCGTGAAAAATAAGCCACCCTGTGGAAACTGCACCAGGTTAGCCTTCATGACAAGCCACCATGGGTGAGAACCCAAGGTGGGGCTTTGTGTCATGGGAAACAGGTCATAAAAAAGGAATATTTGAGATTCTAGAGGAGGGATCCAAAGGTCATTTGAGTTACAATATCATACCATAAAGTCCCCCCTCCTGTACAGTCATATTAAATAGCGCCTAAAGAAAGATCACACTTAAGAAAACAAAGTGGCCAAGGAAACAAGCAATTACATTAAAACTCAACAAGTTACTATTGGTGAAAGATTAAACACATTAAACGTAATGAGGCTTTATGTTTTTACCTACCCACAGTGGACATAATGAGCAACTAAAACATGCCCTGTTGTGTTTTATTATTTTGTTTTGCTTTCCATCACTGCACATTCTGTAAAATGTGTATCTTAGTGAGACTGTAATACAGCTGTACATAGAATAAATAATTCTTTAACTTTGATTTGCTGTTTTAACAGAGCACACCATTTCCTGCAATGAAAGAGGCAAGATTTTTTTGTTATCTTTCAAATAATCTTTCTTCGCTATCTCAAAAATATTATTGCACCACCTGAATTAACAGAAATGTTCCTTTTCCCACTGATTACTCAGAGGGAGATTGAGAGATGACAGAGAAAAATAGTTAAAATGGATATTTTCCAGGAATGATTCAGTCAGTTGATTTAGGTGAGTAGCAAGCTGAGGGGTGGCGGGAGTCAATTTCAAGGTGAAGAATTTATTATTCAGACAGCTTTTTTTTAAAGGACGATACAAAACTAAATTATTAAAAAGAATAACAGACTATAAAGGATATATTCTTGTATTCTTAACATACTATCTGCTAAATTTTAAATGATTGTCAGAGTAATCTGAACTGAAGTGAGTCCAAGGGTAAAGGAAGAGATGATTGGCATCCAAAGTAAAATGCATCGTCTGTTTGAGGCATACCTGCATGGAATCTGAGCCAATTCCAAATCAAGGGCATTCACCTATCACTACATATGATGCTATAAAGTTGAAACAGGATGTGACTTTGCCTTAAGAGTACTCATGCAATTTAATCAAGTCAACAGATGCTACTTAAAGTATGTGCACAAAATCCTATGAGTAAACACCAGGTGCCTTTTATTTTTGTGTTACAGGAGACTAGCAGTGTAGGAGGGTTCCAATCTGTTTATGGAGAAAATGGAGAAATCTTTTGTATATTTTACATATATTAACAATCTTCTAGCAGACAGATAACCAAATGCTATCATACAACTTATTTCTGGTGAAGAGACTGGGAAATGAAGCTAGAAGATCAAAAATAAATTCTGCCGGACTAATCTTAACTCTCTTTTGTAAAAAAATAAGATTACTATCTTACTGGATTCTGGGAATGCTGTGAAATTTCATTCCACTATATCAAGGGTGGGCAACATGTGGCTGATGGCCCACATACAGCCCCCAGGGGGAGTTTTGTGGCCCCCACCATGTCCTTTGGCTCCACGGAATAGCCCGCCACTGCTGTGCCACCAGATTCCCAGAGATTTTGCTGGGAAACAAGCCCTATTTCTGAACAGAAACACCGGTTCTGCAGAGAAACAGGCCTCACACCTGTTTGGATTGCACACCTGTTTCTCTGCAGATTCAAGTTCCCCTCAGCCAAACAGGTGTTTGGAAGGCTGGGGGAGTGCATTTCTCCTGGGGAATAAAGTGTGCACTCTCCGCACCTCTTGTTTCCCAGCAGAATCCTTAAGAATGCAGCTGTGCGGCCACTTCAAGTTGCAGCATGGCCACTTGTGGTTGCAGCTGTCATGGAGGAAGCATGATGCCCCCAGAAGGTTCCGGGGGGGGGGGAACAATATGGCTCCCAACCCTGCAAAGATGTCCACCCCTGCATTAGATAGAGCAAAATGGATGCCTCAGGCAGTTGATTTGGGTGTCGTCCTGACAAAAACGCCTTGCCTGAACCTCTGACAAATCTATCTAGAAACTACAGAGCACTGTAAGAGCTCATGCTGATGATTGGTTCCTTTGTCCACTCTGCACTGAGGGCTGGTCTTGGACCAGTCATCTGGGCCTGCTCTCAGATATCTGGTTTTAGGTGTACTCTATAGCTTGTTGGATATCTTCCTTTGCTTTACTCCCAACTTGCTCCCACAGCTGACCACCAGTTTTCTGTCCATGCACCTCAGTGACTGAAGCCAGTATCTTTAACAATATGAAAGAACGGATTCCGCCTGAGTGGGTTGTGCTTCCTGCAAGGAACCAGGAAGTAGTTAAGGGGAACATCCGCTGCTTCTGGCCTGAGGAGAGAGAGGCCACAGCCTGAAAGAGCTCTATAGGAAAGTCTTTGTCTAAATAAAACTTGTAAGATTGTTTGGAAGGCAGAGTCTGTGGGATGCAATCCACCAACTTTGAAACATGGTGGTGGCAGTGGGATGTCATCCCTGAACCCAGACGCATTTGAAGAGAGTGAGTTATTAAGAGACCTGCACACCTGAAAGACTATGTATAAAGTTCCAGTTTACTTTTTATTTTATTTTTCTTTCTCAGAAGAGATGGGATGTAACAATATGAAAGAGCTGCAGGATTCAGCCTGAGTGGGTTGTGCTTCCTGGGAGGAACCAGGAGGTAGTGAAGAGCAACACCGACTGCATCTGGCCTGAGGAGAGGCCACTGCCACAGCCCGAGTGAGTTCTGTAGAAAAGCCTTTGTCTAAATGAAACTTGTAAATTTGTTTGGAAGGCAGAGTCTGTGAGGTGCAGCCCACCAACTTCAAAACAGTATCCACAGTGCCCTACCAGCCTAAACAGGACAGAAGGTGTGTTTATACACCATGTAAGTGACAGACCCCCATGTTATCTGCATGGTAAGGTACCACAAACACCTTCAGTTCTATAACTGTAATATAATGGACTGGTCCTGAACCTCTCTTCAAGATCCACTTCTCCACCAAAGCTTTTCTTTAGCCAGTATCAAGACCCCTGCTGGAACAGACTAAAGGTCTATATAGTATGGCATCCTGTTTCTCAAAGTGTCTAACCAGTTGCTTCTGGGAAGCCCAGAAACTGGACACGAGGGCTTAGTCTGCACCCACTGTAGTTCCCCAATGACTGGTATTCAGAGGCGTGGTGCCTCTGACCCTGGAGGCAGCATACAGCCATCATGACTAGTAGCCATGATAACCCCTCCACTCTATCCCTTGCTCTTTCCCCCCATCAAATACTCCAGTTATCTGTTGCCCCTTCCTGCTCTCTATCTTGTTCATGTAATGCATGTACTTACTAGCTTATATGGCTTTTAACTGCAAGTATATGGTTACTGTTTAAGAAAGCCACCCTGAGTACACAGTTGAAATTCATATGCAAATTTTAAAATTAATAAGTTGCAAGAAAAGGGACAGTATGATATCTAAGGGGCGTTTTTTGCACAACATCCAGGAAACAGATGTGCTACATCAATGTTAAGTAGTATTATTAGTAACAGAGGTACTAAACTATATATGGTAGTTTAAGTGAAGTTTATATTTACTTATTTGGAGGTATTAGCTAGAAGTATACTATTTTATCTTTTATAGGTTGAGGGTGAAAGTGGAGAGTGCAAAAGCTGGTTTGAAACTCAACATTAAAAAAACTAAGATCATGGCATCTGGCCCCATCACTTCCTGGCATATAGAAGGGGAAGAAATGGAAGCAGTGACAGATTTTATTTTCTTGGGCTCCAAGATCACCGCAGACGGTGACTGTAGCCACGAAATTAAAAGACGCTTGCTCCTTGGGAGGAAAGCTATGGCACACCTAGACAGCATAGTAAGAAGCAGAGACATCACCTTGCCGACAAAGGTTCGTATAATCAAAGCTATGGTTTTCCCAGTAGTAATGTATGGCTGTGAGAGCAGGACTATAAGGAAGGCTGAGCTCCGAAGATTTGATGCTTTCGAACTGTGGTGCTGGAGAAGACTCTTACAAGTCCCCTGGACTGCAAGGAGGTCAAATCAGTCAATCCTAAAGGAAATCAACCCTGACTTCTCATTGGAAGGACAGATACTGAAGCTGAAGCTCAAATATTTTGGCCACCTAATGCGAAGAGAAAAGTCACTGGAAAAGACCCTGATGCTGGAAAAGATTGAAGGCAAAAGGAGAAGGGGACGGCAGAGGATGAGATGGCTATAGCATCACCGATGCAATGAATATGGACTTGAGCACACTCTGGGAGAGAGCGCAGGACAGGAAGGCCTGGCGTGCTATGGTCCATGGGGTCACAAAGAGTCGGACACGACTGAACGACTGAACAACAACAACAACAACAACAACAACAACACGCATTTTATGTAGGGATTTTTGAGCCATCTGAAAAAATGCATATATACTGTATGCCACTACCAGATAAAGGGCCTTTTCTGCTGTGGTACCTCAATTGTAGAATGAACTCCCTGGAGAGGTTCGCCTGGCGCCTATGCTGTACTCTTTCTGGCACCAGGTGAAGACCTTTTTATTTTCCCAGGAATTTTACTCTGCTGTTTTAAATTTATTACTGCATTTTAAATCCCTGCTTTGCCACTAGGTTTTATGCTGGTTGTACTGTTTTTTTTTGGTTTTTTTTTACTGTAGTTTCAAAGCTTTTATATTGTTTTTATGCTGTACTTCTGGTTTTAATTTTTGTGAACTGCCCAGAGAGCTTCAGCTTCGGCAGTACAGAAATGTAATAAATAAATAAAGGAATTTCCCTCAACTAAACTTATACTATTGTCCAGCCTTACCCTATGCTGTGAAAGCCCCATAACTTTAAAACACAACCCTGAACAGCAGTATAAACAGTTATTATGTAAGTTCAAGAATGATTGCGGAGCTCCTGCAAATATCAGTATTAATAAAACAGGAGTAATGCACTGTGTTTTGTAGCCGTCAGACCAAATCCATTATTTATTTCTAGCTCCATTTAGAATTTAACACAGGAGGGAATAGAATAATAAAAAAGAACTAGAATCCTTTATTCCAAGTTAGCATTCATAACAAAAGCTGTTATGAAAGACTGTATAGGACCTTGTGGGTGATTATTATATACAACGAACTCTTTTATTATCAGGTCTGTAAACAAATATATGTTAATGTATGCAATGCATTTATGCCTAGATATGACCAATTTTATCTCCATACTAAATAAACTTTTAAAGCTAAATGTATTAATATCGGAATATCTCTCTCTCTGTGCTTATATATAGCACACACACACACGCATGCTCAATTCAAAGTTGCTCAAGCTGATGTCCGTTGCACATTGGGACTTCCCCTTCCTCTCCTCCTCCCTGCAATCCCCTGAACTCCCTCCATATCTACTCCAGAAGATCTTCCAACCCTCCAGAACAGATCTGGGGGGCATGCATTGGGGAGAGGAGCTTGATTTTGCTGGCAGTGCCCATTCTGCTGGATACAGTTAGATACAACAGTATCTTAAAATCAACTCTGCTTTGTGAGTGGTCACTGGAACCTTAAACATAATTATTACAGTTTACATTTTTTTTTGCATTTCATTTTCCTCACTACTTGCATTTTATTTTTTCTACACCACTTTATATATCTGTCTATCTCTGCCAATTTAGGACAACATCAGGTATCTGATGTAGCAGGTTTTAGGCCTCTGGTGCAGGTGCAAGATGATCAATGTACTGTCATTCATTTATTTACAAAATTTGTATACCGCTCCATATCTAGAACAGATTTTGAAGTGGGGAACACAAGAGATAAAACAGTAAAAGGATAAAAAGATTAAAACACCAGATTAAAATTATGCTATTTTAAAAACAGAATATCAACAGAAACACTGACTGGTCAATTAAGAAATGCCTCCTAGAACAGTGCTGTTTTCAGGAGGTGCCGGAAACAGTGCAGTGTTGGTGCCTGCCTGACCTCCAGGGGCAGGGAATTCCAAAGAAAGGGGGCTGCCAAACTGAAGGCTCTTGTCCTGGTAGACTCCAACCAGGCCATAGGTCCATGTGGAACCACCAGGAGCAAGCCCTCCCATGATCTCAGTGACCAGGCAGGTTGGTAAGGGAGAAGGTGGTCTCTCAGGTATCCTGCTCCCAAGTTGTTTAGGGCTTTGTACACTAGGACTGATACCTTAAACCTGGCCTGGTAGCGAATAGGCAGCCAGTACAGTTCCCTCAGCAAAGGAGTTGCACGCTGAAAAGGGGCAGCTCCAGACAAGAGCCGAGCTGCTGTGTTCTGCACTAGCTCCAGCTTCTGGAGCAGCCTTATGGGCAGCCCCACATAGAGTGCATTGCATTAATCCAGTCTTGAGGTTACTAGTGCCTGTACCACTGTGGCCAAGCTATCCCTGTCCAGGACAGGCTGTAACTGGTGAACCAGCCGAAGCTGGTAAAAGCCATGCCGAGCTGTCATGGCCACTTGGGCTTCCAGCAACAGTGGTGGATCTAGGAGTGTTGTTGTTGTTCAGTCGTTAAGTCGTGTCTGACTCTTCGTGACCCCATGGACCATAGCATGCCAGGCCTTCCTGTCCTCCGCTCTCTCCCGGAGTACCCCCAAACTATGGACCTGATCTTTCAGAGGAAGTGCACCCCATCCAGAACAAGCAATGAGCTTATCTCCTGGACTCGGGAACCACTCACCCACAAGGCTTCCATCTTGCCAGGATGCAGTTTCAGTTTATTGGCCCTCATGCAGACGATTACTGAGTTCAGGCACTGGTCCAGGACTTGCACAGACTTTCCTGATTCAGATGTCACAGGGAGACAGAGCTGTGTGTCATCAGCATACTAATGGCACTTGGCTCCAAATCCCCTAATGACCACTCCCAGCAGCTTCATGCAGATATTAAGTAACATTGGGGATAAGATTGTATCCTGCAGATTCCCATAACTCAATTGCCAAGGGGCTGAGGAACAGTCACCAAGTGTTACTTTTTGAAATCGTCCCCGCAGGTAGGATGAAACCCAAACTGAAATGGGTCTAGATAATCAGTATCCACCAAGAGTGCCTGCAGTTGGTCTGCCACGACCATCTCAAGTACCTTTCCTGAGAAAGGGGTATTTGCCCTATCAAGGAGACTCCCCCATTAAAGGAGTGTGATTTATCACATGCTCTGTACAGGCAAATCAGGGGGGTGGGAAGTGTGGACACTCACTGAATGTTACAGCTGGGGTCAAGATGAGGTAAATGTGGAGCCTCACCTTTTATTCAGTCCACACTTTAAAATACTGATTTCTACCTTTTTGCTTTTTAAAGGGGACAGTGTAAAACCTGGAATAGAACAGAATGGGCCGGAACGGCCTTTATTTTTTTGAAAAAATGCCAAATACTATGACATGTGTTAGAGACACCTGAGAATAAAGTTTTAGGACAGAAACCCTTGAAAAACTATATTATCGTTAACCCCTTAATGACCAGAACACATCTGGAACAGAATGGAGTGGCCTGGAATCGTCACTTTCAAATGAGCCAAGACAACCAAATTCACCAGTCACACATAACTACATGGAACTGATTAAATAAGCCACAAACTTTCACAGAAACCATGCTCGGTTACTTGTTCTGAGCAATGGTCTGCATACTTGAAAAATGGTCCCAAACGGACACTTCCGAGTGAGTAAAATCAACTAAATTCACCAGTCACATATGACTGTATGGGAGGGATGCAATAAGCCACAAAATTTCCACAGGAACCACATCTGGATACTGGTTCCAGGCAATGGTTAATATTCTCAAAGAACAGCCCAGGGCAGCAATTTCTACATGAGCCAGCTCAACCAAATTCTCCAGTCACACATAACTACATAGGAGGCATGCAATAAACTACAAAACATCCACAGAAACCATGTTTGGATACCCATTCTGGGCAATTAGGGATGGCGGAGAATTTCGCCACAGACTCCAATGAGGCCGGATTCTAAAGAATCGGGCCTCCGGAGTCCATGGCAGAATGGAAGACTTACCTCCGCCTCCACACGGAATCCTCTTCAGCCGGATCCTTCAGCTCCAGGTTGCCAGCGAGCGATATGACCGCCATGCCATATCACTGGTTGAAGGAACTGACTGTGGACGCAAATGGCATCCAGGATGTCATTTGCAGCCGTAAAGGCCTTAGTTTAAGGTAAATGCAGCTGTAAATGGCTGCATTTACCTTAAACTAAGGCCTTTACAGCCGCAAATGGCGTCTTGGATGCCATTTGCATCCGTGCTTTTCATTAACGTGATAGGCTATGCAAATATTTGTGTAGCTTATCACATAAAAGCAGGGACGTCCATCTATATGGCACCGCTTTCACCCTTCACTCCGTTGCAACTGCGTAGCATTTCAGCTTCGAATTAGCTTCTGCTGGGATATGCTCACAGTTTACTCACAACTTCTGCTGGGATATGCTCACAATTTGCGGGTTTCCCTAACAGACTCCGCCATGCCCCCTTTTTTTGCCATTATACTTTAATGCACAGCTGTGCAGTCCCATGAGCATGGGGGTATGACACTTCAGTGGCTGTTTTGTATTTTAGGGGTTCTGTTGTGTCTTTCCATCCCTCATTAGGCAAAAAGTGGGCATTCTGTGCGCCTTCATTTCCATGCCATCTGTTTGTCTGTTCTCCAGCCTGAGACTCTCGTGATGGTTTGCACCATTTTGTGTGAACCATCGTTTTGTGGCTTATTGTATCCCTCCCATGTAGTTATGTATGACTGGTGAATTTGGGTAAGTTGGCTCACTTAGAAGTTACTGTTTCAGGCCATTTTTACAGAATATTGACTATTGCTGAAATCAGTATCTGAACGTGATTTCTGTGGAAAGTTTGTGGTTTATTGCATCCCTCCCATGTAGTTATGTATGACTGGTCAATTTGGTTGATTTGCGTCACTTCAAAGTTGTTGTTCTGGGCTGTTTTTGAAAATGCCAGCTATTGCCCAGAGTGGATATTGGAACATGTGTCAGGGTGGACACTGAGCCCATAGAATCCCAGAGTAGTTCTGATTTGGAGGAAGAGCAGTCGCTCCTGGGAGAGGAGCGTGCCCCTTTTTCCCAGGGCCCGCAGCTGACAGAGATTCCTCCCACCAACATTCCTAGATTAGAAAGCAGTCCAGGGAGTGACCCAGCACAGATAGCAGACTGGGTGGATGTGCGGCGCAGACGCAGAGAGCGGCGCCAAATGGAGGGCGCGGAAAGGAGGCGTAGCACCCGGTTGGCGCTCAAAGAACGGTTGCGCCCAGAGGATCCAAGGGAAAAGGGGAGGGATTCTCCCTAGTCCTTATATTCAGGGGTCTGCCAGTAATTGCGTTTCAAACAGGGACCAACTGTTCCAACTTAGGGCATAGGGATGCTGCTGCTCAGATCTAGTTGCTACCTGTAGAGTTGTTAAGTTGTAAAAGAAGAATAAAGCTTTGAAAAGAATCCCTTTGTCTGTGTCTGGACTTGGCTACTGGATTAGACTGAGAGAGCCCTCCAAGGAGCCCTTGACACATGGTTTCTGTGGAGGTTTTGTGGCTCATTGTGTCTATCCCATACAGTGATGTGTGACTGGTCAATTTGGTTGATTTGGCTCATTTGGGAGTGGCCATATTTTTCAAGAATATGGACTATTGCCCGGAACAGGTACCTGAATGTGGTTTCTGTGGAAGTTTGTGACTTATTGTATCAGTCCCATGTAGTTATGTGTGACTGATGAATTTGGTTGTTTTGGCTCATTTAAAAGTGACTATTCCTGGCCGTTCTGTTCCAGATGTGTTCTGGTCATTAAGGGGTTAATAATAACTTTTCAAGGGTTTCTGTCCTAAATTAGTGTTCTCAGGTGTCTCTAGGACATGCCATAGTGTTCAGCATGATTGTTTTTTTTAAAAGGGGCTATTCTGGCCTGTTCTGTTCTGGCTTTTACACTGTCCCAACAGTTTATTCACAAATATTATTGCATATATAATAGAGGTACAGTGTAGAGTTTCAAAAGAATTTGTTTAGTCCATTTTGTGTTCCATTACACAGGCAGGAATGAGAGCGCAAACACATGTGCTCCCAGCAATGGTGGAAGTCGGGGGGAGAGGGGGAGGGAAGGAGCAATAGGAAGAAATCACAGGAAACCACATTGGAGGCTATAGAGATCTTAAGGCTAGCTGTGCTCAAAATTCCCATGAGCTAACTAACTTGTGGATGGATGATATTCTGGAGGTGACGGACCCGACCTTGGGGGAGCTGGGGGTGGCGACGGCCGACAGGAAGCTCTGGTGTAGGCTGGTCCATGAAGTCACGAAGAGTCGGAAGCGACTGACCGAATAAACAACAACAAACTAACTGCAACACTGCCCCCTTCCAGTAACTTGAGGTTGCAATATTCCCAACACTCTGCATTCAGGAAGGGGGTTAAGATGCATCTTTTTCACTTGGCTTTGTCATTATGGGTTTTAAGGTTGTTTTTAATATTTTATTATGTGTTTATTTGATTATGGTTTTTATTTTGTGAACATTTTGTAAACCACCTTGATTGGCTTCACAAAGATGGTACAGAAATACAATAAACATTTTTTTAAAAAAAATAAAATGATATCAGGATCCAGTGACAATTCTACAGTCCACATTGGCAGTAAAACAGCAGTATTCAGACTAAATTTGCCCCAAGACACATCCTTTTAATTTAGCTTAAGGTTTTTAAGGTTTTATTATGTTTGTATTTGTTAATGATTCTTGTGTGTTTTTTTTAATTGTTGTAAAACACTTTGATTGGTTCCAGAAAGACAGTATGGGATGCAGTAAGTAAGGGCGCAATCCTGTGTGTGTTTAGACAAGAAAAAGTCCTACAACTTCCAGCATTCCCCAGCCAGCCATGTTTAAACATTTCTGTCTACACATGCATAGGACTGCACCCTAAGTAAATTTTCATCAGGAGGGTGCATAAAAGAAATAGAGGTGGACAAGTTAGACAAGGGAAAGTATGTTGGTCAACACAGTTATTGGAGTAGGTAGTCCTTCTCACAGCTCTATATTTAGCTCAATGGCTACATAGCATTATAGCTTTCTTGACCTGTCCCTGAGCTGAGGTATATGAAAGAGTTGAATTCTAGCCCGATAGGTCTCATTATTGGTAATGGTCACTGTGTTTCTAAATGTTTTATTAAAAAAAAAAAAAGCAAAAGATTTTAACAAATGATCTGTGAGTATCTGTTTTCAGTATTTAAAAACATCCCAGTGCAAAAAAGGGGGAAATCTACTATGTAGCTTTCACTAAATATCCTAACTGAAGTACTTTTGGTTTTTATAATGCATCATGCTATTACACTCCCTCACAATATAATTTGTTATTTCTAATACACTCTTTCTTAGGGGTGCAAAACGAAGCTCACTGAGTGACAACTGATGTGGACTTTATTATAACGAGTAATGTTTGGCAAAAGGCCAGAAACAAGAGTAAAATATTTATGAGGTATCAGGGGGGAAAAGCCTTAACTAATGGAAAAGGCCAGCTGATTTGGCAAAGAGGTGGCTGTAGGGAAAGACACTTTATATTCTGGGTTGAAGCAGAAAGCTGTGCACAAAATATGATAAACGGAAATTCTGCAAAATCATGGTAGCATATGGATATATCTTATTATTACAGATTTACAGTGCAATCCTATGCATGTTCAGACAGAAAAAAGTCCTACAACTCCTACTTTTCCCCAGCCAGCACTGGGTATAATCCCCCTAATATTGCGCTTATTTAGATTTCCCAGCTCCAAACTGCACATATTTAAATATGCATTTTTTTAATGTCCTGTTTTACATAGAAATCAAAGGCAGGAAAATGGCGGGCACTCACCGAATGGGATCACGGTGAGTCCTGGGGAGCGCGAGGGGGCACGAGCTGGGGGCGAACAAGGAGTGTCTTGGTGAGCGCAGTCTGGGGGTCATGAGCGGGGGGAGCCTGACGAATTCACGGACCCAGTCAGGCGCCCACACCATCCCTATTGCCACACAGCAAGAGCCCTTTCCTCCCAGAATACCCTGGAATTTATCTGATAAAGTTTATCATGATGTCGGATCATTTAGAGATGCATTCTGAGGAGGCAAATGGCAGCTACCAGTGGGCCAAGAAAGAAGAAAGAGGCCACTGACACCAAATGGTAAGCACCCCTTCCTAAACATTTGGGACGTTCTGCACATCACTTCCCCAAAATAATCAAAATGCCCCACTCCAACTTGCTTCATGGGAATTGGGCCATGAATTTGGGAGAGGTATTTTTCCTCTGCCCTGGCACCCCTACTAAACTGCAGTTCTTTGCGGGATGCCATGGGCATTGTCATGCCGCAAACTGTTTTTTTAATGATATTGTATGGTCATATGCTTTGATCCACCCAGAGAACAGTGTTATTGGGTGGTCTTAGATAAATAGAGTAAATAAGTAAGGGCGCAATCCTATGGGGATAGTCAGCCATCTCTGAACTCAGAAGCGGCCAACTATTCAATGCAAGGCGGGTGGAGCTTGGAGGGGATCTTCGCCGCCGCACTCCAGCTGCCCTGCATTTATGGCTAGACAGCCGATTTCAGCTGTCCAACCGGGTGCCTCGGAGCGCATGGGGGGAGGTCAGATGGCACATAGGAAGTGTCATCATAGTTCTTATGCAGTCCCCTCCCCGCCGCCAGGAATGCCCCCTTTTCGGCCACTCTGTGCTACTCTTCTGAGCACAGGGATGACCCGAGCCTCATACAAGATGGTGGGGGAAGAGGTGGGGAGTTGGATTTCTGGGAACCGAGCTCGGAGCACTGGCTCCGAGCTTGGTTCCCAGAAACTGAAAAGTCCTATACCCATCTAGTGGCTGTAGGATTGTGCCCTTAATGCATTAAACTCTTATGAAACCAATAAATCTGTACAGTACAGATAAGCCCAAAGTATGCCTTCTTGAAGTGGATTCTTTTGCATGAGTCATTAAGTTTGTTTTCCTTTATTTTTCCAGAGAGCTTGCCTATGGGAAATTCAGCCCTGAACAGGTTCAACATTTTGCCCAGTTACTTAACAGACATGAAGTCCTTTCTTTACTCCTTTGCTGATCTCATTTCTGCATTGACGCTGTTCTATCTCATGCATGCACTTATAACCTTCACTTATAATAGAGTGATTGCCTTTAAATATTAAGTTGAGACAGATATGTGATTGAAACATAATTCATTGGGAAATGTGTGTGCTGACAGCATAGGCTGACATCTTCGCAAAGAGTGCCTGAAGGTCAGAGAAATATGATATGCGGTTGGTATCAGATTTCACCCCCTTCTCCTTCTTCAGCTCGTTCAATCTACACACTATGCTAATTTCCATCCCTAATAAAGTATTAGCTGTAGAAGTAGATTGAAAATCAGCTGGTGTCCATGCAAGCTCATGAATCTACTATATGACTGCTATCATCTGAGAGAATCTCAATCTCAATTTAGTTGTCCTCAAAGCCAAGCTGATTTATCACCCTTTGCAGTAGAGTCCTTATGATCCAGTAGATGCCATATCACCACTGATCCTGCATAAAAGTATTCTTACTGCCTTTGGGTTGTATCCAAAGTCAGTCTAACTTAAGTCCCATTCATTTTAATATAGGTCAGACTTATACTGTATACAATCCTGAATATCACATCCTGAATACCTTATAGCAGGAGTAGGCACACTTTTTGCAAGACCTACTTTGCTTTCTACTAGAACCCCGAGATCCACCAACCAGAGCTAGGCACAAAAGACATACACATAGGATTACAGAATTCTGCCAGGAATTTGAGGTGTTGATTTTTACTGAACAGAGCTCACCGTTCTTCCACGCAAAAATCCATTTCTGGTTGCCCCTCCATCATACTGTTTTCATTTCAGTTGGGGGGGGAGGACAAGGAAAGAGTCATTTTGCTGTTGCAACTGTTGAACAACTAGAGTTAGAAATCCTTGCTGATCTACCACAAATAGGTAGATTTGATCTACCACAAATAGGGATGTCCGCGGAATCCGCCACAGACTCAAATGAGGCCGAATTCCATTGAATTCGGCCCCACAGAGTCCGTGATGGAACAGATGTACTCACCTCCGCCTCCTGGACCCACGAGGACCGAATCGTCTCTCCCGGCGGCTCCATTCGGGAAGTGATCTGGACGCAAATGGCGTCTGTGACACCATTTGCATCCCTGTTTTTCCTCACGATAGGCTACGTGTCTGTATTTATGTAGATATTTACGTAGCCTATCGCGTGAAAAAACAGGGACACAAACAGCGTAGTAGACGTGGAGCTGGCCAGCGAGGATTCCGGGGGGGAGGAACAGATCGCCTCTCCCTCCTTTACCCCCCCCCCCGCAGACTCCAGGTAAGGAGATTCATATATCCCTAACTGCAAATCACCCAGAGATTTACTTCTTCACGCCGTGCATAGTTAAAATTATGGAATTCTCTACAACCAGATGTAGTGATGGTCACTAACTTGGAAGGCTTAAGGAGGATTAGACAAATTCATGGAAGATAAGGCTATCCATGGGTACTTGTCATGATGGCTATATATTACTTCTACTATCGATAGTTCTCTGAATACCAGTTTCTGGAGAACACATCGGGAGTTTGCTATTGCTCTCATGTCCCATTCGTGGGCTCTCCAGAGGTATCTGGTTGGACACTGAGGGAACAGAATGCTGGACTAGATAGGCCTTTGGTCTGATCAAGCACAGCTAGCTCTTCTTATGTTCTTACCAGGAGATCTCAATCAATCTTTTCCCCACCCTTGCCTTAGAGCACCAGCTCTCTCTACTCACCATAAAATCTACCAATCTTTGAAGGAGTTAATACCATTTCTGGCCTTGTTTGTTTTAGTGCTTCAGACTCACCTTTTGTTTATGACCAAATTCAATCTGATTGAGTGCTGGCTTATTTAGCAAGCGTCCTGGGAATTCCAGGCAAACTTTGCATCAGATATCCCAGCCTCTCTGCTAGTGAGACTCAGACTGCTATTCTTTTTTCTGGTTCCCCATCCCTCCTTGCTACCTGGAAGCCCATCTGTCTGCTTCCATCCCTGCTGACCAAACCTTGGTAGCTGGAATAGAGTACATCTGATTGTTGCCTAGCATCCTATTTGTTTGTTTTTTGCTTGGTTGCCTGGAGCTCCCAGGGTTTTATTCAATGAAGATTACTGGACTTGCCTTGGGCTTTGTTCCTTGGACTGACTCTGTCCTACAATGACCCCAGAGGAGGGGCATATTGTATCTGTCATCTGTAGGCTACCAAATAGCTGTTACATTGTTACCACCAACATCAAGGAGCAGACTGAATTACCAAGGATCCCCCTTCCCCCGCTGGGGTAGATGGCCTCCTTAACACAGCTCATCAAATGGATGGTTATTTTGCTTGTTAGAAGTAAACATGAACAAGAACTTGTCTGTTAACTCATTGTGAGGTGCTTTGAATAATAAGTATTTGACTTGGAACACTGTTATGTACTTATTTTGCATTCACTAAAGTAATTACGTTTTACACAATGGAAGAAAGAAACAGTGGCACAAAAAGAACAGAGGAGGGATCCGATTTAATCCTTTGTAACTATATGTAATTCAAATCAAGATATCATTTCTAACAGCTGTGCCCCCTAATGTAACACCAACTCAGAGGAAGACGTGCCACTTTCTGAATCATAAACTAAATCATGTCTTGCAGCTCCACAGATGTTCCCTGGAGGACTCCCAGTCTGGTATGTGGAAGGATGAAAGAATACTACTTGAGATTAGTAGGAATGTTAATGCTATTCAGCTAGCTGAAGAGTGAAGATGGTCTAAAATACTAATGGCTTCAACAGTCAGTTCAAGCACGGCTGCTAATGCTATTCTCATTAGGAATTCCCTTGGGACAAGAGCTGCTTCTTACCTTACAGTGGCATAGGACCACTTGCATTTGCCATAGTAAATACCCAAAACACAAGAGACTACTCACATCTCCAAACATGCAGTATACTTCCTCTAAGGAGCTATGACCAACTGCGTTTTTCATTTCATTAGGCAACAAAGTACAGGTTATAGCCAAAAAAACAACATCAAGCAACCAAACAATAAAATGCAAGGTATTGACAATAAAAGATTCTACCACAAAGTTAAAATTCAATATACAATATACAAATATGTTGTACCTTCCAAAAATATATAATTGCAGAGACCACATTTCTTAAACATAACAATTATCCTCTTGGGCTGTTCTGAGTTGAGCTGCTTTTACTGCAAATCTAGCTGTGTTAAACATAAAAAACTTGGATGTACTTGACAACAAATATATAATGTTATCCATATCATTAAAGTTAGCTACAGGTGCTAAACTTCTCATTAAATATTTTTCTCTTGGAGTTTTATGTAACTTGCAGTGTAACACGTAGTGTATAGTATCCTCAGCCATGTGACTATCACCAATATGGAAACGTTGTTCCCTAGGGATGTTCTCATGTCTCCCTTCCCTAAAATTAGTTTTCATTGGCTTTACAGCACAGGGCTGTAAAGGCCCTGCAAAGGAAGGGTGACATGATTTCAGACAGATATTTTTCTTCCCCATGATATGTTTTTAGGGAAGGGAAACTAGAGGAGAGTCTAGATACCCTAATTGATTCAACATCCAACCTAGCATAATATTCCTACATCTGTTCTTTAATAAATTTGCAGCTATCACTAGATGCTAAAACTATAGGGTCAAACCCAAGTTTCTTCAAACTTGCTTCACATCTTGTTAAGCAGTTATTTTTAGAGGTAGGGCTTCTCTGAGTTATTAATTCATTAACCGAACATTTCATTTTAACAAAATAAAAGAACACCGCATGTCAACTAGAGTATATTATTGGCATTACTCTGACTTCTGCTGTATGTAACTGGCAGGTGTACATGAAGGGAGACCGAATAGCATTCTTAAAAATTTGTTCTGTGAAATTCCAGTAAACATGTCTCTGAAAAAAACAGTGTCTCGGCCCCATATGTAAACTGTGGAATGACCTTTGCAACAAAAACTCTTAACGGGAACTAGCTTACCTCCTTTGGCTTTAGCAAATTTTAATACTGTCTGCATAGATTTTTGAGCTTTCAAGTTAGTAGCTGACAAGTGACCAGTCCAAGATCCATTCTGAGCAAAACAGACTCACAAATAATTACATTGGTAAGTCTGTTCCAGCTGATGGTCATTCAGTATCCATTTAGGTTTGTGGAAGCGGGCACCAAAAACCATAACTAGTCTTTGTATAATTTACATATAGTTGTTCCTTGTTGCAAACATCCCCAAAACTCTCAACAGTCTTCTCATGCCTATTAAATAAATTCTGTGATAAAAGAACCATATCATCAGCATATAATAATATATTTAATTGCCGAGCCCCAACAGACACAGGGAAGTTTGAATCACTGGACAGCTGTGCAATTATATTGTTTACATAAATACTATACAAAAATGGAACCAGCAAACATACTTGTCTTGCGTCTTTTGTTGTTTTAATCTCCTTTGATAGTTGTCCTTCTTTACCAGCTCTTACTTGAATTACAGTATCAGAGTATAGATTCTTGATCAAAATCAAAAGGTGTCTATTCATCCCAAGCCTCCATAATTTATGCCACGGCCACTCTCTATATATTCCGTCAAAGACTGAGGTCAAGTCCACAAAAGTGGCATATAAATGCTTCTTCGGCAGACGTGCAAATTTCTCGTTCAAGTGATTTAACACAAAACACTGGTATGACCAATTGCAGCTCATGGGCATATGTCCCCAGCTGTTTGGGGGATTGTACACCCCCCTTCAAACTTTGCATCTATGCGGGATTTTCTCTCTCCAGCACTGCCACCACCTATGGGGAAACCGCTCCTTCACTGGACAATCCCACCTACGGGGTTTCTTATTTTTAGAAAATGCTCATATTTCAGGGCCTAAGGAGCTCTCTGGTACTAAGGATTCTCCAAGCTGACCCTTTTCTGCTGCCACCAATTCTTTAAGAATACTTTAAAACCTCCTAGTAGCCTGGTATGAGAGGCATAGGTGTGAGATGGGCACCAACACTAGAGACAAGATGAACGATTAAGACAGCAATCTATGGCCACTAGACATGGCCATGGTCTAAAGGGCCATAGGATTGTTCAGCTTCTGGGAATCATGCTCTCCAACCCTCTCCCTCCTCCTCATAGCTGGTACAGTTCTCAACACGCCAACTATGTCTCTGTGCTCTGAAATGGAGCGTGGAGATGAAGAAAGGGGATGATCCTGGGGGCAGGGGAGGAGCCTGCAGAAGCTGCTTTACGTAGCTTCCTATCGGGTCTCCAAGCCCCTTCCCTCCCACTCCCCAAAGTCGTGCCTAGATGGACGAAATCACGCATCTAGGCAAAAATGCAGGACAGCTGGAGCATGGAGGAGAGGATCCCCTCCATGTCCCAGCCACCCTGCATAGGATAGTCAGCAGCCTCCGATTTCAGAGGCTGGTGACTATCCAGATAGGATCGCGGCCTAAACAAGTTAATTTATTAAAGGGATATTTTACACATAAGGGAATACTAATATTTACTTTGGGGGTTTCCAAGGACTGCTTAGTGACAATTCTTAAGAACTCAAGAGGCACTGTTGCTGCTACAAGCCTCTTGCTGACTTCTTTTACCTCAGGCCAAGTTCCCTAAACCCCCACCCCAGCCAAATACTCTTGCAACCAGATCCAGCTCTTGGGTACAGTCTTTCTCTGAGTCCCAAAGCGCTTTCTGTTGTATTTCTTGGGCAGTTTATCTGAGTTTCTACTGCTTGCTTGTTTAACTCTGTTCTGACAAAATCTTAGGGCAGCCTCCTGGTATAACACAGCCACCTACTACCTACTCCTGATCATCACCGGCCATGCACAGTTATCCCACAGAGAAGGAATGGATTACTATTCAGGCTTTAGCTATTCACTTTCTCCTCAGCTTTCTCCTACTCCTTCTATAATTTATTTATTTATTTATTTCATTTCTATACTGCCCAATAGCCGAAGCTCTCTGTCTATAACACCACCCACCAACCAGCAGACCTCCTCCCTCTGTCCCTCTAACTGTCAACTCCTTAACTGTCATTTCCCAACTGCTCTTTTCCATGTAGCTAGAATCCCCATCCAATCAGAATTGAATTTACCTGATCCAGGCTGCATCTAACAATATTCAAACTGATTGTCTCTCTCACTAAGCAACTACTACACGGGCCTTTGACAGTAACAAAGCAAGGCCTCAGGCCTACTCAGATACATTATAGCCTCACAGAGGCCACACAAATAAACACTTCAGAACAACGACATTATATGCATGGCATTTCTTCACAGCATATTTACCATGCAAAACACTAGTATACCTGGAGGAATATATAAAGTATGGGATGGATCCAGTGGTGAATGAACAATCACAATAGTTCTCTAGCCAACATCTTCCTACGGCTTGAACACTGCCAAATAATTTTTCTGAGCTATGAAGTCCTTAGAATCACAGACATCAGGGAAGGAAGTGGTGAGAAGAGAGTATACCTGTGGTTTTCATACAGAATGGTCAGCATGTGCAAGTACCTGAAGGAGAATGTAAGACTGTATTTTCAAGGCACATGTTGTGCACGCACATTGTATTTACATACCAAAAACAACGTGCCGCAACTTAAGGACCTGGCTTGAACATCACAATAACCCCATTAAAAAAAACAAAAAAAACATTGACAGTTATTGTGAAAAGGGCAACATGCTGATGCATTCTACCTGATCTCCTTCACTTGCTAAACAAACCATAGACCTTCCATCCATAGTTTGTTTAGCATGGCATATGAACCAGGACCTCTGTCTTGTCACTCCCCCAACAAACCAGAGTAATTGACCTGGTTCATACAACATGACAGCCCACCATGGGTTAATTTACTTGCAGGGTCTGTTGTTGTCAGGAGCGCCCTAGCTGCCTCTTACTGTCCCCTCCAATAGCCAACTCAGGACACAGACGACGAGGATTCTTTCCAAGGCTTTATCCCTCTATTACTTAACGTCTCTTACAGATACTAATCACTAGTGATTAAGCAAGGAACTGCACTGGGGTAGATAGCAGAGTAGCCTAAGCTCCAGGTAAGGCAGTTTGTCCCCATTTGAAGGAGAACCGCGGGAAGACTCTGAACTTATGGGCTATGGAGAGATCCTCCCTCTTACCCTTGGGTCCTTGGGATGCAACCGTTGTTTTAGCGCCAAACGAGCAGAGCGCCTCCTTTCGGTGCCCTCCATCTGTCGTCGCTCCCTGCGTCTGCGCCGAGCGTCCAGCAAGCCCCCCCGCCAGCGCTCTCTCACTGCTAGGGTCACTATCTCTCTCAGGAATGCTGGCAGGAGGAATCTCTGCCAGCTGCTGTGCTTGTGAGAGATGAGCGAGCTCCTCTCTCACGGATTGCTGTTCTTCCTCAGATTCAGAACTGCTCTGGGGCTCTATGGGCTCAGTTTCTACCCTGACAGTTGTGTTATGCCATGCATCCACAAGTAACATTTTTGCATCAGCTTGCCATGGGTTGTCACGTCATGTGAACATTGGTGGCAGGGGTGTTTGAAGGTTAGAAAACCATCAAATAACTCATGGCTTGTTTTAGGGTTAGTCTAACCCTCAAACAGCCCCTTTAGCCTGGGTTTGCAGGACAGGCAAGCTAGGAGCCCATGGGTGCCATACATAAATGGCACCCATGGGCACCAGGCACAATGCGATAGTCCTTCAGGTAAATTAACCCATGGGGGGCTGTCATGTCATGCAAACCAGCAGACTGTCAGGGCAGAGACAAACCAGAGTTCCTGGTTTGCACGTCACACTAAACAAACAACAGATGGAAGGTCCATGAACCAGACCAATTTCTTGGGTCCCACCAAGAGAGGTTTTCTGGATACGCTCCTGATGTTCCCCAACCTTAAATCAGCACAAAGGAGAAACACATCAGCACATTAAGATGAATGCTAGATTAGAAAATTCGCATTAACATAGTAATGTTCTTGGGCAGGGAGATTTTGCTGTAGGGAAGCATTCAAATGAGCAACCCTGTCCCACCTACAGCCTGAAATAGTACAATCCCAGGAACTTTGTACCATGCACTTTATCTGCATATGTAGATCAACCATTATTTGGAGAGCTCCTCTGGTTCCCTCTGTGTTCCCTCTGTGGCACTACACTGTTTATAAGGCTTTGACCCCGACTCTCAGCAGTCCCATCCTGCCCACTTATATAAGTAGTGTGTCAGCAGTCAACCAGACTCTTTGCCCTGGTAAGTTACAGCTCTGCAGTACCACAGGTGCCATGCCACAGAACTTTTATTTTAAGACAAGCAACTGTTATTAGTCTATACTGTAGTTACTCAAAGCTCCTGCTTTATATTTTTAAAGCATTTATTATTTTATTGTATTTTTATCCCACTTTTCAGACAATTATTGTCTCCCAAAGTGGTTCACATCAATTAAAAAACAAACAAACAGAGAGAGGCCCAGCCATCAGGCTTACAAACTAAAAAGACAAGACGCGCAAGGGAAGGGGAGTCCCGCCAGTTCTGTGGCACAAGAAGGACGCACCACTTAAGAAAGGGAGATTATTTTAGGGCTTCCTGTGCTAAGCCCCCAAATGAGCAGAAATGCTTGTTTCTGGAAGGAGGCAGGTTGGCGGAGTTCCTTTATTTATTTACAATATTTGTATACCACTCCATGTCTAAAACAGATTCCAGAGCGGTGAACATAAGAGGTAAAAAGAAAAAGATTAATACATCTTATTAAATTATTCTTTTTAAAAAGAGAATGCGAATAAAAACTGTTGCTGGTGATTTAAAGAATGTTTCCTGAAACAGAGCTTTTTTTCAGGAGGTGCTGGAAGCAACACAGTGTCTGCGCCTGCCTGAGCTCCAGGGGGAGGGAGTTCCAAAGAAAGGGGGCCACCACACTGTGAGCTCTGCCAACCTGCCTCCTTCCAGAAACAAGTATTTCCGCTCATTTCAGGTTGCCCTGAAAGTGCTAAATTGCCACTGCGCAACTGGTGGGGGCCACTTGCACATCAGAATCGGCGGGGGCAGAAGTGCTCTGTTGGATTCTGGCCACAGGGAGGAGTGTGTGATCTCGCAGGAAACTCCTGATCAATTCAAGATTTGGCAGTGGGGCCAAATGACCATTATTACCAAAATTACCAAATCCACTTTAGATGGAGTTTAAGCAGCTGCAAAAGATGTTCTGATCCACAATGGAAGAACTTTATTCTGATTCCCATGAATGTTGAAGGCTGGCATCTTCTTCCATGTGATTTTATGATCTGTAATTAACTTGCTCAAGAACAGAATGTCTGCTTCTAAAACAAGGGCTCTCTGTTTGGATTGCAATTAAGAACACCACACAGCTATAGCTAAAAAGAAAGGCACACAGACAGCTACTGTAATTGTTACAGATTACTCTAATTACAATGTGCAAAAAATAACTTCTCTCAGCATTCCCCCCCACCCCCAACTGCTCCATATCTTCTCACTTCTCCGTGGGGAATATATGTTATTATATATATTTGCTGATGAGGGCTAAAAATAGTCAGGAGGAATTAAAAAAAAAAAAAAACTAGGCTTGCTTTTGCATCCATGAATTGCAGGTGATTTTCTCAACAAGCAGATTTAAGTTAAGTTGCCGATGCATATGAGTAAGCAGTACAGGAAAATGTGGAGAGTGCCTGATATTATATATATATATATATATATATATATATATATATATATATATATAGGCTCACTTACTCTATAGATATGTATAGCTTTAGGGGCTCACACAGTAACACACAACCCTGCAAAGCAAGTGGAGCAAATCCATCCTGCAATGATGCCGCTCCATTGCAATTTGATCCCATTATTAGGGCTGAAACAAATTTTCTCCGTAAATCCTCCACAAAATCCTCCTTCACAAATTCTGATACAGAATATCTGCTGAATATTCAGTACCTGGTATTCAAAATCAGTATGTGTTATCAAATATTGATATTTCCTAGACACAGCATGTAATATTTGTCTTTCAGTATCTCTACTCTATACCTGATAACTGGTTTGAAGGACATAATGAGAATGCGACTATAGATGGCTTTAAAAGGCAATTAGACATATTCCTAGAGGATAAGGTCATCAAAGGGTCCTCATGGCTATATGATATCTCCAGGTTTGGAGGCAGCATGCCTCTCATAACAGTGGGAGGGTGCTATTGCCCTCATGTCCTGCTTTTGGGCTTCCCATAGGCATCTGGTTGGCCACTGTGGGCAACAAGATGCTGGACTAGAGAGGCCTTTCCTCTGGTCCAGCCAGGTTCTTGGGGCCAAAACAGAGATTGGCCCTGTTCAGATGCACATTGTGGAAGGGTGAGTAGGCTAACCATGGTGCATGGTGGGTACCGCTAACCACTGCAAGTGCTACTGCCAAATGTGCAGGTAACCATGTTCTACACTGTGGTTAGACTAACCATCCTCTAGCTACCCTCCCTCCCACAGGAACCTGCAGTGCTCCGCATAGGCGGCCATGCATCCCAGTGACCTTTGTGCTGTTGGCCATTTTGGTGCTTGGTGCTGCCAGCCATTTCGGTGCTCAGCGGTTACTCCTTCTTTGGCTGCTCTTGCCGCAGAGCTCTATGGCAGCTGTCAATTAACCATGGAGACTATTCAGACATCACGCTAAGCCATGGTAGAGCCCACTAACCATCTTGCAGCAAGTGGTTCGTAAACATGGCTAGTCCATGGTTAATAAACCACCATGGTTGGGACAGACACCTGTTCAGACATCACGCTAAGCCCACAAGATTAGCTCAAAACTCCTAACCATCATGGCTCAGCGTGATGTCTGAACAGGACCACTACTTTAAATATGTGTCTAGCTGCTCAAAGAGCCTGATTATTTTGCAGGGCAAGTACTAGGCTGCTTGTTTACTCCTCATTGTTAGTTCCTCACCTAGAGAGGCAGTGCCTGATTCTTTCAATAGCTCCCATGTTGCTTTGACAGATTTGTAGCCCACTTTTCAACAGTAGTTCTCAAAATGGGTTACAGTTAGGGGACTTAGGGGACGGTGACCTGGACAACCATTATACATTCCTTGGTTATGCCTCATTTGGATTATTGTAGTGTACTGTCCATGGGGTTGCCCTTGAAAACTGCAGCTGGTTCCCATTGAAATCAATTAAACAGTACAATAAATTTTTAAGAGAAGCCTTCTGTTCTCTCCTCTGGGTGAAGCCAAGAAATTGATTGACAACTTCAGTATTCATCACAAGTAGGTGAGCAGCAAAGGAAAGTGAGCTTAGACCAGTATGTCTCAGCTATCAACAAGAACAAAATCCTACCAACAAAGAGAAATTTTACATGCAGTTTAGCTTCCATCCAGCATTGATCTGTGCAGGATGAATAATATTCTGCTCTGTTTTAAAGAGTGAAATAAACAATCTGTGGAACAAAAGGAAAGACACACGATTTGGGAAGAAAATGCACAGTGTAAGCAAGCTGCAGGAGACAAAGACACACAAAACATCCTTTTGCAGAACTAGTTATAATTTGTGTGTCGATGTATTCAAATCAGTAGTAAGTATGTGCTCTACCATGAACTTGAGCACACTCCGGGAGAGAGCGGAGGATAGGAAGGCCTGGCGTGCTATGGTCCATGGGGTCACGAAGAGTCGGACACGACTTAACGACTGAACAACAAATGTGCTCTACCATGTATGCCTGTTGTGACATGTTAGGCTGATAATTCAGTTAGGAATGTTAGATTACTGTTGACTCATGCATGATGCCATTTTGGCTATATAAGGATCCACACTGAGAGAATGAGTTCACTATTAGTATTAGGGATGTTGGAGAAATCAGAATCAAATGAATTCAGATTTCTATGAATCTGACCTGCGGATTCCGCAGTGGCTTTTCCCAAGTCGCATGGGTTCAGTGGAGTTGCAGACCAGTTTTTTTATTTTCTGGAATTTTATGCAAATTTAGTCGTAGAAAAATATATAAAATTAAAAAAAAAACACTAGCCAAATGCACATTTCCCCCATAGGCTAAAGCACAAAAATGTGCATTTGGGGGGGATTTGCACATTTAGGGGGGAATTTAGGCATTTTCACATGGGTGAATTTGTGCAAATGTGAATTTCCACAAATTTGGGAAATTGGAAAAAACCTGAGTCCATCAATCAGTAGAAGACGGAATGAAAGGCACCTGATAATCTGCAAAACGCAGATGAAACAGATTTCACAAAATCTGTACATTTCTAGTTAGTATATAGCAGCCTTCCTCAGATCACCCTCAGCCTGCAGGACAATGGCCATACTTGTTGGGGGTGCTGGGAGTTGTAGTCCAAAAACTGGATGGCATCAGGCTGGGAAAGGATGGTATGTAGGGTATTTACATTCCTCTAAGGGACATTTTTCACAATGTTGGGTTTGCCCCATAATGTACACTCAACAGGGCTTCCTGACAAGCGTAACTGGACGATAATACCTATTTGTCATTGTCACATTCACACTTTACATTTTAAACTGTGCACTTCCATCTTAAAACACCTAAACAAATGATGTGTGAAGATGCGCAAGGCCCATCTACTGCAAATTATCCAGAGGTCTACCATTAGATCCTGATGTACCTTCTGTCCACCCGTTATTTAGAGAGCCTTGTGGTTAGAGTGTTGAACGAAGACAGCCCACCTAACCTGGTGCCCTCTAGATGTTTTGGACTTCAACTCCCAACAGCCTCAGCTCTCATGGCCAATGGTCAGGCATACTGGGAGTTGTTATGAAAAACATCTAGAGCTCACCTGGTTGGGGAAGTCTAGGCTAGGACTAAGGAGATCTCAGTTCAAATCCCCCCTGCACCCAGCCATGAAGCTTTCTGGGAGGCTTTAGGCCAGTCACTATCTGTCAGTATAACCTACCCCACAGGGCTGTTGTGCTGATAATATGGAGGACAGGAAAACCACATGCACAGTCTTGAACTCTTTAATAATATGAATAAATATCATCATATTGTATCACATCCTCCCTCCAAGTGGCCTTGTTGTTGTTTATTCGGTCAGTTGATTCCTACTCTTCGTGACTTCATGGGCCAGCCTATGCCAGAGCTTCCTGTCAGCCATCGCCACCCCCAGCTCCCCCAAGGTCGAGCCCGTCACCTCCCAGTGGTCTAGGTTAGCAAAAAAAGGAAACGTCCCATTTTATCCTCACAACCAGTGAGCTTCATAGCTCAGTAAGGACTTGAACTCAGGTCTCCCCAGTTCAAATCTGACACCTTGCCTACAACATCACACTGCCTGTCTAACATGGCACAACAAAATGGATCTCATATAGCATTATATCTCCTGGCATCATTATTATGGAATTTTGAAAGCTGAGATCTTTGGTTATGCCTATGAATAGGGAGTATATAGGAGTACATGTACATTCCTGTTCGATCAAAAGCCCTCACATTTTCTTAGTATGGGTTTAACAACTCTCTCTCTCTCTCTTGCCATTTCAAGTGACAACCTAAGGGTGTATATTGTTAATATAATATGTAGTTTTAGGAAGTTTAGGAAACATGGCTGTCTTACATCTGATTACACAGCTTCAGCAGGGAAAATAGCCTTAGGGCGCAACCCTATGCACGTTTAGACAGAAAAAGGGCCTACAACTCCTAGCATGCCCCAGCCAGCATGGCTTGTTGGGGCATGCTGGGAGTTGTAGGACTTTTTCTTGTCTAAACATGCATAGGATTGTGCCTTAAATCCATTCAGAATACATAATGGCATTTTCACCTGCAAAACTGACTCTCAGAGAAAAGTTTCATTTCTCTTGAGTATCACTTATTCGAGCTGCTCTGCTATAGGCCACCAAAGCTCAGGCATAAAGCATTGAAAATGCACTAGCTGTTATTTCTTCCTGTAATCCTTCTTGCTCCCTCTCCAATGGCCTCCCACAGCAGACTTAAGACATTTTGTTTTCAGTCGGCTGTTCGGCTATAGTAAGTTGTGACCCTCTCAGTGTTGTATTGTAAAGCTTTTCTATGGGAAATTGCTTTTTTAACTTCTGCTTGAAGTCTTGTTGAACTGACTTGTTTTCTAATGTTTTAGTGATTAGCTGTTTGGCTCTGGATTTTATCTGCACTCTACCTCTTTGATACTGTTACGGTAGAGCATTGGCTTTAGCCATTGTTAGCGGTCGTCAACATTTTATGGAAAGGTGAGGAAAGTGTTTTAGATCAGCCTTCCCCAACCTGGTGCCCCCCAAATGTGCTGGGCTGCAATTCCCATCATTCCCAGTCAGCCAGCATGACCAGTGGCCATGGGAGTTGAATGATGGGAGTTGAAGTCCAACACAGCTGTAGGGCGCCAGGTTGGAGAAGGCTGTTTCAGATAAATAAAACTAAACAAAGAATCCAGAAGTTCCTATAAAGTAGGATGCAGAACCTCTTGCCCCCTTGGGGTCCTAATCTAGCCCTCTGAGGTTCTCCAGGTGGCCATGCCCCTTCTCCTGACCCCACCCCCTTCCCCCAACCACCAATTGTTTGTTGGGTTTCCTGGATTTTGTATAGTTTCCTCCCATTCTAGAAGATTGTTATTCCTCTCCTAAGGCTTGGTTACTGGAGCTTTAAGCTAAAATATCCTGGTATTTTGGCCCTGCCTTTTTCAGCACCAGCCCCACCCACCACTGGAATACAGTCCCCAAGAGCTTATACCAAATGGAATTTGGCCCTGATAGAATCAGGGCTGGCATCGGTGCCTGACATTGTTGGATTTACTGGGGAAACAGTACTCCAGCAGAGGCTACCACTTAGGCTCTGCTCCCCCATTAAAAAAAGAAGTATGGGCTAGATTTTTGAGCTAGCTGCTACATTAATATCCCAAAATAGCCCTGACATAGCATTATTTTTGGACACTGTGGTAAATTAAAATGGTGGCTAGATTCAGCCACCCAATGCTGCTTAGGGCTGTGCAGGGACCACCCAACTTGCTTCAGATGACAATTTGGAGCTTCTGAATTGGTCCTGACCTGCCTTGGGCCAATTGAGACACAGTCTGACGTGCTTCAGACCTGGATCTGAAGCAAGATTTGAACATCTGAATCGCCCCCCTGCTGCTGAGCCACGCCCCTCCACTGCCACTGAGCTGCATGCCCTTGCCGCACAGCCACCCGGCTGCATAAGCCCGTGCTACGGCTGCATGAACCCCCTGCTCCTTACCTGGACCAATGGGCAGTGCTCACAGCAGCTCTCTATGAGGGAGTGCCTACACGTCTTCTTCCAGTAATTAAATCCTGTGTAAGTGGTGGCCATAAGGCCATCGTGCACACAACATTACAGGTGTACATGGCCCATTTACACCTGTAATGTTGCATACATGATGGCCTTACAGCCACCATTTACACAGGTATGAATTACTGGAAGAAGAAGAGTCACCATTTTAAAAGAAAATGGCAACTCTCTTGTAGAGGGCAACAGCTGCAGGCACTCCCCATGGGTCCAGGTAGGTGCAGGGGGCTTACATGGCTGGGCAGGTGGCTGTCTGGATCGGGCTGAAGCCCTTTGGGTTTATCCAACCTGCTTTGGATCGCTTCCACTCAATCTGGAACTGGACCGCTTTAGTCCGAATCGCCCCGATCTGCCTCGGGATTCAGACCAAAGCAGTGCGCAGCCCTAGTGCTGTTGCCTACCACTACTGGGTAAGTTCAAAGGGGCCCACCAGAATTCATCTAGACAGAATTGAACACCTTGAAATGTGGATGTTAGCTGGAAAGTGGGGAGACAGCAGCCACTTGGCTCTTCCCTTGTATCTCTTTTCACCTTAGCTCATTTGGCTTTCATCCTCCTCCATTATGACCACAGCAACTTGGTTCATGGGCTTTCTCTCCAACGACTTCCTTTCCCCTCTGGTTATGTCAGATGAGATCCTCCTGCCTACAAAAAAGAAAAGAAAAAATTCTCAGGTCTTCTCTGATGAGTTTTCCTCAACTGTCAGGATACCCCTTACCTTTGAGAACATGTCATATAGCATGGAAGATTCACCCATCCCCTAGTTCAAAGAAGCAAATGCCTAGATGAGAGGATGCTTTGTTCACTGCGAGGTGCCGAGGGTTGAACAAAATCTTCACATTAAGGTTTCGGCCACGTTCTATCTGAAGCTTTAAAATACCTTTGATGCTTTAAACACTTCCTACTGAATTCACCATAGGGTCAAAATCACCAGAGCAGCTGTTGGAAATGTTGTAGGTCCTAAAGTGACTGGAATGTCTATGAGCCTATTAAGAATCCATCCAGTCAAAAGGAAACAGACAGTACTAAATAACACAATTTTGATCATTTGTACACTGAGGCTGCAAGTTACCTGAGACTATGTTACCTGACTTTGTAAGGCAGAGATTTTAACATTTACCACAAAAAGCTGTAATAGTTTGGGGAGGGGAATTACACACACACTCACTTAGAGGACCCACCTTCACATGGGTGGGAGTGGTCTGTACATTGATACAGCAAAGCCTGCACACAAACATATGCAGCAGTTAGAGTTAGACACATTATGCCTGCTCCATCTGACTGAAGACATTCTTTCTGGCAACCCTAGTCATGGTCCTTGCCTTCCTCTGAGAGGGGCAACCCCACATGAGGTGGTTATCTGTAGCCCTTAGTTTACTATACCAAATGTTTATCTTCCCACTTCCCATAAAATATTCTCTCTAGCCCTTACTGTGACACGCCAAGGCCTTAAAGCAACTTAACATTGCCTCTGTCCTCTCTGAGTGAAGTTACGGCCTCTGGCACCCCCAGGGACATCCCCTGCCTTTCCTTGAGGGTGGCTTCCCTGCAGCAGGGGATTAATGATAGCCCTTAGTTTGCTACACCCAAAGCTTCTTGGTATGAAAGGGCTCTCTGAGGGCATCTCTACATGAGCAATTTATTGCTTGCTGATGATTGGTCACTCACAGAAGTTTGCGGGTCCTTTACATGATGCTGTCAACCTCCAGGATGTCTCCCGTACTTTTCCCTGTTTATCCCACTTTCAAAAACATTGGAGATATGCTAGAATTTTAAAAAATGCAGGATATAATTCAGCCACTAGATGGTGCTGTTTCATTGAAACTATAGAAAGCTCCAATTAGGTTGCCAAGAAAGGGCATTTTCAATTCCACATTGTGTTCATCATCTAAAGGAGCCCATCCTACTTACGCCAGGGAAATGGAAGCAGAAAGCTCCGGTAAGGCTGTGAAATTTTTCCATAATGTAGAGAAGCCCTAAGTTTTTGTCTTGATGCTACTTTTAGTTCGGTAAATTGTGATTTAGGCTGTTAGATGGGGCATACTGGGAATTGTGGGACTTTTTTCTGTCTAAACATGCATAAGGTTGCATCCTCAGTGATTATGTCTGCTTTTATATTTTGTAAGCCCCTTATTTGGAGGGGAAAAGTGGGGTATATGTCTTTGTAAAAATAAATAAATATTCATCCTGTTGAAATGAATGGAAGTCACAGTGTGCATTTTACTCATTTTTATGGGCCTGTTCAGACACAATGCTAAGCCACTGTGGGTGGGGTAAAAATTCTACCTGCAGTGGGTTAGCATTGCACCTGGAAGGTTTTTTCTCCTGGCCAGGAGGGGTAGATAACCCTGCACTAACCACACCCACTATCGACGTGCTGCAATAGGGTTAAGGGGCCCCAGTGTGGCTCACTGTGTCATGTGGCAGGCTCTGCAGACAAAAAAAAGAAAGTCTTGGAGGACCCCTCGGGCTGGAGCCATAGAGTCCATGGGCTACAGTGGCCACCCCATGGGGGCAACACTCAAGCCACTGCAGACATTGTCTATTTTCACGCACTCGGTTGTCCATATGGAACAGCCACCGGGAGCCCGATTTGGTTGCGGGAACGTCAGGATGCAGGGTAACGATGCTTGAAAACCCAGCAGCTAACCATGGAGGGGGGGTGCACAGTTCCATGATCATGCGGTGGGCTCCCCTGCAGTGGGTAGAGGCCCTGCCCTCACTGCAAGGGTAGTCCAACCCACCCACCTCCGTAGTCATCTGAACATGCTCTATGAGTCTTCATGGCGATGACCTTTGCTGGACTGTATTCTCCATCTGGAAACGTCTTTAAAGACAGCATCCTCCATTTAAACTGATTAGCTGTTCTGGTACTGCCATCAAGGCCTGTTAACGTCTTTATCATAATCTTCATTTTCCAGTCTTTAATACTCAGTATGGGCAAGTGAAAATAAGTCATCTACATCATCAGATCAGGTGCATCTCTGTTTATGTATAAACTGCAATTCAAACCTGTTAAGCCTTCTTTGAATGATCACTCATTAATATATGTTGTTAGGTTTTAAATTTCATTGTAATGCTTTTGATCAAATCTGGGATAACGGATGTAAAGGTTGTTTCTGCAGCAAGAGGAGGACAATCCTTCAGTACTAATGCTTTATATCTAACAAATTTCAGAGCACTGCATTTTTGGCTCTGGATAAAGAACACTAATGATATACACTTGCCAAGATACTGCATGTACTAATCAGTTCCCCCCCCCCCAAGCAATCTAGCTTGCAGCTGTCAAGGTCACACATCTGAATTAACTATACCCTCTTCTCTCAGCTTAGGGTTCATTGCATTTTAATAAGGTGTGTCCCTACTACCTCAACATTATCTGCAAAATATATGAAATTGCCATGCCCAAGAGCCGACACATTTTCCAATATTTCAAGGGTTGTGGATGCTTTTGGCCACAGTGTTTTGTAGACTGGTGTGATAAGCCGCTAACGGTAATGCCTCTCAGAGATGTTTAGTCTCTCTCAGTTCTTTGGGAAAACTAAATATTTTTCCAGCTAGGCACTTAATAAGAGATAGCTGGCTCATCATAGAGGCTAAGGTTTTCTCCAAGGTATTGTGGAAAGAATCCCGCTCATACCACAGTATTTCCTGTCTCAATTAATGTCCTCAGCAGAAAACTTGCCTGTATGTTGAGCAGCTCCACAAACAGATCTCTTCCTTCCTGGGTCTTTCCTCTGTTCTTATACCTTGCCGGTTGTTGCTTTGGGTCTGTACCTGGCATCCAGCTCCTACCTCCTTCAGGAGTGCTTAAGGTGGGCATGCAGGTGGGGTGGGGAGGCTAGCCAAACTTTCACCCCTACATGGCTTCTCCCAACTGGCTTCAAACACAGACTAAGCAACTGTTTGGGTCTCAACACATGTTGGGCTGTGGTGGGTCTCTCCAGGCAACTAAACTCACATCCAATCCACACTTGCATGTAAACCAGTCTTCAACTTTATTGATAACACAGTTTGAACAGCAAACTAATAAATGCAGAGAATCAACTACTAAGCTGTAGAAGAAGGATAAATGGGATATTGAAGCCACTTGAGATAAAATAAATGATATGGGTGAGGCAAAACAAGAACGCAAAGGCAGGCTACAGTTCAGGATGGCAGAAAACCAGACCAGAGAAAAACTTTACTTCTACTAAGAAAAAAAATGGTCACTAGAAATTCTTCCTACGAACAACCAGTCAATGCTTGATAATGGGCAGGTCTAATCAGTTGCTTACAGATCTATAGAGGGAAAAGTAAAGCTGTTCTACATGCAAATATAACAAATAAGAATGGCCAATTGGGGCAGAACAGAAACTAGTATTTTATTTTTTACACAATCATAACTGTAGGTCTTCAAGCTTCTAGTCGTTACTAGTCAGGCCATGAAGAAGAGAGGGAAGAAAAACAGTAAGGCACAGGGCTCAGAAAGGGACCCCTACATGCCTAGAGCCTTTTGTTATCATCTGTGCCAAAGCCTGCCAACAGCTCCTCTCAGGTTATCTAGCCCTATGAGATGGAAGATCCACCTGGAACAATAACGATTAGAATAATTAAACTAGTGAGCAATGTAAATCATGATCTTGCAAGATGCAATACACTTTCTGAATAGTTAAACAAGTCTCACCTCTTAGTGTCTTTAATGTCACTCAAAAGGGATCAGCAGAGATAAAAGTAAAACGGAGACTTTAATACTGGACAGAGTCTGGGCTTGCAGGAGGCAGTCCAGCATAGAGTTTCATATCAGCTTTCCTAGTTTCCCCAAATGGATGCAGCATGATGACATGGAGGTTAACAGATTTGTTCAAATTAACTGAAATACTCCAGGAGAGGCTGGGCCGCCCTTTACTGACCCCACTTTTTGTCCTTCAAGAATTACACCTTCCAAGAAATAGGAGCAGAACCACTTTAAAACAGTCCTTCCAACTCCCAGTTCAGACAGCCTCCCCAGTGTAATGAATAGTATTGAAAGCCGCTGTAGATTAGCAGGGAATTCTTTCTACAAATTGAGAAGTTAGAAAACCATTGCTCTACTAAGGGCCAAGGTACACATTGGCTGCGGATGCTTATATCTTTGGTCATAGTGCTTTGAAGACTGGCTTCAGGCATAAGCTAAACTACTAGTGTTTTATTGTCGTAATATAATTGGTGCGAAATGGAAGCTTCTCTTGTGTGTCAAATAGTATGGGTGGAAAGGCCAGATGAGCAACCTTGGGAAGAGGATTCCAAAGTCTAAGCACACAAGAAGCACACAAAAAGCCATGGCCTATGTATCTACTCACCTGATATCTGAAGGTGCAGGAATACAGACTATACATGCACACCAAGTCTGTGGTATGAAAACAGTGATACCTCCGTAATAATACATTTTGTATTTTAAATTGAATACAGTTTATTATATCACAAGATCTAGATTTTTGCATTATTATGTCTTTCAAAGAAGCCTAATTTAAGGTGCTGGTTTTGACCTTTAAAGCCTTAAGTTGTTTGAAACCAAATTACTTGAAGGACCACCTTCACCCATATCAGCCTTCCCAGACTAAGATCAGCAAGAGGCCCTTCTCACTTGCCCAACCTTGAGGGGAGTTAGGTGGACAAGCAAAGAAGAGAGGGCCTTATATCTTACATCCACGGGGGGTCTGACAACCTGGAAGGGGCATCACTGGGGGTCGGTCAGACCCCATCATTGCATCATTTTAAGAAGATCCTGAAGACATAATCTGGCCTTCCACTGATTATGTTGGATTGTTCTACTCTGTAGCTGCAATTATGTTGTAAGTTTTAGTCCAGACCACACGTTTTATTGCTGGCGCTTATTGGTTTTTATGAATTTTTGCTGTTTTATCACTACATTGGTTTTACTATGAGTAGTATCTAACGTTAGTCCTACCTAAAGCAAACCTACTGAAATGAATGGGACTTAAGTTAGTCTTGACTAACTTAAGTCCCATTCATTTTAATGGATCTACTTTAAGTAGGACAAACATTGGATACTACCCTATATGAGTTTTTTGTTGTTGTAAGTCACCTTGGGAGGGCTTCTGCCCTGAAAGGCGGCCTAGAAATATTTTAAATAATAAATAAAATTAAAGAATGAATACAGAATTAACTGTAATGCCTTTGGCTAAGTACAAAGTTGTATTTTGTTGTCCAATTGGAAGCTGTCCAATTGTCAACCAATTTTCCATATAAGCACCCGGGGTAGTCTGGATTTCAGTGTTGTATTGCTACATTGTGTTGTGCATACATGTGATTATTTATGATAATAGTAGGGATGTACGAAACGACTTACCTGGTTCATTTCGTACATCTGTGGTGGGGGGAAGGTGCTCCGTCCCTCCCCCTGAAATCCTTGACGGCTGGCTCTGCTCCACAGCGACTCCGTGGAGCCGCTGGCCGGGGCAGCCCTCAGCAACATCCCGCTGCTGCTGGGCTGTGCAGGGATGCGAATGGCGGCCGCCATAGCCACCGCCATTTGCGTCCCTTTTTTTTTTGCCGTGATAGGCTACATAAATACATACGTAGCCTATCACAGCCTCTGCAGGGACGCAAATGGCATCCCTACGTTAGCCGTGATAGGCTATGTAAGTATTTATGTAGCCTATCACGGCTAAAATGGTGAAGTGCATGGCGACCACAGATGTGGCCGCCATTCGCAGAGCAGTGTGAACGGCAGCAGGTGAGTGCTCCATTTCGCGCACCTTTTGTGGGGGGGGGAGGGACTTCGTTCCGCCACGGGTTTTGGGGGGCCATAGCCGCCGCCATTTGCGTATGCATTTTTTTTGTTTTTGTTTTACCCAGGGCCCTCCACGGCTGGAAATCCGGCTGCGGATGGCTCTGGTCTGGCCTGGGCCTGGCCAGCTGCTCCGCGGAGCCGCCGCAGAGCACAGCCAGCTGTCGAGGATTCCGGGGGGAGGGACGGAACGCCTCCCCCCCCCATAAACATAATCCGCAGAAAGGTAAGTGACTTTCGTACATCCCAATTCATCACTGGTCCATAACTTGCATTATTTACGCGTATGACACTGAGTTTATTATTTGTGCTGTACATTTTCCTTCCTGCTTATTTTACATATAATGTAGGCTCTAATTTACTTTTGCTATTGTTCATACCTGTGCTACTTTTTTTTTTAACATTATGGGGGGAAAAAGATTTTTAATAAATATTTTTTTAAGACACCGCCAATGTATTTTTGCGCAGTAAAGAGGCAAAGAGGGCTATTTCATGACCAGGGTCATGAACAAAAAGGATACTTGACATGCAGTTAAAGCTGGGAGAAACTAACTGATAGAGACACTTGAGTTGGGCCTCTGTGGTGACAGAGAGGACGAGGCTATGATGCAATATAGATGAGGCTGATGGAGTTTAGGACGTCCTGGATTTCCCTGTTCCGTTTAAAGCAGGGGTGGGGGACCCCTTTCAGCTTGAGGGGCAAATTCAATTTCAGTGAAGCTCTGGGGACTGCATTCCAGTAGTGGCAAGGGCTGAAAGCAAAGGGAGTGGGCTAAAGGTGAAAGGGGTGGGGCAAAAATACCAACAAAATGCCAGCTTATTGTAGCTTAAACCTCCTACTGCCAGTAACTAAGACTTAGGAGAAGCATTTTAACCTTTTAGAATGGGGGGAAAAAACTGCACAAAAGACTGGGACCCCAGGAGGGCCAGGTTTGCCCCTGTGCTTGAGGTTGCCCACTCCTGGTTTAAAGGACCTAGTACTAGGGATGGCGCAGGCACCTGATTCTGCCCAGGAATCCAATGGAAACTCCCTGCCCGCACCCCTGAGCCCCATTAGCCGAGCCTCTGCCCTGCTCACCCCCTGCCTAAACTCAGTGAGCAGCCTGCACTCAGCCCGGCGGCCTCATCAAGCTCCATGGTTGCCATTTTTTGAAAAGCAAGATGGTGATTTTAGAAATGCGCATATTTGTCTATGTGCAAAAATTCACATTTTTGAGAATGCACAAAATGCACATTTTTGCGATTGCCATCTTATTTTTCAAAAACTGGCAACTGCAGAGCTCAATGAGGCTGCCAGGGTGTGTGCAGGCTGCTTGCCGAGTGTGGGAGGGGCTCGAGCACGGTCCAGGGACCAGCAAGCAGGGACAGGGACTGGGCAGGTGCCCAGAGATATTGAAGCCACTTGAGATAAAATAAATGATATGGGTGAGGCAAAACAAGAACGCAAAGGCAGGCTACAGTTCAGGATGGCAGAAAACCAGACCAGAGAAAAACTTTACTTCTACTAAGAAAAAAAATGGTCACTAGAAATTCTTCCTACGAACAACCAGTCAATGCTTGATAATGGGCAGGTCTAATCAGTTGCTTACAGATCTATAGAGGGAAAAGTAAAGCTGTTCTACATGCAAATATAACAAATAAGAATGGCCAATTGGGGCAGAACAGAAACTAGTATTTTATTTTTTACACAATCATAACTGTAGGTCTTCAAGCTTCTAGTCGTTACTAGTCAGGCCATGAAGAAGAGAGGGAAGAAAAACAGTAAGGCACAGGGCTCAGAAAGGGACCCCTACATGCCTAGAGCCTTTTGTTATCATCTGTGCCAAAGCCTGCCAACAGCTCCTCTCAGGTTATCTAGCCCTATGAGATGGAAGATCCACCTGGAACAATAACGATTAGAATAATTAAACTAGTGAGCAATGTAAATCATGATCTTGCAAGATGCAATACACTTTCTGAATAGTTAAACAAGTCTCACCTCTTAGTGTCTTTAATGTCACTCAAAAGGGATCAGCAGAGATAAAAGTAAAACGGAGACTTTAATACTGGACAGAGTCTGGGCTTGCAGGAGGCAGTCCAGCATAGAGTTTCATATCAGCTTTCCTAGTTTCCCCAAATGGATGCAGCATGATGACATGGAGGTTAACAGATTTGTTCAAATTAACTGAAATACTCCAGGAGAGGCTGGGCCGCCCTTTACTGACCCCACTTTTTGTCCTTCAAGAATTACACCTTCCAAGAAATAGGAGCAGAACCACTTTAAAAC
The DNA here is from genome assembly GCF_057233095.1 of Heloderma suspectum. Lineage (NCBI taxonomy): Eukaryota > Metazoa > Chordata > Lepidosauria > Squamata > Helodermatidae > Heloderma > Heloderma suspectum. The sequence continues at coordinate 400,220,198 of NC_139458.1, forward strand.
AGTCCTTCCAACTCCCAGTTCAGACAGCCTCCCCAGTGTAATGAATAGTATTGAAAGCTGCTGTAGATTAGCAGGGAATTCTTTCTACAAATTGAGAAGTTAGAAAACCATTGCTCTACTAAGGGCCAAGGTACACATTGGCTGCGGATGCTTATATCTTTGGTCATAGTGCTTTGAAGACTGGCTTCAGGCATAAGCTAAACTACTAGTGTTTTATTGTCGTAATATAATTGGTGCGAAATGGAAGCTTCTCTTGTGTGTCAAATAGTATGGGTGGAAAGGCCAGATGAGCAACCTTGGGAAGAGGATTCCAAAGTCTAAGCACACAAGAAGCACACAAAAAGCCATGGCCTATGTATCTACTCACCTGATATCTGAAGGTGCAGGAATACAGACTATACATGCACACCAAGTCTGTGGTATGAAAACAGTGATACCTCCGTAATAATACATTTTGTATTTTAAATTGAATACAGTTTATTATATCACAAGATCTAGATTTTTGCATTATTATGTCTTTCAAAGAAGCCTAATTTAAGGTGCTGGTTTTGACCTTTAAAGCCTTAAGTTGTTTGAAACCAAATTACTTGAAGGACCACCTTCACCCATATCAGCCTTCCCAGACTAAGATCAGCAAGAGGCCCTTCTCACTTGCCCAACCTTGAGGGGAGTTAGGTGGACAAGCAAAGAAGAGAGGGCCTTATATCTTACATCCACGGGGGGTCTGACAACCTGGAAGGGGCATCACTGGGGGTCGGTCAGACCCCATCATTGCATCATTTTAAGAAGATCCTGAAGACATAATCTGGCCTTCCACTGATTATGTTGGATTGTTCTACTCTGTAGCTGCAATTATGTTGTAAGTTTTAGTCCAGACCACACGTTTTATTGCTGGCGCTTATTGGTTTTTATGAATTTTTGCTGTTTTATCACTACATTGGTTTTACTATGAGTAGTATCTAACGTTAGTCCTACCTAAAGCAAACCTACTGAAATGAATGGGACTTAAGTTAGTCTTGACTAACTTAAGTCCCATTCATTTTAATGGATCTACTTTAAGTAGGACAAACATTGGATACTACCCTATATGAGTTTTTTGTTGTTGTAAGTCACCTTGGGAGGGCTTCTGCCCTGAAAGGCGGCCTAGAAATATTTTAAATAATAAATAAAATTAAAGAATGAATACAGAATTAACTGTAATGCCTTTGGCTAAGTACAAAGTTGTATTTTGTTGTCCAATTGGAAGCTGTCCAATTGTCAACCAATTTTCCATATAAGCACCCGGGGTAGTCTGGATTTCAGTGTTGTATTGCTACATTGTGTTGTGCATACATGTGATTATTTATGATAATAGTAGGGATGTACGAAACGACTTACCTGGTTCATTTCGTACATCTGTGGTGGGGGGAAGGTGCTCCGTCCCTCCCCCTGAAATCCTTGACGGCTGGCTCTGCTCCACAGCGACTCCGTGGAGCCGCTGGCCGGGGCAGCCCTCAGCAACATCCCGCTGCTGCTGGGCTGTGCAGGGATGCGAATGGCGGCCGCCATAGCCACCGCCATTTGCGTCCCTTTTTTTTGCCGTGATAGGCTACATAAATACATACGTAGCCTATCACAGCCTCTGCAGGGACGCAAATGGCATCCCTACGTTAGCCGTGATAGGCTATGTAAGTATTTATGTAGCCTATCACGGCTAAAATGGTGAAGTGCATGGCGACCACAGATGTGGCCGCCATTCGCAGAGCAGTGTGAACGGCAGCAGGTGAGTGCTCCATTTCGCGCACCTTTTGTGGGGGGGGGAGGGACTTCGTTCCGCCATGGGTTTTGGGGGGCCATAGCCGCCGCCATTTGCGTATGCATTTTTTTTGTTTTTGTTTTACCCAGGGCCCTCCACGGCTGGAAATCCGGCTGCGGATGGCTCTGGTCTGGCCTGGGCCTGGCCAGCTGCTCCGCGGAGCCGCCGCAGAGCACAGCCAGCTGTCGAGGATTCCGGGGGGAGGGACGGAACGCCTCCCCCCCCCATAAACATAATCCGCAGAAAGGTAAGTGACTTTCGTACATCCCAATTCATCACTGGTCCATAACTTGCATTATTTACGCGTATGACACTGAGTTTATTATTTGTGCTGTACATTTTCCTTCCTGCTTATTTTACATATAATGTAGGCTCTAATTTACTTTTGCTATTGTTCATACCTGTGCTACTTTTTTTTTTAACATTATGGGGGGAAAAAGATTTTTAATAAATATTTTTTTAAGACACCGCCAATGTATTTTTGCGCAGTAAAGAGGCAAAGAGGGCTATTTCATGACCAGGGTCATGAACAAAAAGGATACTTGACATGCAGTTAAAGCTGGGAGAAACTAACTGATAGAGACACTTGAGTTGGGCCTCTGTGGTGACAGAGAGGACGAGGCTATGATGCAATATAGATGAGGCTGATGGAGTTTAGGACGTCCTGGATTTCCCTGTTCCGTTTAAAGCAGGGGTGGGGGACCCCTTTCAGCTTGAGGGGCAAATTCAATTTCAGTGAAGCTCTGGGGACTGCATTCCAGTAGTGGCAAGGGCTGAAAGCAAAGGGAGTGGGCTAAAGGTGAAAGGGGTGGGGCAAAAATACCAACAAAATGCCAGCTTATTGTAGCTTAAACCTCCTACTGCCAGTAACTAAGACTTAGGAGAAGCATTTTAACCTTTTAGAATGGGGGGAAAAAACTGCACAAAAGACTGGGACCCCAGGAGGGCCAGGTTTGCCCCTGTGCTTGAGGTTGCCCACTCCTGGTTTAAAGGACCTAGTACTAGGGATGGCGCAGGCACCTGATTCTGCCCAGGAATCCAATGGAAACTCCCTGCCCGCACCCCTGAGCCCCATTAGCCGAGCCTCTGCCCTGCTCACCCCCTGCCTAAACTCAGTGAGCAGCCTGCACTCAGCCCGGCGGCCTCATCAAGCTCCATGGTTGCCATTTTTTGAAAAGCAAGATGGTGATTTTAGAAATGCGCATATTTGTCTATGTGCAAAAATTCACATTTTTGAGAATGCACAAAATGCACATTTTTGCGATTGCCATCTTATTTTTCAAAAACTGGCAACTGCAGAGCTCAATGAGGCTGCCAGGGTGTGTGCAGGCTGCTTGCCGAGTGTGGGAGGGGCTCGAGCACGGTCCAGGGACCAGCAAGCAGGGACAGGGACTGGGCAGGTGCCCAGAGAACCCAAATGGGGGTGGATTTCCACATCCCTACCTAGTACTGGACAATACTAGATTTGGATGTTGTCTTTAAAGAAAAACCTGTTTCTAAATTAGAACCAGGGAACCTTTTTTCCATTGAGGGTTGCATTCACTCAGCAAGGGCCACAAGCCAGGAATGGGCATGGTCAGAGGACATCTGCCTCCCACCCCCCGTGATCTTTCTCTCTCTCAAGATCATCACCCCACACGGTTTCTCTCTCTCTTGCTCTCTCTCTCTCTCGCTATATATATATATATATATATATATATATTGTTGTTGTTGTTCAGTCGTTCAGTCGTGTCCGACTCTTCGTGACCCCATGGACCATAGCACGCCAGGCCTTCGTCCTCCGCTCTCTCCCGGAGTGTGCTCAAGTTCATATTAATTGCATCGGTGATGCTATCTAGCCATCTCAGACTGATCCTCTGCCGTCCCCTTCTCCCTTTGCCTTCAGTCTTTCCCAGCATCAGGGTCTTTTCCAGAGAGTTTTCTCTTCGCATTAGGTGGCCAAAATATTGGAGCTTCAGCTTCAGTATCTGTCCTTCCAATGAGCACTCAGGGTTGATTTCCTTTAGGATGGACTGATTCAACCTCCTTGCAGTCCAGGGGACTCTTAAGAGTCTTCTCCAGCACCACAGTTCGAAAGCATCAATTCTTCGGCGCTCAGCCTTCCTTACAGTCCAGCTCTCACAGCCATACATTACTACTGGGAAAACCATAGCTTTTATTAGACGGACCTTTGTCGGCAAGGTGATGTCTCTGCTTCTTACTATGCTGTCTAGGTTTGCCATAGCTTTTAATTTCATGGCTACAGTCACCGTCTGCGGTGATCTTGGAGCCCAAGAAAGTAAAATCTGTCACTGCTTCCGTTTCTTCCCCTTCTATATGCCAGGAAGTGATGGGGCCAGATGCCATGATCTTCGTTTTTTTTAATGTTGAGTTTCAAACCAGCTTTTGCACTCTCCTCTTCCACCCTCAACAAGAGGCTCTTGAGATCCTCTTCGCTTTCTGCCATTAGGGTGGTATCGTCTGCATATCGGAGGTTGTTGATAATTCTCCCGGCAATCTTAATTCCGACCTGTGATTCATCCAACCCGGCGTTTCTCATGATGTACTCTGCATATAAGTTAAATAAGCAGGGTGACAATATGCAGCCTTGTCGTACTCCTTTCCCAATTTTGAACCACTCAGTTGTTCCATGTCTGGTTCTTACTGTTGCTTCTTGACCCTCGTACAGGTTTCTCAGGAGACAGGTAAGGTGGTCTGCTACTCCCATCACTTCAAGAATTTGCCACATTTTGTTGTGATCCACACAATCAAAGGCTTTAGCGTAGTCAATGAAGCAGAAATAGACGTTTTTCTGGAATTCTCTTGCTTTCTCCATGATGCAGCGAATGTTGGCGATTTGATCTCTAGTTCCTCTGCCTCTTCGAAACCCAGCTTGTACTTCCGGTAGTTCTCGGTTCGCATACTGCTGAAGCCTAGCTTGTAGGATTTTGAGCATCACCTTGCTGGCATGTGAAATGAGCGCAATTGTGCGGTAGTTTGAACACTCTTTGGCGTTGCCCTTCTTTGGAATTGGAATGTAAACTGACCTTTTCCAGTCTTGCAGCCATTGTTGAGTGTGCCATATTTGTTGGCATATTGAATGCAGCACTTTAACAGCATCATCTTTTAGGATTTTAAATAGCTCAGCTGGGATACTGTCATCTCCGCTAGCTTTGTTGGTACTAATGCTTCCTAAGGCCCACTTGACTTCACTCTTGAGGATGTCCAGCTCAAGTTCAGTGACCGCACTATCATGGCTATCAGGGACATTCAGATCTTTCCTGTATAGTTCTTCTGTGTATTCTTGCCACCTCTTCTTAATCTCATCTGCTTCTGTTAGGTCCCTGCCTTCTTTGTCCTTTATCATGCCCGTCTTTTCACAAAACGTTCCCTTGAGATCTCCAATTTTCTTGAAGAGATCTCTAGTAGGGATGGCGGAGAATTTCTCCCCGAAACTTCGGGGGGCTGAGCGCCAACGTGTTCGGCCCCCCGAACAAGTTTCGGGGAGAAATCCTCTGCACCCCCCCACCCCCCGCACACCCCCCGGGACGGGACTTACCTTTGCCGAATGTCCCTCCCGGCGGCGGGTCCGGCCGGCGGTTCGGCAGCTGTTCGTGCGGGGCGGGAGCACGGGAGCTGCCGCCATTCCAACAAAAGAAAAAGTAAAAACGCCCCCGTGATAGGCTACGTGAAGATTAACGTAGCCTATCACAGCTAGATTTGCAAAGTCAGCCGTGATAGGCTACGTAAATCGTCACGTAGCCTATCACGGGTAACTTAAAAAAAAAAAAAGCGCGTACGGATAATGGCGGCCCCCATAGGGAGCCGCCATTCCTGTTACTTATTTGGTCACTGTAGTCTATGTAAAGAATTACGTAGACTACAGCAACCAAATAAGGAACGCGAATGGCGGGTCCCTATGGGGACCGCCATTAGCGTACGTGCTTTTTTTTTTTTTAAAGTCACCCGTGATAGGCTACGTGATGATTAACGTAGCCTATCACGGCTGACTTTGCAGATCTAGCCGTGATAGGCTACGTTAATCGTCACGTAGCCTATCACGGGGGCGTTTTTGTTTTTTTTTAAACTTTCGAGTTCGCGGCCGGGCGAGGCGGGAAGCCTCCTCCCCGGCCTGAATTTTGGCCGGGGCGAGGCAGGAAGCCTCCTCCCCGGCCTGAATTTCGGCCGGGGCAAAGCGGGAAGCCTCCCCCCCGGCCTGAACTTCGCGGGGGGAGCAGCGAAGCGCCTCCCCCCCACCGCGAACAAGCTTCGGCGAAAGGTAAGGGACTTTCGTCCACCCCTAATCTCTAGTCTTTCCCATTCTGTTGTTTTCCTCGATTTCTTTGCATTGTTCATTTAAGAAGGCCTTCTTGTCTCTCTTTGCTATTCTCTGGAACTCTGCATTCAGTTGGATATATCTTCCCCTTTCTCCCTTGCTTTTCGCTTCCCTTCTTTCCTCAGCTACTTGTAAAGCCTCATCAGACAGCCACTTGGCTTTCTTGCATTTCTTTTTCTTTGGGATGGATTGAGTTGCTGCCTCCTGAACAATGTTATGGACCTCCATCCATAGTTCCTCAGGCACTCTGTCTATCAGGTCTAATCCCTGAAATCTATTCCTCACCTCCACTGTATATTCATCAGGGATATGATTTAGGTCATACCTGAATGGTTTAGTGGTTTTCCCTACGTTCTTCAATTTAAGCTGAAATTTTGCAACAAGAAGCTCATGATCTGAGCCACAGTCAGCTCCAGGTCTTGTTTTTAGTGATTGTATAGAGCTTCTCCATCTTTGACTGCAAAGGACATAATCAATCTGATTTCGATATTGGCCATCTGGTGATGTCCATGTGTAGAGTCGCCTCTTGTGCTGCTGGAAAAGAGTGTTTGCTATGATCAGCTTGTTCTCTAGGCAAAACTCTATTAGCTTTTGTCCTGCTTCATTCTGTACACCAAGGCCATGCCTGCCTGTTATCCCGGTGATTTCTTGACTTCCTACTTTAGCATTCCAATCCCCTATGATGAAGAGGACATCTTTTTTTGGTGTTAGTTCTAGAAGGTGTTGTAGGTCTTCATAGAACCGATCAACCTCAGCTTCTTCGGCATCAGTGGTTGCGGCATAGACTTGAATTACTGTGATGTTGAATGGTTTGCCTTGGATTCGTACTGAGATCATTCTATCATTTTTAAGATTGTACCCCAGTACTGCTTTTCCCACCCTTTTGTTGACTATGAGTGCTACACCATTTCTTCTAAGGGATTCTTGCCCACAGTAGTAGATATGATGGTCACCTGAATTACATTCGCCCATGCTTGTCCATTTTAGTTCGCTGATTCCCAAGATGTCGATGTTCAATCTTGCCATCTCATGTTTGACCACCTCCAGCTTACCTTGATTCATTGATCTGACATTCCAGGTTCCTAAACAATATTGTTCTTTACAGCATTGGATTTTCTTTTCACCACCAGACACATCCACAGCTGAGTGTCCTTTCGGGTTTGGCCCAGCCGCTTCACTCTTTCTGGCGCTACTTGGAAATACCCTCTGCTCTTCCCCAGTAGCATATTGGACACCTTCTGACCTGAGGGGCTCATCTTCCGGCGTCATCTCTTTTAGCCTTGTGATAAGTTCCATGGGGTTTTCTTGGCAAGAATACTGGATATATATAAATACATATTTCTGTGAAAGAGAGTGAGGTGTTAGTGGTCTTCCATTGAGCTCATCATCATCACATTCTCTCACACACACATGAACCCAGCCCTCACTCCATCTGTCCATTTTCACACCTCCCATCAATCAGAGCTTTCAATTTTCATATTAAATTCCTAAAAGTTTTGTAAGCTGCCTTGAAGGTTTTTATTTCAAAATACAACCTATAAATATCCCAATATGTAAGTAATAAATGCATGCCACTTTGGATTGAAGCGAATGGGTAGAAGTTGAAGGAAGATTATTAAGTTAAATATTTGAGATAATCCTTGAATAGGAAAATATGAAAAGGCGGCATGGAAAATAAGTTATTGATAAACTACACCTGAAGCATGGTTTCTTATTTTAATTGGTCACAGCAACTACACTTCTATGTGAGCAAATAAAAGTAACTAACCACAATTAAACCTTTGGCAGTAGTTCAACAGGTGATTCAAAAGCCTTTCATATTCATTTATCCTTGGTTTCATAGAAATTAATAGCAGCTTTACAAGCCATTGTGATTCTCTGTAGATAACTTAATAACATTTATCAAACAGTCTGAGATGCATTTAAATTTAGCAATGATATTATATAGCAATTGTGGAGACAAAATGTAACATGTGGTGTGGTTCCATCAATGGCAATTTAAATTATTTTGCCCATCACATTCTCTTGTGTTGATTAATGTTTTAATGAATGTGCGGTTTCCCTTTCACTTTTTGTTGATGTTTATTTTCTTATCACAAGTGCAGTTTCCTTGTCAAAATTGGCAAATGAGGGTATTTTTCATTTACGGTGTGTGACCAGCCACAATGGAAGTTTTCTCCATGGTTTGTTATTCTTCTAATCTATCTTAACTTTTACTTTTGTGAAATCATCAGAAGATGGAAATAATAACACTCAAGCCTTACATATAACACATTTGAGAATTTCCACATATATCTCAGCAGCCCTTAACAAGTAGGGAAAGTCAATATATTATTCTCATATTGTAGATCAGGGATGGTAACTTGCCACTTGTTGAACTAATGGCAGAGGTGAGCTGAGAACTAGAGATTTACTGGTTCACTGGTCGGATTCTTAATCTGTACAATAGACTAGTTCATCACCACCACCATCATCATCAACATCATTATCATCCCAATCCAACAAAGGTGATCCATGTGTGTAAGCAACCTCTTGTATGCAACGTAATAAAGCTATAGGCTCAAGTCTACATTGATATACATCGACACCCATACTGTGTTAGTTCACCAAGGGCTTTTGGGTGTGTTTTTTTGATGTGAATATGGATGTACACCTAACCTAAGCCATTAGGTGCAACATCTGATGAGTTGCCCACAACTATAGGTGGGTCCAGGCTAATAATATTATGATTAATGCTACCAATAATAGCATCTATATAATGCTTCAGAGTGTTCAAAGTGCTTTCATACACACTGTCTCAGTAATCATAATATTCTTGAGATTTGACTAATGGGTTCTTGTTATTGGGCCATACAGAAATCCATAAAATAAGGAAGCTCCTTCCCTAATCATAGTTTTAAAACTAGTTTGATTCTTTATCTATTTTGTATGCGACCATGAACAAAACTGGAAGTGTATATAATTCCCTTTTTGTTATTTGAGCATTTGTAAAGGAGCCTATAATGACAGCTATTTTCCCTGCACTCCAAGTACACTATAAACAAACACACATTCACATGCACTAGTCCTGTTCTAGAGAAACTCCTTTACTGATTCTGTGCATGCGTTTGTGTCCATTCAGTCAACCACACTGAGAGGAAGAATAGAGAGTTGTGTTACCAGTGAGAAAAGGTAACCGTTGGAGGCAGTCAGTAGTATGTATGTGTATATATATAGTGGCCACGGTGGCTTAGTGGTTAAGACGCTGAACTGCAGACTGGAAGGTCGGCAGGTCAGCAGTTCGAGACCTGAGTGCTGCGTGACGGAGTGAGCTCCCGTCTTCAGTCCCAGCTCCTGCCGACCTACCAGTTCAAAAGCAAGAAATTGCAAGTAGATAAATAGGTACTGCCTTGGCGGGAAAGGTAACAGCGTTCCGTGCACCTCGGTGTTCAGTCATGCCGGCCACATGGCCACGGAAGCATCTTCGGACAGCGCTGGCTCTTCGGCTTAGAAACGGGGATGAGCACCACACCCTAGAGTCGGACACGACTGGTTGGGGACACCTTTACCTTTATATATATATATATATATATATATAAACATTTTGCAAATATACTGACAGCGGCCAGTCAGAGTAGATAGGAGTCGGCTAGATGAATCAATGGTCTGAGCTTCATATATGGTTCCCAACCAACAAGATTGCATTCAGGTGAGTTACCAAGAAAGGAAGGAGACAAGATCATTATTTTCCTCCCTGTGCTGTCCCCCACCCCCCTTTAGCAGTACATCTTAGGCTAATAGATGGTAGTTTGTGCTGGACCGTCATCATCATACTCAAGGTGGCTAACATCAATATAATACAAAGTAAAGTACAAAATAATAATCAAACATAAAAAAAACAAGTCAGGTAATAAAACCATTACAAAAATCAGTGTTGGAAAGGTGTTGGAAAGGGTGGTAGCTTCTTAACTCCAACTAGTCTTAGATGACACTGATTATTTTAGATTCATTCCAATCTGATTTCAGGCCTAGTTATGAGATGGAAATAGCCTTGGTTGTCCTGGTGCATGAATTTCACTGGGGAATAGGTGGGGGCAGTGCAACTCAACTAGTTCTCCTGGACCTGTCAGTGACTTTTGATACATTGATCATGGTATGCTTATCTGGGTTGTTTATGAGTTGGTCCTAGGAGTCATGGTGTTATGGTCATTATTGTCCTTCCTGGAAGAACAGTCTCATAAGGTTCCACTTCATGGCCAGTGGTATGCCACAAGGTTCTATCTTGTCCCCAGTGAATGGACCATTTACACCTGTAATGTTGCATAAATGGCCCCTTAACGGCCACCATTTATGTAACATTAGATTTATGGAAATCCCCAAGCTGCCATTTTTATGCAAAATGGTGGCTCGCTAGAGGACATGGCTGCTGGACCCACTCTCTGGGCGTGCAGCTGTTCAGCAAGTGAGTCCGGGTGACCACAGGGGCTTAGCAAGCGGGTCTGGGGGGAGTGAGTGCTGGTGGGGGAGTCTGCTGGACTCCATCCCCTTCCCGGACTCTTGTGACATTGCTATTTATACTCCATTAGTTTGTCTAATCCCCCTTTACAGCTTTCTGAGCTAGGTTTTGCCACCAGACCTGCCCCAAACCACAGGCCTCTACCTTTACTCCACCACTGAGTGGGTCTGTGCTCTGAATCTGAAACTAGCCTAGGCACAGGGGTGGAGTTACCAGAATATTTTATTCCAGGGATTCACAACACGGTTCGATAACTTGAATAGAAAGTTTTCCTAAATGAACGAAGACGATTTTGTCATGCATTGTGTTTTGTTTTTGTTTTTTCAGGTCATCCCAATTGCCATCTTATTATATGACAAGTGTTCTGTCATACTCAGTTTCTAATCTTCCTTCAGGAAGCAGATCCCCTTGGAATTCAGGCCCTGAATGTGTGGACATTACTATGGTTACCAGCTGTCAGGTTGAAAGGAGAGCTGCCTGTTGAGCAATAGTTATAACTTAGTAAGGGTGCATAATTTCCACACTAAAGATTTGCTGATTTCACTACTTCTTTTCCCAAAGCTGGTATTTTATGAATCAAAAGAGCCATACAATTATGAGCTGAACCCAGCCAATAGTGAGGATTTAAGTTTGATTTCAGCAGGAGATTTAGGCATGTTTTTAAATCTCTGACACTGAAAATAGCGAGGCTTGAAACTCTTACCATTTTTTGTTTAGCTCCATCCCCCCGCATTATGCATTCCAGAAAATGACTGGTACTATGTTGTCATGAGAAACTGAATATCCATGGCATGACATTGCTAACTGGTTGTGAACGTTATTGTGGATATCCTGTCACAAGAAATCCATTTAAAACATGGGAAATACTTCATTTAATAACCAAAAATGAATGATAGCTCATCAGAAAAAAATTAGCCTGTTAGTCAGCTCTTGATCAATCAGATCTGCCACTGACTTTTTAAAAATGTGTGATAACAATTACTTCTTGGGGGGGGAAAGGGAATATATCCTGGGTAGTATTAATTTGTTCCATATTTTGCGGAACTGAATGTTTAGCAAGGGCACAGGAATTATTTTTGAGTAGACCTAAGAAGTGAGGGGGGAAAATCACAAAGCAGGACATTAGATTAGCTCTGAGGTTTGCCCTGTGTGTAGGGTGGCCATGTATCCTACTTCACAGAGGACAGTCCTCAGTTTGAAGGCATCCTCTATTTGCACGGCTGCCCAGTCCAAGCCAGGTTTAAAGTATCACCAGGAGGTAGAGCAGGGGCCCTACATTGATGCCTTCAGTTAGCACCAGGTCCTGAACAGCAGACTGAGCAGAATCAAGCCACCCAGTCAAGTCTTCCCAACTAGGGTGACATGCATTGTATTTGTATTTAAATTATAGAAATTATTGCTAAACGTTCATCTATGCATATCAGTTAGCATGTGCAAATGCTATGTAAAAAGGTATTCTCTTTTGTCCTCTTTTTTGGTGATGTGGAAGTGGCCTCCCTACCTGCAAGGTCTATATGATGCTCTCTAGAAAACAAAAAGGAAAGAATATAAGAATGTCCCTGTGATTAAGTAGTTATTAGGTGGGTTTCCTGGAGGAATCTAATTGGCTGCCATGGGAAGAAGGATGCCGGACTGGTTGGGACTTTGATTGATCAAGCATTAGGGCTCTTCTAATGATGCTGTAGGTGTTCTCATTTGCCAGTGACATGCCTAGCTGAGAATAAAACATACCCCTACCCAGCATGGATCAAAATCTAGGCTGTACAAGGGAACAATGGCAGACAAATTAAGGACTCTGCAGTAAAGGTTGCAGTTGAACAAACAAACACAAGACCTGGAAGCAACATAATTTATTGTTATGAAGGCCAGACCAAATTCATTAGCTGCACTAATCCACGAGCCAAGTTCAAACCTCGACATGCTTTATTTGGTCAGTAAAGGTTCCACTGTGAACTTAATCTAAATGCAAAACATGCTTTCCATGAGTACACATATTTTCATATAAGGTCACCAAGAGAAAACAAACATTGCGCATGGATGAAAAAAAATCAAGAACTAAAATGCTCTGTGCTGTCATCCTTTGTGAATGTTTACCTACCAAATTCATGGTTCAGGAGCCTGTACACATTGGCTTCACTTAAAACATTTCACTGTGCAGGTTGTTTCCTGGGGCTGACACAGGCTTTGGTACAATGTGTTATGTGCGGATTCTGTCACTATACAACAGATTTTTTAAACAATTCTTTGAGAGGAGGATTAGACTGGAAGAAATTCCTTTTTCATCCATATTCTTGTACAAGATGGCTGGTTATTTTATTTCTTTCTTTAAAGAAACTTTAAAACTTTAAAGTTTTAAACTTTAAAACTTTAAACTATGTTTCTTGAATGCCTTCTGCATAGACACTTTGGAGGGTGGTGAAGATGGCTATAGACCAGGCACAGGCAACCTCGGGCCTTAGCCTAATTTCAAAATCTCTGCAAGTAATCAGTTCAGACTTCTGTTAAAAGCTATCGTCTCACCTGGCAGCTGGCGAGGGAGGGAGGGTTGCAGAGTGAGAGAAAAGGAGGTGGCAGAAAGAGAGAAGAGTGCCCCCACACACTTTGGGATTTCACCCCACCCACTGCTGCCATATGGCCCCCAATAGATGACCCCCGAGGGAACATAAGCCTTGACCCCCCCCAAATACATGCTGTACAGTCTCTCAATAAAAGATAAAGAAGAAGAAGAAGACTACAGCATGAATGCTGAAGTGTTTTATTGTGCATTCGTCATTCCTTACTCATGGTTGTTTACAGGTTCTTTAGATGATGTTGTGACCCTCCAGTTTTGCTTCTGTGTCTAACAAGCACTTTTGGCAAGATTTTTTAGAGCTGTGAAAATGGAGTGTTATTTCTGAAAGTGAAAGAAAACGTATTTTCCTACTTGTGTAATTGTGTTATTATGCTATAGCACAGTGCCACCTAGAGGTGATATAGCAGAAAAGCAGGAAAGGAAAAACTCTTTGTGTAGAGCTCAGATCTTAGTTCTGTGACGAAACTAAAAGTAAGTACAGTGGATTAACAGCCTTGTGTAGAAAAGCTCAGGATCAGAAGAGGGGAAAAGGCTGAGCAGGATCCAATCTAGAGTACAAACATGTCCAAGCAGCAAGTAAATAAAGATGAGGTCCAGGAAAACCAGATGAGAAAGGCAAGAAACAAATTATTTCTAGGCTTGAATATTTAAGATTGAATCTGATACATACTTACCTGGGAGTAAGTCCTGTTTAACATAATAGGACTTACTTCCGAATAGGTTTGTCTACGATTGCGCTGTTAGTCAACTAATCCGTTCAGTGAATCACTTAAAAATCTTTGATCAATTAAAAATATGCCCCTATTAATTGGGATGCCATTATTAAAAATAATTATTGTAAAAATAAAAATACTTACAAAAACCATAATGTAGAAGGTGTCATCTTACAATAGTCACTTGTCCTTTCTTCTTATGAAGGAGGCATTTCCCCCTTGTAATTGGTGCCTGATGCAAGAACATATATATACATTCAACAACAAAAAAGAAACCATGCTTCCCCCCCACTTCAGAACAGTTGCTTTTATTCATATGAGAAAGTATGGAGATTCACAGCACAATCCCAAACATGTATTCTCAGAAGTAAGGCCCTCTTATTTCCATAGGATTTGTTCCTTCAAGTGTGCATAAATGATATGATTAATCAACTAATTGGCTGATGATTTATGTTGGAGATGGGGGCTGTGGCAAATACAGGACCATGGTCCAATAGCGTAATCTGGGAAAAGAGTCTGAAAATAAACACATTTAGGGTGCAATGTTATGCATGTTTAGACAGAGAAAAGGCCTACAACTCCCAGCATGCTCAGTGACTGGAGCCATGAAATTAAAAGACGCTTGCTCCTTGGGAGGAAAGCTATGGCAAACCTAGACAACATAGTAAGAAGCAGAGACATCACCTTGCTGACAAAGGTCCGCATAATCAAAGCTATGGTTTTCCCAGTAGTGATGTATGGCTGTGAGAGCTGGACTATAAGGAAGGCGGAGCGCCGAAGAATTGATGCTTTCGAACTGTGGTGCTGGAGAAGACTCTTACGAGTCCCCTGGACTGCAAGGAGGTCAAATCAGTCAATCCTAAAGGAAATCAACCCTGAGTGCTCATTGGAAGGACAGATACTGAAGCTGAAGCTCAAATATTTTGGTCACCAAATGCGAAGAGAAAAGTCACTGGAAAAGACCCTGATGCTGAAGGATTGAAGGCAAAAGGAGAAGGGGACGGCAGAGGATGAGATGGCTAGATAGCATCACCGATGCAATTAATATGAACTTGAGCACGCTCCGGGAGAGAGCGGAGGACAGGAAGGCCTGGCATGCTATGGTCCATGGGGTCACGAAGAGTCGGACATGACTTAAAGACTGAACAACACTGTTTGAAACTCCATTCAGTTTCTAAAGAAGTCTGCCATGTGGTATAGGCATCTGTACCATTTGTCAAAAAAGAAATGTCCCCTTTGGTTCACATATTTAGTTGCACAGTTCACTGGATTCTTGCTCCCAAGGTATGGATTTGCACCCTGCCTTTTTAGATAGAAGTGTATTCTCCTACAGCTATAGAGCATCCTGTACTAGCCAAGGGATAAACCATCCAGCTGGGACCTGTGTGTCTTTAAAAAGCCCTAAAATCTTCATTCTTATGGTGTTTTGCAACTGTAATATTGTGGTGGCTCTAAAGAGAGAGGGCCACAACACAGCCATCAGAATGTAACTCAAGGCAAGGGGCTGTTGGGAACTTCTTTACCCATATCTTTCTGCTGCACAGAGGAGGATAGGATCCTAAAATCTAACAAATTTCAGGTGTCCTCTGGCACAGTCCATTTAAGAATACATCCCACTGAGATGAATAGGATAATGTGCTTGCTCAGAGATTTTTTCTTCTCTCTCTACCTGCCCAGCCTTTAATGTGCTGGCTTGATTGCTTGTCTGAATGTGGGTGCATTTAATTAATTCCCTGTACTAGTTTTTATAAATTATGTAATTTCAAAGTCTTGCTCATGATAAGCAAAACTTTAATAAGTTCTTCTTTCATATTCAGTGAGAGGTGATGAAATGTAAAATTGCCTACCTTATTTCTCATTAATACAGCAGACGCTGAAAATCCCACATTTTTACCAAATCTGTGCTTGGTTTAATCATGAAACAAATATTTCCACTGTGTGCAGTTCATACTTGGAACATGTGCATCAGATGCTAGTAGAAAGACAACTATGAAAGGGAGCAGTGAACGCAAGAATGCCACTAAAAAGACCTCAGGCTTTGCTGCTTTTCAGGTAAAAGGCTTACTGACCCCATCAATATTTGTAATTTACTCACCAAGTTACAAATGCATTGTTATACATTCTTACAAAAGCTGTTATTATGAGCCTTCAAATCATCTTAGCACTTTTGCTCATGCACCTCACCAAAGAGAATCATGGGAATGTGACGTTTGTAATGTGGTCCTCTTTTCTGACCCTGCACATCACAACATATGCGTTACCGCTTTTTCATTTCCTTCAGAAAGTGAAGGGTTTCAGCAGCTGAGCATGTGCAAAGATGGCAGTTTGGACATTTACTTATGCAGAACACACATGTACCCCCCCCCCCCACAATAATCTCTGTTTGAATCACGAAAACATTACATTTCATTGGAATGAAGCCAGGGCTTATGCATTTGAGAATTAGGAACCTGCTAGATTCGACTTACGAGCTGACTAATTTCAAGTTTCAACCACATCATTAGACAAGACCTGGAATGGTGAACAGTTGATGGGGCTTAGCTGTTCCTTTCCAATGCGGCCAAGGCCTGGAGCTCAACTAGAAGAGGACAGGTGGGAGAAATGAGGAACACTAGCAGAATTACATTTTTAGGGAAAATGAGGAAGGGAAGAAAGTGAAAACTGAACCTATAGGGAAAAGATGAGGTGGGTGGGAAGAGCTTCCAGGCCCTAGAAACTGCTCAGCTGATGGTCCAATATTTCACGCAGAACATCAAAATCTGATAATAGGATGCATAGGTGACCTAAACAGCTTAAAACAAATGGAAGCATACCCAAGCCAGCTCTCACCATGAGCTGGTCATAATATGTAAAACTTGAACAAAGATAGGCCTGAAAAGAATTATTCTTATCAGGCAAATTTGGGGTAGGGTGAACAAATACAAAGCATTGAGCCCATGAATGTCACACCATACACATATATCAGTTTTATGTTTCTACCACAGACCCCAAGTTTCCGAGTTTGCAATGTGATTCACAGAACAACAAGAACAAAAATGTGTTTGAAAAGTGTATACACTGGGGAGAATGTGCATTAAAAATGTGTATTTTTGAAAAATATGCACGAATACACTTAACTCAATGAGAGAAAAATGCATAGATTTCAAAAATGTGCACAATTGATATGTCATTGGGAACACGTGCACAAAATACACGTACATTTTTGTGCAAAACAAAAAAAATTAAAGCACATTGATACAGACATGAGTAGGAAGAAGCTCTGAGGTAGAATTTGGAGAACTTTGACAAGCTCAGGTTTTGCTGATTCACACATTCCTAGTTAGAATATAAGCATTGATGGTTGGTTGAGACAAGAGTTTTGCTAAATTTGCACCAACAAACATTTGTTGGGCCAAATGGCAGCTTGTAGGGCAGGGGTAACGTTTTCTCTGAAAAAAACTCCTAACCATTCTTTGTCATATGGCTTTGTTTAATAATGGTTCTCAATTCTTGATGTTGCTTAACTACAAAGAAGGCAGCTTTAAGGTTATTTGACAATGGTACATGACCCCACTGAAGGTTTACAAGAGCTATAAACAGAGTTCAGGGAAGTGTTTACTGGGCAAGCAATAAAGCAGACTTCACACACATGTGGTGTAGATATATAGAGCCACTCCATATTGGAACGTGGTTGTTAATGTTATAAATTGGATCTTTCATTTAAAATTAATACTGACCCACTGCTCTGTTTGTTTAATTCCATAAAGCCTATTCGTAATGCAGATTTAGAGGGAAGGTGTAAAACCCAGAACGGGCTCTTCATTTAAGAAAAAAAACATGCCAAACACCACGGCATGTGTTAGAGACACCTGAGAACAATATTTTAGGACAGAAACCCTTGGGAAATTATTATTATTAACCCCATGATGCCCAGAACACATCTGGAACAAAACAGAATGGCCAGGCAGGGTCACTTCCAAATGAGCCAAATCAACCAAATTGCCCAGTCACATATATCTACATGAGACTGATACAATAAGCCACAAAACTTCCACAGAAACCATGTTCAGGTACCTGTTCTGGGCAA
Organism: Heloderma suspectum; assembly: GCF_057233095.1. Lineage (NCBI taxonomy): Eukaryota > Metazoa > Chordata > Lepidosauria > Squamata > Helodermatidae > Heloderma > Heloderma suspectum. Next base: position 400,238,154 of record NC_139458.1, read on the forward strand.
TAGTCCATATTCTTGAAAAATGGCCCAGAACGCCACTTCCAAATGAGCTAAATAGACCAAATTCACCAGTCACACATGAGTGTGTGGGAGGGATGCAATCAGCCACAAAATTTCCACAGAAACCATGTTCCAATATCCAATCCGGGCAATAGCTGGCATTCTCAAAAAATGGCCTGGGACAGCAACTTCCATGTAGGGATGGCAGAGAATTCCACCATGGATTTCAGTGAGGCTCAGAACAAAAATGGCCCAGAACGCCACTTCCAAATGAGCTAAATAGACCAAATTCACCAGTCACACATGACTGTGTGGGAGGGATGCAATTGGAATGCACTCCCAATTGTGTGGGAGGGATGCACTGGCATTTGGCCCCCCAAAATCCGTGGCGGAACAGCCTGCCACCCCCCCCGCCCCCTGCGGATCCCCCCCAGGATGAGACTTACCTGGGGCGGATGTTCCGGATGGTGGCGGCTCCAGCGGTGGCTTCTGCGGCGGCTGGTCTTCCAACCGGCTGCCACCACCGCCATTTGCAATCTGGTCTTTTGTTTTTGGTTTTTTTTTCACATAGACGTGATAGGCTACGTAAAGACTTACATAGCCTATCACGTCTGGTTTAAAAAAAACAAAAAACAAAAACGCATACGCAAATGGCGGCAGCTATGGCTGCTGCCATTTGCATTCCTTATTTTTCACCGTCTTAGTCTACGTAAATATTTACATAGACTATTACGGTGAAAATAAAGAGGAACGCAAATAGCGCCCACTACGCTATTTGCGTTCCCCTTTATTTTCATCGTAATAGTCTACATAAATATTTACATAGACTAAGACGGCGAAAAATAAGGAACGCAAATGGCGGCCACCGTAGCTGCCGCCATTTGCGTACGCGTTTTTTTTTTAAAAAACCCAGACGTGATAGGCTACGTAAGTCTTTACGTAGCCTATCACGGTTGAATACTGGGACGCAAATGGCAGCGGCTACAGCAGCCGCCATTTGCGTCCCTGCTACCCAGCGGCCAGATGTCTGGCTGCTGGCGGAGTTGGCCGGCGGCTCCGTGGAATCCCCACGGAGCGGAGCCGGCCAGGCAGGACTCCGAGGGGAGGGACGGAGCGCCTCGCTCCCTGTCGAGGATTCCGGGGGGAGGGACGGAGTGCCTCCCCCCCCACCATGAAGCAGATCCGCGAAACGGTAAGTAACTTTCATACATCCCTACTTCCACATGAGCCAACTCTCTCAAATTCTCCAGTCGCACATAACTACATGGGAAGGATGCAGTAAGCCACAAAACCTCAACAGAAACTACGTTCAAGTACCCATTCCAGGCAAATGACTATATTCTAGAAAATGGCCTGGAATGACCACTTCCAAGTGAGCCAAACCAATCAAATTCACTTTTCTCATATGACTGTACGGGGTGGGGTGGTGGGCCCACAATGAGCCACTGAAACAGGCACAACAGTTTGGAGACCAGTACTGGACTATATGACTAACTTTTCCATGATTAACCTAAGAGTATATGTTTTTTAGCTGAATTTACAGTAAGAAACGAAATTATGCTTTAAGCTTTAAAGCACTTATGTTCTTGAAGTGTGCGTGCGCATGTGCGCATGCGCGCGCGCACACACATATATATATATATAGTTTTATTGTGTGCTCTTTGGTTTTAATTTTTGTGAACCGCCCAGAGAGCTTTGGCTATTGGGTGGTATAGAAATGAATGAATGAATGAATGAATAAACAAACAAACAAACATGTTTCCTTATAAAAAAAACATAATAATCTATGTTAATAATTATACTATTTAAGAAGAACCCCTTTTGTTGCTGTTCACAGCTCTTGTTTCCTCTTCTGCTGTTGTTTCAATGCCACTTTACTCTCCCTCCGCTTTCTTCTTTCTTTTTTAGTGATCTGAGCAAATCACTGATCATTTAGAGAACATCTTGACATCATGTGCACCATAAGTAATTGTTAACTATTATAATGTGTTTTTTTTAAGTTATAATAATAGTAATATATTTTTTAAAAATCCAAATGTGCTCACCAGCCCCAAAGGGTAGGGGATCCCTGATCTATAGTATGCCCCTGAAGGAGACAATCCTGTTCTCCACTCAGGGAGAAGTAATATCTGTGCCCCGCCCCCTGCCGCTTTCTCTGCTCTAACTCCATTCCCTCCCCATCTCTCCCTCTCTCTGTAAAATGGCCTCACTGCCAACAAGACTGTTTATATTCTGACTTTTCCCCCTCTGTAAGGAACAGTAGGATTTGTTCACCTTTCTGGCGCCTACTGCCCTCCCCTCTCCATATTTGGCATTAAGCTCCTCCTTTTTCTATCTCCCCCTATATTTAACCAAAGAATCGCCAGTGAAAGATGAATGTTGGTTGTGTAATCAACCTTTCATTTCTGCAAGAAGCTGAAATATATATTAGTATTATTTCTGTTCTGTAATAAAACTGTACATTCTTGAACACAGGAGATTTGGCTGGGGGACAACATCACTTGAGGGCAAACACAGGCAGTGTTTTGCCTTCATTGGTGTGGAGAGAGAAGGGAACATCTCTGTTGCTAAGGCAAAGAGGCTGAGGGCAAGACAACACTGCATGTCGGCCTTGGTGACAGGGACGTTTCCTTCCCTTCCCATAGCAATTTAGACTCTAAGTTGGTGAAGAAAGGGAATGTCCCAATTGTCAAGGCAACCACACTACATTCACAAGACAGATAGCAGTGACCCAGTTGCCTTAGCAATGGAGAGGCCTCCACAGAAAGTGTTCTCTACTTGCATGGACCCTCCCCAAAATAATAAAAGGGGGTGCTTTTCATGGGGATGGAAATGTCCACAGAAAGCACCATTGCCTTTGAGCTTATCCACAGCTAAGACATGACCCACATTCCTGGTTCCAGTGGTGTAGTGGAGCCGGGGCTCACAGGGACACAGTGCCAGCACTTTTTTTTAATTAGCAGGGATGCTGATGTCACCAGCTACCCCTTCAGACCTCCCTGTTCCTTCTGAGCATAGCTGCAATTCTCACAGTAGCTGAGGTAAAATGAACTTTCCCTGTTCTAATGCATGTATTTTGTGGTGGCTTGGTCTTGAATGGGCAGTTAAGATTAAGACCCATCACATTTACAAAAGTCCTGCTCCTAGTAGAGATGAAAAGTACTAGAACTGGTTTGCTGATATAGCTGCCTGAATTTTTGGACCCTCCTTCATGAGTGTCTGCGCTTCACAATTTACCACCACAACACCACTGCTCGAAAAAAAATGACTGGGAGTTGTAATGTAGCCAACAAAAGGGAAAGACATCTGAGTTTTACACCTAGCTTGTAGAAGTTGATCTTTTCCTTTTGTTTGCTTCTGTTTGAAGAGGTGCTTTTGTTTGCTGCTTTATAGAGCAGCACTGCCTGTAAGCTACTTGCCTGTTCTACCATGCTCAGTGTGGATGTTGGTAAGTAGGTATCACAGTCTTCAGTGCTCTCTCCTTACCAGGAAAAGCCCCCCCACACACACACACACATACACCCCTGATTGTGGCCTTACCTGTGTGGCCCCTGGTCACTATTGCCAGTGAGGATCGATGCTCAGGAAGTCTTCCGGATGCTGTGGAAGGGAAATCTCCCTTCCATCCATCACAAGAGCTAAAAAAGGGGAAATCTCATGAGGTGTGGGATTTATGTGTCTCACCTGATTTGGGGGTTGCAAGACTGTGGTGAGGCGTACATAAGAACTCTCCCAATGTGGCTTCGTCTTTGGACAGCTAGGTAGGCCGTGAAACCTATCCACTCTCAGGGTGCAGGCTCTATCCCAGGCTTTAGCTGGTCACCTGATTGGGGTTTGAGAACTATTTGTTTTCGTGCCTTCCTGATTGGCCTTCCCTGGAGTGTCATGTAGGGATCTGTACAGAACTGAATGCAAAAGGGGTGTGTGGTAAGGCCCATAGCTTGTGAAATCAGACATGCCTGTAAGGACAGGCATGACCACCCAGAAGATTTTTGGGCAACTGCTGGAAATGGGACCCACACTTAGCCCAAATGAAAACTAATGCATAAGACTTCACCAGGGCAAAAGGCTCAGGCCTGAGCCAATTGCCTAAGGAGCCTAAATGCAGCATGGGCAGCCAAGCCAGCTCCTTAAGGGAGCAAGAATAAAGGACAGCCTTCTCTCCCCCCCCCCCACTGTCACATGTTTGTTAATTAAGTAGCAGCCAGTGGAGGCTGGTGGCTATGGTGTCAGAGGGGTGGTGAATCTGCTCTGGGTTTCAGTCAGAACCACTCAGAACTCTAAAAAGCTATCCAAGGTGTGGGGGAGCACCTTGGCTAGCTCTTTTAGAGTTCTGACTGGTTCTGACTGAAACCCAGAGGGGATTCACTGCCCCACTGACATCGAAGCCACCAGCCTCCACTGGTTGTAGCCTCATTAAGTCCAAGACCAGTTAACTCCTTGCTGAATGCAAGCAACCGTACAGCAATTGCCCTTCAAACATCTCACTGCTCATGGAAGGTGGGGTTAATGCATGAAACAATTTCTCCAGGAGAAATGCTCCTCACAATGCATTCTTCATGCATTTTAAGGAGGCTGAAAAGTTGTTCTACTTTTCTCAGCTACATAAGCTGCTCTGAATTCCCTAACAATGCTGTCCTATGTCAGTTGTGTACATTTTTGGCTGAGTAGTGGATTCAGGGGTGAAAATCAGGGTACCTAGTTATTATCTTGGGGTCTCAGTACCTTTGAATTATGTTATGTTAAGAGAAAATGATAGACAAGTCTCAGATTTGTTCTATATTTGTTTGGCTTGCCACTTAGTCTAGGAGCTTAACACTGAGCCACAATTTGACGTAATGTGTTTGATTAATTTTCAGAACTGATGGTCTGTTCAGGATGATGAAGAATAGAGAAGCACGTTGTGAGGGATGAATGTTCATGTTCATGGTGAGGGATGAACATTATATCATCTATGAGGCCTACCTTCTTCTTGTGTTAAGAATTCCACCCCTGAGTGGATTGGACTTTTCACACACAGCAGGCTCCTACATAATGGCAATGGATCCTGCCTTCACAATTCCCAGTCACATGCAGTGGGAGAGTGCTGGCTTGGGGCATTTCTGTATCATTGAATCACAGAATAGTGGGGTTGGAAGGGGCCTACAAGGCCATCAGGTCCAACCCCTTGCTCAGTGCAGGAATCTAAGTCAGAGCATCCCTGACAGATGGTTGTCTAGCCTCATCTTGAATGCCTCCAGTGTGGGAGAGCCCACCACCTCCCTAGGGAATTGGTTCCATTGTCGTATTGCTCTAACAGTCAGGAAGCTTTTCCTGATGTTCAGCCAGAATCTGGCTTCCTGTAACTTGAGCCCATTATTCCGTGTCCTGCATTCTGGGATGATCGCGAAGAGATCCTGGCCTTCCTGTCTGTGACAACCTTTCAAGTACTTGAAGAGTGCTATCATATCTCCCCTCAGTCTTCTATTCTCAAGGCTAAACATGCCCAGTTCTTTCAGTCTCTCCTCATAAGGCTTTGTTTCCAGTCCCCTGATCATCTTTGTTGCCCTCTTCTGAACCCTCTCCAGTTTGTCTACATCCTTCTTAAAGTGCAGTGCCCAGAACTGGACACAGTACTCCAGATGAGGCCTAACCAGTGCTGAGTAGAGGGAAACTAGCACTTCCCGGGATTTGGAAGCTATGCTTCTATTAATGCAGCCCAAAATAGCATTGGCCTTTTTTGCAGCCACATCGCATTGTTGGCTCATATTCAGCTTGTGATCTACAACAATTTGAAGATCCTTCTCACTTGTAGTGTTGTTGAGCCACGTATCCCCCATCTTGTAACTGTGCATTTGGTTTCTTTTTCCTAGGTGCAGAACTTGGCATTTATCCCTATGAAATGTAATTCTGTTGTTTTCTGCCCAGCGCTCCAGTCTATCAAGATCACTTTGAATTTTGTTTCTGTCTTCCAAAGTATTAGCTATCCCGCCCAATTTTGTGTCATCTGCAAATCTGATCAGCATTCCCTGCACCTCCTCTTCCAAGTCATTAATAAAAATGCTGAAGAGCACTGGGCCTAGGACTGAGCCCTGTCCTTCTTTCTGTCCTTCTTTGCTAATTACAGTGTTTTACAGAAAATACTGTATACAGACAATTCATATAATTTTGAAGTTGGAAGCAAGGAACCCCAGCTTCCACATATTGAACCTACACATTTTTGAAGGTGTGAATACGACTACACAGGAATCCCTCAGGAGCATTTTCAAGTGATCTCCCTTTGGTTCCAGAACAGAAACAGAATGTATGAGAAATAATTGGCCTTTTTAGAGACACACATAAAAAAGGAACCTTATTATTATTAGAGTTTGGGGTTGTGTGTGTGTGAGGGGAGGGGGTTAGAAAATAAGTAACATCCAATGGAAACGTAGCCCTAATTTTAATAAACTAGAAAGCCAGAAACCTTTTACCTGTAGAATGATTTTTGTATTACCCCCCCATTTATTTTCTTTGAGCATAATAACAATTGGTCTTAGCAGAAACAAATCGAGCAGCTAAACAAAATGGATCAGTATAAAACACTATTTATGACATGGAGAGTTTGGATTTAATTATTTTAATGACTGTATCAGGGAACTGAGAAGAAAGTCGCCTCTACAGTAAAGATATATGATATATCATGGCGTTCACTCAGATTAAAAGAGCACATGAAAAGAAAGGAAAAGTATGACTTTCTCAATAAAATCTTATAAAAGTTATCTGATAGATGGGTTTAAGAACCTGGATTTATCTGAGGTTATGGATACTGTTATTCTATTAAGGCGTGGAATGAGTTTAATTGTTTTAAGTCCTCCCTGGCTTTGTCCTCTCTTAACTGTCTGTTCTCATATCCCATATATCCTTTCCCATATTCCAAGCCTAGCTGAAAAGGCAGACTTATGTACCAGCAAATTAAGCAATAGCTCAGCAATCAGTCTTGTCCATTCCCACTCATCCACCAGCTATCACTACTACCTCCGATTCCTCCTTAGGAAAGTTAACATGGTGACCTGCAACTGGTGCATAAGTTGGGTTGTGGTTAGAGCCCTTCCTTCCTTCCTTCCTTCCTTCCTTCCTTCCTTCCTTCCTTGTCCTGCACAAACATGCACCCTAACATGCAGCAGACCGGTCTCCATCTGAAGGACTTGACTGCACAATACTTTAACTTGCCCTGGCTGGATGATGAAGTGCAGCAGTAAAGAAGGCAAGTGAACAAGTGGGCAAAGACGAGACAGATGGCTGACCCAAGGTTCAATTTGCCTGTGTGTACACCTATCTTTTCAATTACAAAACTAAAGGAAGCTCTGTTGAATTCTCTTTGGGAGGTGCCGGGGCTCTGTGGTACAGTCTGTGCTTTGTATGCAGAAGGTCTCAAGTTCAATCCCTGGCATTCCAAGCTGGGCTAGAAAAATTCTGAAACCCTACAGAGCCACTGCCAGTCGGTGTCAACTATACTGGGCTAGATGGACCAATGATCTGACTCAATAGAAGGCAGCTTCCTATGTTCCTCTTTTTATATTACATCTGACTGCTCTCAGATGAGTCCACTCATTGTCTCTTGCTTCCATAATACCTCATTCTTAATTCCTCTTTCCTTCATCAGTCAACTCCCCTCACACTGTTGTCAAAATTTAGACTGTAAGTAACTCAGGGCTTTTTTTGGTTATATTATTCTGCAAAGCAGCTTCCTCTAGCCTGGTGCCCTCTAAATGTTTTGGACTTCATCTCCCATCAGCCCCAGCCAACATGGCTAGTAGAATGCTGGGGGTTGTAGCCCAAAACATTTGGAGGTTGGGGAACACTGCTGTAAAGTGTCATATACACTGATGGCATAATAATAGTCCCCTGTCCCAAGCCAAGTACACTCATGCTGGCTGAGGAATGCTGGGAGTTGTAGGAGTTTTTTTTCTGTCTAATGATTTTGCCTTTAATTCCCATAGCTTTCTATGGGAGAGTTGCAAGCTTGAGCTTACATGTTTCCTATTGGAATCAATGGGACCACAAAAGTACCCAACTAGTTTTTAACTTTTTCAGACCAGGATCCACCATTAACTCAGCTTGCTTCCTGGGACCCAGTTTTCAATGTTTACTACTTTAAAAAATTAAAGGCAAAATTATAAGATGGGGGAGACCTGACTTGGTAGCAATATCAACATTCTAGCTGTCCTTTCCAATCCAAGCTAAACATAAGCGAGCGGTATGATGCAGCTGTTAAAACAGCAAATACAATCTTATGCTGTATTAACTGAAGCATAGTGTCAAGTTCATGAGAAGTAATAGATCCACTCTATTCTGCATGGGTCAGGCAGCATCTCCAGTTCTGGGCATCACATTTTAAGAACGACATTGGCAAGCTTGGAAGGATGACCAGGATGATGAGGTGTCTGGAAACCAAATCCTAAGGGGAATGGTTGAAAGAGCTGAGGATATTTATCCTGGAGAAATTAAAGGAGACATGATAGCAGCCTTCAGATGTCCAGAAGAGATTGTCATACACAAGATGGAACAAACTTGTTCTCTGTAACTCCAGAGAGCAAGACTAGAATCAATGGGTGAAAATTGCAGGCAGATTTTTTAGCTACACGTTAGGAAAAGCTTCCTAACAGTAAGAGCAGTTCAAGAGTGGAACAGACTGTCTCAGGAGGTGATGGGCTCGAGGAGAGTTGAAATGGCCATCTGTCAGGAATACTGTCACTGCATTCTGCATTGTACTTCATTCATTCATTCATTTATTCATTCATTCATTTATAAGATTTATCAACTACAGTATATCAACAAGGTAGGTTCCCTAACAGCAGACAATAACAGAAAGAACAAAAATAATAAAAATACATTAAAAAAAATCTGATTATGTAAACACCCCCCATGGCTGGCAACCAGGGACACCCCCACCCCCATGGTTGGTCAATCAGGGACTGCTCCCCAGGGCACATCAATCAGGGAAGGCTTGTTTATCCTGCAGTGAGCAAGGGTTGAACTATATGACCTTCACGGTCTCTTTCAGCTCTAGAATTCTATGTTCCTCTTTTTCCTTATCTCTCTCCTTTACCTCCCATATTTCTGCTTTACCCTCTCTTTCACATTTTCTTTAAAAAAAAATGTAATTACAGACAAAATGGAACAACATACACAATAAGGTGGACCTGCAATCAAAGACCCACCAGTTGAAGGCCAATGGCCTAGACCAACGTTCCCCAACCAGGTGCCCTCCAGATGTGCTAGATTACAATTCCTATAACCCCCACCCACCATTGACTCTGCTTTCCAGGGATGATGAAAATTATAGTACAGCACACCTGGAGTGTGGCAGATTGGGGAAAGCTGGTGTAGTTCATGTCCATTATTTTATATTAATTAATTAATTAATTAATTAATTACATTTCTCTACTGCCCAATAGCTGAAGCCAAAAATATGGATTTTGAAGAAGAAATTTGTGATTACTGAGGTTATGGAGATAGCAAGACTGAAGCAGCAGCTCTTCCTTGTTTTTGCTAGTTCTGAAATACCTTGCCCAACTTTTTAACTTCTGCAGAAGATAAGTGACTACATGCATTTAAATTATGGGAAAATGAAGAGTATATTGAAGCTATTTCGGCAACTCCCAGATGTTTCTCCTTCAGCAAGTCTGGAGGAAAGTTTCTTTGGCACTCTTCCCTGGCAACATGGCATCATCTCATTTCACATCTACCAAATTGGGCATGTCAGATAATGTGGCAAACCACAGACCATCAGATTAAAGCCATTATTTCCCCTGCCACCAGCTCTGTGCTGTTCATACTTTGGTAGGACAATTTGGAGGCTAAGACAGTGGTGGTGTGGCTGCTATGTCGAAAATATATTTTCTCAAAAAACAGTATGTGTAAAGTTGCACATGGAAAACATTCAATTGATATGACACCCCCCTCCAGATTATATCCATAAGCAGGGAAACAGTAAGATTCTGTTTGTTGATCTTTCTCCCTAGCCATGTGGATTTTCCATTAAGTCATACTTTCCACATGTATTTCGCTTTGGAGGAATTTTTTGTGCTGGAACTGATTCAGTGAAGTAATGCCAGAGCCAGCCACATGTTCCATTCCTTGGAACCCCAAGTTAGCAGCAAAAAATGTCAGCTCATGTAGATAGTGACACTGCCTTGTGGAAGGATCCTCGATACTTGTAAAAAAATTATTTGCAAATAGAATAACAACAGCAGCAGCAGCAGCAACAAAAGCAACTAAAAGGGGGTGGGGGAGAGAGAGAAATATCATATCACAAAACAGATCCATACACAGGAATCATTTCTGTCACCCTTGATACACAAAGAAAAGAAAGACAAGAAGCAGAAAAAAGGATTTAACATTTTCATTTCAAATATATATGTTAATATAAGCAGTCCATATATCTAAATAAGCATCCATACAAAACTGATGGCTGGGGGAGATATGTTCAAATGTAGCAAGAGCAGTAAGATCTTCAGCCCATTGAATAATAGATGGTTGGTGTTTATCCTTCCATGCTTGAAGTATAAGTCTCTTTGCAACTGTGAGGGCTCAGTATCTACTTTTGCTGTCCATGCATTAATCCCCACATCACAGGGAGGTCATTTAAAAGCACATGGGCATCTGCTATTATCACAGATTTTTCAAGAACAAAATGTATACAAGCAATTACTTTCAACTCAACAGGAGTTGCTACAGGACATGCCCGCATCATATGCCTCAATGAGGCATTCTCCTCATTACGTCACCAGCATTTGGGAGAGCTAGCCAGCTCCTTTTTAACAAGCTTCTGTTAAGGCTTGTCCAATATACATGAAACATCAATTTTAGTTGAATCAGTCTCAATTTTAAATAGTACATATGGAAGCTAAGGCAACTTTCCATTGATTAGACTATATAGAACATTCCAACTCCTTATTCCATTTCTCTCTGACATTCTGAACATCTACTTTAATGCATTCTAAAAGACTTTTATAAACAGCTATTGTAGGCTTGGCTTTCTGTAAAGAACCAAAAAGGATCCTCAGTTCTTGAGCATTTCTTACTGGTTAGTCCCTTATAATATGAGTTAGAGTTTATGATTATTCAAACCAGATCATGCTGCAGTGGGAGTCAATGGTCATTCCTGAGGCAGGAGGAATGACTGGACAACCTGTTAAGATCACATCCCTTTATCTATACTAGACACAGAGGGAAAGACATTCTTCCCACAAATACTGAATGAACATTCCTGGTTGGTACCAGAACCAACCTCACAAGTCCTTTCTCACACACACACACACACCAATTCCTGGTTTCCCCCCAAGCATTCTTTTCCAACAATCTAATTTAGGGTGGAAGACGGCAAGGTTTTTATATGTTGCTATTGTTAGACAAGTGGGAGTTAGAAATCCTTGCTGATCTACTGAAAATCAACCAGAGATCTCCCAACCTACCTTCTGCCCACTCCGTCCTTCTACATAGCATAGTGTGGGGAGGTTTTAGATGGTGGGTAAGAAAAAAATGACCTTTTCTGCCCTCACCCTCTTCCTGAAACGTCTTGCTTAAGGAAGCTACGTAAAGTGCTATAAGGCAACTCTACAGAATATTCCTGTTAGGGGCTGGGGATACACCACATTTTCAACTGAGTCCCCATTCATAACCCTTTACTGTGGGTGACCTTAGATAGGATTCCTGTGTCTGACCAAGGATTGGACTAGATAGCCTATGAGGGGCCTTCCAGTTCTCTTTTGTGCCTCTCCAAGTACCAAGACCACTACAACTAATTCACCCCACTATATTGCAAACTTATCATTGCCATCTTTTCATCCTGTCTCCAGGAGTGCTGGTTAATCAAAGCATTACTATAGTTCGCTGTTCCTCAGAGAAAATGTACTCACACAAGTAGTTTACTAATATGAGCAGTGTACCATCAGGAGTGCAAATACACACATTCAGCAACACACTGTTGCCTTCAGCAGAGAAAGAAAAGGGTAATAAACTGGAGCAGCCACCCCCAACCTGGTTCCCCCCAGATGTTTTGGCTTCCATCAGCCCTAGCCAGCATGGCCCATGGGCAGGAATGCTGGGAGTTGTCGTCCTTCCCCCAGGTTGGGGAAGACTGATCTGGGGAAATGGTTGCAGAAGAATGTAGCAGATGGTGAAATTTAGAGGAAATGCAAAGACTTATGTGATGCTTGTTGAGCAAACCTGCCAATCATGTGAGGAAACATCAACCTAGAAGCGAAGGAGCTGTCACTAGAAGGATGGATGACACCTATGGCCTTGCACCTCTTCACTGTTATTTCTTCTGTTGCTGACCTTTGAAAGGTCTCCAGAGCATGTTGCTACTACCTGACAAACTATGAAGCCCAGTCTTGACCTTATGTGTTTTTATAGGCCCTTTAAGGTCTATAAACTAGTTCTCTGGCAAGTTACAAGGCCACTTAACATTGGAGCTGTGAAACATCCAACAGCTTCAGAGCTTGGAGAGATTTGTTCAGACATGTTCTTTCAGATTTGATCCCTGCAAGTTCACTGCCTTCTGGTCTGAGCAAGAGGTTGGAATGAGACCCAAAACAATCTAATTACAACCACAAATTCAATATGAAACTTAATGTTGGTCTCATTTTGCTCAGAACATTCCAGGATTGTAACAAAAGCTGGTAAAGAATAACCTTAGTTGAACTCTGTGTTTAAAACAATGAGTACTGTTTCCCCTGGGAATATTCCTTCATCTGTGTTCTCTCCTGGTGTGGGGTGTTGTTGTTTTTTGGTAGTTTTCTTTTGATGGTAATAATTGTATTATGATGTACAATTTTTATTTTAAAATATACATTCTTCTTTTCTTAGCAAACTATAAGTGGGCTCATCTGCAAAGGTCTGTAGTGGCTCTGTAGGTGCCCCAGCTATGGAAGTCCCTGTTGGGGAGGGTCCGGCACCTGCCAAGGGCCCACACCCCAGCAGGGACCCACTGCCCAAAGCCCCCTGGAGTTGCTCCCCCTCTTCACCGTTGCAACCTGCTTGTTCACCTGCCTCTCGCTCTGGCCCAGACAACGGTGGTGGCAAGAAGGAAGAGTAGGAGATGCCACTGCCTGCTTGCCCTCTGCCTGTCAAGCAATCAAATGGTAGCAATGAAGAGAAAGAGGAGAAGGAGTGTTTGTTTGTTTGTTTGTTTGTTTATTTATTTATTTCATTTCTATGCCGCCCAATAGCCGAAGCTCTCTGGGTGGTTCACAAAAATTAAAACTACAGAGTGCAGCATAAAAACAATATAAAATATAAAAAGCTTAAAACTACAATATAGCAGTACAACCAGAATAAAACCCAGCAGCAATGCAGATATTTAAAATACCAGCTGGAATAATGCCAGCTGGTGACAATAGCATTGAGAAGGTAGACTCACTGAGGGAGGGGGCCCATTGAGAGTGTCTTTTCCAAGGGCCCTCAAAAGCCTGGAGCTAGCACTGCCATGGAGAATCACTTGGAACGCCCAGTAGTGCTGTATTGGCAGGACTTTGGGGCAAAAACCCAGGGCCTTATTTGGGATGGCCCCTAAATACAGCAGGTCTGGCTTCCCACATTCTGAAGTAAGTGAAGTAATGCACATTATTATCTGAAGAAGAAGGCCCCTGTAAGACCATTTAATCCAGTGTCTAAAATGACCTATGCCACTGGGCACCCTTCTTAGGCTAGAGCTACACTACTGCTTTATAGCAGTATTGACGTGCACTGATAACTGTTGGGGCACATTATATGTTCGATATACCGCTATTGTAGCGTTATGTCCTGCTTTTTATTCCACATCATCCAATATACCTCAACAAATGTCATTGTGTGTCCTATGAGGTATAAATGCGCAAGAGGGATATTGCGTTACCATGATGGGATCGTAATGATATGACACAAGGTGTAGATCTGGCCTTACTGGCTTTCAGGCAGGAGAGGAAAGCCTTTGAATCTCAATGAGCTTTTAATTGGATTAGGTTTTTAGCTAGAGTCTTTATATTTTTATTCTTCAACCTCATTATTTACCTTTATGTCTCTCATTGCATTTTTCTCTAACCATTCCATAAGCCTCGCTGTTGGTAGGAATGATATATAAATGTAAAAAAAATAAACAGCTTACAACCAAACAGCTAGGTGATTTTCGACCCTGTAATTATCTTATGGTCCCCCTCTTTAGATGTCACATGTATCCACTTCAGTTGTGAAGCACACAGCTAAGTTTTCTCTTCTAGCCTTCCCAGCTGCCATTCCATGCTTTACAACTGTTTCTACATTCCTGATATGTTAGAACAAGAACAACAAAACTATTTGCCAACCTCATTTAAAAAAAAAAACAGAAACAGAAAACAAGCCCTGAGCATGTGCATTTTTGCATTTTAAACATACTTCAATCATAGCACCATCTTGACTACAGGAATAAAATGGAATTTGCTTCTACTTCCCTGATGCCCTCATCACTTGCTGTTCTCTGGATGGTCCTTTGGTGGAGGGGGGTGGGCTAGGCTGCAGGACCCAGGACAATGGCACCAAGTGGTGGAGGTTGGTGACTCTGATGTCAGTGGGGTGGTAAATCCGCTCTGGGTTTCAGTTGGAACCAGTCAGAACTCTAAAGGAGCTATCTAAAGTGCTGAACCTATTTTGGGGCTAGGGTTCAGCACCTTGGATAGATGCTTTAGAGTTCTGACCTGTCTTGACTGAAATACAGAGTGGATTCACTGCCCTACTGACATTGGAGCCACCAGCCTCCAGCGGTCCCAAGTTCTAGCCCTCCTTGTACCACTGTAAACAAACAAACAAACATAGATTCTGCCAGAAACAATCAACAATAATTAGTGCAAGCCAGCTCAGGAAGCAATGACTTCCTAGGTAATATGTCACACAATTAATAATTCTGGGTGAAATCCTCTCTCCATGAAATTTGCAGATTTCATTTAAACTAGATCAAAATTTTCTCCTAGATTGTCATAACAGTTTTACTAATGTGAATACAGAATCTTTTCCACTGTCAGAGCTGCAATAACCATAGAACATAATAACCACTCCCAACTAGGATTTCTTGATTAATTCAGTTCTTTTCAAAAGAATTAAGTGAAGCAGTGCTTCTACCTTCTGGAAATGAAAAAAAAATATTCAGCAAAATGCCCATCAATGTGGTTTGGTGCTTTAGAACATACTTGAATGAATGTACTTTGAATTAAGCCAAAGAGACTTCAGGGTGGAGTCCAATATCTCTGGACTAGATGCAATGCCTACTAAAGGGACATTAATTGCTTTCTCCCAGGCCTTTTAGCACAGAGGTGAAGCAAGAGCAGCCTATACTTTCAGAGAACAATTTCACTATGTATCCCTGCAGTGCACCATGAAGAGGGTTCCCCTGTCTAGCCGAAAATGCAGGGCAGGAGGAGTGCAGAGGGAACCATCCCCTCCGAGCTCTCCTGCCCTGCATTGGATAGGCGGTCGCCTCCGAGTTTGGAGGTGGCCGCCTATCTGAATAGGATTGCTCCCTAAATGTATTACATTTAGCAGGAATTATCCTTCATGATATACTGTACAACGTATACACTCATCTAGTACAAAATATATTAGTGATTGTTGTGGGGTTGATTTTAAGCTTTATTATTATACAACATTATAAAATTTATTAGTGATTTGTTATTATTATGTATCCTTTTAAATCTCCTTTTTAAATTATTATTACCATTATTACTGGTTAGTAAGATCTTTGGCTGGTTAAATTGTTAAGCTTTATTACTCTATGTTAGCTGAAGGGCAATATATGGTTACTGGAAATGAATTGTAGGCCTGCTTCCTTGCTATAAGACTGATGATATGATATTGAAATGTTAGGTTGATTATTTATGCTGTACTGAATTGTAATAATAATATAATGCCAATGTTATAGGTATAATTTTTAAGCAGAATGGGATTTGAAGTTTCTGTGTAATGGAGTTTAAATTTAATTTCTTTAAATAATCCTTTATATTTGTTCATGTGTTTTTTTTCTTCCTTCTCCTTCTTCTGTTTTCTCTTTCTTTTCCGTTATTGCTGTGTCCTCTTAAGAATACTGTATTGTTGGGAAATTGTAGTTATTGATTGGGTTGTTGGTATTGTTTATTTCGACTGAAGGCAAAAGGAGAAGGGGACGGCAGAGGATGAGATGGCTAGATAGCATCACCGATGCAATGAATATGGACTTGAGCACGCTCCGGGAGAGAGCGCAGGACAGGAAGGCCTGGCGTGCTATGGTCCATGGGGTCACGAAGAGTCGGACACGACTGAACGACTGAACAACAACAACAAAATTGTTTATTTCATTTATAAAGTTAAAAAATAGAATAAAAAGTATTTTCACATTTAGCAGGAATTAACGACAGTAATAATGTCAGAAAGGCCTTAATTTCCTTCTAGTTCAGTCATCGTACTTCTTATACAGCAGGGGTGGGCAGACTTTAAGATTATGGGATCTACTTTGTTTTTCACTAGAACCCCAAGGTCCACCAACTGAAGGAGATATCTCTGCAAAACAGTGGCGCACAAAGGCGGCCACTGAATTGCAGAACAAGGTGCCTCTGAGCACATGCTCAGCCCAGGAATCTGTTTTCATTACCAGAACAGGAGTTCACACACAGATCCTTTCACATAAAATCCCCCCAAGCTTTTTTGATTTCAGCAGTTTAATTTAGGAGGGGAAAGGGGGACTTTATTGTCACTAGATATATTACTGCAAATCACCTGGAAATCTACCGGTAGATCCCAATTTAACCCAAATTATGTATGGTATGGAGAATGTGGATAGGGATACATTTTTCTCCCTCTGTCATAATACTCGAAGCCGGGCTCATCCCATCAAGCTGATTGGTGGGAAATTCAGGACAGATACAAGGAAGGACTTCTTTATGCAGCACATAGTTAAATTACTGAATTCACTTCCACAGGAAGTAGTGATGGCCACCCATTTGGATGGCTTTAAAAGGGAGGTTAGACAAATTCCTGGAGGACAAGGCTATCAGTGGCTACTAGCCCTGATGGCTATATGCTACCTACCTCCAGTATCAGAGGCAGTGAGCCTACATACAGCAGTTGCTGGGGAATATGAAAGGGAGGCTGCTGTTGCACTCAGGTTCTGCTTGTGGTTTTCCCGTGGGCACCTGTTTGGCCACTATATGAACAGAATGCTGGACTACATGGACCCTTGGTCTGATCCAGCAGGGCTCTTCTTATGTTCTGATGTACTTTTTGTTTGCCTTGTTATATGGGACAGGTCGATGTAATGTAGTTATCTTTCTATAGCGTTGGCTGCACCACCCTTATGAATAAAGGATGGTTTATAAATTTTTAAAATAAGTAAAATAAATAATAATACTATGATGAACATAAGAATGTTGCTGGAGATCACCAGAGTGCCTCTATTCCTGACTCTTGTTTCCGCAATGGCCATCCAGCTGGCCCTGAACACTAAATGTACATAGCAACAGTTTAAGTACCATAGAAGAAACGTTGAAGATCAAAATCACTGTTCAGTAAAATAACAACTGCACTTGAAGTTTGACATGGCTTAGGTTCTGTGACAAGTAGCAGTTTGAAGAATGATTTCAGTGGACAGCATCACATTACATCAGCTGATTATTTGGCTCAGAGGTCTGCTATCCAATTTAAAAACAAATACATTCATCATAGAGAAGTAGGGTCTTGCTGATTTTTTTTTCCAGTTTCTGCAGCAAGGTCACACTGAGGAACAGGACAAGGACAGCTGGAACACATTATATTCCTACCAAGGTGTGTGTGTGTGTGTGTGTGTGTGTGAAAGCCAGAATTTTGCTCTGGTTGTCCACACTTTGTGAATACACATCAGTACAATAGTTTTCAGTTAGTGCACATGCTTGCTGGGTAACCCACACATGCACATTGAAGAGTCAGGTTGTTGTGGTCAACCTCCTGCAGCTGTTGAACTAAGGAAGGTAGTGTTGGCAGTTGCAGAGCAATGGAATAATTTGGCAATGGCAGCTATTGTTCATGAACCTATTTTCCTGGTAGGGGTTTGGACCCCACTTCAAGATTTGGTTCAGATCCTGCTTAGTCAATTTAGAAAACAGCCCAATTAATAGGCCTCAGACTGCTTCAGAGATTGCCCAATTTTACCTGGGTCTGAATCAGAACTTTGCTTCAGGAAATCCAAACCTTTGTGCCTCTTATTGGGAGGTGACTATCATTAGGAAACCAACAAACTCCTCCCCCCCTTTTTTTTACAGTTGCAGGCACAGTAGCCCTTTCTGAAGGAAGAAAAGAAATCTGCAAGGCAGATAGATCCAGGGGTTTTAAGCAAAAGCAGCTTTACAGTTCGGGGTTTTTTAAAAAAGGATTAGCATAGCCCCTCCGTAGCTTTTGAGGGAGGGAATTTTTGA
The DNA here is from genome assembly GCF_057233095.1 of Heloderma suspectum. NCBI lineage: Eukaryota > Metazoa > Chordata > Lepidosauria > Squamata > Helodermatidae > Heloderma > Heloderma suspectum. The sequence goes on from NC_139458.1 coordinate 400,256,540, forward strand.
AAACATACATCAAAGAGGTGCCTCCTAGGGAAGAAATGCGAAAAATGTCAGAAGGATAGGTTTTGGGGAGTTGTAGTTGTTGCCTATAAATTTGATTTGGGGAGAACTAAAATGGGATTCCCTCCCTTTCCCCATGGTTTTGTGGCCAATTTTTATGCATTCATGATATTCATTCCCTTTATAATTTGATGTTTGTCATCAAGTGCTTTATTTATAAACACTGTATAAAATTATGTTATTGGTCTAATGCAGTTCTGTTAGGTCTCTTCCACCTTGTGGGTTTGTTTTGAGCTGCTTTATTCAGGTACAGAATGCCTGAATAGGGCTCATGTGATTCAGTTTACTAATAGTCTGTCAGGCCCTGCTCCCCGAATTGCCTCCTGCACCCCTGGCCCTATACAAATACTGTAACCTTTGAAATTAAAAAAAAACTGGCAACCCTAATTTCTACAGAAATTTCCCTTTCGTGAAAAGCTTGGTGAAACATTGTGAAGCTTTACCTGCATGCTTATTTGAGTTCATTGCTGTATTCAGTTCAAGTAGATCCACTCCCAGAACTCGTTTACACAGATCAGTCATTTTAGAGTAATAACCCTTTAGTTCACTTCAGAACATATTGCATTGTAAAGTGAAACTTCTCTTTAATCCTTGGATAAGTGATCATGTCAGCAACAGCAGTATTTTTTATTGAAACAATGCAATACAGGGGAAAGGGAAGAAAACGATACAAAAGTAAGTGCATATCAAGCTGTACATAACTATAATGTGAATTCCAATATGCAATGAAATGTACCCATTAATCTGCTGGTTTACTTGTCTGTTGTAAACTTTTATCTCTGTGCAGTGTGTTGTCTGGTGGACCTGTACAAAAGAGAGAGAGAGAGAAAGAGAGGGCGTGTACACAATAATATTCTATTTTCCTCCATTGGTAGAAAAGAAGCTTGAGGGAGACAGATTTTTGACTGGGAAAACAGACTAGGGGGAAAAGGTTAAAAACTTCTTCCACCTTTCCTCCTGTGAAGGTTTGAGGCCTCCAGAGGTCAAAGGAAAAGATGTCACACTTAAAGGCTTGGAGTTTTTGTTGGGAGGGGATATCCCTACGAAGAGTAGTTTCATTTCTCCGGTTAAGTTTCTGTTTCAATTCCCCAGTTAAGTATCATATATTCAGGGTTGAACAGTACTTTTGATTTTGAGGGAGGATGCTATATAAAGTGAATGAGAGAGCCAGGGAGGGCAGAGTCAGAAGACCAGAGCAGGAAGGAGCAGCCTAGAGCGGTCTAAGGACAGCTAAGGTAAAGGAACTTGCGTTTTGCGACTTTTATTTTCTTTTAAGGCCTTTTGTATCACTCAGCTATATTGTGTAAATACCTTTAGTTGTGATTGCTTTTTTTTATTTACTAGTAAACTGTTGTGGTTAAACCCTGTGTCTAGAATGTCAGTTACCCCACATCTACAGCCTAAACCCCACATTACCAGAAAGGGGAAGGTAAAAGAAGGAAGGTGAGACTCTAAAGGGGGCAAGAGATCCTTAAGGAGTTGCTCAGGGGGTCCAGGTCATAAGGGGAACCATGACACCTCCAATCTATGTTGCCAGCTCTTACAGCTACTTTTCATTTTTTTTTAAAAGAAAAAAGGCAGATAACTATTACAAACATTACGCATCCTGTAATATCTAGTTTGCTGTATGTAAATTTTTGAAAACATACAGCAACCAAGGACGCTAAAATGGCAGATTTGCTTAATTAAACATGAACATGTCTCTGATTACCAGTTGCAAGGCGACATGAGTGGGAGGGTGCTATTGCACTCATGTCCTGCTTGTGCGCTTCCCATATCATCTGGTTGGCCACTGTGAGATGCTAAACTGGATTTGGTCTGATCCAGCTTTTCTTATGCATTGCCCACCATGACAGCTTCCCCCCCAGTCTAAGTATGACATTTATTTTAAGAAAACTCAAACCTTGGATTAATTAGACCTCCATTTCTAGCATGAGACCCAGAACTTTGTTTGATATAATAAAGGTACGTTGTATGTGTTTATTTTAGAGATGGTCTTCTTAATATGAAAAATCTACTCTGTGTTTGGCCCCAATTACTGTAGATTGATTACTGTTGAGTGTATGTTTCATTAGAATGAAAGTCAATCTGTAAAAATTAATGGTATTTATTGTAACAAATGACAACCGATTTCTTTAAATAAATGGGAGCCACATACTGAGCCAAAGGAAGGCTATGATGGAAAGCCTATTAATGATTAACTAATCATGAAAGCAGTTAAACATGATGCGTGCGGTTTCAGTATGAGTGGAGAGACCTTTGAGTTAGAAAAATGAGGCAAAGGACTAATTCACTGAGTGTGGTACTAAATTGAAGTGGCTCCATCAGATGTTTACAGGAACTTTGGTTATATATACTTATGGAAAGGGTTCCCATTTGCTTTTCTGGGAGAATTTAGATGGCTTCAGCTTCCTGGAAAGGTCAGTATGACAATAATGTTCTTTTTGTAAGACTCACAGATTATTCACAGAAATCGCTTATACCCTAGGTAAAATAGTTTATGGGTGGAAAGAAGAAGGGCACACTGCTTATGTTCCGCTCCTCATGGGTAATGGTCTCCACTAGGGAAGAGCTGGACCCACACTGACCTGCCCTTGGAACCAAAGAACTTGCTTGAAATATTTAGACACCCCCTCCCCTGGTGGACAGTGTAGAGTGGCCACAAATCCATCGCCCTGTGAGAATCAGGACAACAGCCAAAACTTCCTGCTTTGCCCAAAGCAACCAGCTAACCTTACACTGAAAGCTTGCGGTGGGATGTCTGGGTGCTGAGCTAGTGGCAAGTGAGAAGTTGCTTGGGGCAGAGTGGACTTAAATAGCTCACCTTGGCTCTGCCCCCACCAGTGTTGGGATGAAGTGTGTGGGCAGAGAGTGCCACCCCTGTGTGCCTCGCCCCTACCCAAGATGGCCACAAAGACGCCCCAACCTGAAGCCGCTTGGGTCGGTCTGAAGGTGCAGCATGCTCTTACAAGGAGAGTACTGTGTGAATCTGCACTTAGGATAACACTTGATGCTTAATTGTGAACTTTCTCGGCATACTTAGGAATAAAATGCTTTCATTTTGTCTTCACTCTTGCTGCTAAACCGAAGCCTCTTGAGAGAAGGAAGGAAAAACAAAAACTCATTTCTCCTAGGTTTTAATATCTGTACAATGCAGATTGAATTTGTGCATGAACAGCATGCACTGCCACTGAATTATAAGCCTTCACTTAAGAATGCCACTTGACTCGCCACCGAACTCTCAAATCAGCTCTGTTGAAAGATGTCATGTTTGGGGTGACATGAGGCAATATGAAAGTTCTATGGTGTTTGAATTCAGATGACTGCTTCATACATGCAAGTAATCACTTGATGTTGACGTTATCAAGGGGTGATTATGCGTGTGTTTATTTACTGCTTTGAGCATTCAAAAGATGTTGTGGGAAAGGAAACTCAAGTGACTCATGCTTTGTATTGCTTCCCTTCTGCGTGGTTTTGGGAAACGCACATCTTCTCACCTCAGGCAAGACCTGGGGTAGTAGAAGGAAAAAGGAACAATCCCTTGTCCTCCCTCTCTTGCTATCTGTCTCCATTGAATATTCAGAGCAGCTGGCAGCATTCAACCTTAACTACAGCAGTTATTGACCAATTATTTTGCCTGTTCTCTTTCATGAACTAGGTAGTTCCCCATTTCCCATGCCACTGACATAACAACTGCAAAGTGCTGGCACATTGACTTGTTTTGAAGGAAACGGGCATTTCACTGCATTACGTTACAAATCCATAAATATGCTATGTATCATCTTGTTTTGCCTCTGCACTTTCTCTCTTGCTTTTAAATTATATACTAGTGCAGAGCAAACCAAATTTCTGGATGGGATCCAAGGACACCATATTGCTTCTCTTTGGGTAATAGAAGTAGATGGGAGACCAGGAGGGGAATCTTGATTTAAGGTAATGTTTTCACTCTAATTGTTGAATCTTTAAGGCTTTGAAATCTGTACAGATTGCATGTGCCAGTGAAAGAATGAGGGAAGGCAGATGCAAAAGAGGACAGCCCCCCTGCACCTTTAACGGGTGAGTAGAAGAGGGAATTTCAGTAGGTGTAGCTGCTACATCCTAGAGAACTGGGTACATCTGGGAGTTCGTTGGGTGCGATAAACTAGGCACGGATGGGTGGGGTTGAGGAATGAGCTCTGACATTCTGTGGTAGTTGAACTTCCAGTCCATGTCATTTTCCAAGTCTCCACAACTAGAAAAGAAAGAAAATGTAAAGTCATAATTGCTAGCTATGTCTTTGAAATAGCGTGCAGTTTGACCCTAAGCTGCAGCCTGGAAACTTGGCCTTGCATTGTCTTTTCACCCCCTCCATGCCAACTCTGGTTCAACCTTCCATTAGTCCTTCTACAGCTACATATTTGTTCCTCTGAAATTACTAGTTCCTGGCTTTTCAAGTTGTGTTATCAATAAAATTGCACGTGTGGACTGGAGAAGTGAGTTTAGCTGAGTGATCAACACACAACGTAATGTGTGCCCTGAAGTTCTGGTAAGGTTGCCATAACTTTGGGCAATATTAGAGATTGACAGAACTCCAATATCCAACCTAAAGTCTGCTACTGAAATTGCTTGGTGACTTCCCTGCTTGCAACACTGCAATTTTCTTTGATGAGAGCACACTCACTAGCCATTCTATTATCAAACATTCGTGGTGTGCCAAGTATGTCAGGCTCTCAGAGATAGGGGAGGAGCCATAACCAAGTGGTAGAGCACATACTTAGCATGCAGAAGATGCCTGGTTCAACCCCCAGCATCTCCAAGTAGGGCTAGAAAAGACTTGTCTGAAACTCTGGAGTGCTGCTGCCCAAAAGTGTAGGCAACACTGGGCTAGATGGATCACAGGTCTGCCTCAGTAAAGCACAGCTTTCTGTGTTCCTAAATGAATCACTGCACTAATGCATGGTGGATCTGTGAGTAAATAAAGAATAATGTCCTTCTGACATATCCATTTTCATCATGGGAATAACTTGTGGGTGCGTTCTTGTGATGGAAAAAATGTAAAAAGACAATCCTCAGAAAGCCTGGATTCTTAGAACTTGAATTAGGTGGTCAGTTAGCCCCCACAAAAACGTGTGTAGCATCAATATTCCATCTGAACTTTTAAGATGTCGTTATAATTCTGTGCTGATGTCTGCTGAAGGGGCACCATTGTAGTTTCTCTGCCAACCAGGCAGTCAGAATGTCTGAGCTACAATTCACTTGGGCCACTGAACCCAGGATGAGAAGAATTCCATCTGGTTCCATAAGATTCCAGGTGCAATGCTCAAAATGAAATACTCCCACAATCTTCATTTTTTTACACAGATGAGCTGCATAACATCTCTGGGTTCCTTCCTGTTTGGAAAACATCAGATAAAATATTCATACCCTGGCCTTGTTAAATGAAATACCATAAGGTTGTGGATTTAAATTCTTTTGCAAGAACTGATGAGATCCTTCCCTCCCATCCCAGCCTCTCTATAATACCCAAGAATAATGGCAGCAGTTTTAATGTAGGCTTGGCAGGGCATTCGGTCTCCTCTATTAAGCCTTGCTAAAGTCCTAGGGCAAATCTTCATACACAGCAGGGGTGGGCAACTTATGGCCCTCCAGATGTTTTGGCTTACAACTCCCATCACCCTTCACCATTGGCTATGCTGGCTAGGGTTGATGAGCATTGCAGGCCAAAACATCTGGGAAGCCACAAGTTTTCCAGCTGTGACATCCAGAAAAGGCCGGTTAATAACCTGGTTAAGCTGAAATACAGATGAGTATTCACTGTATCAAATAGGAAGAGAACTGCAGGATTAGACCAGCATCCTGTTTTGCCCAGTGGCCAACCAGATGTCAGTGGGAAACCCACAAGCAGGACATGGGGGCAATAGCCCTCTCCTGCTGTTCTCTGACTGGTATTCAGACTAGAGGCATGCTTCCTCTGAAACTGGAAGTAGCATATAGTCATCGTGACTAGTTGCCATTGATAGCCTTCTACTCCAGAAATTTGTCTACCCCCATTTAAAATAAAAAGTTACTGGCCATCACTAGATCTTATAGTAGAGAATTCCATCAGTTAACAATGTTCTGGGTGAAGAACGACTTCCTTTGATCTGTTTTGAATCTTCCATCATTCAGCTTCATCAAGTGACTCCAGGTTCTAGTATTATTTATGTATGAGAGAGGGAGAACCCCCCCCCTCTCCAAACCATGCATAATTTTATAAACTTGTATCATTTCCCCCCTTACCTTTTTTTTCTAAACTAAAAAGCAGTCTCCCCTCATAGTGGGATGCCCAGTCCCCTGATCATGTTGGCTGCCGTTTTCTGTAACTTTTCCAGTATTTCCTTTTTGAAATGTAATGACTTGAACCATACACAGTATTTATTAATGTATTAATAATACTTACATTCCACCTAATATAACAAAATCTCTGAGTGATTTATATGCCAAAGCATTAAAAATCACTAAATCAGTATTCTAAGTGTGATTGCACCACATATTTCTACAAAGGCATTACAATATTGGCAGTTTAATTTTCAGTCCCTCTCCTAAGAATCCCTAGCATGGAATTTTCCTTTTTCACAGCTGCCGCACACTGAGTTGATGTTTGAGCTATCCACCACAACCCCAAGATCCCTTTTGTGGATCAGTCCCTGAGATTAAGGTTATTTATTTAGTAGTAGTAGTAGTGGTTATTATTATTATTATTATTATTATTATTATTATTATATTTATACCCTGCCTTTTTCCCAGTACTGGGACACAAGGTGGCTTACAAAAATTAAATTCTATGAAAATATACAAACATTAAAATATAAATTAAACAACCATACAATTAAAATTATATTAAAACATTAATACAGCATTTTAAAACAGCATTTTAGCAGCTTACCCCCAGGTTCCAACTATGTCCCAAAGGCCTACTGGAACAAGAATGTTTTAGTCTGCCTCCAGAAACACATCAGAGGGAGCTATCCTAATCTCCCTGGGAAGGGTGCTCCACAGCCGTGGGGCAGCCACAGAGGAGGTTCCCACCAAATGTGCCAGTGACAGTGGTGGGACTGAGAGAAGGGCCTCCCCAGAAGATCTCAGGACACAGGCAAGTTCATAAGGGAGGATACAGTCTTTCAGATAACCTGGACTGGAGCCGTATAGGGCTTTATAGGTCATAGCCAGCACTTTGAATTGTGCCAAGAAACAGACCAGAAGCCAGTGAAGCTGTTAACAAGGGAGTTGAATGCTCCCTGTAAGCAGCCCCAGTCAACATTCTGGCAGCAGCTCTTTGAACCAACTGCAGTTTCCGAACACTCTTCATAGGCAGCCCCATGTACAGTACACTGCAGTAATCCAAACGGGATATAACTAAGGCATGTGTCACCGTGGCCAGATCAGACATCTCCAGGAATGGGCACAGTTGGCACACTAATTTTAACTGTGCAAAAGCACTCCTGGCCACCGCTGAAACCTGAGCATCCAGGTTTAGGGCTGAATCCAGAAGCACCCCCAAACTGCAAACTGAGTCTTCAGGGGGAGTGTAACCCCATCCAACACAGTCTGAGTCCCTATTCCCTGATCTGCCTTTTGACTGACCAGGAGCACCTCTGTCTTGTCTGGATTAAGTTTCAGTTTGTTCTCCCTCATCCAGTCCATTACTGATGGCAAACACTGGTTAAGGACAGAAACAGCTTCCTTGGAATCTGGTGGAAAGGAGTAGTAGAGCTGGGCATCATCAGCATATTGGTGGCACCGAACTGCAAAACTCTGGACAACCTTTCCCAGCAGTTTCATGTAGATATTAAAGAACCCTGAGGGACCCCACAAGCTGATGGCCACGAAGTTGAACAGGCATCCCCCAACAATACCTTCTGAGTTCGCCCACTAGGAAGGAATGGAGTCACTGTAAAACAATACCTCCAAGTCTCATCCCAGCAAGGCATCCCAGAAGAATACCATGGTCGATGGTATCGAATGCTGCTGAGAGGTCCTGCAGAACTAACAGGGACACACTCCCCCTGTCCAGTTCCCAGCATAGGTCATCCGCCAAGGTGACCAAAGCTGTCTCCATCCCATACCCAGGCCTGAAACCAGATTGAAATGGAGCAAGATCATCCGTTTCATCCAGGAACCCCTGGAGCTGGGAGGTCACCACACACTCTAATACCTTGCCCAAAAATGGTACGTTAGAGTCTGGACAATAGTTATCTAGTAAGGTGGGATTCAGGGAAGGCTTCTTCAACAGAGGTCTCACAACTGCCTCTTTTAAGCACAATGGAACAACAATACCTTGTTCCAAAGAGGCATTAACCACTCCCATCATCCACTCAGCCAGTCCTCCTCTGGCCTCTTTAATAAGCCAGGAGGGGCAAGGATCCAACATACATGTGGTGGCTCTCACTGCTCCAAGGATCCTGTCCACATCCTCAAGCTGCACAAATTTAGGGATGTCAGAGAAATCCACTGCGGATTCAAATGAGGCCAGATTCTTTGGAATATGGCCTCAGGAATCTGCAGCGGATCAGGGCCACTTACCTCTGCTCCAGGAGGACTGGAGGCAGAACGGCACTCGGCTGCTTCTTCCAGCCAGAGCTATTCACCTCCTCTCTGTCCCTGCGGATTGCCTTTAAAAAAAAGTCTTTAAAAAAAATGGCAATCAGGAGGATGCGCCCATAGGCTTATATGCAAGATTCACCGCTCTATTCTGAGTATAAGTCTATGGGCACATGCAATCAGCAGGATGTACATAGCCAATCACGGCCAATGGCAGGGACGCAAATGGTGTCCACTACGCCATTTGCATCCTTGCTCTTTGCCATGATAGGCTATGTAAATATTTACATAGCCAATCACAGCCAAAGGCAGGGATGCAAATGGTATCCCCTACACTGGATGCCATTTTGTTCTGCAGCCCGGCAGCGGATGGCTGCGGAATGAAGACGGCGACCCAGACCAGCCACCGTCAGGTAGGTTCTGTCCCGGGGGGGGGATTTCCGGGGGTGGCAGGGTGGTAGAATCTGGCCTCATTGGAGTCCGTGGCGGACTTCTCCGCCATCCCTAGCTGTCTTACCATTCACCAACCTGGCATTTACCAACAGTATTTTCAACTCAGGGGGACTGCTGCCAAGGCTATCCAAGTTATTTGTATTGGGGGACCGCTTGGGGACAACCAGAACCCTATTATGGTCCCCAATCCCCTGAACACACAACTGTTTTCCCCCACCATATCTCCCTCTGCCCTGTATAGTTGTGATGGCTGCTCCCTGTGTCCCTTCATCTCCCCTTCTTTCTTTGAAGCACATCCCTCAAAAGATAGATGTGTAACCAACACTCACTCCTCTGTTAACAAGGGGCAGGGCCCTCCCCCCACAGGAGCCTAGCTTTTATGCACTCAGCCCAGGAAGATGACACAATTGGGTTGGGAGGGTGTGGCAGTCCTGGGAGAAGCTGCTGAGTCAGGGCCTTAATCCTGCGAAGAGGCAGCACTCACAGTGATGTGGTGGATCAGGAGTCCCAGAGGCAGAAGCAGAGGTCACAGCAAGCAGCAGATTCCCTCTCCTTCCACCTTGCAGTTGTTCTTGGTTGGGGTCCTTCTCTCTCTTCCAAGGAAAGGTGTGGAAGAGTTCCCTCCATTTAGTTGAGGGAAGAGTTCTGCATATCCAAAGGAATGAGTTTGTGGGGTGGTTATGTCCATTGCAATGAATGGAGAAATCCTAGAAGTGCATGGAAACTCTCTGTGAACACAAGAAACTGCTTTACATGAAGAAAGCCCTAGATCAAATCCCTGGAGGTCAGGTAACAGGTCATTGGAAAGATAGGTGCTTAAGATCTGGACAGCTGCTACCAGTCAGAACAGATGGTAGTGGTCTAAATTGACCCATGTTCTGTCCTGGTATAAAGCAGCTTCCTATGTTCCTAACAGAGACAAATGCACATGAATTTCAGTTACCAAGTAAAATCAACCAACACTCTTTAGAAAACAGGCAATTCTAGGGAAGCAAGCCAAAACCGGCTCCAGGTAAACATGTTGAGGTTTCCAGGAAGAACAAACAAGCAGGAAAGCAGTAAGGCTGATCAGTAACTTTTTTGGAGCTTTTTCAGAATACTTTGGGGTAATTTGTCCATCAGTTTAGTCAGACCTGAAATCAGATGCACCTGGTTGGTAGATTGCAGCTGAACCTTCAGCATCGTGGATCTTCAGCCTTGAGAGGTGCCGCAAATTCTGAATGATGGTGCATCCATTGAAAATAAATGATGAGTTGTCAGCCACAAGTCATGTCACTTGATAAAAGGAAGCTGCTAAGGAACAATGACACAGTGCTCCTTTAGTTTAATAATCTATTCAGGAAAGCATGCCAGCAGCCATTTCAGAGAAGCAACATTTTCCCAAGGCACAGTAATTTAGGAAAAGCTCAGAAAACTGACTGCCTATGATATAGTCCACCAAATATTGGACGTGTATTAGCTGATATTGGTTGACTTGACTTATTATGCCAGCCTCCTCCAATCTGGTGCCCTCCACTCCAGATATGTTGGACTACAACTTTCAACATCCCCCAGCCAGTCTGGGGAATGCTGGGAATTGTAGCCCAACACATCTGTAGTCCAACTTGGGATGTGCAAATCATCAAAATTCGAGCTCACCAAAGTTCTCCGAATTCCATCTCGAAGCCTGTTCTGACTAGAATCCATATCAAATTGTGAACTTTGTTTTTTTCCTTCTCACATGAAAATCTGCGCATATTTTCATGTGTGTTTTTTTTCCAAATGTATACATCAGTTGTGCGCATCTTTGAAACGTCTGCATTTTTCTCCCATTGATTAAAGCATATTTGCACACATTTTTCAAAAGATGCATTTTTCAAATGTATGCATGCTGTTGAACGCATTTTGGGGGATCGTTGAATCACACTGCAAGCTCGGAAATGTGAGGACTTTGACCTTGGATTGCATGAGTCTGTGTTTGGTCCAGAAGGTGCAACCTGGGTAAATTCTGATCAGAAATGAACAGATATAAGTCTCTCATACATCCCTAAATCCAAACACAGCTGGAGGACACTAAGTTAGGGAAAGCTGTTCTGTGCAATATCTCTGTCTGGACAGCCAATGATCTATATTATCATATAAAGGATAAAGCACCTGTACCACCATCACCTATTTCCCCAGATTGAGTCACTGTGTGAGGATGGTAATGGTCGACTACAGGCTACAGATGACAGAGTGCCAATTCAAATATGATCTATACAACATGACAGCCGTTGCAGGATTACCTGATCTCACAACACTCATGTTAACTAGTCAACACCATTTTAGCAGTTGGGGTGGGGTGGTTAATACTCAGGGCAGCATGCTAGCCCCCAGGGCATATTGATGGTGTTGTGGGCAACCACATCATCCAACACTACCACATGGTGCTTCTTTAGTGATAAAACTATAGTAGTTACACTGAATCAGTTCCCATAATGCAAATTGGGTGTGACTGTCCATGCAATTGGAGCTATACCCTTGGTTTTATAAGTGTATACTGTGTGCCTAATGTGTGCAATAGGGGTGTGCAAGCTTTGGATTCCTGAAGCATGGTGGCCATTTTCTAAGATCCACCATTTTGTGCATCCCCTAACACCACACCACCCTCTACTGGTCAGGGTTGATATTGCAGTCTTATGATGAGTCATCCTTTTGAAATTGAAAATCTTCCTCACTCCTCACAATCATACTTCGAATACCACTGTCCCAGACACATCCCACTTGATGTAAATGACCTAAGGTTTATGCCCCTTTTCAATGCAAAAGATAGGCAAGATTCTGCTCCAGGAAGTAGCCCCTCCCTCGCAGATGTGCATGACTGCTTCCCAGTGCAAAAGCACATGGCTTAGTCATTGCTGTTGCCACGATGATGTCAGTGTTAACAAAAGACAACTCCTGCAGGTTCAGAGGAGGGGGTTAGGCAGGGAAGAGGTGGCCCATTCCACTCTGCCAATTGCATTGCAAAAGCAGCCCCCACCACTTACGCAATGGTGATTTAGTGCTTCCGGAGCAACCTGAAATGAGTGGAAATGCTAGTTTTTGGAAGGAGGGAGGTCTGCGGAGTTAGCATAAGGGAGTTCCACTGATTTTCCTCCTTCCAGAAACAAGTGTTTCTGCTCATTTGGGGGCCTCCCTTAGGAAGTGCTAAATCTCCCTTGTGTAAGCTGTGGGTCCCACTTGCGCAATGCAATCAGTGGGACCCAGTGCATGCAGAAAGGAATCAGCAGGGTGGAAAAGAATTGGCGGGGCTTTAAGTGCCCTGTTGCATTCTGCCCAAAATGTTTACATTGTCAAGTATTTTATGAAGGTTGTGAGCTACTTTTGGGACTTTGGCCAAAAAGTGGAATGCAAATCCATGATCAAATAAAGCACAACAGGATCCATTTGCAGTATGCCACAGACAGAGCATGACCCAAATGAATGTGGGGCAACTTAAGCAAGTCAGCATAATCACTTGCCTCTAAGGTAACCCCCATCCTCAAGTTGTTAACTAATCTGGTTGGGGAGAAGAATTTCTTTTTTATCCGAAGTATGAGCCTTAATCAGTCCCCCAGAATAAAGACTTTGCCTATATAGGCTACCCAATGGACATTTCATACGAGACAGCCCACACTTCCTGATCATGTTCCAACAGAGTGCAGGCAGGACTTTTCCAGCTGTGCTTTTTCTTCAATGAGCTTTGAACAGCCGGCATTTATGCTCACTACAACCCTGCCTATGCAATAGTGATGACCGCAAGCATCCAGAGCTGACCGAAAATTTGAACTTTCGTTTCCCTCCCACATCTGAGGGCAAAACTAGATGTCCACTTCTTTTTTTGTTACATGAGTGGCAGCCGAGGGGAAGCTTTGGCATCCACAGAAGCTTCCCTCAAGATACAAACAGCAAATTTGGATAGGAGATTTTTGTTGGGGCTGTGGCACAGAGGGAAAAGGGTGAAACTTCCCTTTTCCACCTCCACGGTGCCAAGGCTGCTCCAGATTCCCCACAGCTGCTATTGACACATCAAGATAGGTGCACATTCATTGTATTAGCACAAGCAACATCACACTGAGCTTGTCACTCTGGCCACACCACACTGGTTAGCTCTTTCCCCAAGGCCGGCCCAAGATATTTTGCTGCCTGAAGCGAAGGACAAGATGGTGCCCCCCCCCCGCATTCCATGTACAGAAGCCAAATGGACTGGACTCACACTTGAATCTTACTTCAGCACTAGCAATCAGTGGCATCCTGTGGGCAGCAAGCTACCTCAGGGGCCACAGGGCAGGCTAAGAGGCATACACAGCTCTATCCTCCAATACCGCGCTGCCTTTTCCCACCCCTCAGCATCTGCTGCCTGAGACAAGTGCTTCACTCTGCCTAATGGTAGGGTCGGCCCTGTCTTTCTCCCTATAACTGGCAGTTGGAAGCGCTAAATTGTGGGCCCTGGTTTTTGTTTTTGTAATGCAAGATGACCAGAGGAAATGCACCAACAACCCCCCCGCCAAATCTATCGTAACAGATTAATTGTTGCAAGGACTGAATAATTTTAGAAATCCACTGCCTTTGTGGAGACGCGAGACCAGTTTCCCTGTAAATTTCTAATAGTCTTAACAGTGTTTTGTTCTGTCATATTTGCTATGCCTGCTTACCCTCAATTATCAATGATTTTTTTTTCTTGAAAACCCTGTTCTTCAAATTGCTGTAATTAATTATGACATTTCATAATGAATTCATTTGCAGGCATAAGCAGCACTCATTTTAAGATGTTGTGACAATGAAAGAGAAAGCCGTAATTTCTTTTTAAGGCAACATTTATTGTTACATTATTTTACAGCATTGGATCTGACAGCTCCTGGGTTGTTTATTTCTTTCTTTTTAAAACACACAGGGCATTTAAATTTTGAATACTTGCCTCTTTAAAAATAATTCCAGAAAGGAGAGACACAGCAAATTTTGTTTAGTAGTTCTTTGGTTTGTCCTGGGTGTTCAGAAGCACCCTGCAAAAGAGTTGTTTATTCTCACTGAAAATAGGTTGCAAATGATCTAATTCAATGGGGAAGGAAAGGTACAGTTGGAAAGTGACTTGTGCGAAATAACAAATGCCTGGATATAAATGAGGCTACCCTGAGTTTCATGTCAGTGTGAAATCTGTTTATTCTACTCTTGTCGGTGAAAAAAGACACACCAGAGACATTCTGAGAGTAACAGGCTTGCGGTCACCCAGAGGAGCAACTGGAACTGTGACCTGATCATTCTTTTTCTTTTAAGGATAGGTGAATCTGGCACAACAAGTTACTAAATAAGGCTGTAAACCAAAGTACGGTTACTAGGGAATAAGTCCCACGGTCCTCATGCATAGGATTATATTGTACATTCTCAAGTAAACCAATTTCCTGTGATTTTTCCCCTCATTATTCATGATTTTCTGAGCAGACAGCACATAGTGGAAAGCAGATGGTAGGCAGGAGTTAGCCTTCAAAAATCAAAATGTCTCTTTTCTCAGGATGAGTGCAATGTGATAATTACTTTGTGCCTCTCACTTACCTTCCATTTTCTCACTGACCTAGCTGGAAGCATTGCTCCAATCTCCTCCTAAGATCATGTCCCATGGTGCCTTCACTTTACCCTATTTTACAATGCGTGTTGGTTTTCATATGGACCTTGTGTGTTGACTTGCCAGCAACAATATTGCAGCACTCTTGGGGTAGCATTAGTCCTATCAAAAATCATGCATGAAACTGAATAAACAGGAAGTATTGTAGCAAAAAAACTGGAAATGTTAAATCTGCAGAGACCTGGGGAGTGGGGAGGGGGACAAAATCAACTGAATATCATGAGTTTTTCTGATACTGCAGATACGTTAAAACATAAAACATACAGTGCTTTTGATTCTACATAGTCAACACACAGAAAAGCAAGACTGAATGTATATTAAACAATTGACTAGATGTCAGCCATTTTCCTGTTGTGCTTTCAGTGGGGATTTTTTTGGTTTAGATGCTTTATAAGAATAGTGGAGAAGTTCTGTTAAGACAGAAGTAAATAGAGAAGCTTTAAGAGCCCCAGGGATTCTTCTGTAAAGCTTTAGGACATTTGCATCCTGAACATGGGGGCTGGGGCAGGATCACAAGACTGTAAAATATTGCAACCATTCTCCAGACCATAGGTCTTTTCATACAGTCCCTAGGGCATAGTCTGAAGGCACTAGAGACAGCCACCTTGTTGAAGCTAAGCAGGATTGGGTCTGGTCAGTGCTTGGAGGGGAGACCACCTGGGAACCACATGTAGCCACCTTGAGTTCCATCCATGATGGAAGAAAGGTGGGGTATCAATGAAATAAATAAATAAATAATAAACGTGAATAAATAAGTCCTTCAACAGAACCTCAAATGCAAGCATCTACAGAAACTCCTACATCAGTTAATGGCAACAAAGGGTAATGTGGCACTTTTTAAAAGCTGCTTTAAAACATATAGGCAACAGCCATAAGGTCATACATTTATTAAGCAGGCCGGTTGCCCAGAGTGCAACTTGCGATTGCAGCATTTGTTAATATCTAGGTTTGGCCCTGCCGCTTTTACAGCATCAGAGTCTCTGTCATTATTGGAAGTGCTTGTTGAGGCTGGTCAGGCAAAGCGTCCCACAATCCATACCTAGAAATACTTGTTATTGGTGAATAAATACAATATTCAGGATTAAAAGCAGGAATTGAATAGGAAACTGGATTATCCCATTTTGCCTAATCAGTGGATTGCCGCTTTGGCATCTGTACCTGTCATGTCTATGGATCCTAGGCTGCATCTTATTCAGCAAAAACCTTTCTTATCTATTGGACACTGCAACATGTCCTTAATAAAGGTTTGTCTAATTTGGCTCATTGCTGGTGGTGCAGTGCAGCCATTGCTTCTTTTAGAGAGCAGTCCTATGGCCAGTAGGCAGTGACTAGATGGCCATAGGATTTTTTGGTTTCTGGGAACTGAGCTCGGAGCCAGGGGTCCCAGGAACTGCACTCCCTGCCCCCTTCCCCACCACCCCATAGATGGCGTGGTTCTTCCCTATCTCCATGCTCATAAACACAGTGTGGAGTGGGCGAAAAGGGGGCAATGAGGGGGAGGGGAGGGGCTGTGGAAGCACTATTAGGATGCTTCCTATGTGCCACAAATGCAGGGCAGCTGGAGCTTGGAGGAGAGGATCCCCTCCATGCTCTGCCCCCCGTGCATTGGACAGTCGGCCACCTCTGAGTTTGGAAGCAGCCGACTATCCTGGTAGGATTGTGCCCTTAAACATGTTTTGGCAATGTCTGGTAGTTGCCTCTTTGGGGGTGGATGTATAATAATATCTATATTATTATATAAATGTGTTTTGTAGTGGAACAGTCTTTAATATTCACTGATGTACATGCTCTTTTAAATGATGTACCTGCTTCTTGGAAATTAAGGAACGGTCAAGGTAAAAGGATTTTCCACACCCTTTTGACAGCTATAGATACTACAACGTTGTAAGGATAAACACTCACCTCCTATAATGAAATGAATTAAGGACCTTGCTGTGCTTTCAATATTTGAATGGGTGGTGTATAGATGCCACTTTCAAATGGATATTTATTTGGATAACTGGTCCACTTTTATTAAAGCTTATGTATAATTGCTAGAAAGTTGTATTTTCATATATATTCATTTAATGTGTATTCATTGATGTGGATATATACAAATTATGTATGTCTCTTTTCCGCCTCTTCTTTCTTTTTATAATTTTATTATTGAAATTTCACAATACAAAATGAATAATAAAAAAAGAATCCTGCAAAGTTCAGGAAGGAAAAAGAAGACAGAATAAGAGTGCATAAAGGTAGGGATGGGGGAGAAAAAAATTCAGTTTGCATTTGTAATTGTTATGTTTTATTGTACTTTAATGTCTTTTATTCTTTTACTCTATTTTAAATTGATTTTGTAAGCCACCTTGAGTGCCATATTTTGGTAGAAAGGTGGTATATAAATCAAATGAACAAACAAACAAGGTTTCGCACTTTCAAATGAATATGTGAACTGAAACTCAGTTATCCTTCAAAATTCATACAATGCTGAATTTTGCATTAGAGTTCTCCAATCAAAAACTCTGTACAAAATGTGTATATTAGGGAAACTTGCACACAAAATGCATATATTAGTTAAAATAACATTAAAAGGCTTTCTATTAGGAAAATAGCTTGTAAAAATGTGTAGACAGCAAAACTGCATACAAAAATGCATGTACTAGGAGAAATGTACACAAAAATGTGTACAAATTTCATGCAAACCTACAAAAAAAATTCTCAATTTTTTTGATGAACCAAACTTAAGATTGGAAAAATGAGAAACTGAGAGAATCCAAAATTGATGAATGTATCCATCCCTGCACTATGAGTTGCAAAGGCCTCTAGGCTGTCAGTGAATCTATCCCCCCACGCCCAATATCCATGATAACTTGCTGCTAGTTTCCATCACTGAAGAGCATTACATTGGCACCCAAACTTCTCAAAAATTCTAATAACGTACAAATATTACACATTTAGGAGAGAGCTGTTACTGGCTGCAATTCCCTGTTGAGAGTATTAGCAACCCCAGGTTTGACTTGGGGTAAAGCTTCCATCCTAACCTATCTTTCAGGGTTGTTGTAAGGATTACATTAGTGGAGAATAAGCTGTCACACACACACACACACACACACACACACGTAGGTCTTAGGTGGTAAGATCATATGACATCTAAGCATGGGCAACCCCAGACGGCCAACTTGCTGAAGCTAAGCATGTTTAGGTCTGGTCAGTGCTTGGAGGGGAGACCACCCAGAAATCCCATGTAGCCAGCTTGAGTTCCATGATATAGGAAAGGTGGAATATAAATGTAAACATAAATTGTATATATCTATATCTATATCCAGTTCCACTGGTTGCTACTGCATATCCAAGCCAAATTTAAAATGCTTGTATTGACCTTTCAGCTAAGTGATAAAAAAACTCCACATTACTTGAAGGCCTGCCTTCACAAATCTGATCTGCCCACACCCTAAGATCAGCATTGGAGGTCCTACTTGTGTGCCTGCATGAAAGAGTGATTAGGATGGGCCTGGGCATTTCAACTGATGTTCGCCAGGCCCCATCAATACAGATTTAAGCTGACCCTAAAGACTCACCTGTTTTTGTTGTTCATTCGTTAAGTCGTGTCCGACTCTTCATGACCCCATGGACCATAGCACGCCAGGCCTTCCTGTCCTCCGCTCTCTCCCGGAGTGTGCTCAAGTTCATACTCACCTGTTTACCTTGGTCTATAATTGAGTTAGGATTTTGGAGGGGATTCTCTTGTGTACATGGTGCTACCTGATTTTATCATTGTTTTAATCATTGTTCTTACAATGATTTTATTATGCTTTGTGGTTTTAGGTTTTGTTGTATGGTAGTTTAGGGTGGAGCAGGGTAGGAGGAATTACCCTAAAAGGTGGTGTATAAATCTTCTAAATAAATGGATAAATGTTATGTCTCAGTGTTCAGAATAAGTAACTGTTTGCTCTAGTTCATTTGCACCCTTCGGTCAAAGTGTACATCAAAATGCTTCTTGGATTTGGCGTGGGGGCGGGGGGACTTGTGTCTCAGCAGGTATAACTTCCCTTGCTCAGTTGGGCACTCTGTTTCTCTACTGTATATCATAGCTTCATCAAATTAGAAATTTATAGACTAGGGTAGGATCTTTGAAGCCTTACCTCATCATTTCAGGAGAAATTATGGAAGGGCAGATGTGCTGCTTAACTCTCTTGCTGTCTAAACCTCTGCTCTTCAATTTATGTATCAGAGGCTTTCCAGGGCATTATTATCTAGAAGCAGAGATGTATCTTTTAAAGATAAAGTTATGAAAAGAGCCAGGGCTCCTTATGCTGTTGTTAAAGACCCTGCTGAGTGTTATGATTATGAGCATGAAAACTCATGAAAGGTTGCAGAGATCCTCCCCCACAAAACAAAGAGCCCCAGATGGAGATAATGGCTTTCGCTCCAGACTCACGTTTGTGGACCCACTGACATAAATGGAACAGGTTAGTCACAATTAACTTAAGCCCCATTGATTTGAATAGGTCTGCTCTAAGCATGACTAAGCCTGGATCCAATCCAATGTGGTTTCCACTCATTCCGGAAACAACATGCCAACAGAATGACTGACCATATGAGCATGGGACCAAGGGTATTCTAATGTGCTGACATTATGACATCTGGTAGGGCTAATTTACTTCCTCCCCTAAACATTGGCTTTGAGAAACAGCTGCATGATAGCTGATCTGCAGAGGATAAGATCCTTTACTAGCTGTGAATTCTCTTCTTTTTCCTCAGCTTCTTACTTATGTCTCTGCTGGTTCATCCAGAGGTAGAAGTAGCAGTGGAGAACTACTTTCAGCATCCTCTGTCTCTGGAAGCAGCTCCAGTACGCAAGGGTATTCAACAACAACTCACTTCTGATTTCTCATACTTGTGAATAGATCATCTGACTGTTACATCTTTTGACATAGCCTTCCCTCTACCAGTCTCAGAAAATGAGGTCAGCTTAAGCACTGATTTCAAGTGTCTGACTTTTGCTGGATTACACCCCAAATTCGAGAATTTATCTGGACTATATGCCAAGAATATGGCTTTCTTCAGTCATTGTAACCTCGTCTTTAGCTATCAAATGTAAATAAAATAAGGTAAAACAGAAAGAGAATGACTGGATTTGCACAATTGGCATGGCTCAGCATGGCTTATTTGAGCCACAATGAGCTGTGGTGCCTGCAGCAGCCATCCTGAAAATTTGTGCCTTGTCAATGGGGATTTACATAAAGATTTACGTAGACTATGGCGAAAATAAGGGCAACGCAAATAGCGTTGCCCTTATTTTCGCCGTAGTCTACGTAAATCTTTACGTAGACTACCCGTGCCCAAATAAGGAACACAAATGGCGGTGCCCATGGGACGCTATTTGGAACGCTATTTGCATTGCCTAATTAGGAACGCTATTTGCGTTGCCCTTATTTTCGCCGTAGTCTACGTAAATCTTTATGTAGACTACCCGTGCCCAAATAAGGAACGCAAATGGCGGCGCCCATGGGACACTATTTGGAACGCTATTTGTGTTGCCTAATTAGGAACGCTATTTGCATTGCCCTTATTTTCGCCGTAGTCTACGTAAATCTTTATGTAGACTACCCGTGCCCAAATAAGGAACACAAATGGCGGCGCCCATGGGCGCCGCCATTTGCGTACGCGCTTTTTTTCCCCCAGTCAGCCGTGATAGGCTATGTAAAGTTTTATGTAGCCTATCACGGCTGACTTTGAAAATCTAGCCGTGATAGGCTACGTAAATCTTTACGTAGCCTATCACTTCTTTTTTTTTTTACACTTTACTTTTTCTTTCGTGGCCGGGGAGATGGGGCACTCCTCCCTGGCCAGAATTTCGGCGGGGAGGGATGGGGCGCCTCCCCACCTGCCAAGAATTTCGGGGGGAGAACCGGAGCACCTCCCCCCGCCGAAAAAAGCTGCGGGACCAGGTAAGGGACTTTCGTCCATCCCTACTTGTCAATGGGGATGGGTTGTGCAAAGGTTAAACAACCCTCACAGAACCCAGGGCCTTTTCTTTAGGATTATGTGAGGGTTGTTTAACCCTCACTCAACCCACCCCCATGGGGTTCAGATGACACAATAAGCTGCGGTCATGGCTTCAATATTCAGAATGGCCGCTGGAACATGCTGCAACCCACCATGGCTTAAATAAGCCATGATTGGTTGTTCGGTCATTATCTTTTCCTCCAGTTTCCTCATCCTCTTTATCATCGTATGTGAAACTTTACAGAGTAACATAAGCAAAAAGTCAAATCCTTGCCCCAAGGAGATGACATTCTAAATTTTTAAAGCAAGGAAGGCAATAAATCAAGGGGAGTAAAGGGAGAGAAACATGTAAAAAAAGTATGAATGTGAGAAAATGTGATTACATGTATGGAGGCTTCATTGCAGTTGAGAATGAGGTTAAGCAACCTACTCTACTGAGTTAAGTAGCAGGGCTTCATGGAAAGATGATCTGTTATGAAACTGAGCATGCTGTGATTCAGCCTTCCGCAAGCTGATAACCTCCAGATGTGTCAAACTACAATTCCCGCCATCCTCAGCCAGCACAACTGATGGTTGGTGGAATTGGAGTTATAGTCCAACATATCTGGGCAGCACAAGGTTGGGGAAAGCTGCTGTAGTTTGTCTTTAACAAAGCTGATTGGAGAAGCATCAGGTGAATGGTCTAAACCTCTGCCACCCATTTTTTAAATTTTTTTTTACAATATTTATATACCAGGTCCACTCCACATCAAAGATTTTGGAGTGGTAAACAACAAGATAAAAGAATAAAACACCATATTAAAACAATTAAAACATTTTAAAAGAAACAGATTCTGAACTTAATAAACCATATATTAATAAACCTTAATAAACCTTCACTCAACGAAGGCCCCTTGAAATAACAGTGTCTACAGGAGTCGCTGAAAGCAACACAATGTTGGCACCTGTCTGGGAGTTCAACAGGAAGGGGGCCACCACACTGAAGGCTCTTTTCCTGGTGGACTCCAGCTGGGCCATGGGTCCATGTGGAACCACCAGGGACATGCCCTCTGATGTCCTTAGCCATAGGCTTTGTATCTGGAAACAAATGGTAACAAGTAAACATGCGCTAAAGATTTTTGATAATTATTTTAACTCCCCGCAAAATTCCAACAGATGTGTTGCCTGAGGAGCGCCCACCAAATTTGCCTCTAACTTCATGTTAGAAGGAAATTCAGGGTGATTCAGGCAGAAAGGAAAAGGCTGAGATTGCAGGGGGGGGGGCAGTTGCACAAATCTATTTTCCAGGAGAACTTCAAGACTTTAATTATGCACTTCAGAAAATGATGCTCAAAATGGCTTGAAGCAATGGGGCGGTACATTGTCAGCATTAATTGAAAACTGAATACATTTTCAACCTGGTTCCAATTAAAACACTGTAAACAAACAATCTGTTTTGATTTCACTTTATTAGAGATGAAAGTTATGCCTGAGTTCATGATGTAAATAAAAATCTCAAAGAATCCCTATCCCAGCTACACACATCCACACACACTAACTTTTTGCACTATTTTCTCAGTTTTAGTGGCGTTATGAAATTATTCACACACACATATATGGTAATATTCATGCTCATTCCAATCATAGATGTTTACATTAGTTTTTATTTTGAATTGCTAATGGGTTATGAATCCTATTTTTAGAGTCACCCTTAAAGAAGGGTTATAATACTGAAAATGCATTGGGCAATACATTGTTTTCTGTGCACCTTTGAGATCTCCTCCCCTTTCGTTCCCACATTTGTGCCTACAAATCACTACTTGGTCCCCAAATGACATAAATAATTCCAGTTTTGATGCAGATCAGTCCAGTGCACCATGATGGGGATGAAATTCAGCCCCCCTCCTATCCTCAGCTGATCCACACCAGCCAGCTGAAGAGGGGGAGTGTCAGGAGCGCCCTAGCTGCCTCTTGCAGTCCCCACCAATAGCCAACTCAGGACACAGACGACGAGGAATTCTTTCCAAGACTTTATTCCTTTATTACTTTATGATTCTTTCAGAATACTAGTCGCTAGCGCCAATGCAAGGAAAAGGACTGGGGAAAGATAGCTGAGTAGCCTAAGCTCCAGGTAAGGCAGTTGGTCCCCATTTGAAGGAGAATCACGGGAAGACCCTGAACTTATGGGCTAGTGAGAGATCCTCCCTCTTTCCCTTGGGTCCTCAGGACGCGACCATTGTTTGCGTGCCAAATGAGTGCTACGCCTCCTTTCGGCACCCTCCATCATCGCTCCCTGCGTCTGTGCCGAGCATCCAGCAAGCCCCCCTCCAGCGCTCTCTCACTGCCAGGGTCACTATCTATCCCAGGAATGCTGGCAGGAGGAATCTCTGCCAGCTGCTGTGCTTGTGAGAGATGAGCGAGCTCCTCTCCCACGGATTGCTGATCCTCCTCAGAATCAGAACTGCTCTGGGGCTCTATTGGCTCAGTTTCCACCCTGACAGGGAGAGGGCCCGACCTGGCTCCCAACTGAGCTGCTGGTCTGAGGACTTCAAGCCAGTGGCTCAGGCAGAAGCCAGAGTCGCTCCTGCTTTGCCTTTTGCTCTTTGGGAACACAGCTTACTCCAGAGCTGGCTTCACTGGCCCCTTGCTGTTCCCAGTTCAGAAAAGGCTAGGGGGGTGCGGAGCCCATGAACTGGTGCTTCAAGGAACTGCTCGAGACACCAGCTCATTCTGGAGCTGGCTTCTCGCCCTGCTCACATTTCCTGATGAAGGAAGGGGCAGGGTTTGGGGAGGGGCCTGTGGAGTAGGTGGGTCAAATTGGATGGGGGACTGACTGGATGGGTTGAACTGCATAGACTAGATGGGTTGAATTCAGCCCATGGGCAGGAGGTTCCCCATAACAGTATCTACTGACCTAAAGGAGAGGTAGCTGTCAGTCAGAGCAATCCAGAGGGGTAGCCATCAGACAGAGCAATCCTATAGTGATGGGGGAAATTCTGTGGCAGAACTATCACCACTTGCTCATCCCTGCTTGCACACGGTGGCATTGGGGGTGACAGGTTTTAAAGCTTTTTTTTCTCCCATTGACTCCAGTGGGAGTGAAATTACTATGCCAGCCCCAGGTCTGACATAGTTTTGGACCATTTTCATGGGTATGTCGGGAACAAAGGGGCTTAGGGTCATGCAGATCCTCTGCTGCCCCAATAACCTGCCCTTTTAGCCCCCACCGAAGAACAGATATACACGGAGAGGGCTGTTCCTGGCAGTGTCAGTGCTGTTCCACCGGTGGGCCTCCTGGTGGCAGAATGGCACTTACACCACATTCTGCGACCCTCGGCTGGCCAATGCCACCTGTAGGTAGGGATGGTGTGGGTGCCAGGCTTAGTCTGGCAGTCCGACAGACTGCCCCATGCTTGCAACTCCGGGTTGCCCCTGCCGCACTGCTGCCCACTCTTGTGCCGCCCCCGCACTACCCAGAGCCATCCTTGAGACCTGTTGTTCCCATGGTTGCCATATATATATATATATATATATATATATATATATATATATATTGTTGTTGTTGTTGTTGTTCAGTCGTTCAGTCGTTCAGTCGTGTCCGACTCTTCGTGACCCCATGGACCATAGCACACCAGGCCTTCCTGTCCTGCGCTCTCTCCCGGAGCATGCTCAAGTTCATATTCATTGCATCCGTGATGCTATCTAGCCATCTCATCCTCTGCCGTCCCCTTCTCCTTTTGCCTTCAGTCTTTCCCAGCATCAGGGTCTTTTCCAGGGAGTTTTCTCTTCGCATTAGGTGGCCAAAATATTGGAGCTTCAGCTTCATTATCTGTCCTTCCAATGAGCACTCAGGGTTGATTTCCTTTAGGATGGACTGATTTGACCTCCTTGCAGTCCAGGGGACTCGTAAGAGTCTTCTCCAGCACCACAGTTCGAAAGCATCAATTCTTCGGCGCTCAGCCTTCCTTATAGTCCAGCTCTCACAGCCATACATTACTACTGGGAAAACCATAGCTTTGATTAGACGGACCTTTGTTGGCAAGGTGATGTCTCTGCTTCTTACTATGCTGTCTAGGTTTGCCAGAGCTTTCCTCCCAAGGAGCAAGCGTCTTTTAATTTCATGGCTACAGTCACTGTCTGCGGTGATCTTGGAGCCCAAGAAAGTAAAATCTGTCACTGCTTCCATTTCTTCCCCTTCTATATGCCAGGAAGTGATGGGGCCAGATGCCATGATCTTAGTTTTTTTAATGTTGAGTTTCAAACCAGCTTTTGCACTCTCCTCTTTCACCCTCAACAAGAGGCTCTTGAGATCCTCTTCGCTTTCTGCCATTAGGGTGGTATCGTCTGCATATCGGAGGTTGTTGATAATTCTCCCAGCAATCTTAATTCCGACCTCTGATTCATCCAACCCGGCATTTCTCATGATGTACTCTGCATATAAGTTAAATAAGCAGGGTGACAATATGCAGCCTTGTCATACTCCTTTCCCAATTTTGAACCAATCTTTTGTTCCATGTCTGGTTCTTACTGTTGCTTCTTGACCCTCGTACAGGTTTCTCAGGAGACAGGTAAGGTGGTCTGGTACTCCCATCACTTTAAGAATTTGCCACAGTTTGTTGTGATCCACACAATCAAAGGCTTTAGCGTAGTCAATGAAGCAGAAATAGACATTTTTCTGGAATTCTCTTGCTTTCTCCATGATGCAGCGAATGTTGGCGATTTGATCTCTAGTTCCTCTGCCTCTTCGAAACCCAGCTTGTACTTCCGGTAGTTCTCGGTTCGCATACTGCTGAAGCCTAGCTTGTAGGATTTTGAGCATCACCTTGCTGTCATGTGAAATGAGCACAATGGTGCGGTAGTTTGAACACTCTTTGGCGTTGCCCTTCTTTGGAATTGGAATGTAAACTGACCTTTTCCAGTCTTGTGGCCACTGTTGAGTGTGCCAGATTTGTTGGCATATTGAATGCAGCACTTTAACAGCATCATCTTTTAGGATTTTAAATAGCTCGGCTGGAATACTGTCATCTCCGCTAGCTTTGTTGTTACTAATGCTTCCTAAGGCCCACTTGACTTCACTCTCGAGGATGTCCGGCTCAAGTTCAGTGACCGCACTATTATGGCTATCAGGGACATTCAGATCTTTCCTGTATAGTTCTTCTGTGTATTCTTTCCACCTCTTCTTAATCTCATCTGCTTCTGTTAGGTCCCTGCCTTCTTTGTCCTTGATCATGTCCGTCTTTGCACAAAACATTCCCTTGAGATCTCCAATTTTCTTGAAGAGATCTCTAGTCTTTCCCATTCTGTTGTTTTCCTTGATTTCTTTGCATTGTTCATTTAAGAAGGCCTTCTTGTCTCTCTGGAACTCTGCATTCAGTTGGGTATATCTTCCCCTTTCTCCCTTGCTTTTCGCTTCCCTTCTTTTGTGATCTACTTGTAAAGCCTCATCAGACAGCCACTTTGCTTTCTTGCTTTTCTTTTTCTTTGGGATGGATTTCGTTGCTGCCTCCTGAACAATGTTACGGACCTCCGTCCATAGTTCCTCAGGCACTCTGTCTATCAGGTCTAATCCCTGAAATCTATTCCTCACCTCCACTGTATATTCATCAGGGATATGATTTAGGTCATACCTGAACGGTTTAGTGGTTTTCCCGACGTTCTTCAATTTAAGCCGAAATTTTGCAAGAAGCAGCTCATGATCTGAGCCACAGTCAGCTCCAGGTCTTGTTTTGACTGACTGTATGGAGCTTCTCCATCTTTGGCTGCAAAGGACATAATCAATCTGATTTCGATATTGACCATCTGGTGACGTCCATGTGTAGAGTCGCCTCTTGTGCTGTTGGAAAAGAGTGTTTGCTATGATCAGCATGTTCTCTTGGCAAAACTCTATTAGCTTTTGTCCTGCTTCATTTTGTACACCAAGGCCATGCCTGCCTGTTATCCCGGTGATTTCTTGACTTCCTACTTTAGCATTCCAATCCCCTATGATGAAGAGGACATCTTTTTTTGGTGTTAGTTCTAGAAGGTGTTGTAGGTCTTCATAGAACCGATCAACCTCAGCTTCTTCGGCCTCAGTGGTTGGGGCATAGACTTGAATTACTGTGATGTTGAATGGTTTGCCTTGGATTCGTACTGAGATCATTCTATCATTTTTAAGATTGTACCCCAGTACTGCTTTTCCCACCCTTTTGTTGACTATGAGTGCTACTCCATTTCTTCTAAGGGATTCTTGCCCACAATAGTAGATATGATGGTCACCTGAATTACATTCGCCCATGCCTGTCCATTTTAGTTCGCTGATTCCCAAGATGTCGATGTTCAATCTTGCCATCTCATGTTTGACCACCTCCAGCTTACCTTGATTCATTGATCTGACATTCCAGGTTCCTAAACAATATTGTTCTTTACAGCATCGGATTTTCTTTTCACCGCCAGACCCATCCACAGCTGAGTGTCCTTTCGGCTTTGGCCCAGCCGCTTCACTCTTTCTGGCGCTACTTGGAAATACCCTCTGCTCTTCCCCAGTAGCATATTGGACACCTTCCAACCTGAGGGTCTCATCTTCCGGCGTCATCTCTTTTAGCCTTGTGATACGTTCCATGGGGTTTTCTTGGCAAGAATACTGGAGTGGGTTGCCATTTCCTTCTCCAGTGGACCACATTTTGTCAGAACTCTCTGCCATGACCTGTCTGTCTTGGGTGGCCCTGCACGGCATAGCTTATGGCTTCACTGAGTTACGCAAGCCCCTTCGCCACAACAAGGCAGTGATCCATGAAGGGGCTTTATATACATACACACACACACACACACACACACACACACACACATACATACGAATATATATAATGGCACCTCAGGAATGTCTGAAAATCTAATATTGTGCCATAAAGGCCCCATATACCAAATATTACAGGTGTAAATGGGCCACTGGAAAGACAGGCACTCGAGGGTGGCTCAGGGTAGGTGAGGGCGGCTCGGCAAGCTCAGCGTGGCATGTGAGTGGGTCCAGGGGCACATGAGCAGGGGCAGAAGCTTGGCCGGCACACGGAAGACCCAGATGGGGGGGAGCATCCATCCATCCCTACCTGTAGGATGGTAATGGCACCCTTCATCTGTTAGCATTTTAGGAGTTTTACCAAAGAGGTAAAGAGGATTATACATTTTACATCGAGAAACTCCAGTGAAAACTATGCTAGAGGAAGGCTTCGGTTAGAAGGAGGCTCTACTCCGTAGCTTTCATAGCGTTATTGTTAGTCTAACCAAAGATGAAGATATGAATTTAAAGGAAAATCTTCACAGTATCCAAGTCTCCACGAGTAGTAACATAAAATCCATTGCACCAGCAGAAGAAGCCTCTAGCATGACCCTCTAGCATGACCCTCTAGCATTAGCTGGCGTGATGGGGTTCCCCAGAAAACCCATTGTGCCAGCTAATACTATTGGCATAGTACCAGAGGCCCCTTGTGCTAGATCAACATTGTTCACATTAGTGCTCATGTCGACTTGGATTCCGCCCTCTGATTTCTTAAAGATTACAGATCCATCTCTCACTCAACCAGGCATTTGAAAGACCATATAATAGAAGAGATGCATGTTACAATAATTACAATTCCAAAAATAATGTATGTGAAAGAGCTTGTTAATGCTGTACTGTCTAATTACAGCATTAACAACTTTCTTCATATCAGTCCTTTATTCCAGGAAGTCCCTTTTTACCATAATTCTTTTAATATACCATATTTTGAATATTTAAAAGTATCTCTCTAAGCAGAATCATCTCTCTAAAGAACTTCCAAAACAGCATTGTTAATGGCCATTTGTTTTGGATTGTAGCCCACAGATGCCAAAGTCAAGGCCGCTAATTTAATTATAATCAGTATTTTACAACAGATGTTCCTTTAATCTGTACATGGCAGGGCTGCATACTGAAACCTCTTTTCAGTAATATAAGGTTAATGGTGCTATAAACCATTAAATAAACTTTTTTTTTTTTAGCAACTTGGGTCAAGATGACCCAACAAGTATAAGAAGGATGGGATGGGCCATGTAATTACAGTGATGCTCCTCAACAGGTCTGAAGGAACCTCTATATATTTATTTATTTAAGGTGCAATCCTGTGCAGGTTTAGAGAGAAAGAAGTCCTACAACTCCCAGCATTCCCCAGCCAGCACTGCTGGGGAATGCTGGGAGATGTAGGACTTTTTTCTGTCTAAACCTGTATAGGATTGCTCCCTTATTTGATGTCTTTATATACTGCCCTGCAATAAATATTTCTTGAGCAGTCCCCCCACCACAATAAAAATAAATAAAAAACCAATGAAATTAGAAATACTGAGCAATCAACAAACAATAAAATCAGAAAATAACAGTGTTTAAAAACTCATCAGATGTTTAAAGGCCTGTGGAAATAAAAGTTAAAATCCAACATATGTCCTACTTAGAGTAGACCCATTGAAATGAATGGGATTCAAGTTAGTCATGACTAACTGAAGTCCCATTCATTTCAATGGGTCTACTCTAAGTAGGACATATGTTGGATTTTACCCCAAAAAATCTTTCCCTGGTGTCAAAAGGATATCAGGCTAGTATAGGCACCAGGTGAGCCTCACAGGGGAGAGAATTGTATAAGCAAGGTTCCACAGCCAGGAAGGCCCTCTCCCCTGTCACCTCACACCCTTCTTCAGGAGGGTCTTTGAAGATTATCTTAGTTCACAGGTAGGTTGATGTGGGAATAGATGACCATCTCTGAAATATCTCTAAGCACTTCCTGATCCTGAGGGAGAGAAAGAATGGAATATTCTCTGAACACAGACATTCTTGTGGTCATGCTTCCCTACCCTTTTATTTTAAATATTCTTCTTCCTACAAATCTCACCTACTGCATCTGCTGCACATTCCAACTTGCGCCACATGAAGTTGTATGTCCCATGTCCTTGGAAAATGGCAGAGGTCACTCCTAAGCTACAACGTCTGTGACATCAATGTATTAAATACCCTCAAATCCTGCCCCAGTCATTTCTCCATTCAGTTATCTGTTCTGTTTACCTGAAGGTACTTATTATTTTTTTCAGAGAAAATGACTATATATTTTCCGCTTTCTTTTTACCTGACTTGGCACTCAAACCTGGACAAAAGTAAATAAATGAAATTCAACAAGGACAAGAAGAATACATAAAAATAGGAACAGAGAAGCACAAATACAAAGGGTAAGGAAATGGCAGGACAGAGATGTGTTCAAGGTATTAATGTTGCAAGCCCCAATCCCAGAAATCCTCATCTGCAAAAGGGGCTATGCACTTGCTGCTTGATGTGAAGACACCTTCCTCCAATAGCTTTGATGCTGCTGATCACCTCCTGGTGAGAGATGGGGAAGAGTTGCCATGGCTCTGGATCATCAGAATGAATTCTCAGCATGAGTTTTCCAACAGCAGCTGCAGCTCTGAAGAGGAATCAGACGCAGTCTCCCTCAAATAGGGTCCTCCACCATGGATCCGGCACCATGTCCACTAAATTATAGGGAAGTATTGCTGCCATCAGACTCCCGAGGACTGAACCTTGGACTCCTCCAGTGAGCAGGAAGGCCCCGGAAACATCGCCCAACCAGATCCACACTTCTCAGACTCTGCCCCAAGAAGAAGCAAGCAACTTCAGAAAAAGGTACGACTCATTTTCTGAAAGCCGGATGCAGCATTTAAAGGGATGGACCTCCCAGAGGTACTCTTCTGGCCAAACTATAATAGAACTCTCCCAGTTGCTCCAAGCAAATGCTGAGGTAATTTGTCTCTTGCCTTATTGGCAGGATTGCTAACCATGGTCCTGAATCCAAGCCAAGAATCTCTGGGTGGTACTGTCCAAGGTCCTGCACTTGCTGCACTCCGGATCTGCACAATTTTAATCAACTAAGAAATCCCAGGACCCGATTAAGAACCTTATCATATGCTGCTGCCTAATGCCTGAGAGTGGAGGGAAGTCTTAACCTGGCCAAAAAGGTTTTGTTTCTGTTCACTTCTAGAGCTGCCAGGCACCTTACACATAATTTGACTTTAAGAGCTGTTGACTTTTGCCACCCAGCACATTAAAGTAAATGAAAAATGCATATTGGAGAACTCTTCTCCTAGTAACTATTGTATTATCAAGAAGGGAACATTTGCTTTTCAGTGGGTCCTACTGAGGTCACATACACCTTTCTGAAGTGGATGTGGTTCATAGCTTGCTGTGGATGAGTCTCCTATTCTCTAGTATGAATGACAATATGCTCTCTCAGTTCTCCTAACCTCTGCCTACAAATACAAAAGGAGATCAGCCCTTTGAGCATAGGATATAAAATGGCCATTATGAGTGCTACATAAGGAGATATTCTGGAAGGGCATTTCATCTTTCAAGATTATGGAAAGTGATAGTGAAGAAGAATAGGCACCACAAGATACTTTTAGGGTGCAATCCTATGCATGTTTAGGCAGAAAAAAAGTCCTACAAATCCCACCATTACCCAGCCAGCATGTCTGGAGAATGCTAGGAGCTGTAGGACTTTTTTCTGTCTAAACATGTATAGTAGGGCTGTGCACAGCCCGCCGATCCACTTCGGATGCCACTTCAGATCATCCAAAGCGACCCCAATCCACTTCGGATGGATTCAGACCACCTCTGCTTCGACTCGGATCCAAATCTAAAGTGAGATTCAGATATCCAGATTGCGCAATTTAGGCATTTTCCCATTGACTTGCATGGGAAAACACAAATGGTCATACGTTTTTCAGTTTTTAAGGAAACAGCCTGAAATTTGGGGATCTATCCATGCCCCAGGAGAGAAAGCCACCTGCAAAACTTCAAAGAGTCTTGATAGACTGGAGCACTGGGCAGAAAACAACAGAATGAAATTTAATAGGAATAAATGACAAGTTCTGCACCTAGGAAAAAGAAACCAAATGCACAGTTACAAGATGGGGAATATGTGGCTCAACAACACTACAAGCGAGAAGGATCTTGGAATTGTTGTCGATCACAAGCTGAATATGAGCCAACAATGTGATGTGGCTGCAAAAAAAGGCAAATGCTATTTGGTGCTGCATTAATAGAAGTGTAGATTCCTAATCCCATGAATTCCGCCACGGATCCCAGGGTGGCTGAATTCCAGTGAATTCGCCCCCCCGGAATCCGTAGTGGAACGGAGCAACCCGCCCCACCACCCCGCGAAAGCCCCTGAAACGGAGCCTACCTGGCTGCAGCTCCAGCTGTGGCTTCAGCTCCGGCAGCGGCTCTGGCTGCAGTGGTGGCTCCGGCTGCTGCTGGGCTGCTGCAGATGCAAATGGCGTCCTGAGCAGGGGATGCCATTTGCGTCCCTATGGTAACCCGTGATAGGCAGGCTATGTAAATATTAATATTTTCGTAGCCTATCACGGATAAAGCAGGGACGCAAAAATGGCATCCCCTACACTATTTGCATTCCCGTTTTCTCTGTGATAGGCTACATAAATATTTATGTAGCCTATCACGGGCTACCATAGGGATGCAAATCGGCAAATGGCATCCCCTACTCAGGATGCCATTTGTGTCCTTAGCAGCCCGGCAGCAGCTGGAGGCCCTGCTGCGGGTTGGCCCTGCTGGCAGCTCCACGGCCTGGCCATGGAGCAAAGCCGGCCAGGCAGGATTCCGGGGGGAGGAACGGATTGCCTGCCCCCCATCAAGGATTCCAGAGGGAGGAACAGATCGCCTCCCCCCCATCAAGGATTTTGGGGAAAGGCACGGAGCGCCTGCCCCCCACCGCAGATGCCCCTGGACGAAAACAGGTAAGTGTTTCGTACATCCCTAGCTGAGAGGTCCTATTCACCAAAGCACACTCCCTCCTCCTCCTCTGCTTGCCTTCCCACCCTCTCCCCATCTTCCCATGCCCACTTGCCCCCTCTCCCTACTCCTACTCCTCCTCATGCCCCTCCATGTGAGTGCTGAGAAGTTGATACCTTCTGGAGACAGCCTGTCTGGACTGCTGAGGCACTCAGTAGAGCTCCGAATATATGAAGCAGAGGAGGCGCTTCATGGGGGGGGCACTTCACCCCGGGCGCCTTGGTACTGCTCTGACCCACCTCGTATCATGAGGCTTTTGTTCCGAAACAGCCCGCTTCGCCTCGTTATTCGGGCTTCGTAATGAGGTGGCGCTCAGCTGTAATGTATAGGATTGCACCCTTAATGAAATATCAAGAAAGGTTTTGAATTCAAGTCACCACTATCACAGCACACCGTAATTGGAAGAAGAAGAGCAAAATGACAGTCTGCTATGAAAACAGAAGGGGTGAAAAAGACTGGTATATTTCCGTTATCTGAATATTTGTTGAGGAAATAGATTGTGCGGCTTCTCCGGCTGCCCGCTCGCCCCTACTGCTTCTGCCTGCCGCACTTGTGTGCCCATTGTGTGTGGCTTCTCCCACCTGCCAGCTTGCCCCCACCACTTCTGCAGCCCACACACTCACCCTCACCACATCTGCCAGACGCCCCCATCTGCACTGCCACGTGCCACTTCTCCTGCCGGCCACACACCACTCTTCCAGGTGGGAAATTTGCCTTCCCACCTGCCTGCACACCAACTGCTGCCACTGCTTCTGTGCTTCCTAATTCCTGGCTGTAGGGCAAGGTGGTAGGGGCCAATGCACCTGTGGATGCCATCTTACTAACTCCTGGCCTAGGACCCAAGGGTACTTTGCCAAGAAGTTGCCACCTGCAGTTCAGTGGCTCATCACATGGGACAGCAGTCCAACAGCTCTTGACACTCTCAAAGCTAATAGCCATTGATCCTACTCAGACAACACCAACTCCTGGGTATTTGAGGGCCCTTGGCATGACACCCTTAACGTCAGAGAGACTCCCTCAGTGAGTCTCTCTTCTCACCACCACTATCATCAGCTGCTGTTGCTCCTCATCCTCTTTCTCATCATTGTTAGCACTTGCCGACTTGACAGGCTGAGAACAGTGAGCGAATAGGCAGGGGCATCTCCTGCTCCTCCCTCTCACCACCACCTCTGTCTGGGACAGAGTGAGAGGCAGGCCTTCAGCAGTGCAAGCAGGTTGCAATGCTGACAAGGAGCTACTTCAGGTTGGGCTCTTCTCAGTGGACACAGTCAGGTGCCCAACCATGCCTCCTCTTGAGGGCAGCCCTGTCTTCAGACATTCAAATTAAGTGATGAGGGATAGAGGGGATGGGTGCACTAGCTCCACCCCCTCTGTTGCCATTGTCACCACCCTGTAGGAGTTGGAGGCCAGCATTTGCATGGGGACCCTTCTGTCCCGGTGGGGGGGCTTCATGGAGAGCCTTCTCTACTCCCCATGAGATTTCCCAGGGTTCTAAATCATGCAGGGATCCTCCTCCATGAGTAGAGAAGGTCCCCTGTGGTAGACATTTGTTTCCAACCCATGGAAGAGGATGAAGGTGGCCCTTTGCATGAGTAATTTGGACACGTGAGTAGGGCTGCTGTTGACAGTACCGCATCCTACAGCAGTGAATTCCACTAGTCAATTCCTGGCTGAAGTCACACTTCCTTGAGTCTGGCCTGATCCTACTGCCAGTCAGTTTCATTGAGGGACCCCAACCTCTTGTTCCATGGTGAAGGGACACATGAAAAAAATCACTTTCTCTAATCTCCCCACATGACACATCATTTTATTAACCTCTATCATATCCCTGGCTTTCCTGGCTGCAGTCAGCGTCTGCAGTAATCTTTGTCTTTCTAAGTGCGAAGATGACTGCAGACGCTGACCACAGCCAGGAAATCGGAAGACGTTTACTTCTTGGGAGGGGAGCAATGACAAATCTTGACAAAATAGTGAAGAGCAGAGACATCACACTGACAACAAAGGTCCGCATAGCTAAAGCAATGGCATTCCCCGTAGTAACCTATGGCTGCCAGAGCTGGACCATAAGGAAGGCTGAGCGAAGGAAGATAGATGCTTTTGAACTGTGGTGCTGGAGGAAAATTCTGAGAGTGCCTTGGACTGCAAGAAGATCAAACCAGTCCATACTCCAGGAAATCAAGCCAGACTGCTTACTGGAGGGAAGGATATTAAAGGCAAAACTGAAGTACTTTGGCCACATCATGAGAAGACAGAATACCCTGGAGAAGATGCTGATGCTAGGGAAAGTGGAAGGCAAAAGGAAGAGGGGCCGACCAAGGGCAAGGTGGATGGATGATATTCTGGAGGTGACGGACTCGACCTTGGGGGAGCTGGGGGTGGCGACGGCCGACAGGAAGCTCTGGCGTAGGGATGGACGAAAGTCCCTTACCTGATCCCGCAGCTTGCTTCGCGGTGGGGGGGGGAGGTGCTCCGTCCCTCCCCCGAAATTCTGGCCGGGGGGGAGGCGGCCTGTCCCTCCGGCCTAAATTCTGGCTGGGGGGAGGCGCCCCGTCCCTCCAGCCGCGAAACCTCCTCTTCTCCCGGGACAAAATGGCAGCAGCCATAGCCGCCACCATTTGCGTCCCTGCAGTCAGCCGTGATAGGCTACATAAATGTTTACGTAGCCTATCACAGCTGACTTTGGGGGGGGGGAAGTGCGTATGCAAATGGCGGCGCCCATGGGCGCTGCCATTTGTGTTCCTTATTTGGGCCCATGTAGTCTACGTAAACGTTTACGTAGACTACGGCGAAAATAAGGGGAACGCCATAAGGGGACCATTTGCGTCCCTGCAGTCAGCCGTGATAGGCTACATAAACATTTACGTAGCCTATCACGGTGTTTTTTAAAAAAATCTAGCCATGATAGGCTATGTAATTCTTTACGTAGCCTATCACGTTTTGTTTTGTTTTTACTTGAAAAATGGCGGCGGCAGCAGCCAGTTGGAAGACCGGCTGCCGCAGCCGCCACTGCCAAACCGCCGCCGGGAGCCACCGCCACCAGGGACATTTGCACAAGGTAAGTCCCATCCCGGGGGGGCAGGGGGGCAGACCATTTCTCCACCAATTTCGGGGGGGCCGAATGCGTTGGCATTCGGCCTCCCCGAGATTCGTGGAGAAATTCTCTGACATCCCTACTCTGGCGTGGCCTGGTCCATGAA
Organism: Heloderma suspectum; assembly: GCF_057233095.1. Classification (NCBI taxonomy): domain Eukaryota; kingdom Metazoa; phylum Chordata; class Lepidosauria; order Squamata; family Helodermatidae; genus Heloderma; species Heloderma suspectum. The sequence continues at coordinate 400,292,229 of NC_139458.1, forward strand.
GTCACGAAGAGTCAGAAGCGGCTGAATGAATAAACAACAAATCATATCCCTCCTTACTCTTCTAAAGTCCAAAGAGCCCCAAATGCCTTAGCCCTCTCATTTTTTTTCTCTCTCTTAAGGGCACTGAGAGGAAGTACACAAAGAAGAATCCATATAAGAGATCCATGGTCTCTGCCTAAAGGCCATACAACAGCCTTCCCCAACCTGGTGCCCTCCAGGTATTTTGGACTATAATCCCCATCATGCTGTCTGGGGATGATGGGAATGTGTAGCCCAACACATCTAGAGGGCATAAGAACATAAGAAGAGCCCTGCTGGATCAGACCAAGGGCCCATGTAGTCCAGTGTTCTATTCACATGGTGGCCAACCAGCTGCCTATAGGAAACCCACAAGCAGAAAACAGGTGCAACAGCACCCTCCCCACCCATGTTCCCCAGCAACTGGTGTACATAGGTATACTGCCTCTGATACTGGTGGTATACAGCCATCAGGACTAGCAGCCACTGATAGCCTTATCCTCCATGACTTTGTCCAATTCCCTTTGAAAACCATCCAAATGGGTGGCCATCACTGCATCTTGTTGCGGAAGCCTGGCATACCATCTACACTGGGTGGAGGGAGGGATACAAATAAAATTAGCTGTGTGGGAGAAGGAGCAGGGTGAACAAGTTGTGAAAGTGGGATGGAGGAGGAAGGCCACCTTGGAGCAGGAAGTGCAGAGGAAGAAGGAGCTACACTAGGCCAGAAAATGCATTTGAAAACATTGGAGATTTTCACAAAGAAGGTGTGAGGTACCACAGGATGCTCAGTTGAGTCCTGTCCTGTATCAGTCAATACCCTTTTAATATATATTAACTAACTTGGACTGGAAGTAAGTGGCATTCTCCAGCAAGCCCATCTTGTTAAAGGGAATAAATCAGCAGAAGAAATACCTTTGCTGTTTCAAGATCCTGCAACTAAACTCGTTAGAAAAAAACAAAGCTCAGGATTTTAAGCATGACAAAAGTGTAAAGAATTATTATTCTATTCTTAAGCTCCTAGCCTGTGACCTCCAGTACCCAGAAGCAGAAAGGCGGGAATGTTTCTAGCCACTTTGACAGAGCAGTGTTCAGTTTGGAAGAGATTGTATTGTACAATCATAATGAAAGATCTTGCCAGAGCAATAGTTTCCCAGGTGTTCACAGACTGTCTGGAGAAAACTGTCTGGAACATAAAGGGAAGAGAGAAAAGTCTTGTTTGAATCCTGTTTCAGCACATCTGCTCCAAGTCCCTCTCATTCAAGGTAGTGGCATTGTTTCAGAATGATTATGGAGGTTGCCAAGTGTGGTCTAATGGCCCCATAGACAGCCATCTTAAGCAAATAATTTTGGTTTAAGCCCATTCAGGACTACTGAAGCCAGATCTGTTATGGTACTAGATGCAAAAGAGGACAGGGTTCCTATGCCTTATTACAGTTGAGTCAAATAGGGAATTTTAGGAGGCATAATTTGTTCAAAAGTTTCACTGGCTGAAAGTCCGTTAACGTCACAGCTACTTCCATCCCCTCTCCCCATCAGTCTTATTCAGCAGCAACCTATCACCATGGCCATATTATTGAGAAGTCTATCAAATTCTCAGAACTTTAGAGAACATACTGAAGCTTCAGGAAGTCTGGAGCTGTCACACAGTTGTGTTCCCAAACAATTGCTATTCTAATTGCTGCTCATTCATTCTTGATTCTGTTGTTTCTGACACACTTTGCATCTTTCCCTTAGTGCAAGGGGTGGGCAACTTATGGCCTTACAGATGTTTTGGCCTACAACTCCCATCAGCCATTGCCAGCTTGGCCAATGGCAAGGGATGATGTGAGTTGTAGGCTAAAACAAGTTGCCCACCTGTGCCTTAGTATGAGGTCTGCTGGTTGCTAGGCATGCAAATAGATTTGAGATGTGAGTTAGGGATGTACGAATCCCTTACCTTGCCTTCCGCTGGGGGTCCGCCAGGGGCGGGGAAGTGATCCGTTCCTCCCTGCTGGAATCCTTGCCGGCTGGCTCCGCTCTGTGGCGATTCTGCAGAGCCGCTGGCTGGCTCCAAAGCGCCAGCGATACAGACGCCATTCTGTATTGCTGGCTGAAGGGGACACGACATACTGCAGCTGCAAATGGCATCCATTTACAGTTGCATTTACTTTAAACTAAGGCCTTTACAGCCACAAATGTCCTGGATGCCATTTGCAGCTGCAGTACGTCCCCTTCAGCCAGCGATATGGCATGGCAGCCATGTCGCTGGCGCTTCAGAGCCGGAGGAGCTGTCTGAAGAGGACTCCGCGCAAAGGTGGGGGTAAGCAAATCTTCCATTCTGCCACGGACTCCGGGGGGGGGGAGGATTCTAAAGAATCCGGCCTCATTGGAGTCCGTGGAGGAATTCTCCACCATCCCTAATGTGAGTGGAGGATTGGACTAATGCCTACCAGTGTCATGAAAGGACTGGTATCTCCTTAATCCAGGACAAGTAGTATCATTTTCCCGTACAGTTCCTAGAGGGAAGAGACATTTTGGTTGCTCTTTAGGTGATAGTTTTCAGGTTCACATGTGTTACTTTCCCTTCCCTTTAATCAAGGTGGACAGACATACTTACAAAGCTAAGCTGATGTTGTTATATTATATACAGTATCGAGATTTTGAATGAGACAAAGAATCAGCAAAGAAGAAAAGATGGCGCCTGCAAACCTGTGGTGTTTCTTCACCCTGCTTGTATTTGAATGAGTTTACCTGATGGAGGTTTCTTTTTTGCAATCCCTCTTAATTACAGTGATCAGAGAAAGTTATTGTGAACTCTGCAGAAAAAGAAATATGCAGGCGTATCAGCTGTCAGTAGTGCTAGTGAAGCTAGCACATCGCTTGCTGGGGGAATAGCCTGGGGGAAAATAAGATGCCTAATTAAGTGGTTCTTATTGAAGGGATTGTGAGACGTTTTGCTTCCTCAGCAAGGTATCAGCACTATCTTTGGTACCATAATGAACGCTGTGCTCATTAGCACCAGTCTTTCACACTTCCTGAATGGCCTCGATTTCAAAGACACATTCTCGTGATGTGTCTGAAACAAAGCTAACCCCAAGGAAGGTTTATATCTGAATAAAAACTCCAGTGACCAGGGCCTAGTCCTCCCTGAGCTGGTAAACTCATGTCCAGTGGAGGCAGGTGGCACTGATTTCAGTGAGGCTGTGATCCATTTTATTCAGAACCAACCAGAACTCTAAAGGAGCTATCCAAGGTGCTGAACCCTATCCCCCAAACGGATATGACTGAACTAGGTGGATCAGAGGTCTGACTTGGGATAATGCAGCTTCCTATGTTCTAGTTGTCTGTGAAAATGTAAGGCTAGAACCCTTCTCCCTGACTCTGAAGCCCTGTTTGGTCATTGCCGCAACACACTGTGGTGGTGATAGTGGGATCTCATGCCCTTGACCCCCCTCGCATTCACGATAACATCTGAAGCAAGGCCCCACACATACAACTGTGCATTTAGTAGGATCTCCCTCTGCTCATTTGGGAATCTTGCTTTTTCAGTGTTCCCTATCACAGTGAGAGCGAGGGATGGCACGGGCACCTGATTCAGTCTGGGAATCCAGCAGACCTGCTCCTTCCTGCACCCCCGAGCGCTGCTCGCTGAACCCCTGCCGCTGCTCAGTGAATGGCCTGCACTCACCCCGGCAGCCTTGTTGAGTTTCATGGTCACCATTTTCCGAGAAATAAAACGGCGATTGCAAAAATGCACAAATTTGCATAGGCACAAAAATGCGTATTTTATGAAAATGCATATTTTCATACACACACTAATGTGTGCCTTCACAAAAATGTGCATTTCACACATGAGAATATGCACATTCACAAACATGTGCATTTTCACGCCTACAAATATGTGTGCATTTTTGCGATTGCCATGTTAATTTTTTTTAGAAATGGCGACCATGGAGCTCAACAGGCCACTGGGGTGAGTGCAGGCTGCTTGCCAAGAGTGGGAGGAGCTCAAGTGCAGTCTGGGGACCAGCAAGCAGGGTCCGGAGAACCTGGACAGGGTTGAGTTTGCACATCCCTAGTGAGAGCCGTATGCATGCGCTCCCGTTCATGTTTAGTGTTGTGTATGGGGCAACTTCAGATGATGTGTCAACTGGAACAAAATTCTTGTACATCCCTATGCAAGATCACAGCCTAAATCACTGTCCTCAGCCAAATATTAAACTCCCAATGTTTGCAGTTTGGGATGGAGAGCTATTCTAATTAGAGACAGAAGCGCAGATTCAAGTTCATATTTATTTCAGCAGCAAATGACTCACAGCGCATTGGTGGTGGTACAGGCATCAACAGAATTGTATTTGTAGGTCAAGTTGCACCACTTAGAAAAGCAGCATACCATCCAGGTACAAATGTTCATCAAAGTTAACCCAGCATCCTGGTTGATTTATTGGTTGTGGCTGAACTAATTTAATCTTTTGCTATCCCAGCTGCTACCTCTGTTCATTTATCATGGCACAAATAGTAGCTGATTGACAAGGAAAGGCTATTTTCCACCTGGTTTGCCATAGCTGATGGTGGTGGCATGCTCCTAAAGGCTCAGTACTCCTAAAGTCAATGGCATGCGCTAAAAGCTGGTACTTGAAATGCAACAAGCAGGAGTCATGCCTCTGTTGACTATGAAAGGGCTGAGAAAACGAGGATCCTAATATTTATACTAAGCCTGGACAGTCCAAAGGCTTCATAGAGAACAACATGGCCCACACATGCAACAAGTGCAAGTTGATCATGCTGTTGGAAGAAAAAGTAAGAGGACTGGAGTGGCAAGTGGTGACCCTCCAGGGAATAAGAGAACACGAAGAGTTCTTGGACAGAACGGTGGAACTATAGCAGCAAAGTGAAGGACAGAAGCTAGAAGAGCAACAGCAAGCTGAGGCAGAAGAGGAAAATACTGAAGTGAGGAAAAATGAAGTAGAGGATACTCCTTGGAAAAGGGTGACAGTTAGGAGCAGAACTAGAAGCCACACTGCACCAGCGGAGGCAGTGGAGCTATGGAACCGTTTCCAGGTACTTGAGGGTGAGACTGGAAGACAGCCTGCAAAGAAAGAATTACAGGGACACCTGCATGAGAGCAAGCAAGAGGCTGAAGGTCAGTCAAGCAGAGCTGATGACACCAAGGCCTACAACAGTAGGAAGAGAAGAGTAGTAGTAGTGGGAGACTCCTTGCTGCATGGGATCGAAACCCAAGTATGTCGTGAAGACCTGTGGACTTGCCAGGTATGCTGTCTCCTGGGAGGATGGATTAGAGACGTGACTGAAGGGTTGCCTGCTCTCATAAAGCCCACTGACAGGTACCCCTTTCTTCTCATCCATGTGGGAACAAATTATATTGCCAAGCAGAGCTGCAAAGAAATCATGTCAGACTTGGAAGCTTTGGGAAGGAAACTCAAGAACTTTGGGGCCCAGATAGTTTTCTCATCCATACTTCCAGTAGTTAGAAGAGGTACAGAAAGGGAAAGAAAAATACTCCGGGTGAATGACTGGCTACAGAAGTGGTGCCAGCATGAGAGATTTGGATTCTGGGACCACGGGCTATACTTCCTGGAAGATGGGCTGTTGGCAAGGGGCGGGTTGCACTTCACAAAGGCTGGGAAGAGTGTGTTTGGCCACAGCATGAAAAACTTCATCAGGAGGGCTTTAAACTGAATCCTACAGGGGAGGGAGACATAAAGTTGGGGGTAACAATGGAGGAAGGCTCATGCACCACAACAGAGAGAACAGCTTGAATAGTGCCCAATACTAGTCTTCAGAAACATGGAGGAAGAAAGCCAGACTATAAAGCACATGGTCTTCATTGTCTATACACTAATGCCCAGAGTATGGGAAACAAACAGAACGAACTTGAACTCTTAATACAGGAGGGAAATTATGACTTGATAGGTGTAACTGAGACTTGGTGGGATGACTCCTATGACTGGAATACAGCAGTTGAAGGATATAACTTGTTCAAAAAGAACAGGAGGAACAGAAAGGGAGGTGGGGTTGCACTATATGTTAAAAGTACATATCTCTGCACAGAAATACAGGCGGATGAGCTTGGTAGCCCCATTGAGAGCATCTGGGTTGAAATAAATGGAGCAAAGAATCAAAGGAACATGGTGGTTGGAGTCTACTACCAGCCACCCAATCAAGGAGAAGATGAGGATGAAATTTTTGAAATGCAAATAGCCAAGATTTCAAGGAAGCATGATGCAGTAGTAATGGGGGACATCAATTTCCCTGATATTTGTTGGGAGACAAATTCTGCAAAAAATGGCCCCTCCAACAGATTCCTGACTTGTGTTGCTGATAATTTCCTCCTACAGAAAGTAGAGGAAGGAACTAGAGGATCGGCTATCCTTGACTTGATCCTAACCAACAGAGATGACTTAGTGGGTAAAGTGGCAGTTACAGAAACCCTGGGGGACAGTGATCATGTTATACCTGAGTTCTTGCTTCTAAAGGAAGCAAAAGCCGAGTGTAGCCAAACGCATACCCTGGATTTTAGGAAAGCCAATTTTAATAAATGAACAGTAAGGTCCCATGGCAAGTGACTCTAATGAGAAAAGGAGTCCAAGATGGGTGGGAGTTTTTAAAAAAGGAAATTCTCAAGGCACAATTAAAAACAATTCCAACAAGACAAAAAGGCAGAAGACAACAGAAGAAGCTGATGTGGCTTCACAAAAAGCTTAGAGATGACCTGAAAACACAAAGGCACACATACAGGAAGTGGAAAGAAGGCCAAGCTACAAAGGAAGAGTACAGGCGGGTAGCACAGAATTGCAGGGATGGTGTCAGGAAGGCTAAAGCTGAGAATGAGCTGAGGTTAGCGAGGGATGCTAAAAGCAACAAAAAGGCTTTCTTCAGATACATGCATAGTAAAAGATAGAGGAAAGAAATGGTGGTTCAACTATTAAATAAGGGTGGCAAAATTATAACAGATGACAAGGAAAAGGCAGAGGTGCTCAATTCCTACTTTGGCTCAGTCTTCTCCTGAAAGAGGGTCTATGAGCCCCTTGGCAATGGTGAAATACAGGCTGAAGGGGCAGGATTGCAGCTTGAGATTGATAGGCATATGGTCAAGGAACACTTAACTACTTTGAATGAGTTCAGATCTCCAGGACCAGATGAACTGCATCCTAGAATAATAAAGCAACTGGCAGCAGAACTCTCAGAACCACTGTCTATTCTCTTTGAGAAATCATGGAGGACGGGAGAAGTGCCAGATGACTGGAGGAGGGCTAATGTTGAGCCTATCTTCAAATGGGCAAAAAGGAAGAACCTGGGAATTACAGACCAGTCAGCCTGACATCAATCCCTGGGAAAATTCTGGAGCAGATTATAAAGCAATCCATCTGTAAGCACCTTGAAAACAATGCAGTGATTACTCGAAGCCAACATGGATTTGTCAAGAACAAATCTTGCCAGACTAATCTGATCTCATTTTTGGATCAGGTAACCTCCCTTGTGGACTGTGGGAATGCTGTGGACATAACATACCTTGACTTCAGCAAATCTTTCGACAAAGTGCCCCATGATATCCTGATGAGAAAACTAGCTCAAAGTGGGCTAGGTGACACAACAATCAGGTGGATCCACAGTTGGCTACAGAATCGGACTAAAAGAGTTCTTATCAAAAGCATCTTCTCAAACTGGGAGAGGTAACAAGTGGGGGACCACAGGGCTCAGTCCTGGGCCCAGTGCTCTTCACCATCTTTATTAATAAAGATTAATAAATAATAAATTAATAAAGCAGTGCTTTATTAATGACTTGGAGGAGGAGGTGCAGGGAATGCTGATCAAATTTGCAGATGACACAAAATTGGGTGGGATGGCTAATACCTTGGAAGACAGAAACAAAATTCAAAGTGATCTTGATAGGCTGGAGCAATGGGCAGAAAACAACAGAATGACATTTAATAGGGATAAATGCAAAGTTCTGCACCTAGTAAAAAGAAACCAAATGCACAGTTACAAGATGGGGAATACTTGGCTCAAAAATACTACAAGCAAGAAAGATCTTGGAATTGTTGTCGATCACAAGCTGAATATGAGCCAACAATGTGATGTGGCTGGAAAAAAGGCCAATGCTATTTTGGGCTGCATTAATAGAAGTGTAGATTCCTAATCCCGGGAAGTACTAGTTCCCCTCTGCTCAGCACTGGTTAGGCCTCATCTGGAGTACTGTGTCCAGTTCTGGACACCACACTTTAAGAAGGATGCAGACAAAACTGGAGAGGGTTCAGAGGAGGGCAATGAAGATGATCAGGGGAATGGATACAAAGCCCTATGAGGAGAGACTGAAAGAACTGCGCATGTTTAGCCTTGAGAAGAGAAGACTGAGGGGCGATATGATAGCACTCTTCAAGTAGTTGAAAGACTGTCACAGAGAGGAAGGCCAGGATCTCTTCTCGATCATCCCAGAGTGCAGGACACAGAATAATGGGCTCAAGTTACAGGAAGCCAGATTCCGGCTGAACATCTGGAAAACCTTCCTGACTGTTACAGCAATATGACACTAGAACCAATTCCCTAGGGAGGTGGTGAGCTCTCCCACATTGGAGGCATTCAAGATGAGGCTGGACAGCCAATCTGTCAGGGATGCTTTGACTTAGATTCCTGCATTGAGCAAGGGGTTGGACTCGACGGCCTTGTAGGCCCATTCCAACCCTTCTATTCTATGATTGTATTCTATGAGACTGCCAGTCACAGGGGATTATTTTGCATGTACACACCTCTTGTGTACCTAAAGTGGACTCTGAAGAGTAACAGAAGACAGAAACACAAAGAGTCCAAAGTAGCTCACTGGACTGGGTCCCAGAGCTAGGGTGGTCATGTGTCCTACTTTATAAAGGATGATCCTCTGTTTGAAGGGCTGCCAGAGGACACTCCTCTGTTTTCAATGTGTCCTTTGCTTGAAAGTCCAACTCTAAGTTTACTTTGCTGCCTCTGCTGTAGCCTCAAGTAGCAATCCAGCAGAGCTTTTCTAGGTAGTTCAGGGTTTGTTGTAGCTTCTCCAGTAAATCTGGTATTGGAGCCCTGAAGCCTGCTGTGATAATGTTGCAAAGGACTTCAAGAATAAAGTCATGTAGCTTCATGCCAACTTAAACACTGTTCTTAGTACAGTACCTGGTGAGGTGTCCAATGCACCTTCCAGTCCAGCTGTGTGGGATCCGTTTCACCTTTTGATGCCTGAGGTACAGACAAGACACGTTGTTCAGCCAACAACATGCTGTCTGGGCAACACTGTGAAACCTTCTCTTGCTCTTCAGTTTCTCTTCCTTACACTTTGAGGGTGCTTCCTTCTAATCAGGAGGAGGAAATTACTTCAGGACTGTTTCCTTGCATATTTGATTGATTTTATAGCTTTCAGGATAGTTACATATATGCAGCTTTGATTGATTTGGTGCTGCCAGACCTTGCCTTGTCAATGTGACCTATATCTGCTCAGTAACTTCCTTTGTTTCTGCTACATTCTCAAATCAAACTTTCTTAAAGGCACCATACTCATGGCTGCCAGTATCAGGGAGGGTGCAAGGCCTACTCTGTAGCTGAGCCAGTCTGCTAACAACTGTTAATTCCTATGGTTTTCAACAAGAGAATTAAACATATATGTAACTCTCTCCCATTGAAATCACTGAACCTCAACAGTGCTTAGATTTGGGCAGGCAGATTATATTTATACTACGTAACGTTTTGTTAAGTTTTGTTTTTCAAAGCAACAGGGTTTGTTCCCTGCAGTGAAAATTCTTGGCACTCTGATAAGTGATTAGAATAATTTAATAAAGTCTAAGGGAAAGCAAATGCTTTAATAAAGTCCCAGGGCAAACCATTTCAGTTTAGACTTATTAATAAACCTGGGCAATGCACCATCCTATGAAGGCTGCAGACTAAAACCAACCAGCATAGCAAGGTGATTTGTTAGGTTTTTCACAAAGCATTCCTATATCTCAATTATGCTATAGGGAAATATACTGCCACTGCACTGGCAGAACGGCTGCTGTATCCTGTACATGTTCAACCTGGGAGGGGAGGGGAAAAAACACAACCAGAAACCCCCCCATCAACATGCCAGACATGCATCCCTGGAAACACCTCCGGAGCCCACCAAACAGGAACTGTGCTGGTGATCACCCCCCCCCCCCGACATACAATGAACTCACAATGTTGAAGACACCCCTTCCCAGCACAGACTCTTGCATCAAAATGTGCCCCCAATTCATCAGCCCCAATGGCACAAGCCAGCAACTATTCTGGCGCTGCAAGTCCCCAAGCATTGCAACAGGCAGGGGGCATTGATGCCCTCTACAACCGCTCTTAGAGCACAACACGCAAAGGGATCGAAGGGAAGCCCCCCCAACACAGCACACACATAGTTCTCATGGAAGGAGGCCTGCTGAGAGCATACCCAGCCCTATTGGCTTAGTCCACAGGGCATGGATTGGGAAGCGGGGGACAGGGGTTCGAGCCCCACCATGGGGAACAGGCAGGGAATAGTCAAGGAATAGCACAGCACCTTCAGTGAGTTCAAGGCCCCAGGTCCAGATAAATTGCATCCTGGGGTGTCGAAGGAGCGAGCGGATGGACTCTTTGAACCTCTATTATCTTTGAGAAATCCTGGAGAACAGGGGACAAGCTGGAGGACTGGGGGAGGGGAAATGTTGTCCTGATCTTCAAAATGGGGACAAAAGGAAGATCTGGAAAATTACAGACCAGTCAGTCTGACATCAATACCTGGGAAGATTCCAGAAGTGATTATAAAGCGCTCAGTCTTTAGGCACCTTGATACTAATGCAGTGATCATAGAATCATAGAATAGTAGGGTTGGAAGGGGCCTATAAGACCATCGAGTCCAACCCCACTGGAAGCCAGCATGGATTTTTCAAGAATAAGTCCTGCCTGACTAATCTTATTTCATTTTTTGATTGGGCAATTTCCTTAGTAGATCATGGAGATGCTGTGGACATAATATAGCTTGACTTCAACAAGGCATTTGACAAAGTGCTCTACAATATTCTGATTAGCAAGCTAGTTAAGTATGGGCTGGAAGGTGCTACTACTAGGTGGATTCACAGTCGGCTGGAGAACCATACTCAAAAAGTGTTTGTCACTGGTTCCTCATCAAACTGGAGAGAGGTATCGAGTGGGGCGCCACAGGGTTTGGTCCTAGGTCCTCCAACGTTTTTAATAATAACTTGCAGGGGGGGATGCTTATCAAATTTGCAGATGACACAAAATTGGGTGGAATAGTGAATACAGAAGACAGAAACAAAGTTCAAACTGATCTTGATAGGTTAGAAAATGACAGAAAATAACATAATGAAATTTAACAGAGACAAGTGCAAAGTTCTTCATTTAGGAAAGAAAATCAAATGCACAAGTATAAGATGGGAGATACCTGGCTTGACACTAGTATGCGTGAAAAGGATCTTGGAGTAGTAGTGAATATGAATACAAGCTGAATATGAATCGCAGTGGGAGGTGGCTGCAAAAAAGACAAATGCAATTTTAGTTGCATCAATAGAAGTATAGTTTCTAAATCATGGGAAGTAATAGTTGCACTCTACTTTGTGCTTGTCAGACACCTCAAATATTGTGTCCTGTTCTGGACACCACACTTTAAGAAGAAATAAGTCAGAACAAGTTCACAGAAGGCCAACAAAGGTAATCAGGGGACTAGAAACTAAGTCCTATGAGGGAAGATTGATGGAACTGGGTATGTTTAGCCTTGAGAAGAGAAGACTGAAGGCGTATATGATAGCACTTTTCAAGTATCTAAAGGGTTGTCATACAGAAGAGGGCTGCAACTTGTTCTCTGTCATCCAAGGCTTTAGGACATCAAATAATTGGCTTATGTTTCAGGAAGGCAGATTTTGGTTAAACATCAGGAAAAAAAACCCTAACGGTCAGAGTAGTCAGACAATGGAACCAACTTGTTGGAAATATTCAAGTGGTGACTCAACAGCCATCTTTCAGGGATGCTTTAAATTGGATTCCTGCATTGAGCAGGGGGTTGGACTTGATGGCCTAAATGGCCCCTTCCAATGCTGTGATTCTATGATAAAGAGGTGGGAGTGGGGAGACATGGGAAACGGTTGCAGCAGTTATATTTTCCTCACCTGGGTGGGGTGATTTGTCTTGTCACTCGTTTTTGTTGGAGTGAAGTTTGGTATTGGATCTTTGTGTCCAGGGATTCTATGAGGCAGAGAAGTCTTAGCAATGTTAAGTTCCCATGTCTGTTGTGATGCCAAACTGTTCTTTTTTGTGCAAAGTGCCCTTTCCCCCTGTTTTCCATCACCAGAGTTCATCCTTGTGACCTCTAAGTGTGCATGCAATGAGGCCAGAGAGATATAGTTCTATATCATATGCCTTATTGTCTGAGTTGTGGTCTTCCTGTGTGGTAATATGCAGTGTTTGGGTGAGGAATTATACCAAGTCTGATGCTCTGTTCTGGTGACGCCATCCTGTTTCGGCCATTTGGCCAGTGTATCTGAGGTCTTCTGCTGGCATATCTGTCATATCAGTGGTGTACCTCAGTTTCCACCAGGCTGTAGCTCAGTGGCTGTAGCTCAGTGGGCCAGGCCATAGATCAGTGGTGGAACATCTGCTTTGCATGCAGAAGGCCCCAGGTCTGATCCCCAGCTTCTCTAGGAAGGACAAGAAAACAATCCTGCCTGAAACCCTGGAGAGCTGCCCCCAGTCAGTGTCGACAATACTGAGCTAGATAGACCAAGGGTCTGACTTGGTATAAGGCAGCTTCCTATGTTCCTGTGTTCCACCAGCACAGTGGGGCTTCCACCAAATCCTATGGCCCCTCAGCCAGAAGAACCCAGAAGTATGGGATTGTTCCCTAAGACATATTTAAGACTTATTCATTTGCATGGCAACTCTTTGGTATTCAAATCTCCAAGTTAATGAGCAGCACCTATATCCTTGGGAGAACCTGCTTCCATAGGTACTTTTAAGAATTAACTACCAAAATTGTGTGGGTGTGTGTGTCTTACACACATAGACAATGAATTCAGTCAATGGACCAAGCTAACCAAGGAAAGCTGTGTTGTACTCTGTTCCCTCTTTTAGATCCGAAACACAATCAGAAATAGCATGATTGTTATGGAATGTAAAAGCTCTTACATTAGCTACAGGTAAAAGCTAAGGAAAAGTACTCTGTCTTTGTTGGCAAAAGAAACATACACTGCTATTCCAAATGTCTTTGGAGACTCCGAACACCTAACTTCTTCAGAAAAGCCATATGGGTTCTAATTACATATTTCACTCAGGTTCATACAGATTTTCTCAACTAACAGCTGTGAAACAAAATGAAGAAGACATGGATAAAATCCTGACAAAGCTCATGTTCTCCAGAAAGCTTCAACCTGCCCAGGATACCCTTTTTGTCATTTTGAGTGTTTTTAAATATTACAAATTAAGAGAGCTTTCTTCATGGATTAATTGCATGTTAAGTGAAAGAAATCCTAATAAACACAACGTGACTAAGTAGGGTTGATATGGGCAACCAATCCTGGTTTTCCTGTAGAGAACACATATATACCCAGTAGTGTGTACTATATATACTATACATATATACCCTATACATATATAACCCTAACCCTATACATATATACTCAATAGAGTGTACTATATATTGAGGAACAATGGCTGTCACTCATCAGTATTTGGGCCCTTTGTTGGACACAAGGGCTTGGATTCTGACTTCACAAGTGCAATTCTACTCACAAAATGTAGATTCCCCACCTACCCCTTCAAGTTGCTCTTGAGGGTTGGGGAAATCCTCTAGAATGACTTAGAGGTTAAAATGAGAATGAGGAATCAGCCCCCCAAAAAGTGTTCCTGCTTGTGTGAGTAGAAGTGCCTTTGGCTAGTGCAATTGCACCTTTAGATCTAATCCATAGTTACTCTTCATTTAAGGGAAGAACTATCCATTCTTCGTGGTCGCAGTGCTCCAGAGAAGTGTCCAATTTATTTCAATCATGGGACCTTTAATAATAAAGGGGTTGGATCCAGATTTAGGGGAGACCTATTGAAATCAAAGGGGCCATGGTGGCTTAGTGGTTAAGACGCTGAACTGCAGACTGGAAGGTCGGCAGGACAGCAGTTCGAGACCCGAGTGCCACGTGATGGAGTGAGCTCCCGTCTTCAGTCCCAGCTTCTGCCAACCTAGCAGTTCGAAAGCAAGAAATTGCAAGTAGATAAATAGGTACTGCCTCGGCGGGAAAGGTAACAGCCTTCCATGCACCTCGGTGGTCAGTCATGCCGGCCACATGACCACAGAAGCATCTTCGGACAGCGCTGGCTCTTCAGCTTAGAAACAGGGATGAGCACCACACCCTAGAGTCGGACACGACTGGTTGGAGACACCTTTACCTTTTTATTGAAATCAATGTGACAAGTTTGTCATGACTAATTAAGTCCCACTGATTTCAGTGAGTCTACTCTTAAGTATCCCCTTTATGGATCACTGCCTTGTTGTGGCGAAGGGGCTTGCATAACTCAGTGAAGCCATAAGCTATGCCGTGCAGGGCCACCCAAGACGGACAGGTCATGGCAGAGAGTTCTGACAAAATGTGGTCCACTGGAGAAGGAAATGGCAACCCACTCCAGTATTCTTGCCAAGAAAACCCCATGGAACGTATCACAAGGCTAAAAGAGATGACGCCGGAAGATGAGACCCTCAGGTTGGAAGGTGTCCAATATACTACTGGGGAAGAGCAGAGGGTATTTCCAAGTAGCGCCAGAAAGAGTGAAGCGGCTGGGCCAAAGCCGAAAGGACACTCAGCTGTGGATGTGTCTGGTGGTGAAAAGAAAATCCGATGCTGTAAAGAACAATATTGTTTAGGAACCTGGAATGTCAGATCAATGAATCAAGATAAGCTGGAGGTGGTCAAACATGAGATGGCAAGATTGAACATCGACATCTTGGGAATCAGCGAACTCAAATGGACAGGCATGGGCGAATTTAATTCAGGTGACCATCATATCTACTATTGTGGGCAAGAATCCCTTAGAAGAAATGGAGTAGCGCTCATAGTCAACAAAAGGGTGGGAAAAGCAGTACTGGGGTACAATCTCAAAAATGATAGAATGATCTCAGTACGAATCCAAGGCAAACCATTCAACATCACAGTAATTCAAGTCTATGCCCCAACCACTGAGGCCGAAGAAGCTGAGGTTGATCGATTCTATGAAGACCTACAACACCTTCTAGAACTAACACCCCAAAAAGATGTCCTCTTCATCATAGGGGATTGGAATGCTAAAGTAGGAAGTCAAGAAATCACTGGGATAACAGGCAGGCATGGCCTTGGTGTGGCCACAAAATGAAGCAGGACAAAAGCTAATAGAGTTTTGCCAAGAGAACACGCTGATCATAGCAAACACTCTTTTCCAACAGCACAAGAGATGACTCTACACATGGACATCACCAGATGGTCAATATCGAAATCAGATTGATTATGTCCTTTGCAGCCAACGATGGAGAAGCTCCATACAGTCAGTAAAAACAAGACCTGGAGCTGACTGTGGCTCAGATCATGAGCTGCTTCTTGCAAAATTTCGGCTTAAATTGAAGAACGTAGGGAAAACCACTAAACCAGTCAGGTATGACCTAAATCATATCCCTGATGGATATACAGTGGAGGTGAGGAATAGATTTCAGGGATTAGACCTGATAGACACAGTGCCTGAGGAACTATGGATGGAGGTCCGTAACATTGTTCAGGAGGCAGCAACGAAATCCATCCCAAAGAAAAAGAAATGCAAGAAAGCCAAGTGGCTGTCTGAGGAGGCTTTACAAGTAGCTGAGGAAAGAAGGGAAGCGAAAAGCAAGGGAGAAAGGGGAAGATATATCCAACTGAATGCAGAGTTCCAGAGAATAGCAAGGAGAGACAAGAAGGCCTTCTTAAATGAACAATGCAAAGAAATCGAGGAAAACAACAGAATGGGAAAGACTAGAGATCTCTTCAAGAAAATCGGAGATCTCAAGGGAACGTTTTGTGCAAAGACGGGCATGATAAAGGACAAAGAAGGCAGGGACCTCACAGAAGCAAATGAGATTAAGAAGAGGTGGAAAGAATACACAGAAGAACTATACAGGAAAGATCTTCATGTCCCTGATAGCCAGGATAGTGCGCTCACTGAACTTGAGCCGAACATTCTAGAGAGTGAAGTCAAGTGGGCCTTAGGAAGCATTAGTAACAACAAAGCTAGCGGAGATGACAGTATTCCAGGTGAGCTATTTAAAATCCTAAAAGATGATGCTGTTAAAGTGCTGCATTCAATATGCCAACAAATTTGGAACACTCAACAATGGCCACAAGACTGGAAAAGGTCAGTTTACATTCCAATTCCAAAGAAGGGCAACTCCAAAGAGTGTTCAAACTACTGCACAATTGCGCTCATTTCACATGCCAGCAAGGTGTTGCTCAAAATCCTACAAGCTAGGCTTCAGTAGTATGCGAACCGAGAACTACCGGAAGTACAAGCTGGGTTTCGAAGAGGCAGAGGAACTAGAGATCAAATCGCCAACATTCGCTGCATCATGGAGAAAGCAAGAGAATTCCAGAAAAATGTCTATTTCTGCTTCATTGACTACGCTAAAGCCTTTGATTGTGTGGATCACAACAAACTGTGGCAAATTCTTAAAGTGATGGGAGTACCAGACCACCTTACCTGTCTCCTGAGAAACCTGTACGAGGGTCAAGAAGCAACAGTAAGAACCAGACATGGAACAACTGAGTGGTTCAAAATTGGGAAAGGAGTAGGACAAGGCTGCATATTGTCACCCTGCTTATTTAACTTATATGCAGAGTACATCATGAGAAACGCCGGGTTCGATGAATCAGAGGTCGGAATTAAGATTGCTGGGAGAATTATCAACAACCTCTGATATGCAGACGATACCACTCTAATGGCAGAAAGCGAAGAGGATCTAAAGAGCCTCTTGTTGAGGGTGAAAGAGGAGAGTGCAAATGCTGGTTTGAAACTCAACATTAAGAAAACTAAAATCATGGCATCTGGCCCCATCACTTCCTGCCATATAGAAGGGGAAGAAATGGAAGCTGTGACAGATTTTACTTTCTTGGGCTCCAAGATCACCGCAGACGGTGACTGTAGCCATGAAATTAAAAGACGCTTGCTCCTTGGGAGGAAAGCTCTGGCAAACCTAGACAGCATAGGAAGAAGCAGAGACATCACCTTGCCGACAAAGGTCCGTCTAATCAAAGCTATGGTTTTCCCAGTAGTAATGTATGGCTGTGAGAGCTGGACTATAAGGAAGGCTGAGCACCAAAGAATCGATGCTTTCGAACTGTGGTGCTGGAGAAGACTCTTACGAGTCCCCTGGACTGCAAGGAGGTCAAATCAGTCCATCCTAAAGGAAATCAACCCTGAGTGCTCATTGGAAGGACAGATACTGAAGCTGAAGCTGAAATATTTTGGCCACCTAATGCGAAGAGAAAACTCTCTGGAAAAGACCCTGATGCTGGGAAAGACTGAAGGCAAAAGGAGAAGGGGACGGCAGAGGATGAGATGGCTAGATATCATCACCAATGCAATTAATATGAACTTGAGCATGCTCCGGGAGAGAGTGCAGGACAGGAAGGCCTGGCGTGCTATGGTCCATGGGGTCACGAGGAGTCGGGCACGACTGAACGACTGAACGACTGAACAACAACAAACTCTTAAGTATGATTAAATTTGGATCAATCCCAGATGAAACCAAAGGATGCTGAGTGCAAATTGAAGCACTCAGAGGCCTTTTTGTTTATTTTTAATGCATTGTGAGCCACCCTGACCAATTTTTTCCCCCAGTGGAAGTGTAGGATATAAATGGTCAAACAAACTACAAAAATAAGGAATATATCCCAGTGATAGTGCTATTCCACCTTTATGACCTTCTGCTTTCATTTTAAATAAAGGAGCATAAAGCTGAGGAATAAAACTCTTCTTTATTTCAAACCCATGTCTGTTTAGTTTGCATTGTTGATTGCTCAACTAAGTTCAGATTCTGCACTGCTCACCACATGGAGCCATAATATGTGTTCTGTACCATTTTCTTGTCTTGGCAGACAGAAGATTTGATGAGTGTGTGGAATTCTCTGTTGTAAAGCTGAACATCTGCTGCTGGCACCAGCGTCCTAAGATGTCCCAAGCCTCAGTGGAAGTGTGGAAACAGAAACAAAATGCAAACCATGTTATTTGGGTGAGATTCACTCATGCAAGTGAGATTTAAAAGAAGTATGAAAACATTGTCCGTCACATTGGATTCCTTCTTGCAAATACACTGCATGCAAGAGCAATGGGCATGATCCAATGCTGCCCATCCACTAGCTGCTGATGTGGCCAGCCCCGTCACTTCCAGTCCACAAGTGGATCCCACTTCTTGCAGAACAGTGACTTAGCCTTTTCCTAAGGCAAGCCCCCAAATGAGCAGAAACGCTCATTTCTGGAAGGGGCGGATCAGCAGAGCTCCAGAAGTGGTGGGGCTGGCCACATGTGAAGTGGAATCAGCAGCCAGGTCCAGTAGTGGTTGGGCAACATTGGCTCCTGCCCAATGTATTTCACCACCTGTCACACTCAGCAAGTTTATGGCTACATACATACACATTTGGAAAATGCATGTCAATGTATCTGCAGGGAGAAGGTCTTCCTGTGCTTTCCTTCTCTCTCATGGGGAACTTTAGAGGTCTGTTTTTAGTCCTCTGCTATTCTCTTTTTGAACACTGTCTCTAGATGACCTTCTCCAATTCCATGGTTTTCAGTATCACCTATATACTAATGACACCCAGCTCTACTTCAGAACTTTCTCTCTCTATCTAGTCCTGCATCTCTAGCTGCCAGGTTTTTATACTTGAATTTCTCTTCCTCCTCCTGGATCCAGGCTTAGTCAGGCTTAAGAGTTGTCCCATTGAAATCAATTGAGTTAAGTTTGTCATAAATCAATGGGACATAAATTAGTCATAAGTTAGGGATGGATGAATCCATTGGTTTTGTCTCATTTATTTATTTATTTATTACATTTATATATCCCACTTTTTTTCCTCTTTTGAGGAACCCAAGATGGCATACATAACCCTCCTACTCTCCATTTTAGCCTCACAACAAGAACCCTGTGAGGTAGGTTGGGCTGAGAGTCTGTGACTGGCCCAAAGTCACCCAGTGAGCTTCCATGGCCAAGTGGGGACTAGAACCCAGATCTCCTGGCTCCCAGTCCAACAGTCTAGCCACTACACCACACTGGCTCTCTTCTCCCACTTTTTCAAAATCTCAAGCTCTTTCTGTCCCATTTATGAAGAAATTTGCACATTTTGGTAAATTCTTGTCAAAAAATGAACTGAGCACATTCTCATCCATCTCTATGGCTACGTCTAGATCCAACCCAGTATATCCAAGAATGCATTTCTCACTTTTCTCCCAAGCTCTCTTCTCCTTGTATAGTTTCCATTAACAATGTTAATGGAACATTGTGCTCTTCAACAGGCACAAAGTCCTGATTTTATCTTAGAGTCCTCTTCTTTGTTGCCCAGATTCAGTCCATCAACAAGTACCCTTATGACACTGCAAACATAACACCCTTGCTTTCTGTCCCCTCAGATAAAACTCTGGTTCATACTCTGGTAATCTCTCATGTTGGCTACTGCAACCTTCTCCTCTTTGGTCTTTGTTGTTGCACCTCAGTACCCTCACCTCCAGCCTGATTACCAAACTCCTTCACCTCTTTTGCTCTGCTGACAATGTGATATGATATCCCTCCTAAATCCCTACACTAACTTAATGTCCATTCCTGGATCCAGCACACATTCCTTGTCCTTACCCTTAAGGCTCTCCTTGGCCCTCAACCATGCCCTTCACTTCCCTAGTTCCACCACATTCAGCCTTTTCTTCCTTACTGACCCTTATAATTGGAACTGCTGACAGAACACCTGTGGGAAGTCATATCTCTTGCTTCCTTCAAATCCATCCTTAAAAACCACTTTTCCTGTGAAGCCTTTGACACAGCCTGTGATTCCCCATTTCCTGCTGTAACTAAGGTCAAATGCACATAACTGATATCGATGCATATTCTTCCCAATTACTCTTATCTATTACTCCTCTGCTTCCTCTGTCGGATTTCCTGTGTTCAGACTTTAGATTATAGGATCCTTGAGACAATGACCTATCCCCTTATACTTCATAAAGCATCATGCACGTTAATGTCAATAAAAAAGTTTGTTTTATCCACATTGCGTGGTTGTCTAACCTTGCTTATTTGTATCAGATACAAGGTGTCAGGGATTCCAAGCCCTCCCATGGAGTAGTGAAGCAACAGAGACTTGAGATACAATCCACAAACACTTTTATTTTGATAATAGCATCTCTTCACACCTAAAATGATTATAAAGGCTGGGAGCTGTGCTCTGGGCCTAATTAGCCAAATAGAGCTTTTGTTAAGGGAGCTACTGAAGCAGGGCAGTTTTAGGGATGTACGAAACACCTACCTGGCTCCGCGCCCGGCAATCCGCAGTGGTGGGGAAGTGTTCCGTCCCTCCCCCAGGAATCCTCCCTAGGGATGGATGAAAGGGACTTACCTGGTCCCGCAGCTTGCTTCGTGGTGGGGGGGAGGCACTTCGGTTCTCCCCCCAAAGTTCAAGCGAAGGGGGTGAGGCGCCACACCTCGCCCGGCCAAAATTCAGGCCGGGGAGGAGCTCCCCGTCTACCCGGCCGCGAAAAAAAAAGTAAAGTAAAAAAAAACACAAACACCCGTGATAGGCTATGTAACGATTTACGTAGCCTATCACGGCTAGATTTCCAAAGTCAGCCATGATAGGCTATGTAAATCGTCACGTAGCCTATCACGGGTGACTTTGAAGAAAAAAAAAGCACGTACGCAAATGGCGGAGCCCATGGGGCGCCGACATTTGCGTTCCTTAGTTTGGCATGTCTAGTCTACGTAAAGATTTATGTAGACTACAGCGAAAATAAGGGAACGCTATTTGCATTGCCCTTATTTTCGCCATAGTCTACGTAAATCTTTACGTAGACTAGATGTGCCAAAATAAGGAACGCAAATGGCGGTGCCCCATGGGCGCCGCCATTTGCGTACGTGCTTTTTTTTCCCCAAAGTCACCCGTGATAGGCTACGTGACGATTTACGTAGCCTATCATGGCTGACTTTGGAAATCTAGCTGTGATAGGCTACGTAAATCGTTATGTAGCCTATCACGGGTGTGTGTTGTTGTTTTTTTACTTTCCCTTTTTATTTTGCAATGGCGGCGGCTGCCAGTCAGAAGACCGGCCGCCACCGCTGCCCCTGCCGAAACGCCGCCGAAATGCCGCCGGGACCCGCCGCCGAGAGGAACATTCGCACGAGGTAAGTCCCATCTCGGGGGGGGGGCGGGGGACTGGTGGAGAATTTCACCACCAATTTTGGGGGGCTGAATGCATTGGCATTCGGCCTCCCGGAGATTCGTGGAGAAATTCTCCGCCATCCCTAAATTCCCCGGCCGGCTCCGTTCTGTGGTGACTCTGCGGAGCCACCGGCCGGGGCTGCCCACAGCCGGACATCCGGCCGCTGGGCTGCACAGGGACGCAAATGGCGGCCGCCAAAGCCACCGCCATTTGCGTCCATGTCTTTAGCCATGATAGGCTATGTAAATATATACGTAGCCTATCACGGCTAAAGACACGGATGCAAATGGCAGCTACACCATTTGCGTCCCTGCCCTGAGCTGTGATACGCTATGTAGATACTTATGTAGCCTATCACAGCTTGCCAGGGATGCAAATGGCGGCCGGCGTAGCGGCCACCATTTGTGGCCGCAGCTCGGCAGTGGCTGGAGCTGCTGCTGCCACTGGAGCCACTGCCAGAGCTGGAGCCGGAGCCAGAGCCAGGTAGGCTCCGTTTCCTGGGGCTTTCCTGGGGTGGTGGGGCAGGTTGCTCCGTTCTGCCATGGATTCCAGGGGGCCAAATTCACTGGAATTCGGCCTCCCTGGTATCCGTGGCGGAATTCTCTAACATCCCTAGTTGCCTTTCAACTACTGATTGGATCTTTCACCATGCTCCACAAGCTTTTTTCTGGGCTCCTCCTTTCAGGGAGGGTCCTCTTGACTTGACTTCTGATGGGCTGCCACTCTGGCGGAACATCTTTCACCTCCACCCACTCAACTCAGTGGCGAGCTCTGGTGCCTGTCAACTCTGGTGCTTTCCCTGTTTCCCATTGACAGAGTCCAGGTTTCCAGAGACCAGGGGAGATAGTCTCTGAGCCTGGCCCTCCTGCTTGATAAGCACCTGGAGTCAGGTCCAGGGCGTGAGCAGCAGGTGTCCTTGGCAAGAACACCGGGACCAGGAGGGATGGAGGTGGGCAGAGAGCAGAGACTGCTTTGGCAGGGGTCAGTCCCAAATAGGGATGGTGGAGAATTCTGCCATGGATTTCAGTGAGGCCGAATGCACTGGCATTCAGCTCCCCGAAACCCGTAGCGGAACGGCCTCTCACCCCCCCCCCACCACCCTGCAGAATCCCTCCTGGGACAAAGCTTACCTGGGGCAGATGTTCCGGTGGTGGCGGCTCCGGCGGCAGTGGCAGCTGGTCTCTCAGCCGGTTGCTGTGGCCGCAAATGGCTGCCGCCATAGCGGCAGCCATTTGCGTCCTGCCAGGCTGCTGTGATAGGCTACATCAGTATTTATGTAGCCTATCACAGTAAAGAGCAGGAGCGCAAATGCTGTTTGCGCCACTGCTCTTTCCGTGATAGGCTACGTAAGTATTTACCTATCATGGTAAAGGCAGCTACACAAATGGCATAGCCTGGGAAAGTTCTTTGCTGACTCCCAGAGAGTCTTCGGGAATTTCCTCCCCGCTCCCTATCCCAGCTGGGCTTCTTCTAACTCTGCCTCTGAATCAGAGTCAGAAACCAAATCAGGGAGCCTGGGCCTAATCCTGACACAAGAAGGCAATGTGGCAATGGAATAATGAAGCAGGAGGAATTCAAGGATCAATAAATGGCCTTGCAAGAAAACTTCCACACACAAGGATAATCATGAGTAAGAGTCATGTGCTATGCAAGGTCAGAGAAAATCAAAGCAAAGATAATTTCCAATGTATCCTATACACTTCACAGCAGTTTTGAACAAACTGACATGACATGCAGGCGCATAGGATGCTTTCTGACTGCTGAGGAAGCCATGTTTTTAGTGTTCTTTCATGCTCATTACTCCAGTGTTTCAACATCTTAACTAGCTTCTTATTAGCTTTGGACTTGGTATGAGCAGAACCTCCCCTTGAGACATTTCCTTGGTCTTTTTAAAACTCTTTTTGCTTCCTCCAACAACATTCCTTGGATGTTTCACCTGAGCAAGAACTTTTAGGGCATTTTGTTGTTGTTGTTTATTCGTTCAGTCGCTTCCGACTCTTCGTGACTTCATGGACCAGCCCACGTCAGAGCTTCCTGTCGGCCGTCGCCACCCCCAGCTCCCCCAAGGTTGAGTCCGTCACCTCCAGAATATTATCCATCCATCCTGCCCTTGGTCGGCCCCCCTTCCTTTTGCTTTCCACTTTCCCTAGCATCAGCATCTTCTCCAGGGTATTCTGTCTTCTCATGATGTGGCCAAAGTACTTCAGTTTTGCCTTTAATATCCTTCCCTCCAGTGAGCAGTCTGGCTTGATTTCCTGGAGTATGGACTGGTTCGATCTTCTTGCAGTCCAAGGCACTCTCAGAATTTTCCTCCAACACCACAGTTCAAAAGCATCTATCTTCCTTCGCTCAGCCTTCCTTATGGTCCAGCTCTGGCAGCCATAGGTTACTACGGGGAATACCATTGCTTTAACTATGCAGACTTTTGCTGTCAGTGTGCTGTCTCTGCTCTTAACTGTTTTATCAAGATTTGTCATTGCTGTCCTCCCAAGAAGTGAACATCTTCTGATTTCCTGGCTGCAGCCAGTGTCTGCATTAATCTTTGCGCCTAGAAAGACAAAGTCTGTCACTGCCTCCATGTTTTCTCCCTCTATTTGCCAGTTATCAATCAAGCTGGTTGCCATAATCTTGGTTTTTTTGAGGTATAACTGCAACCCAGCTTTTGCACTTTCTTTCACCTTCGTCATAAAGTTCCTCAGCTCCTCCTCACTTTCAGCCATCAAAGTGGTATCATCTGCATATCTGAGATTGTTAATGTTTCTTCCAGCAATTTTAACTCCAGCCTTGGATTCACCAAGCCCAGCACATCGCATGATGTGTTCTGCGTACAGGTTGAATAGGTAGGGTGAGAGTATACAACCCTGCCGTACTCCTTTCCCAATCTTAAACCAGTCCGTTGTTCCATGGTCTGTTCTTACTGTTGCTACTTGGTCGTTATACAGATTCCTCAGGAGGCAGACAAGATGACTTGGTATCCCCATACCACCAAGAACTTGCCATAATTTGTTATGATCCACACAGTCAAAGGCTTCAGAATAGTCAATAAAACAGAAATAGATGTTTTTCTGAAACTCCCTGGTTTTCTCCATTATCCAGCAGATATTGGCAATTTGGTCCCTAGTTCCTCTGCCTTTTCGAAACCCAGCTTGTACGTCTGGCAATTCTCATTCCATGAATTGGTGGAGTCTACCTTGCAAGATCTTGAGCATTACCTTACTGGCATGTGAAATAAGTGCCACTATTCAATAGCTTGAACATTCTTTAGTGTTTCCCTTTTTTGGTATGGGGATATAAGTTGATTTTTTCTAATCTGTTGGCCATTCTTGTGTTTTCCAGATTTGCTGGCATATGGCATGCATCACCTTGACAGCATCATCTTGCAAGATTTTAAACAGTTCAGCTGGGATACCATCATCTCCTGCTGCCTTGTTATTAGCAATGCTTCTTAAGGCCCATTCCACCTCACTCTTCAGGATGTCAGACTCTAGCTCACTGACCACACCGTCAAATCTATCCCTGATATTATTATCCTTCCTATACAGATCTTCCATATATTCTTGCCAACTTTTCTTGATCTCTTCTGCTTCTGTTAGGTCCTTGCCAACTTTGTTTTTGATCACACCCATTTTTGCCTGGAATTTACCTCCGAAGTTTCTAATTTTCTGGAAGAGGTCTCTTGTCCTTCCTATTCTATTATCTTCTTCCACTTCTGCACATTGCTTGTTTAAAAATAATTCCTTATCTCTTCTGGCTAACCTCTGGAATTTTGCATTTAATTGGGCATATCTCCCCCTATCACTGTTGCCTTTTGCTTTCCTTCTTTCTTGGGCTGCTTCCAGTGTCTCAGCAGACAGCCATCTTGCCTTCTTGGTTTTCTTTTTCTTTGGGACGTTTTTTGTTGCCACTTCCTGAATAATGTTGTGAACTTCTGTCCATAGTTCTTCCAGGACCTTATCTACTAAATCTAGTCCCTTAAATCTATTCTTCACCTCCACTGCATATTCATGAGGAATATTCGTGAGCTCATATCTAACTGATCTGTGGGTCTTCCCTATTCTCTTTAGTCTGATTCTAAATTGTTCAGTAAGAAGTTCATGATCTGAACTACAGTCAGCTCCAGGTCTTGTTTTTACCAACTGCATAGATGTCCATCACCTTTGGTTACAAAAGATGTAGTCAATTTGATTTCAGTGTCGACCATCTGGTGAAGTCCATGTATAAAGTCATCTTAGGTTGTTGGAAGAGAGTGTTTGTTATGCACAGTGAGTTGTCTTGGCAAAATTCTATCAGCCTATGTCCCGCTTCATTTTGTTGTCCCAGACCATGCTTGCCTGTAATTCCAGGTGTCGTTTGACTACCCACCTTAGCATTCCAGTCTCCTGTAATGAAAATAACATCTCTTCTTGCCATATTATCCAGTAGGTGCTGCAGATCCTCATAGAACTGATCTACTTCTGCTTCTTCAGCATCTGTGGTTGGGGCATATATTTGGATCACAGTGATGATAAATGGCTTACCTTGACTTCGAACTGAGATCATTTTATCGTTTTTTGGATTGTATCCAAGCTCTGCTTTAGCCACTTTATTATTAATTATGAAGGCTACTCCATTTCTTCTGTGGTCCTCTTGTCCACAGTAGTAGATCTGGTGATCATTTGATGTGAAATGGCTCATTCCAGACCATTTCAGTTCACGTACACCCAAAATGTCTATATTTAATCTTGACATCTCCCCAATAACCACATCCAATTTGCCCTGGCTTATAGACCTTACATTCCAGGTTCCTATGGTGTGTTGATCTTTAGAACATCACAATTTCAGGATCTGGTTTTGGCCTATCCAGCTCTAAATGTTGTATTGGGCAGTGATATTATGGAATAGAGGATGTCCTGTAGAATAAAGGACATCTGGCAGCCCAGCTATGTAGGGGGATAAAGGCCTGGTGAGGCATACTAAATATTTGTTGAAAGTGACTAAAAAATAAATACATTTTTGTATGTGAGAGACAAGCGGGTACAAGTAGGAAGCCTGATGCTTGTATTTATGCTATAATTTAGTTATGGTTTTAGAGAATGACGCAAAAGAAACAGTTGTTGCCAGTTTATTGACTACAGTCTCGTATAAAGCCAGTTATTTTTTCTCATAGCTCTACTTCATTTTGATTTGTGTCTGGGATTCTAGCAATAGGTTCCACAAACTGCTGTGGAGAGAAAAAGGGAAATAATGAATTTTCTCTGGAGAATAATTCCAAGTCAGTGGGAAAAAAAAGGCCTGCTCCTGGTTATCCGCTGCCACCAGTATTTTGGAATATTTGCAGATAGAATCAAAGAATAGTAGGGTTGGAAGGGGCCTGCCTGTAAGACCATCGAGTCTAACTCCTTGCTCAGTGCAGGAATCCAAGTCAGAGCATCCCTGACAGATGGCTGTCCAGCCTCATCTTGAATGCCTCCAGTGTGGGAGAGCCCACCACCTCCCTAGGGAATCGGTTCCATTGTCGTATTGTTCTAACAGTCAAGAAGTTTTTCCTGATGTTCAGCCGGAATCTGGCTTCCTGTAACTTGAGCCCATTATTCTGTGTCCTGCACTCTGGGATGATTGAGATCATATGCAAATAGGCATATGTAGCAGCTACTGTTATTCAGAATAAGAATCCAATGATAGATTCCTAAAATCAGTTCCAGGAATATACTGCATATGAAAGAATTCATTCCAGGCTTTTTAGTAGGGAGATCTGCTCCTGCCCCTTGCATTGTTCTACAGTGTGGTATATCCTGGACAAGGCTATACCATGAATGCATGGCTGGCTATAGGCCTGTTCTCCTGATCATTTTTAAGGTGGAAAAGTCCACAAGATGCCACACAACTATTTGTATGATAATGTTTTTATTTTTAAAATAAACTCTGTGTGAGGGTATTTGTGGTATCTCCAGGACAGCTTGGGCCATCTGCCCAGGGAGAGGCTTTTTCTATCTTGCCTCCCTTGTTGCTCTTTTGCCAGGAGGGGAGTTGCTATGGGGATGAAGATGCCCTTGCTTAGTTCAGGACAGGAGGCCCTGGTGACAAGAGGGTCTCTTTCTGCTGCTTGAGTGTGCCTTGTGAGTAGGGATGTATAGATTTCGTAAAATCCATTCCGTATGCTTTTTGCAGATTGTCAGGTGCCTTTCATTCCATTGTCCACTCATTGACAGAACTGGATTTTTTCCAGTTTCCCAAATTGGCAGAAATTCAAATTTGCACAAATTTGCACTTGCAAAAATACACAAATCCCCCCCAAATGCACATTTTCACACATTAGCCTATGGGGGAAATGTGCATTTTTGGCTGGTTTTTTTATTTTACATATTTTTGTATGACTAAATTTGCATAACATTCTGGAAAGTAAAAAACAACAACGGTACACAAGTCCACAGAATCTGTGCAACTCAGGAAAAGTTGGTCCACTGAGCAATCCAAGGGTCGGATTCATAGAAAGCTGCGCTCATTTGATTCTGTGGTGGATTTCTCTGACATCCCTACTTGTGGGTTCTCCCGGGCCTTTTGCTGTGAGTTTGCTGTGAATGAAATAGCTTATGGTTAGGTCTCTTAACATGAAAGATTGAGTGAATTGTTTAATGCAGAGATAGGTAACTTTTAGCCCTACAGATGTTTTGGCCTATGTTATCAGCCCTAGCCAACATAGCCAATGGTGAGGGATTATGAGAGTTGTAGGCGAAAATGTCTGGAGGACCACAAGTTGCCCACGCCTGGGCTAAAATATGGGGAGAAGACACTAGGGTTGGCGGAGAATTTCTCCCCGAAACTTCGGGGGGCCGAGCACCAATGTGTTCGGCCCCCCGAAGAAGTTTTGGGGAGAAATTCTCCACACACCCCCGCCCCCCGCCACCTCCCCCGGGACGGGACTTACCTTTGGCGAATGTCCCTCCCGGCGGCGGGTCCGGCCGGCGGTTCGTCGGGCCTTCGTCCGGGGTGGGAGCGGCAGCCAGTCTTTTGACCGGCTGCCGCCGCCGCCATTCCAATAAAAGGGGGAAAAAAAACACCCCCGTGATAGGCTACGTGAGGATTAGCCGCCATTTGCGTCCGCGCTTTTTTATTTTTTTTTTAAAGTCACCCATGATAGGCTACTAGGGGTGGACGAAACGCACTTACCTTTCGTCGAAGCTTGTTCGCGGTGGGTGGGAGGCGCTTCGCTGCTCCCCCCGCGAAGTTCAGGCCGGGGGGGAGGCTTCCCGCCTCGCCCCGGCCGAAATTCAGGCCGGGGGGGAGGCTTCCCGCCTCGCCTGGCCGAAATTCAGGCCAGGGAGGAGGCTTCCCACCTTGCCCTGCCGCGAACTCCATTGTTTTTTTTTTTTTTTTAAACGCCCCCGTGATAGGCTACGTGACGATTAACGTAGCCTATCACGGCTAGATCTGCAAAGTCACCCGTGATAGGCTACGTTAATCGTCACGTAGCCTATCACGGGTGACTTTAAAAAAAAAAAGCGCGTACGCTAATGGCGGCCCCCATAGGGAGCCGCCATTCGCGTTCCTTATTTAGTCGCTGTAATCTACGTAAATGTTTACGTAGACTACAGCGACCAAATAAGGAACGGGAATGGCGGCTCCCTATGGGGGCCGCCATTATCTGTACGCGCTTTTTTTTTTTTTTTAAAGTCACCCGTGATAGGCTACGTGACGATTTACATAGCCTATCACGACTGACTTTGCAAATCTAGCCGTGATAGGCTACATTAATCGTCACGTAGCCTATCACAGGGGCGTTTTTTTTTTTCTTTTCTTGGAATGGCGGCGGCGGCAGCCGGTCGAAAGACCGGCTGCCGCTCCCGCCCCACTCGAGAACCCGCCGAACCGCCGGCCGGACCCGCCGCCGGGAGAGACATTCGGCGAAGGTAAGTCCTGTCCCGGGGGGGGTGCAGGGGGGTGCGGAGGATTTCTCCCCGAAACTTGTTCAGGGGGCTGAACACTTTGGCGCTCGGCCCCCCGAAGTTTCGGGGAGAAATTCTCTGCCATCCCTATAGGCTACGTGACGATTTACGTAGCCTATCACGGCTGACTTTGCAGATCTAGCTGTGATAGGCTACGTTAATCATCACGTAGCCTATCACAGGGGCGTTTTTTTTTAAAAAAAAATGAGGCACCTCCCCCCCGGCCTGAATTTTGGTTGGGCGAGGCAGGAAGCCTCCCCCCCCCGGCCTGAACTTCGGGGGGAGAGCAGCGAAGCGCCTCCCCCCCACCGCGAAAAGCTGCAAGACCAGGTAAGTGACTTTCGTGCACCCCTAGAAGACACCTCGCTGCAATTTTTTTAAAAACAACCCTCAAACGTTATCATGCAAATGGGCCCTTCATATTATCTCACTACCCTTTTCCTTGGAAACTGCCATTTTCAGTTCCTGAGGGGATTACTTGTCAGTCGTAGCATATTTAACCTGTTCATACAAGCCATTTTCCTATTCCAAAATGGCAATACTGGGCAGAGGCAAGGGAAAAGAGAAGGCACCAAGTAGATAGCTGCCATCAGATTCTGCATACAGCATGGGATAAGTTTTATAGAATCATAGGATAGTAGGGTTGGAAGGGGCCTATAAGACCATCAAGTCCAACCCCCTGCTCAATGCTGGGATCCAAGTCAGAGCATCCCTGACAGGTGGCTCTCCAGCCTCATCCTGAATGCCTCCAGTGTGGTAATTGGTTCCACTGTCGTATTGCTCTAACAGTCCGCATGTTTTTCCTGATGTTCAGTCAGAAACTGGCTTCCTGGAACTTGAGCCCATTATTCCGTGTCCTGCACTCTGGGACAATGGAGAAGAGATCCTGGCCTTCCTGTCTGTGACAGCCTTTCAAGTACTTGGAGAGCGCTATCATATCTCCCCTCAGTCTTCTCTTCTCAAGGCTAAACATGCCCAGTTCTTTCAGTCTCTCATCATAGGGCTTTGTTTCCAGTCCCCTGATCATCTTTGTTGCCCTCCTCTGAACCGTCTCCAGTTTGTCTGCATCCTTCTTCAAGTGTGGTGCCCAGAACTGGACACAGTACTCCAGATGAGACCTAACCAGTGTGGAGTAGGGGGGAACTAGTACTTCATGGGATTTGGAAGCGATACTTCTATTAATGCAGCCCAAAGTAGCATTGGCCTTTTGTGCAACCGTATCACATTGTTGGCTCATATTCAGCTTGTGACAGACAACAATTCCAAGATCCTTCTCATTTGTAGTATCATTGAACCAAGTATCCTCCATCTTGTAACTGTACATTTGGTTTCTTTTTCCTAGGTGCTTGGAAACTTGGCATTTATCCCTATTAAATGTCATTCTGTTGTTTTCTGCCCAGCACTCCAGCCTATCAAGATCACTTTGAATTTTGTTTCTGTCTTCCAGGGTATTAGCTATCCCACCCAATTTTATGTCAGCTGCAAATTTGATCAGCATTCCCTGCACCTCCTCCTCCAAGTCATTAATAAAAATGTTGAAGAGCACCGGGCCTAAGACTGAGCCCTGTGGTACCCCTCTTGTTACCTCTCCCAGTTTGAGAAGATCCCATTGATAAGCACTCTTTGAGTCTAATTCTGTAGTCAACTGTGGATCCACCTGATCGTTGTTTCATCTAGCCCACTTTCAGCTAGTTTGCTAACTGGGATATAATGGGGCACTTTGTCGAAAGCTTTGCTGAAGTCAAGATATATTATGTCCACAGCATTCCCACAGTCCACAAGGGAGGTTACCTGATCCAAAAATGAGATCAGATTAGTCTGGCAGGATTTGTTCTTGACAAATCCATGTTCACTTCAAGTAATCACTGCATAGTTTTCAAGGTGCTTACAGACTGATCACTTTATAATCTGCTCTAGAATTTCCCTAGGGATTGATGTCAGACTGACTGATCTGTAGTTCCCAGGTTCCTCCTTTTTGCCCTTTTTGAAGCACAACATTAGCCCACCTCCAGTCATTTGGCATTTCCCCCATCCTCCATGATTTCTCAAAGAGAATAGACAGTGATTCTGAGAGTTCTTCTGCCAGTTGCTTTATTGCTCTAGGATGCAATTCATCTGGCCCTGGAAATTTGAACTCATTCAAAGTAATTAGGTGTTCCTTGACCATATGCCTATTGATCTCAAGCTGCAATCCTGCCCCTTCAGCCTGTACTTTGCATTGCCATGGGGGGGGGGGGGCTCATAGACCCTCTTTTGGGAGAAGACTGAGCCAAAGTAGGAATTGAGCATTTTTGCCTTTTCTTTGCCATCTGTTATCATTTTGGCATCCTCATTGAATACTTGAACCACCATTTCTTTCCTCTGTCTTTTATTATGCACTTATCTGAACAAAGCCTTTTTGTTGCTTTTAGCATCCCTCACTAACCTCAGCTCGTTCTCAGCCTTCCTGCTGCCATCCCTGCAATTCTGTGCTACCTGTCTGCACTCTTCCTTTGTAGCTTGGCCTTCCTTCCTAGATGTGTCCCTTTTCAGGTCATCTCTAAGCTTTTTGTGAAACCACATTGGCTTCCTCTGTTGTCTTCCACTTTTTTTTCCTTATTGGAATGGTTTGTAATTGTGTCTTTAGAATTTCCTTTTTTAAAAAAAAAACTCCCACCCATTTTGGATTCCTTTTCTCATTAGAGCCACTTTCCATGGGACCTTACTTATCATTGTTCTGAGTTCATTGAAATTGGCTTTCCTAAAATCCAGGATACACATTTGGCTACATTCAGTGTTTGCTTCCTTTAGAACCAAGAACTTTAGATTCCATGAAGCTTCAGATAAGATGAGAGAGATTTCCCATTGTGATGATTTCTTACTAAGAGCATAGCAGAAGACAACTGCATGCTTTAAACAGGGTCATTACTTAATATTACTTCTTGTTACAGCTAAAGCAGGCAAAATAAGAAAGCAAAAGTGAAACCAAAACCAGCACCCCAACACTCTACATGCATTAACCATTAACTGCGCAATCCTATGCATGCTTAGACAGAAAAAAGTCCTACAACTCCCAACTGGCTATGGAATGCTGGGACTTGTGGGAGGTTTGTTTTGCCTGAACATGCATAGGATTGCACCCTTAGTGGCTTTTCAACCAATTATTTTCCCCTCCATACAGTAGGGTTAACTAATGGCTTTTGCTTACTCCAACAGTACAACTCTGATCTAGAGTTGTATTGTTGCAGGCTTGCATTTAATTTAAATCATGTTTTATTTTGGACTTGAAGGTTGAGGTACCCTTTCTGATTTTTTGTTTTTAAATCTCATGACACTGAGTAGTCATTCAAAAGTTTTCTTTAAAATGACCACCACATATTTTGAGGAAATAATTTTGACAAACATCTCCTCAGTTACTGGAAGGGAATTCCAAATGAGGAATGGTTGCTGGTAAAATGCTAAAAGCATGAATAGTTTAATTTTAATGTCTTTTTTGTGAAGAAGAAGAAGAAGAAGAAGAAGAAGAAGAAGAAGAAGGAGGAGGAGGAGGAGGAGGAGGAGGAGGAGAAGGAGAAGGAATAGTTGTGGGTGAGAAAGTATGCAGCCTTGAAAACCTGCTCCATTTCTACTGCTCCTTCCTCTCAGTTTTCAATTACATCCTCTCTTATATTCAGTTGTCTAGATTTCCAGTTCAATTAACATTAGTCACTGGAAGATATGTTTGCAAACTGCCTATCTCTAGCCCTCAATTAATATCCAAACCATCTGGCCATTCTGCTGGCATTGATTCTTCTTCTCTTTCCTTCTTGACAAAATAGTTATCTTTACAATCTCTTTTAAGGCCTTTGAAGACTGAGCAGGACATCTTTAACACTTCCAACGTTTACAAAAACACACATATCCATTTCATTTTTGAAAGTCGCCTGGAAATCAGAACCGGAATGTTTCAAAGAGCACATTTGGCTTTATCCCCATATTTATTTAATAATGTAGTATTATGGATAGGGTCACCTCGAAATTAAGCAATACAAAACTCTCCCATGACATTTAAGAAAAGACAGCCCTGTGCTAAATATAAATGCATTTCAGAGAGATGGTGTTGCTTTGCTTGATTTTTGGTTTCCTCTTTCTTCATGATTAAGATGGAATTTGCCTAAAAACACCACAGGACTAAGCAATTCTTCTGTTATTTCTATGGTATCACACAAATGGAAACAGTTTGGGTGAAAAGATATTACACATTCTGCTATAGCCCAATAAACCAAGCCCATTATCTTCCAAGTTCCAGCTCTGGGGCACCATGTCCATGGTGGAAAGTGGAGTATCCAATATATTATGAAAGAGAAATAGGGGTGCAATTGTATGCATGTTTAGACAGAAAAAAAAGCATGCATACAATTGCACCCTAAGTCCCATTGTATTCAACGGGGCTTATTTCCAGGTAACTGTGCAGTCTTACTGCATTGAAACTATTTGGTAAAAATATATACATCTGTTAAAAAAAAAATTCTGGATGAAATATTAATACTGGATAGAGATTCCATCAATTTACCTTATCCCGTCTGTTATCCAGTCACTGGCCTGAAGTTATATTTACATTTTTGTCTTAGTTTTTCATAAATTGAATATTTCAAATTACCTTCTCAGAAAAGATTGCCTCATAGCAACTTGACATATTTCTGGTGCCAAGTGAAGACTTTTTTATTTGTCCAGGCATGTGACAGCTCTGTTGTATTTTATTGATTTTATGGCTGCTACTCCTGTACTGTTAATAATTGATACAGAGTTTTTATTGTGCTGATTTCCAGAGGAGTAGCCATGTTGGTCTGTTGCAGCAAAAAAAAAACAAAGAGTCTTGTGGCAACTTAAAGATGAACCACTTATTATGACATAAGCTTTCATGGACTAGAGTCCACTTCATCAGATGCATGAAATAGTATCTTGATTTGGCAGCTATATATGCACATGTTTGGGAGAGGGGATTGTAAGCGGTGAGGTCAGAAGGAAATGCACTGGGAAAAAAACCCTGTTAAAATTATGTTAAAGCTTGGGAGCAATACTATGGCCGCTAGGCACTGTCTAGAGGGCCATAGGATTTTTCAGTTTTTTGGAACCCAGGTCAGAGCCAGGGCTCTGACCTCAGTTCCCAGAAACCACACTCTTCTCCCCCTTGTAGCTGTCGTGGTTCTCTCTGGACTGACTATGTCTCTGTGCTCAGAAATGGAGTGCAGAGACGAGGGAAAGGGGGCGGTCCCACGGGCGGGGAGCAGACTGTGGAAGCCGTGTTACGTGGCTTCCTATGTGCCACACAGCCTCCCCTCCTCCCACTCCAAAGCTCCCTGGCTAGACAGGCAAAATTGCCTGTCTAGCCAAAAATGGAGGGCAGACAGAGCCCAGAGGCAAGGATTGCCTCCATGCTCTGGTCACCCTGCACTGGATAGCTGGCAGCCTCCAACTTCGGAAGCTGATGACTATCTCCATAGGATTGCACCTGAAGTGTATGTAAAGCTGTTATGTTTACCATTAACAAAACAGTGTTGATAACAGAAATCTGACAGTGGTAAATGGGGGTTGGACTCGATGGTCTTATAGGCCCCTTCCAACCCTACTGTTCTGTGATTCTATGATTAACACCTTCCTGAGGGGTAGCCATGTTAGGCTGCTGCAGCAAATACAACAAACAATCTTATGGCACCTTAAAGACTAATAACACATTTCTCATGACATAAACTTTTGTGGACTAGAGTCCACTTCATCATATGCATGAACTAAAATTAAAAAAAATAAGGGGATAGCATTGAGGAAGAAGGTGGGGGGGTGAAGGAGGAGGACTAGAGTTCTTATAGCTCTTATCCTTCCTTCCCTCCTTCCTTCCTTCCTTCCTTCCTTCCTTCCTTCCTTCCTTCCAAATAAAATATTTATTTTCCAAAGTTGCAATCTATTTTATGAACAAATAATAGCATTTTGGTTTTTGATTTTCATGCAATTTCTCCCTCCCCTCCACCCCTGTCACCAAAATGTCAGTACTTGAAACATCTCACATAGGTCATGTTTAATGTGGAAGAAAGGAATGTAATGGAATTTGGTCAAAAATTCAGAAAAGAATCTAATTACTACTAGTATTGGTATTATTCCTATTAGCATCCAATTATTATTAGAATTGGTTTTAGTAATAGTAGTAATGCATACTATTTTCAGCCCAATCATCTGATTCTTTATATTGTGATGGGGGAGGTTGAACAAAACTATCTTGCTTAAAACAAAGGACGAAAGCCTCACATTTTGTAGCTACCGTTCTCTGATCACAATTCAGTCAAAGGTGTGCATGATGAAGTATCTTAGATTCCAACCGCACCTGCATAGATCTGGACTTGATGGTCTTATATGCCCCTTCCAACCCTATTATTCTCTGATTCTTTCCTTCCTTATTATCTGTTAAATTTATATCCTGCCTTTTCCTCCAAAGAGTCCAAGGCGGTGTACATGATCCTCCTGTTCTCCAATTTATCATCACAACAGGCCTGTGAGGTAGGTTAGGCTGAGAGTTGGTGACTGGCTCAAAGTTGCCCAGTGAGCTTCATGGATGAGCAGGGATTTGAACCAGGGTCTCCCCAGTCTAACCACTAGAACACACTGGCTCTTTCTTGTCTAAGGATAGTACAGACTTCAAAGTGAAGAATTTGCCGGTTGCTTATAATTGTAAGCCACATTTAGTCAATGCTTCTTATTGACTCTTTTAACATTTTGGAGGAGGTTAACAAGCCAACTTCTCTGCCTTCTGACAATATTGATTACCATTGCAGAAAGTGCATTTAATGTGAATGGATTCTGCTCTCACTAATGTCAAAGGCAGAATAGTCAATTGAAAATATGGTCAATTGGCACATGTGGAATTCTAATGCTTGTCATTGCACATTTCATGCATTCAGAGAACGCCACATACACTACCACCGAACGACCCTGTAAGGAAGGCCAGTATCACCATTGCCACATTACAGATGGAGGGCTCCAGCCTAGCAAGTTCACAGCTGAGGTACACTCATAGTCTTATACAATTTTCTGCACCAATCCTCATTCTTATGAAATATTTGGAGTCATAATATTTAGTGTTTTAGGCTGCAGTTATAATATTCAATAATTCTAATCCTCTTTCTCCTCCATGTTTCCCCCTTACCCAGGCCTTTAAAGTGTTGGAACAGTCTCCTAGTCCCTATTGCCAAGCCTAAATCTCCTATGGAAGGCTCCTTCCTGCCTCCCAGGATACCTATGTGGACCCTACCTACTCCTTTCCTTTGAACCTGTTTGTTACCAGGCTGAGAACATGAGCTGTATCAGGTTCAACACCTAATTTTATAATGCATTAGAAGTACTTGGTAAAGATGATTGCTTTCTGGACTTAGGCAGAAACCTTTGCTTTCTTGACTTTGACAGTCTTTGAGAACTTGTGTAAAAAACAGTGGTTCTATTTCTGTAATATTGGCTCCTGTCTTTGTTATCTCATGTCAACAGCTTCGAGTTTTGAGCCATTTCTGTTGAGTGACTGCTGTCCTGTTCAGCCAACTCAGTGCCTCTCTCCTTCGTGTGTTACTGTAACTTGTCAGCATTGCTTTCGGTATATTAATTTTTAATAACCCCTGTCACCTCTGCATCGGGCTGTTGTCGTTCAAACATAACACTCAAGGCTAAATTCTGCTATCGTTTCTGTCCCCTGAGGGCTGCAACCATTGGAAGGTCTGCTTGCCAAGGGAATCATTGTACCTTGGCAGCATGCATAATATTCTACTACTTAAGGTTAGTCCAGTAGGAGATATCACCGGGCAAAGCAATCTGAAGTCAGGCCAGGGAGAAGAGGTGTAATGGCTCCCACACAGCAAGCCAAGCTCTGCTAGCTTGTGCCAGCCAAGGCAGAAGGTGTGCGTGCATGCAATTTCGTCAGTCTTTTTGGCCTGGCAGATCTATGCACTTACGATTCACCACCCCTCATTGATCACTGCCCCTTCATGGATCACTGCCTTGTTGTGGCGAAGGGGCTTGTGTAACTCAGTGAAGCCATAAGCTATGCCGTGCAGGGCCACCCAAGATGGACAGGTCATGGGAGAGAGTTCTAACAAAATGTGGTCCACTGGAGAAGGAAATGGCAACCCACTCCAGTATTCTTGCCAAGAAAACCCCATGGAACGTAACACAAGGCTAAAAGAGATGACAACAGAAGATGAGCCCCTCAGGTCGGAAGGTGTCCAATATACTACTGGGGAAGAGCAGAGGGTATTTCCAAGTAGCGCCAGAAAGAGTGAAGCGGCTGGGCCAAAGCTGAAAGGACACTCAGCTGTGGATGTGTCTGGTGGTGAAAAGAAAATCCGATGCTGTAAAGAACAATATTGTTTAGGAACCTGGAATGTCAGATCAATGAATCAAGGTAAGCTGGAGGTGGTCAAACATGAGATGGCAAGATTGAACATCGACATCTTGGGAATCAGCGAACTCAAATGGACAGGCATGGGCGAATTTAATTCAGGTGACCATCATATCTACTATTGTGGGCAAGAATCCCTTAGAAGAAATGGAGTAGCACTCATAGTCAACAAAAGGGTGGGAAAAGCAGTACTGGGGTACAATCTTAAAAACGATAGAATGATCTCAGTACGAATCCAAGGCAAACCATTCAACATCACAGTAATTCAAGTCTATGCCCCAACCACTGATGCCGAAGAAGCTGAGGTTGATGGGTTCTATGAAGACCTACAACACCTTTTAGAACTAACACCAAAAAAAGATGTCCTCTTCATCATAGGGGATTGGAATGCTAAAGCAGGAAGTCAAGAAATCACCGGGATAACAGGCAAGCATGGCCTTGGTGTACAGAATGAAGCAGGACAAAGGCTAATAGAGTCTTGCCAAGAGAACACGCTGATCATAGCAAACACTCTTTTCCAACAGCACAAGAGGCGACTCTACACATGGACATCACCAGATGGTCAATATCGAAATCAGATTGATTATGTCCTTTGCAGCCAAAGATGGAGAAGCTCTATACAATCAGTAAAAACAAGACCTGGAGCTGACTGTGGCTCAGATCATGAGCTGCTTCTTGCAAAATTCCAGCTTAAATTGAAGAACGTAGGGAAAACCACTAAACCAGTCAGGTATGACCTAAATCATATCCCGTATGAATATACAGTGGAGGTGAGGAATCGATTTAAGGGATTAGACCTGATAGACAGAGTGCCTGAGGAACTATGGACGGAGGTCCATAACATTGTTCAGGAGACAGCAATGAAATCCATCCCAAAGAAAAAGAAATGCAAGAAAGCCAAGTGGCTGTCTGATGAGGCTTTAGAAGCAGCTGAGAAAAGAGAAGCGAAAAGCAAGGGAGAAAGGGGAAGATATATCAAACTGAATGCAGAGTTCCAGAGAATAGCAAGGAGAGACAAGAAGGCCTTCTTAAATGAACAATGCAAAGAAATCGAGGAAAACAACAGAATGGGAAAGACTAGAGATCTCTTCAAGAAAATTGGAGATCTCAAGGGAACGTTTTGTGCAAAGATGGGCATGATAAAGGACAAAGAAGGCAGGGACCTAACAGAAGCAGATGAGATTAAGAAGAGGTGGAAAGAATACACAGAAGAACTATACAGGAAAGATCTTCATGTCCCTGATAGCCATGATAGTGCGGTCACTGAACTTGAGCCGGACATCCTCGAGAGTGAAGTCAAGTGGGCCTTAGGAAGCATTACTAACAACAAAGCTAGCGGAGATGACAGTATTCCAGCTGAGCTATTTAAAATCCTAAAAGATGATGCTGTTAAAGTGCTGCACTCAATATGCCAACAAATTTGGAACACTCAACAATGGCCGCAAGACTGGAAAAGGTCAGTTTACATTCCAATTCCAAAGAAGGGCAACGCCAAAGAGTGTTCAAACTACCGCACAATTGCGCTCATTTCACATGCCAGCAAGGTGATGCTCAAAATCCTACAAGCTAGGCTTCAGCAGTATGTGAACCGAAAACTACCGGAAGTACAAGCTGGGTTCCGAAGAGGCAGAGGAACTAGAGATCAAATCGCCAACATTCGCTTCATCATGGAGAAAGCAAGAGAATTCCAGAAAAATGTCTATTTCTGCTTCATTGACTATGCTAAAGCCTTTGATTGTGTGGATCACAACAAACTGTGGCAAATTCTGAAAGTGATGGGAGTACCAGACCACCTTACCTGTCTCCTGAGAAACCTGTACGAGGGTCAAGAAGCAACAGTAAGAACCAGACATGGAACAACCGAGTGGTTCCAAATTGGGAAAGGAGTACGACAAGGCTGCATATTGTCACCCTGCTTATTTAACTTATATGCAGAGTACATCATGAGAAATGCCGGGTTGGATGAATCAGAGGTCGGAATTAAGATTGCTGGGAGAATTATCAACAACCTCCGATACGCAGACGATACCACCCTAATGGCAGAAAGTGAAGAGGATCTAAAGAGCCTCTTGTTGAGGGTGAAAGAGGAGAGTGCAAAAGCTGGTTTGAAACTCAACATTAAAAAAACTAAGATCATGGCATCTGGCCCCATCACTTCCTGGCATATCGAAGGGGAAGAAATGGAAGCAGTGACAGATTTTACTTTCTTGGGCTCCAAGATCACCGCCGACGGTGACTGTAGCCATGAAATTAAAAGATGCTTGCTCCTTGGGAGGAAAGCTATGGCCAACCTAGACAGCATAGTAAGAAGCAGAGACATCACCTTGCCAACAAAGGTCTGTCTAATCAAAGCTATGGTTTTCCCAGTAGTAATGTATGGCTGTGAGAGCTGGACTATAAGGAAGGCTGAGCGCCGAAGAATTGATGGTTTCGAACTGTGGTGCTGGAGAAGACTCTTACGAGTCCCCTGGACTGCAAGGAGGTCAAATCAGTCCATCCTAAAGGAAATCAACCCTGAGTGCTCATTGGAAGGACAGATAATGAAGCTGAAGCTGAAATATTTTGGCCACCTAATGTGAAGAGAAAACTCTCTGAAAAAGACCCTGATGCTGGGAAAGACTGAAGGCAAAAGGAGAAGGGGACAGCAGAGGATGAGATGGCTAGATAGCATCACCGATGCAATGAATATGAACTTGAGCACACTCCAGGAGAGAGCGCAGGACAGGAAGGCCTGGCGTGCTATGGTCCATGGGGTCACGAAGAGTCGGACACGACTGAACGACTGAACAACAACAAACCCCTCATTGATGGCAATGGAAGGCAGGGAATTAGCTCCAGATAGCTGACAGGGCTAGATCTCCCATGGCCAGATCACAAATGATCAGGGCCAGATGATCTTCATGATCATCAGGGCCAGATGAACATCAGGACCAAATCTCCCAGATTCCCATCTGGGGAATGATGTGGTTTCAGGTCCTGCAGATCCAAAGTTGGCCCCTCCCCACCCAGCCCCTAGAATGCCCCATATTGGAGCTTTCCACCAGCTATTGCTGGTGGGACAACTACCAGTGGTCACTTCTCAGCAAATCAGGCACAGTGGGGACTTCTGCCATGGCATAGCCCTACCCCAGTGGCACTTCTCTCTGCTGGCAGAGGATAATGGGGAGCCAACAGTGCACATTCTTAAGCTTCTCCAGCCATCAACACGAGGAGGGCATAGGATTGCATTCTTAGCTATTTCGTTTTTCTTATGCATTAAGACCAACATGACCATAGTTGTCTTCTCCACTAGTGTTCAACTGGAAGGCAGGAATCCAAAACTGGGTAGCAGGCTAACCTAAGATGGGTCACACCAGGCACAGCCACAATTCCCTTGCCCTGCCTGCCTGCCTGCCTGCTCTGCCCACCTGCCTTAAATTGTAAAAGAATGGTAAAGTAGAAAGATGTGCGGAGAATGGATATAGGCAAGGAGTACATGAGATCTGGGTTCTAATCCCCACTCAGCCATGAAACTCATTGGGTGACTTTGGGACAGTCACTGAATTGCAGCCTAACCTACCCCACAGGGTTGTTATGAGGATAAAATGGAGAGGAGGGGAACTATGTCAGCCACCTTGGGTTCCTTGCAAGAGGGAAAAAGGTGGGATATACTGTAAATGTAGTAGTAGTAGCAGTGGCAGTAATAGTAATAATAATAATAATTTTAATACTAATAAAAATATATAGTAAAAGAATGAGATGTGGTTCACATGTAGCAGATTGGGGTTAAACATAGATTCATGACTGAATAGGCTTTAGACTACTGTGCACTGAGAAATTTATATGATGCAGTCAAAGGCAGTAAGAAGGGTAAGAAGAGAGCAATATGACATACCATAACTGATGATATAGGGAACACAACATATGTAAAGCCATTTCTAGTTTACCTTGTTTGCTCTCACAACTATACTGTAAGGAAGGCCGATGTTATTTCTCTTTTACAAATAGGGGACAAATACAACAGAAGATAAACCATCTAGTATTCCTCAAGTGTTTGAAAGAGATGTGTGACTTTGAGAAAGTTCAGGAAGTGGGTTAAGTGATTCTACTCTTAACTGGAAAGGTGCAGCCAAAATGTTGAGTGTGGAGTTCAAATCACTATGTGAAATTCAGCCGCTATGAACTTCATGGCATTCCAGAACAGGCACACAGTTCTGCAGCTTCCAGGTTCTTCTGCCTGCCTGTTCTCTACTGTCCAGAACACCCAACACCTCCATTCCCCAGGCACTCGCAGGGACCTACAACAGTGCCCACGAAGCTTGCCACTTGTCCCCTTCCAAAAAATGTTTTAAATAAAAACCTTGAAAAAGGGTAGGGTGTCATGTTCTACTTCCTGTTCCTGAACTTGCTGCTGATGAACTGTGGAGCAGGCAGGGCGAGAAGGAAAGGGAGGTGGGGTTGCACTGTATGTAAAAAATACATATCTCTGCACAGAAATAGAGGAGGATGAGCTTGGTAGCCCCATCGAGAGCATCTAGATAAAAAAAAAATGGAGCAAAGAATAAAAGGAACCTGGTGGTGGGAGTCTACTACTGGCCACCCAATCAAGGAGAAGACGACAATGAAACTTTTGAAAAGCAAATAGCCAATGTTTTAAGGAAGCATGATGTAGTAGTAATGGGGGACTTCAGTTTCCCCGATATTTGTTGGGAGACAAATTCTGCAAAACATGGCCCCTCCAGGAAATTCCTGACTTGTGTGGCAGATAACTTCCTCCTACAGAAAGTAGAGGAAGGAACTAGAGGATCGGCTATCCTTGACTTGATCCTAACCAACAGAGATGACTTAGTGGATGAAGTAGCAGTTACAGGAACTCTGGGGGAAAGCGACCATGTTGTACTTGAGTTCTTGGTTCTAAGGGAAGCAAAAGCCGAGTGTAGTCAAACGCGTTCGCTGGATTTTAGGAAGACTGATTTTAATAAACTCAGAACAATTATCAGTAAGGTCCCATGGCAAGTGGCACTAACGAGAAAAGGAGTCCAAGATGGGTAGGAGCTTTTGAAAAAGGAAATTCTCAAGGCACAAACCATTCCAACAGGACAAAAAGGTGGAAGACAACAGAAGAAGCCAATGTGGCTTCACAAAAAACTTAGAGATTACGTGAAAACAAAAAAGGACACATATAGGAAGTGGAAGGAAGGCCAAGTAACAAAGGAAGAGTACAGGCAGGTAGCACAGAATTGCAGGGATGGCATCAGGAAGGCTAAAGCTGAGAACGAGCTGAGGTTAACGAGGGATGCTAAAAGCAACAAAAAAGCTTTCTTCAGCTACATGCATAGTAAAAGACAGGGGAAAGAAATGGTGGTTCAGCTATTATATAAGGATGGCGAAATGATAACAGATGACAAAGAAAAGGCAGAGGTGCTCAATTCCTACTTTGGCTCAGTCTTCTCCCAAAAGAGGGTCTATGATCCCCCTGGCAAAGGCGAAGTACAGGGTGAAGGGGCAGGATTGCAGCTTGAGATCAATAGGCATATGGTCAAGGAACACCTACTTACTTTGAATGAGTTCAAATCTCCAGGGCCAGATGAACTGCATCCTAGAGTAATAAAGGAACTGGCAGAAGAACTCTCAGAACCGCTGTCTATTGTCTTTGAGAAATCATGGAGGACAGGCGAAGTGCCAGATGACTGGAGGAGGACTAATGTTGTCCCTATCTTCAAAAAGGGTAAAAAGGAGGAACCTGGGAACTACAGACCAGTCAGTCTGACATCAATCCCTGGGAAAATTCTGATGATAAAGAAATCCATCTGGAAGCACCTTGAAAACAATGCAGTGATTACTCGAAGCCAACATGGATTTGTCAAGAACAAGTCCTGCCAGATGAATCTGAACTCATTTTTCGATCAGGTAACCTCCCTTGTGACCATGGGAATGCTGTAGACATAATATACCTCGACTTCAGCAAAGCTTTCAACTAAGTGCCCCATGTAACCATGTTATCCTGATGAACAAACTAGCTCAAAGTGGGCTAGATGAAACAACCATCTGGTGGATCCACAGTTGGCTACAGAATCGGACTCAAAGAGTGCTTATCAATGGGACCTTCTCAAATGGGGAGAGGTAACAAGTGGGATACCACAGGGCTCAGTCCTGGGCCCAGTACTCTTCAACATTTTTATTAATGACTTGGAGGAGGAGGTGCAGGGAATGCTGATCAGATTTGCAGATGACACAAAATTGGGCAGGATAGCTAATACTTTGGAAGACTGAAACAAAATTCAAAGTGATCTGGATAGACTGGAGCGCTGGGCAGAAAACAACAGAATGACATTTAATAGGGATAAATGCCAAGTTCTGCATCTAGGAAAAAGAAACCAAATGCACAGATACAAGATGGGGGATACATGGCTCAACAACACTACAAGCGAGAAGGATCTTGGAATTGTTGTCAATCACAAGCTGAATATGAGCCAACAATGTGATGTGGCTGCACAAAAGGCCAATGCTCTTTTGGGCTGCATTAATAGAAGTATAGCTTCCAAATCCCGGGAAGTACTAGTTCCCCTCTACTCAGCACTGGTTAGGCCTCACCTGGAGTACTGTGTCCAGTTCTGGGCACCACACTTGAAGAAGGATGCAGACAAACTGGAGGGGGTTCAGAGGAGGGCAACAAAGATGATCAGGGGACTGGAAACAAAGCCCTATGAAGAGTGACTGAAAGAACTGGGCACGTTTAGCCTTGAGAAGAGAAGACTGAGGGGAGATATGATAGCGCTCTCCAAGTACTTGCAAGGTTGTCACAGAGAGGAAGGCCAGGATGTCTTCTCGATCATTCCAGAGTGCAGGACACAGAATAATGGGCTCAAGTTACAGGAAGCCAGATTCTAGCTGAATATCCGGAAAACCTTCCTGACTGTTAGAGCAATACGACAATGGAAACAATTCCCTAGGGAGGTAATGGGCTCTCCCACACTGGAGGCGTTCAAGACGAGGCTGGACAGCCATCTGTCAGGGATGCTCTGACTTGGATTCCTGCATCGAGCAGGGGGTTGGACTTGATGGTCTTATAGGCCCCTTCCAACCCTACTATTCTATGATTCTATGAAAGAGTTGCTCCCTGACCCTGCTCAATCTTCCATCAACACAGAGCTTTCTCCTTTTCTCTTCCTCTCTGCTTCCAGCCTCTAGCCTTGCTTTTTTTCTCCCACAC
The DNA here is from genome assembly GCF_057233095.1 of Heloderma suspectum. Taxonomy (NCBI): domain Eukaryota; kingdom Metazoa; phylum Chordata; class Lepidosauria; order Squamata; family Helodermatidae; genus Heloderma; species Heloderma suspectum. The sequence continues at coordinate 400,337,173 of NC_139458.1, forward strand.
TTCCTTACCTCACTGTTTCTCCCCTTTCCAGCCTCTAGCCTCACTCTTTCTCTCCCGTCTACCCCCTTGCCTTGCTCTTTCCCCCTCCCTCCCAGCTTCTACCCTATACCTCTCCCCACCTCTTTACCTTGCTGTTTATCCTCCTCCTAGCCTCTAGCCTTGCATTCTTTTTCTATTTCACCATCCTTCCCAGTCCCTAGCCTTTTGCTTTCTCTCCTTATCCCCACTTTATCTCACTATTTCTTCACCCTCCCAGCCCCCAGCCTTGCTCTTTTTCTCTCCCTTCCCAGCCCCTTCTCTCATTCTTCACACACACATGCACAGACACAGCACCTTCCTGGGTGAGGGCTGTGATGGTAGAGGAGTAGTTGCACCAGGTGGGGAACAGGATGCCCCAAGCTTGGGGTTGAGGTGGGAGAAACTTTTTATTTCCTTTTGGGGCTGGAGGCATTTTCCTTTCTTTTGGGGCTAGGGAAAAGTGTGCATGTGTGAGTAGGATGAACAGAGCAGAATCTACTCGGAAGTAATTCCCACTGTGTTCCATGTAAGTATGCATAGGATTGCATAGCCTTAAATGGGTATTTTGTTGTGCTTCTGTGGGGTCAAATATGTAAATTGGCTTTGTAGTTCAGACTCTTCTTTTGCTTGTACACAGTTTGTTGGGTGAATTACTTGTCTTTTGACTAGCCATGGCATCCATTTGATTATTTATTTATTTATTTATTTATTACATTTCTGTAATGCCCAATAGCCAAAGCTCTTCTTCATGGTAGCCATTTTGTGGTATTGCCCACAGCAGTTTCTCAAATTCCTAAATGTGCCCATGAGTCCAAAAAGGTTGGGACCCCTGCCCTAGCCCCTGTATAAAGGCCATTTCTCAGTACCTCATTTTTATTTATTTTAGTTACTCAAAGTATTTATATATCACTGTTCTGCCCACCAGGCCCATCAAAGCAATGTATAGTAACATCCAATAAGATCTTAACATTAAAATAAAAAACAAAAACAGAACATTCTTTAAAAGCTGGCCAAATACCATTTTAAAAGCCAAACGCCTGGCAAAACAATACAGTTTTTACTGTCTGCCCCAAACTCAGTAGGGATGGAGCCAGCCTGACTTCTCAGGAGGGAGCTCCACATTTGAGCTGCTGCTTCAGAGAAAACCCTGTCTCATGTACCCACCAACTTCACCTCTCTTGATGGTGAGATGCAGAATAGGGCCTCTGACGAAGATCTCAGATGATGGGAAATGATTCTGGAAACCAATAAATCCTATGGCCATCTAGACAGTGTCTAGTGGCCATAGGATTGCTCTCCGGTGAAAAGAAATATTTTGGTTTAGACTACTGATGAAATTCAGTTTAAGGAAATTATGGCTCTACCAATATAACAAGGAACTTTGCTTTTGACTTGGACATCATTAAGACTTTATCTGAAAAATCTATGCTGCTTCAATGGATTCGCACTGAAATAAGAATCTAGCTCTTGGATGGCTAACTACTTAAGCAGAAACAGTGCAAACAAATTTACACCATTATAGTTTCTCCTTTATTTAATTTAAGAGTTTTATATTGCAATTCATTTTTTTTAAATCAAGGCAGTTTACAACAAAAAGATAAAACATCAAAGGCTATATACTGCAGTTAAGGCAGCATTATAAACCATCTTGCAGAAATAAAAACAACAGCAGTTAAAAAAACACCCTGAGAAAATAGAAGGGAAGCCTGAAAGAGAACAGTGTTGGGAGCTGAGCGAGCCCCTCTGAGGAGTGAATTCCACAAGTAGGTTGCCACATCCAAAAAAGCCATCTCCAGTTGCTACTCGCCTCATCTCAGATGTTGGGGGCCCTAGAGAAAGGCCCCCAGAACAGATCTCAGTGAACAGTTGCTGCAGAGTACACCAGGACTGACAGAGCAGTGGCACTTGGGGCTTGGAGTCTCTTCCCTGGTTAGTGCCATGGAGGTATCCCTAGGGAAGACTTCATGTTCAAGGACCACCATTCTTTCATTCCCAAGCTGCTGCAGAGCACATCAAGATGACGAAGAAGGAGAATGAAGGAAGAAAAAAACCCTGCCTTTCTCCCCACTGTCTACTGCTGCGTCCCCTTGTCCAGGTAAGTAAAGGGAAGGCTGGGAAGACTGCTTTGGGGACTTAGAACTTAGCGGGCACAGATCTGTGGGAAGAGAAACCAGGCAGGAATACTTCTCTGGCCTAGATTGATCCAAGCTGAAGAAGAGTGTTGGGTTGGGTGGGTGGGTGGGTGGGTGGGGTGGGGGTTCTTAAAAGTTGCCTCTCCTTTGAGGCAACCTTCTAAAGAACTCTGGAAGTTTGTTTCAGGCTAGGGTGAACATCCACAGGTTCTCTTGTCTTGACCCTTTCAATCTGGGACTAGCTTAAAATGGGGCTTAACAGGAATGCCAGAAAATCCCTATTGATTTTCAAAGGCTGAGCTGGAAAGGACTTTCACGTCCCTACTTGATGCTTGCAGAGATGGGGGGATCCATTGATGGTGCACTAAGTTCTACGTACTTTAGTGATATAGTCATGTTTTGTGGCAACTCCCAAATGTTCCAGAGTACTCCTAGATCCATCCCTGTCACTGGAGCCCCAGGTGGACTCCGTGGCCCAGAGTACTTGGGGCTGGCTTTGGCTGATCCACCAGCGATGGCCTTTCCTGGGCTAGGATAACCTAGCCACAGTAGTACATACGCTGGTAACTTCCCGATTAGACTACTTCAATGCACTTTACATGGGCTGCCCTTGACAATGACTTGGAAGTTGCCACTAGTGCAAAATGCAGCAGCTAGACTGCTGACCGGAACACCTCATAAAAACCATATAACACTGGTTTTAAAGGAATTGCACTGGCTGCCAATACACTTCCAGTCAGAATTCAAGGTTTTGGTGATGACATTTAAAGCCCTAAGCAGCTCGGGACCTCAATAATTGAGGGAGCACCTCTCCCTATATATGCCTGCCCGAGAACTGAGATCTGTTGGAGGGGCCCTCCTCTGCATCCCACCAGTATGAGACATACACTATGGTGGGACATGGGAGAGGGCCTTCTCTGCTTTGGCACCCTGGTTGTGGAATGCCCTCCTCTTGGAGGCCGAATTGGCACAGACATTGGTCTCATTTCGGTGCCAAGTAAAAACGTGGCTTTCCACCAAAGCCTTTGAGGGCTAAATGCATTCCCTAGAACATTGTTTTAACTGTTTTATTATTTTAGATTTTAACTGGTTTTAGCTTGTTTTAATAGTTTAATATGTTTTTAGGTGTTTAAATTATTTATTGTTTTATATTGTTTACATTGATTTTATCTGTATGCCGCCCTGAGATCTTAATGGTATAGGGCGGGATAGAAATGTTTAAATAAATAAATAAATAAATAAATAATCTTCAACGGAGCTTGCACGGGAGGATTTTCCCCACTTAATTATGCCATGTGTCATGTGACAGAGGTATTGGTATAGATACGTTATTTATTAAAAATATTGATGTCCTATCTACGCCAAAGAATGGTGAAATCAAAACAAGAAATCAACAACAAAACAAATGCCACCCCCCAACAGCAAAAGGCAAACATCACAGAAGAGCAGTACAAAACTCTGCATCCAAAGGTTCAAAGCTTGTAGTTATTTTCCTTCCACAACAAAGTTTCTTTGAGTTTTTATTGCTTATTTTCAATAATAGTTTTGTTCAGCTCTAGAGATATCCTGTATTTTGGGTCGGGGTTTCTTTCTCTTCTTTTTGGCATTCATTTTCAGTGGCTTTGCTGAGTTAGCAACAGCATCTCAATGAAGCAAAGTGAAGCATACGTGGTACAGGGACGTTCGCTTTGGAGCCCTCCCTGAGGGGGGTGAGCAGGGAAAAGAAGCCTTTTCTATTCTGTGTGGAAAATTTAATGAGCAACTCTTACCTTGCAGCCAGCGGGGGACATCCTTAGGAACACAATTTTTACAGCAAGGGCTTAATAATAATAACAACAGCTGTTAACATGACATGATGCTTCCTTCTGAAAAAATGCACTGAACTCACCCCCTGTAACTGAGATATCTAACATCTCTTCACACACTCATCCAGCCCATGTGATACGATGCCATTCAAGAATGTGTATGAATATCACAACCACATGAGCAATAATGAGTCTAGGAGTTTTTCCCACCTTATTTCCACTCTGCTGGAAAGACCTACACAAGCATATGTGGTCCTTCAGTGGTATGGCATCATATCAGAATGGAACTGTTCCCTAACTGCTCCCTCAAGGAGGTGTTTCAAGCCTTCAAAATGTCAGATTCCCTTTCCCACTTGCTGAAACAACCTTCTCCCCAAAGGGAGAAAACTCACTTTTGTCATGGTGCCAGGGTTGCTGTGAGAGTGGCTTTTAGTGTTGCTAAATTATCTCTTTCAGGGTGCAATCCTATGCATGTTCAGACAGAAAAAAGTCCTACAACTTGCAGCATTCCCCAGCTTTTTCTGCCTAAACACACATAGGATTGTACCCTTAGTATTGTTTTGCATTCTACTTTGCTGCAAGGAGAGTATAGAATCATGACACTGTTGTCCTGAGTGATGGCACATCAGTGAAGTTGTGGTGTAGCAACTGCTGGTGTGTCATGGGACCAAACGATTGGTCCTGGAAAAGTATCAACCAATCATAAGTCATGTTTCAGCATTTTATCATTCAGGAAATGTATTACTTTATTTGTCTTTTTCTTTATATTCTGCCATTCAGTCAAATTTGTTCGTAAGGCTGCTTACAAAATTTAAACTATTTAAGAACATAAGAAGAGCCCTGCTGGATCAATCCAATGGTCCATCTAGTCCAGCATTCTGTTCACACAGTGGCAAACCACCTGCCTGTTGGAAGCCCACAAGGAGGATGTGTGTGCAATAGCACCCTTAGGGCGCAATCCTAACTAGATAGGCGGCCGCATCCGAACTCGGAGGCAACTGCCTATCCAAAGCAAGGCGGGAGGGGCACGGGGGGATTGTTCCCTCCGTGCCTCTCCTGCTTTGCTATTTCTCCCGGTCCAGGGGGAGGCCAACCGGGAGAGGAAGCTGCCACACGACACATACAAGCAGCTCTGTTCTCCCCACCCCAGAACACCCCCAGCCCCACCCCTTTTCAGCTGCTCCATGCTCCTTTTATGACACAGAGGACGGGGCTTCTCCGTGCTGCCTTGGAGGCAATGGGGACGAGGGGGGAGGTCAGTTTTCTGGGAACCGACCTTGGAGCACAGGCTCCGAGATCAGTTCCCGGAAATGAGCATATCCTTCGGCCCTCTAGACAGTGTCTAGTGGCCGTAGGATTGCTCCTTTAGTTGGCTTGGCAATTTTGTTTAGTTTTGTCCATGAGAAGTAATACCATGATACTGTAAGAACCAATGATTTAAATATAAACTTATTTCAAATAAATTTGCTTAGGACAGAGGCCTTAATTGTAAGAACCATGAAATAAGTGTTATTTGTTAATTGAAATTTATTTATTTATTTATTTATTTATTGCATTTATACCCCGCCTTTCTCCCTCTCGCAAGGAACTCAAGGCGGCTTACATTATCCTCCTCCTCACCGTTGTATCTTCACAACAACAACCCTGTGAGGTGGGTTGGGCTGAGAGTCTGTGACTGGCCCAAAGCCACCCAGTGAGCTTCCGTGGCCGAGTGGGGACTAGAACCCGGATCTCCCGGCTCCCAGTCCGTCACTCTCACCACTACGCCACACTGGCTCTATATGATAAATGGCTGCTAATACTAAGTTCAGCTTTATTAATGAGCTAGAAAATGTATCTCTTTGAAATAAATTGGATAAAACCTCATTTTTTTCTGGCTAAATCTTCTGTGTATCTGGAAACCCTTTCCAGCACTGCTATTTAGAAATGTCTAATTATCAGTAATTAAAATGCAGCCATGAATACCATTCTAATGCATAATTAGAAAAGTAATTTGAGCCTGATCCGCTGGAAAATATTATTTATCACTGATGAGAGAACATGTATTACCCATTTAACATATGCCCAGGTTCCTCTGGAGAAGCAAGATCTGATGGGCGCTTGAGATGAATGCTACGTATTTGTTATCTGGGATTAACTTGAATTAACAATTGAGCTAGCAAAATTAATCACTTATATCTCAGGGGGGCTATGATTTACTGGCAGAAGTCACTGTATGCAGGGTGCCTATATATAAATCCTTCCTGAGTTCACATGGTCCAATCCTACCAAGCTGAAGCACATTTATAGGGTAAAACGTTATAAGGTTTTAATAGATAATCCTTTAACGTGTATATAATGTGTAGTTCTGATTCATTCCACTATTTCCAAAGCACAGAAAGATGAGCCTTGCCACCTGTATAATCAGCTAGACTTAAGTTCATATTTCACAGTTACAGAATCCCTAAAATATACTCTGGCTGTATTTTGGAAAAATTGCAGAAACATAGAACATTGAAGGAGAACCTTTACTGATGGAGAAAGCATTTGTGCTGCTGGAAAGTATGAAACTGAAATAAAATATACAAAATAGGATAAATCACAACATGAGCTAGACAGCTGTGCCCTGGTTTTGCTGGCATGACAAAGAACCAGGCTTGCACAGTTAGGATGGAGGCAAGGGGGTGGGGGGTGGGGAGGGGTTGTAGCATTTGGTTTCCTTGTAGGGGCCTGCCTGAACCATACCTTTGCCTCACTAAAATGCTGTGCCTCTTCTATTCTCCCCTGAATGCGAGCCCAGGCAGAGATGTCCAGGCATACCTGGCAGCTGGAATACTGCTGGGGGTGGGCAAGAAATTCTAATGTGAACATATGAAATCCACACTTTCTGAATCTAGGCACTAACCAGAATGCAGTGATATGGCAACATTCACACTCTTCCGAATTTTGCGATGCAGATTGTAATTTTTTTAAAAATGCACACAAATGCATATAATAGGTGAAAAACTATGTGCACACTTTCACATAATGTGCACAAAAATGCATACAATGGGGAAAGTGTGCACATAAGTATGTATATTAGGGGAAAGTGTCACATAAATGTGTATATTAGGGGAAATGTGTAAAATGTGTTTATTTGGAGACATGTGTACAAACATGGATATATTTAGATACGTGTCACAAAAAGTATGCATTTTTATGAGGACATTAAAAAATAAATCTGCTAATTGACATGGAAACAGGATAAAACCAACTGAATGTTGGAAAAAGTAGAAACTGAATGGGATTGACAGATTTTTCCATCCCTACGTACTGCCCAGATAAGCAGCTGTGTACTTCCCAACATTGCTCCTTTTTATTAGTCAGAACAGTCACAAGAGTTCCTGGTGAAGAGCTGCTGGCTTGCTGCTGGAAGGCTGGGATATCACACCAGACTGCATGATATCCCAGCTCTCAAGCAGCCTAGTTTCCCAGAGTTCAGCTGCCTATGCTGGTTCTTGGAGATAAGGAGGTGACAGATCAACAAAGTGCAATGAGAAAGTCTTGTGAATTATACCTTACTGTGCAATCCTAAGCATGTTTAGACAAGAAAAGGTCTTACATCTCCTAGTATTTCCCAGCCAGCAATGCTAGGCATTGTAAGACTTTTGTGTGTGTCTAAACATGCATAGGATTACACCCTTAACTAACCTGTTTATTCCATTGATAAGAATCTGAAAATATGGTGTCATAACCGGAAGAGCTTAAACTCTGTTCAATCAGCTTGCATTCATTGTTGCAATCATGGCCAATTACTTGTAATGGCCTCGGGCCTGTAACCAAGTCACCAGTAGTTTTAGTGGGGCCTAGAGATCCATAATGCTCTCTTTAGGTTCATTATAAGTGCAATTTCCTTGCTAGTGGGCCTCTTGGCTGGTAAGATGAGTCAAAGGTCGATAGCCCGCCTCAGCACATTCCATGCTAACGAGCTCTGGTATTTTATCAGGGCCTAGGATGCGCCTGAGAAGTGAGGCTCTGTTTATGCTAAGTTACAGGTGTCTGTGCTGGGAAGGTTCTGATGGTTTTCCTCCTGAACAAGCATTGTTAGTCTATGATGAAAAAGTTGCAGATGAGCGCTAATTAATGCTTGCTTCTGTCATTCTGCCTCACTGCTGACATGTATGGTATAAAACCCATTTTACCCCGTGGCTCTGGGTTCAGAGAAGCTGTCTGATCCAACCATTGGGTATGCCTGCACGTTGTAAGTACTCAATAAAGTCTCCTTGTAAGCAAACCTGGATCTGGCTTATCACTTCCATGGCACCTCCAAACCTTAGCAGCCCACAGCCAGGGCATACAATACTACAATTTTATTTTATTTTCCTATCATTTATTACTAGTTGAGGCTGGCCAATCACCTCATGGAATTTGTGAGGAAAAAGGAGGACTGATGGTATAAGCTTGAGAAGCAAAAGCTTCCATTACTTTAGTCAAGTCATAGCCTGTAGCTATGGGATTTCAACTCCTATGCAGTCTCAAGCAGAAGGGCAAATGGTTTTGCATAGGAAGTGGGAAGCTTTGGGTCTCTGGAGTGCCATAGATAGGTACCATTTGCAATCCTTTGCCCACAAGATGTGTCATAAACAAGCTGGGCAGTGGATGCTGGTGGCTCCTATCTAAGTGGGGCTTGGGTGGCCTCCCCTCGGGGTGCACTATGGCACAGGCAGTATCCAGGGGTGCCCGCAGGCATGGCTTCACTCAGATGGGCCAGGCACGATGTGTCCAACTCTGACAGCTCTGTATGTTTGCTTGAAAGCTTCACTGTGTCAAACCAAGGGCTGTCCACCCCATGCAAAGTCAGGCCCATTTACATTTGCTTAATAAAGTAACCATTTCCTGCAGAAATGAGAGAGGACTGCTTTCTGAAGGCAGACTTCGGAAGCATGTTAATACCAGGCCTGCAGTAGCATACACGTACAATTAAAGTTCTGTCCAATTAATCATTGATATGTTGGACAGAATATGTTGGACAGATATATTGCCATTTCACTGGCAAATAGAGGGAGATAACTGGCAAATAGAGGGAGAAAATGTGGAGACAGTGACAGACTTTGTATTTCTAGGCGCAAAGCTTACTGCAGATGCTGACTGCAGCCAGGAAATCAGAAGACATTTACTTCTTGGGAGGACAGCAATGACAAATCTTGATAAAATAGTGAAGAGCAGAGACATCACACTGACAACAAAGGTCCGCATAGTTCAAGCAATGGTATTCCCCATCGTAACCTATGGCTGCCAGAGCTGGACCATAAGGAAGGCTGAGTGAAGGAAGATAGATGCTTTTGAACTGTGGTGTTGGAGGAAAATTCTGAGAGTGCCTTGGACTGCAAGAAGATCAAACCAGTCCATACTCCAGGAAATCAAGCCAGACTGCTCACTGGAAGGAAGGATATTAAAGGCAAAACTGAAGTACTTTGGCCACATCATGAGAAGACAGGACATCCTGGAGAAGATGCTGATGCTAGGGAAAGTGGAAGGCAAAAGGAAGAGGGGCCGACCAAGGGCAGGATGGATGGATGATATTCTGGAGGTGACGGACTCAACCTTGGGGGAGCTGGGGGTGGCGATGGCTGACAGGAAGCTCTGGCGTGGGCTGGCCCATGAAGTCATGAAGAGTCGGAAGCAACTAAATGAAACAACAACCAACTAATCATTGATAAGGCTGAGAAAAATACTGTTTCCCATGGATGGGATAAAAGCCATGCGTCATACTATTTGGTGGCATATGTGCTCAAAGTCTTAATTTGCCAGTAGTAGAATGCCATTGCAGGGCTTTTCGATCAATGCTCTTAATTATCAAACAATGCCGTAAGAGTCACTATAGGCTAAGATCTGTTTTTTACGCATTGAAATAGGCATTAGTTTGGTGCAATCATTTCTAAAGCTACTGCTATTCTAGAGCTAATCAGTGATACGGCCAAATTCCAGTATTGAATCAGAACAGCCTCTATACTTACAAGCTTGCTTAGTGTTTAGGAAAAGTGTGTCAATTTCAAGAATTTTCTTCAGATCACAATGTTGGTGCATGCACATTGATGGTGCCTTACACATGTGCATTATTATCACATTTTCCCCTTGGAATTGTAGTTGGGTTCACCTCTCCTGCACAGGGCCGGCCCTACCATTAGGCAGAGTGAGGCATCCTCAGGCGTGGTAGAGGACACTGTCCCATTGCCTGTATAGAAGAAAGATTCAACTGCCAGTCCAGTTGACTTCTGTACTTGGAATGGGAAGGCACCACCTTGTCTTTCACCTCAGGCAGCAAAATGTCTTGGGCCAGCTTGCATCCACCCCATGGGCTCAATCCAGAGCTTATATTCCAAGTGCAGGAACATCCCCAAGTAGATTTCTGCTGAGAGCGTTCCTGCTGGCAGAAAGGGGGAAGATATTCATCAATTACCCCTCCCTCTGCAGCTACCAGTGCCACACCCCCCACTGTTCCAGAAGGTCCCTCAGCCCTCTGGAGAAAATATGTGGGGGACATTAGTGGTTGCACTGAAGATTGCTTCTTCTCCCACTCAGTCAGCGGAAAAGCTCCACTGGATCAAAGCCTTTAGCAGATGGAAGGAGGCCTTCCATCCAAATGAGAGCAACTGGAGAATCCAACCACTCCCCCCTTGCCCCAAATACCCAGGAATAATGCAGACTTTTAAAAACTGTGGGACAACAACCATATAAAACATTTGCAAGGTGCAATCAAAATAATTGATTGACCCAAATAGAGAAGATACTCACCAGTCATAGGGTTGTTTGGCCAGGCATTCTGATCATATGGTTCACAGCAGTAATTTTCAACAAGTGTAAGTCTTTAATATAAGAACTTCTGTCTAGGTACCTGCAAAGTACTGGCTGCATAGTTCATATAGTGTCATAACAATCAAGCTATGCTGAGAATAGTGGTCTAACATATAAAGATGCTGATGGACTACAAAACAGTTGACTTTGGGAGCCTGGTCTGCTGAACACTGACTGTGCATTCAATGTTCTAAACTGAAGACCTTTTCATAAACATGGTGGTGAATACAGCAAGCATTACAAACTGGACAAATATGTATGCAAACCCAAATAATTGCAAATTTCAGTGACATTAAATGGCTCTCTATATGCAAATAACAATTTCCTAGAAAGCTGTGGGCTGCTGCAGGAAAGCACAAGAATCTCCCTGGCCCCTTAGAGGAAGTAGACAGCCAACCCATTCCACTACCTTCTAACCAGTGCAATAGCAGAAAGCTTTATGCCCAAAGTGCCTATGTTGACTTTGAGAGCTGAGGTATAAGTAGAGCAAATCATCTATTTTTATAGGCTTTTTTATTTTCTAATGTTCCACCCATAGTACTCTTAAGGCAGCCTTCCAAAAATTCCAAGCCCACAAAAAAGTTTGTTAGCCTGCTTGTATATATGCAATTAAATATGTTGGTCTCCTATAGTTCAAAAAACAAAACAGAAACAAAAAAAGAAACTTTCATAAAGCTTTCTTACCTAGTCACCTAGAGGCAACTAGCCAAGTGGGCATTTACATGCCTAAGTTAAAGGATGCTGTGGACCCCTCTCTTCATGCTCCCTCCTTTCTCATTTGGTCTACTTGTTCTGGGATTGAAGAGGACTATGTATATCCACAAAGAATCTTGACTTACGCAGTGGGCCGGTTCGCACGACACAAGGGTGGTTTATAAGCCACGGTGGCATGTTAACCTCCACATATGCCAGATCATTTCCCTACTTGTCATGATGTCTGAACCTGGTGAGGGTTCATGGCTGATGTGGTTAACAAACCACCCAGCAACCCTACAATACAGTGCGGGCTTTGGGCGCTTTTTAACCAACCCAGCCACCCACCCTCACCTGGTCCAGATGTCACAATTTGCGCTCGGTGATGGTAATTAGGGAAATGAACCAGCATGCAACTGGCATGCACAGTGGTGGTTAGCAAGCCACCATGGCTTATTAACCACCCTCGTGTCACGCGAACCTGGTCTTTATCTCCATTAGACGGAGAGGCTTAAAAAGTTGTTGCTGTTGGTCTTGATAAGGTCTACAATTTCATATTCCAAGAACCACTGTTCTCATAGATGTATTGACACTTTACTTTGTTAGATAACGTAGCAATGAACTGCATTAACAATATGGTTTTCCTGGAAGCACTGAATAAGACAGTGGTACAATGACTTAACATTAAGTCTTTATGAACTCCAAACATTACCTTTCTAGGGAGGAAATATACCCTTCATAATCTGATTCAGGGAAAGCAATCCTTCATTTGTTTGGTGAAGTTCTGAGCAGTGGTTCATAGTTATTAAGGGTTTTCTGCCCCATTAAAGCCTATGGCAGCAACTGCTGGCAACATTATGTCATCATGCATGGCCAGTTTCATTCTGAAGCTAGAGTGCTGGCAGTACTCCAATGTTTGCAGAGGGATTCTATGTTGCAGAGGAAATCCAGGGGATTTTATGTGCGATGCCATTCCTTTAGTTATGGAATGTGACTTACCAGAGTCAAATTGCATGTTTCTTCATGGATCAGGATGCTAGCATGGCTTTAACCCTTTGCCGCCCTGCAATATGCCTGGATCACAGCCCTTTTTCCTCTGAGCTGCCGTAGGAGATTCTGAGGAAGAGGTTTTTGTGAGACTAGTCTAAGGGGAGAGTGGAAGATTTGTGAGAGGAAAGAGATTGGGTAAATTACATGGAGACTGAGTGAATAAAAAGCACCAGCTAGAGAAGACTGTAGAGGAGAGGACTGCAACCAAATACCTGCACATCCAGCAGCAGCTTCTAGGCCAGAAAGCAGCAGGCTCAGGCCTACAGCTGCATCCCAGCCCAGGACAGTGTACAGCAGACATGTGTGAGAGGAGAGACCCTAATCACTCACTATTGGTGCCTGATAACTGATTTATTGGACTGTTACCCATAGCCTCCAATATCCTGGATTTGAGCCTGAGCCAACATGAGATAGCCTGACCTCTGGCCTTAGGCTGGTACATTTTTAAAAAGTACTGAATATGCTCTATCCTCAAAATCCTGTGTTAGCACAAGCTCCACAGATATAGATTTCACATTGACTTATGACAGGGCTCCTGTTGGGTACCTCCACTGTTGCTGCCACATGCAACCACTTTCTTCACATAAGAGCAGGCTGTTCTCCATTTTGTTGTGTGCCTCTTTGTATTCCCCAGTCATGAGAATGTGATATAAAGTGACACTCTATCCATAATTCTGATTCGCCACATATTTGGAATGAGTTCCAGGCTATTAGCTAAAAGGAGATGTCAAGGCCCAGAAACATGGAACAGAATTATAATTTCTTGGACTGATGAAAAGCAGGAGGTGATGATTAAGAACAGCGAGAAGTCAGCTGCTGGGGAATCAGAAGGAAGCCAACTCTGATTGTCTTTCATAGTGGCTAATCAGGAAGTGTAGACTTTGGTCTTCCTTTCAGTGACACCTGGTGATCTTATCCCTGATGACTTGCCAGCAAGCACTCCTGTCCAGAACAATAGCAGCTCTCTGCGGTGCATCCCAACCAGAGGCAGCACATGTCACATGTGGTTTGTATGTCGCTTTTGATACTTTGCAAATAAACAAATGTGGCGATAAATTATTTTATTAATAATGAGAACCTGCAAACCAACCAACACTGTTGAGTGCATAGCGAAGAGCCAGAGCACTGCCCATTTTAATATAAATACAAATCTGATACATTGATCTGCTGGAATACTTAAAGCTGCTGGAATACTTAAGCCTGCACGAGTTGTGACCTATCAAACTGAATGCAGCTTATCAGCTGTGCACTGTGGCCTTCCACGGTGTTGACAACTTCCCTGATTTCACAGTTCTGGGCAGGTAGCGAGAGACAGTTTTCCACGTCTCCAGTGGGCTGAGTTCAACCTGTTGAGTCACAAGCTGTGCAGGTCTAACAAAAGCTCCAACGAACTCCAGATAATAATCCTTACCATTTATACAGTGCTTTAGAATATAGTGCGCTTCACATACACTTTTGTTCTGTAATCCTTATAACAACCATGTAATGTAGTGTAGAATTATTATATCTATATTGCTGATGGGAGTTAATAAGAACCCACTAGAGGGATATATTTTCTGCCTAACTGCTGTCCTAGGTTCTGAATATCTTGTTCCCTGCTGTGTATTGCTGATCCTGGTATGTGCAGGCCTAACGCCAAAAATCATAAAGTACTATTGCTTGGTTCCAATTGTGAATGTTTTTGGATTGTACCACTTAAAACTGTAGGTAGGGCTCACATAATTGAATCGTCTTCCATACTAAAAAAAAATAGAAATAAATCCATGGTGTTCTCTTTCACATGCTAGTTTTCTATGTCCATAGATGTTTGTGCATGGTGGATCATTCAGTTATGTGAGAGCCCTCATTTGCTTAAAGGTATGTACGGAGCTCCCCTGCCTAGAACAGCTAGCTTCCCCATTCATTTCAGTAGGGGGAGCCAATCAGATGTGCATCTTCCATTGTTTCTATATGGACTGGTTCCTTCAATTTAAATGAATAGAGACCTCTGGACATACACAAAAGATCAATGTGCAGATTGAGTATACATGGATTTAGACTGGACTTAATCCAAAATAATCTAACAGCTAAATCTTAAATAAATTACTTCAAAGTCATTCCCACTGATTTATAAGTACCCTGCTTCCACATTTTAACCCCAGTTCAGAAAAGTGTGACCAAATAATTTGCACATGCTACTTTTTTTTTTTTTAAGGTTTTGCAAAAATCAGCATCCAACATTGAACTGGAGAATGATAGTTAAACTCTGTCCAAGTGTTAAGAAATAGCTTGCAATGCCACTTCAGCAACAGGAAAATAAAGCCCTGCTGTGTGCATTCAAATCTCTTCTGTGTTTTAAGACAAATGCAGGCATAAAGCAATAGCAGCAAGAGAATATTCTTTTCTTTTTTATTGGAGAAGAAACAACTGGATCCTGAGAGGACATATAATTTTGTATCTGCCAAAATAGTTTTATTTGCTAAAACTAAGAAGACTGCAATTTGGTACAAAATCATCCTAATTCCAGAGCTCCACTATACTGGTTTTACAAAGAATTTTTCAGCATTATAATGGCAACAAGTAGGAGACTCGGTAAGGCATGATTTACTTAAAAACTTTATTATTTTTATTTTCATTACAATTCACAGTTTATACATGGCAAGAGAACCTTTCTTACCATGTCAACATTCAGAACACTGTGCTGGGGGAAATGGAGGGGGATGGGGCCGCTTTCTTTGAACAGCTTGGCCTGGTAATATTTAATGGAACTTTGCTGATTTGAGATGTACACTTTCGTTAACTCTTCATTGATTGCTAGTATTTACACTGATAACTTAGATTTGCTAGAAAAGATTAAGCATCCATAAATTTAACATTCATAGCTCATAATGTTATTTAATAGTCAGAGAATATAGATTTGTTATTTGAATTGTGTCCAATTGAAGTCCCATTTTGTTTTAAATACTCAGGGCCAAGGGTGCGGACCTCAGACAGCTCTGCAGGTGCAAAACTCCATTATTTCAATGGAGTCTGCACCATGGTTATGCTTTGAGGATCAGGCTGCCTATTCATCTCTTAAGGGGTTTTATATTTATTTTATATACAGCCAGGTTGCAATAGAATAAAATGATAAAAAATTAAAAGACAATCCATTATTTTTAATCCTGCATTCCTTCTGAATCTTGCACACACTTAGAAACAAAAGACACAAGAGGCCAATAAAATTAAAGTCAATGACTTTTTTCTCTTTAAAGCAACCAAAGAAATCCCAAGGATTGGTTTCAGATCTGCATATCAGCCTATTCTATCCATATATCCAATTGTATTCAGATTGTGCTATTGGTCAACCGTTTTTCACGTCTGCATGTGTGTTCAGATACCATCTATATTCTTGATGTAGAAATTCACAGTGATGCCAGTTTCAACTGCATTCCCACTTTTATTCCCAGCTCCAGAGTGGGCAAAAACACTGTCAGATATAACATTCAGGAAAGCAATCCAGCAGGCAGGATCCCTGTGCTAAAATAGCATATGGCATGACATGGCTAAAACAAACAAAGTTTTGAACCCTTTTCTGCCAGCAGCATCGTGTTCACTAGAAATGGTTCTGCTGCTGCTTCAGGTTTATTCTGCATTCTTGGTATGTAAATGAGTCTTTTGAATGCACCAAGTTGATATCACCTACTGGACAATTTAGTAACACAAAGCTGAATATTTTTTGGTATGTGATGCATGGGGCTGAATTGCTGACTAGAGCTTAAGTAATGAGACCTGATACGGATCCATAAATTCTACAGGTCTATAGAGTATACATGTATCATCTGCACCTGAGTAAAAACAAAAATACTTGCAGGTGGGACACCTTTTGCAACTCTTGTAATTGCAGTGCCTTTAAAGCTAGACTTAGGAGCGGTGCTTTGATGTCCTTGGATTTGGCATCTGTTTCTTATCGCTGGTATCTTCAGCTTTAGATACCCTTAAAAACATGACTGTTTTGGGCAAGATGAAATAACAAAATGAGATATGTTACTCATGCAAGAACCAACCAACCAACAAACAAAAACCCATATGAGAGTTATAGAGGTTCTGTTTCTTTAAAAGATAAGGCACTGACAAAAATTTCTTAGGTAAAAGGCTGCATAAGATTTTCTTGCCATTTACATATAGATTGTAGTCCATACATGGTCCGTTCCTAGGCTTGGTAAGGTAGACCCTGAAAAGTTTTAAGGACTGATCCCTCAAAGCTACATTGTTAACCTAAACCAGCATTATTCATTCTTAACGCCTTATGGCACATTAGGAGAGATGAAAAAACAGTCTGGGCACAAAAAAGGCATCGGACATTGCTTGTTCCAGCATTTGACAATGACAGAAGTGCCATTCATTTTGTGTCTTTCAAGAAATATGATGGTGACTCTGAATCCTTACTGTGGGTAGATTTCTCTTGGAACTCATGCACGTGATTTAAAAAATGCTATTAGCATCAGTTATGGGCAGGAGGAAAAAAAATCAGGAACTACAAGATAAGTCTAAACCATAGGCTTCTTCTTATTAAAAGATCAGGATTCAAAGTCAGTGCTACTTCATGTTTTCAATAACAGCAATTTCTTCAGCTGCACAGTGAGGCGTCAAGCCATTCATATAAATGCTGTCTGTCTTTGTGATGGCAGGCAAGAGGTCTTTCTCGCTGGTGAGGTGGTTAACAGACAAGGTTCTCTTGCAAGGAGTCAGGTCTTGGCTGTGGTTCACTGCCATTTCAGCAGAGAGCTTCCTTTTGATGGAAGTAGCCCGCTGGAACTTGTCATAAATCTCCACGCTCAGGCGCCTACGCGTTTCTTTGAACTCCGCAGTGACATTGGCTGTCCATTCGGCCGCATGGGCTCTGAACTCTCCCACCTAATGAACATAATAATAGAAGGGAGGAGGGAGAGGGAGAAAAGGAGGGGAGCGGGAGATGGAGGGAGGGAGAGAGAGAGAGAAGGATAACATTGCTATGCACTTAAAAAAAAAATGGTATGTGTAAGTTAAGGCTCCAAAGGAACAAAGGGTCCAATGTGACCCAAGACTGACAACGAACAGCTGCCCATTGGCACATCTCTTTTGTGCCTCGAATATTCCCTTTGATCTATGCTCAGCCTCTAATTATTTTGTTCCAGTGGAGGAATTCAGCTGCCATCTTACTAATATAATAAAAAGGACACACAGCAACAGCGAAAATCTCTGCAGCTAAAACATTTCACAGCTCTTTTTATAATTTCATCTGGGCCAGTGAGGTGAAACTGCCTTTAAAAACTAAGCCTCGACAGCTGAGAGGATCCCAGCTGGACAGGGAGCACTGAATTCCCAGCAATCTGGACTGCATGTTATGAGGTGTTACCAGGGGAGATGTCGTGGTTATTTATGGACACCCTGGCTGTATGTGTAATGATCCCTGTGAGACTCGACACAGTCTTTCTAAATTTAGATGGAAAGGGCTTTTAAAAGAAAAATGTCAGCTGCTGCTGTTCTATTTTTAGCACATGTTCAAACTGAGGATTAATGCAAGTGACAGTTTTAGTCAAGTCAGCAGAATAATTGCCAGTCTCTCTCTCCACTGCAGTAATAAGATTACAATGAGAAAAGTGCGAGGGTGCTAGAACAACATGGTCACTGCTACTAACACTTTCAAATGTATCAATCGCACACACACATATATATTATACATACATACGTGTCCTAGAACACAGTTATGAGAAGTATTAAAAGCTTTTCTTTTAACTAATGTATGTTAATTAACATTTCCACTTTGTACAATTTGAGGCTGATTTATATGTTCCCCATGTGTGTGGCTAGCCACTTGGTCTAATATTTTATTTATTTGAAAAATTTAGGCCATTTTTTTCATTCATAATTCACAAGGCAACTTACACTATATTTAGAAACAATAATGTATAAAAGCAAGCAATTGATACCAACAAATCTAAGCCATCAGTGGATTCAAACTGATTAAAAGAGCGACAGGGTTAACAATCAACCCTCAGATACTATAATTCATGAGAGAAATATGTGGCAAGGTCGTTCACCCAATGTTTTTTTTCTTTCAAAATTCTTGCTATTCGAACTTTATTTACATTCATATACTGTCTTTCCTCCAAGGATGTCATGCTTGATCTAGGCCCATGCCAGAATGTCTCTGACCCTGACATTACAGACCCTAAAGACCTTGTGTGACCCCCCCCTGACCTAAGTGATATCCCAGGCACCTCTGGCATTAGTGGAGAAGCTACACCATGCCCTTCAACAGTGGTGGATCTTGAGGAACCCCTAGACAGGATTCCTGAGGACTGTACCTCATCTGTGGCATCAGAGGAGGAGACTTCTATCCCGCCCAAAACCACATCAGTGCCTGAAGGCGGAAGCACAGTGAAGCGGATGCCTCAGGACCCACTGTAACCAGGCTTCCTGAGAGTAAAGGTCTACTCAAGAGTCAAGGTCTCCTCAGAAGTAGGAAGACTCTGAAGCCAGCACTAACAGCTTCGCAGCTGTACCTGGCTGTGGATTGGGATACTTGACTATATAAACCCACAGTTGAAGCTTGTTAGTTGCTGAAACAATATCTTTGTTTCAGCTCCTAGTATGTGGAAAGGTTGGTTTTTCTTGGACTGATTGCTTGTGCTGCTGACCTCTGGACCCATGTTAAGGCCCTGATTTTGGACTGCTCTTTTGCTGGATTGGTAATACCACTCTTGAATTTTGCCTGCCTACTACTGACTTAGCTAAATGGATTTGTCCTTGGGCTGAGCCTGACACAGCCACAGCAGGACAAAGGGGCTCAAAGTGATGTACATGGTTCTCACCCTTCCACGCTATTCATCCCTGCAACAATCCTGTCAGGGGTGTTAAGCTGAGAGGTAGTGGGGCAGGTCAGTCAGCAAATTTCATAGCTAAGTAGGGATTTGAGCCTGGGTCTCTCCAGTCTTCGTCTAGCACGCTAAGCAATTTTACTATACTGCTGCTCTTTTAATTAATCAATTTTTTAAAGTTCAACAATCTAATTAAAAGCTTAGGGGTGGTGAATAAAGTATACAAGTTATCATCATATCTTGAAATTACTGCTATTGTTGCTGTTACTCCTGCTATTGTTATTGTTGGTTTTACTGTTGACTTTGTTTTATTGTTTTTATGGCTTTTAACATAACGGTTTTATGTGTTTTATTGCTGTAAGTTGCTTTGGGAGAAGGTGACCAAGAAATGTTTTAAATAAAACTATATGCAGATGATATACAGTAGTTGTTACCTGCAACAGTTCCAATCAGTTATTTTACAGAACTGTTGACTATTATTCAAAGCTATAGATATGTATCTAGTTATAAGTTGAATGAACCAAGACCAGAGCTGCTAGCATTAAATTTACATGAAACATTACACTGGATTTCTATCTCGCACCTAGGTAAAAGTAGTAACATACTTAAGTCTTCAATTGTCAATGGATATCAAAGAGATGCTTAACCTAAATGATACAGAATTGATCCAGAGTATGGAGTTGGAAATGTACATAAAAACACTCCTCCTGGACCAGAAGCTGTTATCCATGGTGGCCAACCAGGTGTAACAATGGACTAAATTGAAACTGTCTTGGATTGCAAGATGGGCATCCAGATAGCATTGCGTCCTTAGACGCCAATCAACCTCTGACCTCAGATCATTGCCTCCATGTTCCTCTCACCCTGCATTTTTGCTAGACAGGCAGTTTTGCCCATTTAGCGGGGGCAATGTGGAGCGGGAGGGAAGGAGGCTGGAGTGGCCAGAGGATTATTTGTAAGCTGGCTGGCCCAACATCCTCCCCTACTTGCCTACAGAACCACCCCCTTTCCCTCCTCTCCAAGCCCGCATTTGCAAGCTCGTAGAGGCAGCTGGCACGGTTCTCTCCATGCTGGCTGCGAGGGGGAGGAAAGCTGGGTCCAAGGTCATAGCGCGGTTACTGGCTAGGGCCCATAGGATTGCTCTCTGTATGAACCTTCTTCCCCTTTTGTCATTTTTAGTGGTGACATTGCCTCTGTTTATCCTAATGGCTATATTTAATGCAGCGGGAATATTATTTAAAGATAAAACAAGAGATGTAGGACTTTTCTTGTTTATGTCAAAGACAAAACTATGGAGGAATAAATGGCCCCCAAATACCGCATTATATAGATTCACAAATTGTAGTGATGGCAATTTGGTTCTTACCGAACCACCAAGGACCATCCAGCCTGAATGCGCTACAAATACATTACAGTGGTAAAAGGAAGAAATTGGCCACAAAAGTTTGTTAAAATCTAGTGGTTAAGACTTTGTGGCTCAATTGGGATAGCATTCAAATTTTTTTTAAAGCACACAGATCCAGCCGTGTCTCCAAGACAATGGAAGAAGGAGCAAATGGAGGACCAGATTTTTCAAAAGGAATCAGCTTGGCTGCGATTTGGCCCATGCAGGATTCCACAAGGGACTGTAGGGATGTACGAAAGGGACTTACCTTGTCCCGCAGCTTTTTTCGTGGTGGGGGGGAGGCGCTTTGCTTCTCCCCCCGAAGTTCATGCGAGGGGGGGGGGAGGCTTCCCGCCTGGCCCAGCCGAAATTCAGGCCGGGCGGGACGCGCGCCATCCCTCGCCGGCAAAAGTCAGGCCGGGTAGAAGCGCCCTATCTACCTGGCCGCGAAAAAAACAAAAACAAACCACCCCCGTGATAGGCTACGTAACGATTAACGTAGCCTATCACGGCTAGATTTCCAAAGTCAGCCGTGATAGGCTACGTTAATCGTCACGTAGCCTATCACGGGTGACTATGAAAAAAAAAAGCGCGTACGCAAATGGCAGCCCCCATAGGGAGCCACCATTTGCGTTCCTTATTTGGTCCCTGTAGTCTTCGTAAATCTTTATGTAGACTACGGCGAAAATAAGGGCAACGCAAATAGCGTTGCCCTTATTTTCGCTGTAGTCTACGTAAATCTTTACGTAGACTACAGGGACCAAATAAGGAATGCAAATGGCAGCTCCCTATGGGGGCCGCCATTTGCGTACGCGCTTTTTTTTTTTCAAAGTCACCTGTGATAGGCTACGTGACGATTAACGTAGCCTATCACGGCTGACTTTGCAAATCTAGCCGTGATAGGCTACGTAACGATTAACGTGGCCTATCATGGGGGTGGACCCGACGAACCACCGCCGGGACCCGCCGCCGGGAGGGACATTCGTGAAAGGTAAGTCCCATCTCGGGGGGCCATGACATCATGTATCCCTAACGACCTCAACCGTAGCCACCTTGAAGTACATTGTTGGTGGAGACACACACCCCCAGTCACATCTGGGACTTTTATAATGATTACTCAAGTACTTTCAGTACATACAATGGTGAGAAAGTGTAGGTTACTTCAAGGTTTTTAAAAAACCAATTGTGAGGTTCTGCAATATCTGGAAATATGTGAAACGATGGGGGAAAACAGCTGCCCTTTATTTCAATGGTTGGATCCAAGCTTTGTCATACTTAGAATATACCTACTGAAATCAATGGGACGTAGGGCACAATCCTATGAAGATAGGTGGCTGCCTCTGAACTTGGAGGTGACCGCCTATCCAATGCAGGGTAGGAGAAGCACGGAGGGGATCATTCCCTCCGGGCTTCTCCTACCCTGCATTTTCGACTAGACAGCCAAAACTGGCTGTCTAGCCACCAGAGGGCAGGGTGGGGCAGGAGGATGCCATATGACACATAGGATGTGTGACACATAGGATGTGTTGTACAGGCATTCCCACCCTCCCCACCCCAGAACGCCCTGTTTTGGCCACTTTGCACTCCTCTTGAGAGTGGGGAGCATGGGGCTGTTCCGCGCTGGCCATCTAGCTGCTGCCTAGCAGCCACAAGATTGCTCCCTTAATGACTAAATTAAGTCTCATTGGTTTTATAAGGTCTACACTAAGCATTGTGCAATCCTATATATGTCAACTCAGAAGCAGGGATGTACAAGAATTTCATTTCTGTTCACAAATCATGTAAAGATGTCCTGTTTGTGTCAGGATTCCCTTTTGCCCCTGCTGTAAACTTCAGAACCCAAATCAAAACACAGACAAGAGGCTTCAATTCTCAGCTTTTACTCCACTACTTCAATAGGTCATACAGATGCAAATGGCCAGTGACTCACAGTCTACAAAAGAAACGCCTTCAGGGAGTTCAAAGGAAAGCTATGAAAGTTGCCCACCATTTGAAGAAAAGGCAGGCTACTGCCCTTACTTAAGGGGTAGGGGATCAGGATCTCTCTCTCTCTCTCTCTCTTGGCTTCTAAGCGCTGCTGTTCACGCCGGGCCAATCAGGCAGATCGTCTAAGCTCCACCCCCACCATCTCTGTCTTGGCTCTGCATCTGTGCCTGGCATCTAAGAATTCAGGCTCTCCAAGCCCCACCTCTCCCTGTTTGCTATCTCTCACAGGGGTGTGTGAAAAGAGGCCCTCTCTGTCCAGCTGGGCCTTTGAAGCCTGAGGAGTCCATGTCTAGGGATGTCAGAGAATTCCGCGACGGATCTCGGTGAGGCCGAATGCCAGTGCATTTGGCCCCCCGAAATCCATCGCGGAACGAAGCCCCTTTCCCCCAACCCACGAAAGGTGCGTGGGATGAAATCCCTGCCACCCCCACCCCACGAAAGGTGCGTGAAACAGAGCACTTACCTGCTTCCGTCTGCACTACTTTGCGAATGGCGGCCATCCTGCAGCCGCCATTCGCTTCCTCCTCTTCATAGCCATGATAGGCTACGGAAATACGTAGCCTATCATGGCTAACGCAGGGATGCCATTTGCGTCCCTGCAGAGGCCATGATAGGCTACGTAAGTATTTACATAGCCTATCATGGCAGGGAGGGGGGAAAACCCCAGCGTACGCAAATGGCAGCAGCTACCGCCATTTGCGTACGCTGGGGTTTTTTTTCTCCCTGCCATGGCTCAATACAGGGACGCAAATAGTGGCGGCTACGACAGCCGCCATTTGCATCCCTGCAGGGCTGCCCAGCGGCTGGATGTCTGGCTGTGGGCGGCCGCAGCTGGCCAGCAGCTCCGCGGCTTGGCTGCAGAGCGGAGCCGGCCAGGCAGGATTCCGGGGGGAGGGACGGAGCGCCTCCCCCCCATCGAGGATTCCGGGGGGAGGGACGGAGCGCCTCCCCCCTACCGCGGATGCCCCTGTGCGGAGCCAGGTAAGGGATTCATACATCCCTATCCATGTCTCTATCTCTGGACAAGCCTGGGAAATTTCCTCTTCCACCTCCTGCAATTCCTCTTCAGAATCTGAGCCACTGAGCCACTCCCTGTGCTCAGAGACAACCCTGACAGTTTGCAGTCCCAAATGCAAAAGAAAGCAGGAGTCAGGTTTTTTGAAAAACTTTTGTGAATTGCTGACTTTGCTATCATGTTCGGAAAATATGTGTGTGTGTTTTTTTTTTAAGTACTTTGAAATGTACAGCTCCCTCCAAAATACAATTTTTCACATTTTAGTCAAGGGGTGGGGGGAGGAAATGCACACTTTTGAAAAATATGCACAGAAATGTGCACTTCCCCATTTGAAATGTGCACTTTTTCTGTTCAAACAAGCTGAAAAACAGGTTAGAAATGAAAATGGGAGTAAGCTGAAACAAGCATCACAGTGACTTTTGGAGAATTTAGGTGAGCTTGAAAACAGCTGCTTCTCCCATCCCTACTCAGAAGTAAGCCCCATTAACTTCCTTGGGACTTACACCCAGGTAAGTGTATATAGGATTGCAGCTCAAGTGGCTCTGCCATTTCTTAGTAGAGTTAGAAGGGCAAGATGGAGGCATCTGGATATTTGAAATGTCTGGAAATGTACTAACATGCTAAAGGACTGTGTATGTTTTGCGGGGTATAAATTAAAGGATAATAACAATATCCTTTAATTTATCTGATCATATTAGAATCATAGAATAGTAGGGTTGGAAGGGGCCTATAAGACCATCAAGTTCAACTCCCTGCTCAATGCAGGAATCTAAGTCAAAGCACCCCTGACAGATGGCTGTCCAGCCTTGTCTTGAATGCCTCCAGTGTGGGAGAGCCCACTACCTCCCTAGGGAATTGGTTCCACTGTCGTATTGCTCTAACAGTCAAGAAGGTTTTCAGGATGTTCAGCCGGAATCTGGCTTCCTGTAACTTGAGCCCATTATTCCGTGTCCTGCACTCTGGCATGATCGAGAAGAGCTCCTTGCCTTCCTCTCTGTGACAACCTTGCAAGTACTCGAAGAGTGCTATCATATCTGCCCTCAGTCTTCTCTTCTCAAGGCTAAACATGCCCAGTTCTTTCAGTCTCTCCTCATAGGGCTTTGTTTCCAGTCCCCTGATCATCTTTGTTGCCCTCCTCTGAACCCTCTCCAGTTTGCATCCTTCTTAAAGTGTGGTGCCCAGAACTGGACAAAGTTCTCCAGATGAGGCCTAACCAGTGCTGAGTAGACGGGAACTAGTACCTCATGGGATTTGGAAGCTATACTTCTATTAATGCAGCCCAAAATAGCATTTGCCTTTTGTGCAGCCACATCACATTGTTGGCTCATATTCAGCTTGTGATCGACAACAATTCCAAGATCCTTCTCGCTTGTAGTATTTTTGAGCCAAGTATTCCCCATCTTGTAACTGTGTATTTGGGTTCTTTTTCCTAGATGCAGAACTTGACATTTATCCCTATTAAATGTCATTCTGTTGTTTTCTGCCCAGTGCTCCAGCCTATCAAGATCACTTTGAATTTTGTTTCTGTCTTCCAGGGTATTAGCTATCCCACCCAAATTTGTGTCATCTGCAAATCTGATCAGCATTCCCTGCACCTCCTCCTCCAAGTCATTAATAAAAAATGTTGAAGAGCACTGGGCCCAGGACTGAGCCCTGCAGTACCCCACTCATTACCTTTCCCCAGTTTGAGAAGATGCCATTGATAAGCACTCTTTGAGTCCAGTTCTGTAGCCAACTATGGATCCACCTGATCGTTGTTTCATCTAGCCCAATTTGAGCTAGTTTGCTCATCAGGATATCATGGGACACTTTGTCGAAAGATTTGCTGAAGTCGAGGTATATTATGTCCACAGCATTCCCACAGTCTACACGGGAGGTTACCTGATCCAAAAATGAGATCAGATTAGTCTGGCAGGATTTGTTCTTGACAAATCCATGTTGGCTTCGAGTAATCACTGCATTGTTTTCAAGGTGCTTACAGACTGATCACTTTATAATCTGCTCCAGAATTTTCCCAGGGATTGATTTCAGACTGACTGTTCTGTAGTTCCCAGGTTCCTCCTTTTTGCCCTTTTTGAAGATAGGTACAACATTAGCCCACCTCCAGTCATGTAGCACTTCACCCATCCTCCATGATTTCTCAAAGAGAATAGACAGTGGTTCTGAGAGTTCTTCTGCCAGTTCCTTTATTACTCTAGGATGCAGTTCATCTGGCCCTCGAGATCTGAACTCATTCAAAGTAAGTAGGTGTTCCTTGACCATATGCCTATCAGTCTCAAGCCGCAATCCTGCCCCTTTACCTTTGCCGTGTGTGTGTGTGGGGGGGGGTCATAGACCCTCTTTTGGGAGAAGACTGAGCCAAAGTAGGAATTGAACACTTCTGCCTTTTCTTTGTCATCTGTTATCATTTTGGCATCCTCACTGAATACTTGAACCACCATTTCTTTCCTCTATTTTTTATTATGCACTTATCTGAAGAAAGCCTTTTTGTTGCTTTTAGCATCCCTCACTCAACCAAGCTCGTTCTCAGCTTTAGCCTTCCTGACGCCATCCCTGCAATTCTGTGCTACCTGTCTGTACTCTTCCTTTGTAGCTTGGCCTTCCTTCCACTTCCTGTATGTGTCCTTTTTGTTTTCAGGTAATCTCTAAGCTTTTTGTGAAGCCACATCGGCTTCTTCTGTTGTCTTCTGCTTTTCTTGTTGGAATGGTTTGTAATTGTGCCTTGAGAATTCCCTTTTTTAAAAACTCCCACCCATCTTGGACTCCTTTTTCATTAGAGTCACTTGCCATGGGACCTTACTGATTATTGTTCTGAGTTTATTAAAACTGCCTTTCCTGAAATCCAGGATACGCGTTTGGCTACACTACACTTGGTTCATTTAGAACCAAGAACTCAAGTATAACATGGTCACTCTCCCCCAGAGTTCCTGTAACTGCTACTTTATCCACTAAGTCATCTCTGTTGGTTAGGATCAAGTCAAGGATAGCCAATCCTCTAGTTCCTACCTCTACTTTCTGTAGGAGGAAATGATCAGCGACACAAGTCAGGAATCTCTTGGAGGGGGTATGTTTTGCAGAATTTGTCTTCTAACAAATATCAGGGAAATTGAAGTCCCCCGTTACTTGCTTCCTTGAAACACTGGCAATTTGCTTTTCAAAAGTTTCATCCTCGTTTTCTCCTTGATTGGGTGGCCAGTAGTAGACTCCAACCACCAGGTTCCTTTTATTCTTTGCTCCATTTATTTTAACCCAGATGCTCTTGATGGGGCTACCAAGCTGATCCTCCTCTATTTCTGTGCAGAAATATGTATTTTTCACATATAGTGCAACTCCATCTCCCTTTCTATTCCTTCTGTTCTTTTTGAACAAGTTATATCCTTCAATTGCTGTATTCCAGTCATGGGAGTCATCCCACCAAGTTTCAGTTACACCTATCAAGTCATAATTTCCCTCTTGTATTAAGAGTTCAAGTTTGTTTGCTTGTTTCCCATACTCTGGGCATTAGTATATAGACATCGAAGACCATGTGTTTTATAGTCTGGCTTTCTTCCTACATGTTTCTGAAGACTAGTATTGGGTGCTATTAGAACTCTTCTCTCTGTTGTGGTGCATGAGCCTTCATCCACTGTTACCCCCAACTACCCTCCCCTGTAGGATTCAGTTTAAAGCCCTCCTGATGAAGTTCTTCATGCTGTTGCCAAACACATTCTTCCCATCCTTTGTGAGGTGCAACCCGTCCCTTGCCAACAGCCCATCTTCCAGGAAGTATAGCCCATGGCCCCAGAATCCAAATCTCTCGCGTTGGCACCACCTTCATAGCCAGTCATTCACCCAGAGTATTTTTCTTTCTCTTTCTATCCCTCTTCTAACTACTGGAAGGATGGATGAGAAAACTATCTGGGCCCCAAAGTTCTTGAGTTTCCTTCCCAAAGCTTCCAAGTCTGATGTGATTTCTTTGTAGCTCTGCTTGGCGGTGTCATTTGTTCCCACGTGGATGAGAAGAAAGGGGTACCTGTCAGTGGGCTTTATGAGTGCAGGCAACCCTATAGTCATGTCTCTAATCCGTCCCCCTGGGAGACAGCATACCTGGTGAGTCCATGGGTCTTCGTGACATACTTGGGTTTCGATCCCACGCAGCAAGGGGTCTCCCACTACTCCTCCTCTTCTCTTCTTGTTGTTGTAGGCCTGGGTTTCATCGCCTCTGCTTGACTGACCTTCAGCCTCATCTCTCTCTCATGCAGGTTCCTCTGTAATTCTTCCTCTGCAGGCTGTTGTCCAGTCTCATCCTCAGGTACCTGGAAACGGTTCCATAATTCCAATGCTTCTACTGGTGTAGAGTGGCTTCTAGTTCTTCTGCTCCTAACTGTCACCCTGTTCCAAGGAATATCCTCTACTTCATTTTTCCTCACCTCAGCAGTTTCCTCTTCTGCCTAAGGATGGACGAATGTCCCTTACCTGGTCCCACAGCTGTGTTCGGTGGGGGGGGAAGGCGCTCCGTTTCTCTCCCCGAAATTCAGGCTGGGGGTGGAGGCACCCCGCCCCTCCCGGCCAAAATTGAGGCCGGGGGGGAGGCGCCCCATCCCTCGCCGCCGAAATTCAGTCCGGGGAGGAGCGCCCCGTCTCCCCGGCCGCAAAATAAAAAAAACAAACACGTGATAGGCTACGTAACGATTTACGTAGCCTATCACGGCTAGATTCTCAAAGTCAGCCGTGATAGGCTATGTAAATCTTTACGTAGCCTATCACGGCTGACTTTGAAAAAACAAAAACAAAAGCGCGTACGCAAATGGCGGCGCCCATGGGTGCCGCCATTTGCGTTCCTTGTTTGGGCAGGGGTAGTCTACGTAAAGATTTACGTAGACTACCCCTGCCCAAATAAGGAACGCAAATGGCGGCACCCATGGGCGCTGCCATTTGCGTATGCGCTTTTTTTTTTTTTCCAAAGTCAGTCGTGATAGGCTACGTAAAGATTTATGTAGCCTATCACGGCTGACTTTGAAAATCTAGCCTTGATAGGCTATGTAAATCGTTATGTAGCCTATCACGTGTTTTGTTTTTTGTTTTTTTACTTTACTTTGTAATGGCGGTGGCGGCAGCCGGTCGGAAGACTGGCCACCGCCCCCGCCCCTGCCGAAACACCGCCGGGACCCGCCACCGAGAGGAACATTCGAAGGAGGTAAGTCCCATCCCTGGGGGGTGGCGGAGAATTTCACCACCAATTTTGGGGGGCCGAATGCGTTGGCATTCGGCCTCCCGGAGATTCGTGGAGAAATTCTCCACCATCCCTACGTTCTGCCTCAGCTTGCTGTTGCTCTTCTAGCTTCTGTTCTTCACATTGCTGCTGTAGTTCCACCATTCTGTCCAAGAACTCTTTGTATTCTCTTATTCCCTGGAGGGTCAACACTCGCCGCTCCAGTCCTCTTACTTTTTCTTCCAACAGCGTGATCAACTTGCACTTGTTGCACGTGTAGGCCAGGTTGATCTCAGGCAAGAGAACAAACATTGCGCAGACCTTGCAGGTCACCACCACTGGAGAGTCTCTTCCTTCCATAGTCTCTATTCCCGTTATGTTTCTAGCTTTCTGATTGTACTGGAATAGCCTGTGTTTTGTCCTCTATTCACTGGATGTTAAAAACACAGTCCCACTGGTATGGAAGTATGTGTTACAAGAAAAAGAAATTTTAAAAAATGAAAAAAAAGGTTAGGGGCGTCCCCCTTGACCTCCCCTGCCGAACTGCCCTGGCAAACTCCTGTTTGCTCTCCCTGTTTGCTCGCTCTCTGGGAGCTTACTTCGTTTTATAACCCCTAGACCAGCTGGAGCAGCTTCCTCTGCTCTGCGACAGAAACAGACTGAAACTTCCTGCCCACACAGCTGCTGGGAGTCCTCAGGACACACCCCTTCAATTCAATTGGAGCTCTCAGGCAAACATGGTCAGCACACGGCAACTCAGAAAGGAAAGTCCCCTGGGCTTACTCCAGCCCTCTAACCGCTTTGCCTTTGTCTCCTCTTCCACTGCAACTCCCCTGGCAAACTCCTGTTTGCTCTCCCTGTTTGCTCACTCTGATCACTTGCTCTCTGGGAGCTTGCTTGCTGATTTAGAAGGTAAAAGAAAAATTGAAGGCTATGAAGAAATAGAGTCCATACTGTAAAGAGATTTTGACTGAGGAGATATAGCATGTAACTTTCACCAATAAGATTTTAGATTGTAAGCCTGTGGAAAGACTGTCTTGTTCTATTACTGATTATATGTATGCAGCTCTGGGAGCCTTTTTGGCTGAGGAGTGGCATAAAAATACCTCAATCAATAAATTAGGCATATGATTTCTACCAGTGTTCATAACTAATACCTTGCACCAGTTAAGATCTCTAAATTTAAACCAGTAATATCAGGTAGACATTGGCTTTCTGTTGTGCCAAAAGTTTGTAATAAACGTTTGTGGTAGATAAGTGTTAATTTCAGGAGTTTGGGAAGTAACTGAATATTAATTAACTCGCCAAAACACTTTCTATAAGCTTATGGAGAGCAGATGGTGCATGTAAATCATCACAAATGGTAAGGACGCAATCCCAAGCTCTTGGGAAAGGTGACTGAAGGGCCGTTGATCCTGTGGGCCCTATCTCCATGAGTGGTGAAGGAGGTTCACAAGCATAGAGGTCTACCCTCAGAGGCCTTCTGGTTGCAGAGGTGGAAACCTCAGCCACCATCTCTCCTCTGCCATTGGTTGTAGGGGAGAGAAGGGGGAAAGCTGAATACACTTTGAGAGAATCTTGGATCTGCTGGACCTCCAATTCTCTAACAAGGGCAAAAAAGTATGTCAGCCCTGAAGCTGGCGTACTTAATTTGCTCTCATTGCTGTAACCAGGAGGTGATGGCAGGGAAAATTTGAAAGAAATGTGGAGGGTGAAGGAAGCAGAAAATGACTCGCATGGCTTTGGATTTGTGGAATCTGTGCCACAGGCTTGTCCTTGATCAGCAAGATAGGATTTCTCTGTAAATAACCTATTTATAACAAGGATAAAAATGTAGTTCAGCACATAATATTATGTAATCTGCTTTTATTATTTATTTATTTATTTATTTACTTGTTTTGGGTTTGCCTCCTTGCTCAATGAGCACTCAAGGCCATGTATAATATAAACAATACAAATAATAAAATGCATAAAAATACAAAAAAAACCCCACTTTTAATGCTGAGCAGTAATAATAAAAAAAGAATGGCACTAATTATTAAATGCTTGGCAGAACAAGATGCTCTTCACCAGCCATCTAAAGGATGCTAAAAGCAGATGAACCCAACCTCCCTGGGGAGGGAGTTCCACACCTGGAGTGTTGCTTCACAAAAGCCCCGTTACATGTACCCACCAACCTCACCTATTGAGTAATGCAAGTTTCAGGCAAGTTTGTACAGGAGGATGTCTATAGTGACAAGCTTATGTACAGTGCATGCTCACTCAAAGTAGATCATGCAGGTTACTGATTCATCTGGTGAAAATGCAATCAGGGTGCTCAAACATACAAACACTTCTTGTATGGCAGGCAAGCCTTACTTGCTTGCCTTAAGTGTATTCACACACAACCTTGCCCCTCTATGATCTGAAACCCTCTTCTTGTCTCTCAAGGTGCAAAGAACTCTCTGTTGGGGCCCAGATGGGATACCAGGCAGCAGAGGGTCCCTGTGAGGACAGGAAAGGCTCGTCAGGTTCACCTCCTTCCCCCAGCTGTTTGTAAACAACATTGTCAGTGTAGTGATGCTGAGAGCATCTTTTTGCTCCAGATACCATGGGAGTTGAACTGCAAACTCCATAATCCCTGCTGAAAAATGTTCAGCCCTTATGATCTCCTGTGAAGGAAGACACTGCCAGAGTGATTGTGCTGTCAGCCACTTCTCTTTGCAGTCAGGAGAAAGAGGTGAGGCCTGGTGGGCCTCTGCTGTCTGTAAGGGAGATACCTCTGCTGTGTTCTGGACCCAAGATGAGTGTTTTTCACCCCTTGGGTATGGGGTCAGGGTAGATTAGAATCCTTGAGCATTCTTTTGACTGCTTGAAAAAATATTCCTCAGGTGTTTGAATGGGGCATGGTTCATTTTGGGGTCAAGGACAAAGCTGTTCACCCATCTCTATCATCACAGGTACACCAAAATCTCATAGAAAATACGTGTGAAATGCTAGTTCTTGATTGTATGTGGGGACCCTTGATAATTCCCTAAATAAAGACCTAAATGGTATGGGGCCATAATGTTCAAAGGACCATCTTGCCCCATATGATTCTGCCTGCCCACAGAGTTTAACATTAGAACCTTGCTCTGCATCACTCCTTCACTGGTAGGATACTAGGCAGGACTGTTTCTATTCCAGCTCCAGGGTAGGGTGGCCACTTATGCTTTGTGAAAAAAGTGGAACTGCCTCACCAAAAAGGAAGACCAAAGAGGACACCAATTTGCATAACATGAAATATTTGCAAATGTATATGTATAGGTCCAAAATTTAGAAATAGCTATAATTTAAATTAAAATACAAGACATCTCTCCATAGTCAAGAAGACTATCCAGGTGACCTTAGTGCTGCTCAATCTGCTGTCCAGATAATCATGGTTGATGGACAATGTCATCTCTGGATGAAACCACCCTTCATTAGTGACCATGCATATTTGTACATTGAGGGGAGGGGTTGCGAATACGATATCGATTTTATGGTCATTCCATTAAAGTTGGAGCTGATAATACGTGAACATTTTATTTAAATCCCATTTTGATTTTTTTCCATGATTCATTATGTTCAGAGAAGAGGTGGTAGACTGCTGATTAAGTAATTCCAAAGTGAATCTCTTTACAAGAATTAAAGCACTTAAGTAAATTAGCATAATTGTAGAATTTTCAGTCATTGGCAAGGGAACCAAGATTAGCAAGTACACATCTTTTGAAAAAAAAATCGAACAACATGAATTATGAAGCATTTGCTATTAAAAGATTGCACAGTTGGCCTGAAATAGAAAGTCAGAATTATGGCTGTATTTGTTTTCCAGACTGAATTAGTATTATAGATACTGATTAACTACAATCAGTGTATTGCAATGGGTGTTTTCTACTCTGGTTCTCAAAACATCCATTATTTTCAGAACTAGCAATTTTAAAAAAAAATCATGCCCTGTGTGCTATGAGGCACTTCACCCAGAGAATGTAATGAAACGGCCACTCCCTTCCTCTCAACACTTCTGTATGGTATGCAAACAAGTCAGTAGATGTGGAGGTTTTTCAGGGAATGCTCTTGTTCAAGTCTCTAACCAACTTAGAACCAGACCCTTGCAGTACTCCAGAGGCCTGTGTAGGGGTGGAGGGCAGGGTCAGAAGGGAGGAAAAGAAACGGGATACCTTCATGGCCTCCTGTGCTATAAAGTGCTAGAGGGCTCTGGGTTGGGACTGGCTACCAGACCCAAACCTGAGCACTTTATAGCTATAAGGATGGGGGGGGAGGTCCAAGAGTCATTTTTCCTTTCCTTCTTCCTGAAACATCCCTGCATAGTGTAAGGAGGGGAACTTTTAAGTCTCATGGCACTTACCACCCCAACCATAGCCCTCCCTCTTCCAAGATGTTTTGTTACGGGTTTGAACAAGTTAATTCCCACTTCTCTCCCTCCTCACACCTCCCTGTCAACAGAAACATCAACATTCTGTACATTCCAGAAGTCATGTTGCTAGGCACTCAAAAATTCAGGGCCCAGGCTCATAGGACACAAATCTGCATAAAATTTGCAAATGTGAATGTATATCTATGTATGCAAATCTAGAAATTATTCAGATTGATTTACATTTTACAGAAAGCAAAGCCCAAGGAAGCTGATTTTGGATGTCATGAAAGGGCAGCAAATTGTTAGTTATTTTATTTATTCTATTTTAGAAAAACCTGTAAGGTTCATTTGTTGTTGTTGTTCAGTCGTTAAGTCATGTCCGACTCTTCATGACCCCATGGACCATAGCATACCAGGCCTTCCTATCCTGCGCTCTCTCCCGGAGTGTGCTCAAGTTCATATTCATTGTATCGGTGATGCTATCTAGCCATCTCATCCTCTGCCGTCCCCTTCTCCTTTTGCCTTCAATCTTTCCCAGCATCAGGATCTTTTCCAGGGAGTTTTCTCTTCGCATTAGGTGACCAAAATATTTCAGCTTCAGCCTCACTATCTGTCCTTCCAATGATCAGTCAGGGCTGATTTCCTTTAGGATGGACTGATTTGACCTCCTTGCAGTCCAGGGGACTCGTAAGAGTCTTCTCCAGCACCACAGTTTGAAAGCATCAATTCTTCGGCGCTCAGCCTTCCTTATAGTCCAACTCTCACAGCCATACGTTGCTACTGGGAAAACCATAGCTTTGATTAGACAAATCTTTGTCGGCAAGGTGATGTCTCTGCTTCTTACTATGCTGTCTAGGTTTGCCATAGCTTTCCTCCCAAGGAGCAAGCGTCTTTTAATTTCATGGCTACAGTCACCGTCTGCGGTGAACATGGAGCCCAAGAAAGTAAAATCTGTCACTGCTTCCATTTCTTCCCCTTCTATATGCCAGGAAGTGATGGGGCCAGATGCCATGATCTTCGTTTTTTTAATGTTGAGTTTCAAACCAGCTTTTGCACTCTCCACTTTCACCCTCAACAACAGGCTCTTTAGATCCTCTTCACTTTCTGCCATTAGGGTGGTATCGTCTGCGTATCTGAGGTTGCTGATAATTCTCCCGACTCCCAGCAATCTTAATTCCGACCTGTGATTCATCCAACCCAGCGTTTCTCATGATGTACTCTGCATATAAGTTAAATAAACAGGGCGACAATATGCAGCCTTGTTGTACTCCTTTCCCAATTTTGAACCAATCGGTTGTTCCATGTCTGGTTCTTACCCTCGTACAGGTTTCTCAGGAGAAAGATAAGGTAGTCTGGTACTCCCATCCCTTTAATAATTTGCCACAGTTTGTTGTGATCCACACAATCAAAGGCTTTAGCATAGTCAATGAAGCAGAAATAGACGTTTTTCTGGAATTCTCTTGCTTTCTCCATGATGCAGCGAATGTTGGCAATTTGATCTCTAGTTCCTCTGCCTCTTCGAAACCCAGCTTGTATTTCTGGTAGTTCTCGGTTCACATACTGCTGAAGCCTAGCTTGTAGGATTTTCAGCATAACCTTGCTGGCAGTTGAAATGAGCACAATTGTACGATAGTTTGAACACTCTTTGGCATTGCCCTTCTTTGGAATTGGAACGTAAACTGACCTTTTCCAGTCTTGTGGCCACTGTTGAGTGTTCCAAATTTGTTGGCATATTGAGTGCAGCACTTTAACAGCATCATCTTTTAGGATCTTAAATAGCTCAGCTGGAATACTGTCATCTCTGCTAGCTTTGTTGCTAGTAATGCTTCCTAAGGCCCACGTAACTTCACTCTCTAGGATGTCCGGCTCAAGTTCAGTGATATCATGGCTATCAGGGACATGAAGATCTTTCCTGTATAGTTCTTCTGTGTATTCTTGCCACCTCTTCTTAATCTCATCTGCTTCTGTTAGGTCCCTGCCTTCTTTGTCCTTTATCATGCCCATCTTTGCACAAAACGTTCCCTTGAGATCTCCGATTTTCTTGAAAACATCTCTAGTCTTTCCCATTCTGTTGTTTTCCTCGATTTCTTTGCGTTGTTCATTTAAGAAGGCCTTCTTATCTCTCCTTGCTATTCTCTGGAAATCTGCATTCAGTTGGGTATATCTTTGCTTTTTTCCCTTGCTTTTAGCTTCCCTTCTTTCCTCAGCTACTTGTAAAGCCTCATCAGACAGCCACTTTGCTTTCTTGCATTTCTTCTTCTTTGGGTTGCTAACTCCTGAACAATGTTATGGACCTCCGTCCATAGTTCCTCAGGCACTCTGTCTATCAGGTCTAATCCCTGAAATCTATTCCTCACCTCCACTGTGTATTCATAAGGAATATGATTTAGGTCATACCGGAATGGTTTAGTGGTTTTCCCTACGTTGCCGAAATTTTGCAACAAGCTTATGATCTGAGCCAGTCAGCTCCAGGTCTTGTTTTTACTGACTGTACAGAGCTTCTCCATTTTTGGCTGCAAAGTACATAATCAATCTGATTTCGATATTGACCATCTGGTGATGTCCATGTGTAGAATCACCTCTTGTGCTGCTGGAAAAGAGGGTTTGCTATGATCAGTGTGTTCTCTTGGCAAAACTCTATTTGCTTTTGTCCTGCTTCATTTTGTACACCAAGACCATATTTGCCTGTTATCCCGGTGATTTCTTGACTTCCTACTTTAGCATTCCAATCCCCTATGATGAAAAGGACATCTTTTGTTGGTGTTAGTTCTAGAGGGTGTTATAGGTCTTCATAGAACCGATCAACTTCAGCTTCTTCGGCTTCTGTGGTTGGGGCATAGACTTGAATTACTGTGATGTTGAATGGTTTGCCTTGGATTCATACTGAGATCATTCTATCGTTTTTGAGATTGTACCACAGTACTGTGTTTCCCACCCTTTTGTTGACTATGAGTGCTACTCCATTTCTTCTAAGGGATTCTTGCCCACAGTAGCAGATATAATGGTCACCTGAATTACATTCGCCCATGCTTGTCCATTTTAGTTCGCTGATTCCCAAGATGTCGATGTTCAATCTTGCCATCTCATGTTTGACCACCTCCAGCTTACCTTGATTCATTGAACTTACATTCCAGGTTCCTAAACAATATTGTTCTTTACAGCATCGGATTTTCTTTTCAACACCAGACACATCCACAGCTGAGTGTCCTTTCGGCTTTGACCCAGCCGCTTCACTCTTTCTGGTGCTACTTGGAAATACCCTCTGCTCTTCCCCAGTAGTATATTGGACAGCTTCCAACCTGAGGGGTTCATCTTCCAGCGTCATATCTTTTAGCCTTGTGATACGTTCCATGGGGTTAAAAGAAGGAAATCTCATTGCTGAAGATTATTGCTCCTGAGGAAGGAGAAGTTAATTCTCCAAAATGCATTGAGTTGTAAATAACAAAGAGAATCTTGTCACCAGCAATGGGGATATGTTCCCTTTCTTTAGTTCTTGGCTATCAGGTGCTTTTTTTTCCTCCCTCCCTCTCTTGCTCAAAATAACTTGACCAGCCTTAGAACTATGCAGTGGGGATGGGTAGGGACCATTTGCTGCTCTGCCTCAGGCAGCAAAATGTCTTGGGCCAGCCCTGTATATGTCTGCATATCTAGGGAGTCCCCTGAGTATTTAGAAACCACAACCTTGTTTCTGGGTGGCCTCATTTCACTTCCACACTTGACCACATGAGTTCACTATTAAGAGAAAATGATAGTGGAATATTTTACCAGTTTGTATCATTGGTTCTTGAACCAACACCTGTTAAGGTGAT
This sequence comes from Heloderma suspectum, assembly GCF_057233095.1. Classification (NCBI taxonomy): domain Eukaryota; kingdom Metazoa; phylum Chordata; class Lepidosauria; order Squamata; family Helodermatidae; genus Heloderma; species Heloderma suspectum. The sequence continues at coordinate 400,374,265 of NC_139458.1, forward strand.
CCTTGCCACTCAGATCATGGATCAGGCCCAAGTGAGTCAAACCTCTCTTGCAACAGTATTTGTAAAAATGTAAATATATACCACTCATCGTGTTTGTGTGCTTTTAATTTTGTTTTGTACAGCATTCTGAATCATATACAAAATTAAACAATCCTACTGTTTCCTTAAAATCCTCATCTCAATAGCATATTGACAACATGTACATCTTGAAAGTCCAGTGATTAAATGGTGCTGAACATTTTCACAACAAAAATGGCCAAGTAAAAAAATGCCAGTACACAGGAATCCAAGGATGTCACTAGCCCTACGCAGCCTGCACACATTAGGAATATTTCAGTCATTTATTTAATTTACTAAATGCCTCATAAAATAGATTTCTCTGGGTGGTGGTGATGAGGGAGCAACTGCAAGCCATACCCCCAATATCCCAGTTCCCCTGCTTCTGTGTTGAGTAGCATGGGAGGATCTACTTCTGTTCACTTGAACATGAGTGGGTAGAAACAGTGCCAGCTCCAGGTTTTTGAGGGTCCTTGGGCAAGATACCCTCAATGGGCCCCCTCCTTCTGAGAGTCTTATCTTCTCACTGCCATTGTCACCAGTGGCTATTGCTCTTCCTCCTCTTCATCATTGCTTGCTTGCTTGCTTGCTTGCTTGACAAGCAGACAGCCAGCGGCATCTACTCTTCCTCCTTCTCACCACGAGTGTTGTCTGCGCCAGAGCAAGAGGCAGGTGAACAAACAGGTCACAAGGGTGAAGAGGAGGAGCAAATCCAGGGGACTTTTGTCAGGGAGCTCCTGCTGAGGTGCGGGCCCTGGGCAAGTGCCCAACCATGCCAACCCTTGAGGGAGGCCCTGAGTAGAAGCTTCAGCACAAATTGGGAATTTTGCAAGGCCAGTCCATGTGCTGGACATAGGGAGAAGGGTTGCATAGGTGCTCTCATTCCCACTACCCATTTAGCCCTCACATGTGCATGCTAAATGCCTGCAGAGGCTACTGACAATCTGGAATCTGAAATGTTGTATTTGAAGACAATGTGTAAAGCCTCCTGGATTGAAAATTAAATGTTATCAGACTTGCTTTGCTTTGGTTACCACCTTTCTTCTAACTCATCATCCCATACTTGAGCTCAGGCCAGCTCTTAAAGATACAAACATTCTAAATTGTCCTCTTCATTTTGTTTCTAAAGAACCATCTGGGTGTGTAGTACAATATATTCATAAAGTCCCCAAACTATTTTGTCATCAGTCTTGACGCAAACATATCCAGAAGAAAATGACAAAAAGGTACCTCTCCACAAATCAGTGTATGATGGGCGAAAAACAGCAATTGGAATTCACTCCATTTGCATCTTTGGATGTAATGATCCTATGAAGACAGCCACTGTTCCTTATCAATGTCAAGAAGAACACGCAATGGAACGTTGCATGGGCTGTACCTTTGCAAACAGTCTGTGCAACTTATTCTTTTTGACATGGTGATGCTGTGCTGCCAGCCCATGAAGAATACAGTATACGTTGGCTGGCTGTGTGAGACTGTCAAATCTAAATCCAGTTTTTGTTTGCACTATTAGGGATAAATCATTACAAAATGTAGCATTTAAAAACAATTGAAGGTATTAGCCTTCCTTTCTGGCATTTCTACTAGGGCTGTGCACCACTTCGGCCCGAGGCCCGAACCTTGAGTCAAGGCGGGCTGCTTCGGGTCACTTTGTGGCTCTTCTGAGGTGAAGTGGAGGGGGCACGAAGTGACCCAGAGCAAGTCGGGGGCTCTCTGAAGCAGTCAGTGTGCTTTGGAGCTTCGGCACCCCCAGTCCAGCCATGCCAGGTCCTTACCTGAGCCGCTGCTTCCTCCGTCGCTGCTGCTGCCATCAGCCTCATCCCCGCCTCCGCCACTGTCATCACCACCACCTCCACCATTGCCACCAACTGCTGAGGCCTGGACACGTGCAGTGACTCTTACTGGAGGGAGTTGCCATTTTTAAAATGGCAACCTCCAGGAAGTTCCAGGAAGTTGCTGTTTTTAAAATGGCGACTCCCTGAAGTAAGAGTTGCCATGTGCGTCCAGGCGGCGAGGGCAGCGGCGGCAAGGGCGGAAGCAGCAAGGTATGGGAGCTTCTGAGGATGACAGTGGCGGAGAAGGCAGCAGCAAGGTAAAGGTGCTTCTGAGTCAGATCGGGGGGTCCCTGCACAGCCCTAATTTCTACTCTGGACTTAAAAATAAACTTCCCCAGGGCAGTTTACAATACAAATGAAAAATTTAAACAGGAACAAATCCAATAAATGTAATAAAACAACTGCAATCAAAACAGCTGCACAAAAACCAACAATGGACAGTATGAACTAACATCAAAGTAGGCACTGGGCAACCCTTCCTGGGCAGAGTATTGCTTAATCTGGGTGTTGTACCGTAACTGCCCTTTCCCCAGTCACCACCTACTGTACCAATGATAGCTGGAGCACTTGAGGGAGGGCCTCTGAAACTGACATCAGTTCATGGGTAGGCTCATATGGAGGCGGCTGGTCCACCAGGAATCCTGGTCCCAAAATGTACCAGCACTTTAAACTGAGCCAGAAACAGACTGTGAACAGCTGCAAGTGTTTCAGCACTGGTGAGATACGTTCCCAACTCCCAGTCCAGGTTAAGAGCTTTACAATATGAGAAACATTCTCAAACGTGCCAATGAAGACACATTTATTTTCCTTTTGATGCTCAGGTTAGCTATATGTATGGTAGTAGTGAACGCCTCCCTTGAGGAGGGAGTGATACCATCATCAGCCCTCAAGGAGGCAGTGATAAGACTGCTCTTAAAGAAGTCTTCCTTGAATCCCCAAGTTCTGAACAACTTTCGCCCAGTCTTGAAGCTGCCATTTTTGGGCAAGGTGATTGAGCGGGTGGTGGTGATGCAGTTGAAGGCACACTTGGAAGAAAGTGATTATCTAGACCCATTTCAGTTGGGCTTCAGGCTTGGACATGGGACAGAAATGGCCTTGGTCACCTTGGTGGATGATATGAGGAGGGCTCTGGATAGGGGTGAATGCTCCTTCCTTGTTCTCCTCGACCTCTCAGCAGCTTTTGATATCGTTTACCACGGTATCCTCCTGGACCGCCTGGAAGGGTTGGGCATTGGAGACACCATATTGCGGTGATGCCAGTCCTTCCTCTCCGGCAGGTACCAGAGGGTAGCACTGGGAGAGGAGGTTTCGGACCCGTGGCCACTCACTTGTGGGGTGCCACAGGGTTCCATCCTCTCCCCGATGCTATTTAACATCTATGTGAAGCCGCTGGGGGCTATCATCAGGAGGTTTGGGGTGCGGTGTCATCAATATGCAGATGACAAGCAGCTCTACCTCTCATTCAAATCTTCACCAAGGTTGGCTGTAGGACATCCTGTCCAAATGTCTGGAGACGGTGAGTGGCTGGATGGGGAGGAATAAACTGAAGCTGAACCCTGAAAAGGCTGAGGTACTTTTGGTGGGAGACAAGAGGAGGCTGGGGGATGTTGAGCTGGTGTTGAATGGGGTACGGTTACCCTTGAAAGACCAGGTCCACAGCCTGGGGGTCATTTTGGACTCCCAGCTGTCCATGGAGGCTCAGGTGTCAGCTGTGAGCCGGACAGTGCTGTATCAACTCCATCTGATACGGTGGCTGCGCCCCTTCCTTCCCGACTATCTGCTCCCATCGGTAGTACATAACCTGGTCTCCTCTCGTTTAGACTACTGTAATGTGCTCTACATGGGGTTACCCTTGAAGACAGTTCAGAAGCTGCAGCTGGTACAGAATGTGGCAGCTCATCTGATTAAAGGCAGCCGCCGGCGAGATCACATCACTCCAGTGCTGAAGGAGTTGCACTGGTTACCAGTTGTTTTCTGGGCCAAATTCAAGGTGTTGGTTTTGACCTTTAAAACCCTATATGGTTCTGGCCCAGCCTATCTTAAGGAGCGCCTCCAGCAACACCAGACAGGCTGCTTAACAAGATCAGCCTCGGATGGCCTTCTCTCTGTCCCATCAGCCAGGACAGCTAGACTGGTGGGGATGAGGGAGAGGGCCTTTTCTGTGGTGGCCCCCACTCTGTGGAACTCTCTCCCTAGGGAACTCCGCCATGCCCCCTCTTTAATGAGCTTCCGCCGTGCATTAAAAACATGGTTGTTCAGGCAGGCATTTGGGGTGGGTTAGGGTATGTTAGAAAATGTTTTTATTGTAGAATTTTATTGTTTTAAACTGTTTTATTATATGCTTTGTACATCGCCCAGAGTGGCTGGGTGACCAGCCAGATGGGTGATTAATAAATTTAATAAATAAATAAATAAATAAATAAATAAATAAATAGTGCCATCCTCTGTTGCATCAGGTTGCAGAAAGATGGTATAGCAATTGTTTGAAACAATAATGGCCCAGACGATTGTTCTGGACTCCCAACAATTCTGTGCCCTCAAATGCACTCAAAGAAAACGTTACATTTTCATAATACAACTCACTTTCCCATGGATTGCTAAAGACATAAGCTCAAAAGGTTATTGGTGGAGGGCTGTGTAATTTTCAGACTGCCAGAGCACATAAGCAACAAGCTTTTCTAATTTAATTCCATCTCCTATTTATAACTGTGTTTTGGTGAATGTTCAGCTTCACTTTGTCCCTACGGTATGACATTTTCTCAAGCTACACTCAATTTTACCTTAATTTGTAGCCTGGTAGTTACTCAATAACTGATGCTAAATGATTGAAATGCCAGACGTTTATGCTATTGAAACCCAAATATCCATACTTGTGTATCACACACCAGCAAGAACTATTTAACTTTTTTTCTAAGAACCTCTTTCTGTTTATTTGAAGGAATTCTATGCACACAGACACACACACACACTTTATTCTGGAATATATATCCTTAATATGGATGTATTCTTTGGGGCCATTTTGCTAATTTCTAAGAGTAGAAAGAATTATTGGGATTTCAAATAGATGTTTAAGTAAACATACCTTCTGAAGAACCTTTCTGAAAGCATAGTCTGCACAATCACCCAGAATGCTTACAGTATGAGTAGTTTCAAATGTCAGTGGTATGGGCATATACGAGAAGTGCAACGCCTGCTTCAAATGCTTTGGCCATCTGAGATTTAGGTGATAGCAGCCAAGACAGGAGCATTCTCTATTGCGGCACTGCCCTCATGCAATGCTCTCTCTTGTGTGTTTTGTATGGTCCATATTTGTAAAGACTGTTCTACTTCAAAGAACCTCTTTCCTTGGTGGGCTACACCTTTTAGTATTTAGATTTTTCACACACACCATTTATTGACTATTTTATTGATCACTTTTATTCACGTAACCTTTTATAATTTAAATTGTGTGATTTTTAATATTTTAAAATGCTGTGTCCTATTCTGGGGACCCCTTCTGTTGCTGAAAACAAATAAATATATCCTTCACCTAGAAGCGCTCAGTGCAGTCAAATACTCTCCCCCTTCATAGTTCCACCCAGTTTGTCCATATCTGCCAATTATTTTAGGCTAAAATCCTCAAATTCCATTAGAATTTACTCTCAAGTAAATCTGTTCAGGATTGAGGTGATAAAGTTAAGGGGTTGCATCCATATTTAGTCAGACTTAGAGTAGATCCACTGAAATAAATGGGACTTAAGTTAGTCAGGCCTAACATGTCTCATTGATTAAGTCTGGCTAAATCTGGGTTGAACTCATGGAATATAGAGCTGGAAGACAGAGTGACTGAAATGTTGTTACCCCTCTTGTAATTCTTTTTTTTTTCTTCTTTTTTTTAATACTCCTCTAGTTTAGCTCTCCTATAAATATTTCCTTGGCCTCTCAATACAATTAATCAAAATCTCATGTCCATCTGTTGTGAATGGGAACATATCACTGACAGCTCAAGCATTATTTAACTGATACTATATGAAAGGCTCAATGGATGTGCTGAGATGCAGAATGAATTATATTTATTCTATGTACCATAGAAAGATCTACTGAAGATTGTGGTATTGAGAGGGGAGGGAGAGTATTGCAAACCTATTTAAGCCCTTTTTAAACTCAGCTTGCTTCATTATTAAGAAGCCTGCACATTTCTAGCACCACTATAAAGCTGTCCCAAGTGAACAATGAAATAAAATAACGAACAGGTAGGTTAAGGACATCCTTCTTGTAAAATGTATTTGGTGAACAATGTGAAGCCTGAGATGCTTTGAATATACTGTGCTCCCTTTTTATAATTTCTAACAATTATGACTAATGCATTGTCTGAAGCTCTGAAATCATTTTCACTGATGTAGTTGTCAGTTATTTAAAAATAAAACTTCCCATTAACCTCCAAAGGATACAGCAGTCTAACTAGAAAAATAATTTAACTGCCACATTATCCATGCAGAAGACTACAGTACATAATGTTTTGTCTTTGCTTTCAAAAACCAGTTTTTCAATATTTCAGGAGCTGCTGAGCTTGCCTCTGTTTCTGAAAACAGATGGGCTCCAACAGAGTCACTAGAAAGCAGGGTGATTGCTGGGGTACTTGTGCCAATTTGCTGCTTGGCTAGCAAAGCTGTTCTACTTTTAGTTCACCCTTGTCTTTGGGGAGACTGCCAGTGAGAGAAATTTCTTCAAATCGAAAATAACAGGATCTTTTTAAAAGTTTCCAGCTCTTTTGGTTGCAGACAAAAGCATAAAATGTCTTCGAAGAGGACTAATGGCTCAGAAATCAAATAATGGAACCTGTAATTTTTTTTTTTTTTTTAAATCCATCTGGGTGACTGTGAAGGTAGGGAATCACTTTTCAATACAGAAGCTAAATATTTCTTTAGTGCTGGGGTCAAGTAGGTTGCTCTTCTCCCTGCACCATGGATGTGCTGAATAATAATATTTCCCAGCTAAACTTAAGAACACCTCTGTTCCTCTGATGATCAAAGGTTGAGGATTTTCTTCAGTTCTTTAATAAACCAACCTTGATGGCATATTTTCACTTTTTTTGGTTCTTATCTGAGCAATAATCCATCATTTGTGAACTGCTTGGCCTTGCCATCCGATGACAAGCTTGTCCATACTGAGCAGCTAAGGGCGCAATCCTATTGAGATAGTCGGCAGCCTCCCAAGTTGCAGGCTGTCAAGTATCCAATGCAGGACAGTCAGAGTATGGAGGCGATCCTTGCCTCTCTGCTCTGGCTGCCCTGCACTGTTGGCTAGATGGGCAGTTTGGGGGAAGGAAGGAGGCTGGGATGCACACAGGAAGCTGCATAATGTGGCTTCCGTGGTCTTCGCCCCTCCTCGCCCCTGGGTCTGCCCCCTATTCCCATCTCCACACTCCATTTCTGAGCACAGAGATGTTGCCAACGCGGAGAACCTTGCTGGCTATGAGGGGGTGGGGACAGCAGTTTCTGGGTTCTGACGTTGGATCCCAGAAACCGAAACATCCTACGGCCCTCTAGACAATGTCTTGTGGCCATAGGATTGCTCCCTAAGGGTCTTAAAGAGGTGCTGTTCCAATTTTGAGAACTGGTGTGATTTAGTGTCAGACTAAGGCCAGGAAAACCCAGGTTCAAGTCCCCACTAAGCCATGGAGCTCACTGGCTGACTCTGGGTTAATTACCATATTTAAGATTGCAATCCTATACACACTTACCTGGGAGTAACTCCATAGGGCTTACTTCCTGGTAAACTCAACCTACCACAAAGGATTGTTGTAAGGATAAAATGGCTGGGGAGATGAACCATATATAATGCCCCGAGAATTATTCGTTTATTTATTACATTTACATTCCTGCTCTTCCTTAATTATTAAGAAAATTTATATCCCAATTTTCTACTTTTCAAGAAACATTCAAGATGGCTTACAAGATAAATGAAAAGACCTAATCAAGAACATACTAAAAAACCCATCCCCGAACAGTTAAAATATTTAGAAGAGAAAAGGAATTCTTAAGTTTCTTTTGTTTTTTGAAAATTATTACATACATATCCCACCTTTTCTCCTCTTTCAAGGAACCCGAGGTGGCTTACATGGTCCTTCTCCTCTCAATTTTATCCTTACAACAACCCTGTGAAGTAGGTTAGTCTGAGAGACAGTGACTGGCCCAAAGTCACCCAGTGAGCTTCATGGCCAAGTGGGGACTAGAACCCAATACTCTAACCACTATACAGGCTTTCACACCTTTTTTCAAGCTGTGGGTGGTGGAGAAATATTTGGAGGAGAGACAATTGTTTGGGCGGGGGGGAGAGAAAAGAGACCTTCCCAGTCAGGGGCCTACACCTCATGCTTCTTCCAAGCAGCTCAGAGTTGGATATAAATGTATAAAATACACAATAGATGTGCTTATAAATTCATGCTATATCTACATTTTCTGCTTCATATTTTGTGCTTCCATATAGAATGTTTCTTTTCCTTGATCTGAATGCATTGCGCTACTATAGGATAACAGACAAGGAAATGTTCAAGGACCCAATAATTTCCACCCACAAATCACTCAAAGTTATATCTGAATGATATATGTTTTCATAGCATGGTTATGCTACAGGACAGAGATGTGAAAAGTCTTCAGACTGGCTCGATACTACTGTTTTTCTTACTGTTATAGATGCTTTTTGTATTGCTATTGTGAATGCAAACAAAGGACAAAACAGCCTCAGCTTACTGATTATTATGTGTGTGTGTGTGTGTGTGTGTGTGTGTGTATGTATGTGTGTGTGTGTATATATATATATATATATATATATATATATATAATTTTTTATGGCTTCTCAATGTGCTCCCAGGTAAGCACTGCCTTTGTGTTTCACACATAAACACTGCTGTGCCCTCCCAGGTGTCTAACAGGGATGGACAAATCAGTCAGTTTCACTTTCTCCCATATTCAGTTTCTTTTTTTGTAACCTCAAGTTTTTATGGGGAAAATGCAAATTTATTTATTTATTTTAAAAATGAACCAAACAACATTTTCACCAGGTGCACTGGCCAAAGTCAATAGGCATAGTTATTCCCAACAGGACCAGGCTATACCTGCCTGCCATGCAGCTGTTAAAGATGATGAGGCTGTCAGGGGAAAAAAAGCTGGTGGCAACCCTAATTCAGCACTACAAACATGGCTGAATATTTGTTGTTCAGTCGTTCAGTCGTGTCCGACTCTTCGTGACCCCATGGACCATAACACGCCAGGCCTTCCTGTCCTGCGCTCTCTCCCGGAGCGTGCTCAAGTTCATATTCATTGCATCAGTGATGCTATCTAGCCATCTCATCCTCTGCCGTCTCCTTCTCCTTTTGCCTTCAGTCTTTCCCAGCATCAGGGTCTTTTCCAGGGAGTTTTCTCTTCGCATTAGGTGGCCAAAATATTGGAGCTTCAGCTTCAGTATCTGTCCTTCCAATGAGCACTCAGGGTTGATTTCCTTTAGGATGGACTGATTTGACCTCCTTGCAGTCCAGGGGACTCGTAAGAGTCTTCTCCAGCACCACAGTTCGAAAGCATCAATTCTTCGGCGCTCAGCCTTCCTTATAGTCCAGCTCTCACAGCCATACATTACTACTGGGAAAACCATAGCTTTGATTAGACGGACCTTTGTCGGCAAGGTGATGTCTCTGCTTCCTACTATGCTGTCTAGGTTTGCCATAGCTTTCCTCCCAAGGAGCAAGCGTCTTTTAATTTCATGGCTACAGTCACCGTCTGCGGTGATCTTGGAGGCCAAGAAAGTAAAATCTGTCATTGCTTCCATTTCTTCCCCTTCTATATGCCAGAAAGTGATAGGGCCAGATGCCATGATCTTCGTTTTTTTAATGTTGAGTTTCAAACCAGCATTTGCACTCTCCTCTTTCACCCTCAACAAGAGGCTCTTTAGCTCCTCTTCGCTTTCTGCCATTAGAGTGGTATCGTCTGCATATCGGAGGTTGTTGATAATTCTCCCAGCAATCTTAATTCCGACCTCTGATTCATCCAACCCGGCATTTCTCATGATGTACTCTGCATATAAGTTAAATAAGCAGGGTGACAATATGCAGCCTTGTTGTACTCCTTTCCCAATTTTGAACCACACGGTTGTTCCATGTCTGGTTCTTACTGTTGCTTCTTGACCCTCGTACAGGTTTCTCAGGAGACAGGTAAGGTGATCTGGTACTCCCATCACTTTCAGAATTTGCCACAGTTTGTTGTGATCCACACAATCAAAGGCTTTAGCGTAGTCAATGAAGCAGAAATAGACGTTTTTCTGGAATTCTCTTGCTTTCTCCAAGATGCAGCGAATGTTGGCGATTTGATCTCTAGTTCCTCTGCCTCTTCGAAACCCAGCTTGTACTTCCAGTAGTTCTCGGTTCACATACTGCTGAAGCCTAGCTTGTAGGATTTTGAGCATCACCTTGCTGGCATGTGAAATGAGCGCAATTGTGCGGTAGTTTGAACACTCTTTGGCGTTGCCCTTCTTTGGAATTGGAATGTAAACTGACCTTTTCCAGTCTTACGGCCATTGTTGAGTGTTCCAAATTTGTTGGCATATTGAATGCAGCACTTTAACAGCATCATCTTTTAGGATTTTAAATAGCTCAGCTGGAATACTGTCATCTCCGCTAGCTTTGTTGTTACTAATGCTTCCTAAGGCCCACTTGACTTCACTCTCGAGGATGTCTGGCTCAAGTTCAGTGACCGCACTATCATGGCTATCAGGGACATTCAGATCTTTCCTGTATAGTTCTTCTGTGTATTCTTTCCACCTCTTCTTAATCTCATCTGCTTCTGTAGGTTCCTGCCTTCTTTGTCCTTTATCATGCCCGTCTTTGCACAAAACGTTCCCTTGAGATCTCCAATTTTCTTGAAGAGATCTCTAGTCTTTCCCATTCTGTTGTTTTCCTCGATTTCTTTGCATTGTTCATTTAAGAAGGCCTTCTTGTTTCTCCTTGCTATTCTCTGGAGCTCTGCATTCAGTTGGACACATCTTCCCCTTTCTCCTTTGCTTTTCGCTTCCCTTCTTTCCTCAGCTACTTGTACAGCCTCATCAGACAGCCACTTTGCTTTCTTGCACTTGTTTTTCTTTGGGATGGATTGAGTTGCTGCCTCCTGAACAATGTTATGGACCTCTGTCCATAGTTCCTCAGGCACTCTGTCTATCAGGTCTAATCCCTGAAATCTATTCCTCACCTCCACTGTATATTCATAAGGGATATGATTTAGGTCATACCGGAATGGTTTAGTGGTTTTCCCTACGTTCTTCAATTTAAGCCGAAATTTTGCAACAAGCAGCTCATGATCTGAGCCACAGTCAGCTCCAGGTCTTGTTTTTACTGACTGTATGGAGCTTCTCCATCTTTGGCTGCAAAGGACATAATCAATCTGATTTCGATATTGACCATCTGGTGATGTTCATGTGTAGAGTCGTCTCTTGTGCTGTTGGAAAAGAGTGTTTGCTATGATCAGCGTGTTCTCTTGGCAAAACTCTATTAGCTTTTGTCCTGCTTCATTTTGTACACCAAGGCCATGCCTGCCTGTTATCCCGGTGATTTCTTGACTTCCTACTTTAGCATTCCAATCCCCTATGATGAAGAGGACATCTTTTTTTGGTGATAGTTCTAGAAGGTGTTGTAGGTCTTCATAGAACCGATCAACCTCAACTTCTTCGGCATCAGTGGTTGGGGCATAGACTTGAATTACTGTGATGTTGAATGGTTTGCCTTGGATTCGTACTGAGATCATTCTATCATTTTTAAGATTGTACCCCAGTACTGCTTTTCCCACCCTTTTGTTGACTATGAGTGCTACTCCATTTCTTCTAAGGGATTCTTGCCCACAATAGTAGATATGATGGTCACCTGAATTAAATTCACCCATGCCTGTCCATTTGAGTTTGCTGATTCCCAAGATGTCGATGTTCAATCTTGCCATCTCATGTTTGACCACCTCCAGCTTACCTTGATTCATTGATCTGACATTCCAGGTTCCTAAACAATATTGTTCTTTACAGCATCGGATTTTCTTTTCACCACCACACACATCCACAGCTGAGTGTCCTTTCGGCTTTGGCCCAGCCGCTTCACTCTTTCTGGCGCTACTTGTAAATTCCCTCTGCTCTTCCCCAGTAGTATACTGGACACCTTCCGACCTGAGGGGCTCATCTTCCGGCGTCATCTCTTTTAGCCTTGTGATACGTTCCATGGGGTTTTCTTGGCAAGAATACTGGAGTGGGTTGCCATTTCCTTCTCCAGTGGACCACATTTTGTCAGAACTCTCCACCATGACCTGTCCGTCTTGGGTGGCCCTGCACGGCATAGCTTATGGCTTCACTGAGTTACACAAGCCCCTTCGCCACAACAAGGCAGTGATCCATGAAGGGGGGCTGAATATACAAGGATTCAAAGCCAGATTTTTAAGAATTAAACAGTCAAAGCCTGGATAGATGAATTCGTCAATTTCACTTTCTCCCACATTTCAATTTTTTAAATCTCAAGTACTTTCTGTCTGGCTTACAAACACATTTGTGATTTTTGATAAGTTCTTTACAAACAAGCTGAACAAAATTCTCACCCTTTCCTAAACATGGCAAAAGGGAAAGCCCTGGACTTGTTGGGGAAGGCAGGTATCTGGTCTCTGCAGGCTGTGCTGTCAGCTCTCTGCCCAGCAGAGCCAGAAGTACTTCACCCTCCAGGTGTTTCCTTTAGACCCTTCCATTAAGCAAGTAGATCGGTTATTAATTGAGAGAAGGCCAGCCCCTTTCTGTCTGATAGCCCACTTCTTCTTGCTTCTGACCATGGTGGGCAGCTCCTTCCATACTCTATTAGGAAGGGGCATAGTTGTATACTTGTATTAGGTAGGGCAAGCCAATCCAGACAAACACCAGCTTCCTGCATAGAGCTGCAAGGTATGAGCATCAGTGCACTGGAGATTTCATGTTTCATGGCTTGCTCAGCTGTCAGTGTTTCACATTTTTATTTGTCATGTTTTTATTTGTTGCCTGATGATTATCTTTAAGAAGAGGGGCTGTGTGCTGATATACACCAGGTATATCAGCACACTAACTTTGTTGTTCGTAATGCTTCCTAAGTCTCACATTTGACCACCTCCAGCTTACCTTGATTCATTGATCTGACATTCCAGGTTCCTAAACAATATTGTTCTTTACAGCATCGGATTTTCTTTTCACCACCAGACACATCCACAGCTGAGTGTCCTTTCGGCTTTGGCCCAGCCGCTTCACTCTTTCTGGCGCTACTTGTAAATTCCCTCTGCTCTTCCCCAGTAGTATACTGGACACCTTCCGACCTGAGGGGCTCATCTTCCGGCGTCATATCTTTTAGCCTTGTGATACGTTCCATGGGGTTTTCTTGGCAGGAATACTGGAGTGGGTTGCCATTTCCTTCTCCAGTGAACCACATTTTGTCAGAACTCTCCGCCATGACCTGTCCGTCTTGGGTGGCCCTGCACGGCATAGCTTATGGCTTCACTGAGTTACGCAAGCCCCTTCACCACAACAAGGCAGTGATCCATGAAGGGGGTTGATAGCCTTATCCTCTATGAATTTTTCTAATCCCCTTTTAAAGCCATCCAAGTTGGTGTCCATCACCGTTGTGGTGGTGAATTCCATAGTTTACGAATCATGTGAAGACATGCTTCCTTTTATCTATCCTGAATCTTCCACACTTCAGCTTCATTGGATAACCCTGGGTTCTAATACTTTGAGAGAGAGGGGAAAAACGTCTTCCTATCCACTTCTTCTATACCATGCATAGCTTTATACACCTCAGTAGTATGTCCCCTCATACTCATTGTTTTTCTAACTAAAGGGTCCTAAACTCAGTTTGTCCCAGCTTTGAGATCATACTTGGTAGAAATCTGACCACAGTTCAAAGGTACTCCTAATAATACATAAATAAATGCAATTAAATTTTGCAAATTTGTTTTAAACAAAAAAAGTAACTTTTTTTTGTAAATGAGGGAACATGGTCAGTTTAATAATTCCCCTAAATTCTCCAGAATTTAGGGGAATTATACAGTGGCAGAGCCAGAAGTACTTAAACATCTAGCATTTTTCAAAGAAAGAATCCGATGCTACACCCTCCTGTGTTCCACAGACTCCCCAAACCTTTTTTCATATTCCTGGGAGAGAGAACTAGCAAAAAGTACTGAACACTGGATCAGTCCCATGATATATTACTTCAGCATTCCTCCCACAAAGCACTGGGATTGGATTGGATTAGAAACTGTGATTAGAAGCTAGAGCTGCTAGTTACACAACGGAGGGAGCAATCCTATGGCTGCTGGACAGCGGCTAGGTGGCCATACGATATTGTGTTATCCGGGAACTGACCTTGGAGCTCGCGCTCTGAAGTTGCTTCCCAGGGAACCGTCCTCCCTCCACTTCCGTGCTGCCTCCCCGTCCTCTGTGCTCACAAGAGGAGTGCGGAGCGGCCGAAAAGGGGCATGGATGGGGGTGTTCCAGGGCAGGGAGGGCGGAAATGCCTGTACGACACATCCTATGTGTATGTGTTGTACAGAAGACTCCTTCCGCACTCTGTGCTCCCGTGGCTAGACAGCCACAATCGGCCATCTAGCCAAAAATGTAGGGCAGGAGAAGCGCGGAGGGAATGATCCCCTCCGTGCATCTCCTGCTCTGCTTTGGATAGGTGGTCGCCTCCGAGTTTGGAGACAGCCGCCTATCTGGATAGGATTGCGCCCTAACCCCTCTCCTCTTTCTGGTGTTATCCTTATATGTAGAGTTTAGGGAGAAGTGCATCAATCTTTGGAGACACTCTGTGTCTTTGTGCCCCTCTGAATTCTGAATCTTCAGGAGTGTTCAGATTTGGACATTTCGTGAATCTGTCTGAATCAGACCGATTCAATTCTGGATTCAGCTAACTCCAAAGTACACCCTAATTACTACAGAGATTAATGAGATTGTCTCAACACATAGAATTGTGTTCTGTCTCCAGCCTGGGGAGACTACCACAGCACTCACTGACAAAGCCCACTGTCATCTCCATGTAATCCGGAGAAGACATCTCACATGCATAGGGATTATGGCATCAGTACAGGTTATGAATCTGTCTCTATGTCCTAAAAATCTGCAAGTTTCCTTGGCTTCAACTTTAGTACATCCTAAATGGGCTTAAGACCATATCAAGCATGTTATATAGTGATGGCCACCAGTTTGGATGGCTTTAAAAGGGGATTGGACAAATTCCTGGAGAAGCCTATCAATGGCTACTAGTCCCGATAGCTATATGCTACCTCCAGTATCAGAGGCAGTAAGCCTATGTACACTAGTTGCTGGGGAACATGGGCAGGAAAGTGCTGTTGCACTCATGTCCTGCTTGTGGGTTTCTGTGGGCAGCTGATTGGCCACTGTGTGAACAGAATTCTGGACTAGATGGACCCTTGGTCTGATCCAGCATGGCTCTTCTTATGTTCTTAAGTTCTTCTGGGAAGTAGGAAAAATTGGAATGTGTGCTAAACAGTTATAACTTAGAAGTGTGCAAAGGGTGGGGAGGGAGTGACATAGATCCAAGAGGGCTTTAATGGTGCATTGTCTCAGACATCTTCTCCCAGCAAGGGCATCTAGGGCATCTAACAAGTGGGACTTAGGAAGCATTACGAACAACAAAGCTAGCAGAGATGACAGTATTCCAGCTGAGCTATTTAAAATCCTAAAAGATGATGCTGTTAAAGTGCTGCATTCAATATGCCAAAAAATTTGGAACACTCCACAGTGGCCACAAGACTGGAAAAGGTCAATTTACATTCCAATTCCAAAGAAGGGCAATGCCAAAGAGTGTTCAAACTACCGTACAATTGTGCTCATTTCACATGCCAGCCAGGTTATGCTCAAAATCCTACAAGCGAGGCTTCAGTAGTATGTGAACCGAGAACTACCAGAAGTACAAGCTGGGTTTCAAAGAGGCAGAGGAACTAGAGATCAAATCGCCAACATTCGCTGGATCATGGAGAAAGCAAGAGAATTCCAGAAAAGCGTCTCTTTCTGCTTCATTGACTACGCTAAAGCCTTTGATTGTGTGGATCACAACAAACTGTGGCAAATTCTGAAAGAGATGGGAGTACCAGACCACCTTACCTGTCTCCCGAGAAACCTGTATGAGGGTCAAGAGGCAACAGTAAGAACCAGACATGGAACAACCGATTGGTTCAAAATTGGGAAAGGAGTACGACAAGGCTGTATATTGTCACCCTGCTTATTTAACTTATATGCAGAGTACATCATGAGAAATGCCGGGTTGGATGAATCACAGGTCGGAATTAAGATTGCTGGGAGTCAGGAGAATTATCAACAACCTCAGATACGCAGACGATACCACCCTAATGGCAGAAAGCGAAGAGGATCTAAAGAACCTCTTGTTGAGGGTGAAAGTGGAGAGTGCAAAAGCTGGTTTGAAACTCAACATTAAAAAAACTAAGATCATGGCATCTGGCCCCATCACTTCCTAGCATATAGAAGGGGAAGAAATGGAAGCAGTGACAGATTTTATTTTCTTGGGCTCCAAGATCACCGCAGACGGTGATTGTAGCCATGAAATTAAAAGACGCTTGCTCCTTGGGAGGAAAGCTATGGCAAACCTAGGCAGCATAGTAAGAAGCAGAGACATCACCTTGCTGACAAAGGTGGTCCGTCTAATCAAAGCTATGGTTTTCCCAGTAGTAATGTATGGCTGTGAGAGCTGGACTATAAGGAAGGCCGAGTGCCAAAGAATTGATGCTTTCGAACTATGGTGCTGGAGAAGACTCTTATGAGTCCCCTGGACTGCAAGGAGGTCAAATCAGTCAATCCTAAAGGAAATCAACTCTGACTTCTCATTGGAAGGACAGATACTGAAGCTGAAGCTCAAATATTTTGGCCACATAATGCAAAGAGAAAAGTCAGTGGAAAAGACCCTGATGCTGGGAAAGATTGAAGGCAAAAGGAGAAGGGGATGACAGAGGATGAGATGGCTAGATAGCATCACCGATGCAATGCATATGAACTTGAGCACACTCCGGGAGAGAGCGGAGAACAGGAAGGCCTGGCGTGTTATGGTCCATGGGGTCACGAAGAGTCGGACACGACTTAACGACTGAACAAGGCTATCAACAGCTACTAGTTATGATGGCTACAAATCATCTCCAGTATCAGAGGCAGTATGCTGCTCTATAGCTGTCACTAGGGAACACAAATAGGAGGGACAGATACTGAAGCTGAAGCTCAGATATTTTGGCCACCCAATGCGAACAGAAAACTCACTGGAAAAGACCCTGATGCTGGGAAAGAATGAAGGCAAAAGGAGAAGGGGACGGCAGAGGATGAGATGGCTAGACAGCATCACCGATGCAATGAACTTGAGCACACTCTGGGAGAGAGCGGAGGACAGGAAAGCCTGGCGTGCTATGGTCCATGGGGTCATGAAGAGTCGGACACGACTTAACGACTGAAGAACAATTGTGCTCATGTCCTTCTGTGGGCTACCCATAGGCATCTAGTTGGCCACTGTGGGAAGAGAATGTTGAACTAGATAGACCTTTGGCCAGATCCAGCATGGTGGTTCTTATGTTCTTACAACTGCATCTCTGGTAGCTCTCCACCATGGAAGACAAAACCAGTATGTGAACCTTACTTAAAATGGCTAGCTGGCACCTTCAGCTTCCCATCATATCATTTCATTATGGTGAAATATGTCTGTCACAGGAGCTCCATCAACTCATAAAAGACCTAATGCAGTACTATTGAATTCAATGAAAAACTGCTACTGGCCTAAACTGAAGCTAGATCTAATTTAGTGGCTTGGGTTTCAATGGCGCCCAAAGGTCCACTCTTCATGCTACTTACTTCACAGTATTACAGAATGAAATATATCAGGCAACTGTGGAGTATATGATTTGAAAACTACATATTAAGGAAATGAGGCACTCAGCTGCCTCTGAAATTGAATTTAATTAGAAATCTCATTCTAAATAATTAAGCTTCTTGATCTTAGCATATATTTGATAGGCAATTGGGCAATGTTTGTGGTTTATAAAGATATATGAGCAATTCATTTCCTCCGCATTTCCAAGCAAATTCACTTGATCTGTACCTATTGGATCATTACGTGTAATATGGCTTTGCAGCTAAGTCTGCACTTGTCCAAACTTTTTGCATGATCCAAAGTTTAAAAGTCTGTTTTCCCACAGGTAGGGGGTTGCCTTCTAGGTGTAAAAGTCTATTTCCCCCACAGGTTTCCCCCCTACCCCTGTCCCAACCCCTTTAAGAAGCGTAGCTTCTTTGCTACACAGTACTACCAAACTTCCTGCTTGGTCATTTTCTTCTGTCTCCATGTTCATCCAAGTCACCTTTTGTTACTAGCTAAGGTTAGAATCACACAGGAATGAACAGTAGGATGATATCCGCAAGCTTTTGGGGCCTAGGATGCCATATTATTGGTGCCAGACATGTCTGAGGGCATCACAGGATATAGAATGGTCTTCCCAAACCTCCTCTTTCATTAGTATATTCTGAGTATATTCTGAAGTGATTCCCAAATTTTGTACATGATTGCCAGGGCATGTGAAAAATATACCAGGAAGATGTTGTCATGTGTGTATCTGTGGGCTTACAAGATAGAAAAGCTTCTGACAAGGAACATAATCTAAAATACATTTATGTAACTTCCTTCTAAAAACTATCTCTAAACAAGCATGTTAATGCAATATGTAATATGTTAAGAGTTTCTGGACAACATAAAAAGCATACAATTCACTCTGCACTTACTGCCAAAGTTTTAAAACCTATTGTAAGGAATAGCTTCTTTCATTGTGAGTGCTTCTGTCCTGGACTAATGGGATACCATATGGGTCTAGGCATATCAATAGGAAATTGATATAATTAGGAACAAACATTTTGCAGCGATATCTTGACTACATTTAATTAGAATAGAAATAGGGGTGGGTGGGACACACTCAAGTAAAAGCCATTAGGTAACAAAAACCTGCTTTAATCAAGGAAACACGAACAGCTGAAAATGTGTTTTTCATTTCTGTAGTAACAATGAACGAATATGCTTGTTTAGGCTACAGAAGTGAGAAAAGCCAATGATGTAAAAAAAAGAACATTCATCCCAGTTGCTTGAGCAAACTACATTTGGTGCTGTTTGTGTTACAGGATCTATCAAGTAATAGTGCAGTGAGTATGCAATAGAAAAATAATTAAGGGTGCAATCCTATGCATGGGTGTGTGTTTTTTAAAGTCCGAAATCTCCCAGCATTCCTCAGTCAGCTGTATTAGCTGCAGAACACTGGGACTTGTAGGACTTTCTTTCTGTCTAACACACATAGGATTGCACCCTAAGTAGATTACTTCACATAGTGGCTGGATTTACAGGTACCCCCATCCTGGTCAGAATAACATGGACTACCACTATCATATTATGAGTCTCCATGTGCTTGACAGAAGCTGCCAGGAGGTACATAAAGCTGGGGATTGGCTCCTCATACCTTGATTAGTATAGTCCATAGTAGGGATGGCACAGGCGCCCATCTCAGTCTGGGATTCTGGCAGACCGCCCACGCACCCCTGCCGTGCTTGCTGAGCTGCCTGTAACATACCTAGGCCTCATCCACCTCTGCCGCGATCACCGTGTTTTGAAAAAAACATGGCAATCACAATACTATGCACATAGACTTATAGGCAAAATGGCACCGTGAATTGCCCATATACGCAAGATTCACGGCGCCATTTTACATATAACAAATATGTGATCACAATATTATGATCGCCATGTTTTGAAAAAACATGGCAATTGCAGCAGAGATGGACAGGGCCTGGGTAAGTGGCTTGGCAAGCGAGCATGGGGCTCGGGCGTGGGTCCAGGGATGTGGGGGCAGGGGCTGGGCGGGCACCCAGAGAACACAGATGGGGGGCACACATCCATCCCCAGTCTATAGTACACATTATGGTGAGGAGAGGAAGCATTCATGATGGAAGCCCATTTTCAGCAGTCTCTCTGTAGCAAGTTTAACTTTTGCCCCAACCATAACTAATGTCATAGAAACTCTTCCACGACCATTACTATAGAAGAAAAAGAGATTTAGCGTAACATAAAACAGTTAATGGGGAATTAACCACGGCTGCCTACATTTAAGGGTATCTCTACATGAGCAATGTAATGGTCACTCACAGAGGTCTGCAGGTCCTTTACATGATGTCATCAACCTCCAGGACGTTTCCTGCACATTTCCGCCTTTATCCCGCTTTCAAAAATATTGGAGATAAACTGGTAATAAAAGTTAATGGTGCCGTATCGGCAGTGTGTAATGTTGGTGTGGCACGATGAACTTGCCGAGGAAGGACTTTCCTCAATTCAAATCTGTCTGCCATGTAAATACTTGAGCACATTTCTTAATCGCAGACCAATCAGAGGGAGAAAAGGGTAAAATGCCTCCCTGCAACGAAGGGAGACAGATCTGATCCCCACCCCACCAAGCTCAGAAACAATGTCGTCTGTTGATTCAGAGCACCCCATTAAGTTATTCAGTGGGGCTTACTGAAGCGTGCCAAGGGTTGCAGACTTTCAGTGCGATCTTATGTCGACACAGAAGTCCCACTGAGTTCAATGGGGCTTACTCCCAAGTAAGTGCCTAGGGTTGCAGACTCACAGCACAATCTTACATCTACTTAGAAGTAAGCTGTAGCTTTCGTGGTGGCTGCAAGAAAACAGTACAGCACAACTTAAGTGACAAGAACAAGACTCTCCTTTGTACACATGCCAGGGAGGGAGGGAGGTGCTCCTTTGATTCAAACCACGTGTCTGTCGTGTAAAAGAGCTCATCCTAATCCCACAAAGAAACCGAAAACAGAAAGCCCTGGTAAAGATTCAGGTTTTTTGCTTATTGAAGCAACACCCTCAGAATACAGCTGCAATCCTATGCAAATTTACTTGGAAGTAAATCCCCACTGAATTCAGTGGGGCTTTCTTCTGAGTAGACATGTACAGGATTGTACTGCATGAGCAGTATATTCAAGACAAACAAAGTAAGCTACTTTTTCACACAGTTCATAATTAATGTATAGATTTTTATAGGATATGTTGACAGATATAGAATTAGACACATTTATGAAGGACAGGTCTGTCAATGGGTATTTGCTGGCAGGGTAATGCACTAAATGTCAGTATGCCTCTGAATACCAGTTGCTGAGAGGTAAACAATGAGAGAGCCATTTCCAGAATATCTGTCTGGCCACTGCCCAACTAACAGTGCTAGACTAGAGGTCTCTTGGTCTGATTCAGCAGGCTTTGCTTATTCCTCTGTCCATCTAGTTCAAGCAGGCTGTTTCTGACAGTGTCCAAACAAATGCTTCTAGGAAGCCCATGAGTAGTGCATGAAAGCAACAACCCACATCATTATTTGTTCCCAGCATCTGTTATTCATCAGTATACAGAAAAACATTTACAAGGCTTATATCCAATTTACAAGATTGTACCCAGTGGTATCACTCCACTGATGGAGTGCTCTTTGATCTAGTGGAGGTTTCTGTCAGCAGAATAGGGAAGAAGGTGTTTTTCGGTGATTCCTCTCCCTTTTGCAGTCCCACGCTGTTCCGATGGGTTCCACAATTTTCTGCAGCAGATTTTGGGGAGGAGGCAAAATAGCTGAAAATCGCTTCCCTCCATGTTCTGCTGACAAATGCCTCTGTCAGGTCAAAGAGCATTCCATTAGCTGAGTGTCGCCAACTGGATCATACCTTTAATATTTAACAATATTTAACTTATTTAACACAAAATAAGTTTTGGGAGGCTCCTGTTTTTCCTTCCTTTCTCCTCATTATTAACTAGGATTCAACATCATCCAAATGTCCACTGAGAACTTCTCCTATATAATGTCCATTATGAGCATCTGCTATATCATCCCTTACAAAAGGTAACTTCTTAATCAAGTCCTATTCATTGAAATGCAGTTTTGTATAACAGAAGCTAAAGGAAGATTCATCGCTGCATCATGTGACAAACTGGCAAGAAACACAAGAGTTTAACACCCTTGAACCATATGTCAGATAAGGTCCTAGATTAACAGCCATTCTCCCTAAATGCTGCAGTGCTGTCTAAAATAAAAATGCCTTCAGATTAATGCACCATTATTAGCTGAATGCCAGGTTTTCCTTGGACTACATGAATGTGAAATACTGAAGTACACCCATACCAGAATATCCTGACTAGATAATACTACTGGACATGGAAGACAAGTACAGGGTTACTGCACCAATACATCTCTGAAAATATATGATTACTTGCATTTTATTTTTTTTGGGGGGGAAGCAAATAAGTTTATATTTAGAAATAAACTGATCTGAATGAAGGGAGAACAAAATCTAATGAATTTTTAAGCACAATTTGTCCATATAATCTGTAAACTAAAAAAATACTTCTTTATCCCACTCCCAAGAAAAAATCTGTTCATTAAAATGCATTGAAATTTTACATAAATAGTGTATAGTCACTGTCACCAATAGATGCACGTTATGTAAAATGGAACATCTGAAGTGAAACGAGTACATCCGTCTGTAAATAAATATGCATGCATCAGAATGACAATAGCTAGGGATACTTCTCAAGATGAATTAATGTCCCATTAATGTTGGCCAAAACATATATTATGAAATTATTTACATAAATCACTAACCTTAATATTTCTCCTAGGGCATAGCAAAAATATGCTGATTTTTTTTAAAACCTCTTTCGTCTGCATATGTGCAAATTGCAACTAAGCTATTGATTTCTTTATTTACAGCTTTTGCTAAACACAAACTATTTCAAATCCAAAGTACTAAGAGGCTTATGCAACTTTTTAAATTGTTTCTTTAAAATGGCTCCTTTCTATAAGTCATACTGAATTTTAAGGCCATAAATCTTTTTGTCTTAAATGACTGACATTCATCTGAAATATGTGCATTGCACATGCAATGAGACTGGACTCATTTCTGATATTAGCACTGACAGATGTAGATGTTTATTTCAATAAATATATATCAATCCAAAACTTGTCTGACAAGGAACTGTCAGCTTCTAGGACGTGCAGAATGTTCAGATGTCAGTTATGGGGGGCGGGGAATTGTCCTGCTTAAGCCCCTAACAATTTATAAGTATTCTGGAGGGGGATATTAGGGTTGGGGGTTATTTGTCATTAAGTTAAAAATGGCTCCCCTCTCTTCATTATACAAGGATATTTCAGGAAGAAGGAAAGGGAAAAGTTCACCTTTTTCTTTTCGCACAGTCTAGAAACTCGCACCCTGCTATGTAGGTATAAGATGCTGAGGTTCACGCTAGCGCTATATAGCACAACAGGAGAAGGCCTTGGGGAGATAGAAAAGTATGTCCTTTTCCTTTTCTCTCCATCCCTCACCTGAATAGGACTACAACATGCCTGTTCCAGGGTGGCTAGAGCCCTAAACAGGAGCACTCTTCTTTCAGGGTCAGGACAAACTGCAACTGTTCATTGCATATCCAACTTGTAAGATATCTACTTCTTTTCCATTAATTGTCTCCCATAATTCCAAAATCCTGTGTTACTGGCATTACCACACAGAAATTTCTGTTGAAAGATAAATCCCATCAATACTATAAAATATAAAACAAAAACTACAGCCATATGTGTTACTCATGTGCAGAGCACTGATGGTTTCAAGCTGGAGAGGGGAAACACTTCTCACCTCGCCCCCAATATCACAAGCCCTATCCCTCCTGTCACAAGCTCCACTGTACACCATCTGCACATTGAGCATTGTTATCTATGTGGGGACCCCTAAGCACAAGCAGCTGTTAGTTCAAAGAAGTTCTCCTGCAGACAACCACTCTCAAAGCCCAGACTTGCATAATGATATAACATCAAGGCATAATGATATAACATGCAAGCACAGTGAGGGGCTCGCATAATGATATAACATCAAGGATGGAGCAAGAAGTATGGCCCTACTCCACCCTGAAATTGTGAGTGTCCTACACATGAGTAATTCATGAACAGGGTTTAAAATAGCTTTAGAACTGTTAGACGATTTGAAGAGAAAACAGAGTAGATATTATCTGAAACCCTATTTAGTACAGCCAGTTGCTACTAATGCTTAAGAACTACATAATGTGAGTTGGCTTGACAGGGAATGTAGGAATATGAAAAAAGAACAAGTTAGGCTCACTCAAAATATCAGAAGGACTAGTTCAGATGTTCCATTCAAAACCCTGATTAAGAAACAATCATTACATAAGGCCTTACAGGAGGAGGAGGAGGTGGCATTCATTAGGCAAAGGTAGAAGGCAAGGCAGTAAGGCAGAAGGAATAGGTAAAATTTTGGAATATCACTGGAAAAGACACTGATGCTGGGAAAGATTGAAGGCAAAAGGAGAAGGGGACGGCAGAGGATGAGATGGCTAGATAGCATCATCGATGCAATGAATATAGACTTGAGCACACTCCGGGAGAGAGCACAGGACAGGAAGGCCTGGCGTGCTATGGTCCATGGGGTCACGAAGAGTTGGACACGACTGAATGACTGAACAACAACAACAAGCTTCACTAGGAAGCTCAAATTCCTCCCAACCTAGGGCAACAGCATTTTGAGGGCATTTTTTTTCATGGCCCTGAACGTGTCGAGGGAGGGCCACCTAGTGTAGACCTCCCTGTCTGGCCTCTGGTGACAACCCAGGAGATTGGATGTTTTTAAAGAACTTCTTAACAGGCAAAGCCCCAGGGGAAGATATGCTTCCCCCCAAACTATTCAAATTTAATTTAACTGGGCTCCAATATTGGCCAAGCTGTTTTCACATATTAATTTGACAGGAATCACCCCTGCTGGATGGTGGTCTAGTATTATAGTTCCTCTGTATAAAAAGGGCAAGAGAACTGACCCCCCAAATTATAGGCCAATCAGCCTTCTGGATACAGTGTCAAAAGTATATGGAAGGTTTTTACTGAAAAAGCTTCAATCCTAGGCAAAGGAAAATGATATTTTGGCAGACGAGCAGGCAGGGTTCTGCCAAGGGAGGAGCACCAACGAACTTTGTGCTCACCCATTTGATCCATAAGTGCTTGAACCAACTGAGAGGAAGTTTCTATGTGGCCTTTGTGGTTTTTACTTTTACTTTTGATTTAATTGATAGAGACCATCTTTGGGATAAACTCTCACATACTAAAATAGACAAGTGTTTACTGTTTCTGATCCAGAAACTCTACTCGCATGCTGACCTTCAAGTACAGATAGGCTTGTCTGGTTCTCTCTCTGGCAAAGTTAATACCAGAAGAAATATTAGGCAGGGCTGTGTATTGGCACCTTTCCTGTTCAGTTGCTATGTGAACA
The DNA here is from genome assembly GCF_057233095.1 of Heloderma suspectum. NCBI lineage: Eukaryota > Metazoa > Chordata > Lepidosauria > Squamata > Helodermatidae > Heloderma > Heloderma suspectum. The sequence goes on from NC_139458.1 coordinate 400,399,527, forward strand.
ATCTAGTTTCTGAGTTAAGTTCCCAAAACTGTTTTCCCCAATTAATTGGAACTAGAAGATGATGCTATATGGTGATGATATGGCCCTCATATCTACTACTCAGGTAGATCTGAGGAGACTTCTGAATAGATTAGGTATGGTTTGTAGCCAAGTGTACCTAGTAATAAATAATTCTAAGACTAAGGTGGTAGTTTTTGCTAGCAGAAAACAACTTCATAAATGGCGCTTAGATGGACATCTGATTGAACAAAGAGAGCTTTGGCTATTGGGCAGGAGAGAAATGAAATAAATAAATAGCTTCAAATATTTGGGGGTACATTTCTCTTGTAAAGGCAGTTGGAAATTTCACACAGAGGCAGCAAAACTTTCAGCCTGGATAACAGCAAAAGCAATTCTACTTTATGGGAGATATAAAGGTGACTCCCTGGTAGCCCTCATTCGGAAGTTATATATAGCTAAAATACTCCCCCAATTTTTATATGGGGTGGACACATGGGGGCAGGGACTAATCCCAACAGGTGAAATTATACAGAATAAGTTCTTGAACAAACTGTTGGTACTCCCCTCTGGAGTACCCTCCCCATTGCTAAAACTGGAAACTGACTTGCCGTCTATTAGGGCAAGAATATATAAGGCAATTATTCTGTACAGGAAGAGACTGATGTATTTTGAGAAAAGTAACTTGGCAAAACAATGCTTTAACGAACAGTTTGTAAAGGGTGGATGGGCTCGTAACTGGTTAGCGTTGTCATACTCTTGTCTAGAGGATTCTCAGACTCTTCTGGTCTGTAAGGATAAACATTTTATTAGAGATAACAATTTTGAGGCAGATTTTTATGAAAATGTATTCACCAGCCAATGTCAAGCCTTCTCCCTAAGATTCATCTATCTTAAGAAACAATACTTATCACAGTATTTTTAAAAGCTGACCATTTTTGCTCTTAGAAAGGCCTTTACTGCCCTCCATTTCCAAACAATGCTGACAGCATACCTGGAGGAGAAGTATAAACGGAGCTCTTTGGTACAGCGGACACGTATTTGTGGTGCGGGGGAGGTGGCAGATGTGGTGCATTACTTGTTACATTGTTCCTTGTATGAAGATATTAGGGATTGTTTCTTAGGTGATCTTCTAAGAGCAAGAGCAGGTTGGCCTACTGCTGATATTATCTGTAATTTGTTGACGGATTATAACGAAGTGATTGCAATCAAGGTTGCAACTTTTGCTGTAAAAGCCAAAAAAATCCACCATTTTTTTGAGGGGGGGGAAGAAGCTAGGTGTAGACTGCAGAGGGGACCACCTGCTATATAACATTCTGCTAGTATTGTCACTGGAGTCTATATTGTGTTACCAGTGTCAAATTTTAGCCTTCCTTTTCAATTCTGTTCCTTTACACAATTTATTTTTGTATGGATTTCTTTTATATGAATTTCCTCTGTCTGAGTTTTTAGTATGAGTACCGGTGGTTATGTAGATATTGTGTACTTTCGTTGTGTTTATAATGGCCTTTGTGCTATAGACAAATTTGACTTACTTGTTCAAAGAACTCTTAGACACCAATATGAATCTGTAAGTAATGATTACACAGTATAAGACAGTATTTTATTGTGACTAGAGCAACTTGCTACTGTATTAGTAGAAATGGAAGTGCTGATAATTATATTAAGCAGTTATTAATAGTATTACTGTGCAGCACTGTTTGATAGATGTTAATAAAATAAAAAATGTGTAAAACAGGTTGTTTATGAAAGTGACAGGGAAAAATTATTCTTAGCCATGTTTTGAGCACTAATCAAAATTCTGCAAGTTCCTTAGAACTTCCTTACCTCTTCCTTGGTCTTTTTTGATATAACTCTTAGCCAATCACCAATCATGCTCAGGACAGCAGCAAAATATGCAAGGCCCACAAGGATCCAGAACCACACCACTGGTTTATAGAAATCAAAATATTCAATATCTGATCCCCCTGAAAAATAAAGGGTTTTAGAAATCAGATAAATACGTATGTTTCCCCTGAATATCCCTCATCCACATTTCATTACCATTTATGAAAAAGTTGACTATTCTTTGTCTCTGAACTTCTCATGAACTTTGCAAAACAAACAGCAACCAAAGATAAGAACTTGTAAGTTCCATTAATTTCAACTGGAAAGGTAGGCATACTCTTACATCTTTCCAACTGAACTCAATGGTCTGATCTGAACATCATGCCAACTATGGTTTTGTGTTACGTGAACAAGCCTCAAGGTTGTGTATTCTGTCTCAAAATAATCTGCTTCCAGTTAAACTAACCACAGTGCCCCATTACATCAAAGGTTGTGTATTCCCTCTCAAAATAATCTGCTTCCAGTTAAACTAACCACAGTGCCCCATTACATCCAAATTTGGGGAACTCTGCTTAGTTTAAGTTATGGCTAGTGAACAAACCAGGTTTATGAACTACTGTTTGATCCTGGCTTGTTTAATCACACCATAGTTTAAACTAGACATAGTTCCCCTTAGTTCAGATCATGTAACAAGGAACTCCGGTTAGGTTAAAAGTTAAAGTGGAAGCTTCCAATTGCTTCCTCATGACCATATCAAGAGAAAGCACACAAGCCTAAGGCTTGCACCAGCTCATGCACATAATGCTAAATTATGGTTCAGTATTAGATCCAAAAAGGCCCAGTGCAGTGACACTTACAAATACTTAACTTTGGATGGATTGTACCCAACATTTTTTTCTTCTTATGTTAAGCAGGTCATGGCTGTCACAGAATCATATGCAAATTGCAATTGGGGCTCCAAACGTATGCTCACTTCCCTGGGAGTAAGCCCCACTGAACACAGTGGAACTTACTTCTAAGTAAACATACATATGATTGTGCTGTAAGATATTCAGTCTCAATATTTAGGCAGTTTTGTTGCATTGTATTAGGCATGTGCTGCTTTCCTTTTGGGTGTAATAGACATAGGGTTGCAACTTTAAGTTATCTGTGAAGAATTATTCTAGTATTCAGGCTACTCAGTATTCATTCTCATGCATCCTAAAAGTTAACACACCAGTGTATACCCATGAAACCAATGGATCATATCAGTAATAAATTAACAGCTAGAACCACAGACAAAGGTGTTTTAAATGCATATTCATCCTGGTACAGAAACCAGGTTGGACAGGATACTTAGATGATACAACTATCTTAGTAACTGGTAAAAACCACTCAGTGCCATTCTATTCTATAGAAATCATAGCAGTCTTTAGTGGTCTGTAGTACGCAGTCTTAATAAAAACAATTTGAAGTATTCAGCCCAACAATTTTCATAGGTTTTGGAGGAGTGTGGGATGAAAATACCCACCAAAGATCGGATTAATATTTGGTGGGAGTGAATTCTAAGAATTTGTGAGGGGTGGTCTTTAAATATGAGGTGGTTGAGGTTTTTCTTTCTGACCAATGGGGGTAGACATCTTTTTTTCTGCAAGCATGCCCCTGGGAACTATGCAACATCATGAAGTAGTGTCATTCCCATCAAGCACTCTCATACGGTAGCCAGATGCCCTCTTTTTAGACTACCCTCTATTTTTAATTCTGTCGGGGGGGGGGGTGTCCGGAGCTCCAATTTGTCTCCTAAAATTCCAGTATTTTATCTGAATGCTGCTTATAAGCCTAAGCCTTTTTCTAACTCTATGGGTTAAGATTAGGTTGGAGAGCACAGTGTATTCCGGGAGCTGGAGTTCTCTCCCTCTCTACTTCTATGTTTATGTCTCCCTATCCTTATCAGACTACAAATCCCAGCAAGCTTTGGATGTGTGTGGGGTGGCCCATCTAGTGATGAGGGGGCACAGCCTCAGCAGCCCCAGCTGTTTCAAAATAACACTGATTAGCAGGCTGGCTAGGTGAAAGGGAGAAAAATAACTATAAGCAAGGGAGATGGAGAGAGGACCATAGACAGAGTTGAAGGAAGGTGGTAGGTGGTGGAAGGGAATGGAATAGAATGAGATAGGAACCAGAGTGGGTAGATGGAGAAAAGGAGTACATCAGTTTGCCTCAGGAGGGGGAAAGAAGAACCATGAGGTGACGAAGGAGGTGCTGAGTCTTTCTGGAGCTGAAGGTGGGATAAGGATAAACACTAACATATCACAGCTGAATCCCAAACCCATTTCACTGGACTCCGGTTTCAGGGTTATTTGAAAATGGTTATGCCACCACCCCCACTCCATTCACTCACAACACCTTCCTTCCAGTCTTCCTCATATGACAATAGAAATAGTTTGCATTTTCTCCCTTCCCCTTTCCATCACCATGGACCTGGCAGCAACTGCTCCTTTAGCTTTGGCACCTCCTTCCTTATTCTCCCTTTGGCACTGCAACACTTGTTCTTTCATTGCTTTTCCTGTTTGGTGAAAGCTGTGTGTGTGTTATAGGGCACAATCCTATGCATGTTTAGACTAGAAAAAAAATCATACAACTCCCAGCATGCCCCAGCCAGCATGTAGGACATTTTTCTGTCTAATCATGCATAGGATTGTGCCTTTATTAGTTTGGCCCTCTGACATAGGGGGACACAGTCTTCTTCAATATGATTTGTATTATATTTTTATCTAAATTACAGTAATTATTTCTAAATTTGCATCTATTTACATAAATCAACATATGCACATTTGTGTCCTATTTTGGGGTGATGCAAGTCCTATTTTTTTGGTGATGCATAGCTGACCACCCTAATTCTGTCCCAGGACCATGGGATGGAATGCTGAGGGCAGCCAAACCTCCGCTTGAAGGAACAGCAAGTGCTTTTTATGAAAAAAGAAAAAGCCCTTGCCTACCTCACATTTAAAGGTAAGACCACCTCTGAAAGTAGCCAGATATTCCCCACCACCACCTTCACAGGTGATACATGGTTCCATGAAAGTGTGGAGAGGAGATATATATGACTCAGTTTTAAATTTAATAGCTTAAGTGGAAGCTCCTTGAGTTCTACATTGTGTGTGTTGACCGTGAAGAACTACAGCTTAGCTTAGAAGGGCTGAGAACCACTGATAAGTATTAAAAGGCAAATTCCTGAAACTTCTGTGACAGCATACCAATCTACTGTAGAGCATGGATCAAAATATAGTAAGCTAGGATAACAGTAACTTTTGTTTTAAGGCTTTAAGCAGCAGGTTAATTCCCTCTGAAAGTGAAATAACTGCTGCTTTGGAATACATAATCCACTGTGATAATTTCATTCTACAATTATAATCTTCACGTTCAACATTCCTGAAGGGCCTTTTCTGTAGTGGCCCCCACTCTGTGGAACTCCCTCCCTAGGGAACTCCGTCATGCCCCCTCTTTAATGAGCTTCCGTCGTGCATTAAAAACATGGCTGTTCAGGCAGGCATTTGGGGTGGGTTAGGGTATTTTAGAAAATGTTTTTATTGTAGAATTTTATTGTTTTATTGTATGTTGTACATCGCCCAGAGTGGCTGGGTGACCAGCCAGATGGGCGATTAATAAATTAAATAATAAATAAATAAATAAATAAATCATTCATCTTCTTTATTCTAGGCCAGTCATAAGAAGAGATGTTGTCGTAGTCTAGCACTGACTGTGTTTTATTACTATAAAACTCTAGGAGGTGGCACTATACTTAATTACAAGATGGGAATACTGCAGCAGTAGCTGATGAAAGATACATAGCCTAATGCAGTAAGGGCAGCAAAACAGGGTCAAGTAAAAGGATCCAGAGAGTAACAGGGAGCAGTGAGTGGTAAGTTCAGAAAGCTCACCACTCACAAGGATGAGGCATACATGGGTGAGTCTCAGCAACCCACTGGGTTCTGTGAGCAAGGGGGTTCACTGAAGGGTTAGAGAAGGCAAATCAAGGACCCCACCAGATGATGTAGCAGTTTCAGGAATTGAACTAGGGTGGGGAGAGGAAGAAGGCCTCAGCTTCAAAAGGATTCACTGCAGAACAATACACTAGGTAACATTTTAAATACTCTACTTTGTGTTCCAAAAATGCCCAAGGCCAGCCTTGATATCAAGACTGGCAGAGCCCTGATTATGATTAAAATGCTAAAAAGGCTCATCTCATATTTTGCACTTTTGATAGATGTCTATTTGTGCATACCTCCATATTTTCTAAGTTAAGCAATGTCACCTAGTGGTAGACCAAGCTGACTGCAATGACCGAGGCACTTAATGTCCCAGGCATTTTGAGGTTATGCGAGGCTAAACCTGTCATGAGTGTTTAACACTGCTTTCAATTACAGGCTAAGCAATTTCATTGACTCCAGTACATTAGTGAAATTGTTTAAGTCTTCCTCTTAACATTCTTAGGCCACTGCTGTGGTCTGGAGCCAGCTGGCAGTGCTATCATCAACACCAGTATACTGAACATAAGCACTACAGAAGCACTTAAAGGGAGAGGCATATAAACAGAGTGATTTCCAGCAAGCTTTCAAATGATGTAAAAAGCATATACTTGAATAAAATATTGCACTTTTCCTTTTTTTAAAAGACTACTTACTTCTACTAAGGAAACAATAATCTTGACAACGATTTGACAACCAGATCCTAAATTGAGGAGTGGGGGCACCACTTTGAATTTAGAAGCCTTCAGGCATCCTTACTACTTTCTCCTAAGCAAAGGTCTCCTCTGAGACAGGGGTGGGCAACTTGTGGGCCTCTAGATATTTTGGCCTTCAGCTCCCATTGTCCCTCACCCTTGGCTATGCTGGCTAGGGCTGATGAGAGTTGTAGGCCAAAACAACTGGAAGGCCACAAGTTGGCAACTCCTAGTCTAAGATAAACATTAGCATCTCTGTCACACTCCTTAACTTCTGTGGCTACTTATAAACAACACCTCAGGAATGTTGGGACTCTAGGTTCTGGAATTTCAATTAACAATTCTAAAATCTGAGGGAATGGTTCTTTGTGGCTTTGAGCCTGTAGAAGGTGCCTGTAAATCCTGACAACATTCAAAGCAGAATCTCAATAATGTGCAATTCAAGCACAGTACGTAGGGATGGGAGAGAAATTCGTTGAGTTCACATTTTAATTAATTAAATTATTACAGTTTATACCACCCAATAGCCAAAGCTTTCTGGGCTGTTCATAAAAATTAAGCTTTACATTTTAACTTCAATTAAATTAAATCGATGAGATCTAATTTCACACTCTCAAACCAATACACAAACCAAAACTCAGTTATTGTTCTAAATTTTCACTTCTCTAAATTTTGTAATGGAATGTTTCAATCAAAAAAATGTGTACAAAAATGTGTACATTAGAAATGCACACAAAAATGCATGCACTTGGAGAAAAACATACACACATGTGTACAAAAGTTCATGTGGACTTTTTAAACAAATCAGTGTCTGGGACAAACTGAATTTAAGACTGGAAAAATGAGAAAGTAAGAGAAACCAAAATGGACAGATTCATGACAGTAGGCGTAGAAATAGTATATTTAAAAAGAACATGAGAATATCTGCCTCTGGTTGGCATCACCAGCAGCCAATCAGAGACAGAAGCGTTTGAGAAATAGGAAAACAGCTCTCCAATAACAGAGGAATAGAACCGGTGCTGCTATGCTATTTATGTGGACTGATAAACTGTCAGTTGACAGAGGTGAGCCAGGAACCAGAGTTAAGCCAGGGAGTCAGAGCTGGAGAACAAAGCAAGAAGTCAGAGCTGAGGGACAAAGCCAAGGACCAGAAAGAAACAGACAAGAACCAGGAAGTTGCTCAAGCAAGGTCCAAGCCCAAGGAGGAAGCTTTTTATAGCCCTTCTGCCCAGTTAGCAAGCCTACGTGGGGAAGGCCATTCCAGAGCCTGAAAATTCTCACTTCAAGCACAGGCAACTCCTGACATGAGCTGTGGCTTCACTTTGAGGCAGGAGCTGGGATTCCTCCTCCTGCAAGAGTGAAGTGTTGGATGTGCCTGATCAAATCTGATCTCGGAAGCTAAGCAGGGTCAGTCCTGGTTAGTACTTGGATGGGAGACCACCTGGGAATCAGGCTTCCTGTACTGAGCAGAGGGTTGGACTTGATGGTCTTGTAGGTCCCTTCCAACCCTATGAGTCTATGAGTCTAATCTCAATCATCTCATTTGACCTGTAGTTAAATAGCCCTTCTGCCTTTGTTTGACCTCATTCATGACTTGTTTCATTCGTGTCCCATTTCCCCTCTTCCATCCCACACCTTTTCTTTAGTATTTCTTATTCTCCTCCTATCCCCTCCTCAAGACAGCTGCTACCCATCTGCTCATCATCTGAGTTCTACAACACCTTGATATATAAGATCGATGATTAATCATTATGTCACTTTTCATTCGACAAAGTTCTTTATAGTTCTTTTCTTACAGTTATCCTGAAAAATAGATCAGGACGAGATAATGACTCGTCAAAAGCCACCAAAAGGACTTCATGGCTGAGCAGGCATTTGAACCTTGGCATCCTCCATCTAAACCCAAAGCTGTATGCTTTGCCTACTTGGCATATCTATACAAAAATGCTTCAGAAAGAATTAGCTGTAATTCTGTACTATTTTTTTCCTGTTTCTGCACTGTTTTTAATCTGCTCATAATTTATTCTCATATAACAAATATTTAAGCTTTGATTCTATATTTAGCATAGTTTCTATAATCATGCTGAAGATGACAGAATGTACATGAAAAAGCTCTCCAACTTTTCACCTTCACCAAGCAATTTATTTTTTGAAAATGTCAAATGCAATGGCTTCCTTTCAAACCAGTTGAAGAGAATTTACACCTACGGTATTCTAATTCTTCAGGAGAAGCTAAAAATTGTTTCTCCAGCTACCCATTCTCAGCTCATTTATCAAGCTGTAATTGTGACAGTAAAGTTTTTAATGCATCAAAAATGACCTCTTTCTCACTAGTGTAGACTATTAATGTGGATGTCTACTACAACTATGGGCATTTTAAATCAGCAGAAGGCAATTTCTTGAGTGTCAAAGGACAGAGTTGAATGATAAGGAATACCAGACCATAGGATCAGACCAATAGTTTTCAAAACAGATGGCAAAAATTAATGGCTGTTTACCATAAGTATTTTGCTAACCAAATAGGAAATTATCTTCTGTAAATAACTGTACAGGTGTTCAGTCTGCCAAAAACATGAAAGGGCTTCTTGTTAATTTTTTCTGCTTGTTTATTTACACCTTTCCCCATATTCCAAGATCTGTTTCAGATAAAATGTGATGTATATGCAAAGTAATACCATGAATGCAAAGAAATCCCTTTACCTGAACAGGTTGGTCCATTAATTTTAATAGGGGGAACCAATTGACACACACAGGCCAAAATCCGACATACCATTAGTGCTAGTGCAGCTCTGCTGATTATTCCCATTGTGCAAGTGCTAGAGAACCACTTTGTAAACCTAAGATCTGGAAGCAATTTTGCAACTGGCTGTACAAGTGGAAATTTGGTTGGATTCTCCCTTGCACAACATCATTTGCTAGTGGAATGACACCACTGGATACAACCCATACAGTCATTTCTATACACGAAGAGGCCATCTCTACTGGGGTGACTGGGCTACCCCACACATGGATGTGTGGCCTGGAACATCTGTGTATAGATATTTACACACATAGCTTTAGATGCATCTCTACATGTTTAATCGAAGATGTATAATTGGACAGAAATTCATTGTGCACACATGCCATATTCATGCATGTAGCGGGCTTTGTCTAAGTATTTTCTTTCCTCAAATCTCTGTGCTGATCACTCCCACGTCAACCATATTTACATTCGCCAAGATTAAACAGTAGCTTGCCATTTGGCTGCAGGACTTGTTGAAAGAAAGAGTCTCAACATCACCAGCAAACATATGCAACATCTTGCTGGATGAAAGATGTGCAAATACTTTAAGTACAAAGATGTACAAATACTTTAAATAGGTGGTAATATTTTTTCATTGTTATGCACTGAGACATCCTTCAGCAATAAAGTGAGCACAGAAGAAGCATTCCTTAAAAAAAAAAAAACAGGCGGGGTAAAAAATATCCATACAACTGAAGAACTTCCTACCAATACTATCCTTCTTCCTTTTCTTTCTACTCCATTGTTATTTCAGAAAGATTCTCATAGATTCTACTAGCATTTCTAAAAAAGGTGCAAGCATTCCCATTCCTATTTCATTTATCTCTCTATGTGTAAATTCTTCTGACACTTTAATCTCTGTAAGGGTTCTCAAAGACTCCTACTCACTTCTTTCAGACACTTAATTTTTGCAAAGCACATTTTTTAATAGTACATGAAATATTCGAATGTTGGAAGATACTTGAATTATAACTGCGGGGGGGGGGGGTGCCATCAATAAAGGCAACACAGAGACTGGAAGGAGAAGTAGGAAAGAAGATAATGTACATGTTAACAATAATTTTAAAACTTTGTTCTTGCATTTTGGCAAGATTAAGTAAAAGCCAGACAGTTGGCAGTATCTGAATTCTTCAAATGCCAATACTTGAATCGTATTTGACCTAATACATTACTCATCCCCTTCAGAAATCCTTTTACATTCTACAGTACCTCTAACCTATGCAATTACATTCGCTTTGTTCCAGCCAAGTTATTTGAACAGTATACATATTCTACTTTTTGTAGAATGAACTAAAGCACATCACACACACACACATACACTCATGCGCACACATGTGCGCACACATACACACACAGTTATGGCATGGAAATGGCCTAGTTAACCCTGGTAGATGATCTATACTGGGAACTGGACAGGAGGAGTGTGTCCTTGTTGATTCTACTGGACCTCTCAGTGGCTTCTGATACTATTGACCATGGTAATGGCATCCTTCTGGCTGTGATGAGCCTTGAGGGCACTGTCTTTCAATGGTTCTAGCCCTTCCTGGAGGGGTGATTTCAGAAGATGGTGTTCAAGGATGTCTGCTTGATTCCTTGGCAGCTAGCCTATGGAGCCCCACAGGGTTCCATTCTGGCCCCCGGGCTGTTTAATATCTACAAGAAACCACTGGGAATCTGGAGTGTGGTCTCAGCAACATACAGATGATACACAGCTCTAGCTTTCCTTCCCATCACATTCCAGAGAGACGCTAACAACCTGAAACTTAATCCTGAAAAGACAGATGTGCTCCTGGTCAGTGGAACAGCTAATCGGGGGATAGGGATTCAACCTGTGCTGGATGGGGTAGTACTCCTCTTGAATATCATGATGTGTAAAATGTCCCTGATAAGCAACCTGCACCTTGAATCTGCACTGATGAAATTTTGAGGTGAAATGAGGTGAGTGGAGGTGAAATTTTCATAGGTTTAGTTTACAAGCACAAACATTTCAACTTAACTAAAGTTTGGTTGGGTTGGTTGGTTTTGCTATCCCCAGTGGCTTAGCTCTTTTGATGAGTTGTAGGAACCTATTGCTCTGCAGGTCCTTTTATGCAACTAAGGGTGCAATCCTATGCATGTTTAGACAGAAAATGTCCCTATGCAGGCAGAAGAATGCTGGGAGTTGCAGGACTTCTTTCTGTCTAAATATGCATAGGATTGCGCCCTAACCTGCTCTCACTATATTTCCCTGTAGTCTGGGTGGTCTAGATTATCCACCTTGATCTGTGGAAGGCTGTTGAGTAGATAAATTAAAGGGCTACACAAAATGAATTTGGGTTTCTCTACCATGAAAAGCCAGAGCATCTGTTTGTGCATTTGAAATTATATTCAGGCTCGCAGACACACACACACACACTTCCATATAATGTATATGTTATAAATTTTAATAAAAATCTCTCATGAACCTAGAATTTGGATGCCTACAAATTTTGCCATTTTCTCCATCTACGCAGAAGTTGTTCAGTCGTGTCCGACTCTTCGTGACCCCATGGACCATAGCACGCCAGGCCTTCCTGTCCTGCGCTCTCTCCCGGAGCGTGCTCAAGTTCATATTCATTGCATCAGTGATGCTATCTAGCCATCTCATCCTCTGCCGTCTCCTTCTCCTTTTGCCTTCAGTCTTTCCCAGCATCAGGGTCTTTTCCAGGGAGTTTTCTCTTCGCATTAGGTGGCCAAAATATTTGAGCTTCAGCTTCAGTATCTGTCCTTCCAATGAGCACTCAGGGTTGATTTCCTTTAGGATGGACTGATTTGACCTCCTTGCAGTCCAGGGGACTCGTAAGAGTCTTCTCCAGCACCACAGTTCGAAAGCATCAATTCTTCGGCGCTCAGCCTTCCTTATAGTCCAGCTCTCACAGCCATACATTACTACTGGGAAAACCATAGCTTTGATTAGACGGACCTTTGTCGGCAAGGTGATGTCTCTGCTTCTTACGATGCTGTCTAGGTTTGCCATAGCTTTCCTCCCAAGGAGCAAGCGTCTTTTAATTTCATGGCTACAGTCACCGTCTGCAGTGATCTTGGAGCCCAAGAAAGTAAAATCTGTCACTGCTTCCATTTCTTCCCCTTCTATATGCCAGGAAGTGATAGGGCCAGATGCCATGATCTTAGTTTTTTTAATGTTGAGTTTCAAACCAGCTTTTGCACTCTCCTCTTTCACCCTCAACAAGAGGTTCTTGAGATCCTCTTTGCTTTCTGCCATTAGGGTGGTATCGTCTGCATATCGGAGGTTGTTGATAATTCTCCCAGCAGTCTTAATTCCGACCTCTGATTCATCCAACCCAGCATTTCTCATGATGTACTCTGCATATAAGTTAAATAAGCAGGTGACAATATGCAGCCTTGTCGTACTCCTTTCCCAATTTTGAACCACTCGGTTGTTCCATGTCTGGTTCTTACTGTTGCTTCTTGACCCTCGTACAGGTTTCTCAGGAGACAGGTAAGGTGGTCTGGTACTCCCATCACTTTCAGAATTTGCCACAGTTTGTTGTGATCCACACAATCAAAGGCTTTAGCGTAGTCAATGAAGCAGAAATAGACGTTTTTCTGGAATTCTCTTGCTTTCTCCATGATGCAGCGAATGTTGGCGATTTGATCTCTAGTTCCTCTGCCTCTTCGAAACCCAGCTTGTACTTCTGGTAGTTCTCGGTTCGCATACTGCTGAAGCCTAGCTTGTAGGATTTTGAGCATCACCTTGCTGGCATGTGAAATGAGCACAATTGTGCGGTAGTTTGAACACTCTTTGGCGTTGCCCTTCTTTGGAATTGGAATGTAAACTGACCTTTTCCAGTCTTGCGGCCACTGTTGAGTGTTCCAGATTTGTTGGCATATTGAATGCAGCACTTTAACAGCATCATCTTTTAGGATTTTAAATAGCTCGGCTGGAATACTGTCATCTCCGCTAGCTTTGTTGTTACTAATGCTTCCTAAGGCCCACTTGACTTCACTCTCTAGGATGTCCGGCTCAAGTTCAGTGACCGCACTATCATGGCTATCAGGCCAGGGACATTCAGATCTTTCCTGTATAGTTCTTCTGTGTATTCTTTCCACCTCTTCTTAATCACATCTGCTTCTGTTAGGTCCCTGCCTTCTTTGTCCTTTATCATGCCCATGTTTGCACAAAACATTCCCTTGGTATCTCCAATTTTCTTGAAGAGATCTCTAGTCTTTCCCATTCTGTTGTTTTCCTCGATTTCTTTGCATTGTTCATTTAAGAAGGCCTTCTTGTCTCTCCTTGCTATTCTCTGGAACTCTGCATTCAGTTGGGTATATCTTCCCCTTTCTCCCTTGCTTTTCGCTGCCCTTCTTTCGTGAGCTACTTGTAAAGCCTCATCAGACAGCCACTTGGCTTTCTTGCATTTCTTTTTCTTTGGGATGGATTTCGTTGCTGCCTCCTGAACAATGTTACGGACCTCCGTCCATAGTTCCTCAGGCACTCTGTCTATCAGGTCTAATCCCTGAAATCTATTCCTCACCTCCACCGTATATTCATAAGGGATATGATTTAGGTCATACCTGAACGGTTCAGTGGTTTTCCCTACGTTCTTCAATTTAAGCTGAAATTTTGCAAGAAGCAGCTCATGATCTGAGCCACAGTCAGCTCCAGGTCTTGTTTTTACTGACTGTACAGAGCTTCTCCATTTTTGGCTGCAAAGGACATAATCAATCTGATTTCGATATTGACCATCTGGTGATGTCCATGTGTAGAGTTGCCTCTTGTGCTGTTGGAAAAGAGTGTTTGCTATGATCAGCATGTTCTCTTGGCAAAACTCTATTAGCTTTTGTCCTGCTTCGTTTTGTACACCAAGGCCATGCCTGCCTGTTATCCCGGTGATTTCTTGACTTCCTACTTTAGCATTCCAATCCCCTATGATGAAAAGGACATCTTTTGTTGGTGTTAGTTCTAGAAGGTGTTGTAGGTCTTCATAGAACCGATCAACCTCAGCTTGTTTGGCATCAGTGGTTGGGGCATAGACTTGAATTACTGTGATGTTGAATGGTTTGCCTTGGATTCGTACTGAGATCGTTCTATCATTTTTAAGATTGTACCCCAGTACTGCTTTTCCCACCCTTTTGTTGACTATGAGTGCTACTCCATTTCTTCTAAGGGATTCTTGCCCACAATAGTACATATGATGGTCACCTGAATTAAATTCGCCCATGCCTGTCCATTTGAGTTCGCTGATTCCCAAGATGTCGATGTTCAATCTTGCCATCTCATGTTTGACCACCTCCAGCTTACCTTGATTCATTGATCTGACATTACAGGTTCCTAAACAATATTGTTCTTTACAGCATCGGATTTTCTTTTCACCACCACACACATCCACAGCTGAGTGTCCTTTCGGCTTTGGCCCAGCCGCTTCACTCTTTCTGGCGCTACTTGGAAATACCCTCTGCTCTTCCCCAGTACCATATTGGACACCTTCCGACCTGAGGGGCTCATCTTCCGGTGTCATCTCTTTTAGCCTTGTGATACGTTCCATGGGGTTTTCTTGGCAAGAATACTGGAGTGGGTTGCCATTTCCTTCTCCAGTGGACCACATTTTGTCAGAACTCTCTGCCATGACCTGTCCGTCTTGGGTGGCCCTGCACGGCATAGCTTATGGCTTCACTGAGTTACGCAAGCCCCTTCGCCACAACAAGGCAGTGATCCATGAAGGGGCTACGCAGAAGACTGGAGCCTAAACATTTTCTGTTGGTACCTAAAAAAATTATTCTGGAACTTAGGAATTTGAAATACACTTTTCTGGTGTATACTTTGAATCCTTCATTCCAGTTAGATTGTTACTTTTTGGGAGAGAACCAAAATAATAGTGCAGATAAGGATACAGTTAGTAGCCGCAAAATCCATAGGAGCTGCACATCAGGATAGTCTTTAAAGTAATTGTGCTTTCCTTGATAATAAAAAATAACAATGAGGCTGAGAGCTGTAGGAACAAATTATTATGTCAAGTGGTCCATGTAGATGAAAATGTGCAAAAATGTATTACAGAAACTACTAATGTACTCAGTGTTCTAGTTACAGCTAAATGGGCCTTTGCACATAATGTTCCTACTATAAACATAACTGAGATATATTTAAAAACAAGATAAAAATACAAATGCTCTGGCTTTGTAGAGTATACCAGCTGTGATAGACCATCAACTCAGTTCATTTTGGGAGTCATTTACGGTTCCTTCTTATGTCAGATAACTGTATACCATGGTCTACACTTGTCTACAGGAATCATTGTATTTTGCAACATGGGAAAAGGATCTCAAATGTCAATATATTTGGGACATATATATAGAATCAGATAAAGGGAGCAGCTCCCATATGCATGTTTCAGGCTGGAAAAAATATATTGGGAGCATTTTCATATTAAAATCATACACATTTTTATACTCAAGTGTGGACTTTCATATATGAAAGCATTGTTGTTGTTGTTCAGTCGTTCAGTCGTGTCCGACTCTTCGTGACCCCATGGACCATAGCACGCCAGGCCTTCCTGTCCTGCGCTCTCTCCCGGAGCGTGCTCAAGTTCATATTCATTGCATCAGTGATGCTATCTAGCCATCTCATCCTCTGCCGTCCCCTTCTCCTTTTGCCTTCAGTCTTTCCCAGCTTCAGGGTCTTTTCCAGAGAGTTTTCTCGTCGCATTAGGTGGCCAAAATATTTGAGCTTCAGCTTCAGTATCTGTCCTTCCAATGAGCACTCAGGGTTGATTTCCTTTAGGATGGACTGATTTGACCTCCTTGCAGTCCAGGGGACTCGTAAGAGTCTTCTCCAGCACCACAGTTCGAAAGCATCAATTCTTCGGCTCTCAGCCTTCCTTATAGTCCAGCTCTCACAGCCATACATTACTACTGGGAAAACCATAGCTTTGATTAGACGGACCTTTGTCGGCAAGGTGATGTCTCTGCTTCTTACGATGCTGTCTAGGTTTGCCATAGCTTTCCTCCCAAGGAGCAAGCGTCTTTTAATTTCATGGCTACAGTCACCGTCTGCAGTGATCTTGGAGCCCAAGAAAGTAAAATCTGTCACTGCTTCCATTTCTTCCCCTTCTATATGCCAGGAAGTGATAGGGCCAGATGCCATGATCTTAGTTTTTTTAATGTTGAGTTTCAAACCAGCTTTTGCACTCTCCTCTTTCACCCTCAACAAGAGGTTCTTGAGATCCTCTTTGCTTTCTGCCATTAGGGTGGTATCGTCTGCATATCGGAGGTTGTTGATAATTCTCCCAGCAATCTTAATTCCGACCTCTGATTCATCCAACCCGGCATTTCTCATGACGTACTCTGCATATAAGTTAAATAAGCAGGGTGACAATATGCAGCCTTGTCGTACTCCTTTCCCAATTTTGAACCACTCGGTTGTTCCATGTCTGGTTCTTACTGTTGCTTATTGACCCTCGTACAGGTTTCTCAGGAGACAGGTAAGGTGGTCTGGTACTCCCATCACTTTCAGAATTTGCCACAGTTTGTTGTGATCCACACAATCAAAGGCTTTAGCGTAGTCAATGAAGCAGAAATAGACGTTTTTCTGGAATTCTCTTGCTTTCTCCATGATGCAGCGAATGTTGGCGATTTGATCTCTAGTTCCTCTGCCTCTTCGAAACCCAGCTTGTACTTCTGGTAGTTCTCGGTTCGCATACTGCTGAAGCCTAGCTTGTAGGATTTTGAGCATCACCTTGCTGGCATGTGAAATGAGCGCAATTGTGCGGTAGTTTGAACACTCTTTGGCGTTGCCCTTCTTTGGAATTGGAATGTAAACTGACCTTTTCCAGTCTTGCGGCCACTGTTGAGTGTTCCAGATTTGTTGGCATATTGAATGCAGCACTTTAACAGCATCATCTTTTAGGATTTTAAATAGCTCGGCTGGAATACTGTCATCTCCGCTAGCTTTGTTGTTACTAATGCTTCCTAAGGCCCACTTGACTTCACTCTCTAGGATGTCCGGCTCAAGTTCAGTGACCGCACTATCATGGCTATCAGGGACATTCAGATCTTTCCTGTATAGTTCTTCTGTGTATTCTTGCCACCTCTTCTTAATCTCATCTGCTTCTGTTAGGTCCCTGCCTTCTTTGTCCTTTATCATGCCCGTCTTTGCACAAAACGTTCCCTTGAGATCTCCAATTTTCTTGAAGAGATCTCTAGTCTTTCCCATTCTGTTGTTTTCCTCGATTTCTTTGCATTGTTCATTTAAGAAGGCCTTCTTATCTCTCCTTGCTATTCTCTGGAACTCTGCATTCAGTTGGGTATATCTTCCCCTTTCTCCCTTGCTTTTTGCTTCCCTTCTTTCCTCAGCTACTTGTAAAGCCTCATCAGACAGCCACTTGGCTTTCTTGCATTTCTTTTTCTTTGGGATGGAATATGAAAGCATAATAACTTCTTAAATATATACTGTCAGTGGCTCAGCAGGCATATCCAAATATCGACTCGCATGATCATTTTCATGCATGCAAACTGTAATGCAAAAAGCAAGCTTGAGTGAAGGCCCATATTTCCTAAGCCTCCATCCAATTTCCATCCATTACAACCAGCCCATACTGCAACAACATTCTCCCTTTTTGATATTCAAACAGGGCTCTTTCCCCTATAACCATCTTATATATCAAGGCGTAATAGCACAATCTACAGATAATTGTCAGAAGGAAGAGAAATCAAGTGAGGCAGTGTGAGGTAGTTGTTAGGGTGTTGGGCTGGGACTGGGGAGACCAAGGCTCAAATCCCCACTCAGCCATGAAGCTCACTAGGTGACTTTGGGCCTATCTCAGGGGGTCATTGTGAGGATAAAATGGAGCAGAAGAGGATCATGTACACTGCTTTAGGCTCCTTGGAGGAAAAAGGATATAAATGAAACAAGCAAACAAACAAACAAACAAACAAAAGCACTAGGAGAAGAGAGAAGTGAGATAGGCCCATGGTGCCTATAGATATTCATGTTTGAAGCAACTGTGGCTCCCTGGTGTGTATCTACAGAGTAGCTGTTTCAGGCATAACACTGTACACTTGTGCCATACACTGTTAATCCATGATATTTTAAATGATCCTAACTTCTACTTTGAAAAGAGACAGATGAAACAATTTAGCTTAGTCTCAGAATTATTTTATAATTTATAACAAAATGATTGATTTGGCATTATTTCTCCTGGTGCTCCAATTTTTGATACTCATATTCCAGACTTCAGGGTTTTTTGGCATGAATAATCCCTTCAAAAGTTATAATGAAATGACTGTAGCTTAGTGGTAGAGCACATGCTTTGCATATAAAAGATCCCAGGTTCAGTTCTGGTAGGTAAGGCTCCAGTCTGAAACCCTAATGAGCTGTTAGTCGGTGTAGACATTGTACACTGGTGTATTATCATTTAAATATCTTTACATATTAAAAACCTGATAGCAGATGATGGTAAAAGTCTTACCTGCAACATAGTCACCAAATCCAATAGTTGTTAAGGTGATAACTACAAAATAAATTGCATCTAGTGTGTTCCAGCCTTCTATATGCTTGAATATAACTGCAGGGAGAGCAACAAACAGCACACAGCCAAACAGTATGAATATTATTGTTGATATTATGCGAATCTTTGTCTGACTCACGTTCCATTTCTAGGGGGAAAAGAATAAACAAAGGGGAAAGGGGGATGGAAGAGGAGAAGAATTATTAGTAAAATATTATCATCCTATGTGTGTGCACATGCATGTGTATGCTCACTTTCTCTCTACAACCCACTCAACGTAATGTTAAAAAGTTTAAAAGCAAATCACATAACAGAAAAAACAGAACAAAACAAAACTAGAATTAACAGCAAAACCAGAAGGTAACAGAACCATTTCGGAGGTACAGGGAAAGTTCTGCTGTTTCTGGCTTTGCTGTTTGTGCTAATTCTGTTTTTTATTATGTGCCTGAATGCTACTATGTGAGTATTGCAGGTGGTCCTCCTTGAAAAGTTGATGGCAAAGGTGTATCATAACCATGGTGAAAGCCTTGTCCCAAGCAGGTCCACAAAAAAATCTGCAGAAGTATTTTAATGATGATCAGACCCACTAAGCTCAAATGGATCTGTGTGCTGCAAAAAAGGAGTGGATGGGCGAGGCCTTACAAAGGCCCTCATCAGAAATTCAACATGATCCTAAGCAAGTAATTGATTTCAATGGGACTTACTGCCAAGTAAGTATCCATAAGATTGTAACAATCATGTGCAATGAATGTATGGGGAGGGATGCAAGAGTCCAAGGCTTGCTCCCATGTCCTTTCATATATAGAAAGTACATGTTACACATGTCAACACAACTTTTAAAAATGGATAAAGTTTTCTATAGTTGAAACAAACCAGCGTCTTTGTACAAAAAAGAAAAGTAGACATTTATTTTAGAATAAAGTGGATGGATGTTATGTAAATAACATTTTAATATTCCTCTATATTTATTTCTGAATAAATTGCTTCCATTGACAGATAGCATATCTTTATAGTAATATAGCTCTATCAATGATACCTGATAAGGATAGTCACTTCACAGCATAAACCTAACATGTGACAGTGGCAGTTGCCCTATGATAAACACAGTAATCTGAGTCAACAATGAATCTTCCCAAAGAAGGAGTAGATAATTATCCTAAGAAGAAACTGAGCTGACATCAGAAATACCATAAGGCAAAAATCGCAAAATCATGTAAAATGTATACACTTTATTTCATTATGCCTCATGTTGGTTTGGTTATATAAATTAGTCTCATTTGGCTTCTATACATTTTACCTTCCAACAATTAATTTCCTAGAAGAATGACAAACAATGTAACTTTATGATTTTAAGTTTTGTTACGTGAACCCCCAAGACAGCTTTGGCTATTGGGCAGTATATAAATGTAATAAATAAAGTGATACTACTAATAAAATTGTTACCAAAACCACTAGAGCCATGTAGTTTTAGAGAGTTTTTGATATTGTTTTTAGAAAAATGTCATTAATTTGAAATGAAATATAAGCTACAATAAAGTCTAACACTTGATGGAGGTTTTAATATATTATTTTATTTATTGTATTTATATCCCACCTTTTTTCCTCTTGCAAGGAACCCATATTAGCCATGGATTTCCCTTTGCCTTAAGGTGGGGTATAAATAAATATTATAATAATAATTAATAATAATAATAAGGCCACTCCACATACTATGATTGGTGCAGGAACCAATTGGTGTGTATGACCTCCATACTTTTTGTGTTTGCTCCAGGATGCACCAGTATACTGCCAGTACTTCCCACAGCGGTTCTAATCACTAGATCTGTCCTTATTTTGATTTTCCATATACATCATTTTTTTGCGAGGGGAGTAGGATTGTTCCTTCTTGAACTATTATTTTGGTACTTGTGATACATAAACTCCACAGGTAAAATTGAAGTGAATCTGTATTATGTACTCTGGGCTTGCACTTATTATTAAAGTGAGTGCAATGATGCTGTTGCATTGCTTCCAAGTTGCCCTCTCATTCAGCTTCCTTTTTTCCTCTTACTTTCTTGAGCAATGTATTATTATAACTTCCAAAACAAAAGCCCTTGGTGAAGGCATTACAGAAGCATCACGGTATTACAAGTGATTTAGGCCAAACTAGACCTTATGACTACCTCTCTGTCTATCCGTATATTGTTATTTTTGAAAAAGCAGCTTTGAGTGGCAGGCAGCAACATGAAGCAGACAAGTGCTTAACCTTTTCTCTGCCTCTGCTTCCCTGCTCTAAATTGGCACATGCGCGCGCGCGCGCACACACACACACGCACACGCCAGCCAATTCCACCCCAAAGTGTGTTTGTTACAAACATGGGTATGTAAACCTTGTAAGGAGAATTGGGTTGGGAGCTATTTAGAACTGAGAAAAAGCAGGCAGCGAAGGGGTTAAACACCCCGCTAACTTTCTTCTCTGCTTCACCTTGCCCCACCTCCCAAAAACTACTTTTTCAAAAAGCAAAGGGCAACGACAAAGTACTTGCATGAAACATCTAGTTTATTTCATAAAGGCAACGGCAAAATCTTGCACAGTTTACTCTGTAAACTTTTAAAGCTCTTGCCACTACATATAAAATATTAATCACATTAATGTTGTTTTCCTGTGGAACCTAGACCTCTTTGTTATCCTTTAAACATATTTTAAACTTATAGTAAAATTATTTACTCTGCATATTTACATGTCAGGACATCATACTCACAACAAAGGTGTCTTCTACTTTGGCAATTCCTTTCCCAAATATGGTCCCTAGTTGATCTCCAACTCCAGCCAACAGAAAACCAAAGAGAGGAATTCCAAGTAAGGCATAGATGATGCAGAATATCTTTCCACCTTCTGTACGTGGTGAGATGTTCCCAAATCCTAAATTACAAACAACTTGAGCTGTTGATAAATCAGTTAAAGGCATTAAATTACACATCTAATTAGTACTGCAGATAAGGACACTTTTTAAATGTTCCCTAGGAGTATTTATCACATTAAAACATTCATATGGAGAACCTAGCTTAATTGGATTGCTAAACTCACCTCAAACTGAACTGCATTTGTGGTATTATACAACGAATCAATCTGTCTTTCTAACACAGTTGGAACTGACACTGAGGAGGCCTGTTACTGTTCACAAAATGATATCGCTACATATGTTTACTAAGGCAGACATCCAATTCATTTCAAAAGGATAATGATGTTTGTTTTTTTCCTTTCCAGTTTTGAGAACAGGATCAGATCCTTATTGAGAGTCACTAAATAATCCATAGATTAGTTATTATTTATAACCTATTGTACAATATGACTCAGTCTTTTTCAAAACATACAGGGTTTGATCCATACTTGTCTCTCTACAAATGGAAAAAGGCTTCTTCCATTCATGGAGGGAACCAGAATCCAGGGGAGGCTTTCCACGGGAGGAAGGGCTGGGATCAGTGCCAGCTCCAGATATTTTGGGGCCCTTGGGCTAGACACCCTCAATGGGTCCCCTCCTTCAGTGAGTCTAACTTCTTACTGCCATTGTCAGCAGCTGCTATTGCTCCTCATCCTCTTTCTCATCATTGCAACCACAAATTGCTTGGTGGGAAGAAAGCAAGTGAGAAAGTAGGCAGTGGCACCTACTGTTCCTTCTTCTTACCACCACCATTGTCTGGGCCAGAGCAATAAGCACGTGAACAAGCAGGCTGCAATGGTGAAGAGGTGGAGCAAGTCCAAGGGGCTCTTGTCAGTGGGGCCCTGCTGGAGTGTGTGGCCTCAGGAGATGCCCAACCATGCCTGCCTTTGATGCCAGCCCTGGGTGGGATGGTGTTTTTCTCTGATTTCCCCTTCCCCACCCCCTGCAGTGCTACCTCCAATGTGCAGGAGGAAAGCGCAAGTCTAGATCCAACCCATAATGTTTACAGCCACAGTTACCATAAGACCCCCAAACCTCAACAAAAATACCCAACTCTAATTATGTACTGTGAAAACACAGCATTTGGAAAAACATAACGGCAATCTTGTTATTTTAGCAACTTGTATTGATCCAAATTTCTTTTCAGTTCTTCAGAAATTACATTTATTAAATTGGTTTTAGAAGTACTTCCAGAAGTACTGGAAGGTTAAATTTCGCTCTCAGTTAAGAATACTGAATGTGAACTCATGATTTTGAAAGACTCATCTTTAAAACATAAAGGATTTGTGAGGGGCAATTAGTAAAATAGTGTTAGCTAGCTAGTTATGATGAAGGTTGAACCAATTAAGGCTGAACCAATTAAGGCTGAACCAAAAGGTCTCAGCCAAGTACTTTTGGCACATATTGTATGGGGAGATATTCAGAGTCATTGAAAATGGGTGCAATTTGGGGGAGAATTCTTAAAATTGTCTTTTTTAGTATACAGACATGCTGATTAACAAAAATCCTGGACATTCAGGAGAGAATATGCTAAAGCAGTAGGCAAAGCCTGTTCCTTCTTCCCATCAAGTTCCAGGTAGGTATCTTTTTACTGTTTCTGTGGTCAGAGGCATCCATAACTGCTATTTTGACTCTACATATACTGACAGCTGACAAACCTGAAAGTTAAATCTTTCAAAGCATAAGGGACTGGAAAGCAAGACCTGGGCTTCTTGGTATGATGGGGTTCCCCACCCCATGCCCTGGGCTGTTGTATAATAAATCCACAGAAGGGAAGGTGTCTCCTTTGCCTTACTAAATGATTCTTCACAGAAATCTTTGTTTTCCTTGCAATACCTTGCTTGTAATAAAGATGGCCTATGAGATTTGAGGAAAACTCCAAATCAGGTCATGTGGTAATGATGACTACCATCAACCTGCAGAGTTAGTACATGCGTTGCTTATTTTATTCAGAACATTTATCCTACCCTCTTTTTCCAAGGAGCTCAAGACAGCATATTATTCTCACAACACCCATTGAAGTAGAGGAGGATAAGAAAGAGCGATTGCCCAAGGTCACCTTTCTAGCTGAGTGGGCATTTGAACTAGTGCTATGCAGAGAATTTCTCCCACATTTTTTTTCAACCATTCTCATTCAATTTGACAGAAATTGTTTTCAAAAAGAAATTCTATGGTGAAGAAATTTTGGAGAAATTCTCAAGGGTTGGGTTTGGATTTCTTGGGCTTATCTTACTTAGGAGGTAGCCAAGGAATGAGCACAAGTGTCCTGTCTTTCATTGTACAGTCATCTCTTTAGCAGCCTGTAGCCTCCTCAGCTCCCTACAATTCAATTGAAACCTACTGGAAGGCATCATGAGCTAATTCCTCCCCAAGGGCTTTTTCTGATCAGGAAGGGCAGGCAGCCTGGGACGCTAGCTGTGAGGGCTCTCTTCACACTTGGCATTTTATCCCACTACAAACTGGTCCTTTTTGATTCTGGATCCTTTCTAGGATTTAGACTGGCCCTGTATACAGACGTCTCTCATAGCAATTCCCTCTGCTCTATACCTTTTCATGGCTGGACAGAGCTGCACGGAAAAATCAAGACAGAAAGTGGCTGCTGGCCCCTTGCCCCCACTGATCATTGGTTCCAGTAACATGACTCATGGCTCCACCCACCCCTCTGCAGCAGGAGGGAAGCCAGAAGCCCTTCTAGTGGGATAGTGGGCTATTGGAAGTGCCCTCTTCCACTAGCTATTGGTCAACATGGACACAAGAGGAAACGCTTGCAATCAGGATGTTGAAGGATGTGCTTACCTTGCAGCGTGCAAGGTCCCCTGCCCCCCTCCTTCCTCCAACTTTGTGGCAAGGGAGAGAGAGAGGTCTTCTCGGTGGCTTATTTCAACTGCTGCAATAGCAGCTGACGAGGCTGCTGGTGCTGGTAGTCCTTCTCTGCTAAATATGTCAGTGTGTGATGGAATTAAATGCAGACCATTGCTTGCACTACTGAGTTCGAAGGCTATACCAATTTCCGGGTTCCCAACTACAGAAGTAAGAGATCCACAAACGGACTTGTATACAGTCAATGCACCAAGCCATCCCTAGCAGCCCCCCCACCCAGGCAACCATTTCGTTAGGACACCTTCTTCACTGGACCTGGCTTGCTTCCCTCCCCACCAGGCTTTTGTTGCTCTTCCCCCTTATTCTGGCTTCCCATCGACCGGCTCCACCCCCCCGGCTGTTGTTGCTCTTCCCCTTTATTCTGGCTTGCCAACGACTGGCTTTCTCCCCCCACCTCCATGCTGCTGTGGCTCTTCCCCCTTATTATGGCTTCCCAGTGACCCTGTAAGGTGGGCTAGAAGAAGAAATAGTAGCTGACTTGCTTCCCAATCATACGGATGTTTTCACAGGCATGAGTGCAAGTCCATTCAATAGCTGTATGCACATACATGCCAGACCTGTGCAGTTGTCTGCCCCACCTTCTTTCATGCCATCCTAGGTTGTTGCCACTCAGAATACTTTGTGGCAGTGATTATGGTGGTTTGCTGTAGGTGGGAGGGAGCACTGTGGAAAACCACCTCAGCATTACTGCCTTATCTAAAACAACTCCACATACACACAAAAGAAACCATTAAAAATGACAATTCCAAACTCTGCATAATGAATTTATTCAGGGGAGGAGAAAAGGCACTTTTAATACCCACTGAAATCCTAACTGTCAAGCCTTTCTCCTGTGTGGCTGAGAAGGGAGACTCCTCCATCCACTCTGGGAGGAAAAAAGCCCATCAAACTGGTGAGCAAAACAGAGAAGAGGCAGTTGGGCAAGTCAATGGGAGAGGGAGGTTTCAAGAAAACGCATTGAAGGGGATGCGAGACCTTAAGACTGCTACTCTAAGTAGACTTACAGTGCACACCTATGCATGACTACTCAGAAGCAAACCACACAGATTACAATGACACTTACTCCCAGGAAAGGAAAGGGTGAGGGGTATTTATGAAGCTAAAGTCTGCGTTCCGCTTCACAATACGATCTACAAGTCAGTTCAGCAAAACTCCATCTTTTAATGTAGATTTTCTTCCTGTCGCAGTTAGAGCTGATGTTGTTTTTCAGTCGTTCAGTTGTGTCCGACTCTTTGTGACACCATGGACCATAGCACGCTAGGCCTTCCTGTCCTGCGCTCTCTCCCGGAGTGTGCGCAAGTCCATATTCATTGCATCAGTGATGCTATCTAGCCATCTCATCCTCTGCCGTCCCCTTCTCCTTTTGCCTTCAGTCTTTCCCAGCATCAGGGTCTTTTCCAGAGAGTTTTCTCTTCACATTAGGTGGCCAAAATATTTGAGCTTCAGCTTCAGTATCTGTCCTTCCAATGAGCACTCAGGGTTGATTTCCTTCAGGACTGACTGATTTGACCTCCTTGCAATCCAGGGGACTCATAAGCATCTTCTCCAGCACCACAGTTTGAAAGCATCCATTCTTTGGTGCTCAGCCTTCCTTATCGTCCAGCTCTCACAGCCATACGTTACTACTGGGAAAACCATAGCTTTGATTAGACGGACCTTTGTTGTCAAGGTGATGTCTCTGCTTCTTACTACGCTGTCTAGGTTTGCCATAGCTTTCCTCCCAAGGAGCAAGTGTCTTTTAATTTCATGGCTACAGTCACCGTCTGCGGTGATCTTGGAGCCCAAGAAAATAAAATCTGTCACTGCTTCCATTTCTTCCCCTTCTATATGCCAGGAAGTGATGGGGCCAGATGCCATGATCTTCATTTTTTTAATGTTGAGTTTCAAACCAGCTTTTGCACTCTCCACTTTCACCCCCAACAAGAGGCTTTTTAGATCCTCTTCACTTTCTGCCATTAGGGTGGTATCATCCATGATCCAGCGAAAGTTGGCGATTTGATCTCTAATTCCTACTGGCCTCTAAATGGTTTGAAGATTGTAGCGGTAAAGCACAAGGTTTGTGGAAAAAGAGAAGACATCCCTGTGTCCTTTAAAAAACATGTCTTACAGCCAATGAGTTTACTCAGAAGTAAGCAGTGCTGTGTTCAGGGGGATCTCAGAGAAGCATTTGGGATGGTTAACCACTTTACAGCTCAAATCCGTGCATGTCTATTCAAAAGTAAGCCCTACTGATATCAATGAGACTTACTCCCAGATAAGTGTGTATAGGAGTGAAGGTAAGAATGCCTTCAATCCTATACAATGGATATAGGATTGGGCAAGAATGTGGGCAAGAATGCCCACATTCATATACCCATTCAATGACAGCATCCCTTGAAAGAAGCTAAAGTAACCTTGGGAATGGAAATGACTGGAATGCACAACGCACTTGTACTCAAGCCGCATCACCTTTGTCTTGGACCTGTATTCCAAGGTGGTGTGGTTGTGACCACATGCGACCATCTCACCCACAACATCTTCAAAGGAGTCCATGTTCCGGTGGCTGCTCTGCAGCTGCTCCTGAATTTTGCTCTCACCCCAGATTTCCAGCAGCTTGGGAGTTTCCTAGAATCCCCAGGAGATGCCTCAGGTGGAGGAGGAGGAGCAGCAGCAGCCGCCATCTCAGCCACTGCTGCCATGGCAGTGCAGGTCCTGTAGACCGAAGTAGGGTTGGCGGAGAATTTCTCCCCGAAACTTCGGGGGGCCAAGCGCCAACGTGTTCGGCCCCCCGAAAAAGTTTCGGGGAGAAATTCTCCGCACCCCGCACCCCCCCCGGGACGGGACTTACCTTTCCCGAATGTCCCTCCTGGTGGCGGGTCCCGGTGGCAGTTCATCGGGTCTTTGTCAGGGGCGGGGCGGCAGCCGATCTTTCGACCGGCTGCCACCGCCGCCATTCCAATAAAACTAAAAAAAAAAAAACGCCCCCGTGATAGGCCATGTGACGATTAACGTAGCCTATCACGGCTAGATTTGCAAAGTCAGCCGTGATAGGCTACGTAAATCGTCACGTAGCCTATCACGGGTGACTTTAAAAAAAAAAAAAGTGCGTACGGATAATGGCGGCCCCCATAGGGAGCCGCCATTCCCGTTCCTTATTTGGTCGCTGTAGTCTACGTAAAGATTACATAGACTACGTCGAAAATAAGGGCAACGCTATTTGCGTTGCCCTTATTTTCGCTGTAGTCTACGTAAAGATTTACGTAGACTACAGGGACCAAATAAGGAACGCGAATGGCAGCTCCCTATGGGGGCCGCCATTATCCGTACGCACTTTTTTTTTTTTAAGTCACCCATGATAGGCTACGTGACGATTTACGTAGCCTATCATGGCTGACTTTGCACATCTAGCCGTGATAGGCTACGTTAATCGTCACGTAGCCTATCACGGGGGCGTTTTTTTTTTTTTAACTTTTAATTTCGCGGCCGGGCGAGGCGAGGCGCCTCCTCCCCGGCCTGAATTTCGGCCGGGCGAGGCGGGAAGCCTCCCCCCCCAGCCTGAATTTCGGCCGGGCGAGGCGGGAAGCCTCCCCCCCCCGGCCTGAACTTCGGGGGGAGAGCAGCGAAGTGCCTCCCCCCCACCACGAAAAGCTGCGAGACCAGGTAAGTGGGTTTCGTGCACCCCTACGAAGCACTGATATGGTGCACCTCCAAAGTAAACAGTGGTGTATGTGCAGCAGCACCTGTAGCGGAATGGGAGAGAGGCAGAAATAGGCACTGGAAGCGCGGTCAGTGACCTGCCTCCCCTCCCACCTATTTGTTGTTATGACAATGTTAAGAACATAAGAAGAGCCCTGCTGGATCAGACCAAGGGTCCATCTGGTCCAGCATTCTGTTAACACAGTGGCCAACCAGTTGTCGACCAGGAACCCACAAGCGGGGCATGAGTGCAACAGCACCCTCCCGCCCATGTTCCCCAGCAACTGGTATACATAGGCTCACTGCCTCTGGTACTGCAGGTAGCATATAGCCATCAGGACTAGTAGCCATTGATAGCCTTTTTCTCCAGGAATGTGTCCAACCCCCTTTTAAAGCCATCCAAATTGGTGGACATCACTACGTCCTGTAGTAGTCAATTCCATAGTTTGACTATGCACTGTGTGAAGAGGTACTTTCTTTTATCTGTCCTGAATCTCCCACCAATCAGCTTCATAGGATGACCCTGGGTTCTAGTATTTTGAGAGAGGGAGAAAAATGTCTCCCTATCCACATTTTGTGTGCATGTTATTCAACACTGCCCAACCACACACCCCAGCACACGCCCACACGAAGTGGGACAAAGCACTAAAGTGGAAATACACAGGGAGGAAATGGCAATTTCAATCGCAAGCACAGAAAATGCCGGGTTTTCTGCATTCTCAGATAACACAGGAAGAAGGAGGGGAAGATGCAAGGCAGCAGCAGGAGAGCAGCAGCGTCATTTAAAGCACCTGTGAAAACCTGTGAGTGAAGAAGAACCATCTCACTAAAAAACCAACATGTGAAGGTCACCTAGGTAAGCTCAGAAACACCACTAAATGAAATTCAACATAAATTATAGACTGTCTTGAGAATGAGACAGAACAATGGAAGCCCCCTTTGTGGGGGAAGAAAACTTTCTGGAAATTGGAGGGCAGATTTTGGCAAAGCACTAACTCCACCTCATCCCTAGAGGGACACAACACTTCCTCGCCCCCTCACACCTGCACTGTGGTAGATGCAAAATGGGGGCCAGCCTGCTAACACAGTAGATGCTGTTGCAGCATGAAAAACCCTTACCAAGACCAAAAGAAGCTGTGCTACAAGCCCTGCCAGTGGGCAGCCCTACCTGTGAGAAATGGCTGAGAATTTCTCACCCCCCTGGAGAAAATCTGTGAAATTATCTCCCAAATTTCTCTGCCCACAAATAAGGTGGACAGTTTTGAGAGGCCACCTGCACACAGCTCTAATTTGAACCCAGTTCTCCCCAGATATGATCTCCAGATGTTTTGGACTGCAACTCCCATCATTTCCAATGATGGGGGCTTCAGTCCAACACATCTGGAGGGCACCAGGTAGGGGAAGACTGCTCTATTCACTATAGCAAACTGTGATATAATATTAAGGAACATATCAGACTCCTTTCTCCTTATGATCACCTGGCATATTTTTCTTGGGGAAAAGGGGGGAGGGTTATCATAGACTGCTCAAATTCGTTCAAAGTCTAGTAATGAAGAACAAGAAGCCAAGGAGCAGAACTAGGCAAGATGTAGGAGATCTATACCTGTATGTTCTCCCCAGTGATGCAAATAGCAAATTTGGGACGATTTTTGTTAGGAACGTTCATGGGAAGAAAAGGTTAATCCCCAGTGCTGCGTCCCCAATTTAAGTCATCCTCCAGTTGCTTTTAATTTTAAAAGAAACTATAGGACGTCTGATGATGGACCTCTCAAGTCAAAATGAGATACAGAGCAAAACCTTGCTTACTTATCCATCAAAAAGTAACTTTTTAAAACAGATCTCAGCACAGGCAACAGTCTGACTTCGACATTTTACACATCAGCTTCTATATACACAAAATCCCCGAATGGCATAAAATAAATATTGACTGATGACTCTTTATTAGAGTGCCTATGCTACAATTACCTTGGAGAGAATGTCATTTGGACCTTGTGCAAAAACAGACACAGGTCTGTATAACACTTTCATTTTTTGTACCTCTTTCCCCTCGCACAAGTATGCTTCTCACTGACAACAAAGAATCAAATCAGCTAGAGATGTGAATCCCCTACACCCAAAATCTTGACTTTATTTGGACTCAATATTAAGAAGTTTAACTTTGTGTTTTCTTGACCCTGCTGAAATCAAAGGGCTTTGCTTGTAATCTGACACTAGCCACTTCCAGGATATGCGATGCTCACAACCAGCTGCATGCCTTTATTTTTCTACAGACATCATCTAGGCAGTAGATTATATATTTCCTATGCTTTTGAGGTACCAAGTACAGAATAGAAACAGCTGTGTGGGACTGGGAGGAAAAAGGGGAATTTTGGGGAGAAGGTTGTATAAAAATGCAGGAAAGCATTGAAATAAACTTTTTTTTAATGAACTATCTCATAGTTGCTTCAAATTATAGCTTAAAAGCATACCTCATGGAGTTCCATCCAATGCAAATAAACTCCCTTCCTCTCCCCCAATTATCTGAGGAAGATTTGGGAGGGGGGGCTGCAGAGGAGAGAGGTGATCTGTTCTACCAGTGGCATCTGTTCCACAGGTGGACAGACACAGCTGGGTATTATCCATGGTGTTTACAATTAAAATGAAAAATGATACACAATGTAAGGACAAGGGAAAATTGAAAATATGAATGAAAGCATAGGAAGACCTCAAAGAGAAAGAACATAAAGATGTAAAGATGTGGACAGTCATTAATAACCCAATAAGAAATGTTTAGAAAGGATGATACGTATAACTGACCAAGAAGGACATGGCAATAATGATTTTGGACCAGAGAATGCCACAGCTTGAGAACACCTGTCACACTTAGTTTGAAAATCTCTTCCACATTAGCTGCAGCATTAAGTTTCAAATTCCATGAGGACTTTTTAGTTGAGAACATTGTCACATAATTACCTCCTTTTAATACAGTTTGTTGCTCAACATTGTTTTGGTTTTATCATGATCTGCACCTTTTCCCAGTACCAGCTATATGTCACATCTCGCACGTAACATCCCTCTTGTGCTTGAATCATTTTAGTATGCTATATTCATATGCTGCCCTGCTTTGGCCCAGGATTGAGAAATCACTGTATGGAAAATTATCTTGCATATACAAAATATAATTGCCTCTTTCAATAAATACTTTCAATAAATAAACTATTACACATTAAAACAAGAAACTCTTAGGATTTTGCAACTTGTTCATTAGGAGCTTTACAGCTAGTGGCTTTGCATGAGACATAGATGTGGTGAAGGAAAATGATTCATGCTTTTCCCCCTGCATGTCTGGAGAAGGGGAGAAATGCACGTATATCACCTGTGGAGAGATGAACATTATATACCTCTTTCTGCTCATCTTGTCTAAGGCCACCCCCTATCCAAATCAGAAATATCAGAAAAGGTTTCCAGTGCATCACCAACAATGGTAGTGTGCTATATTTTTAGTGCTATACTGGTCAAACTGCTGCCTCATTTCACTCTAATCAAGTCTTAGATCAGAGCCAAAGACTATGAGTTGGCTCTGGACTCACTGGAATTAGTGGAACAACTTAGTCATGATTAACCTAAGTCCCATTGATTGAAATGGCTCTACTCCAAGCATGACTAAGTCTGGATCCAATCTCCCTGTTCCAAATTATCTGGCTATAATTAAAGTTTATATGGCTATATAAGCTATATGGCTCCAGCGAAATCCTATATGCCTTTGCCCCTCCCTTATCTGCCATGCCAGTCTTAAGATCAGTCCAGACAACCTCCTGACTGAACTACCCATTTGCCAAGTAAATACAAGGACACGGAGAGAGGATGTTTCAGAATGGCCAGCATCAAGGATAGGCATGGTTGGACATTTGCCAAGGGCTCACACCCCAGCAGGGGCCCAGTGATAACAGCCCCTTCCATTTGCTCCTCTTTTTCATCATTGCAACATGCTTGTTAACCTGCCTCTCACTCTGGCCCAGACAACACTGGTGGTGAGAAGGAGCAGTAGATGCCACTGCCTATTTGCTCACTGGCTCTCTGCCTGTCAAGTAAGCAAGTGGCAGCAATGATGAGTAAGACAGGAGGAGCAATCAGAGCTGGTGGCAATGGCAGTGTGAAGGTAAACTCACTGAAGGAGGAGGCCCATTGAGGGTGTCTTGCCCAAGAGCCCTCAAAATCCTGGATTCAGCATTAGTTTCAGCAATTTCCTCACAATTATAGAATATCTTATTCAATTCCATGAGATTGTTACATTTCTATTTAGGATCTGGTTTTAAAGGAAATGCCACTTGCCATGCACATTTAGAATTTGGAGACAAGTCTAAATAAATACAATTCATGCATTGTTGTTGTTATTCAGTCGTTAAGTGATGTCTGACTCTTCGTGATCCCATGGACCATAGCACGCCAGGCCTTCCTGTCCTCCGCTCTCTCCCGGAGTGTGCTCAAGTTCATATGCATTGCATTGGTGATGCTATCTAGCCATCTCATCCTCTGCCGTCCCCTTCTCTTTTTGCCTTCAATCTTTCCCAGCATCAGGGTCTTTTCCAGTAACTTTTCTCTTCGCATTTGGTGGACAAAATATTTCAGCTTCAGTATCTGTCCTTCCAATGAGCAGTCAGGGTTGATTTCCTTTAGGATTGACTGATCTGACCTCCTTGCAGTCCAGGGGACTCGTAAGAGTCTTCTCCAGCACCACAATTTGAAAGCATCCATTCTTCGGTGCTCAGCCTTCCTTATAGTCCAGCTCTCACAGCTATATGTTGCTACTGGGAAAACCATAGCTTTGATTATACGAATCTTTGTCAGCAAGGTGATGTCTCTGCTTCTTACTATGCTGTCTAGGTTTGCCATAGCTTTCCTTCCAAGGAGCAAGCGTCTTTTAATTTCATGGCTACAGTCACCATCTGCGGTGATCTTGGAGCCCAAGAAAATACAATCTGTCACTGCTGCCATTTCTTCCCCTTCTATATGCCAGGAAGTGATGGGGCCAGATGCCATGATCTTCATCTTTTTAATGTTGAGTTTCAAACCAGCTTTTGCACTCTCCTCTTTCACCCTCAACAAGAGGTTCTTGAGATCCTCTTCGCTTTCTGCCATTAGGGTGGTATCATCTGCGTATCTGCAGTTGTTGATAATTCTCCCGGCAATCTTAATTCCGACCTGTGATTCATCCAACCCGGTGTTTCTCATGATGTACTCTGCATATAAGTTAAATAAGCAGGGCGACAATATACAGCCTTGTTGTACTCCTTTCCCAATTTTGAACCAATCAGTTGTTCCATGTTCGGTTCTTACTGTTGCTTATTGACCCTCGTACACGTTTCTCAGGAGACAGGTAAGGTGGTCTGGTAACCCCATCTCTTTCAGAATTTGCCACAGTTTGTTGTGATCCACACAATCAAAGGCTTTAGCGTAGTCAATGAAGCAGAAATAGACGTTTTTCTGGAATTCTCTTGCTTTCTCCATGATCCAGCGAACGTTGGCGATTTGATCTCTAGTTCCTCTGCCTCTTCGAAACTCAGCTTGTACTTCTGGTAGTTCTCGGTTCACATACTGCTGAAGCCTAGCTTGTAGGATTTTCAGCATAACCTTGCTGGCATGTGAAATGAGCGCAATTGTACTATAGTTTGAACACTCTTTGGCAATTGCCCTTCTTTGGAATTGGAATGTAAACTGACCTTTTCCAGTCTTGTGGCCATTGTTGAGTGTTCCAAATTTGTTGGCATACTGAGTGCAGCACTTTAACAGCATCATCTTTTAGGATTTTAAATAGCTCACCTGGAATACTGTCATCTCCACTAGTTTTGTTGTTAGTAATGCTTCCTAAGGCCCACTTGACTTCACTCTCGAGGATGTCTGGCTCAAGTTCACTGACCGCACTATCATGGCTATCAGGGACATTCAGATCTTTCCTGAATAGTTCTTCTGTGTATTCTTTCCACCTCTTCTTAATCACATCTGCTTCTGTTAGGTCCCTGCCTTTTTTGTCCTTTATCATGCCTGTCTTTGCACAAAACATTCCCTTGGTATCTCCAATTTTCTTGAAGAGATCTCTAGTCTTTCCCATTCTGTTGTTTTCCTCGATTTCTTTGCATTGTTCATTTAAGAAGGCCTTCTTGTCTCTCCTTGCTGTTCTCTGGAACTCTGCATTCAGTTGGGTATATCTTCCCCTTTCTCCCTTGCTTTTCGCTGCCCTTCTTTCGTGAGCTACTTGTAAAGCCTCATCAGACAGCCACTTGGCTTTCTTGCATTTCTTTTTCTTTGGGATGGATTTCGTTGCTGCCTCCTGAACAATGTTACGGACCTCCGTCCATAGTTCCTCAGGCACTCTGTCTATCAGGTCTAATCCCTGAAATCTATTCCTCACCTCCACTGTATAGTCATAAGGGATATGATTTCGGTCATACCTGAATGGTTTAGTGGTTTTCCCTACATTCTTCAATTTAAGCCGAAACTTTGCAATAAGAAGCTCATGATCTGAGCCACAGTCAGCTCCAGGTCTTGTTTTTACTGACTGTATAGAGCTTCTCCATCTTTGGCTGCAAAGGACATAATCAATCTGATTTCGATACTGACCATCTGATGATGTCCATTTGTAGAGTCGCCTCTTGTGCTGTTGGAAAAGAGTGTTTGCTATGATCAGCGTGTTCTCTTGGCAAAACTCTATTAGCCTTTGTCCTGCTTCATTTTGTACACCAAGGCCATGCTTGCCTGTTATCCCAGTTATTTCTTGACTTCCTGCTTTAGCATTCCAATCCCCTATGATGAAAAGGACATCTTTTGTTGGTGTTAGTTCTAGAAGGTGTTGTAGGTCTTCATAGAACCGATCAACCTCAGCTTCTTCGGCATCAGTGGTTGGGGCATAGACATGAATTACTGTGATGTTGAATGGTTTGCCTTGGATTCGTACTGAGATCATTTTTTGAGATTGTACCCCAGTACTGCTTTTCCCACCCTTTTATTGACTATGAGTGCTATTCCATTTCTTCTAAGGGATTCTTGCCCACAGTAGTAGATATAATGGTCACCTGAATTACATTCGCCCATGCTTGTCCATTTTAGTTCGCTGATTTCCAAGATGTCAATGTTCATCTTGCCATCTCATGTTTGACCACCTCCAGCTTACCTTGATTCATTGATCTGACATTCCAGGTTCCTAAACAGTATTGTTCTTTACAGCATCGGATTTTCTTTTCACCACCAGACACATCCACAGCTGAGTGTCCTTTCAGCTTTGGCCCAGCCGCTTCACTCTTTCTGGCGCTACTTGGAAATTCCCTCTGCTCTTCCCCAGTAGTATATTGAGGGGTTTATCTTCCGGCGTCATATCTTTTAGCTTTGTGATACATTCCATGAGGTTTTCTTGGCAAGAATACTGTAGTGGGTTGCCATTTCCTTCTTCAGTGGACCACATTTTGCATAAGTTAACCACATGGTGGGTATTCTTACTGGGAAATAAATTATTAAGGTTTCTGAATGACAAGAATGTGGCTCTTAAATGATAACAAGTGGTAACAAATTACATAAGGACATTATAAATCTTTTACTAGCCCTGTGTGTGTGTGTGTGTGTGTGTGTATGCATGTATATGTGTACATTTAGCTGATTTCCAGAATAATAATATTCTTTTACTGGTGAATTGCTGAAGGTAGTGCTTTACTCAGTGGAGTCTGGATTGATCCAGAAACAAAATTATGTGTTCTTAGGTGCTCTAAAGCACACACAGAAAGAAGACACAAGGAGCCCTGGTCTTTAGGGACAGCTTGCACAATTTCCCACTAGCTAAGACGTGTAGTTCAGATCACGAACTTCTTATTGCACAATTTAGAATCAGACTAAAGAGAATAGACCCACAGATCAGTTAGATATGAGCTCACTAATATTCCTTATGAATATGCAGTGGAGGTGAAGAATAGATTTAAGGGACTAGATTTAGTAGATAGGGTCCCAGAAGAACTATGGACAGAAGTTCACAACATTGTTCAGGAGGCGGCAACAAAAAACGTCCCAAAGAAAAAGAAAACCAAGAAGGCAAGATGGCTGTTTGCTGAGACACTGGAAGCAGCCCAAGAAAGAAGGAAAGCAAAAGGCAACAGTGATAGGGGGAGATAAGATCCAATTAAATGCAAAATTCCAGAGGTTAGCCAGAAGAGATAAGGAATTATTTTTAAACAAGCAATGAGCGGAAGAAGATAATAGAATAGGAAGGACAAGAGACCTCTTCCAGAAAATTAGAAACATCGGAGGTAAATTCCAGGCAACAATGGGTGTGAACAAAAAAAAAGATGGCAAGGACCTAACAGAAGCAGAAGAGATCAAGAAAAGGTGGAAAGAATATACGGAAGATGTGTATAGGAAGGATAATAATGTGGGGGATAGATTTGATGGTGTGGTCAGTGAGCTAGAGCCAGACATCCTGAAGAGTGAGGTTGAATGGGCCTTAAGAAGCATTGCTAATAACAAGGCAGCAGGAGACAACGGTAACCCAGCTGAACTGTTTAAAATCTTGCAAGATGATGCCGTCAAGATGATGCATGCCATATGCCAGCAAATTTGGAAAACACAAGAATGGCCAACAGATTGGAAAAAATCAATTTATAACCTCATACCAAAAAAGGGAAGCACCAAAGAATGTTCCAACTATCGAACAGTGGCACTTATTTCACATGCCAGTAAGGTAATGCTCAAGATCTTGCAAGGTAGACTCCAGCAATTCATGGAACGAGAATTGCCAGATGTACAAGCTGGGTTTAGAAAAGGCAGAGGAACTAGGGACCAAATTGCCAATATCCACTGGATAATGGAGAAAGCCAGGGAGTTTCAGAAAAAATCTATTTCTGTTTTATTGACTATTCTAAAGCCTTTGACTGTGTGGATCATAACAAATTGTGGCAAGTTCTTGGTGGCATGGGGATACCAAGTCATCTTGTCTGCCTCCTGAGGAATCTGTATAACGACCAAGTAGCAACAGTAAGAACAGACCACGGAACAACGGACTGGTTTAAGATTGGGAAAGGAGTACGGCAGGGTTGTATACTCTCACCCTACCTATTCAACCTGTACGCACAACACATCATGCGACGTGCTGGGCTTGATGAAGCCAAGGCTGGAGTTAAAACCGCTGGAAGAAACATTAACAATCTCCGATATGCAGATGATACCACTTTGATGGCTGAAAGCAAGGAGGAGCTGAGGAACCTCATGACGAAGGTGAAAGAAGAAAGTGCAAAAGCTGGGTTGCAGTTAAACCTCAAAAAAACCAAGATTATGGCAACCAGCTTGATTGATAACTGGCAAATAGAGGGAGAAAACGTGGAGGCAGTGACAGACTTTGTCTTTCTAGGCACAAAGATTACTGCAGACGCTGACTGCAGCCAGGAAATCAGAAGACATTTACTTCTTGGGAGGACAGCAATGACGAATCTGGATAAAATAGTGAAGAGCAGAGACATCACACTGACAACAAAGGTCCGCATAGTTCAAGCAATGGTATTCCCCGTAGTAACCTATGGCTGCCAGAGCTGGACCATAAGGAAGGCTGAGCAAAGGAAGATAGATGCTTTTGAACTGTGGTGCTGGAGGAAAATTCTGAGAGTGCCTTGGACTGCAAGAAGATCAAACCAGTCCATACTCCAG
The DNA here is from genome assembly GCF_057233095.1 of Heloderma suspectum. Taxonomy (NCBI): domain Eukaryota; kingdom Metazoa; phylum Chordata; class Lepidosauria; order Squamata; family Helodermatidae; genus Heloderma; species Heloderma suspectum. Next base: position 400,437,450 of record NC_139458.1, read on the forward strand.
GAAATCAAGCCAGACTGCTCACTTGAGGAAAGGATATTAAAGGCAAAACTGAAGTACTTTGGCCACATAATGAGAAGACAGGATCCCCTGGAGAAGATGCGGATGCTAGGGAAAGTGGAAGGCAAAAGGAAGAGGGGCCGACCAAGGGCAAGGTGGATGGATGATATTCTGGAGGTGATGGACTCGACCTTGGGGGAGCTGGGGGTGGCGACGGCTGACAGGAAGCTCTGGCGTGGGCTGGTCCATGAAGTCACAAAGAGTTGGAAGCGACTGACCGAATAAACAACAAAAACAAAGATGTGAAATTTCAATTTGAGGTTAAATTGAAAGTGCAGAAACAGGAAGCTCAAAATGTCCTGCCCCACCCTCTGCTTCTTCATTATACTTTTAGTCACTCTCAGCATGAACAACCCCATAATTTTCTAGACTAGAAATGGCCATGTGCCCAAGACAAGAGAAAAAGCACTATGCTATAAAACACTCCTATTGACAGGAACAAGGTAGTGGATATCCACAAGCTCCAATTAATTCATTCATTAATTAAAATCTTAACCTGGTCATCCTCAGATTTAGTGCAAGAGCTTGCAGTTGTTCAGCCTCTGAATACTGACTCTCAAACAAATAGTGTGCAGGAGATGAGTTGGTCACAGGGAATAGTCAAACAAGCAAACAAAAATAATAATTTGCAAAATTTGCATTCTTTTCTGTCCCATTCCCTGACTTCAGTGGGCAGTAAGAAGAGGTTCATGCATGGGGGGGGGGGTGCGTGTGTACACGTGCATGTGTGCATGCTTATATGAGTGTGTCCCCTACCCCACCAGCACTGCATACAGGCCTTGGATCCAAAAACCTTGCCCAACCCTGCTATACAGGTTTACTCAGAAGTAAATCCCACTGAGATCAATGAGACTTATTGAATTGTCTTTTTTTTTTTACCAGATTACTCAACCCTAATTTCGAAACCTTTTTCCATATAGTGGGTACTGGGAATTGCCAAATTAGCAGACAACTATAATTTGTGACCTTTGGATTCTTTCTCTGCAATGCAGGGAACCTTCAGAAAAAAGCAATCTTGAGATGCTGAGGTTTCTACATGATTGTTTTATAAGGACATGCTTCAAAGCAGATTTCCCCAACCTTGAATTCCCCAGATATCTAGGACTACAACTTCCTTCCATGATCCTTGAAGCATGTCCGTATAAAATGGTTCTGAAGTAATGACATAGGCTGGGATACAAAGAACTACTTTAGGTGCTGCCAAAGGTTCAGACATGCTCAGTCAAACTGAAGTTTTTTCTTCTTCTTTGAACAACAGATGCTTCCTCCTCTGGCCCATAGTACATAATCTGCTTTTAAAACCACCATTTCAAATGTGGTTTTCTTCACAGCATTTGAGGGTGGGGCTGCTGCACAAGAGACACAAGCCAAGAGTTCCCTTGGGCATGTGGAATGAAAACTCACTTGAGTTGTAGCCATAATCTTAGCCATGGCACAGAAAATCATGCATATTATATTTGTAGTTTTTTTTTAAGGTATGCAATGAATGTTTCTCTGGTTTACTTACTTTCTTCACCAATTATATTTTTCAGCCAAAGATGTCCCAGTGTGAAAAACCTATTAATAAAATTCAGTATTGGCAGGCCGGGGGTGGGTGGGGAGAGAATTGATATCAGCAGGTTGTGCAATTGCAAAAGTCTTTCCTAGAAATCATGCTGTCATGATTAGCCTAACTTCCTAGAATTGCACTTTGAATTTAGGAAAGAAAAAATTTGTCTATAATTACTCTATTCAAGCAGCTAAACAGGACTACTCATCAGCTGCATAACAGTCAAAAGTTTTTAAAACAAAATGAAATACAAGCAACTTACCCTGTATGTGTTAATTTTAAATCATCTTAAGTATTTCATCATTTTGCAGCCATATATTAAATATTTTGATGACATATCTACCTATGAGACCAGACAATCAATTCAGACACTGGTTTGTGGTATTGTGCTAGTAGGAATGGGAACCTGTGGCCCTACGAATGTTGTTGGACTCTAATTTCCATCAGCCCTAGCCAGCCTGGGGAGTGTCTTCACGGGGGACTTCCTGCAGATTGAGAGCATTTTGAGGTAGTTCGTGGCACATGACGTCGTGGCCAGTGCGCTGCCAACCAGCACCGTCCATCTTGAAAAGCCTCATTAATTGAAAGTCCTTTTACTCTGTTTTTTCCCCAGTTAAAGCAGCTCCCACACAGTTCCACTGCAGTGTGCCATGTTCCTCTGCATTAGCTCCTGGGCATGCCTTTGTGATGTGGCTGTGACCTGGCAGTGACCTGGTCAAGGGGTGGGGCTGCCCCTCCCTCTCAATCACTCATTTTCCCCATTGGCACTACTATCCCCAGGGCGAGTAATTAGAGTTACTGCGCTCTGTCGAGCCTTCAGAATTGTGCTGTACTTCCTTTTCTCCAGTGGGAGTAACTAGCCTCCCTTTCCCTGCTGAGAGCTGTCTGTCAGGATTCCTGTTTTGCCCTGCTGAGAACTCCAATAGCCAAAATCAACACTCAGACCAGAGGCTGCATTTCCAAGGCTTTAGTTCCATTTACCCTAATGAGGCATACAGAGGCAATTGCTAAAGACTCATGGAATACAAAGGAAAAGCTTTCAAGGAGTTCAAAGGGGAGCTACAAAAGTTGGTCTCCATTTGGGAAAAGGAGGCAAACTCTCTTAACTTAAGGGGTGGGAGGGGAAACTCTCCCCCCCTTCCGGGACACCTCTAGGCACAGCTGTTGACACCAAGCCAATCGGGCAGGGCACCGAAGTTCAGCCCCTGCGATTTCCCACTTGTGCCTGCATCTGCATCTTGCATTCACAGTTCAGGTTGTCCTTCCCTCACCTCTTCCCATTCGCTATCACTCACAGGGGAGTGTGAAGGGAGGGCCTCTCTGTCCAGCTGTGCCTTTGAAGCCTGGGAAAGTTCCTCCCCCACATGTTGCAGCTCTTCCTCAGAATCTGAACTGCTCTGGCACTCTGTATGCTCAGAGGCAACCCTGACATCATCATTATGAGCTTCTCTGATGTTATCCTGATGTTGGGTTGATTCGACTCTCCACTGTTGCATTACTTTGCTTCTCTAGGCACTTGTCTGATCCTTCCATTACTTAGCTGGTTTTCTGATGTTTTTGTTACTTCGCTTCTTTAATGTTTCCTTCACTTCGGGGCTTGTCTTACTCACTGCTTCGCTTCCCTGCTTTTCATTGTGTTGCTTAGCTTCCCTGATGCTTAGAGTAAAAATGCTTGGAAGTTACAACTCTGTGACAGTTTGCTGGAATGGGGTGAAATGTGTGTGTGTGGGGGGGGGGCTTCAGATGCTGCACTCAAGAATTGGGGATTTTGGCTTCTTCTTGGAAAAGTGAGGGAAGAGTGAGCTTATACTCTTTCCTTCAGCATTAAACAAATGTGACATGCAGCTTTATTGCAGTAGTGAATCATGGAGCACAGCAGCCTTTCACTGAGAGCAGGGAGAAAGTGCCCAGAGAAGGGGAAAGGGTGGGTGGGTGGAAGCTATAACTTTGCCCCGGTTTGCTGGAATGGGGCAAAATGGGGGGGTGCTCTCAGGGGGAGCCATCAGATGCTGCACTTGAGAATCAGGGATTTTGTGTGTCCCTGACAGACTAAAGCTGATTCCATGAAAATCCAGGTAATACCCCAATGCGTTTCTCATTCCGTGGTCGTGAAGATCCCCCTCTGGTCAATGGTGAGGGATGTTGGGAGTAGTAGTTCACCAACACAGGAAGGGCACAGGTTTCCCCAGCCCTGCACTGGTGTAACAACAGCTATCTCCCATCTTATATTTACACATTTGAGCAAGTTTTGAGACCTGATCATCATAAGCATTTATTTATTAGGGTATTTGTTTTGTTTTCCTGATATTACACGTGGTCTTAAGATCTAGCCCTCAATACAGGGGTTTGGATCCAGGTTCTTTTCCTGAGGAGGAGAACTGCCTGGAGTTATGCTCAGAATGCTTCCACCAGCAGAAAGGGAGAGAGGCAATCTTTGCCAATTCCCCGCTTCCTTTGCAGCCTCCAGCACCACCTCTCCCACTGTTCCAGAAGGTGCCCCAATCTCCAGAGTATGTTTTCAGGGTGGACTGGGGACTGCAGGAAGAGGAGGGAATAAATGAAGATGGCCTCCTCCCCCATTCCGTCAGCCTTCTGTGGATAGAAGGAGCCCTTCCATTCATAGAAGGACAACCACAGATCCCTGATGTTTTTTTAATTGAAGTGAATGGGACTTCCAAATGCTTTATTCAGTGTATCACCATGACAGCTTGCTAGAAGAGAGACTGCTGACTTATTATCTGCAGCACTTGGTTGCCACCAGTTCTGCTGGCCAGAAGGAGATACTGCAGCTTAATGACTCAGGAGTTGACAGATGACACAAACAGGGGACAATCACTATTTTGGGGGGCTCAGTACAAACTTGTAACACAGACCTTCTCCCACACACATGCCATGATCTCATCCCATACATACCAACTCACAAGTCATGAAAGAAACATTTCTATTTTAATTCTGAAATGACTTTTTCAGTTTTTCTACATTTATGAAACTACACCATGGCTCTACACTGAGGCTTTTCTACCACGGCCCATTGCTATTTTTGTTTAATATAACATCCAGCCTCAAGGTGAGGCCAACAAAGCTTGCTGACAATTTTGTAACTTTGGGGTTGGTACAAAAAAAGTATTTATTTGTTTATTTACAATGTTTGTATGCCATAACATAACATAAAGTTATACCATGAAGTTCCCTGGTTGTGTAACAAGGAATTTCTATGCTTTGATTCTGATTTTTATTTTTGCAATGGACCCACATGGCTGGAAAAATTGTATAAATAAAAAGACCAATTCATTTTAAAGGTTTATTTTTCTGACCTTTTTATTGCATCCATGGATTAATAGCTACACCTTCAAGTAATATGTGCTCTGGCCCTGGGACTAGTCAATCTTGAGTAGAATAGAATAGAATAAAACTTTATTACGGTCAAAGACCAGCTCAAAAAAGGAACTACATTAAAATTATCTGCCATATATCCCCAATCAAATTAATAGACACTTCAACACAGTGTAGTACTAATGTAATGCATATCAGCCATATTGGATGAATGGCATTACTCTCCAGACTTTGTCTTTCATCCAACTAGGTAAGTCCGAGCTCCCTCAGCATCGAACACCTATCGTGGCTGCAAAAAATTTGGCGACACTATACGTAAATGTTGAATTAGTGTCAGACAACAATATGTAGACATATTGTTGTCCTGTACGTCCTGGAAAGCAATTTATCAGTGGGGAGATGAGTATGGCACGAATATCTCTATAAAATATACACCACAGCAAAACGTGCTCTGTTGTTTCTATCTGTTCCATGCCACAGGGGCAGAGGCGGTCTGACCAGGGGATCTTTTTGTACCGTCCCTCCAAAACTGCCGAGGGGAGTCCATTTAGACGGGCCAAGGTAAATTCCCTTCTATGTTTATGCAGTTCCAGTTGTTCAAGATAGGGTGCAGCTGTTACAATGTATCTATAGTCCTCCCTGAGATAGAATTCTGGGGCACTATTGAGGTCACTTTGTCTCTCAATATCTGCAATGCACTGCTTGATAGTCTCCATTGCCTGATCAAAACCCGTATTTAATAAAGTCCGCAAGGGAAGCCCCAAGAAAGCTATTTTCTGTTCAGTTGTCTGAATCCAACTGGATTTAAAATCGTCTTGCAAAATTAGTGGGGCAAGGCCAGTAGGAAAATATGACAGTCTAAGTCGGTACACAAGAATAGCCACCCAGACCCTAGCTTCAATTTTGATCTGGCCAGTCTCTAATCTTATCTTTGTATTGGAGACATCCCTAGGAACACCCAATATTGCCCTCAGAAATTTTGATTGTACACATTCTAATGTTTGGATATTCGGGAAAGGCCCCAATTGAGAGCCGTACAATAATTGTGCTAGTACTTTTGCTTGGTATAATTGGAGGGCTAAAGGGATATAGTGGTTGCCTTTCATTCTCATAAATTGTGCTATTGCAGATGAGCTTCTCTGTGCGTTTAATGCCACATATTCGCCGTGAGCCTTCCTGGAACCATTTGCTTGGAAGACTACCCCATAATATTTGAATTGAGAAACCTGCTCAATCTTATGTTGGTTTATCATCCATGATCTGATTTTTGGTCTTTTTGCAAAAGTCATGATTTTTGTTTTTTGATAATTGATCATCAGATCTTCTTCCTCGCAGTATTCAGTCAACTTCTGCAATGCTCTTGTAAGCCCAATTGGAGTCCTTGAGATAATAGCAGCAGCATCTGCATATAGTAAAGTGGTTATATGCCTCCCCGCAATTTTGGGGGGCTGAAGTTCGGTATGGTTTAGCTGGTCTACCATTGAATTGATGTAGAAGTTGAACAAAAGTGGGGCAAGAATGCAGCCTTGCTTGACCCCTTTTTTTGCTGGAACAGCCTTTGTAAGGTGGCCATGAGCACTACATCTGACCTTAAGGGAGGTGTCCCTATATAGAGTCTGAATGAGTAGGAGCAGGCGCCTATCAATGTTGGAGGCCTCTAATTTCTTCCATAGTTTGACCCTCAAGATAGAGTCAAAAGCTGCCTTAAGGTCTATAAAGGCTACATAAAGTGAGGTGACCTTGTTTGAGACGTATTTCTCGATGAGATGCTGTAGTACCAAGCATTGATCTATGGTAGAGCGACCCACCCTGAAGCCTGCCTGCTCCTCCGCCAATATCATATCCTGTTCCAGCCAGTCTTTAAGCTTCCTATATAAGTGCCTGGCGTATAATTTACCAATAGTATTTAATAAACTGATGGGTCTGTAATTTGCGGGGTCGTCTCCCTTCTTGAATATAGGAACAATAATGGCAGAGCCCCAATCTTCTGGTGTCTGCCCAGTCATGTCAATGTAGGAGAATAGCGATGCTAGAGCCGGGCCCCACCATTCTAAGTTATTTTTGACCACCTCTAGAGGGATCAGATCTTCGCCCGGTGCTTTGCCCATTTTCATCTGCTTTTTCCATTTTGCTTTGCCCATTTTCAAATTTATATATCATAAATTTCTGAAGCCAGGACCGGGGGCCAAGGCGGAGCATCTTGAAGTGCAATATTCCAGGCCACATGGGCAACATCAGAATCCTTGTATAATTGATGGAAATGCTTCTCCCAAGCCTTTGGATGAATATAGCAGTCTGGCAATGTTGGTCCACAAATTGGTGAGATCTTTACCAACTGCCAGAATATGGTCGGATCCTTAGATTTGGCTGCTTGAATCAGTTTCTCAGAGTTCTCCTTCCAAGCCTTTTTTTTCTTTTGTATCAGTAGCTGTTTGTAGGATTTTTTCTGTTCAAGAAGATCTTGAGCCGCCTTCAGATCAGAACTGAATTTATACTTTTGATAGGCCTTCTGTAAGGCTTTTTTTGCTTGAACACATTCCCTATCGAACCAGGGCTTCGAGGGTGGATGGTGCCGTTGTTGAGGCACCCTTACTCTCCGAGTGAAGGCTTGTTTCAATTCTCGGGCTAACTCCTGATATAATTCCACCGGGCTCATTATTTGGGTGTTAAGTATTGTTGTTGTTGTTCAGTCGTTCAGTCGTGTCCGACTCTTCGTGACCCCATGGACCATAACACGCCAGGCCTTCCTGTCCTGCGCTCTCTCCCGGAGTGTGCTCAAGTTCATATTCATTGCATCGGTGATGCTATCTAGCCATCTCATCCTCTGTCGTCCCCTTCTCCTTTTGCTTTCAGTCTTTCCCAGCATCAGGGTGTTTTCCAGAGAGTTTTCTCGTCGCATTAGGTGGCCAAAATATTTGAGCTTCAGCTTCAGTATCTGTCCTTCCAATGAGCAGTCAGAGTTGATTTCCTTCAGGACTGACTGATTTGACCTCCTTGCAGTCCAGGGGACTCGTAAGAGTCTTCTCCAGCACCACAGTTCAAAAGCATCCATTCTTCGGCGCTCAGCCTTCCTTATAGTCCAGCTCTCACAGCCATACATTACTACTGGGAAAAACACAGCTTTGATTAGACGGACCTTTGTCGGCAAGGTGATGTCTCTGCTTCTTACGATGCTGTCTAGGTTTGCCATAGCTTTCCTCCCAAGGAGCAAGCGTCTTTTAATTTCATGGCTACAGTCACCGTCTGCAGTGATCTTGGAGCCCAAGAAAGTAAAATCTGTCACTGCTTCCATTTCTTCACCTTCTATATGCCATGAAGTGATGGGGCCAGATGCCATGATCTTTGTTTTTTTAATGTTGAGTTTCAAACCAGCTTTTGCACTTTCCTCTTTCACCCTCAACAAGAGGCTCTTTAGATCCTCTTCACTTTCTGCCATTAGGGTGGTATCATCTGCATATTGGAGGTTGTTGATAATTCTCCCGGCAATCTTAATTCCGACCTGTGACTCATCCAACCCGGCGTTTCTTATGATGTACTCTGCATATAAGTTAAATAAGCAGGGTGACAATATGCAGCCTTGTCGTACTCCTTTCCCAATTTTGAACCACTCGGTTGTTCCATGTCTGGTTCTTACTGTTGCTTCTTGACCCTCGTACAGGTTTCTCAGGAGACAGGTAAGGTGGTCTGGTACTCCCATCACTTTCAGAATTTGCCACAGTTTGTTGTAATCCACACAATCAAAGGCTTTAGCATAGTCAATGAAGCAGAAATAGACGTTTTTCTGGAATTCTCTTGCTTTCTCCATGATCCAGCGAACGTTGGCGATTTGATCTCTAGTTCCTCTGCCTCTTCGAAACCCAGCTTGTACTTCCAGTAGTTCTCAGTTCACATACTGCTGAAGCCTAGCTTGTAGGATTTTGAGCATCACCTTGCTGGCATGTGAAATGAGCGCAATTGTGAGGTAGTTTGAACACTCTTTGGCGTTGCCCTTCTTTGGAATTGGAATGTAAACTGACCTTTTCCAGTCTTGTGGCCACTGTTGAGTGTTCCAGATTTGTTGGCATATTGAATGCAGCACTTTAACAGCATCATCTTTTAGGATTTTAAATAGCTCACCTGGAATACTGTCATCTCCGCTAGCTTTGTTGTTACTAATGCTTCCTAAGGCCCACTTGACTTCACTCTCTAGGATGTCCGGCTCAAGTTCAGTGACCGCACTATCATGGCTATCAGGGACATGAAGATCTTTCCTGTATAGTTCTTCTGTGTATTCTTGCCACCTCTTCTTAATCTCATCTGCTTCTGTTAGGTCCCTGCCTTCTTTGTCCTTTATCATGCCCATCTTTGCACAAAACGTTCCCTTGAGATCTCCAATTTTCTTGAAGAGATCTCTAATCTTTCCCATTCTGTTGTTTTCCACCATTTCTTTGCATTGTTCATTTAAGAAGGCCTTCTTGTCTCTCCTTGCTATTCTCTGGAACTCTGCATTGAGTTGGGTATATCTTCCCCTTTCTCCCTTGCTTTTCGCTGCCCTTCTTTCCTCAGCTACTTGTAAAGCCTCATCAGACAGACAGCCACTTTGCTTTCTTGCATTTCTTTTTCTTTGGGATGAATTGAGTTGCTGCCTCCTGAACAATGTTACGGACCTCCGTCCATAGTTCCTCAGGCACTCTGTCTATCAGGTCTAATCCCTGAAATCTATTCCTCACCTCCACTGTATATTCATCAGGGATATGATTTCGGTTATACCTGAATGGTTTAGTGGTTTTCCCTACGTTCTTCAATTTAAGCTGAAATTTTGCAACAAGAAGCTCATGATCTGAGCCACAGTCAGCTCCAGGTCTTGTTTTTACTGACTGTCTAGAGCTTTTCCATCTTTGGCTGCAAAGGACATAATCAATCTGATTTCGATATTGACCATCTGGTGATGTCCATGTGTAGTGTCGTCTCTTGTGCTGTTGGAAAAGAGTGTTTGCTATGATCAGTGTGTTCTCTTGGCAAAACTCTATTAGCTTTTGTCCTGCTTCATTTTGTACACCAAGGCCATGCCTGCCTGTTATCCCAGTGATTTCTTGACTTAGTACTTTAGCATTCCAATACCCTATGATGAAGAGGACATCTTTTTTTGGTGTTAGTTCTAGAAGGTGTTGTAGGTCTTCATAGAACCGATCAACCTCAGCTTCTTCGGCCTCAGTGGTTGGGGCATAGACCTGAATTACTGTGATGTTGAATGGTTTGCCTTGGATTCGTACTGAGATCATTCTATCGTTTTTGAGATTGTACCCTAGTACTGCTTTTCCCACCCTTTTGTTGACTATGAGTGCTACTCCATTTCTTCTAAGGGATTCTTGCCCACAGTAGTAGATATGAAAGTCACCTGAATTAAATTCGCCCATGCCTGTCCATTTTAGTTCGCTGATTCCCAAGATGTCGATGTTCAATCTTGCCATCTCATGTTTGACCACCTCCAGCTTACCTTGATTCATTGATCTGACATTCCAGGTTCCTAAACAATATTGTTCTTTACAGCATCGGATTTTCTTTTCACCACTAGACACATCCACAGTTGAGTGTCCTTTCGGCTTTGGCCCAGCCGCTTCACTCTTTCTGGTGCTACTTGGAAATACCCTCTGCTCTTCCCCAGTAGTATATTGGACACCTTCCGACCTGAGGGTCTCATCTTCCGGCGTCATCTCTTTTAGCCTTGTGATACGTTCCATGGGGTTTTCTTGGCAAGAATACTGGAGTGGGTTGCCATTTCCTTCTCCAGTGGACCACATTTTGTCAGAACTCTCTGCCATGACCTGTCCGTCTTGGGTGGCCCTGCACGGCATAGCTTATGGCTTCACTGAGTTACGCAAGCCCCTTCGCCACAACAAGGCAGTGATCCATGAAGTGGGTTAAGTATTAGAAATGTCCTAATGTTTTGCATGTTGTCTGATGCAAGAATGGCCCATAATTCCATGTCCATCCTTGGGGTTCATTTGACACGACAGTAAGCTTCCCCCTCATGGATTATCATAGGCATATAGCGATTGGCACTTCAAAGATAGGGGTGCGGGGCTTTCCAAGTCAATAAGACCGGGAGATGATCACTGTGAAGTTTTGGGACGACCTCCATGTCCTTCAAAAAGGGAATCAAGTTTGTTGATACAATGAGATAGTCTATTTGACTCATTCTGGTTCCCGCCAGATAGGTAAATTCCGCTGGATGGTCTTTCCCGAATGCACCATTAAGAGTGTGCAGGTTGAGCCTTGTAGTCAATTGATGTAGTAAGAGCCCAGAATAGTTGGATTTTATATCTTTAGATTGTCGAGTAAATGGAAGGCCATTTATAGTAGGTGTGGGGGATAAGCTTTTTGTTGGGAATATAGGGCATGATCACTTGGACCCATCCTGGCATTAAAGTCTCCTCCCAAAATCGCATATGTATTGGGTTAGGATTGGAGCAGATCTGCTACATATGTTTCAAATTCTGCCCAAATTTCCCCAGTCTGTAATTTCTTCTTTTGAGGGGGAAGATAAACATTTATTATCAACAGATCCCATCGCTCAAAATGAGCAAGGACAGCCATTGCATGTTGTTTATAGGATGGCAGCATCCTTGTGCTTATGCACAAAGACGTAGCAATTAAGATTCCTAAACCTCCTTTACATCTTCCATGTCCCTCCCCAGGGACTGCTCCAATAGAATATGATTGAAAACCATTAAACAGCAAATTCCCCTGGACCCATGTTTCTTGTAGCAGTACAATATCTTTGGAAGAGAGATAGTCTTTTGATTCAGGGTCCTGCAGGATTCCAGTCCAGCCATTTATATTCCATGTTGTAAGGCCAATTTTATTTATATGCTGGTTGTTTGCATGTCATTGGGATTCAGGAGTGATACTTTCCAACTCCTGGGCACTCTTTTTTTCTTCCCTCAGCTCAGTTGTTAGTTCTGAGGCCAGTCCAATTGAGGGGACAGGTGAGTCCATCCAATTCTCTCCCAATGGGGAATCAACTTGGGGATATAACACACCTGATTTTAAATGGTGTCCAGTCATCCCTTGAGGGCTGGAGGCACTGACTTGGAATATCGGAGGGGCCTGGCAGTCTGCTTCTGCAGCAGCATCTGGCTCTGTACTAAGCTGAATACTTGTTGAATTTTGTAATCCTTCTAATACGTTTCTCAGTAGAAGTCTGAGGCCTCTGGGTCTGGATCTCATCCAGCGTCACTTCTAGATCTATTGAAGATATTTCACACATAACATAGGAGTTGTAGTTCTTCCTTTCCAGTGCAGGGAGTAGCCTTATTGGGGTCAACTCCCTTGTCCCCATCAGTGCTTCCATCTCTAATTCCACTTCCCTGTCATCCATTATGACAGTCTGTGGCATGCATAGCTCAGGTGAGTTTCCAGTGTCAGATTTAGCCATTCTGCTATACGATTGTAGGTTTGAAATTGGTGTTATTTCTGGGGTCATTGTTACCATAGGCTTTTCCTTGGTCAATAAGGAGTGCAGCAGTCTATTATCCAGTCCCACATTATCAGTTGGTTTCATATCGGAGTCTAAATTATCAGGGGTGCCCAAATTTAGGTCCAGGGAGCTCATAAGGGCTAGACTTGTGTGGGTAGAAGAGTCAAGATCTAAATTATCGCTATCTCTCTCCAAGGCCAGATCTTGTTCATGTAATCTGATTCTCGTTGGTATTAGTAGCTCATCCAGTTTGTTCCTTAATTTTAAGAGTCCATCCTGCTCGACTGGGTGGTTAGCAGCCAGCTCACGGTAATTATTATTTAGCAGTTTATCTTTCTTATCATGGCTAGACTCCTCCACAGCTGTCCGAATTGTTGATGATAAAGTGGTGCCATAGTTAACCCTTCTGACTCTGGCAAGGGCTCTAACTCCAAGCTCTTTAAAAACTCTCTGAGGGGTTATACCATATCCTCTTAGGTACTGTGCTGAGTGGAAAAGTTGCAAAGGCACAGTTGTTGACTTAAAGTCTAGGAATAATCTTTTGCAGTCCATTTGCGATGGCAGAAAGTGGAAGTGTTTTAAATCCAATGGGGGTATAACACAATTCAGTAATTCTGCCAGAGAGGTAAGGATTCTTTTCTTATTTGACCAAAGCTGTGCATCCTTCTTTGGGAAGCATATGAGGACCTGATTTGTTTGGAGTATTCTTTGTACTTTCCCTTTTGTCTTGTGTTGTACATATTGCGTTCGCTCAGGGTTAAAAGAGGGGGGGCGTGTAACAATGGCGTCGTCCTCGTTCTCACCTCTTTGCTCTAACTTAGATACTGGGTGAGCATACGTTTGGATTAAGGCTCCTAATTGCCCTTCAATTCTATTTAAATGCTCTAGAATTAAAATTAGAGTTTCTGCAGATATAAAGCAGATTTCACCCAGCTGAGGAGGGCAATTTGGCTGTGTAGGGAAAGCATACTCTGCTTTCTGACTGTTTACTTTCTGTCCTAGCGATTTATGCTTTCCTGCATTCTCCTTCACAGGGGTTTTAATTAATAGGCTGCTTTCTATCTCTTGGCACACTGAGGTGCTTATAGGGGTTGTGGCCAATGCCGCCAGTCCATTCTTATTACTGTTTTTGATACTCACGGCATACGTAGCCCCATTTGAGGGAAGGAAGCTTTCGATTCTAAGCTGTTTCTTCTTTCTCTCCTTTTCCAACTTTTCTTCTCTGGGACTTATAGTTTGCTGTCTCTTTCTTAATCTCCTCCTCCCTTTGGCTGTGAATAAATCCTTATTATTTTTCATGTTTGCGGCTTCACTTGTCCCGGTGTAGGTGGGAGCTGTGTCTAGTCAATGTTACTCTGTCGCCATCTTCCCAGGACCCCCCAATCTTGAGTAGAGTTGAGTAGGCAGCTACATCTTCAAGTAACATATTCTTTGGCCCTGGGACTAGTAAATCTTCAGCAGGGTTGAGTAGGATGGCCATGTGTCCTGATTAACCGAGGACAGTCCTCCATTTGAAGGGCTGTCAGAGGATAGTCCTCTATTTGAAAAAGTCCTCTATTTGAACATTTATCCAGTCCAATCTGCATTAAAGATAAATTACCATAAGAATGGAGAGCAGGGGCCTTGAAGTTGCCCATCAATAGTTAACACCTGGACAGTCATCCAAGCAGGTGCATAGGTCCTCTGGTCACAGTCTTCCCCAATATGGTGAGATGTATTATATTTCTATTTAAATGATAGCAATTGTTTATAAATGTGCATGCAGAGATATAATTAGCATATGCAAATTTTATGCAATTCTGTCCTCTTTTGTGGTGATACATTTCCTCTTTTGGGAGGATGCATAAGTGGCCACCCTATTTTTGAGTAAGAATGTCACATAAATACTCACACATCTCTCTCTCTCTCTCTCTCTCTCTCTCTCTCTCAATTTTACAAGTCCTAGTTTAACTGCACAAGCACACTCACTCTGTTCTAGAGAAGTTCCTGGGCCAGCAACTCACTGTTGAGAATGTTGCTTGTTCTGCTCTAAAACTGCTTCTTATTGGCTCCAACAAATCTCATGGGATCTGAACAATACAGTGTAATAGGTTCCCAAAAATATCCTCAAGCATGATTTATAATTTATTTAGCTTCTTTTTTACCATCATGGTAATGGAGTTGCAGCCTGGGCTGCCCCCTTCCATGGCCTTCATGCCCCAGTAAAGTATACCCTTTCTCCTTCTCCCCATTGGGCCTTAGACACAAGAGGTCAATGGGGCTTCACCTGGCCCTTTAAATCATCAGTCTCTGACCAGGCTCTGGCCAACTTGTCTCCAGAGCAGGCTAGGGATGGATGGATTTGTCAATTTCAGTTTTGATAATATGGTCAGCTTTTTGAGGTCAGGTTCATTCCATCACATTTCTGCAGGAGCTTGCTTTTTTAAAAGAAAAGAAGATCTGAATGGAAATTACAAAGCAGCATTACATTTAGGCACCACAGCTATTAAAGGTGTGTGCGTGTGCGTGCGTGCGTGTGTGTGCATGTGTAGGTGAAGTGGATATTCTGAAATAGCAGCACCTGGAGATGGGAAGGCAGACAAACACAGCAATTCAGAAAAAATGATTTCCCCCACTCAACTTTTGCAAAAGTCCAAGGGAAAAATATTTCTTTTTCAAATGTTTCTAATATCTACATTTGGGGTGGGGGCATTTCCCCTAGGCCTTCATATCTCTAGCAGCACCACATTTTTTTTTTAACATCTGGTAGACTTTTCTAGCTCTGAATGGTATTTGTTGTAAGCTCTCTCATGCAAGTTCCAGGGGTAATAGAAAAATGATATTGGCTGCACTTCTGGAAAACTCAGCATCTATAAGAAATGGATATATATCTGAATTACACACCACTTCTCTTCAGTACAAAGCAAAATACAATGTTAAAAGATTGTATTTGTCAGGACCACCTACCTGTACACTAGCTTGTTGTCCATTTTAGGGATAGCAAAAATTAGATAGTGTGACTGTACCAATTACGTGTGCTTTCAGGAACTGCTGCACTCTAGATCTTTTAGCTGGGTCACAGCAAAACACAACACAATTCAAAAAGCTCTACAGGCACAATGCTATGCGTTTTTAGACAGAAAAAAGTTCTACAACTCCCAGCAAGGCTGGCTGGGGAATGCTGGGAGTTGTAGGACTTTTTCCTATCTAAAAATGCATAGGATCATACCCCACATGTCAGAATCTGCTGCCCACACTAGCATTCCAAGAGCAGTAAAATGAGTGTGAGTGTGCGTTCTAGATGTCAGAAAGAAATTTTTATGACAGAAGAATCGCCTTCTCTTTTTATACTTTCAGCCAGCAATGCAACCTATCAGTTTCTTTAAGAACACAGCTTTGTCCAAAGGTCAAGGACAATTGTTTCATAAATGAAACTGTGTCTCTTACTGTTTCCTGTAAAACATTAAAGCTTAGGAAGATTAGGGACAAAGCAGCAGTAATGCAACCCAGTAATAGTACATTTTAATGGCTTTTAAATGGCATCATTGTGTGAAGAAGAAGAGGTCAACGAAATAAACATTATACGCCATGCTGCGATTAATCCTTAAAAGCACATTTGATGATGAAGATGGCATTTTTATTATTCTCTTAGGGAGTAAAAACCTGTTGATATTTGTCACTTCAGAATGATTTTTGTTCTGTGGTGTGAAAGCTGAAAGCATTTCTGCCATGAAATCTTATTTCCAGTATATCATCATAATGACACTCGGCAAATGTACTCACCCCCAATATTGTTCTGAAGCCATAATGGAAGAGAAAACATAACAAACTCTGGGGCTAAATGGTACAAAGGCAATCCTAAAAACGTCACCAGGGGCTAGAAATATTCCTTTAACTTTGTAAAATACTTTAACTGCTTAAGGTTGCCTCCTCAAATTTCTTACTTCCAGCTTGACCCTTTGCAAGTTGAATTTTTTTTCCTAGTCATCTGACAGGAGATAATAATATTTGAATTATTCTTTGTATAATGCATGGTGGTCATTCACCAATACACTTGCAAAGAAAGCATACAGTTTGTGTAATCCCCATTCATGTCAACCAAACCATATGTTTTCTCCTCTGGAAACACATTTTGTCAGAAAAATTGCCAATTGCTTGCTGATTCACTAACACACATGTGTCTTTGAAGAACTGCTCTGTAGGACAACATATCCAAAAGTAAAAAAGTTGTCCCTGTAAACTGAACCACTGCAGTCTACACACTGCACACAAGTCCCAATGGAGATAAAAGTTTGGTGCTTGAGAACCTGTGGGATAGGTAGGTGAGGGGAAATGGCACTCTACATTTTTTTTTACACTCTACATTTTTTCCATGGTACTTCCACACTACATTGTTTTCTTTGGAACTGACATAATTAATTAAGGCTGCAATCCTATGCACACTTACCTGGGAGTAAGCCCCATTGAAATCAATGCGGATTACTTCCAAGTAGATATGCATAGAATTGCACTGTAAGTTATTGTAGAGAATCCAAGTGATATTGCTGCCAAACCATTGCATTCCGATATTTTTCCTGTTCGCCTCATGTCTTTTTAAAAGACCTGGTTTGCAGTCTTTTTTCTTTTTTTTACTGGAAGTGCAATGGAAATGCCAACTTGTCCAATGTAAACAGACAGTGCTATTTGATGTCCCTGCTAGGAAGAGTGGTCCATAAAGCAGCTGATGATGTGGTTGGCAGCAGATAACCTGTCCTTCTACATGGCAACCAGGAAACGTAGAACAAAGAAAAGCTCTAGTGTGGAGGGGGCCTGAGAAGAGGGCCTGAGTTGCAAATATACTGGTCTGCCACACCCTTCACAGTGCTGTAATGTCAGTCCTTGGATTTCCATTGCCAGAGATCTGCAGCAAAATCTCCAGCTTACTTTATTTAAAGGGTAATATTGAAAACAGCCTCTCAAAAACAAGAATGCTTTTCAAGTGAATTGAGGACTAACCTGTTACTGAGTCTGAAATTAGGTTGGTCAGGTGTCCTACTTTTCAGACTACATTCTTCTATTCTGGAGAACTGATAGAGGACGGTCCTCTGTTTGAAGATGTCCTCTATGTGATGGCCTGTCTCATCCAAGTTCAATTTAAAGTCAAAGAACCACAAGGGGGGCAAGCAAGGGCCTTGAAGTTGCCCATCAACCATGAATACCTGGACAGCAGACTGAGCAGGCACACAGGTCACCTGGTCAGTATTCGCAACTATGTATTTTTATTTAAATTACAGTTATTATTTCTAAATTTGCACCTATACATATACATTTGCAACTATACATATACATTTGTATATGCAAATGTTATGCAAACCAGTGCCCCCTTTTGCCCTCCCTTTTGGTGATGCAAATCCTTCTTTTTTGACAATGTGTAAGTGGCCACCCAAAGCATGTTGCAGCTCTGTTGCTGAAACTAAGCCACTGTAAGTTGCCTGACAGCCGTATATAAGCCATTCTAAGCCCCTCTGAGCAAGGCAATAAGCAAATGAATAATCAAACAGTGAAAACCATCAGCCCCCTTCCCAAGAGAGATCCAGGAGGACCCTGTTCCATTCATAGTTCCTAACACATATATCCAACTATGCTTAACAAGATCTTATAATACCACTGTGATCTCCGTGGAAGAGGAATCCCTACACAGCAATGCTTGCTGTTCTGATGAAGTAATTTTATATCAGTGGCACTTAGCCATAAAAAGTTAATGGATTGTATTCCCAAGCACAGCCAGGGCAGCTCTCACAATTAAGGAATACATAGGAACTGCAGCAGAGACCAAAACGGCTTCAAAATATATTAACATTAGCTGAGCAATCTGAAAGACTAATTATTTGACAAAGACTTAAGCCTTAGATAAGAAGCAGAAATAAAAACTTACTATTGGAAATGGATTATGTTAGCAAATTTCAGCTCCAATGCAAGTAAGAAAAACAACTCTCCAAAACAATGTCATCTCTTAGCTACCACCAGCACAACAGCATATGGCTGAACTACAAATAGCTGTATAAAACAAGAGTGACAAGAATACTGGCTTTGGGAGAGCATGTTTCCTTTGCTGCACATCCTAAGCATCCCTCATATGAGGTTAAAGATCTGACACGACCACATTTACTCCAAACAAACAAGAGATTGGGTTATTCATTTTCCAGTGCTAAAAGGGGATTTCTGATAAAGAGAATGGGAATTTGATCTCTGTAACAGAGAAACACAATTTGTTCTTACCAGAAACTGACACAAATGTCCTTCTTTTTCATCTTTCATGAAAGACAAAAGAGTGGATACAGATGACCATTTGACTGCACAATCTAACACACATTTTACTACACATCTGCACATGTTCTCCTTCCTGGTTAGCAAGCTAACTCAGATGACCATGGTAGTCCAGCATGAGGCTGTTGGGTTGTATGTCTATGAATAACATATGCCAGGAGTAGGCAACAGGGTGTCCTCCAGATGTTTGGGACTACAATTCCCAGAAATTCTGACATTGGCCATACTAGCCAGGGCTTATGGGAGCTGCAGTCCAAAACATATGGAGGACACCAAGTTGCCTAACCCTGGTATATGCCAAATTCTATCTATCACTCATAGTTATCAAATCCTTACTGAACATGAAAAACACCTTTGATAAAGCATCTACTACACATTTAAACTTTGCAATGGCCCCTGTTATTCAGAGAATCGGAAATAGGAAGACCTCTGCTGATATAAAAACTAGCTACCAAAATGCAAATGTAAACACTAAAAAAAAGCCGGGGGGGGGGGGACGACTACCTGCAATCTTCTTCATCTTTACTTGGGAGTAAGTCTCACAGAGTTCATTTGGACTTATCTCAGAGCCAACATACATAGAACAAGGCTGTTAAATAAATGTGCCAAGCACGCTCATAATATACAATTTTTAAAAAGTCATATATGAACCTTAAACAAAAATGAAGATTCTGTTGGAATTGAAAAGCCCATATAAATGCGAATTGAGAAGTTCCCTTTTTGCCAACATGGGAGTTTCTGCATCTACATGTATCAGAAAACGGTACATGAGAGACCGAAAGCCAAATAGGTGATTGTCTACTGCAAGTCAATATTATACCCTCCCCAACCCTGGCCTTTCTGCCCCCTCGCCTCCCTTGCCTACTGTCCAATGTATAAGCAGCAAACAAACCTAGTCTTTTCCTTATCATTCCCTAGGGTGTGCATCAGATTTGGAGGAATCCAAAATCCTGACCCAAATCAGGCAGATTTGGAGAGATCCTCCGAATTGCTCCAAAATGAATCAGTATCCTCCCAAAGCCTCCTGAAAGGTTTGGAGGGGCTTGGAGATGCAATGTGTGTCCAAAAATACATTTTCCCCTAACCATTTCATATAAGGAAATATGCCAGAATGGGGAGAGGGGGAGTTTTGTGACCGACAGCTATATCTCTCAGCCAGGAAATAATGTTATCAGAGCTTTCCTTTTTATTTCCAATCACAATGATTTGCAGAGGGATGTTGAAGGAAATTATCTGTAGTGGCTCCTGTGTTTTCACTGCATTTTGTGACATGTGTGGCAGCAAGAAGCAGCAGCAGTGCTCAGGGGCTTTCAGAGTGACATTTGGAAAAGAAAAATGGAAAGTAGGGATTGTGGGGAAGGGTGTAATGTTCTGCTTGCAAGTTGCAATTGCTACTTGCAACAATAGCTTGAAAAAATAATACAAAACAAAATAATTTAAAAACCCTCCAATATATTATAAATCAGCAATACAAAGCAGAAGCATGTTTTTAAAAAATGTAGTAAGATCAGTCTGGGAGAGTCTGCTATTATTATACAAATTGGAGTATAAGCATGTATCTCTTGGAAGGAAGTGTGCACCACAGCAGAAAATTCTCTTTTCCAAAGACTGGCCAATTGTCTAGTCAGAACAATTATTGACAGAAGAGTCAAACATTTTCAGATATAGAATTAATTGCTAAAACAAGGTAGTTACACCTTATTCAGCAAAGCACTTGTTTTGGCTGTATGGGACGCCACAACGTCTTTTTAGTAAAGGCTTGTCAAATTCGGCTAATTGTTGGAGGTGTAGTGCAGTCAATGGTTCTTTTATTCATTTGTTTTGGAAATGCCCAATGGCTAGGGATGGCGGAGAATTTCTCCCCGAAACTTCGGGGGGCCGAGCGCCAACGTGTTCGGCCCCCCGAACAAGTTTCGGGGAGAAATCCTCCGCACCCCCCCGCACCCCGCACCCCCCCCCCCGGGACAGGACTTACCTTCGCCGAATGTCCCTCCTGGCGGCGGGTCCGGCCGGCGGTTCGGCGGGTGTTGGGGCGGGAGCGGCAGCCGGTCTTTCGACCGGCTGCCGCCACCGCCATTCCAATAAAAGAAAAAAAAAACGCCCCCGTGATAGGCTACGTGACGATTAACGTAGCCTATCACGGCTAGATTTGCAAAGTCAGCCGTGACAGGCTACGTCAATCGTCACATAGCCTATCACGGGTGACTTTAAAAAAAAAAAAGCGCGTACGGATAATGGCGGCCCCCATAGGGAGCCGCCATTCGCGTTCCTTATTTGGTTGCTGTAGTCTACGTAAAGATTTACGTAGACTACAGCGACCAAATAAGGAACGTGAATGGCTGACTTTGTAGATCTAGCCGTGATAGGCTACGTTAATCGTCACGTAGCCTATCACGGGGGCGTTTGTTTGTTTGTTTTAAACTTTCGAGTTCACGGCCGGGCGAGGCGGGAAGCCTCCTCCCCGGCCTGAATTTCGGCCGGGGCGAGGTGGGAAGCCTCCCCCCCCTGGCCTGAACTTCGCGGGGGGAGCAGCGAAGCGCCTCCCCCCCACCGCGAACAAGCTTCAACAAAAGGTAAGTGACTTTCGTCCACCCCTACCAATGGCTGCCTCTTTTGGGAAGGAAGTTATTGTACAGATAAATTTTGTATTGGAAAGCTCTTTAATATTTACTGATTTAAATGTTCTTTTAAACTACTTACCTGCTTCTTGGAATGTAACACATGGTCAGTGTAAATGGATTTTTTGCATCCTTTTGGTTGCGAAAAGACTGATGCTATGATATTAGAAGGATAAAAGCTCACCGTCTATAACACAATGGACTGAAGACTTAACAACACTAGCAACATTTGAAAAAGTGGTATATAGGCATTACTTGCAAATGGACTTCTATGCAAATATTTGGTCTGCTTTTACTAAAGTTTATGTGTAACCTTCCCCCCACCTTTTTTTCTTTTTCTCTCTCTCGAATATTGTAATGTTAGAAACTAAGGATTTTTGAACATGTTGTATTTGTATTTTTATTTCGTTCTTTTTTTTAGGTTTGTAATGTTTTCAGTTTGTTTTGTAAAAATTCACAATAAAAGATTAAAAAACATACAGAAAGTAGTAGGAGTATAGACATTCATGATTACTGACGAGACAACTCACTTCTAACTATCTAAATGTGCCCTTCAAAGCTCAAGAACATAAAAGCGTTCATCTATCTAAACTCTCCTGCTTGAAGCAGCCTACTTCTCCTTGCTGCATGGTAGGGCTGGCCCTGCTGATGTAGCAGCTGTTGTATATAATTCTAATCACTTCAGTGGAAGCAGTGACAGCCTGTTTCACACTAGCAGATCCACTAACCCAAGAAGTGGACTATCAGAAGTTAGATTGCTAGGATCACCACACAACAGATTGGCCACAAGCCCACAGCAGACACTTTTCCAACCTGCGCCAAATGAAATGAAAATGTGTTTATTGCGCGCTTCTATTTCCACATAGAATTCCCATTTTATGTTTAGCACATAAAATGATCAGAGCACTTGCAAATGAGCTGTCACTGTCATTAGCAGTGTCTAAATGTTATGTTTTCAGATTTTTCCTCTTGCAAACTATGATAAGGTACAGGGGTGCTATTTCACATATGAGGGAAGTAGGGAAAAGAGATAGAGAGGCTACCAAATTTCTCAACAGAGTTTAAGGGATGGCAGCCTAGATGAACGTATATCATCCACACTTTATGTATTTGTACCCCCAGCAGTGATGTCTGCTGCATAAATCGTGCAGCTGTCCTAAGACACTAAAAGCAGGGAAGAAAAAGGTTTTCACCCCCCTTGAGCTTTCACTAGCTCAAATAAACAGCACTAGCCTTCATAGGTACTATTCATATATAACTTCATTCTTTAACTGTAACCTATCCCTTCCACCAGATCATTCATTCATATATATATATATATATATATATATAGAGAGAGAGAGAGAGAGAGAGAGAGATCTTTTGAGCCACTGCTTAGGAGAAGGGTGCTTATCTAGAGTGCCGAGCTAGCTCACTGTTCCACATAGAGCAAAAAACATATTTATGCAAAGCACAAAAGTGTGCTATTTTTAAACATCGTTTCAATTAAGGCAATAGCTTTGTGACCCTTGAAACACTTAGATGAGTACTACATTTTCACATTTCACTGTTCTGACTGAAGGGTCAAGGCTTTGAAAGATGTAGCAAAAAATAATAATAATTAATGATCTGGTGAACAAGTGAAACCAAAACAATCTTGATATTACCAGTTTTATCGAGATGCGTCACTTTTCAACCGTGTACCCGTTTTCCCCTCTCCAGCAACAGTAGCATAAAACACCATGAATTCCTACGTTCAGAGATATGTTAATATAAATGAATCAGACAATGAGAAGAGGGAAATAATGTCTTTAATGTTCTTCTAAATAGGTTTTCAACACATTAAAATATACCAAGGCCCATCCCAAAAGTATTTTTGAGTCCTAACAGATTTTGAACTCACTAGAAATTCTGAAAATCTCTTTTAGCAACATCAGTCCCAAAATTACAACATGAATGTCAAGACAATTGCAGGATGGGCTTCTAAGTTATACTTTAGAATGACTTTTTCTAAGCTTGTTTTAATTGTTAAATATTCTGTTTCAGCTAGGGTATTGTGAGAAACTGAAAATGGTTACTTGCATGAACAATCCTACCCAGGGCTGGCCCTACTATTGGGCAGAGTGAGGAAATTGCCTCAGGTAGCACATGCTGCAGGAGCAGCAGTGGCAGTCTCCTGGCTGTTCCTCCTGAACCCCCTGCCCACCATTCTCGTCAGGTGGAGGACAGAGCTGTGTGTACCACATGGCCTGTTCTGCACCACTTAAACTAGCCTGCTGCCCTCAGGTGCAGTGGAGGACATTGGCACGAAACCAATGTTGAAGTAAAATCCAGCTGCCAGTCCAGTTTGCTTCTGTATCTGGAATTGGCACGGGGTGTGTGTGTCTTGCCCTTGGGCTCAGGCAGCAAAATGTCTTGTGCCAGCCTTGATCCTACTCAATTTCTGAGAGCAGATTTGGTGTAGGCAGACCAGCCCACATAGAGCAGCTGCCTGTCCTGAATCTGCTCTCACCTTCTCCTGCCTGCAAAGGGAGAGTTCCCCCCCCCATTGGAGGTCAGTATGGAAAAGCAACACACTGCCAAATGAAGACTGGAGCACTCCTGCTGCCCTCTTATTAAAAACAAAGCCCACTTACGTTGGTTGCAGGGCCGGCTCCAGGTCTTTGACAACCCTTGGGCAAGACACCCATTCCCTCAGTGACTCTACCTTCTCACCTCCATTGTCACCAGATGCTATTACTCTTCATCCTGTTTCTCCTCATTGCTACCACTTCCTTGCCTGACAAGCAAAGTACCAGTGAGCAAGTAAACCGTGGCCTCTACTGCTCCTTTTTCTCACTACCACCATTGCCTGAGCCAGAGCAAGAGCAAGAGGCAGGTGAACAAGCAGGCTGCAATTATGAAAAGGAGGAGCAACTCCAAGGGTCTCTTGTAAGTGACTCTTGGCAGCTGCTCAACCTTGAAGCCGGCCATGGTTTGCTGTATGTTAGATTACATTTAATGTAACCTAGTGTGGTGGTCTGTTGTCAGGCAGAAAGGCAGCCTATACATATTTTAAATAAATATTGTTTCTGGAATCTGCAAATTGCAGATATTCATTCAGCATCCCCTTTACTAGCTTTTAAGGAGGCAGAATGATCTGGAAGGCACTGGGGACCAGACACATGTCTCAATTTCTCTTCAGGTGTTTGGCAGCTCCCTGAGTTGGCTCTGGCATCTGGGTTATGAGTCAGACTGCTGCCTTACTAACATAAAAACATTTGAGAGACTATTTCTTTTTATGGTTGTCCATTAAATTCTGCATAGGTCTTTTTGTTCTTTTGTAACAGTGCATCGTTGCATAATGTCATCCATATGCAAGCAGTGTCTTTCTAACTCAGTGCTTTTCAAACCAGGGAGCCCTTACCCCATCAAGATGGTCAACATGGAATCCTCACATGCTGGATAAGATTCTGGGGAACATTCTATATTGTAGACTCAACTTAAGCAGGGTGCTGCCCAAGTGGGTTGGGTCTCACCTTCATTACACATGGACTAAGAGTGTGCCCTGGAACATATCTAACACTCTTCCACTGTCTAAACACTGCAGGGGTAAAGACAGGAAGCTCTCTCTCAAGGAAGCTTATCCACCATTATTGATTGTTATACTAAGGAATGTTAATAAGCTTCTGAGGAATCCCAGAGTTCACCGGAACACAGTCTAAAAATATTTTTTGTAAGACCAACTATATAATACCTATACCTCCAAGCAGTGTATATGCTGACATTATCAAAGTATTTTAAAACATTGGTGAAACAGGACCTCCCCTACGCAGCCCATTTTAAAGCGTTTTGGAGAAATCCAACATTGTGTGAGTGTATTTCCATTTGTGCAACAGGACTTTCTCCTCTCTACTCCCCTCTGCAACCATGTACTTCCCTCCTTAAATCTCCTCTGGAGGGTCCCCAAATCCTCCAAAGCACATCTTAAGGGTGTGGGAGGACTAAAGGGGAGAGGGGGATTTGGGCCCTCCTTCTTTCACTAAAGAACACCATTCCATTGGCAGGAAGAGTTCAGTGGATACTATCCTCTGTTTTCATTCCTGATTGGGAGTTCTGCAGAACCTCTGAAAAATATAAATTTCCAGTATAAAGAATATGAGGGGAAAGTCCATGAGTCAGTTCCAGTATCCCTTTGTGCTTTTACCTACATGGAGGAAAATGGCATGTGGTGGAGTGTGATCTGATCCTGGTTTGATATTCTGGTTTAAAAACAAACCACAGTTTGCCATATTTGAACAAAACAGCAAACTGTGGTTTATTCTGAACAGCAGTTGGAAGCTTCTAAACTCCTCCCATTGTAAGGAGGAAAGGGAATGCATAAGCATGTGAGCCCAAGGCTCATGTCTTCTCATGCTCATAAAAACAAAGCAAGATTTTGCAACAACTATGTCAGACCTCCTATCGTTCTGTTGTTCAGTTCTGTGCAGAATTACTAAGACAACAACTTTGGCACCAATCTTACATCTCTGGAAGTCTATATGTCCTGCATAACCAAGATCACATTGACCTATTCTGATGATATGATCACTGGCATGGAGCACCCATATCAAGGTCATCACATTAATAGTTACCTAAATTAAACTGGGAGTGCATCTGCTCAGTTGGCATAAATTAGCACACTAAAGAAGGAACTTTACTGCTAACTTGTACTACTAACTTTCTACTCTCTGCTTCCCCGCCCCCATCTATTAGCACAGGAAGTAATAAAAATAAAAGAACCTGTGGTCTATTGTGTTTTCTTTTCATCAATTATAAGTGTGACTGACAAACTGCAATATTATCTGCTTCTTTTTCATTAAATGTACATCTAAATTAAATTATAAACTCTTAAATCACTCCCTGTCATTGTATTTGCTACTCAAGGTTCATGACTTCCACAGGATGTGATGAAAATGGACAATTACATTTTTTAATTAGCCTGGTGTGCTCTTTAAAGAAAAGGTGGATCACCTGCAAGATATATCTTTAAAAAAAAGGCAGAGTGGGCAAAATGTATTGGTTGCCTTAACTATGCAATACGAGAGCAAAACACACACACAAAAATAACAAGACAGGTGCGCAAACATATGAATGTTCAAGTCAGAAATAAAAATAGATTTGTAAACTTGCAAGGTATCAATAAAAGGCAGTAACTGTACATATGTGGAAGGATTAGTGTTGGCACATCCGTCATTTCACAAAGGATAGGGGACAGAAGGTACCAGCAGCTCTAGTTCTAAAAACATTAATGCAATCAAATAGATAAGGGATCAATTTACTAGAGCTTTCTTACAAAGGTCACTACAGTTTTGAGGAGCCCTTCTTTCTAAGGGTGGGGAGATATTGCTCTTTTAGCTAGTACAATGGTGGTGGTTTAGAAAAAATACAGTCACAATTTCCAAAATGTTAAGGATTATATAGAGAATATAAAGAATTACACATAAAGAATTTATTATAAATATAAAGAATATTAAGCCAGCCTTACAAATAAGTCCTTATTAGTGCAACCCTATCCTTTAGCTATGTGCTGAACAAGGATAGAATTGCTACTAAATCCTTTATCCTGGTATAATTCCAAGTGAATTCACAGCACGGTGAAATTATGACAGAGTAACTTTAAGTTGGTGTGAACTGGGGCACAGTACGGTAGTCAACTGACAGGAAAATGCCAATTCTTTAGCTTATTATTATAAATGTATGTGGGAGGTGAGGGAATTGTGTGTATTTTTTCCCTCAGACACCTGTGAGCAGATCTTTGGGAATTTCAGTGCTGGACTATACCTTGGGCCAATGCAATCAGAACATAAGAACACAAGAGGATCTGTGCATTCTGTTGCCACAGTGCGCAATCAGATACTTATGCGGAGCCCCTAAGTATGACATGAGCACAATAGTGTCTTCCTGTTCATATTCCCCAGGAACTGGTATTCAGAGGCATGCTCCCTCTGATACTAGAGCTAATATATTATACTAGTAGTCATTGATAGCCTTACCTTTGTGAACATAGAAAACTGCCCTATACCACATCAAACACTGGTCCATATAACTCAGTATTGCTGACTGACAGCTGCTCTACAGGATTTCAGACAGGGGTCTTTCCTAAACTGGAAATGCCAGAAATTGAACCTGGGAGTTTCTGCATGCAAATCATGTACTCTACTACTGAGCTATGGCCCCTTCCCTATCTGGACTGAAGGGACGGAAAATGAAAACTAAGAATGTGTGTGTAAACTTATCATTGTGTTAGAAATTAGTAACGTGGAGTAGGAATATTCCAATGATACTTAAAGAATGCCAAATTACACTGTAAGAGTCTTTGTTAAAGATCAGCCAAGAGCCAAAGTGTCTGAGGAGAGGAAAGAATCTAAGAGGTAGCCCAAGGTCAAGTGCTGTTACCGACTGTAAGAACTTTTCCAGAAAATGTGTTGCCTCACACAATTAAAAACAGAGCAAATCTTAAGAGAATAACCACTTCTGTACACTCAAACAAAACTTGTAGTGCCACAAGCCTATTTGATACATCCAGCCATTGTACCACCAAGAACAATGCATAATACGCTTATGGAATTTTCTACCACAAGGTGTCTGCTTAAGGGAGCCCCTCAATACCTTTTTTGTGGAGATAAAAGGAACTTCCAAATTCAGAGGTAGTATAACTCTGAATACCAGATACTAGGGACAGAGGGCTTTGCTCATCATCACCATACATGCGTGTAAGCTTCCTGGGATATCTGGCTATCCACTGGTAGAAGCAGAATGCTGGCACTGATCTCATACAGCAAGGAGGTTCTCATATTTATCATTTGTTTTGTATTGAAGGATGTCTTTTATTGAAAAGACGGCCTGAATATGACATACACAACCTATATAGTGTCCTAAAGAAATTGCCCAACATGCTCAAAACATTTCATAGCTACTCCATTTCTGATTTCACTGGGAAGATTCTATAACCATCTTCTATTTTAAATTAAATGCTTCTGTAGCTCATGAGGTCAAGGAGACAGCCTGCAATAACACCAGCTTGTTGAACTTTGTGGTGTTCTGCCATAAGATTCTATATACCATTTGTAGACTATTTTATTGCTAATTCTAGATCCTTGCTGATCACATGGATCCTTCCCTAAACCCTCCTGATAAACTATCAACCACCTATGTTGAGCCTCAAGTTAGAACACGATAGGATTACAAATAAAAACAGAATTAAAATTAGGGATGTACAGATTTTGTAAAATCCATTCCATCTACGTTTCACCGATCGTTAGGTGCCTTTCGTTCCATTTTTTATTCATTGGCGAAATTAGATATTTTTCTAATCTCCTGAATTTGTGCAAATTAGCATTTGTGCAAATTTGCACTGGCAAAAATGCTCCAATCCCCCCAAAAGGCACATGTTCATGCTTTAGCCTATGGGGGAAATGTGCATTTTCAGGTGGTGTTTTTTATTTTACATCTTTCTCTACAAATAAATTTGTGTAGAATTCCGGAAAGTAAACAAAAAACAAAAAACAGTCCGCAGAATCCTTGCAACTTGGGAAAAGCTGGTCCACTGCGGAATCCAAGGGTCAGATTCATAGAAATCCAAACTCATTTGATTCTATTGAGGATTTCTCTGACATCCCTAATTAAAATATAAAATAATCAGTTTAATATACAAATAAATAAAAGCTTAGCATGAATGTTATAGAACCATTGTGCAAAAATCAGGCAGCTAGCAACTCCCATCCTGGTGATAAACAAAGTTGTGGATAGCAAATTGACCATATTTAGCTACTCCCTCTGGTGATCTATAAGCCAAATAAGTTAAAGTGACCATTAAAATTGTAAACCACAATATTAATAGCAATTGTATCACAGGAAATAGTCTAGTGATATAATCCAGCTTCTTGCAATAAAATGGGATGTTACATACCCAAACAGCTTTAAATCCTGGTTTGGAGTGTCTCAGGGCCAAAATATATGTTCTGCTAATTGCATAGGTGTAGCTGAGCCCGATATTTTCTTTACTCCAGTGTAACTGGACGTGCAGTTAGGCAAATGTATCCAGATGGCCCAAGCAATTAAGTTATATTTCCACTATAGATGGAGGAAGCTGAAAACCATTTGAAGCCACCACTCAGAGTGACCTGGTAGTCAATATCCTGGATTTATTTCAGCCATTGGACCTGCTGCATAAATTATCTGGAGTTGCAGCCTCACTTGACTACACTGTTCCTGATGTGGCCATGAAAGTTAGAAATATGTGCTTAAATTAGAGTCAATGATGGAAATACACTAGAAAATAGAAATCTGTTTTGTTTTGGTAGTAAGGCACCATATCAGGTCAGTCAGAAATAATTCCCTCTAATAGTGAATTTGGATGGTTGGTTTCACTTCCTATCAGTATGAAAGTGAAAAAGAGCCACCCAAAAGTAAGTTAGTGGTTTCTACACACTCAGGCTTCTATTCCTGGCTGTCTGGAGTCACGAACAGACGCACTCCTCTTTGGTGCTGGGGATACACCGCAACATTCTGTTGCAGATCCAACTTGTCTTTCTTACTGGTGAACTAGTGAAGAATGGTGGAAATAAAGCTACTGCACCTTTATGCTTTGGCATTAGTTTATCAAAGTGACAGTATCAAACCCTAGAAAGGGACAACGAAAGAGAGAGAGAGAGAGAGAGAGAGAGCCTAGTTCACAAAAATATTTTATCCCTGAAGCTAGTTTTTAAGGGGTGATTTTTCATTATTTCAATCGAACACTATTAGGGCTGGGTGAGAAATTCGCTCTATCAAGTTTTATTTATGGATTTACCCAATCCACACCTCTTAGAACCAGACATGGAACTGGATGCAATTTGCAGTCAGAAATCTATACATTTCTGGACTTGTGACATATTCCACAAAAGGGAAAAAAGAATTTGACAGCATACACACCTTTTAAAAAACGCTCAAAAAACACTGTATTTCTAAAATGTGCACAAACACACTTTAATCAATTGGCATGCATATAAAAACAGTGTTTGAAAAATATGCACAAAAATGGATACATTCAAAAAATGCACACAAAAATATTATGTATTTCTGTGCAAGGGGAAAAACCCTGTACAGAACTGGGATGGAATGAACTTGGTAGTGGAAAACCAAGAACCTTAAGGTCATTGAGATTCGCCCATCTTTAGACAATACACTTTAATTGGATTTAAGCAGCCTAATTATTTGTAAGTTTGCAGCCTTTTGATTTTAATAAAAAGTTAAAGAAGGCACAGATCTCTATGAACTGGGAAAGACAAACGCGAAGAAGGCATTTCAACAGAGTCTACGTATGAATGGACTAGATGTAGCAATATTACACAGGAATTTGGAAAATAAGCAAGAGACGGAATAAACTTAATTAAGAAGATAGCTTGGAAGTAGAGGAGTCTGTGCAAATATTAGCTCTACCATTCTGGAGTTGTTGTTCTAATAGGCAAATTATACTACGGAACGAGTAAGACAAAGAAAGCTTGGTGTTGGGATCTAACTATAGATGGACCAAAACAACTCCCCATGTGTCAGATTATATTTAGGTATTTTTAAGAAGTGCAGATGGATTATAGGGTATTGCCAAGACCAGGAGCATGCAACAGGTTGCTTTAGGTGAAGGACAAATGAAGGCAGGAATTAGGGTCTGAATGGTACAGCAAGGTGTTTTAAAAGTGTTGGTGCTGGCATGGGGACAGGAGTGACATTTGGTGCTCTGCTACAGGCAGCAGGCTGTCATAGTCTGGCACTGACCATTCCTTTGAACATTTTACATTTAAAGAATTTTGTTAATGCATAGAAGCAATGTAGAGTCTTGTTGTACCTTAAAGACTAATACACATATTATGGCATAAGCTTTCATGCACTACTGTCCATTTCATCTAGTCTGTGAAATGTTATTCCCAATTGGCAGGTATCTATTTGTGTATGTGTGTACACTCTCTCTCTCACTCTCTCTCTCTCTCTCTCTTTCACACACACACACACACACACACACACACGGTGCAGGGGGGGAAATATAAATAAAAACAATGCAATGAAATGCAAAAAGTACAGGCTGTGACAATTCAATTAAAGTTAATTGTATGCAAAATAAGCAAAAGCTACATGTATGCATTCACAACTTTTTTCTGTTACTTTTTGAAAAGGTGTCACTTTTTAAAAACTTCCTCTGGAATTTGAATTTCAGAAATATAGAATACCTTGTTTTAAAAAAATCACTGCCAATCCACATATGTAGAACCAAAATTTAAGTTTTGGCAAATTCCAGTTATGCCATAGTAGGAAAGTTGCTTAATGGCATCATCAGTTTTCAGGTCTATCATCAACTGACACTTGCAAGAAAATGAAGGCAATCATAACTACATAGACTTATTTTCTGCCACTTGCACTTGTAGCACCCCATTTTCATATTCTCCAAAAGAACATATATTTCTCTGATTCAATTTGACTTCTGCTAGCCCTTTATATTCCAAGATTTTACTGGAAGCGGATAGGGAATACCTTTTGCTGGAATCTGTTGGCATTGTAAATACAGCATCATATATTAAGGAAGGTGGGATTATTTATATAAGGTTACAAGATCAAAAAGAATCAATATCCTAACGCTTCTCTTATCCATATGTTTTGGCAATACCCAACAGTCGCCTCCTTTTGGGAGGAGGTCATAATACAGATAAACTTTGTATTGGAACACTCTTTAATATTGAATGATGTACAGAGTTTCGGTAGGAACCATGTCACCCTGGCAAGCGTCCTGCAGAGGCTCCGCAGGTTGCCTCCTCAAACAGCTTTTAAAAGGTTGAAAAGCCTTTTCATCTTCCCCTGGAATTAAAAGGGGAAGCTAAAGTACCATCCGGATAAGATCTTGGAAGAACAACTCCTTTTGCAGAGCAGCAGAAGAGCTGAACTCTAAGGTCAGTTTTCTGGAGCGTCATCTACTCAAAGCTGTTTTGAAACTCCTATGTGAGACTTTAGGGCTGACGAGCCCCAAAAGTACTTATGAATTAAAAATACCAACAATATCTGGGGACCTGCAAAATCTGTTGAAGTGACTGTTCGTTTGTAATTATAGTTATTTGCTTTCTTTATGGAAGAGGAGGATGGCAGCATCTAGGGGAAGGAAAAAAGCTGCGGGACCACCACTAACTCCCCCAACCCCTCCCTTGGAAAAGGTTTCTAGAGATGCCGGAGATGTAGAGGAGTTGCTGGTTCTGACAAAAACGTTGTCTTCTCAATTAGCAGAACAGGCTAAGAGGCTGGATACAATCCAAAATCCTATTACTAACCTTCAAGGGGCTGTGGATTTGATTAATAGTTCTTTGCAAAAGATGGAATTGAAAGTTAATGTTCTCCAACACCAGGTGTCTGCACAAGAGACGGCTATGCATGCCTCCCATAATATCCTGTCTGCAAGAATTTCGCAACTGGAGGCATATGCTCGTAGAGCGAATCTGTGTATCCTTGGTATCAAAGATCTGCCTGCTGATATAAGTCTTTCTAAATTCTTGGATAAATTTCTGCATGAGCTGCTCGCTCTGCCATCTGATTATTTACTCGATATTGAGCATGCATACCATGTTCCAGGTCCAGTTCGTGGCATCAAAGGGACTGCCTCAACTGTTATAGTTCAATTTGCAAGAGTTTCTACAAAAAAATCATATTTTGCACTTGGCAAGAGAAGTGGGAGAACTTTTGAGGGGGCCAACACGAGACAAAGTTATGTTATTTCCAGGTTACACTAAAGAAATCGCTGACAAAAGAAGGCAATTTACCAAGGTGAGAAATCAGGCAAGACAAATGAATCTGCAATATCATATCAAATATCCTGCTATATTTTGCATTCTTTTTGAGGGTGAGATGAAAAAGTTTTTAGATCATGAAATGGTGGAGGCTTGGCTAGCTGGTGTTCAAAGTTAGGCACGGGAGACATCTTCCCCAGCCTTGTGAGCTGGGAACTTTTCAATTCTTCTTCTTCTTCAGATTTGTTTGGGTTATAAGGTCCGGGCAGTATGCCAGTCCAGAGGACTGTTTACATAGATCCCCCTTTTTTTCTTTCTCTCTTTTTCTTACTTCCTCTTTTTTTACATTAGACATGATATACTGTATAATAAAATTCCTGTTTGTGTGTGTATAGATACGTATACATTCATATATAGATTTAGAAATGACACTATCTAAAATATAGATAGCATAAAGTTATTATTATTACTTATCCTTTTTAATTTCCTTCCTTTTTTATTATTACTATCATTATTATGAGACTTTGATTAGTAATATTTTTGGCTGGTTAAATTGTTAAGCTTTACTATTATATGTTAACTGAAGGGCAATATATGGTTATTGGAAATGAATTGTAGGCTTGCTCCCTTGCTATAAGACTGATGATATGATATTGAAATGTAAGGTTGATTATCTATGCTGTACTGAATTGTAATATTGGCAATGTTATAGGTATAACTTTTAAGTAGAATGATATTTGAAGTGTGTGTGTAATGAAGTTTAAATTTAATCCTTTTAAGTAACTTTTTTATATTTTTTCTTTTTCTTTCTTGCTTTCTTCTTCCTTTTCCTTCTTCTGTTTTTTTTTCTTCTTTTTCATTATTGCTGTGTCCTCCTACGAATACTGTATTGTTGGAAACTGTAGATAATGACTAGGTTGTTGGTACTGTTTATTTCATTTGTAAAGATAAAAAAATAGGGATGTACGAAAGTCACTTACCTTTTCGCAGATTGTGTTTGTGGGGGGGGGAGGTGCTCCATCGCTCCCCCCAGAATCCTCGACAGGGGGGGAGGAGATCCAGTCCTCCCCCCCCCGGAATCCTCAATGGCCGGCTCTGCTCCGTGGCAGCTCCGCAGAGCAGCCAGCCAAGCCAGGGCCGTCCGCAGCCGGATTTCCGGCTGCGGACTGGCTGGTGTGGACGCAAATGGTGGGCGCCGTAGCGGCCGCCATTTATGTCCAGCCAGGGAGCTGTGATAGGCTACGTAAGTCTTTACATAGCCTATCACGTCTGGGTAAAAAAAACAACCGGCGTATGCAAAAGGCGGCGGCTATGGCCGCCGCCATTTGCATTCCTTATTTTTCACCATTTTAGTCTACATAAATATTTACGTAGACTATTACGGCGAAAAAAAAGGGAAACACAAATAGCGTAGTGGGTGCTATTTGCGTTCCTTTTTTATTCGCCATTTTAGCTTACTACGTAGGCAAAAACAGCGAATAAAAAAGGAACGCAAATAGCGCCCACTACGCTATTTGCATTCCCCTTTTTTTTCACCGTAATAGTCTACGTAAATATTTATGTAGACTACGGCAAAAAATAAGGAACGCAAATGGTGGCCGCCGTAGCTGCCATTTGTGTACGCCGTTTTTTGTGGGTTTTTTTATTGGCTTGCAGTGATAGGCTACGTAAAGACTTACGTAGCCTATCACGGCAAAGACCAGAATGCAAATGGTGGCCACGGCAGCCGGTCGAAAGACCAGCCGCCGCCACCGAAGCTGCCGCTGGAGCCGCCACTGTCCGGAACATCCGCCCCAGGTAAGTCTCGTCCCGGGGGGAATCCGCGGGGGGTGGCAGGCCGTTCTGTCAACTGCCAAAACAGTTATCCTTGTTCCAATATTTCTGGCCCTGACTGTATGTACGTTTCTGCTGAGGAAACATTGAATGGAATGGGAGACAATACACTAAATATTACATACTAAGGTAAATTATGTAAATACTTATGTAAATACTTACATAATTGTTTGCATATTTTTCCGCACAACAAAAAATATATATATTTGCATTTGTCTATGGGCGGACAACAGAACAAAAGGCATCTGACAATCCGCGAAACACAGACGGAGCGGATTTTACACAGTCCGTACATCCCTATATACAAGTGCCACTCGCAAATGGATAAATATATGGATATTTGGTCTACTTTTGCATAATTAAGCTTATGCATAAACTCCTGATTTTTTTTAGAATGTTGTATTTAATGGAACTGATATTTCTATGCATGTAATTTATTTATTTATTTCCCTTTTCTTTTATTTCTTCACAATCTGTTTTGTTAAAAACACAATGAAAAGCTTAATAAAAAAAGAATCAATCCAAAGAGAAAAAAGAATGTGTGTGTGCGTGTGTGGGGGGGATGTTGTTGAGAATAATAAAAAGAATGGCATAGGTATGTTAATTGTATTGGATGAGAATAAAAATGCACTGTGTAAACTTTAGGTTACTGCCCTATTTATAAAGTTCCATCTTAATCAGCAATGAGCTCTGTAATCTGAATATTTAGATATGTAAATAAATAAATTGGCATCCCCATAAAAGTAAAATTAAGTGACCCCATCCCAAAAGGCAGCAATAAACCCACAATTCTTGTTCAGAGGGAATAGGGGGGATATTATTTCTTTAAAATTATGTTTATGCTACCTTTAAGGGTAGAACCATATTTTATCACATCTATTGTGATCAAAGTTAGCAATGGAGAGAATTTTCCTGATTTGGAATTGGCTTGGTATACTCATCTTTGTACGTCATTTAATGGGCCTTCAGGGCAGCTACAACTCATAATGAGAACAGTTCAAATAATGAAAACATTAAGGAACATTGAACTAGGAAAATATTTGGCATAATACACATTCTATATGACTGTAGTAATATTCTGCCAGCAAAAATAAAGTTAATAGTACAATTCCTTGCTGATCACATAGTTCCTTCCCTAAACCCTCCAGACCCTGCTTCCATATGTTTGTGTATGAACATACACAATTTAACAATGTTTCTTGCATGTAAACAAAAACAAAAATATGGCACTCAGAGCTGGAAGTGCCAGTATAGGCAAGAGCTGTGGTAGCCATGTGCAGTATCCAACGGGGCATTTCCGTTCCTAACGATCCTACACCCTGCCAATTCCATTGCTCAAAGGGATCCCACCACTTGCACAACAGTGATTTAGTGCTTCCAGGGGCAACCTGAAACAAGCTCGAATCTGGAAGAAAGCAGGTTGGTAGAGCTCGCATAAGGGAATTCCACTGACCTGCCTTCTTCCAGAAATGAGAATTTCTGCTCATTTCAGTGCTTCCTCTAGGAAACACTAAATCTCCCTTGCATGAGGAGTGGGTCCCGCTTGCGCAATGGAATTAACAAGATTCCGTTGTGTGCTCCATTGATTTCCTGCTTGCAGAAGGAAATCAATGGAGAGGAAGGGAATCAGCAGGGGTGTAAGTGCCCCATTGGATGCTGCCCCATGGGATTAGCAATATGAATGGGCATGATGAAAGTGGGGTATGTGAGGGGGTGGCAGTAGGTCAGAGTGTTGATAGTCAGGGGTGGAGCCTAAATCTTCCTTTATTTTATTTTCAAATGTTGGAACACCTACCTGTTTTAGCTCAATACTTAATGCTGTAAATACTCCACATCTTTTCAAATATCCTAAACTCTAGCAGTGTCAATTGGAGGTGCTTTAGTGATGGTAGGCAGTGTGGGTGTGGGAGAGCTCACAAATCAGTAATGTCCAGCTCAAACTTGTGGCTCTGCACATATTCCATCTGCAGTAAAATTTTACTGTTGTAAAATTCTGCCAGCAAGAATAGAGTTAAAAGTACAATTCCCTTTTGTTCAGCTGAATCAATAAACTACATAACAAGACAGAAAATGTTCTGACCTCAGAAGAAATGCCTGTGCCCACAGGGGACATAGACTGGAGAAAGAAACATTCTTTGTAATAAAAATTTGTTTGAACTCATAGACCAGGTCTCTAATCACAAATGTGAATCTATAAGGATTTACTTCTAGTCTGTTAAATACTAGCTCAGACCTGCCATAAACTGAAGCATATCTTCCAGAATGTCAGTAATTGCTTGCTATCTTTTTAGTTTCAGAAAATGAAGTAGCTTTGCATGACATTATATTATAAGACCAGAAGAATGCTGGAGATCACCACACGTTGCAGAGGTCTGATGATCCCCTTGCACAGAGCCAGAATCCACCTTAAACAAACATTATCCCATAAAATATCAAAGGTTATCTGTGTCATAATCAAAGCATAAGAGCAAAAGATGTGCACCACAGGTGACTGTAGGACATGAGGATGTTTCAAGCAATCCGGCGACAAAATTGGAAGCTAGAGACACATTAACATACACTGAGGTTGTCCTTAACCTACTGCCAATCCATTTCAGTGGAGTAGACAGGTTCTAGTACTGTCTATGTGAGAGAAAAAAAGTCTCTCAGTTTGCTCTCTTCATACCATTTGTAACGTTATAAACTTCTGTCATGCTGTCCCCTTTCAGCTGTTCACACAATGTGTATTCCTGCCCTCCGTGGGAGGAGTCCTGACCTTTTGTGTTTACATTCTCAGTTTTGTGTGCTCATTCTCACATGAACAAACATAGTATGTGAACCAGGCAATCACAGAAATGCCCTACCCCCACGTCCGGCTTGCCTGGCCGTGGGGGGGGAGCGTTGTGGGCGGATGGGGTGAGAAGACATCTCAGGATGCTATTGGGCATCCCTTGTGGCGCCACTTTGTAGGGGAGGAGCTGGTGAAGCCTCTTTATGCCCCGTGCCCCTCACAGAGCAGATATCCATTATCGCGCTGGAGGCTGGCGACATTAATCTGCACGACTGTTACTAAGCTAGCATTGAGTACTCTCAGGCTAGGCAATCCATTTTAGGAGACATTCTTTTGCATTGGGGTTGCTCCTACAGCTGCGTCTTTAAGTTTTGGGACCGGATCAAGTGAAGGCGATGGCCAGGGGGCACCCCAAGGCTTCAGGTCCTACGTGTGGGTCTTCCTTGATGCCAAGGTACTGCCACTCCCTTTTTGCCACTTACTGTTCTCCTTTATCTCCTTTAGATCAATGGAATGGACGTGAACCCGTGCATGTGCACATGTGGTCACAGCACGGTGTTCGGGGATGGTCAGTGGTCTTACGTCAAGCTGTGGTTCCCAGCTTGGACTGTCCCAGTGTGCCCGTGTGCAGGGTAGGGGTGGACGAAAGTCCCTTACCTGTCGTCGAAGGATGTTCGCGGTGGGGGGAGGCACTTCGCTGCTCCCCCCGCGAAGTTCAGGCCGGGGGGGGAGGCTTCCCGCCTCGCCCCGGCCGAAATTCAGGCCAGGGAGGAGGCTTCCTGCCTCGCCCGGCCGCAAACACAAAAGTTTAAAAAAAAAAAACGCCCCCTGATAGGCTACGTGACGATTCACGTAGCCTATCACGGCTAGATCTGCAAAGTCAGCCGTGATAGGCTACATCAATCGTCACGTAGCCTATCACAGGTGACTTTAAAAAAAAAAAAGCTTGTACGCTAATGGCGGCCCCCATAGGGAGCCGCCATTCGCGTTCCTTATTTAGTCGCTGTAGTCTACGTAAATCTTTACGTAGACTACAGCGACCAAATAAGGAACGGGAATGGCGGCTCCCTATGGGGGCCACCATTATCCGTACGCGCTTTTTTTTTTTTTAAGTCACCCGTGATAGGCTACGTGACGATTGACATAGCCTATCACGGCTGACTTTGCAAATCTAGCCGTGATAGGCTACGTGAATCGTCACGTAGCCTATCAGGGGGCTTTTTTTTCTTTTTTCTTTTATTGGAATGGCGGCGGCGGCAGCCAGTCGAAAGACCGGCTGCCGCTCCCACCCCGCACGAACACCCGCCGAACCGCCGGCCGGACCCGCCGCCGGGAGGGACATTCGGCGAAGGTAAGTCCCGTCCCGGGGGGGCACGGGGGGCAGGGGGGGTGCGGAGGATTTCTCCCCAAAACTTGTTCGGGGGGCCGAACACCTTGGCGCTCGGCCCCCCGAAGTTTCGGGGAGAAATTCTCCGCCATCCCTAGTGCAGGGGCTTGGCAGATGTGATTTACAGTTATAGTGCTTCTCCACTCTATTCCATCAACGTAACGTGCGGGCTCCCCTGCAGGCTTGGCGCTGCATCTAAGGGGGTATGACCTGGCTGTGCGAAGGCAAGGACCTCATTCTTCAGGCCTTGGCCAAGTCCAAGTTATCCAGGACTGTGTGCTGAGGATATCTACAATTGGTCTTGTGTGTTCACAAGAAGGAAGTGCGGAATGTTCTGACCAGGCCATGGAAGGGCTCATCAGACGGTGGAACGGGAAATAGCCCTTGGGCTATACAAACATGGTGATGGGATCATCACTCATTAGGAAATCAGTGGACAGGGAGGGAGCTCTACAGACACGTGCTCCTGTCTGATGCAGGGAACGACATATTTCTGTCTGATCTGCAAAGGGGCTTGCGGGAAGTTCTTCTGCACAGGTGGGGGGAGTTCACAAGCAATAGGCTTGGTGGTGGCTAGGACGGGCAAAGGAGAACGAGATTAGGGGTGGTGAGATGCAGAGGCATCTTATGTTCACAGGTGATGCCTGAGGCCTCCCGAACTGGTTCTGCATCTCGGCAGGGGGATAAGGGTTGCCTGGGAGACCGACTCACCCCACTCACCCAGGTGTTTGGTGGCACCGGGAGGGGGTGACAGGGGAAGGTCTACCTCCCCCATATGGGGTAGCCGGAGGGGCGGCGACACTGACATGCCACCCCTCAGGCTGGGTGTGTTTTCGCCCATAAAAGTGCCAGCTAGCCACTGGCACAGTCAGGGCCCGTCCTAGGTTTCCCTTTTGCAGATATTTCAATAAATGTGGCCCAATTTGAATCCAAGCCTTTATTGCCTGTCTCTTCATTACCCCATCTCTGCTCACAAACAGCTAGCAGTAATTTATGTGACTGTAGCATCGCTGTTTCCAGCAACTTCAATCACAGGAATTGTTATCTACCACCATGTATGTGACACACATTATATTTGTCCACACAAAGTCCTCCCAAAGACTAATTGGGATTGCTCAAATGAAGAGACCAAACATATGTGAAAAAATATGTGTAATCTAAATAATACCAACTGTGACTGCCTTCTAAAGGGGTGATGTTCCCATTTGCATGATATGGTCTATACCTTCTTCAGCAGTAATATTGCATGTTTGAGATGAGGTGTCGAGAGCTGTATACAATAGCTGAAAGTTAAGGACACCGAAACCTCTTCTGCTTTTATCACATGCATCTCAATGAAAAGCAGGGATTTTACTCATGTAATGAGGCAGCGTAGCTGCAACTCAGCAAAGAATCAACTGCAACTCAGCAAGAGTTAACTCCTATGTACAGTCATCATAGATGGACTGTAAATGCTCCTGTAATACAAAAACATATGTCAATCATATTGATAAATGGTTATTGCGAACAGCAGTATCTTAGAAGATTGCAAGTACTCTGAAACAATGTAAGTTTGAAGTATTGTCAGATCTTCTGAAAAGTTGATAAGGGATAGAAATGTTATAATACAAAACTATCATGATGGAGGGCAACTAAGAGGACAAGACTTTGGATGATTCCCTCTTGCTTCAGTTTAGGAGTGTATTCAATCTACTTCTAGAATGGATTACTATAGGAGAAAATATCAATCATAGTTTGTAATGAAGGTCCTCTCAGCACAGCTTTAAAAAGCTAACCATTTGATCTCTTGTCTGTCCTGCATACATTCCTTTACCTGGAAACAAATCCTCACCCTGTTGTTCTAACAAAAATGTATAATCCACAGAAAGTAAGGTCCCAGTGGTTCTTTACTGTACCTTCTTTAAAGACCATCATTTAACCCAAATGACTTTTAACAACTATCACCCTGCATCAGAACTGCCGTTCTCAGGCAAGGTGTTCAGCATGGGGTAGCAACCCAACTCCAGGTATACTTAGAAGAAACAGATTGATTGATCCATTCCAATCTAGATCCAGAGATGGTTTTGAGAGGTTTTGAGAGGATTTTTTTTTTTTTTTTGCCTCAGTCACCTTAGTGGATGACTGTGCCAGGAGATGGATGGGGTCAGTGTCAACCTATTGATCCTCCTGGATTTTTTAGTAGTATTCAGTATCACTAATCATGGTATCCTTCTGTATTGCCTAGCAGAATGGAACACAAAGGCACTTTGGACCTACTTATCAGGCTGTTCCAGAAGGTGGTGGTGGAAGACTGCTGGCCTTTGGACTAGGGGCTGTTTAAAGGTTCTGACTGGTCTCCCATGCTGCTTAACATCTAGATGAAACAACAGGTTTCCACTATTTTGGAAAGACACTCTGTCTCTACTCTTCTGTCTTCTAATCCCGGGGAGGCAGTAGCAGTTGAAACTGAAACTTTATTTAGACAAGTGGGGGCACTGTTGTTTGGGGGTTACTGTTGGATAACAGAAACAACTCCACATGCTTCCAGACAGTATGGGGCGATAGAGAACATGTTGTATCAACAGCCGCTTGTCTTGTTCATCCCCCTTGTTGTCCCATAATGTGATTGGTTCTTTTCCCCTACTCCCTCTCCTTCCTTCCTCTTTGCCTCTGAAACAAGCAACATGTGCTCTCTGAGGGAAGCAAGTGACTATATCTCATGCCTTCATTTACTTACACTCATAACCCAGCTTTAGTAGGTGCATGCAGTTAAACAGTGTTAGATAGCCTTCTTCAATGATGTGTATAAAAGCACTAATAAAGGAAGTTGATTTGAATTTCTTCTGAAGTAGCTATAGCCTGTGTTTATTCCCTCTAATACTAAATGCTGTGTTACTACACTCTAAGAGTTGATGTTCAGCCTTTTTGGGATAAGGTTTCACTACTCCTTCTAATCACAAGAACATAAGGAGAGCCCTGCAGGATCAGACCAACTGCCTATCTAGTCCAGCATTCTGTTCTCTCAGTGACCAACCAGATGCCTATGGGTAAATCACAAGCAGGATATGACTGCAATAACACCCTCCCACTTGTGTTCCCATTAACTGGTATTGATAGGTATACTGCCTCTAATACTGGAAGTAATATATAGCCATTGATAGCCTTATTCTCCATGGACTTGTCTAATCTCATTTTAAAGCCATCCAAGTTAGTGGCTATCACTACATCTTGCGTAGGGATGTGAGAACCCACCCCCATCTGGATTCTCTGGGTGCCCACCCAGCCCCTGCCCCCGCTCACCAGTCCCTGGACTGCGCTCGAACCCCTCCCACACTCATGGAGCAACCTGCACTCACTCCAGTGGCCTCATCAAGCTCCATGGTCACCATTATTTGAAAAATAAAATGGTGATCGCAAAAATGTGCATATCTGCACATGCATGGAAATGTGCATTTAGCGAGAATGTGCATTTTCGCTCATGTGCAAAAATGCACATTTGTGAAATGTGCATTTTTGCGCCTACGTAAATATGTATATTCTCAAAATGCACATTTTCATGCGACCCCGGAACTTGACAAGGCCGTGAGGTGAATGTGAACCGCTTGCTGAGCAGGGGCTCGGCGAGCAAGGCTTGGGAGTGTGGACAGGGGGGGTTCTGCCAGATTCCTGGATGGAATCGGGCACCAACACCATCCCTAATCTTGTGGTAGCGAATTCCATAATTTAACTATGCTGTATGTGAAGTGCTTCAATTTATCTGTCCTAAATTTCCCAACTTTCAGCTTCATTGGGTGATCCCAGGTTCTAGCATTATGAAAAAGGGAGTGGAAAAGTCCTCCTAGCCACTTTCTCCACCCCATGCATAATTTTAAAACCCCAAACATAACCTTTCTTCATAGGGGAGTTGCTCCAGCCCCATGAGTACTTTGGTTGCCCTTTTCTCCACCTTTTCCTGCTCTGTAATATTTATTTTGAGGTGCACTGAACAGAACTGTACACAGTATTCCCAAGTGAAGTTGCACCACAGATTTGTATAAAGGCAATTTGATATCGGCAGTTTTATTGTCTATTCCTTTCCAAATGAAATTTGCCTTTTTTGCAGCAGCCACGCAGTAAGTCAACATTTCTGCCTTTTTCTTGAGAACATGGATATAGCCACAATCATTCACGCCCTGGTTACTGCAATGTGGGACTGCCTTTGAAAACTGTTCAGCGCGGTCCAGAATGTGGCTGCATACTAGGTATGGCAGATTGGAGTATATAACTTTAGAGTAATGGTTACCAATTCATTTCTGAGCTAAATTAAAAGCGGAGGTTCTAACCTTCAGAGCCCTAAATGGCTTGGGACCAAAGCATCTCCTCAGCCCAAATGAATCTGCCCACCTTTTTACATTATAGTTTTACATGCAACATTGATTTTTTATTATGTTTTAGTTATTGCTTTAAATTTTATATTTTTGTTTTGCCACCTTGAGAAAGGTAGGACTGAAATACCATAAATAATAAATATTTTTTTAAAAAATTAACTTTAACAATCCAAACAAGTTTCTTAACTTCAGCCCAAACTGCCCCACTATGAAACAATTACAAGGGTGCAATACTACCTGGATGCCCATCAGCCTCTGAACTCAGAGGTGATGGCCATCCTATGCATTGCAGGAGGAGAAGGAGGCAATTGTTGCCTCCACACTCCCATCACTATGCATTTTAGCTAGATGGGCATTTTTGCCCATCTAGCTGAGGCATTGGGGAGCAGGAGACAAGGAGGCTGGGGCAGCTGGAGGATTGTTCATTATCTGGCCGCCCCAGTATCCTCCCCTCCCCACTCACCAGCACCCCCCTTTCCCTCCTCTCCAAGGTCTCTTTTGTGAGCTTGGAGAGGCAGCCAGCACGGTTCTCTCTGTGCCGGTGGTGAGGGAGAGGGGAGCTCAGACTCCTGGGTTTGAAGTCAGAGCGCTGTCTCCAATCTCAGATCCAGTAATCCAAACTATGCTATGGCCCCGCAGAGACTTTCTAGGGACCATAGGTTTGCTCTCTAAGGGTGCAATCCTATACATGTTTAGACAGAAAAAAATCCTACAACTCCCAATGTGGCTGGCTGGGGAATCCTGGGAGTTGTAGGGCTTTTTTCTGTCTAAACATGCATACAATTGCACCCTAAGTCACTTAAATCTCATGCTCAAACAAGATGAGATGATGATGATGATAAAACTTCAAAAGAACTAAAAATTCCACACACTGACATCTCCTTGTTGTGCATCATTCCCATTAATTCCTTCTCAATCATCTTTATCACAATCTGTACTGTTATTGTCTATCACATGAATTAAAACACAGCAGCACAAAAGATCATTTATACATATGCATAGTCCACTGCAAAACATTTTGGGGTAAAGTTGTCTTTAGCTTGTAGCTCAATCCTACGGCCTCCTCTGCAAGGCAGAACACCAGAAAGATTGGGAGAATGGGCTTGCACCCCACTTCTTTGTTAGTTCACCCTCTCTCTTCTCCTCAAAAAGCTTTAGACTGGGGACAATGTCGCAGGTGATAGAGGGCTTCCATGGGTAGTATCCAATGTTGGTCCTGCTTAGAGTAGACCCATTGAAATGAACAGAATTTACATTAGTCATGACTAACCTATGTCTTATTCATTTCAATAGGTCTACTCTGAGTAGGACTAACACTGGATACTACCCCATCTATGTGGAAGACCTGGTATGGCTTCCTCCTCAGCTGGAAATGATGT
Organism: Heloderma suspectum; assembly: GCF_057233095.1. Lineage (NCBI taxonomy): Eukaryota > Metazoa > Chordata > Lepidosauria > Squamata > Helodermatidae > Heloderma > Heloderma suspectum. The sequence goes on from NC_139458.1 coordinate 400,482,207, forward strand.
TCAGAGCATAATTTCCCATGGGGGATCATGGGGTGGGGCCTCTCCTGTGTGAATGCCACCTGTTATCCCCTTCTCCTTCCCCAAGGTAATGCTTTTTTGGCTTTGGAAAAGGAAAGGGCATAACAGGGAAGGGGTAATGGTGGCTAGCGTGGGATTTTCAAGTGTTTATATCAAACAGTTGAAAAGCCTCTTGGGGCTTCTTAAGTGTTTGGTATGAACAGGCAAAAAACTTACTTTACAATAGGATGGGCGAACAACATACATAAACCTAACTTCTAGAATGGCTGAAGGGGGCAATACTTGAGAGAAGAGACTGCAGGGTGATAGACTGTAGGAAGGAAAGGGTTCTGCACTCATCCTCACCCTTTGCTGTCAAACCCCATTTCTCTTTGTGTGTGACCAGAGGAGACCTGTGTTTAAAACATGTTTAAAATGTCTACTTTCGTATGGTGCAACTGTCCATGTAGTATCTGCATTAAAGAGAGCCAGTGCGGTGCAGGTGTTAGAATGTTGGACTGGGACTAAGACGATCTGGATTCTAGTCCCCACTTGGCCATGAAGCTCACTGGGTGACTTTCGGCCAGTCACCGACTCTCAGCCTACTGTACCTCACAGGGTTTATTGTGAGGATAAAATACAGATGGGGAGGACTATGTCTGCTGCCTTGGGTTTCTTGCAAGACGAAATAAAGACAATATATAAATGTAAATAACAACGATAATAATAATAATGGATGCGCAACATACAGTGTTAAAGAGAATTTTGGTCATGAGTTGTTGCGTGTGATCAGAAATCTAATAAAATTCAATGTAATTAGATCTGTATTTATCCATTGCAGGTTAAAAAAGAATATCTCTGAAACTGACTCCTCAGAATATTGAGACCTCACCTAAAATGTATAAGAATAGCTGGATGGAATTAAGAACGTCACTTTAGAGACCTACATCAACAATTTAAAGTACAAATTGTTTTAAAGCATGAATATTCCAATTCGCATGAAATTAAATTACCACCTTCAACATGATGTAAATCTACTTTCCACTGAAGTTTTTATACTATTACCAATTCTTATAAATGTAAATATTATGTCTATGAACAAATATTTTACCAACATCTCCATACTTAAAATATAAAAACTAATATTAAAATAAACAAAATTTGCTAAATAAGAATATAAGCATATATTTTAAGCTAAATTTGTTCTATGTAATACACTGTTCAAAACAGAATAATAAATTGTGTCCTACCTATGGTGGTAATAACAGTGCCAGCAAAGAAGAAGGAACTTCCCAAATCCCAATGACTGACTTGAATAGGTGCATTTCCTTTTGGATTGACTCCTGCATTTATTGCTGCCACTACTTGCTGCAAGTTTAAAGAGATATTTGTCAACATTTGGGAAATATAAACAACACTGTTATAATATAGTGTTCTGTACATCTGTGAAACGAAAGTAACTTATCAGACATCAGCCGATTTAAATAAAATAAAATAAGGCAACACAAATGTTTTGTGAAGTTCTGAAACTGAGTTCAACTTCAGCAGCACCTGACCTAAGCCTATAGTATTAATGAAATGCAAAATATTACTCATTTCCGCAGTTCTTAGTTACCCTTTCTGTTTTATACCGGCAAGAGCTCAAGAGTTACACTGTTAAGTCATTAGGGGTTCAATACAGCAATCGCTGCTGCTAGAAGGCAGATAATCTCATCATCTTCTGTAGACTTTACAAAGATCTGATTCCTGGTAGAATATAAAAGCAGATGCTTTAACTGCTTTCCTGATTATTCTCTCCATTTCTAATTGAGAACCATCACCTGGACATTCACTGCCTATTATACAAAGTGACAGCTACTTTAAAGCAGAAGCTGAGAAGTCTATCAGCATAGTAGCTTGTTTCCTTTGCCCCATTTTAATTAACCACATTTTGAATGTATACAATGACAGTATGGTAAGCTTTAACCTGTGGCTATAGTTGTAGAGGTTAAGGAAAGGCACTTTGAACACAGGCATACTGCTCTTTAAAAAGTGCAAAGGTGCAAGGTAGACCAGCCGTAACCAAAGTACAATGGGTTGTATCCAGTGGTGTCTCTCTGCTCATGAGAGAGGCTCTGAAGATTGATTGATTTATTTAAAATATTTCTTGGCCGCCTTTCAGGGCAGAAGCCCTCCCAAGGCACCCCACAGCAATAAAGATGGCAACAAGCAAGAAGGCTTTTTTGGTGGCTGCCCTGATTATGAAATGCTCTTCCCAGTGAAGTCTACCCTGTATTGTCATCTTTTCGGTGCCAAGTTAAGACTTTCCTCTACCCCCAGGCATTTGACAGCATATAGTAGGGCATTTATGTCCGTTGTTTTATTAGATCCAGGAATCTTATTGTAACTGTTTTTTAGCTATTTAAATTGTTTTTAAATTTTGAACATTAAAGATTTTATATTATGTTTTTATTGTCTTGTATTTGTGGGGAGTAATTTTTGTGAACTGCCCAGAGATCTTTAGCTATTGGGCAGTATAGCAATGATATAAATGTAATGAAACATAGGAACACAGGAAGCTGCCTCACACTGAATCAGACCATTCGTCCATCTAGCCGAGTACTGTTGACACTGAATGGCAACAGCTCTCCAGGGGTTCAGACAGTAGTTTTTCCAACCCTACCTGGAGATGCCAGGGATCGAACCTGGTACCTTCTGCATGCAAACTTTGCACTCTATCACTGACCTACAGGCTCTTTGACCCAGTGAAAGCTTCTGTCACTGGAATGGGTTGGAAGGCAATTTTATGCCTTCCCCTCTGAGCCCTAAATCTTCTCCAAAAGGTTGGAGGATCTTCAGAACACCATGGGAAGTATACAGGGGGCTGCAGGGGGCAAGAGGGAAATTGCAAAAGTCACCTCCCTGGTGGAATTTGCAAAAATTGCCACTGATGGAAGCCTCTGCTGGATCAAAGAGCCTTTTGTCAGCGGGATACCATTGGATACAATCCACTGTTTAGATATAGCTATTTATATGTGGGAGATTCATTACCCAGAAGTGGAAGCCAGTACTGAAGCTATATACTGGCAATCCCAGCTGAAACTAGGCACATAAACTAGTGATTCCATGTCCTAGGTGTCAAGTGACCAGAGCACATAAACATAGTTGTAAAACTATGTGCTGGATTTTGTGGGTGAGGGAGGGTGCTGTTGCACTCATGTCCTGCGGGTTGTGGGTTTTCCGTGGGTAGCTGGTGAACAGAATGCTGGACTAGATAGACCTTGATCTGATCCAGCGCAGCTCTTCTTATGTTCTTATATTTGACCTGAAGATGAAATAGTCTGTTCTGTACAGAGGTGTAGACTAAAAATAGAAGTATCTGTAAAAGACACTCCCATTGGATGGGAAATTGTCTTCCATGAAACATATTAATATTTGGAATCTTGGCACCGAAAAACACATTGTAGAGTTCAGCTTTAATAAGCCCTGGTCCAATAATGACCCCATGGATAAAAATCCTGACATCATGGGTTCCAATTGTGAAAAGTCCAATAAAATCAATGAGATCCTACATATTAAATTTTGTTTATGTACTGGGTCCATGATTACTATGAATAAAACAAAACGTGCATTGAAGTCAGTCACTAAAAATCTATTGGTTTTATGTATGAGGTCACCCCTACCCCCTGATCTCAAACTGTATATTTCCAGAGAAAACATAAACACTAATAACAATGGATGCAGTTGCTTAAGTTTTCTGGTAAAATAAAAAATACATGCTATCTAATTTGTCCAAAAGAACCATCATGCAGTTGAAAAAGTGTAATAAAGAACAGCTTTAATTGCACTGCTATTATGCACACTAATGCCTAAATATTCTATATTCTGAATAACATATTGAGATTTAATAACTATGAAATCATTACCTGTCTTCTTCTAAACATGACCAACTGTGTAATACAGGTAATAGTTAAAAGGAATTTCTACTTATTTTGTGACAGCTAAACTAAGTAATAGTGAAATTCTACACATGTGTACTCAGATGTAGGTCCCATAGACTTCAATGGGTCTTAGTCTTAGGTGTTAGTCCATGGGCCAAAATGACATATTGGTATCATGTATGGTGGCAACTGGCAAAATTTAATTATGACTTTTTAAAAAGTGAATATCTCTAGATTGTATTTTCATGTAATAGCCCATTCTGACTGGTTGCTTCAGCTTTTTATGATGTCATCAAGATGGTCATCAAGAAAAAGCCATCTTTTTCTAACTTTTTTCATTTAAGCTGTAGAATGTGAACAAAGCTCTGATTTAAAATTTTAAAACTGCATTGAAAAGCTAATTCTCTTACAAATAACTAATTGTAATAATGACCTTATCTGTTACCTTTTTCGTACTACAAGCCATATATCAAGAAAAAAAGTTAAAACTTTCCTCATTTTTATACAGTTTACTGCACATGACATATTACCTGATCCAGATATGCACCTAAAGGGTATTAGACAATTGTAGGATACTCTTTTACCTTTCCAACAAACCGTAGCTTGAGTACATTAATTTTGATATCCCATGGTTAGACACATACAAGCGTATCCATGTTTCATGTAATTTTATCCACTGTATGAATAACAAACCGGTTAATTTCATACTGGCTCACAAGATAGCATAAATAGTGGACCTGTTTGACTTTTGTTTTATATGTCATCATTTATGATTTAAAGTGAGCAAATGTTATGGAGCTACTAATATATCCAAGTCTAGGGATGTCAGAGAATTCCGCCATAGATCTCAGTGAGGCTGAATGCCAGTGCATTCGGCCCCCCGAAATCTGTGGTGGAACGGCCTGCCACCCCCCCGCGGATCCCCCCTGGGATGAGACTTACCTGAGGCGGATGTTCCGGGCAGCGGCAGCTCCAGCGGTGGTGGCGGCAGCGGCGGCTGGTCTTCCGACCGGCTGCCACCACCGCCATTTGCAGTTTGGAGGTATGTTTTTGTTTGTTTACAGATACGTGATAGGCTACGTAAATCTTTACGTAGCCTAGCATGGCTGGGTTAAAAAAAACAAACACATACGCAAATGGCAGCAGCTATGGCCGCCACCATTTCCATTCCTTACTTTTCGCCATCTTAGTCTACGTAAATATTTACGTAGACTATTACGGCAAAAATAAAGGGGAACACAAATAGCATAGCAGGCACTATTTGCGTCCCTTTTTGATTCGCCGTTTTAGCCTACATAAATATTTAAGTAGGCTAAGACGGCGAATCAAAAAGGGATGCAAATAGCGCCCGCTACGCTATTTGCGTTCCGCTTTATTTTTGCCGTAATAGTCTACATAAATATTTACGTAGACTAAGATGGCGAAAAATAAGGAACGCAAATGGCGGCGGCCATAGCCACCGCCATTTGCGTACGCAGGTTTTTTTGTTTTTTGTTTTACCCAGAGCCCTCCATGGCTGGAAATCTGGCTGCAGACAGCTCTGGCCTGGGCCTGGCCGGCTGCTCTGTGGAGCCACCGCGGAGCACAGCCGGCCGTCGAGGATTCCGGGGGGGAGGAATAGATTGCCTCCCCCCCGTCGAGGATTCCGAGGGGAGGGACGGAATGCCTCCCCTCCCACCATGAACATAATCCACGGAAAGGTAAGTGACTTTCGTACATCCCTATCCAAGTCATATCACATACTAAGGGTGGCAGAGGAATAAGAGAAATAATAAGAGGAAGCCCTAAAATGTTATCCAAGTCATATTACATTGAATAATAAGGATGGGAGTTCCAATGACACAAAACTATGCAGTTCATTCACAGTTCTGGCAGGCATATATAAAGAGATATTTTATTTATATTTATAAAAACATATTTATACCACCTTTGGGCCCTAAGAAGAGTCCCCAAGGCAGTTTACACCAGTAACATTTCAATAGACTGAACTAGGTACGTATTATGGTTACTTTTATTTACCTACATAAGTTGATCTTGAACTTTCTCCCAGTTGAAGCATATAAACTGCTATATGATATGTTGGGAGCAAATAGCACTAGAAGCCCAGCAGCTACAGAAGCTGTTATCTGACCATGTACTCCACAGTACAGATATAAAATATTAGCACCTCTAGGCATGCCCAAGAGCTTACGCATTCAATAACGGGAAAGTTGCTTAAAAATCTCTTAGGCACTGAAACTAAGATTTCTGGTAGATCCAGTCCATGTATTGAGTAAGCCACAGCTATGACACATTCTAATAAAATGTATTTTCCATATGTATATCACTATGAGAATCATTTAAAAAGACAGACAGACAGACAGACAGACAGACCGACCATGCCCAGAGACACTCCCGCTGCACTACAGCCTGCCTTTTCCCTTTCTGGTGACACCCATTAGTGTATAGAGGGACTCTGCATATTCTTTACTAGTGGTAAGGTTTCTATGCAGTCTATACAGTACATTTAGCAGCAGCTGGTTATTTCTGTGAGGCTGGCTTGAGAGAAGAACTACAGTGTGGAGTTACCAGATATATTTTTATTTTTTTCACATTCCTGCCTTGCCCTCCTAATATCAGTTCCTCAAGGCAATTTATGACAGCTAAAGCAATTTAAAATAATATAAAAAAGCACTAACAACTTTGTCATTGATTATTTTATTCTTCTTTTTTACAAATATAAATGTGTACAGTCTCTTCTTTAAATAGAACCCTACTACTGATCTGCTTGGTCTTAGGAATGTTATCACAGGAGGGCTTACACAAACTCTTCAAGCTGAAATTTTCACAGGATGGAAAAAGAGGAGAATGTAGTTCTAGTACTGAGACAGAGAGAGTACCCAGGCTGAGATGAAGTACTGTGCCCTAGAACTGACCCTGGATTCCATCCTAACTGGTGCTGCCCAGGACCTATTGCAAAATGTGAGTGCTGTCAAACCAACTGGAAACAGTGACCACAATATTATCAAATTTAATATATATTTAAATAGAAAACTGCCAAGGATGTACAACACAGTCACATTTGACTTCAAAAGAGGCTTTGAAAGGGGGAGTCAGGAGGGTTAAATCTCTCCCAAAATGCTTGCAGGTTACTCAAAACGGTAATAATAGAAGCTCACCTAGAATGTATTCCAGAGGTTAGCAAAAGTAGCACCAAGTCCAAGAGGTCAGCAGCGTGGTTAACGAGCAGGGTCAAAGTAGCCATTAGAGAAAAGAAGGCTTTATTCAGAAAACTGAAGCCTTGCCCAAATGAGGAAAACGAAAGGGAGCACAAGCTTGAACAAATGAGATGAAAGCAGACAAAGGATGCAAAAAAAATTTTTTTTGAGGAGCATATGGAGAATCAAGACCCACTATACATAATTCTTTAAATATATCCGAAGTAGGTAACCAGCTAGGGAGGCAGTTGGACCGTTGGATGGCAATGAACTTGAAGGAGTACTAAAGGAGGATAAGGAGATTGCAGGGAAGCTGAATGAATTATTTTCATCTCTCTTCACTGAAGAAGATGTAGGACAGTTATTTGTGCCTGAAGGGATGTTTTCCGGAAGGGAATGAGGTAAACAGTGGTGACAAAAGATAAAGTTCTTGAAACTATCAACAAACTGAAAGCTAATAAATCATCAAGTCCAGATGGTATCCATCCTAAAGTGCTTAACAACTCAAGTGTAAAATTACTGATCTTCTAACAAAAATATATAACATGTCCCTAATATCAACCTCTGTACCAGGAGAATGGCCAATATAACACCAATTTTTAAAAAAGAGAGCCAGGGCAGATCCTAGAAATCCAGACAAGACCGAGGTACTGTTAGCGGGTGGTTCGTCTGCCCGGCTAGGTGATATTCAACATGTTCTGGAGGGGGTTGCACTCCCCCTAAAGGATCACGTTCGTAGTTTGGGGGTGCTCTTGGATCCAGAACTGTCACTTGAGGCACAGGTGAACTCAGTGGCACGGAGCACTTTTTATCAGCTTAGGCTGGTATACCAACTACGCCCTTATCTGGACAGAGATAGCCTAGCTACAGTTATCCATGCTCTGATAACTTCTCGTCTGGATTACTGCAATGCGTTATACGTGGGGCTGCCTTTGAAAACGGTCTGGAAACTTAAGCTGGTCCAAAATAGGGCAGCAAGATTGTTAACAGGGACTGGCCTGCGAGCTCATATTACGACAGTACTTTTCCAGCTGCACTGGCTGCCAGTCCATTTCTGGGCCCGATTCAAAGTGCTGGTGTTAACATTCAAAGCCCTTAACGGCCCTTAATGGCCTCCTCCCATATGTGCCTGCCCGGACCTTAAGATCATCGTCAGCGGCCCTTCTCCGTGAGCCCCTGCCAAAGGAAGTGAGGCGGGTGGCTACTAGGAGGAGGGCTTTTTCTGCTGTGGCACCCCGGCTCTGGAATGAGCTCCCTAGTGAGGTTCGCCTGGCATCTACATTGTATTCCTTTCGGCGCCAGGTGAAGACCTTTTTATTTTCCCAGGCATTTTAGCATTTTAGCTTTCTAAATTTTTATCTTTGCTGTTTTAAATCTATATTTTAAACTCCTGCACTACTGCTAGGTTTTATTGTGGTTGTATTGTTATATTGTGGTTGTAATGTTCTATATATTTTAAATTGTTTTATTGTGTGTTGTTTGGTTTTAATTTTTGTGAACCGCCCAGAGAGCTTCGGCTATTGGGCGGTATAGAAATTAAATAAATAAATAAATAAATAAATAGAAATTACAGGCTGGTTAGCTTAACATCTGTTCCGGGTAAACTGGTTGAAAGCATTAAGATAAAAGGTAAAATTAAGATAAAATTAGTAAGCATATAGAAGGACAAGCCCTGCTGAAAAAGAATCAACATGGCTTCTGCAAAAGTAAGTCCTGTCTAAACTTTTAGATGTCTGAGAATGTCAATAAACATGTGGACAGGGGTGATCTGGTAGACAATGTTTACTTGGACTTCCAAAAGGCTTTTTACAAAGTCCCTCACCAAAGACTCATAAGCAAACTTGGCAGAATAAGAGGAAGGTCCCCTTATGGATTGGTAACAGGTTAAAGAACAGAAAGCAGAGAGTAGGAATGGTAAATTCTCCCAGTAGAGGGATGTAAACAGCGGGGTCCCACATGGAGCTGTCATAGGACCAATGCTTTTCAATTTGTTCATAAATTATCTGCAATTAGGAGTGATCAGTGTGGTGGCTAGGTTTGCTGAAGACATCATATTTTTAGGGTAATTAAAACAAAAAGGGATTGTGAAGAGCTCCAAAAGTATCTTTCCAAATTGGATAAATGGGCATCAAAATGGCAAATCCTGTTCAATGTAAGCAAGTGTAAAGTGATTGTGCTGGGTGGAAAAAATCCCAACTTCATGTATATGCTGATGAGATTTTACCTAGCAGTGACTGACCAAGAAAGTGATCTTATGGTTGTGGTGGAGAGTTTGATGAAAATGTTAATCTAGTGTGTGGCTGCTGTGAAAAAGGGAAATTCCATTTTAGGCATTTTAGGAAAAGAATAAAAAATAAAACTGCCAATATCACACCCACCGTATACAAATTTATGGTGCAACCACACATGAAATGCTATGTACAGTTCTGGTCACTGCCCCTAAAAAACTATATTGTAGAGTTGGAAAATGTGCAGAAAAGGGCAACTAAAATGATCAAGGAGCTGGATCATCTCCCCTATCAGAGAAGGTTACAACAGCTGGGATTATTTAGCTTAGAAAAAAGGTGAGTAAGGGGAGATATGAGAGAGATGTACAAAATTATGCATGGTGTGAAGAGTGTGGATAGGGAGACATTTTTTTCTTCGTTTATCATAATACTAGAACCTGGGGTCACCTCATGAAGCTGACTGGTAGAAAATTCAGGACAGATAAAAGGAAGTATTTCTTCACACAGCACATAGTTGAACTATGCAAGATGTGGTGATGGTCACCAATTTGGATGGCTTTAAAAGGGATTAGACACATTCCTGGAGGATAAGGCTATCTATGGCTACTAGTCCTGATGGCTATATGTTTCAGGATTGCCCCTGTTGCCTTCTGAATCCTCCAATAGCCAGAATCAACACTCAGACAAAAGGGCCACTTTCCAAGGCTTTAATTCCATTCAACCTAATGAAGCTTACAGATACTAATTGCCTGAGACTCAGGGGAAATACAAAGGAACAGCCCACTAGGGGTTTCTAAGAGTTAGGACATCAGTTGGTCTCCATTTGGGGGAAAGCGCGGCAACTCTCTGAACTTAAGGAGTAGGAGGGAAAAGTCTCTCCCTCTCCCGTGGGGCCTCGGGGCACAGCTGTTGATGTCGCGCCAATCAGGCTGAGTGCCTAAGCTTGGCTCCCGCAACCTCTCGCTTGTGCCTGCGCCTGGCGTCTAAAAGCTCAAGTTGTCCCTCCCTTTCCATGCCAGGGTCACTGTTACTCCCAGGAATGTGAGCGGGGGGGGGCTTCCCCTCCAGCTGCGCCTCTGAAACCTGAGATAGTTCTTCTCCCATGGATTCTAGCTCCTCCTCAGAATCAGAGTTGCTTTGAGTCTCTACGGGCTCAGATCCAACCCTGACAATATGCTACCTCCAGTATGCCTATGTATACCAGTTGCTGGGGAACATGGGTGGGAGAATGCTACTGCACACATGTCCTACTTCTGCGTTTCCCACAGGCAGCTGGTTGACCACTGTAAACAGAATGCTGGACTAGATGGATCCAACATGGCTCTTCCTATGTTCTTACATAGTAATGGCTCAAAGGTAACATGCATACTCCTGGCTGACCTCTCTATGTAATGCCCATGCATGTTTACTTGAAAGTCCCACAGAGTTAAGTGCAACATATGCCCAACTATGTATGAATAGGATAGCAGCCTTAGCTTTTCTTACATTGAACACAACTGAAGAGAGCCAGTGTGGTATAGTGGCGAGACTGTTGGACTGGGAGCTGGGAGATCTGGGTTCTAGTCCCCACTTCACTGGGTGACTATGGGCCAGTCACAGTCTCTCAGCCCAGCCTGCCTCACAGGGTTGTTGTTGTGAGGATAAAATGGAGAGGAGGAGGACAATGTAAGCCTTGGGTTCCTTGCAAGAGGAAAAAGGGTGGGATATAACTGCAATAAATAAATAATCAGCTACTCAGATGTATTGGTTTGTATCTTAGCTTAGGCCTCATACTATGCCGATAGCTCTTAAAATATGCTCCACTTCTCACTGGCAGCTTATTCATGATATCTAGTTTTCTATCTTCTTTTGGGTGCGTTTTTCTTTTCTTTTCATATGGAAGGATTCTATCAAGTATACCCCACCTGCAGTCTGAACCCCACTTACAGCCCAACCAGTATACCACCTCAGTGAGAAATAGGCCAGCATAATGGCAGGAAGTAAAATGTCCATGTCTGTTAGGGATAGACAGATCAGTCTATTTCTAGTCCATGTCAGTTTTGCATGTGTTCATTCATAAAATCGTTCCATCCTGTTTACACAGCAACCTGCCATTTTGTAAAGCATATTTTACCATAAAATATGCATTCTGTTTACATTTTATCCTGAAATAACAGTGTATGCATTTTTTGGTATTTTTTTTCAGCTGAGAACTGTTATCACAAAATTTGGGGAAGTGGGCAAACCAAAGAATAACTGTGTCCCTATCCGTTTATTAGTCCGAGAAGTGTGAATCAGGTCGGTTTGCTTTAAAATGTGGACCAAACAAAAACCTTGAGCATCCCTAATGTCTGTATGGAGTTTATGAACATTTATTTATTTATCATATTTATATCCAGCCTTCTCTCCTCTTGTAAGGAACCCAAGGTAGCTTACATGGTCCTCACCTCCATTTTATTCTCACAACAACCCTGTGAGGTCGGTTAGGTGAGAGACAGTGACTGGCCCAAAATCAGCCAGTGAACTTCATGGCTAAGTGGGAACTAGAACCTGCTTTCTCAAGTCCCAATCCAACACTCTAACCACTACACCACACTTCAGCATTGGCTTACAGGTGAGGGCATTCATAGTTGTTTCATCATAATTGTAGAAAGGAACAAATAATTAAGTAAGTTCCTTCAGCTATTTGAAACTGATCTTATTCAGCAGCCTCACCAGAAAGAGATGTTATATATCTATTTCATTTTCTATGTGACAACTTTTCTGGTCGTAAATCCCTCCACCTGGAAATGGCAATGTTTTCCCTGGTGTGACTGTTACATGGTCAAGCATTAGATCGATACCACTTTATAGGGTAATTTGTGTTTTATTATGGTGCTCCAGCACTGCATTATCACGCAATACAGGGAAGCCACATGTTGTTAATCTCCTCGCCAGAGCAGATCATGCGTATTAGTTACTGCTCGCTAATTGGTTTCTCATCAAGTCAAAGGAGTTAAAGGCCCCTGCCCTCTTCCCTATGCCTCTCCTTTCTCTTCCTTTCTTCATTCCAAAAACAATTCCGTGGCATCTGGATTTCAGTCGAGTCAGATGTTTCCAGAAGGAGATTGGCATTCACAAGTTTTTCTGTCCACCAGGCCTGGCCAGGGATTCCCCCAACAGAACAGCCCCATCCATGGGGGGCAGTTGCTAGAAGATGTCCCACAGTGCTTTGCTTCAGGAGTCAGCAGACTTTAGGCTTACACCAGAGGTGAGGACTTATTTTGGCCCCAGGGCCAAATCCCTTTTTCAAGAAGCGTTCCGATGGTGGGCAAAGCTGAAGACTGAAGGGTGGGACCAAAGGCAAAGGGAGTGGGGCCAAGAACACCAAAAAATACTCCCACATTCTAGCTTAAAACACTTACTGCACATCCCAGTTTCCAACCATTTATACTGGTGACAAACCATCCCTTGGCTAGCAGATCCAGCATAGCTGCTTCCCTGGTTAACTGCTTGCTTGCCTGCTGTCCACCCCTAAACTAGTCCCCAGGGCACCTTGTGCCAGTGGGACCGAAAATGCAAGAGCAAGGGAGAAGGAAAGTTAGGGCACATTTTAACGACCAAAATTAATTTATCGTAGGTTAACATGTGATTTAGGCTTCTGATAAACTGAACCTGTTACTATGTTCATATTCAGTCCAAAAAGAGACAGAAAATGTCAACATATATCGACAATAAGCCCACAGTTTGGGGTCATCTAAATCAGCCCATAAAGGGATCACTGCTGGTGTTGGTTCATTCAGGTCTTCCTGTCTCTGTCAGCTCACTATCATCTGGAAGATGAACTTAATATGATCTAATATGACTTTCTCATTTCTGAGTGCCCTGATAACACTTCTGCACTGATAACACTGCAAAGCTCTCAGTGCCACAACTGATTTTAGTTGTGGATCAGGCAGTATGTAGAGTGTGAAATATTAGCCCCAGACTGAACATTATGAAAGTATGACCATAACTGAGGTGTCCCTTGTTCTTTGATAAAATCCTTAGAAGTTTATAGGTTGAAGGATTTCAGAGATGCAGAACTTTGTAACACTAGTAGAGAAGCAGCTTTTTACAAGCTGTAGTAAGTAGGATATAAGTAGGAGAAATAAGATTAAAGTGGACCTAAAGACATACCCAACTGAAGTGCTAATTGGCACTTTGGTACTACACTAAATGTGGGTGCCATCCTAACTCCCACTATCAGGGAATTATTCATTATTAATCATGTAGGGCAGCTTTCTCCAGCCTGGTGCCCTCCAGATGTTGTTTGACTACAACTCGCAGGATTGCTGACCATCGGCCATGCTGTATAGAGCTGATAGGAGTTAAAGTCTAAAACACCTGGAACTCACCAGGGTGAGAAAGGCAGATGTAGGGCTTGCACCATACAGTTGGTGGTAAAAATGTATCATTAAGCTGAAATCTAGGAGATCTGTGATTAGTGGGAACACTATTGAGAGGAAATCCCAGTTGCTGTGCTGGCCCACTGCTGGGCAAATGTGATATCTCTGCAACAGAACTGCTACTTTGTCGAAAGACTTCTGGATTCCCCACAACAGAGTGACATGCACATCTGTTGCATGACAAAACAGCTGTTTGGAGAGGCCTTCATTCTCAACCAGTTGTGCATTATGGTTGACTGTGGTTGTTCTAATTATTTTTAACTTTTTACGTACTTTTCAACGTTGTTATGAGTATTCAAGATTGCACATAAACCATTGTGGCTCATTTGAAACAGTTTTTTTGTTGTTCCCACAACAAAAAACTAAATTCCTGCAGCGATGTGAATCATGGGAGTCAGAAATGAGAAAGTCATATTAGACCATCTTAAGTTCATCTTCCAAATGATAGTGAGCTGACAAAGACAGGAAGACCTGAATAAACTCACTGCTAATTGTTGAATTTAACCAAGTGAAGTGAATGTGTCTCATTGACAATCATTCATGTTTCTTGTTCTGTATAATTGCTATTATTTCTATAGTTATTCATATTAAAAAAATGAAATGTACAGAAAGACAAGATAGGTAGATCATGGAATTTTTAAGCAAATGTACTTAATCACCAGGAAATTAGCAGAACCATTTCATAAGTTTCTTAGGGCGGTTACACTCATCACACAGCAACAAATCTGGGTTTTCCATCGAATATATACACCAGGTTCAAGTCCATACTCAGCCATGAAGTTCACTGGGTAACTTTGGCCAGTCATTGACTCTCAGCCTAATCTACCTCACAGGCTGTGAGAATAAAATGGAAAGAGGATAATTTACTTCTCCTTGGACTCCTTGGAGGAAAGATGGAAAATAAATGTAACAAACAAATAAACAGAGAGCCGCAGCTAATCCTGGTGAATGTTACTTTATGATAATCTGTTTGTAACATCAATGTTTTACATTTTAAGTATAGACTTCTTTTTTTAAAAAAAGGGTGCACTTCTAAAAAAAGTAGTGCTTGAAAGAGGCTTAGGGCAGGATCCAATGGGGGCCTTCTGCATTTGACCCCTACCGCTGGCAGCCGTCATAGTTTTAGGGCAAGCGCCGAAACGAGCAGAAATACTCGTTTCTGGAAGGGGTGCAACCTGCCCCTTTCAGAAATGAACTTTTCCACGCATTTTGTGGCTTGTTCCCAGAAGTGTTACATGGCAGCTGCCAGCAGTAGGGCCCATGCATGCACTGGGACCGACGGGAGCTGGCCACACACAGATCCTGTGTGTTGGATCCTGCTCTTAGAAGTAGCAAAGAATGTATCATTCCGGTTTCTTTTTTCCATTGTTCTATTATGTGATATGGGACTAAAGGATCTTACCCACTGTGCCACTGTTGAGTTCCAGGTTCGCATGAATCAGTTCTTCTTCCCTTCCCTTATAAGTAACACAAGTGAATGGTTCTACGTTCTATAAAAGAATAGCTAAATCAATGCGGCAAAAAATTCTAGCATCATTTATTGAGAACTTTCCTCCCCATTCCTTTGACTAGTACTTGAAACCCTTACCAGAGTGTAAGACTTGTGAATATTCATGTTCATGAAGATTGCCACAAAAATTTACCTAGTAAACTCTTTATATCTTTAATGAAAGTCAAGAAACTTGTCTTTTGAGCAAGCACATCTCAGAAATGCCTTTAAAAAGAAAACTACTCCTTAAATAGACACTATGGGTTATCATTATTCAACTTTTCCACTCAAAACAAGCATTCAGCTCTAATACCTTAGTCTGAAATGAATATGCTGGTTTTGGTCTAGAATTGACTTGTCACATCTTCAGTTTAGCACATAATATAATTCATTTTAGTTCTGGTATTTCAACATACCGTGGTATGAAGTAAGAAGTAAGTACATGTGGTAGAGTTGGCAACTTGCTGGCTTTAGATTTGGTTACAGCAGTGCCAAAATATTTACAGATCTGGCAGATGCTTCAACCTTTGTCAGTTTTGTATTCATAAGTTACTGCTGCTTTAATAAAAAAAGGTAAACTTTGAAATGTCAACTTTCCCAGAAGTAACAAATTTGCCTTCTGATTAACTGATATACTGACATATATGATTGCTTTTCATTGACTCATACATTCATACAATTAGTTGCTGTGGCCTGGAAAACTGCTTTGGGCTCCATATTGGAGCAGTAAGCTATGTCCAGGCCAATCACAAGAGCCTCCTGGTACATGTGGTGACTTCCCACCACAAAGCCCATTGGGTCCTCTTGGAATTAAGCACATAGTCCCCATGCCATGTATGACTGGCCTTTGCTTATATTACCACTATGACAGGGATCCCAACCATACAGAAGTGATTTTCCAGTGCCTACCATACCACCTAGGAAAAGTATGAATTGTGTCACTGACTGCTGGGTTTCTCCAGTTGGAAGTTTGTATATCTGATTTGAGTTTATCTCCTCTGGTGTTGGGATTTTATCTGACAAGCTATTCTGTGTGAGTGTGTTAGCTTTCAAGAAAAGCAGCCCCCAGCAAGACAGAAACAAAGATGATAAGAAAGAAAACTAATGAAATGTAGACAGAATTCAATAAAATAAATTCAAGTATAGTAAATAGAGACATTCTCAGTAGGGAGTATATTGACTGAGTCAAGCTGAAGTTGTCCAAAAACTGTGGGGAAAACAAGCACTTAGGCAGTGAAAATATTTGGGTTGTTGCAAGATTCAGACAGTACAAAATTTGAGAAGGTAGAAATATAGGGCAGGTTCACATGTAACAAGAAGCCACCCTGCGGTAATATTCAAGCTGCAGCAGGGGTGCCCCATACCTTGTCATTATGTGCATACCCAGTGAAGGGGAGTTATTGGGTGCTTGACAAGCCACCCAGAACCCATTGGCTGTTTTAGGGTTGCAGGTTGCTTGTCAAGCACCCCAACAACTCACCTCCCCAGATTCGCACGTAACAACAAGCTAGAGTGTGCCCCTACCATGGCTTGAATATTCAAAATGGTGGCCAGCGTGGCAACAAGAGGCTCTGCTGGGAAATTCCCCCATGGTGGCTTCTTGTTATGCACAAATCCAGTCACAGCGTAGTGTGTGTGTGTGTGTGTGTGTGTGTGTTGGGGGTGGAGTGGGGTGGGGATTGAAGCACATGGAAATGCAGCCAAAAAGCATACTGCACATCAATTTTCTCATAGAAATCCCCATAGGAAAAAATCTCCTTGCAAATGTAGGCAGTTTCCTGGACCTGTATCAAGGAGACTCATGTTCAAATGCTAAAAGCTACAAATTCACAGGAGTCACATTTTCTCAAAACCAGCTTGTCACACAGAAAATGTGAACATGACCCACTTCACAGTGATGTTATTATAGGGGTTCCATGCAACATCGCATGAGGGGACTTCCACTCATGCAATAGGCACTTCACCTTCCTCTCTTCCACATAATACCCCGCACCCTCTCCAAATCTGCTCTGGAGGGTCCTCCAACTCTCCTTAGCAGATTTTGAGGACACATGGGGGCTGCAGGGGGGAGGGGGAGCTTTTCTGCTAGCAGCAGCCATTGCACAGGGAAATGGACAGCTGAATGCAATTTAGGGATTATAAAATAAGTAGAAATAATAAATAAAAATAGTTACGTGGAAAGACGGGTGTGAACAGGCAGATTCTATAGAGGACAACACAGCCCTAAAAACCACTTAAAGCCACACTGAAAGTAATAGGTCTACTCCTAAATGGATTAAGGATTACAAATGCAAGATATTTGTTGTTGTTGTTGTTCAGTCGTGTCCGACTCTTCGTGACCCCATGGACCATAGCATGCCAGGCCTTCCTGTCCTCTGCTCTCTCCCGGAGTGTGCTCAAGTCCATATTCATTGCATCGGTGATGCTTTCTAGCCATCTCATCCTCTGCCGTCCCCTTCTCCTTTTGCCTTCAATCTTTCCCAGCATCAGGGTCTTTTCCAGGGAGTTTTCTTTTCGCATTAGGTGGCCACAATATTTCAGCTTCAGCTCCAGTATCTGTCCTTCCAATGAGCAGTCAGGGTTGATTTCCTTTAGGATTGACTGATTTGACCTCCTTGCAGTCCAGGGGACTCGTAAGAGTCTTCTCCAACACCACAGTTCAAAAGCATCGATTCTTCAGCGCTCAGCCTTCCTTAGAGTCCAGCTCTCATAGCCATATGTTGCTACTGGGAAAACCATAGCTTTGATTAGACGGAGCTTTGTCGGCAAGGTGATGTCTCTGCTTCTTACTATGCTGTCTAGGTGTGCCATAGCTTTCCTCCCAAGGAGCAAGCGTCTTTTAATTTCATGGCTACAGTCACCGTCTGCTGTGATCTTGGAGCCCAAGAAAATACAATCTGTCACTGCTTCCATTTCTTCACCTTCTATATGCCAGGAAGTGATGGGGCCAGATGCCATGATCTTAGTTTTTTTAATGTTGAGTTTCAAACCAGCTTTTGCACTCTCCACTTTCACCCTCAACAAGAGGCTCTTTAGATTCTCTTCGCTTTCTGCCATTAGGTTGGTATCGTCTGCGTACCTGAGGTTGTTGATAATTCTCCCAGCAATCTTAATTCTGACCTTGATTCATTCAACCCAGCGTTTCTCATGATGTACTCTGCATATAAGTTAAATAAACAGGGCGACAATATGCAGCCTTGTCATACTCCTTTCCCAATTTTGAACCAATAGCATGTTCCATGTCCGGTTCTTACTGTTGCTTCTTGACCCTCGTACAGGTTTCTCAGGAGACAGGAAAGGTGATCTGGTACTCCCATCTCTTTCAGAATTTGCCACAGTTTGTTGTGATCCACACAATCAAGGGCTTTAGCGTAGTCAATGAAGCAGAAATAGACGTTTTTCTGGAATTCTCTTGCTTTCTCCATGATCCAGCGAATGGTGGTGATTTGATCTCTAGTTCCTCTGCCTCTTCGAAACCCAGCTTGTACTTCTGGTAGTTCTGCTGAAGCCTAGCTTGCAAGATTTTGAGCATAACCTTGCTGGCATGTGAAATAAGAGCAATTGTACGGTAGTTTGAACACTCTTTGGCGTTGCCCTTCTTTGGAATTGGAATGTAAACTGACCTTTTCCAGTCTTGTGGCCATTGTTGAGTATTCCAAATTTGTTGGCATATTGAGTGCAGCACTTTAACAGCATCATCTTTTAGGATTTTAAATAGCTCAGCTGGAATACTGTCATCTCCGCTAGCTTTGTTGTTAGTAATGCTTCCTAAGGCCCACTTGACTTCACTCTCTAGGATGTCCGGCTCAAGTTCAGTGACCGCACTATCATGGCTATCAGGGACATTCAGATCTTTCCTGTATAGTTCTTCTGTGTATTCTTGCCACCTCTTCTTAATCTCATCTGCTTCTGTTAGGTCCCTGCCTTCTTTGTCCTTTATCATGCCCGTCTTTGCACAAAACGTTCCCTTAAGATCTCCGATTTTCTTGAAGATATCTCTAGTCTTTCCCATTCTATTGTTTTCTTCGATTTCTTTGCATTGTTCGTTTAAGAAGGCCTTCTTGTCTCTCCTTGCTATTCTCTGAAAATCCGCATTCAGTTGGATATATCTTCCCCTTTCTCCCTTGCTTTTCGCTTCCCTTCTTTCCTCAGCTCCTTGTAAAGCCTCATCAGACAGCCACTTGGCTTTCTTGCATTTCTTTTTCTTTGGGATGGATTGAGTTGCTGCCTCCTGAACAATGTTACGGACCTCCGTCCATAGTTCCTCAGGCACTCTGTCTATCAGGTCAAATCTCTTAAATCTATTCATCACCTCCACTGTGTATTCATCAGGGATATGATTTAGGTCATACGTGAATGGTTTAGTGGTTTTCCCTACATTCTTCAATTTAAGCTGAAATTTTGCAACAAGAAGCTCATGATCTGAGCCACAGTCAGCTCCAGGTCTTGTTTTTACTGGCTGTATAGAGCTTCTCCATCTTTGGCTGCAAAGTACATAATCAATCTGATTTCAATATTGACCATCTGGTGATGTCCATGTGTAGAGTCGCCTCTTGTGCTGTTGGAAAAGAGTGTTTGCTTTTGCTATGATCAGCGTGTTCTCTTGGCAAAACTCTATTAGCTTTTGTCCTGCTTCATTTTGTACACCAAGGCCATGCTTGCCCGTTATCCCGGTGATTTCTTGACTTCCTGCTTTAGCATTCCAATCCCCTATGATGAAGAGGACATCTTTTTTGGGTGTTAGTTCTCGAAGGTGTTGTAGGTCTTCATAGATCAACCTCAGCTTCTTCAGCATCAGTGGTTGGGGCATAGACTTGAATTACTGTGATGTTGAATGGTTTGCCTTGGATTCGTACTGTGATCATTCTATCGTTTTTGAGATTGTACCCCAGTACTGCTTTTCCCACCCTTTTGTTGACTATGAGTGCTGCTCCATTTCTCTAAGGGATTCTTGCCCACAGTAATGGTCACCTGAATTACATTCGCCCATGCTTGTCCATTTTAGTTCGCTGATTCCCAAGATGTCGATGTTCAATCTTGCCATCTCATGTTGGACCACCTCCAGCTTACCTTGATTCATTGATCTGACATTCCAGGTTCATAACCAGTATTGTTCTTTACAGCATCGGATTTTCTTTTCACCACCAGACACATCCACAGCTGAGTGTCCTTTCGGCTTTGGCCTAGCCGCTTCACTCTTTCTGGTGCTACTTGGAAATTCCCTCTGCTCTTCCCCAGTAGTATATTGGACACCTTCCGACCTGAGGGGCTCATCTTCCGGCGTCATATCTTTTAGCCTTGTGATACGTTCCATGGGGTTTTCTTGGCAAGAATACTGGAGTGGGTTGCCATTTCCTTCTCCAGTGGACCACATTTTGCCAGAAGTCTCCACCATGACCTGTCCGTCTTGGGTGGCCCTGCACGGCATAGCTTATGGCTTCACTGAGTTACGCAAGCCCCTTCGCCACAACAAGGCAGTGATCCATGAAGGGGTGCAAGATATAGCTAGCACAAATTAATGGTAATTAATGGTTGGCCAACTTCTACCTTCTACTGAGATAAACTTTGGCTAGAATCTTAGTCATAGATAAAGAAAACATACATAAAAATTAGTTCATGCATATGGGACATTTATAGGATCAATTCAAAAACTTCTGTCAGTGCCACTTGTTATACTGGAACTGGCCCTTAGTCACACTAATACAAAAAACACACACACCTGAATTTAATTTTAGGCAGCAACAAGGCAATAGGTAACTACTGTCTGAAAATAAAACATTATAGTGAATACATTTTTGTAATTTTCTTCACACAGACTCTGTCATTAAAGCTATCTTAATAACCTACTATTGCATAATGTTTAGCTTTCTATCTTTCAGAAAATCCAGTCCTGAAATACTGTTTATGTGCTCAACCACACAGGAGAACAATCCTAGCTGGAGCAAAACTGTTATTATAATTGTACCATGAATGAGCAACTCAACTCCTCTCCTCAACACAATATATTTTCAACAGCAATTAAGTAACTACAAAAGATGACAGGTTGGCAGAAATGGAGGGCAAACTCCTAACAAGGAGAAGACTGAAAGCTTTTTCTGTCACTGCCTGTTATAGAATTACAATCAGTATGCAATCTGCAACTCAGAGAAGTAGTACTTTATATTTCCAGGTGAAGGTACCATAAGGTGAGTCCGATAGGATAGTGGCACAGTGAACACATGTGTATTTAAAGGCACAGTCCTACACATGTTTAGACAGAAAAAGGTCCTGCAACTCCCAGCATTCCCCAACCATCCATGCTGGCTGGGGAATGCTAAGAGTTGTAGGACTTTTTTCTGTCTAAACATGCGAAGGATTGTGTCCTAAAAGGATTAAAACCACTCCCCTTTTTAAAAGCATCCTACCTGTTGGTCACTGGATAAGGTTAAACTTTTCCCATTACTAACCTAGAGCCCTGCATGCCCAACTACTTGTTGTGACATATTTAAGCACAAGCATTTTGGATTAGGGTTGCTTGAGGAATTCCATCCTTACAAATTCCTATATGAAATGAACTGATTTCCACCACTGGGAATATTGTGGAGATCTCAATTAAGTTATCCACCAGATAACTTTTCTGAATGGTATGACACACTTCTTGGCAGTTTAAATATACCAAAAAATGAATTCTGACACATATTTTGAGAGAAAATACACAATGAAATACATATTAAAATAGTATTTAAATACGTAGTTTGAGAGGATTTTTTAAAGCACAGATTAATTTGGAAACAGGAAAGAATTATGGGTAAAAACATAGTAAAATGACACAGACCAGAAATAGACAGATTCTCCTATCCCTAATTGGGACAGCAGGAATTTCATTCGACCCATATGAACGGACAGAATATAAAGGATCTAATGCCACTCCAGTATTAAAGTATCTTATAGTGATTTGCAATAGATTTGCATACTTGGCTTTTAAAGGCTGAAAAGTCTGGGCTATTCACAGACACAGCTGGCTGCTCTTCTATGTTTAATAAGACTGTAACTCAAGAATGTAAGTAGAAAAAAAATGTTGATTAAAAGAAAAGTTGATCAACATGAATAAATAAATATTCTCATGGCCCTACCATTGCATGTTTACTTGAATACATGTTTCACTGAAACCAGTAGGACTTACTGTAAAGTTAGGATACGTTAAAGTTAAAACTGTGTTCTTAGCATAATGATTTATCTCTGTTCTCCAAGTGTCAAGAACAGTACTCTAAACAGTACTGATTTTTTTTAAAAAAAATAGTAAGCTTCAAAATAGAAAAAGTGTGATGTTATATCTAGTGCCCTTCACTTATATCACATATGCCTGTTATAGAGAGCTGTTTATACTTGGTCGTGCCCAGAAATAATCCTCAGAAAGGGCAATAAGAAAGGTTCTTATTTATTCTGTCCACCTCCTCTGCCAGGCAATATGACTATACACCAGCTTATCCAATATAAGAGCAGTACGCTGTATTGCATCTGCCAAAGAACAACAATTTAAGAAGCACAACAGAAGCATTCAATGACAAGATTAGCTTTTAATGCAAAGCTAGTAGCAAAAATGGGTTTAGCAATTATTTTTGTACATGAAGTCTTAAGTCAAATTACCTGTGCCAAACATTATTTCTTACAAATATCAGCTATGGCGCACTGTTGCTGGTATAGCAGCTTCCGTGTAACTAATAAACAATGTTCCCATTAAAGCATGGCAAGAACACACTTATTAACAGGGAATTACCTGAATTAGGTCTTCAAGTTCTGTGTCATTCACACAGGAATGCTCTGATACAAACATTTGTTTCTGGAACACAATAGTTGTTCTCTGGTTAGTTTCATGTGGCTGCTCCAGGGCTTTGAATACAGTAGCTCCAATAATTAAATACAAAACCACCACTAGAAAAATGGTTGAGACTGTCTTCCATTTCATAACATTAATAGTTGTATCACTCTCCTCCCGCGAAGCAAGCACGGTGGGTTTGGTAGAAAATGACAGCCTGGGTTTGGAGTTCTGAGTGGCAGATTTGGGATCCAGCAAGTCAGGTGCCGCCACTAATTAAAAAAGAAAAACAACAACAGAATGTTAATTTTTACAAAGCTTGTCAGAGATTTATTTTGTGGTTTTTCTTGCTGGAGGGTTAGAGAGAAGCTATTCATTCATGTGACAATTTATCTTCAGCAATGCTGGCATTGCAAATGAACTCAACTTGTCCATCTTCACAAGGATTTACTATAGAGCGAGGGGTTGCAGCAACCTGTTGTGACAGTATTGCTCAATTCATTATTTCATGCCCTTAGATAAACTTGTTATAATATTTGCATTCCAAGTGTTGCAAAAATTTGCACAGCTGAAACACAGAATAACACTAATGATGTAGTACTGATAATTATTAAAAAGATAATTCCTGACAATTACATATTGCATTAAGTTCTCACATTGTTTTCTCATTTAAACTCTTCCTGATATTTTAAGTATTGCTAATCTATATTTTTAGTTTAGCACTGAATAGTTAACATAAATCATATTTTCTCAACCCTCACACACACACACAATGTGCTGGACTCAGAAAAAATGCAATATTTGTGTCTCCACTTCCTTCCAACAATTCATTACGAGTAGCATCAGCTGGCAAGTATTTAAGTGAAACCCTTTTTAGAAATGTGTGCTGGTACTTGCTGAAAAAGTCATACACATTACTTTAAATTTTAAATAATTCTTATGTGCCAGGACCAATGTTTTTATTGGAAGCCTAGGATTTCCTTATATCTATGTCATGCAAATATTGGAGGGCCCTGTTCTCACTTGCAACTATGCATAGAAGCTGATGAAATATTAATGTATTATTCCCAAAATTTCAGTAATTATTACCAATTAGATAACGATATGCCACATCAACATGTATGAAATTTCCCTATAAGATCACTGAGTTATTGACAATATTCAAAATCTCTCTCCCCTGCCCCCAGCATTAATTTGCTCGAAGTGACCACATTTGGTCTAAGTGACCATTTCAGTAGCATTAGGGAAATCCCACATCTAAAAGCTGATACAAATCTCTCTTTCTCTCACTCTTTTGTCCATCCCCACCACTCTGAAAGGTAGATATGTCTTAAGGGGGGGGGGTATAGTACATCATTATGCACATGCACAGTGTTCCTCAGGAAATTAAGCTAAAGCATTACAGCACCTTCAAACATAGAAAGAGGCATAGGCAGACAATCTTTGAAGAAGACAATCACTCATGTAAATTTAATTAGTATAGTAGACTTGAGCTCCCTCTCTCTGCAAAAAGGGGCAGAAGTAGCAGCAGACACAGATGAGAAACCTCAGATGATCATTCTTCATGACTCATTGCACAGTGCTGTCATATAGTTACTCTTTTTCAGCTCCTAGAAAGCTAGGACTCCAGGCAACACCTTCACATTTCTAATTCCTTTCATTTATGACAACTTCCACCACAAAACGAGGACACTTATCCTTCTACGTGCCCAAAGATGCAGTCTTAGAACTACCTCCCTCTGCCTGCAGTAGATGTGATGGAACTAATCCCATTGATTTCAGGGGGAGTATTCCAGAGTCACTGGTTTGAAGGTTGTAATTGAGTGGTGCTGCCTAGAGAAGCTTTCAAGTAAGCTCCCTTTTGACTGATGAGGACAATGTCTGGATGTTTAGCCCAGCAATCTACAAGCGGCAGTACCAACCAGCACTGAACTTCCGTGGGACGGAAATAATCAAAATATTAAGTGGGTAGTGGATCAGGATGAGAAATGTGCAATGGGCAGGAAAAGTAGAAAAGGGTGGGAACCTGGTGCAATCCCCATTGATTCCATCATTGCTTAATGCAACCACTACCGCTTTGATCTTTCTTCCCCCCTTAGCATGTTGTCACCTTGCTCTATCTCTCCACCCATCCCAAAATGGTGGCAATCCAGGTTTATTGCAACAAACCCTCCTGCTATTCACCTGGACATTGTATTCAATAATAATAATAATAATAATAACAACAATAACACACACACACACCCCTCCTGCACAGATGCAAGGCATGCCCTTACTCCAAAAGACAATCTGGCACCCTGGGACGTTGCAATCCCCAAGTTCCATTGATCCACTGCCCTTTAGGAATCTCCTATAAGCAGCTGAGCTAACAATAGGGGGAAAGGATGGCAAAGTAAAACATCATCTTGTGCAGATGGCACATATAACTGGCACTGGTGCTCTAAGCATCATCGCTTCCCATCCTTCACACCTCATCCATCCCCATCAACCTTCTCAGCCCTTATGAGGCTCATCCCCCTTGCCAAGATTCAACACTGACTCCCCTCTGACCCGCGGGATGAATAAGAAGCCCTTCACCCTGAGAGGGACAAGCCCCTTTTGACGTTTACAAAGCATCACGAGAGATAAATAAATCCTCATGCCTCTCCCCATTTTTTTTTAAAGAAGCAACCAGTTTCCCCTCCTCTCCTATCTTCCCCCTCTCCGATCTCTCTCTCTCTCTCCCCCCCCCCCCGAGATGATCTTGAAATCGTTTGCAAACGGCACGTCTTCCTATGCCCATGAGGATAGCAAGCAACGGGGTTGGAAAAGACCCGGTGCCTTTATGGACCTCCCGGATCTTTTGCTTGGTTCTTCTCTTTTAAAAACCAACAACAAAATCCTTCCTTCCTTCCTTCCCCGTATAGCGTCAGCCAAAGCTACCACACGCACCCCTTGAACAAAGATGAAGTGTAACGAAGCGCCTACGAGCCAAGGTGTTGCATGCAGCAGGAAAAGCTCGTGCAATGGGGATGGCGAGGCGGGGATGATGCGGGGGGGGGGGGATAGGCAGGGAGAGAAAGGCAGCGGGGTGGGTGGGCACGGGCAAAACGGGCTCTCCTGCAAATAGGTGGGGTGGGGCTGTGGGAAGGGGTTCCTCTGCCCTAGAGCGAAGGAGATGCATCGGCAAAAGCAAAGGAGCATGCAGCATTTTTCAAGGCAGCCCTCTCGCTCTCTCTCTTTTTTTTTTCCTCAGCCAGCGAGACGCGCCATTGTAACGAGTACTCACTTCTTATTTACAGACCCGGTGCCCTCTCCTCGCTTCACGGGCAGGCATTTTTTCAGGGCTCGGGGAGGCAGAGTTTGAGAGCAAAAAAAAAAAAAAAGGGGGGGGAGGAATTGGGGTGGGGTGGGGAGGGGTGGGAGAGGAAAGGGGAGGGGAGAAAAGAAAAAGAGAACGAGCAGCGCGTGGGTCCGAAGAGACACAGAGACAAGAGAGGAAGATACAACACAGACACACACACACCGAGACACCCAGAAAGGGGTGTGTGTGTGTGTGTGTGTGGGTGGGGGGGGAGGGAGGCTTGGCCGCTGAGCTCTGATGCCACGCGCGCCCTCTCGCCGGGGTGGGAGCTGCCCGCGCGCGCCTATGTGTGCGCGTGTGCGCGCGGGTGTGCAGCGCCTCGTGCGTGCGTCTCGTGCGGCGTCTGGTGCCTGCGGAAAGAGATTGGCTCCACGCTCAAGGTGTGTATGCGTGGAACTCCCTCAGCTCCCCTTCCTCCTCCCGAGCTGCTGGAGCGTGCTTCGCCCGCTTTTGAGCCGTGTCCGTGACTCGCGCGCTAGGGGACAACCGGGGTCTGCAGGCGCGCTCTCTACGGAGCGAGCAGCCTCCCTCTCTTTCCAGTCACGATGTTTTGTTTTGTGGGGCTGAGGGCGAATTCCGCCCCCCGACCACCACCACCACCACCCCGCCGCCTTTAATAGGCGAGTGCGGGGCTGGAGGCTGGGCAGCGTGCTCTTTCCTCTTTCACACAAGAGCGTGGCAAAGTCCCACACCCCTTCTTGATAACGGGCGGGTCCTGGCGCAACGCCTGAGGCTGCCCCTCTGCACAAGTTCCTTCTCCTCGGGGGGGGGGGGGCCTCTCTGAGGTGACTCTTGCGGCGTACGTGTGCGACCCACACGCACTCTTTCAAAAAACAAACACCCCTCCCCCAGCGCGCGCATGCGTCCGTGTCACGGCCTGGCCGGTGCCTGCCGGTCTCCCCGCCAAAACACTGGAGTCGACAGCCGCTCGCCTTCCGCGCGGCCGCAGTCTGCGTAGCCCAGGAAGCGGACTGAGCAGGGTGTGGACACAACCAAGGGTAAGGAGAGTGCTGTGTGAAAGGGCTGTGGATGCCAAACGGATGGGGAGGGGAGGTAGAAGGGAGATAGAAGGGGGAAACTGCCAAATGGGAAGATGGCACACGCACCACCACCGAGAAAAGCACGGGAGTCCTTTTGCCCTGAGTCCTAGATGGTCCCTTCCTTCTTCTAAACTTTGGAAGTGGGTCTCAGTGCGAAAGAAAAATAGATAGATAGATAGATAGACGGACTGTTGTGAATTGGGGAAGGCCCTCTTGAGTATTTTGCAGCTGATGTTAGAACTAACCACGTTTGAGTTGTTCACCACATGCTGTTTGTGCACGTGTGAATGTTGCCAGTGCCTGATAGAAAATAAGATTACTTCAAATGCACTTTCTACTTTCTAGCAAATTTAGCTTACACATGAAGGAAAGCCAGTTCAGTCACAACTAGGGATGTCATAGCAATCTGCAACAGATTCAAATGACTTAGGATTTCTATGAATCCAGTCTGCACAGATTCCACAGTGGACCAGCTTTTTCTGATTCTGAGGACTTGCAAACTGGTTTTTCATTATGGGGGATTTGCACTAATGCGCACTTATCATACCCCTTCATGGATCACTGCCTTGTTGTGGCGAAGGGGCTTGCGTAACTCAGTGAAGCCATAAGCTATGCCGTGCAGGGCCACCCAAGACGGACAGGTCATGGCAGAGAGTTCTGACAAAGTGTGGTCCACTGGAGAAGGAAATGGCAACCCACTCCAGTATTCTTGCCAAGAAAACCCCATGGAACGTATCACAAGGCTAAAAGAGATGACACCGGAAGATGAGCCCCTCAGGTAGGAAGGTGTCCAATATACTATCATAATACAAATTTGCACAAGCAGAACAAAATTCTTGTTAAAAAATCCAATTCCGTCAATGAGCAGACAACAGAACGAAAGATGCCTAACAATCTGCAAAACACAGATGGAACCAATTTAACAACATCCATACATTCATAACACATGTAAACTGGGCCTAAGTGAGGTTTTGACCACATGACACTCATTTAGAAATTCAGCATGCAGTTTCGATACACCAAACACTCTGGTACGCATGGCGTTGGCAAGTTGCTTCTACAACCTACACTATTTCCCTCCAAGTCCACATGGCTAAGAGCCATGGTCTTCCTAAGGCGACTTACAATATAAAAAGAGTATAATTCACTATCAAACAAATTATAGAAACACCTTTAAACCATTTTGAAATAAGCCAACTCAAATACAATTTCAAATATCTAATAGTTGTAAATGCCACAAAACCTTTTCAATTAAAAGCCATGGAGAACAAGTATGTTTCCAAAGCCCTCTTAATAACAGCCACAGATGGAGTCTACTGTATACCTCTCTGGAGGGGATGCTATAGGGCAGAGCCCACCACTGAGAACGCCTTCTGCTACCCACCAACTGTACTGATCTTAGTAGCAAGCCAGTTACTAGGGCCTCCAAAGATTATCTTAAAGCATGGTCAGGTTCATATGTATGTAGATGGTTCTTCAGATAACCTGGACCCAAACCATTTAAAGCTTTAAAGGTCAACACTTGGAATTGGGCCTAGAAATGAATTAGCAACCAGTGCAGCTGGTATTGCATTGGTGTAATATAATCTGACCAGCTATCCGCAACAAGGACATGGGTGGCCGCATTCTGTACCAGTTGTAGTTTCTGAGTCATTTTCAAAGGCAACCTCATGTAGAGTGTATTACAATAGTCCAGTCTGGATGTAACTAGTGCATAACATAATTGATGGGGGACCTTAAAAACCATGCTTATCAGGAAAAGGGGGAATCTTAATCTTGCTAAACAACACTTTCAAGCCAGTTTATTGGAATATGTGCTAGTAAATACGTTGTAAGCGCTAAAGCACTATCCCCGTCACACACCATTTAGTCAACTGCCTATTAAAGTTTCAGCTCTCAGATCTATTGAGGTCAATGTGATTAACTCCTTAAGGGCCCACTTCAGACTTTTTCCCAATAAGATTGGTCTTATTGGGAGACCAATCTTATGGAGAAAGCATTTATAATTTTTTAAAGTACATTTAGGCTTCAGCCTTCCAGTAACAGACCCTAGCTTGTTACCTTTTGTGCCAGTACTGGACAGTAACTTGTTTTAGGAGTTTAGCCATAATTTGGCTGTAGGTTTTGGCCCAAATACTACTTACTGTTGAAAGGATCTGCAAAGCTCCACAATTTGTAGTGGAGCCTCTAGATAGAAAGAGGATCACTACATATTCACATGACCTAATTCTCTTCCACTAGAGCCTGGAAAATTTCATACATAAAACACCACTCTCCTTTTTTTCCCTTGAAATGTTTGTTACCAATGGCCCTGTATAAACACTGCCTGTTCCTCCCATGGGGGGAAAAGGGATTCTTTTCCTACAATTCCTTGTACAGTTATACGGAAAAAGTGGCATTAAACATTCTTCTATGGGGTTAGCTGTAAGACACATTAAGCATAACAGACTCACTTTTTTAAGCGTAGCTAAGTAATATTATTTTTCCCCCATATAGAGAGCAACATAGGTGGTTAGTTGTATTCGAGGAAACATGTGTAAAATGTGGGCTTCAGGATCAGCCCACAGCCTCAATCGATCCATATGGCAAAGGAAATGGTTTGGAGCAAAGGGATATCACCTCCGGAAAACTAGACCTACACCTCTTAGGACTGTGAAACTAAGAAAATGAGATAAATGTAGCATCCATCAATATCTGAGAAGTTACCTTTATTCCTTGTGTGTCAACAAAAGATTAATGCTAAATGAAATGTGCTTTTGGTTTTTACTCATTAACTTCTTGATAGAAGCAATTAACTCTTTCTTAATCACAGTTCTCACAGTTGTACTGAACAATTTTAATTTCAGACATTTTCACAACCGTACCAAAGTAGTTTGTAAGGTTTGCCACTTTACAGAAGTGGGATTGAAGCTTTAAAAAATGGTGACTTGTCTAAGGTGAATCCATGGCTCAAAGGAGAATTGAAGCTTAGCCTCCAAATGTCTAAGTTTCTCTGTACAATATAAAGCAGGCGTGGGAAGTTGTAGCTCTCTGGATCTTGTTGGGTAACTGCTCCCATGATTTCTGACCATTGGCCATGGTGGCTGGCACAGATGGGGGTTTGAGCCCAACAATATCTGGAGGTTTACAGGTTCTCTACCCCTGGTATAAAGCCTGTGATCTCCCCATGGCCTTTTATTTTCTCTACTGTGTCCTGACAAGCCAAAGCAAGTGCTTGCAGCAATAATGGCTGCAGTGCAGATGTACCTGATCAACTCTTTTATTCTCGTTAATAAGATGGATAGCTAAAAATCTCTACATAATACAAATTCAGTATTCGGTTGAGTGAAAGGAAACATGTATCCCCTGCAATGTCAGTAATCTAATGGCTCTTTAACCCTGAATGGAGGAGATGAAGAAGACAGATAGCAAATATTCAGGGTGGGAGTGAGGAGAAACAGGGATTAAGGTCTTTTTCTATATGACAGAAAACCACCGTTTCTCATTTTAGAGTTTAAGTAATGAGGCACAGGTAGTTCTTTTGAGGCCATATGAAAAACCCATAAATTTTGTGCTGGCTTTTCTGACTGTGTTAGCAGAATAAGAATGTGGCAACATCGGTGTAAACACATGTTTCTGTGACATGAACAGTGTAATCCTATGCAAACCTACTCAGAAGTTCAGTGGGACTTACTCCCAGGTGAATGTGTACAGGATTGTAAACTGCATTGGCTTATTTATTTATTTATTATTTTTAAAAGATTCTGTACTGCTGCACAGTGGATACCAGACCTCACAGCAAATAGAAGAACCTTACAGTTCCTCCCTATTCTAATCCTGTTGTATTTTGTAGTATATTTTGTTCTGAGGTTTAAACCTGTCATTCTCTTTTCTCATCCATAAGTCTCATTTACCTTATACTGGCATTTAACAAGTAGGTATTCAGTGGAACAAAATCAACTCAAATCACGGAATGTATTGAATGATAGGTTACTAGCTCTAGTTAGAAAGTGTGGTAAAATGTTTGAAGAACCCTAGCAGTGATTGTGATTTCTCATATCAGCAAAATTGCTTGTGATTGAACGTTCCATATAAAAAGGTCATTCCTGTTTTATTTCTAAATTTATTCCCAGTTGCTACACTAGACACCCATGTTGCTTCCTCAGCTGACACATTACTCAACATGATGGTTTTAATTAGAGGTATCTTTAATCCCAGAAAGAACAACATCTTGTTAATGTCCAACAAAAAAGTCTATGTTGAATGCCATGTTTTTGGGGATGTTCCAGATTCTGTTCCACAAAGTCAAGTCTTCCTATATTTTTGTTGTAATATGGACTAGAATATTGCATGTGACTATTTTGCCCTCCAATTTAGAGGTGACCTCTGTACAGTTTGAAGTATGAGTCCTACATTGGTTCAGAACTTTATTAAGCAAACAATCTCAAACATTGACAAAACATACCAGAGACAAACATTAGACAGGATCAAGCAAGGGGTGAGGATACAATATATCTTTCTAGTTTTCCAAGCAAATTATTTGCCACTGATGTCACCAGTGCACACCACAGGGAACTACAGAAAACTTAAGAAAAGAGTGCATGACACCCACACATTTATAAACAGACAAGGAACATAATTGTGTGATATGCTAATGTGCCACGTTGGAAAGATGTTCAGTATCCAGGGCTACCTTGGCAATACCTCAGGGATGGAAGGCTGCAGCCAAGTAATGTAAACGTTTTGTAAGAGATAAAGAATAATGTTTGAACCCTGTTTGCACAAATATAGTTAGTATCAAGCCATGGTTAAGTGTCACTGACACCCGCAAGTCTTTGAAAAAAGTGCAGTTGGATTGCATGATATGATACACCAGACATCCAGAGAAGCAATAGGGTGCCATAGATGTTCCTTGGAAGAAAAAAGGCAGAATATAAATGCAATAAATAAATAAATGCGATGGATGGATGGATGGATGGATGGATAGATAGATAGATAGATAGATAGATCAAGTTGAAGAAATAGCCGGGCTCCCACTGGGGTCACTGACATATGTGGGGCTAGCCTGTGGCTAGATTACAGCCAGTACTCCTTCAGTGTTTGTGAGGAAGAAGAAATCTTGTTTTAATATCACCTTCGAATGAATTGTATTGAATTTTTAAAAAAACCCTATGTAATCTTGTATTAACAGATGTCAAAAATGTTTACACATGTACTTATTCTTGAAGTTTTCTGTAGAGAAATATTGTTGGATTCCAGAGAGAGAGAGAAAGAGAATCTCATAGGTATTATTATATAAAATCTCAAACAAAGTAATTATCATAACCACTTGCATATCTTGATCACAGCATGATAAATTATTTGTTAAGCATCTATGTGATGATTCTCCCATGCAGCACCAATTTATATGGGAAACATATTCATATGCACCCATCTATTTTCATACTGCTCAGTTGTCACTCTTAATTAGGCTGCAATATATTTTTTTTGCATTTCTCGCAACTGTCTTATTTCTTCATGTCCAGTGAGTGGAAAGTTATTCTGGCATTCACAGAGTATTTGTTGTCATTATTAATATTGCCAAGGCATATTTCCTTTACTTGCTTTCAAGACTCCTTGTAGGATTCCTGTTCTAATGGAATAAAGAGGCAAAGTCTCAGGATGCTGAAAAAAATGTGGTTTTATTTCCAGAAGTAGCCCTAAATGTTTCAGCCCTTAGTCCCTTTATCTTCTTCAGGGGTTAGGATTTTTTTTATATAAATGTCTGCAGAGATCTCTGAAAAAGATAGTTTCCAAGATGAATCCTGCAATTTATATTAAAAAAAACTAACCACTGAAGAAGGCCCATACACAGGGCCAAAACACGTAAGGCTACTTCTTGTAATAAAACCACACGTATATTTTTTCAACATCCTGAGGCTTTTGTCTTTATTTTATTGGATCATAAGAACATGAGAAGAGCTGTCCTGGATCAGACCATGGCCATCTAGTCAGCATTCTGTTCCCACAGTGGCCAACCAGCTGCTTGCAGGAAACCCACAAGCTAGCCGGACATGAGTGCAACAGCACCCTCCCACCCATGTTCCCCAGCAACTGGTGTACATGAGCATACTGTCTCTGATACTGGAGGTAGCATATCAGGACAAGTAGCCATTGATAGCCTTCTCCTCCAGGATTATTTTGGAAGTTCTCCCATTTTGTTTTACCAGGATTCCTGTTCTGCCAGTGTCATGATGTTACTAGCTCTAATAGCTTTCTATTGGATGAAATAGTTAGAATCATTCATGAATTGATACATTTAATTGGCTTGGTTTAGAAGATTGATTGGACTGATCTTAGATTAGCGAGAAGTGACAAAATATCAAGTTATATCCAGTGGTGGCTTTGTACTAGCAGAAAGGTCTTCTGCTCACACAAGCTGGGTCCTGCAGTTTTCACAGATCCACCCTACCTGCTCCTGAGGGATGGGGGAACCTTCTGAGGTAGCATGGTATATGGTGCAGAACAGCAGTTCTCAACCTTTCGTATCTTCCATCCCACTGATTATTCCATCAAAGAAGCTGGGTCACACCATGATAGAAACAAAAAGCTCACTCTTTCCAAGGAGGACATTTTACAGGCATTCTGTTATTATATTTATCATTTCTATTATGTTTTAAGGACATAAAATTGCATTAATGTTGGGGGTAAATTTTATTGCTATGGTGTTAAAACACAAACAAACTAAAAATAATAATTCGATCAGTAGTTAAGAAGATCACTACTAGCATACCAAAAGGTCATAGACAAATAATCTATGGCAGGTAGGGTCAGCAGGTGGACATGGGGACTGAGGGAGAGTGAATTCTTAGTCACTGTTAAAGAAACCCCATCTTGGATATAACTAGGCATGCACAGATTTTGTTAATTCCATTCATGGATTGTCAGGTGTCTGTCATTCCATCATCCGCTCATTGACGGAATCAAATTGTTTTTAAGGATGTTCAAGAATTTAATTCCACTTGCACAAGTGCACATTAGCCCAAGTGTGAATTTGTGCAAATCCCCCCTGTTAAAAAAAAAAAAAAAAAATCCACAAGTCCATGGAATCCGCATGACTTGGAAAAAGCCAGCCTGCTGCGGGAATCTGCAGGTTGGATTCATAGAAATCCAAACGCATTTCGGTCCTTTACAGATTTCTCCAGCATCCCAAGATAAAACCCATGGTAATTTATTTAAGCTTCAGCAAAGGAGATCGTTATCTTGTCGTGGTGCTGGAGCTTGAGCATCTCAATGACATTATGAGCTAAACTGTGAAGGGACACCCAAGACGGGAAGGTCATGGCAGAGAGGTCAGACTAAATACGATCCCTGGGGAAGGAAATGGCAACCCACCCCAGTATTCTTGCCATGAAAACTAAATGGATCAGTACAACCAGAGATATGTCGGTATACAGGTCGGAAGATGGTCAAAATGCTACTGGGGAGGAACAGAGGATAAGTTCAACTAGCCCCAGATGTGATGACGCAGCTAGCTCAAAGCCGAAAGGACGGCTAGCAGCCGATGGTGCTGGTGGTGAACGACGAATCCGATGTTCGAAAGATCAACACACCATAGGAACCTGGAATGTAAGATCTATGAGCCAGGGCAAATTGGATGTGGTTATTGGGGAGACGTCAAGATTAAATATAGACATTTTGGGTGTCAGTGAACTGAAATGGACAGGAATGGGCCATTTCACATCAAATGACCACCAGATTCACTACTGCGGACAAGAGGACCACAGAAGAAATGGAGTAGCCTTCATAATTCATAATCAAGTGGCTAAAGCAGTGCTTGGATACAATCCAAAAAATGACAGAATGATCTCAATTCGAATTCAGGGTAAGCCATTTATCATCACAGTGATCCAAATATACGCCCCAACCACAGATGCTGAAGAAGCAGAAGTAGATCAGTTCTATGAGGATCTGCAGCACCTACTGGATAGTACACCAAAAAAAGATGTTATTTTCATTACAGGAGACTGGAATGCTAAGGTGGGTAGTCAAACGACACCTGGAATTACAGGCAAGCATCGTCTGGGAGAACAAAATGAAGCAGGACATAGGCTGATAGAATTTTGCCAAGACAACTCACTGTGCATAACAAACACTCTCTTCCAACAACCTAAGAGACGAGTTTATACATGGACTTCACCAGACGGTTGACACCCAAATCACATTGACTACATCCTTTGTAGCCAAAGGTGGCGGACATCTATGCAGTTGGTAAAAACAAGACCTGGAGCTGATTGTAGTTCAGATCACGAACTTCTTACTGCACAATTTAGAATCAGACTAAAGAGAATAGGGAAGACGCACAGATCAGTTAGATATGAGCTCACAAATATTCCTCATGAATATGCAGTGGAGGTGAAGAATAGATTTAAGGGACTTGATTTAGTAGACAGGGTCCTGGAAGAACTATGGACAGAAGTTCGCAACATTGTTCAGGAGGTGGCAACAAAAAACGTCCCAAAGAAAAAGAAAACCAAGAGGGCAAGATGGCTGTCTGCTGAGACACTGGAAGCAGCCCAAGAAAGAAGGAAAGCAAAAGGCAACAGTGATAGGGGGAGAGATGCCCAATTAAATGCAAAATTCCAGAGGTTAGCCAGAAGAGATAAGGAATTATTTTTAAAGAAGCAATGCGCGGCAGCGGAAGAAGATAATGGAATAGGAAGGACAAGAGACCTCTTCCAGAAAATTAGGAACATCGGAGGTAAATTCCAGGCAAAAATGGGTATGATCAAAAACAGAGATGGCAAGGACCTAACAGAAGCAGAAGAGATCAAGAAAAGGTGGCAAGAATATACGGAAGATCTGTATAGGAAGGATAATAATATGGGGGATAGATTTGAAGGTGTGGGCAGTAAGCTAGAGCCAGACATCCTGAAGAGTGAGGTTGAATGGGCCTTAAGAAGCATTGCTAACAACAAGGCAGCAGGAGATGATGGTATCCCAGCTGAACTGTTTAAAATCTTGCAAGATGATGCTGTCAAGGTGATGCATGCCATATGCCAGCAAATTTGGAAAACACGAGAATGGCCACCAGATTGGAAAAAATCAACTTATATCCCCATACCAAAAAAGGGAAGCACCAAAGAATGTTCAAACTACCCAACAGTGGCACTTATTTCACATGCCAGTAAAGTAATGCTCAAGATCTTGCAGGATAGACTCCAGCAATTCATGGAACGAGAATTGCCAGATGTACAAGCTGGGTTTAGAAAAGGCAGAGGAACTAGAGACTAGGGATGTATGAAAGTCACTTACCTTTCCATGGATTATGTTTATGGTGGGGGGGGGAGGTGTTCCGTCCCTCCCCCCAGAATCCTCGACGGGGGGGAGGCGCTCCATTCCTCCCCCCAGGAATCCTCAACGGACGGCTGTGCTCCGCAGCGGCTCCACGGAGCAGCCAGCCAGGCCCAGCCCAGGTCAGAGCCATCCACAGCCGGATTTCTGGCCACAGAGGGCTCTGGGTAAAAAAAAAAAGCATACGCTACGGCAGCCGCCATTTGCATTCCTTATTTTTCGCCGTCTTAGTCTACGTAAATATCTACGTAAAGTCTCGTCCCGGGGGGGATCCGCAGGGGGGTGGCAGGCCATTCCGCCACAGATCTTGGGGAATCTCACCGAGATCCGTGGCGGAATTCTCTGACATCCCTACTAGAGACCAAATTGTCAGTATCCGCTGGATAATGGAGAAAGCCAGGGAGTTTCAGAAAAACATCTATTTCTGTTTTATTGACTATTCTAAAGCCTCTGACTGTGTGGATGATAACAAACTGTGGCAAGTTCTTGGTGGTATGGGGATACCAAGTCATCTCTGCCTCCTGAGGAATCTGTATAACGACCAAGTAGCAACGGTAAGAACAGACCACGGATCAACAGACTGGTTTAAGATGGGGAAAGGAGTACGGCAGGGTTGTATACTCTCACCCTACCTATTCAACCTGTAGGCAGAACACATCATGCGATGTGCTGGGCTTGATGAAGCCAAGGCTGGAGTTAAAATCGCTGGAAGAAACATGAACAATCTCCGATATGCAGATGATACCACTTTGATGGCTGAAAGCGAGGAGGAGCTGAGGAACCTCATGATGAAGGTGAAAGAAGAAAGTGCAAAAGCTGGGTTGCAGTTAAACCTCAAAAAAACCAAGATTATGGCAACCAGTTTGATTGATAACTGGCAAATAGAGCGAGAAAACGTGGAGGCAGTGACAGACTTTGTCTTTCTAGGCGCAAAGATTACTGCAGACGCTGACTGCAGCCAGGAAATCAGAAGACGTTTACTTCTTGGGAGGACAGCAATGACAAATCTTGACAAAATAGTGAAGAGCAGAGACATCACACTGACAACAAAGGTCTGCATAGTTAAAGCAATGGTATTCCCGTAGTAACCTATGGCTGCGAGAGCTGGACCATAAGGAAGGCTGAGCGAAGGAAGATAGATGCTTTTGAACTGTGGTGCTGGAGGAAAATTCTGAGAGTGCCTTGGACTGCAAGAAGATCAAACCAGTCCATACTCCAGGAAATGAAGCTAGACTGCTCACTTGAGGAAAGGATATTAAAGGCAAAACTGAAGTACTTTGGCCACATAATGAGAAGACAGGATACCCTGGAGAAGATGCTGATGCTAGGGAAAGTGGAAGGCAAAAGGAAGAGGGGCCGACCAAGGGCAAGATGGATGGATGATATTCTGGAGGTGACGGACTCGACCTTGGGGGAGCTGGGGGTGGCGACGGCCGACAGGAAGCTCTGGCGTGGGCTGGTCCATGAAGTCACGAAGAGTCGGAAGCGACTGAACGAATAAACAACAACAACAATTTATTTAAGGCTGAAATGCTAAACATACTTACAAGGGAGGAAGCCCCACTGAACACAGAGGGTCTTACTTCCAAATAAATATGCATCAGATTATACTGCGTTAGATATTATTGGTGAGGTATTGGAAACACTAATATTGGTAGAATGTGAGCCAAGATGACTACTTGGATTTGATTAATGATTTAACACTACTACCATTCATTATTGATAATTCTACATTAACGATTGCCTGTTGATCTAAGAAATTAATCGATGATTAGTATTTACGCTGGGAAGTATCCAATGCAACACTACCTCTAATGTAAATTTCATTGCGCTAGCACTATGCCAATTGCGCTTGCTGGCACTAGAGGTCATTAAACTAGTGCAATTGGATTTACATTAGCGATAGTGTCACATTGGATACTGCCTTTAGAGAGCAACCCTAAGCTGTCTGATGGAGCACTGTGATTTCGGAGGCTCTGATCTGTGCTAAGCCATGCTGGGCTCTTGCCAGCAGGGAGAAGATAACTTTTTTTTTTTTTTTTTTTAACTCTCCCCTCCCTGTGTTTTTGTTTTGTTTGGTTTTGTTTTTTGCAAAAGAAAAGCAAGGGGGAGCTCCAGGGGCCATGACATTATGGAAAAAGTAAGATATTAAGAAAAAAATATGTTCCTAAACAATTTTCCTTGCCTTCTTGTTTTCCTCTACTTATCAATGTAAAAGAAAGATAAGGAGAAGTTATATTACTAAGTACTTTTCATCAAACATTGAGATCAGTGCAGCAGAAGCTGATTTCAGGAGAATCTGATGACTGTATTAAAACCCAGGGTTATTACTGGTGATCAGATTATGTCAGAGCAGAGAGCTGAGAATCATTTGAATATGAAGATTGTTATAGTAAAAATGTAGATGAGAGGATCTATAAGCTAGAAAGAAAAAATAGAAAGGTTTGAAAACTAATTGGGTACCTACACAAAGGTAATTATTAATTTGCTAACAGCCACAAAAACTGTTCTAACTGGGAAATGGAAAGTCCCAAGTGATACTCTAGTCATTAAGTTCTTAGCTCAGTGAAAGTACTTCTATTACTCTCTTTTTTTTAATGCACAGAATCTTAAATCTGTTAGAAACAACTGTATCTTCCAAGCACTCAGAAAACAATATTTTAACACTGAGAAAATGTTATTCTTCCATTACCTGGCATGTCCATTGCTATTCTGAGGGCTGCACTGAATGTTGTATAAATATAATGTGTAATCTTTTTTAAAATCGTTTTTATTATTGTTTTTCTACATTAGAATATTCCACTGCCATACCACATGGGGGAACGGTTAACCATTCTCTCCCTCTGTACCACTTTACCAATCAAATTAGCACACACTCTGGCTGCTCTGAAGTAAAGAAAATGACAAAGGGAGATCTTATCACAGATCTCCTGTGTTACATGTAGTTCGGACATCCTTTGGATTTACATTTGTGTAAACATATACAAATACAGATTGCACAGCACATTCATTTCATTCAAGAGTGCTTGATTTGAACTAATCTTTTGTGGATAATGTGTAAATAACTGCCTCTTTTTCCCTATTGTATTAAAAGAAAAAAATTTAGATACAGTCAAATAAATAAATAAATATGCTTTCACAAGGCTGTTATCCTTGGAGAGGTTTAGAAAAAGGAGCCACCTTTTTCTTTTTTGCTACTTCCCTTAATAGAGAAGTGTGAATTAATGGGCACTGCTATTGTTATGGATTAGTTGTGTGGCAGAAAAACCTCATTACTATTTTGAATTAATATTATCTCCTTGAAGGAAAGCTAATGGTGCATTGGCCCTATTCCAAAAGAAATACTAATGTTCTTTTGTAATTAACTTTTCTGTTTCCTTTTTCAATGTTTCCTTAATGTGGTCTGAGAGTTTAGGGCAAAAGGCTGACAGAGAGTATACTAACAGTTCTAGTCTACTACCACTTTTTACAAGTGCCTATAAATTCACAAAATGTGTTGTATGCATGCACACACATGCGTGTGTGTGTGTGTGTGTGTGGTACGTTTTAAAAAGAAGAACACACTAGCTTAAGGTTTTCTCCTGGTCCTCACATTTGCCTTGATTATGGAGACAAGGGTAAGAAAGGAAGCAGTGGGTTTTTAAGAGAGTTGAAGGTAGTACAATAGAGACAGCATTTTACATGGTGTAAGTACTTATAGAAGCAGAGACATCACCTTTCCAACAAAGGTTCGTATAATCAAAGTTATGGTTTTCCCAGTAGTAACGTATGGCTGTGAGAGCTGGACTATAAGGAAGGCTGAGCGCCGAAGAATCGATGCTTTCGAACTGTGGTGCTGGAAAAGACTCTTATGAGTCCCCTGGACTGCAAGGAGGTCAAATCAGTCAATCTTAAAGGAAATCAACCCTGACTGCTCATTGGAAGGACAGATACTGAAGCTGAAGCTCAAATATTTTTGGCCACCTAATGCGAAGAGAAAACTCCCTGGAAAAGACCCTGATGCTGGGAAAGATTGAAGGCAAAAGGAGAAGGGGACGGCAGAGGATGAGATGGCTAGATAGCGTCACCGATGCAATGAATATGGACTTGAGCACACTCCGGGAGAGAGCGCAGGACAGGAAGGCCTGGCGTGCTATGGTCCATGGGGTCATGAAGAGTCGGACACGACTGAACAACAACAACAACAAAGTACTTATACTTTTGCCCTATTCTTGATTCTGGTCAAACAGGGTTTCTTAGGTTGCCAAAGCCATATGAAAATCTTTAAAACTGTATACAGAGAATATTACAGGATGACAGTGCCTACCATGGGCAACGTTATGTCTGTCTAACACTGTTCCAGTCAATAGACACACTGGAAATAACCATGGATCTGATCTCTCAGCAGGGCCGAAGGAGTGGCTGTGCTTTCCACCTTTCTTTCTGCTGCAGACCAATGGAAAGAAATTGGTGAAGGTTTTTTGGGGGGATATGCTTTGAAATCAATCCCCTCACACACACCACGCACACACACATACTGCAATAACAGATATGGTAGGAAACAATAGTTCATCTCCCTGAAATGTTTCTGTCCCTGCTGACCATTATGGGCAGTATCCTAGTCAACACTACTGCTAATGTAAATTATATTGGCTCTAGCGCAATGCCAATAGCATCTGACGGCATGTTTACTAAGAAGTAAGTCCCACTGCATTCAATTGCTCTTACCGTGAGCATGTATAGGACTTCAGCCTTAGCATCCATCTAACATTGGCACAACAATAAGCTTTGTGATGTGAAGAAAAAGAATAATCATGTTGATAGATCAGTGGCTGATCGTATGCCCACAGGAAGCCCAGAAGCAGAACGTGACCACACAAGCCCCTCTCACTCATGTTCCGCAGCAACTGGTATTCAGGGACATACTGGGTTGCATTGAGATTTAGTTATACCTAGAATAGACCATTGAAATCAATGGGAATTGAGTCAGTCATGACTTATTTGTCCCATTGATCTCAACGGGTCTACTCTAAACATGCCTAAATCTGGATCCAACCCACTTCCTCTGATACATGATATAGCCATCATGATGTTAATAGCCTTATCCACCATGAATTTGTCTAATCCCCTTTTAAAGCCGTCCAAGTTGGTGGCCATCACTTCATCCTGAAGAAGCCAATTCCATAGTTTAACTATGCTCTGCATTGCAGCTATTTCCTTTTGCCTGTCCTAAATCTCCTGCCATTCAACTTCATGGGATGACTGCAAGTTCTAATATTGGGAGACATGGAGAAAACCCCCTCCCTATCTACTTTCTCCATACTCTGCATAATTTTATACACCTCTATCATGTTCTTCCTTTTTTTTTTTTTTTAAGTTAAAAATCCCCGAAAGTTGCAACCTTGACCAACTCATTTCTGGGTGTCCTTTTCTCCAGCTTTTCCAGCTCTACAATAACTTTTTGGAAGCGTAGTGACCAGAAATGTATATAGTATTCCAAGCATGGTCACACTGTCCATTTGTATAAAGGCATTATGATATTGGCACTTTTATTTTTGATTCCTTTCCCCCTGAAAGATGCACTGTTCTTTTAACAATTGCATACTTTTCTTACCAAGTGCTCAGCTGCTTCACAAACCTTGGGTTGTATCCAATGGTGTCCTTCCATGTCCTTCTGCTAGCAGAACGGACGCTTCTGGCACATGATATTTAACAAAAAATTAAAATATAGAGCTGTAGATCAAGATTTAAATTTAAAACAGAAGGTTCTGTATTTCCCCACTTCTTATTACTCTTGTAACATTGTGGGTGAAGAGATGGAATTTAATACTCTTGTGTGGATCAGTATCAGAGGTAAAGATCATATTAGACTTGGAAAAGAGATGTAGAATCAGGACCAGGGAGGGTTCTCAAGATAGTATGATTCTTGCACAGCCATGTCTCCCTTCAGGCAACTAGAATCGGGACATAGGAATTCTACGTTCCCCTTGTCCCAGATCAGTTTGAAGCCTGGTTCAGCTTTGGAACGTGTCCTATGCCAGGGCTCAGCTTTGAGATATGCACAGTGTACTTCCCTCACTTTAGGGACACCCCCCCCCCAAGTAACTAAAAGTAGGATTGACACTTCCTAGGCTTGGACTCTGGGGACTGTGCATTATGGAATGCTCTACTTAATGACGTCCCTGTGGTGCTAGCATTGTCATTTTCTTGGAGCAAGACTTGTCTACTTCAAGGCATTTGATGGCACACAAGAGGACTTATTTCATTCATTTATCACATTTCTATACTGCCAAATAGCCAAAGCTCCCTGGGCAGTTTACAAAAATTAAGAACCTTAAAAATACAATACTGTACATAATATAAGAACCGTTTACATACAAACATGTGAACAGATAGCACACACACACCCCTAACAATTTTAACAATTAACAATAAGAAATCCAGGACCACCCCCACCCCCCATGAAACCCATACTGGAAAATCCACAGGGCCAAGCAATATCCTCCAAGGACGACCTTCTGCAGCCCACCATCCAAGCAGGTGTGAAATCATAGCAACGCAGTACCTCCCACTCTCAACTCAGACAATTGCTCCAGAAGGATACCATGGTTGATGGTATTGAGAGCTGCCAAGAGGTAAGGAGAATCAACAAGGTCACACTCCCCCTGTCTCTCTCCTGACATAGGTCATAATACAGGATGACAAAGGCTGTTTCCATGCCAAAACACAGCCTGAACCCTGACTGAAATGGATCCAAATAATCGGTCTTATCCAAGAGAGTTTGGAGCTGGTTGGCAACCACCCACTCAAGGACCTTGCCCAGGAAAGGAACATTTGCCACTGGTCTAAAGTTATTAGGATTTTCCTGGTCCAGGGAGGGTTTCCTCAGGAGTAGTCTCACCTCTTTCAAGCAGCCCAGGACCACTCCATCTCACAAGGAAGCATTGATCACCTTCCTGGCCCAGCTAGCTGTTCCTTCCCTGTCAGTTTTTATAAGCCAAGTGGAGCAAGGATCCAATACGGAAGTCATTGTACGAACCTGTCCAAGCATCTTGTTAGCATCCTTGAGCTGTACCAACTGAAATTCATCCAAGAAAGATGCTCTAGATATCTCACCTGATTCACACTGGAGTCTGTCCCAGCAGATACAAGAGATTTTATTTTGGCAGTGCCTAGCAAGTGTATTACAGCAGGCCTCAGGCGGATCCACAGGGTTCTTGATCTAGTTATTTTATTGGGTCTTGGTTATTTTTAATTGTTTTTAGTAGTTTTAA
Organism: Heloderma suspectum; assembly: GCF_057233095.1. Taxonomy (NCBI): domain Eukaryota; kingdom Metazoa; phylum Chordata; class Lepidosauria; order Squamata; family Helodermatidae; genus Heloderma; species Heloderma suspectum. The sequence goes on from NC_139458.1 coordinate 400,526,187, forward strand.
GTCTTTGTATGTTTAACCCTTGCCATAAGATGCCTTGAGTGTCTTTTAGAGAAAGATGTCTAATAAATTTCCCGAATGAATGAATGAATGAAATGAATTTTCCTGGAAATTGGATACAGGAAATAGGATATGTGTGTTAATACATATGTAATTTTAGTATCTGCTGAGATACTAAAGTTACCCTCCTTGCATCTAAAAAAAGACAAATTGAGAAGGATGCTGTGACTGGCAGCGAATTCCTGCTATCCAAGTTCAAGCACAGCAATTAACAGGGTGAATCAATTTCAGCTACATAAGATCAAAGAAGCCTCCCATCAGCTCAATGTTAGAATGACTCCAGAAAGAAGCCATTTAATCACTAGTAATAAGCAGACAGTCTCTTGATTCCAACAATGTTAGATGCATTTTAACTTTCTTGTCAGAAATCTCTAGTGCCCTTTTTCAAATATTTGATTTCTAGAATCTAAGGTAGAAAAGTGCATGGAACACATTCCGTTAGATAGGAAACTGTCCATGGTATGATTACATTATTCCTTGAAGTGATCTGTATTGAAACAGGATCATCCAAAATTGATTGTCCAGATGAAATATTAATTACAATACTTGGCATGTAATGAGTACGTATAACTTTGAGATGTTGATTACTCTATTGCTTTAAATTGGCATATCCACCTAATATATAATAAGGAATCAGCTAATAACGTTACATAACTACACAGCTAGAAATGCCCTCATCTCATGATAAAAGGGTTTTACTTTGTCATAATATTCTAAGACTAGGGATGTATGGATTTTGCAAAATCTGTTCCATCTGCATTTTGCAGATAGTCACATGCCTTTCACTCTATTGTCTGTTCATTGACAGAATCAGATTTTTTCCAATTTCCTGAATTTGCACAAATTCACACTTGCAAAAATGCAAATCCCCCCAACAAAATGTGCAAATTCCCCCAATTTTCATGCTTTAGCCGACGGGGGAAAAGCACAGTATCAGCGGCTGGGTTTTTTTTATTTTACATATTTTTCCAAGACTAAATTTGTGTACATTTCAGAAAGTAAAAAACCTGGTCCTCAATCCACAGAATCTATGTGACTCAGGAAAAGCCAGTCTGCTGCAGAATGCAGAGGCTGGATTCATAGAAATCTGAACTTATTTGATTCCATTGCAGATTTCTCCAACATCCCTACCTAAGGCAACCTATCCCAATCTGAAAAGTATTTTCAATCCCAGGACCAGTAAGTTCCTCTTCACTTCTATCCAGAAGTGGTATGACATCAGAAACTATAACACACACCAAAGCATGGTATTTAATTAACTTTATAGGCAACACAAAGGAACTTAGGATGGCAAAGGTATTATGCTAGAATGATGTACACCTTATTCAGCATACTTTTCCACAAAAATGATCTCATGTTTTCTGAAAGTTCCCAGCATTACAGAAATTTTCAGTTGGGCTGGCCAAGTCCAAAAGCTCAAACAGTAGATTCTCCCCACCATTAACTAGCAAAGGGAATAGCACTGTACTGATTTGATGGGAGAAGGGCAGAACTGGCATAGCTGAGAATCTTTAATCAACCTGAACTGCTGCCAGTGCATTGCATTTTACTGTTTGTGTTTTATGAACTAAGTTTAGATTTTATAGATACATTAAACAATACGCATATCTATGCAACCTTTTTCATTTTCAGCTTTTGATGAATATTTTGTAAAGAAGGAAATGAATACATGGGTACAAATGCATGAACTAATATGAGCAACTACAACAAAATCAATCATGCTATCTTGACAACACTCTATAAAGGAAAAATGCACACCCTAAAGCATGTTTACCTAACTAATAGGTATGCAAACCATGATACATTATCAGGATACCATCCATAAAATACACTATGCATCACAGAGGAGGAAGGGGATGGCAAAGTGAAAGAAAGGGACTGGAGATTTGTTAAAATGGTGGCAATGTGTGACAAGGCAGGGGGTGTAATAAGAACATAAGAGCCATCCTTATCCATATAGTACAGCATTCTGTTCCCACAGTGGCCAACCAGCTGCCTATGGGAAACCCACAAACAGGACATGAGTGCAATAGCACCCTTCCACCCATGTTTCTCAGCAACTGGTGTTCATAGGCATACTGCCTCTGTTACTGGAGATTAGGGATGTCACGGGCACCCATTTTAGTCTGCAAATTTGACAGACCACTGGCGCCTGCACCCGCCAAGCTATGCCTGCCAACTCCCCCCTGCTTGCTGAGCCTCTGGGCTGCAATCGAGTGCCCCCTCCATGCTCGATGAGCAGCCTGCAACTTAGCTGGGCCTGTTTGTCTCTGCGCCTATCGCCATGTTTAAAAAAAAATGGCCATCAGCAGCACCCGCCCATAGAGTTATACGCAAAATAACTCTGTGAACTAGAGTCCATGGGGGATTCACAGCGCTTTTTGCGTATAAGTCTATATGGCCACAGACTTACACGCAAAAAGCGCTGTGAAGCCCCCATAGACTCTAGTTCACAGAGCTATTTTGCGTATAACTCTATGGGCGGGTGCTGCTGATGGCCATTTTTTTAAAAAAAAAATGGCGATTGGCACAGAGATGAACAGGCCTGGGTAAGTTGCAGGCTGCTTATCGAGCACAGAGGGGGCGCTCAATTGCAGCCCAGAGGGCCAGCGAGCAGGGGGAAGTGTGGGGGCTCCCAGACAGCCCGAACTGGGTTGTATTCTCACATCCCTACTGGAGATAGCACATTGATAGCCTTCTTCTCTGGGAATTTGTCTAACTCCCTTTTAAAGCCATCCAAATTGGTGGCCATCACTACATCTTGTGGTAGCAAATTCCATAGATTAACTATGCACTGTGTGAAGAAGTACTTCCTCCAGTCTGTTCTGAATCTCCCACCACTCAGTTTCATGGGGTGACCCCAGGTTCTAGTATAGTCAGAGAGGGAGAAAAATGTCTCCTTATCCACTTTCTCCACACCGCATTATTTTGTGCATTTCTATCACAACTATCCTTTAGGGATGTTAGAGAATTCTGCCACAAACTCCAATGAGGCAGATTCTTTAGAATCCAGCCCCCCCAGAGTCCATGGTGGAACGGAGCAATCCCCCCGCCACCCTGCAACATTTCCCCAGGACAGACACTACCTTTTGTCGGCCATCCGGTCTATCTGCTGCCCTGGTCTGTGGTCGCGAATTTGCCACAGCCATTTGCCTCCCTACTTTAGCTGTGATAGGCTACGTAAGTATTTTTGTAGCCTATCATGCCAAAGAGCAGGGATGCAAGTGGCAGCCTCTACGCCATTTGCGTCCCTGCTCTTTTTGTGATAGGTTACGTAAATATATACATAGCCTATCACGGCTAATGCAGGGATGCAAATGGCGGCCATTTGCGTCCCTGCTCTTTGCCGTGATAGGCTACGTAAATATATACGTAGCCTATCATGGCTAACTCAGGGACGCAAATGGCGGCCGCAGCCCGGCAACAGACGGAAGTCCAGCTGCAGGCGGGCCTGGCCGGCAGCTCCGCAGGCTTGCTGCGGAGCAGAGCCAGCCGGGGAGGGATGGATCGCCGCCCCCCTCCAGCGGGCGGCCCCACCGGAACGGGGTGAGTAATTCGTACACCCCTACTGTCCTTAACTCTTTTCTAAGCTAAACAACTTTTCTAAGCTAAATAACTTTAAAAAGGCCTTTAGACGTGTGCCATGCGTTATGGATAGTCTGTAGACTTGTTTTCTTTCTCAACCCATGTCACAAAACAGTTTGTTGTATGGCTGGCCATCTACTGTCTAATAACTTTTCAACCTGACAAGTGTTTTCAATTTAATGCTAAGTTAATAAAGGTTTCTTCAAATGAAAAATACAAGTCTTTCATCAGTGGTGTACACCAAGCACAATAAGGCATCAGGGACTTTCTTGTTCCCGAGCTTAATGAAAAGTGCTACTTAACTTTACATATAATTATTGAGCTGAAGAGGTGAAAGTGGAAAGGTTTTGAAGTATACTAATAAAAAAGGGGGAAAAAACCTCTTGCAGTGGTGTTATTCTGCTAGTGGTTCATGTTTGTGCGAATGTTTCCTAGCATAAGAAGGATCTTGTCCCTCCAGCCAAGATAACCCTTTACGTGTGACATCCACTTCTCTCTGGTGGCATCAATTTCTTTGTTGTATATATGTAATTATTTATTACATTGCTTTATTATTTATTACATTTCTATATTGCCCCATAGCTGAAGCTCTCTGGGCGGTTTACAAAAGTTAAAACATTAAAATACAATACACAAAGTTTAAAAGCCATTTACATAAAAGTGCAACAAGAACAATATACACAAACAAGATATAATTAAAAACAACTTTGAACTAAAAACAGTTTAACAAAAAAATCCAACAATAAAAACGATGCACCTTAAAAACAACACAGCATAGAAACAGTATACAAGAGTCAGCAAAAGGAACAAGAGTTCTAAAAAGGGAAGGCCTGCCGGAATATCTTTGAGTCTTTAATTCCTGCTTAGAGACCTTCAAAGAGGTCAGCAGGCGCATTTCAACTGGCAGGTAATTCCACAACTGAGGGGTGGCAAAGGAAAAGGTCCTCTTGCGTGTGGCTGCCAATCTCACATTGGCTGCTATTTAACTGCCTGAGTTCCTACTGTTGCTTTGTAAGTCTGTAATTATATTTTTATGCCCACCAGAGAAGCTGTATAGTGCTGTGCAGGTGTTCAGGTAGGTTGTAAGGTTATTCATGTAACAGCATTGACGTGTTCCACTGTATACATAATAACCTAAATAACACATCAAAAGCAGCAGTTCCCATATTTTCTATTAAACAAAATATAGTGATCAAATCTTATTGTATAAAAAAGTTCTCTCAACATTATTATTAGATATAAACTTACAGAACTAAAGATGCAAACATAAAATCTTAGGGAAATAAAAATCTTACGTATCAGTTTCCCCCCTGCCTCAATTCTTTGAGGCTCTGCTCCACTAGAGATGCCTTGTGTTGAGCAACTTGCTTGCCCAGCTGATATGCCTTACTGTAGGGGTGGGGAACCTCTTTCAGCTCAAGGGTGGGATTCAGTTTTGGAGAGGCTCTTGGGAACCATGTTCCACCAGTGGGTGGGAGTGGGACCACAAGGTGTGGAGCCAGAACACCAAAAACTACCAGCATGTTGTAGCTTAATATTCTTACTGCCAGTAGTTAAGTTGCAGGAGAAGCATTCCAACCTTTTAGAATGGGGAATATCTGTGCAAACATTGGCAAACCACCATATGATTGGAAGGGATTGTGGCTAGGAAAAGGGGACATGGCCATCTGGGGAACTTCGGAGGGCCAGATTGGGACCCCAAAAGGGCCAGATTTGGCTCATGGGCCTGAGGTTCTCCACCCCACCTTACTGGAGAGCCCAATGCAAAGGGTTGAAGAAAAATTTATTTGGCCCAAATTCTTATACAAATTTACTGAATTTGCACCTCCCAAGCCTGTATGTAAACTGGAATGCACTTGTGCACTGAAATCCTCACTTTACAGAATTTTCCAATGTAGCTCACAACTAAAAAAACATGCACACAAAAATTTGTATATTAAAGAAAAGTGCACACATAAATCTATTAGGGGAAAGTACGTGCAAAAATATGTTGTATCAAGGAAAAATACTTGCAAAAGGTGTGTACACTAGTTAAGTGTGTACAAAAATGTGTATGAATTTTCCTGCAAACTGGTTTTTGGGTTTTTTTTGCCAAATTCACAAAGTGGTGCAGAAACAGGCCAAAATGAATTTGTGGCTGGAAAAATAAGAAAAAGAGAGAAACCAAAATTGACAATTGAGAAACGTTGCATTACTGGGGAGGAAGTAAAATGGCACTTCTGTGCATATTAGGTACAAATGAAATCTTTAAGCATTCACATGTATGCCTGGGTAACTGTGGGGATGGATGCCCCCTCCCCATATGAGTTCTCTGGTTGCCCACCAAAGCCCTACCCCTGCTCGCACACCCCCAGACCCATGCCCAACACACACCCCTGCTTGCCGAGCTGCCCACACTCAACCCAGGTCCATCTGGCGATCTCTGTTTCCCCCATTTTGCAGAAAAAATGGTGGGTGCAGAGATTGCCGGATAGGCCCAGGGTGAGTGCAGGTGGCTTGGTGAGCAGGGGGCAGGCACATGTGGGCCAGGCGGCTCGGCGGGTGTGGCTCAGGGCAGCAGGCAAAAGGGTGTCCACCAGATTCCCAGACCCAATTGGACGCTTGCGCCATCCCTAGGTAACTATTGTATGTTTGTTTGCATGGTGTCTTTAATTTTCAGTGCTGCAACATATGACACAAATTAGGAAACAGACATGCAAGGTACTATACACTCATATTTTTGCAGGATGCTTCCTGTGTTCTGTCCTATATCCATTAAATAGCCAGTTTTGCAATGACCAGACTGGGGTGCTTGCTTTTGAACATCCACAGAAGCATCCTCCCCTCTGGAATGGCCCACTAACACCCTGCTATATGGACACTTGATGGAGCTGCTTTTCCTCTGGATGACCTCCTTCTCCGTGTCAGGTGAAGCCTCAAGCTCAGCTGCCTAGAATGTGCATAGAATGCTTCTGCATAGAATGTGAGAATGCGGATTCTCAAATTGTTGTTGCTGAGCCTGTGACACAATATACAGGGGCCAGATTGACCAATTGCTATGCAAGAGTGATTGGTCAGTTGTCTGTAGTGTGAGCAGCTGCCCAGATAATCATAGAATCATAGAATAGTAGGGTTGGAAGGGGCCTGCAAGACCATCGATTCCAACCCCGTGCTCAGTGCAGGAAGCCTGATTCACAGGCAGTCTCCCATCCAAATACTAACCAGGCCTGACCCTGCTTAGCTTCAGTGGCGCTTGCAGAAGCGACCCACCCCATATGCCACAACATCATGGAAAAAAGCACTTTCACTTCAAATACAGAAGGGCCAAACACAAAGCAGATCCTAATGGTGAGAGAGTGAAAAGCTGCACCCAATGGCTGTTGCCCAAACGTCCAAACAGAAAATTAGTGTGTGTACTCACCGGGGAGTCTCCTTTCTTTGAATTGTGGCTGCCAGCCACCTCCCAGCAGGCCTGAACACAGAGGTAGAGCTTAGGCCTTCTTTCAAGTAGCCTTCTAATCTTTGCTGCAGTACAGCATGTTTTGAAGACATCAGCTTTAAATCGCTTCCACTTGGAGAGATCTGAGGAACACTCTTGATCTAACCCTGTCTCCCAAGGTTAGTTTGTATTGTTTCATCCTGTTCCTACTCACCACTGGGACTCGCCCTGCCTCCCTCCTTCTGCAGTGCTTCAAAAGGGCTCATTCATTCCACTGCTGCTTTTTCCACCATCACCAGAGGAGAGAGCTCTGGTAGATCCTGTTTGTCATCTTCTAGGCCAGAGGGTATTTCATCCTGTTCCTTCTAACACTTGGGGCTGATGAGTGGTCCCACCTTCGCTGAAACTCTTTAAAAGGCCATAGTCTACTGCTCATATAACTAGCAAAGTCAGAGGATGTTTCACTTTGTTTTTGTTGATAGTGGGATAATTAATTGTTTTGAGACTGATGTTTTATTATATACTTGTTATGAAATTGTTCTGACTTTTCTTCAATGTGTATTGGAATGTATTGTTTTGTTGTGAATGACTTTGAGCATACAGTATGGAAAAGTGGTATACAAATAAAGGGATGGATGGATGGATGATCTTCCAATGTACACAGCTCTTTGGGAGCTATTTCTTTGGAGTACACCAGGACTATTGCAGGTGGCATCCAACAAGACAATGTTCCCCTCACACTCCTAGATCTGCCCTCTTGGAGCTCACATGAGAGTAGAGGTCAGAGGCTCCCTGTGTATGGCTGTGTGCAAGAATCATGCCACCTCCTGTTGGATCCTTTCAGGAATCTTAGCATCTGGCTGCCAGTGGGCAAAAATAAATACATGTCAGTCATGCGGAACAAATTTCTTTTTCAAGGTTTTCACTGTGGAAATAGCAGATGGAACTCATGTTTTAGGAAATGCAGTTATAATTGAACAAGTATACTAATGTATGACCAGCGAGCAAATAACTTAGAGCCAGACTGCAGGGCCTAGTGGTAAAATGCCTGGTTCTTTATTTTTAAATCATGTGGCATTCTTATGAGTACATGTTACATGGGTTAGGGGGCATTACAGATGGATAGAATAATACAGTGCTATTCAGTGGTGTATCTTTTGGTGTTATATACAATGGTATATTCATACAAGGGTATATTCATTTTCAATGTGTCAGTGTCACCTAAAGCATACCTGTGACCCCTTCCTGTCCTACCAACATGCAGGTTCTCCAGTATTCTCATGGGTAGCGCTGCACCTGATAGGAGACCGCTTACGGCTCTACCACTATTAGTACCACTAATAGTACCACTATTAGTAGATGTTGGTGAGTTTGCTCTCCCTTCTTTACTGCTTAGTTGACACCCTTGTTGCTGACATTTCAGTCCTTGTTCAGCAGTGTTCTGCAACAAGCTATTTTTGTTTGCACCTGTTCTTGTAGTGCTGCTTCACACCTTACTTGCTCTTCTTGGTGTGCTTGCTTCCATATGTCCCACATGAATGTATACTCTTGAGAGGCATGTCCAAGAGGTGATGAGCCAATACTTCTGGACACCTGTATGTGGGGATAGTTTGAGGCAAATGTAGCATAGAACATATATGGTAAGGATAATTTCAAGCTGAAATTATGTCTCACAAGTACATCATTATATATTCACTACTCACCAGGAGTGCATTGATGCCCTGCATGTTCATCCTGTGGTCTAGTTCTTTGCCACTGAGATGAATGTGGCCTTTCACCTATGGTCAAAGTGACACATTATTAGAGAGCATCCCAGTGGTGAGAATGCAATCTTGAGAAGTTTTGATACTTACCATCCGGCTTCTCGTCTGTTTCTTCACCAGCCTCAGAGCTTTCACAATCCACCTCATCACCATTCTCTATAAGCAAAGGTCATAGTTTAGATGTATCTGTTTTGAAATAGTGAAATTGATTTTAAAGCCTGTGTGCATGCTTAAACAAACACATTAGATCCTCAATAAGCAGGTTTGTTCAACAAAAGGAGTCTGAGGACTCCCTCCACATCAAGCAGCTATGCAACAGAGAGGTTTCATTATGTTAGCCTCATCTCTTGCAGTCTCTTCTGGGAAGGCTAAATCAGGTAGGGTCTGGTCAAGCAGCATCCAGCACAGTCAATTCAAAGTAGGCAAGGGCAGGGAAACCAGTGGTAGGACATGGAAAGCTCCCAGTAAGCCATACTTGCTGGAGTGCTCCCTAATGCAACTGGAGAAGGATGTTGTCTCAGCAGAGGACTGAAGCCAATGAAAGCCTTACATAAGCTGAGAAGTAGGCTGTGCAGGGACCACCCAACCCACTTTGGGGGCTGACTTGGAGCTTCCAAAAAGGCCCTGACCTGCCTTGGGCAGATTCAGAACTTGCTTCAAACTCCAGAGCTAAAGCGGGATTTGGACATCTGAATCCCCACTCCACCCAGCCACACATCCCCCCTGTCCAGCAGCTCAAGCCCCACACCACCCTGCCCAGCCATGCAAGACCCACACCAAGTCATGCGAGCCACATGCCCCCCTGCCCAGTCGCATGAGCCCCACCCACCCCCAGGGGACATGGGGTCATCTACACAACATTACAGGCATAAATGAGCCATTTATGCCTGTAATGTTGCATAGATGGTCCCTTTATGGCTGCAGTCTATGCGACATTTACGTTATGGAAGAAGAACAGTTGCCATTTTAAAAGAAAATGGCAACCCCTCAAAGAGGGTGATGGCTGTGGGCACTCCCCACAGGTCCAGGTAAGGAGCAGGGGGCTCATGCAGCTGGGTGGGCAGCTGTCTGGATTGGTCTGAAGTGGTCCAAAGTAGGGATGGCGGAGAATTCCGCCACGGATTCCAGTGAGGCCGGATTCTAAAGAATCCGTGGCAGGCCGGCCTCCTCTCCCCCCCCCCGCGGAATCCCCCCGAGACGGCACTTACCTGGGGCGGATTCGGCGGCTCCAGCAGCAGCGGTCTGGTCTGGCCAGCCACGGCAGGGCTGCTGCCATCTCCATTGCCGTCCTTGGATAGTGATAGGCTACGTAAGAATTGGTGTAGCCTATCACGGCTAACATTAAAAAAAAAAACACGCAGCGTACACAAATGGCGGCGGCTAAGGCAGCCACCATTTGCGTTCCCTATTTTTCGCCGACTTGCGTAAATATTTATGTAGGCTAGAATGGCGAAAAATAAAGGAACGCAAATAGAATCCACTATGCTATTTGCGTTCCCTTTTTTTTTTGCCGTTTTATCTTACGTAAATATTTACGTAAGACAAGTCGGCGAAAAATAGGGAACGCAAATGGCGGCCAGCATAGCCACTGCCATTTGCGTACGCTGCGTGTTTTGTTTTGTTTTTTGACGTTAGCCATGAAATTCTTACGTAGCTTATCACGGCTGTCTAACGACGCAAATGTCGGCCGCTACAACGGCCGCCATTTGCATCCGCAGCAGGCTGTCTGCAGCCGGAAATCTGGCTGCTGATGGCCCTGGCCGGCTGCTCCATGGCCTGGCAACGGAGTGGAGCCGGCCATTGAGGATTCCGGTGGGGAGGACCGGATTGCCTCTCCCCCCGTCGAGGATTCCGTGGGGAGGGATGGAGCAAAGGTAAGTGAGTTTCGTACATCCCTAGTCCAAAGTGATCCAACCCACTTCAGAATACTTCGGCTTGATCCCAACCTGCTCTGGAACCAGACTGATTCAGTCCGAATCGCCCCAATCTGCTTTGGGGTGATGGAGAAGGCCTCTGCTTTAGGTGGCCCTGCCTCCCTGAAGGAGCCAGTTGTGTTTTTTTAGCAGACCTTGCCTGATTTTGGCTTCTGTAATGTCAGGGAGATGCTGAGTATTTGTCTTCTGAGTCCAAAGACAATAGTAAGGCCACATCCTCTGTTAGGGAGGGCATAGGAGACGGTACCAAAGGTTCTGCCCTAGGTGGAGCAGCTGGGTGGAGCAGCCGGCACCTCATCCTCCTCTTCTTCTTCCATAGGGTCTTGTGGGGCCCTGAGACTGGGGCCCATGACACCACCAAGTGCAGTAACCTGTTGGGCTACCCATCTCCAAAAATCCTTTCCATGCTGTCACAACTTCTCGAGAACCATTGTGTAACATTGATTACTGTGCAAATACCACCAAAAGATCAATAAGAACACATTCCTCCTCTCTGCTCCCATTAACTTGGTGCTGCTGCTTTTGTTGCTGAGGATTTTGTTGTGGTTCTGGGTTGTGTAGTTCCTCAAGAAGGACCTCTCTTCATCACCGATGTCAGTTTCTAACATTTCAGAGTCCTCCTCGCTTGATGTATATCCCGATGGCTGCTACTGATTCTCAGTCCCAGGGGTATCCACGGCAGTAGCAGTCAGCTGCAATCTTGTTTTCCTTGCTTATTTGACTGACAGTTACATTCCACACAGGCAGGGATCTTGGCATAGATGGATGATGGTCCTGGGCTGGCTAAGTACCGGATTGCGCCACACAATTGGCCAGCCATTATTCTGCCCTGTGTTGCGCATGCACAACACGTAGGGCTTACATGGTATCTTTACTTGGTTGCACATACCCTATATTTATCGAACTCTCCTAATGCAGGTATCATCTTTCCACCACAGAGGTGTGGTATTTTAAATAAATCAATCCTGTTTTTAATCTTACATTTCTTCAACGCTACAGAGCTTGCAGACTAAAGGAAGGCAGAAGCTGCACAGCAATTTTAGAAAGAGACACCCTGTAAATTCTCTTCTTGGCTGCCATCTGTTGCTGCAACTGCCATTAATTTAAATGGCATTGCAACAGTGTGGCGGATTGGTCCATTAACTTTTGTGATTTAACCTTCCCTATTCTGTTGTGGTCTAGTAGCCTATAGCAAGAGACAAAATTAAATTGTAAGGTAAGGAAAGCTAGGAAAAGCTGGGCTGATGCAGCCATTATATGATATGTCTTTGCCTAGCAAATACATAAATTAATGAGTTTATTTGTAGGTCAGCAGCAATTTTCCATCACATGAATAAGAAATACTGAGAACAGTACTCAAGAGTATTGCATTATGAAACAATTCATAAATACAATCAATTAGCTGAAGATTCAACTGCCTAAACTGTCCATATATATCATCTGTCCTATAACATGTTGATTGGTACTTTTGATATCTGTATAATTTATATATGTTACAGTAAATGTCCACAGTTTGATAAACATTGACAATCACAGGCAACCTTTTGAAGCTCAGAGATACACCAGTATATATGTTATATGTTGTTCGTGTATATTGTCTGTGTGCTTTTATGTAAATGTCTTTTAAACTTTGTATATTGTATTTTAATGTTTTAACTTCTGTAAACCACCCAGAAACCTTCGGCTGTGGGGCAATATAGAAATGGTAATAATAATGATAATATATCAAGACTCACCTCAATGTGACTGTGAATATTCATCACTTGTGCACATCAAAAAAGTAGGGCAATAAGTATCTATTCTCAGACATTCAATAACAAGCAGTCATTACCACCCAGATCTCTGATGGCTGGAGTGGGGAGTAGAGATTAGGATGGGGTGGAGCTGCTGTCCTGCTGGCAGAGAGGAGGTCTGCCAGTGGGTGTACGGGCCACCCAATTCCACCTGTGCAAAGTTCCAGGAGTGGAAAGCTATTGCTGGTGGGAGTCTGCAAAAGGCCCTGAAATGGGGCATTTCAGGAGCAGGGCAGGGGTGAGGTGCAGGCATCTTTGGAACCACTGGATCCAAGGCCCCTCCAATCTCCTGAGGGGCTGCAGGATCACACTCCTCAGCTACGCCAGTCTGGAGCTGGAGTAGCAATTCTCCCCCTTGATAGCAGGGGGCGGGCATTAAAAAGTGACAATCTACCAGGCTGAAAAGCCTGGCAAACCCCACGCCTCCTGCCTGGCCAGTGTGAGTCAGCTTCACTCCTCCACCCCCCACCTACTTAATATTGCTGTATAAGCACATTTATGATTGTCAGCATTTGCATGTGACTGACAATATTCACCACATTTTGGATGTTCATTTCAATACTGCTTAATGTAACAGAGTTATGAACTTTGTTTATTTTCATATGAAATTTAAAAATGAAAAAGGACTGTAGTTCCGTGGCAGAGCAAACGCTTTGGATGCAGAAGGTCCCAGGTTCATAGAATCATAGAATAGTAGGGTTGGAAGGGGCCATCAAGGCCATCAAGTCCACCCCCCTGCTCAGTGCAGGAATCCAAGTCAGAGCATCCCTGACAGATGGCTGTTTAGCCTCGTCTTGAACGCCTCCAGCGTGGGAGAGCCCACCACCTCCCTAGGGAATTGGTTCCATTGTCATATTGCTCTAACAGTCAGGAAGTTTTCCTGATGCTCAGCCGGAATCTGGCTTCCTGTAACTTGAGCCCATTATTCTGTGTCCTGTACTGTGGGATGATCGAGAAGAGATCCTGGCCTTCCTCTCTGTGACAACCTTTCAAGTACTTGAAGAGTGCTATCATATCTCCCCTCAGTCTTCTCTTCTCAAGGCTAAACTTGCCCAGTTCTTTCAGTCTCTCCTCATAGGGCTTTGTTTCCAGTTCCCTGATCATCTTTGTTGCCCTCCTCTGAATCCTCCAGTTTGCCTGCATCCTTCTTCAAGTGTGGTGCCCAGAACTGGACACAGTACTCCAGATGAGGCCTAACCAGTGCGGAGTATAGGGGAACTAGTACTTCCTGGGATTTGGAAGCTATGCTTCTATTAATGCAGCCCAAAATAGCATTTGCCTTTTTTTGCAGCCACATCACATTGTTGGCTCATATTCAGCTTGTGATCTACAACAATTCCAAGATCCTTCTCGCTTGTAGCATTGTTGAGCCACGTATCCCCCTTCTTGTAACTGTGCATTTGGTTTCTTTTTCCTAGGTGCAGAACTTGGCATTTATCCCTATTAAATGTCATTCTGTTGTTTTCTGCCCAGCGCTCCAGTCTATCCAGATCACTTTGAATTTTGTTTCTGTCTTCCAAAGTATTAGCTATCCCGCCCAATTTTGTGTCATCTGCAAATCTGATCAGCATTCCCTGCACCTCCTCTTCCAAGTCATTAATAAAAATGCTGAAGAGCACTGGGCCCAGGACCGAGCCCTGCGGTACCCCGCTCATTACCTCTCCCCAGTTTGAGAAGATCCCATTGAGAAGCACTCTTTGAGTCCGATTCTGTAGCCAACTGTGGATCTACCGGATCATTGTTTCATCTAGCCCACTTTGAGCTATTTTGCTCATCAGGATATCATGGGGCACTTTGTCGAAAGCTTTGCTGAAGTCGAGGTATATTATGTCCACAGCAGTCAATCCTGGCATCTCCAGGTAGGGCTGGAAAAACTCCTGCCTGAAACCCTGGAGAGCTGCTACCTGTCACCCTGGACAATACTGGGTTAGATTGACTAATGGTCTGATTCAGTATGAGGCAGCTTCCTATCCTTAAATTCACCTCCCGGAATGCTAAACATGGTATTGTGCCTTTGAGATACTCGGTTGTTCCATTTGCTTGAATCCCTGTTTGATTTCCTCAAAAGCTGTGGTGTTCCATCTTGGAATGCTTTTCCCTGGGAAGTGTGCCCACCACCTACTCAGCACCAGGAGAAGAATTGTATTTTAGTTTTTTGTTTGCCCAGGCCTTTTCAAATATTAGCAAAATCTGATTTTAGTGTTCAGTTGTTGCTGCTGTCTCCTTGAATGGTACTTCTGCTGTTTTTAATCTTGTTATTGACCTTGAATTGGTGCTGAATTTTGTGATTGTTTTGCTGAAGAATGGGATATACATTTCAAGGAGGAGGAGAAGTAGCAGTAGTCGTCGTCGTCATCCTGGAATGTGAACTCTTCTAGCAAGGCAAGGAAGAATGGGCTATCTAAAAGCAACAAGGGAGAGGGCCTTCTTGGTGGTGGCCCCCCATCTGTGGAAAGAGCGCCCTGATGAGGTCCACCTGGTGCCAGCATTATTATCTTTTCGGCCCCGGGTTAAGACCTATCTCTTTTCCCAGGCATTTGGCAGCACGTGATGAGTTTTAATCGGTCCTGGATGTGACTTTAGTTATGGCTGACAGTTCAAAGTTGTTTTTAGTTATATGTTGTTTGTGTATATTGTCTGTGTGCTTTTCTGTAAATGGCTTTTAAACTTTTTATATTGTCTTTAATGTTTTAACTTCTGTAAACCACCCAGAGAGCAATATAGAAATGTAATAAATAATAATAATATATTTGGACAGAAAACTAGTGAGAGCATGCAATGGATGATGGCAGGAAGGACAACCCTTATTTAATTCCATATACTAGAAGTAGGCTGACTATTTAAGCATCACAAAGAAAAAGGGCAAAAGAGGGCATGGATTTGCATAAAATTTACATGCACTATTTTATATGCATAGATGCAAATTTAAAAATACAATACATCTCACCATAGAAATACAGACCTGTGTGCCTGCTCAGTCTGCCGCCCAGGTGCTAACAACTGATTGGCAACTTCAAGGCCCCTGCTGCTCTCCCTTCTTAGAAGTCCTTCACCTTTAAATTGGACATGGACTGCACAGCCCTTCAGACACAGGACTGCATAAAGCATGACAAGGCTACCCTTAGTTATGAGTAAGGTTGCAATCCTGTTCTCACTTACTGGTGAGTAAGCCCTATTTAACACAGTGAGGAGACTTACTTCCAAGTCAACATGTACAGGGTTGCACTGAAAAGAGTGTGATGAGCAGCTTTTAAGAGACATGAAAAGATGTGCAGAGACACATATGCAGCTTCTGGGCACTATCACCCTGGCTGCATGCCAGAGATTTTCCTTTCCTCTCTAGTGAGGGAAAAGCAAGGTCATGTTTTTTAGCATGAAAATCTGACTTTTCAGACATTGTAAATTAAGGTAGATGTGCCCTGGTGAGTACACACTGTACCATCTGGCAGGATGGTTTAAATGGTTGGGGGTGGTGGTTTATGACTGCTTTGCTTTTATGATTGCTTGGCGGGGTATGCTGTGATTATACTCCTTGCTTATATATATATAAGCAAGGAGTATATTCAAGCCATATATATATGGTTTAAATACGTTTTGCCTTAGGATACTGAACCCTTGGGATAGCTTCACTTGTTTGTCTTCATATTTTAAATACTACAATGCTGCTAAATGCTTCATATGCTCAAAGCTGGGTGCATCCCTGAAAAGGGTGCTTGATTTATTGACAGGCTTGGGGGAAACCTATACTACTTAAATCACCAGGTCTCCAGAATCACTAATAGCAGCAGCAAGACCAGGGCTGGCGTCAGCACCTGGCATCATTGGGCAACTGCCAGAGTCCCGGGGTGCACTACTGATGCCTTCCCTAGGTCCACCTTAATTTCTTTTCCTGGCCTGGTACTCTCAGCACTACCAGACAGCTGGATGTAGCCACCATTTTTATTCCTCACAAACACAATGCCAATGAACTAGCATTGCTTTGAGGCATTGCAAGAAATTAGCTTGTTCCAATAAGGTGCTGGTAGAGAGGTACCCCAAATGCATGTTACATTGCAGAATTTACACAGAAGTAGACCTACAACATAGTCCTCCCATGACACTATTGTCCACTGTCACCTGCATAATGTCCCCAATACTCAGCCTCTTAACACTTTACCGTTTTCTTTCTGGAAACAAAAATATGCCTAGGACATAAATATGTATTAATTTTGCCACTGGCTGGCTTTATCACCCTCAAACTAAACAACGTTTGGGGGTATAAAATGTCACCATGAGTTTTTCCAAAGAAAACTGGTCTAGGGGAGCAGGCTTTAAATACTTTGGGTGTCAGTAGGTTGGCACAAACGATGGGATTTCATTGGGGAACATTTACCTCACCAGAGACAGATTTGTTAAGGGGCTAGAAAAATACCCCACAAGACAAAAAACACTCGTAGTAATAATAAACCTTGACAGTGTAGTGTAGTGTAGTGGTGAGAGTGACGGACTGGGAGCCGGGAGATCCAGGTTCTAGTCCCCACTTGGCCATGGAAGCTCACTGGGTGACTTTGGGCCAGTCACAGACTCTCAGCCCAACCTACCTCACAGGGTTGTTGTTGTGAGGATACAACGGTGAGGAGGAGGATAATGTAAGCCGCCTTGAGTTCCTTGCGAGAGGGAGAAAGGTGGGGTATAAATGCAATAAATAAAATAAATAAATAATAGTTTGAGTTTAAAACATACTTCTTCTGGTACCACAGACACATAATCTGTGGTGGGGCATTTTACCACCTCAGTATACCTTGGAAAATGGCTTGGGGTAGTAAAATGCCCCGACAAACACATTAGTGTATATTATTTATGAGTTCTTAATGAAGGTTAAAATGGTGGCTATACCCAACCACCCTGAGCAGTACCGTGTACTGCTCAGAGCACTGCTACCACATCCAGGTAAGCCCATCAGGGCCCAATGACAGAGGAGGGTCCCCTCAAATCCGGAAGGTGCCCTCAAAACTGAAGGCAGTCCTGAGGGAGACAAACAGACCATGACTCTGTGCTTGTTTCGGCTCTTTGTGTCACCACTGTCATCTTGTAAGCATTAAACGTTATTCAGGATTATTGTTGCTCAATGCAGAATCAGGACCGAGAGCAATGACTTGCCCAGTTTAATTATTTGCTGCACAAAAGTATGTCATTAGAAATTCCGTTACATATCCTGCCTATACGTAACAGCACATTCCCTTATCCTGTACTATGCTGTGACTTGATCAGTACTGCCACCATCCAACTGCTGCCTCCTTGGGGAGAAAGAAGAAAGAGCAATAAGACATTGTCAGAATAGCATTCAAAGAGTATCTGGGTAGCATTCTGTTTCCCAGAAACTGCTGGGTATTCTTGCTTTTTATTTTTAAAAAATCCCCCCAAAACAAACTAGTGTCCATGGGCAGAATCCCCAGAGCCAGCCCTCCCATGTAGCAAGATGCAGCATCTGCCTCAGGCAGCATGTTGGAAGGAGTGGAGGATTGGGCCCCTGCTGCTGCCCTCCCATCCCAACCGCCGCCTTTGCATTTGTGTTTGCAGAGCTTGGGGTTGCGGTGCTACTTCTGGCACTCCTCCAGACCACTCTGTTGCACTTTTGTGGCCGCTTTTTCACCAGCTACCTGGCGCTTGCCCTCTTACATTAGGCTTCAGGTTCTGCTCCCCACCTGCGCTCCTCACCCCTGGCCCCACCCCCTCTCTGGACTCCATCACACTGCCAGTCATTCTGCCTGCTCACCACTGCCACCCCACAGTCCCTAGCCACTCCAGAGAAAGCCAGTAGAGCAGCCCCCGCTCAGTGTCTGGGCTTTGCTTTGTTTACTTTAAGAGCACTCTGGCAACTGCTGGCTTGAAGCTCGGTAGGGAAAGTGGTTCAGCTGCTGCTCACGGAGTGCCCAAACCAGTCAGCAGGTCATGCTTTCCCACTTGGCCTGAAAGCGCAGTGTGCCTCTACCCAAGAACCAAAGCTGCTGTTTCTGGACTGGGACGGGTCAGCGGAGTTCCCTTCTGCACACTTCACTGACCTACCCTGTTCTGGAAATGAGTGATTCTGCTTTTTCCAGATCTTGAGGAACCGCTGCTGGCTTCCCATTGCACTGGTGGTGATTCCCGCTAGCTCACAGGCAGCACAGGATTCTCAGGGCCAGCCCAACACACACTGCTGTCTGAGGCAGAGCAGCGAATGGCACCCCCCTCACCTCCCACAAGCCAAAGGTGTGCATAGTACCCAAGGTCAGTCAAGTTTATTTACCTATTTATATGTATTTATTTCATTTCTATACCGCCCAATAGCTGAAGCTCTCTGCCAAAGCAAAGTTATTTCAATACCACAGGACGAAAATCCCTCAAGTGCTTCTCCCTCTCCACAGCAGTAAAAATACCGCAGTCATAAATTAAATAACTAAATTTGCTTCCCCTGCATGTGGAGGACCTCGGGTCCCCACAGACGTGCTCCATCAGCTCCTCTTGACCAAACATCCTCACCAGTCTTGACCCCCACCCCACCCGATGCCTACACCGTCTTCTTTCCTCACCTCTGTCAAGCTCTGGCTGCTCATGGGAGAGGGAGGCAGAGAAGAAAGAGCAAGCAGAGAATGAGGAGGAGCGAGAGGAAGAGGACACAAGATACAGGAAATGAGCAAAGGAAGGCCTTGCAAAGGGCTCTCTGTGTGTGAGTGGATCAAGGGCAGCTTTAGGGCTAGGTTTACAGTCGGGGGGGGGGGATGGGGTAGGGCGTTAGGATGGGGTGGAGCTGCTGTCCTGCTGGCAGAGAGGAGTGAATCTTCCCCCTTTTCCTTCTCTCAGCAAAACCATGCCCAAGAATGCCAGCCATGACAGGCAGAGTCAGTATGCCTTTCAAAGGGTTTCTCAAGAGTCTGTGCCATTACCGGCCCCAACTCCCACTGGTGTGCATCCTAAACACTGTTTCTGTCCCCTTTGCTGCTGCTCTGGGGCCAAGAACTGAAGCCAGCAGATGAGCTGGAAGGGGAGAGCAAACCTGTGACATTGCAAAGAGGCAGCAAGCCATGAAAGTGGCTCAACAACCTGTGCAGTTCTGCAGTCAGGCCCTCAAAAGGAAGTGGTGTGGAGAGGAATGGATGGTGAGAGAGGAAGGAAGACTGGGCGGTCCTGTGAAACGTCGGAAGCTGCCTTATATGAGTCAGACCATTGGTCCTTCTAGCCCAGTATTGTCAACACTGACTGGCAGCGACCCTCCAGGATTTCAGGCAGGTGTTTTGCCAACCCTACCTGGAGATGCTGGGGATTGAACCTGGGCCCTCCCCTACCACTGAGCTATGGGCCATCCCCAGGCATGGTATTACTGAGGGAAGGAAAAGGGGGCACAGCAGCAATGTAAAATACTGTCCCATGTGGTCTACTTTACAGAGGAAAGTTCTCCGTTGGAAGGGCTTTCAGAGGACAGTCCTTTAATTATTTATTTAAAACATTTGTATCCCGCCCTATATCATTAAGATTTCAAGGCAAGGTAAAATCAATTTAAACAGTATACAACAATAAATAATTTAAACAGCTAAAACATATTAAATCATTAAGCTAGCTAATGCCAATTTAAAATCTAAAAGAACAAAACAGTTAAAACAGTGTGCAAACTCAGGGAATCCAATTAGTCCTCAAAGGCTTTGGTAAAAAGCCATGTTTTAACTTGGCATCGAAATGAAGCCTGTGTCTGCACCAATCGGGCCTCCAAGGGGAGGACATTCCACAACTGGGGTGCCACAGCAGAGAAGGCCTCCCTCCCACACCCCACCATAGTGTATTTCTCACACTGGTGGGATGCAGAGGAGGGCCCCTCCAACAGATCTCAGTCCTTGGGCAGGCATATATAAGGAGAGGCGTTCCCTCAAATATCGAGGTCCCAGGCTGCTTAGGGCTTTAAACACCTTCTATTTGAAGGTGTTTTCTATTTGAAGGGCTGAATCACAGGTCGGAATTAAGATTGCCGGGAGAATTATCAACAACCTCCGATATGCAGATGATACCACCCTAATGGCAGAAAGCGAAGAGGATCTCAAGAGCCTCTTGTTGAGGGTGAAAGAGGAGAGTGCAAAAGCTGGTTTGAAACTCAACATTAAAAAAACTAAGATCATGGCATCTAGCCCCATCACTTCCTGCCATATAGAAGGGGAAGAAATGGAAGCAGTGACAGATTTTACTTTCTTGGGCTCCAAGATCACCGCAGATGGTGACTGTAGCCATGAAATTAAAAGACGCTTGCTCCTTGGGAGGAAAGCTATGGCAAACCTAGACAGCATAGTAAGAAGCAGAGACATCACCTTGCCATCAAAGGTCCGTCTAATCAAAGCTATGGTTTTCCCAGTAGTAATGTATGGCTGTGAGAGCTGGACTATAAGGAAGGGTGAGCGCCAAAGAACTGATGCTTTTGAACTGTGGTGCTGGAGAAGACTCTTACGAGTCCCCTGGACTGCAAGGAGGTCAAATCAGTCCATCCTAAAGGAAATCAACCCTGAGTGCTCATTGGAAGGACAGATGCTGAAGCTGAAGCTGAAATATTTTGGCCACCTAATGCGAAGAGAAAACTCTCTGGAAAAGACCCTGATGCTGGGAAAGACTGAAGGCAAAAGGAGAAGGGGACGGCAGAGGATGAAATGGCTAGATAGCATCACGGATGCAATGAATATGAACTTGAGCACGCTCCGGGAGAGAGCACAGGACAGGAAGGCCTGGCGTGCTATGGTCCATGGGGTCACGAAGAGTTGGACACGACTGAACAACAACAACGAACCCAAGCCTAGTTTAAAGATTAACAACAACAAGGGAGAGCAGAGCCTTGAAGCTGCCCATTAACAGTGAGCACCTTGCTTGCGGTCATCTGGTTACAGTCCTCCCCACTATGGTGAGATGTAGTGTTGTATTTCTGTTTAAATTATGGTAATTATTTCTGAATGTGCACCTCTACGTATAAATGAGCAGATGCAAATGCTATGCAAATCTGTACCATCTTTTGCCTCTTTTTGTGTGGCACATTTCCACTTTCTTCTCCTCCCCCCCCCTTTTTTTTTGGCAATGTGTAAGCAGCCATCCTACAACAAACACCTGTCTTTGTGTCCAGATTGACTGTAGAGTACACAGTTATCAAGCCACACACCTCTGGGATATAAGGATCCCCCCACTTCTTGCCTTTTGTGCTTTAGTACACATTCCTGGGTGAAAATGGAACAGAAACACCTGAATTCTCTCACAAGCCTATGAGAATTAAGGGCCCAGCTGTTTGTCCAATCATCAAGCTGCTTCAGCCTATCTCCTGTGAAAGGGCTTATGCCACTAAAGGCATTTAAATATCAGGCTGTAAGGGAGCTTTTAGCCTTAGGAAACTTCCCCAATTGTGTTTAAAAACAGCACTAAGACTGAACAGCTGAGGTTCTCCCAGTGGAAACAAATGATGGCAACAGAGATGTAGGATGATTACTCTGCAGATCAGAATTTGGCTGCAAGGGATGAAGGGTGGGTTGATGGAGTCTGAAAAATAAAGGGTAGATCCTTATTTTTCCCTAAAAACAAGGGATCAGAACACAATATATACCAGATTGATTGGCTTGTTTAAAAGTTTCCAATTCAGCAGTTTCACTGTCCTCTTTTCTTTGTTTATGAACAGGTGGAGGAGGGAAGAATCAAGAGCTGACATGGCAGCTTTGCTGATTAAAATACAAATTTGAGAACAGAGGAAAACATTAAGGCATCTCACAGAACCCAAGGATTGATATTAAAGGGCCACTCTTAAAAAATGTGAGGATGTCTTCCGTAGACAACAGGAAAAGGTCAAAGTTTCCTCTTTCCTCCTCTATCCCACCCACCCCACAATCTTGATGCAGTGGAAAATTCAGATCAGCAACTTTGCTCATGCATCATTGCCAGTTTGCCAGTTGTCTGCAACATCTTGATACATGCAACTATCTGTGGATCTAGACTCATATCTTTGTTAACCCTTTATATCTGGGGTGGGGCACATTTTTTTTCCGATTGAGGACCACATTTTATTTATTTATTTATTTATTAAATTTATTAATCGCCCATCTGACTGGTCACCCAGCCACTCTGGGCGATGTACAACCCACCATAAACAATTTAAAACAATAAAATTTTACCATAAAATTTTTTTTAAAAAAATACCCTAACCCACCCCAAATGCCTGCCTGAACAACCACGTTTTTAATGCACGACGGAAGCTCATTAAAGAGGGGGCATGACGGAGTTCCCTAGGGAGGGAGTTCCACAGAGTGGGGGCCACCACAGAGAAGGCCCTCTCCCTCGTCCCCACCAGTCTAGCTGTCCTGGCTGATGGGACAGAGAGAAGGCCATCCGAGGCTGATCTTGTTAAGCGGCCTGTCTGGTGTTGCTGGAGGTGCTCCTTAAGATAGGCTGGGCTGGAACCATATAGGGTTTTAAAGGTCAAAACCAACACCTTGAATTTGGCCCGGAAAACAACTGGTAACCAGTGCAACTCCTTCAGCACTGGAGTGATGTGATCTCGCCGGCGGCTGCCTTTAATCAGGCGAGCCGCCGCGTTCTGTACCAGCTGCAGTTTCCGAACCGTCTTCAAGGGTAACCCCACGTAGAGCGCATTACAGTAGTCTAAACGAGAGGAGACCAGGGCATGTACTACCGATGGGAGCAGATGGTCGGGAAGGTAGGGGCGCAGCCGCAGTATCAGATGGAGTTGATACAGTGCTGTCCGGCTCACAGCTGACATGTGAGCCTCCATGGACAGCTGGGAGTCCAAAATGACCCCCAGGCTGCGGACCTGGTCTTTCAAGGGTAGCTGTACCCCATTCAACACCAGGTCAACATCCCCCAGCCTCCTCTTGTCTCCCACCAAAAGTACCTCGGTCTTGTCAGGGTTGAGCTTCAGCTTATTCCTCCCCATCCAGCCACTCACCGTCTCCAGGCATTTGGACAGGGATTCTACGGCCAACCTTGGTGAAGATTTGAATGAGAGGTAGAGCTGAGTGTCATCCGCATATTGATGACAGTGCACCCCAAACCTCCTGATGATAGCCCCCAGTGGCTTCACATAGATGTTAAATAGCATCGGGGAGAGGATGGAACCCTGTGGCACCCCACAAGTAAGTGGCCACGGGTCCGAAACCTCCTCTCCCAGTGCTACCCTCTGGTACCTGCCGGAGAGGAAGGACTGGAACCACCGCAATACAGTGTTTCCAATGCCCAACCCCTCCAGGCGGTCCAGAAGGATACCGTGGTCAATGGTATCAAAAGCCGCTGAGAGGTCGAGGAGAACAAGGAAGGAGCATTCACCCCTATCCAGAGCCCTCCTCATATCATCCACCAAGGCGACCAAGGTCGTTTCTGTCCCATGCCCAGGCCTGAAGCCCGACTGAAATGGGTCTAGATAATCAGTTTCTTCCAAGTGTGCCTTCAACTGCACCGCCACCACCCGCTCAATCACCTTGCCCAAAAATGGCAGATTTGAGACTGGGCGAAAGTTGTTCAGAACTTGAGGATCCAAGGAGGGCTTCTTTAAGAGCGGTCTTATCACTGCCTCCTTGAGGGCTGATGGCATCACTCCCTCCTCAAGGGAGGCGTTCACCACCGCCTTGATCCCCTCACCCAGTCTCTCTCTGCAGCTCATAATGAGCCAAGATGGGCAAGGATCAAGTAAGCAGGTGGTTGGCCTTACAGATGAAAGCATCAGGAGGAAGAAGCTGGAACCGATCCCACAAAACCGGTTTGCCACAGGCCGCCTCTTGCTCACTAACTGTATCCACAGCGTGCAGAGTAACACACCTAATCTGATCAATTTTATCTGCAAAGTGCCTTGCCAAGGCCTCACAGGAGGCCTTAGAATGCTCCAGTGGTTCCGGAGCCACAGGACCAACCAGGCTCCGGATCACTTGGAACAGCCTCCTGGGACAGCACTCTGCAGACACGATGGAGGCAGCATAATATTCCTTTTTTGCTGCCTTCACCGCCACATGATAGGCTGAAGATATAGCTCTAGCCCGTGTCTGATCGTCTTTGGAGCGAGACTTCCGCCACCGGCGTTCTAGCCGTCTCACCTCCTGTTTCAGAGCTCGTAACCGCGGATTGAACCATGGTGCAGTCCGAGCCCTGTTCAGGGGGAGAGGCGTTTCGGAGCCACCCGATCTAATGCCCCAGTGATTGCGGCATTCCAGCCACCCACCAGGGTCTCGACCGAGTGGCCGTTGGCATGCCCCAGAGAATCCCCAAGCGCGTTCAGGAATCCATTTGGATCCATAAGACGCCTGGGGCGGACCATTTTAATGGGTCCTCCACCCCTGCGGAGGGGTTGTGGAACCGAGAAGTCCAACATCACCAGATAGTGATCTGACCATGACAAGGGGGTGGTGGATATACCCCCAACTTCCAGATCACTCCCCGCTTCTCCAGAAACAAACACAAGGTCTAGTGCATGACCGGCTACATGGGTGGGCCCAGTTAGAATATGGTGCAGCTCCCAGGAGGCCATGGTCTCCATGAAGTCCCGAGGTGCTCCTGTGAGGATGGCCTCCGAATGTACGTTGAAGTCCCCCAACACCAGTAAGTTAGGGGACTGTACACGCACATCAGAGACCACCTCAAGCACCTCGGCCAGGGAGTCAGTCGTGCAGCGGGGTGGACGGTACACGAGCA
Source organism: Heloderma suspectum (assembly GCF_057233095.1). Lineage (NCBI taxonomy): Eukaryota > Metazoa > Chordata > Lepidosauria > Squamata > Helodermatidae > Heloderma > Heloderma suspectum. The sequence continues at coordinate 400,551,403 of NC_139458.1, forward strand.
GAATCCCCAGACTGCCCTTCGGGCCCAACCTCCAGTACATGCACTCAACAACCTTGGTCTCCCGGAGAGGGGGTCTGGTGAAGACCAAGGACTCTCGGTAGATAACAGCCACTCCCCCTCCCCGATCCCCAGCCCTCGGCTGCTGTGCATACGAAAATCCAGCTGGACACATGGCTGCAAGGGTTGGAGCAGCAGCCTCGGCCAGCCAGGTCTCCGTAATACATGCCAGGTCTGCACCCTCATCCAGGATCATGTCATGGATGAGGGAGGTTTTCTGGGTAACAGACCTGGCATTGCAGAGCAGCAAACGAAGGCCAGAAGATGGGGTCACGCCTCCCCCAGCCATCCTTTGGCTCTGGACAGGCCCGGAGCAGGGGACAGATACTACACATCTCTCCCTTGTTCCCCTTAGCTGGCATGGCCTGCCCCTAGCGCTCCGCCAGCGCCTGCCGCCCAGCCTCGGTATGTTCTGGCCCCCAACACTCCCCCCACTGCCTCCATCAGGTGGACACATGCCCCCTCGCTCCCGCCTATCAGGCAGGCTACCCACCCCTAAAAACACAACAAAATCCCCCCCAACAAAATAAAACAAACAAACAAAACAATTAAAATCCCCTTAAAAATGCCAGGCAGGAGTCCACAGGGAAGGCCTGGTGGCGGTGGTAGCGGCGACGGCGGCAGCAGGCCCAGCGGCGGCAAGCACGCCTCTTCCCCGGTGGTGGTGGTGGCTTCTCCTGCAGGCCCTGGCTCTCCCAGGCCACCTCAGCCAGCCAGCTTATGTAGCCCCTCCAGGGAGGGGCAGGTGAAGCAGCACAGCTGGCTCGGTACCTGGGGGCCTGGTCCTGCAGGGACTGGCGGTCTGCCAGGCAGAAGTCCACAAGGAAGGCCTGGTGGTGGTGGCAGCGGCGGCGGCGGCAGGCCCAGCAGCGGCAGCAGCAGGCCCAGCGGCAGCAAGCACGCCTCTTCCCCGGTGGTGGTGGTGGTGGTGGCTTCTCCTGCAGGCCCTGGCTCTCTCCACATTCACTCAAGGATCATCTGCTGGAAGTGGGTGGGGTCAAAGATCAAAGTGGGCAGGGCCACCCATTCTCTCTCCTTCCCCCTTTCTCTGAAGAAGGAAGGACTTCTTCATACAGTGTATACTTAAACTTAAACCAGTACCAGAGGCAGTGAGCCTATGTATACCAGTTGCTGGGGAACATGGGTGGGAGGGTGTTGTTGCGCTCATGCCCTGCTTGTGGGTTCCTGGTTGACAGCTGGTTGGCCACTGTGTGAACAGAATGCTGGACTAGATGGACCCTTGGCCTGATCCAGCAGGGTTCTTCTTGTGTTCTTATCCCCCTTTTCCTCCCTACCAAGCAAGCTTCCAAGGAGGGGCAGATTGCTCTTCCCAGAGGTCTGAACTGATCACTTGCAGAGGGCTTTCCTCTCCCTCCTTCCATCACTCCATCCATTTTGGATTTTTCTCCATTCCTCCCCTCCTCCCCCTCTGGATGTTCCCATACATGGACTTAGGACAAGGGTGGAGAACCTCTGGCCCAGGGGCCAAATCCAGCCACCTGGGGTTCTCCAGTTGACCACACTCCTTCCCCTTGGCCACACACCCGTTTACCCCAATCACTGATCATTTTGTGGTTTCCAGGCTTTTGTGCAGGTTTTCACCCATCCTAAAAGGTTGACATTCCTCTCCTAAGGCTTAGTTACTGACAGTAAGAGCTTTAAGCTACGCTATGCTGGTATATTTTGTATTTTTAGAGAACTGCCCCCTTTGCATTTGGCCCCACCCACTACAGGGAGCTGAGCCCTGACAGCTTCTCCAAAACTGAATTTGTCCCTTGGGCTGAAAGAGGTTCTCCATCCCTGGTTTATATAGAGCTCTTAAATATCTTCACAATTAAGGATGCTGAGAAGTATCACTATTAATCTGTGAGCTATAAATATATATCTTAAAGTAAAGAGAAGATTGGTACATAAGCACCAGGTCACTCATGAATCTTTAATTTATGAAGGCAGGATCATGGAAGAAAAAATACTTTTAACAATTATGAATATATTTTGCAAAACAGGAAACAGATGGTTCTTATCTTTTCCATGGCTTCTCTTAAGAGGCCTTTCCCATACAGTATTTCCAATAAAACTCAAAAATTCAAATGCACGCAGTTTCTGGAATTGTTAGCTATGAGTCTTCCCAGAAAATTTAAATCTTGACCCCTTGATGGAAATTGAATTTCTCTTTGCATTTTTTTAATATTAGGTTGAACCCAGATCCCTTGGAAAATATATTGGGGTTTTATAAGCACCCAAAATTCTGATGGGGCAGGAAACTCAAGCCCGTTTGCTATTTCTACCTGGCCTTCTACAGCTCTCGAATGACCTCCATAACTCTTTAGCAATATTCTTTAACATCAATGTGGTAATAGTTAACTTGGGTGTGGTGTCATTGATATGCTGATAATACCGAACTCTATTTTTCATTTTCATCTAACCTAAGAGCAGTGGGTTATATGAAAATTTATTTCTGGACTATACTGTGGACGAGATGAGAATAGTAGATGGAAAATGACAAGACACAAATATTGATACTAAGGGCCCTAAGAACTATGCAGACATGTCAACAAAGTGGGCAACCTCTCACAAAACTCTTGGCCCCCTCTGTCATTAAGCACTCTCACACACACACAAATAGGCTTTGGTCTCATGCCTTTAATTCATTATTCACATGTTCATTACAGATGCAAATCCTTGAAGACTCTCTGGCTACAAAGGAATGCCTCCAGGGGATTCAAATGGGATCACCGAAAGTTGCCCGCCATTTGAAAAGGGAGGGTATCTGGCTAGGTTAACTTAGGGAGGGAGGTCCCGCCCCTCACGTGATGCTTCCCTGCATAGCCTCTCACACATCACTAACTTGGTCAACCGTCTGAGCTTCGCTTCTGACGTTTCCCTCTTAGCTCTGCACCACTGCCTCGTGTCTCTTAGGTCACAGTCCTCAGTCCCCTCCTGCTCACTGCTTCACACAGAGGGAAGCAAGGAGGAAGCTTCATACCTGGCCATCTGAGAGCTGGTAACCTGAGAAGCACGCTTACCTATATCTGAACTGGCTTATGAAAATGCCTCCCCCAGTTCTGGCTGCTCCTGTTCTGAATCTGAGCTGCTAACTATCTCCCTAACTATCCTGACACAACCCATGGCAGCCCTCAGCTTTAATTTATGCACCCCACACCACACAGACACCAGCATCTCTGTGCCTCCCCTTACCTTCCTGTACCAGCCACTGCCACAAGGAGAGTGCAAGAGAGACCAAGTAGGTGCATGCATGGGCTTGGAGCCCCAACCACAGAGTGTAGCAGCTGGAGCACCGTAGCATCCTTTGGAAAGTTGCTCTAGCTGCCATACTCTGTGGTTGGACCTCCAAACTCACATGTGTACCCATCTGCCTCTTGGACTCTGTCTTGTTCACCTTGTGGCAGTGGCGGTGGCTGGATCGCTGCATGCTGTAGGCACCCAATTAAGTGTTGAGTCCTTGGCGGGGAGAGGAGATGCAAAAGTGGAAGACAGAGTGTGGAGGGAAAGGGGGCAAGAGAACAAGAGTAGAACTGATCAATGTGTGTGAATGAGTGTGTGTGTGTGTGTATGTATGGATGGTGTGTGTGTGTGTGTGTGTGTGTGTGTGTAAAGGTGCGAGAGAAAGAGATTGTGGGACAGTGATGGTCCTAATTTAAAACTACCAGCCTACACAGTCCCTCTCCCTTCCTCTCTTGAGTTTCTTAATAGAGAAAAAGAAAGGTGTGGTGATCTAGGGAGAACGAGAGTGTGGGGTGGCTCTCGCTCCACCCACTGCTGTCACACTTTCCCCAAGAGATTGCCTCTGAGGCAATGCAGCCCTCAATGAAAAAAGGTGCCCATTCCTTCATTACAATTTTCTTTGAACTTGGCTTTCTTTGAACCCCTGTAGAACTCTGGTCCTGCATCTGTAGAGTTCTTCTTAACACATATTAGGAGCAGGTGTGATTCCTTTCCCACCTTGATACACATTCAGTAAATCACGTTTTAATGCCTACATGAGTCCTCTTGTAATTTAGGATAGTGGGGTAGCTTATTCTGGATGTCACTGTACTTGCCCTAAAACAGGAGGTTTGCAGGCTGGAAAGGTTCCCCAGGATGCTGTCTAGGGGTCATAGGATTGCTTCCTAAGTGGCATGGGCCTTTTGTTCTTAAGGGATTCCCATCTGTCATGCACAACTTTCCACTAGGATCAGCATAATTGCCCTGCATGTAAACCTGGCACTGTTAGAAGGAAGAATCTGAGGTAGGACATCCTTACTGTAGAATTTTCAAGCCAAGAATGCTTGTCAGACTGCATCTTTGCTCCCTTTCCACAAGCGCATTAAAAAACTTCCCCCCAAAAGCTTTCTTCAAAAAATTGAGGGGTGCATTTTAATTATCCCTATTGGCTGTTAGATACATACACACATTTGTATTAATAAGGAATATTTTTGCATATTTGTCTTCAAAAAGGGTACAGTCCAAGCTCTCCCAACCCCCTCAATATGTTTAAATTACACTGCAACCAAAAGTTACTTTTTTCAGATCACATTCCATGGCTTCACTTTTCATTTCAGTTATGTGATTTTTAGCTGTTTGCAAAAGATGTGACCTTTATGGTTAGTTCTTTCAATTATCTAACTCTACATTTTTAGACAATGATACATTCCTAGCTTGAAATACAATGAAAATAGAGCAACAAAACAGCAGGCATTTCTCAACCCTATAAAGGGCAAGGAACCTAGAGACTCTGTATCAAAGTTATTACAGTGCTACATTCTCAGATGAACAGTTCACTAAATAACTCCTCATATTTGGACATTATTAGTTTGTTTGTTGATAAGATTGAATTAGTGAACAGATGGCCTCTTTCTAGAGTTGCAAAATAAGAAAATAAAGCTCCTTGGGCTGTATAAAATAACAACACAGACACTTAGTTTTAGAGAATATTCTGAAAATGTAGATTCGAGGGAAAACACTCCCCCCTTGAATATTCCTTTGGCTAACTGAACCTGCAGCCTCGCATGAATGTGTCATGCTCTACTGGCACAGGAACCTACAGGATATATCTCAGTATTGTTTTGCTCTTACAAGAAGAAGAAGAAGACGATCTCATGTAAGATACATTGCAACGCTCAATTAAACCTGAACTTTCTCAAGTTCACACGATTCCTCTGTTAATTTGATTATGGCGGTAACATTGAGCCTTGCTGAAACCAGCTGCGTGGCAAAGCTCTTGTCTGATTACTTCATTACCAGTCCGTGCTTTTGCTTGGCTCTCACACTGCATGCATCGCATGCTAAACAATAAACTGTCTGGCGAAGCAATGGCCTCACCACTGCACTTACTTCAGTAGGGACTGGCTGACTAGACTTGCATGCCTTTTCACTAATAATTTTATTTATCTTTTTATAATGCAATACAATATTTCAGTTATAGATGGCTGGAAATCGCTAGGCATTAATTTGTTTGCAGAAGTGACCTGACTATTTTTTCAAAGTATAGTGGATAGTTCATACTTTGCCAAACTGGTGCTTTTAAGATACAGGGACTGGTGTATGTTGAGGCTTTAATTTCAGTGTCTGTACCATGAATGCAGGCAATCAAGATGAAATCAGCTGCTGAGCTGGACATTACGAAAGCCTGTTTCAAATAGGCCATGATCAGAGTTTAGAAGCTATGTTGTGGGTGAGAAGATTGAAGCTGGAAATATATAGAGGTAAAGCTGAAGATGATATCACTGGACACACAGGCTGGTTCTCCCATCACAGTAAACAAGTGGACAAGTGGGAGCAGGCAAGCATGAAGGTTCCCACTGTCCAATCACTCCTGCGGGGCTTAGTGTAATGTCTGAACTGGGTTGTTAGGGGAGAGACAACCCTGAATTCCTTGTTCGGGTGTAACACTAAACAACCCAGGGCCAGTCAGTCTGGTTGTTTAGCTCCTCTTGCTTGTAGTGGCACTTATCAGGCGGCAGGAGCTGGCATGCTCATTTTCTCTGACTCATCACAATTCATTCTTGTGGTATGCATACTCACCCACAGAATTCAGGATATTAGGAATCAAAAGGTTGGCCTGTGGCAGCACCAGTTTCCAGCCCTTAAAGTTGTGAAGATACAGGGCCGTGTTGAATCTCCATGATTCAAAGACGCAGAATAAATGTATGCAAAATAAACCTTTGACTCCATTTGCAGGTTATACAGGTTCAGAACTGGACTCTTCTTGGCACTGGATATCGCTTGAAATATGTACAGTCCAGGTAAAGGAAGAGGTTGAGCCAGGGGACAAACATGGACCCTGCTAAAACACGATGAAAGACGTATTGTATCTGAAAACATTCCCCAACTTAGATTCTTTGCCTACTTCAGTCTCACCTTGACACTCCCTGAGCCATTGACATGCCACTGATTTTTATATTTAGTTACACATATTGCACACTCACAAAATTATTATTATTATTATTATTATTCCCTCATTTCCCTATAGGACAATTAGCCAGTCTCCCTCCTGTTTCTCACTCTTTATATGGAGTGGGTTACACAGAGATGAAGTCCATCAGTTTCACAGCAGTCTGAAGACACAGCTTAAGAGAGCCATTTGTCACTTAGCTGGCTTGCTTGCCTTGAAGTGCTATCCATTCTCAGTACAAGCTTCTGAGATGACACAGAGGGATGGTGTAGCACAGAGGTATGTGGGTTTCTGGGCATGAAGCAACTGTCGAATCCACACTGAAGTAGCTCAACACATCAGTGTTTTGACATAGTCCCTCTCCTGTGTGGATAGTGTCATTATGTATTTTAGTTACTAGCTGGCAATGAACTCAACTATATCTGGGTGGAATCAGGAGTTTCCTGCAGTGTCCTTTTCTCTTGCAGAGAGTTGAAAGAATTTGCAAGGACGTCACAGGGCCATGCGAGTTCACCCCTACCACTGATGTGCCTGGCAGCCTGGGTACTCCATTCTCCACATGTTCTCCAGAATGTGTCAGAAGGGGTTCTACACCTGGGCTGAATCTACACATAGTTTTACCGTTATCATACTGCAGTGATAACTATTGGTGGCCATTGCTGTCATGTGCACTAACAGTTATATCACTGCAGTATGATAATGGTAAAACTGCTATGTGTAGATTCAGCCCTGTACTAATGCACACATGCAGAACTCCATATGTTCAGAATTTCTCCTCCCCCTGGAAAAATTCGGTGAAATTGTCTCCCAAATTTCTCTGCCCAAAAGTAAGGTGGAGAATTTCAAGAGGCCATTTGCACACAGCTCTAATTAATACACATATACAGCTGCTTCCAGTGCAGTCCAAATGCGCTGATGGTGAGAGAAATGGCAATTGGTTGCATTGTGGCAGCAGGGGAGTGTGGTGTCCAGGTGAATCAACACAGGAGGACAGGGCTAGCCTGCATGGCCCCATGATCCTCTCACACGTTTCAAAGCATGGACCATGGCTAGAGGAACCCCCACCCCAATAACATTCTTGTCTACTTTCCTGACTCTTGTGTTTTCTCAGCCTTCCATGACACATCCTTGCCCTTTTAGATTTTGCTCAGAGGACTGCGGAGGAGGGGGAGGGGAGTAGAATGGTGAGCTCTTGTTTGTCTGTTTAAAGCATGTATATGCTGCTTTTCAAAGTGGCTTACAACAAGCAAAATAAAGCAATAGTCATATAAAATACTGAACCAGACTGCCAGAGAGCTTCAGCTATTGGGTGGTATAGAAAAGTAATAAAACAAAATCAAAATTAATGCAAACAACTTAAATGTACACAGCAGCCAACCTACAAAAATCTTTCTAAGAAGAGAGTCAAAAAGCCAAACAAAAGAGGAAGACTTTACATGAATGCAAATAGAAGTGATTTCTCAGCTCAAGAAGGAGATGATCACCCTGTCTTGGGGCTACAGCTGTTAAGGCCCTGCTTTTAGTGGCAGAAGAAGACTGAATGGCACAACTTGATGGTATTTGTGTGTGCATGTGCACATGTGTGCATGCATGGCCTCCTGATGCCACCCAATGCAATGCTCAGAGCCAAAAAGGTTGTGCATTTCTGAAGCAACAAGGGGATACGAACAAACACACACAAAATCTAGATTTCTCACTATATCAGGGGTGAACAACCTTTTTGGCCTCTCTGATGGGAGATGAGAGAGATAAGAGAAGGGTTTTCCTTGCTATTGCTAGGACTAGCCAGGGAAAGCCTCAGTTTTCTCTTGCTAGCACTAGCAAGGGAATCCCTTCCCTTATCTCACAGATCAGAGGGAAACCCCACACAGTGTAACTGCATGCAGGGGGGTCTGGCAGGACCAGAAATGCTTTGGCATCCTGCATACAGCCCAGGGGCCACACTTTTCCACTGTGGTATGAAAGATCATTGCAACTGTGGCCCAGGAAGAGAGAGAAACATGAATGTCCCATGGCCCACCAAGCTGAACAGTAACCGTAGTGGTCTTTCACCTTCTCTCCATCCTCACTGAGAGAGCAAGCCTTCACTCCAGTGTATGCATGAACAAAGAGTATGTGCCTCACTAGGGATGGGTGAACAAGTGATGTTCAAGGTCACCAGGATTCTCGGAGCATCATCTCGCCACTCATATCATTCCTGATTCCCATTTGCTATTGCTGCTTGTTCTGCACAAGTGGGAGACTTCCACAGATCAAGCAGCAATTGAATGGGAGATTTGTGCAAGTTTCCCTAAATTTGTGCAGATTTTCCTAATTTGCATAACCTTCCTCCATAGACTAAAGCGGAGCTGATTCAGGCCATGGAAGAAATTTGCGCAAATTATAATATTTCTGCAAATAGAATTGGGAATCAGGAATGAGATGAACTTGAGACATTCTTCTCCCTCTCTCATAATACTGGAATCCGGGGTCATCCCATGAAGCTGATTGGTGGGAGATTCAAGACAGATAAAAGGAAGTTCTTCACACAGCGCATAGTTAACCCATGGAAGTCACTACCACAAGATGTGGTGATGGCTACCAATTTGGATGGCTTTAAAAGGGGATTGGGCAAATTCCTGGAGGAGAAAGCTATCAATGGCTACTAGTCTTGATGGCTATATACCACCTCCAATACCAGAGGCAGTGAGCCCATGTACACCAGTTGCTGGGGAACATGGGTGAGAGGGTGCTGTTGCACTCATGCCCTGCTTGTAGGTTCCTGGTCGACAGCTGGTTGGCCACTGTGCAAGCAGAATGCTGGACTAGATGGACCCTTGGTCTGATCCAGCAGGGCTCTTCTTATGCTGTTACGTTCTTGTGTGTTCGACACTTTACGAATATTTTTGGCGGACACATGCTTGCGTTCGGAGATTTGAATGGGCATGCCCGCATGTTTAGCAAGCAAAAATGAAATTCTCATGCATCCCTATCCCTCACCTCACTGACAGGAACAACACCCTGCATGGGGATGGTGAGGTGTGGGAAGGCTCTCTACCCACCTCCCTTTTCCAGAGCCCTTCACTGAAATTCCTGCCACCATTTCTCAGGGATGTGGCTGGGATCTGACCAGCCCTTTCTGCAAGTCTCCACTTCACCTTATCCAAGGCCCCACTTCTGTTCTTGTGTTGTCAAGATAACAGAGCCATCCCCTGCCAATTGCATAGGGCATCCCCTAATCCTGCCCATCTCTTGGTCACACTCTAGTGTGGTGAAATGACAGGGCACATTTACATATACAACAACATGGATTAGGAAGTATCCTGTCCCATTCCCATCAAGAAATGCTGACTCGTATTCTGTATCCTCAGAACAATGGGGATAATTTTAATGCAATTTGCAATTCAAACATTTAGTGTTACAGGTATTCTAAAAGCAATACTAAGCTTCTAATAACAGTTCAAGATTAGTTTTACCAAATATCCATTCTGCTGCATTTGCCAAATAATCAAGGAAGAGAAATCAGGCAGTGGACGGATGCCAAACAGGAAATTTGCCTTCTTAATTGCTTTGTTTCAACATTTAAAACAACAACAACAGTTTAGGATACACATTATTGGGTGTCAGTATAGTTTAGTCTGCATCTCTTTAAATGGGCATTTATATTGTTCAATGAATATTTCGTTGTAAATAGCAAATCCATCGTATGCTGTAACTTCAAGGGCAAAGAATGTTGTGTGCAAAGAAGTTCTGATAAAGTGTGGGGGACAAAAGAAAGGCTTGTATGAATCAGCCCTATACGCATTGATAGAAAATACATTGATATAGTGTATTCTGCTGACAGATAAGGCTGAAGGGAGACCAAGACTGAAATACTGCATGTAAATTAGGCTGCTCAGCATACGTTACAATCCTATGCATATTAGAAGTAAGTCCCGTTAAGTTCAAAGTATTTACTCCCAAATAAGTCTGCATGTGATTACAGCCCATTCCAGATAACGCGTTTGGATTAACTAATGACATCCAGAGACACTGAAAATTAGACATACCTATTTTTAAATATTTAACAAGCTGTGGCTGCCATCCTAAATATACTTACTAGAGGGTCAGTTCCACTGAAAAAGCAGCCTACTTCTGAATAAACATGTTAGAATTGCATTGTGTGAAGTTCAGCATCATTTTTGTACAATGAAAAGTCACAACAGTAGTATCATAATAGATTAAGGAGTTGGTTAAGTATCAGCTGGTAAGTAGGAACTATTAATGTTCAGTAGTTCCAGCACCGATTTTATTCTAGTTCTAAATCTTAGCTCTAGAGTTTAAACATTCTGAATCATTAACATGCCACAGTAGTTGTGATATAATTACATTTCAACTTGTAGCAAGGATACTTACAATGGAAGTGGTATCGTGCTTGTAGGTTCATCATTTGGTGATGTAATTAGAAATCAGCATGCTTTTTTCCTTCCTTGGATATAGTATTTCCTTCCCATTCCTCCAAAGAGTGATTCACTTTGAGCCATTTCCTCCAAATGGCATGTTTCATTCTTAAGTGCATGCAAATTTGTGTGCTTGTATTTCCTGTCCTAAACAATCAAGCGATCACACACAAGTCAATAAGTCATTAGTGGCATTAAATCTATCGCATTTGCATGATGATTTACATCTTCAAGGCACTTTACAAATGATGGCTGATTTAACTGCAAAATATTCTTCGTTTGAGGTGGCTCTTGACAAGTGTCCCTTATGAGAATGAAAAACCACACAAGAAATCTTCCAGAGGAGATGAAAAGACAAGAGCTTGAATGAGATCAGAATAAATACTTATTTATTTCATCTTCTTACCCAACCATTATTCACGCATAAGGTGTGCCGGTGCTGAATGCAATGCCATAGCTATTGCAAGAGTATCCAAAGAATTCTTAGAGACTCAGCAGGGTTTGAAGTGCATAATATTTTCCGTTCTTTAAAGGACAAAGAGATCTACGTGCCCAAGTTTATTTTTAAGGCCCTGTGGTCACTAAATGAAATCAGTGTGTGTGTGTGTGTGTGTGTGTGTGTGTAAAGAATCTCTCTTGTATTCTGTTATTTCAGAGAAATAAAGCCTTCCAGTATGTTTGTGGCTATTCTTGCTGGGGATGATGGAGCTATTCCAACACATCTGAAGGACACCAGGTTGGGGTGGTAAAGGCCGCTTTACATATATGTATTAGTTCTTGTCTTTTCCTCTTTCAAAGTAATAGCTTCTCTGTCTATCAGTTTTTCTACCTAAGCATTTTTGCCCCATGTTTCTGACAAGCACACTCAAGCAGAATACAACACAAAGTTATAAATTAATAAAAGATAAACAAGGTAAAGTTCAACCATAGCCATAAAAACACAAATATAATAGCAGTAGCAGCATTATAAAACATTATATGCCAAAAGATTATATGCTCCGAGTTTTGTTTTGTTTTTTTAAAAAAAGCTTGCTGGAATACAGTGGTCTTGTCGTTGTTTATTCGTTCAGTCGCTTCCAACTCTTCGTGACTTCATGGACCAGCCCACACCAGAGCTTCCTGTCGGCCGTCACCACCCCCAGCTCCCCCAAGGTTGAGTCCGTCACCTCCAGAATAATGAATTAATTCTAATTAATTATTAATTTATTAATTATAATTAAGTGGTCTTAAGAGGCCCTTAAAACAGGTAATGTTTGGGGAAGCTATTCCACAGGCTGAATACCACAAACTGATTCCAGGGGCATCCCTGACATGCATCTTTCAAGGGCAGTGTAACCTCTTCCAGAACAGGTTGTACATCCTCTCCCAGATTACCACAACTCCTGACCTCCATCTAGTCCGGATTAAGTTTTAGTTTATTCGCTCACCCTCATCCAAGCTTGAACAGCCACAGCTCCATTACTTCCCTGGGTTCAGAGGATGGAAAAGAGAGGTAGAGATGTGTGTCATATGCCCAAACCTCCATATCAGCTCACCCAGTGGTTTATTGCCCTTTACCACAAATATAATCTTAGCATTTTATTTTATTTTTGCCACTTTTTCAATAGTTTTTTTCTCCTTTATGTTTCCCCTTTATGTTTATCCCTGTAAATTATGTTTATCCCTGTCCATTCTCTGTAGTTATATTTTAAAAAACCTTTCTTAAAGTATTTGTCAACCCTTCCAAATTCTTGAACTGCCTGTAAAATAAATGTATTGTTTTCACTTTTCTAAAAAAAAGATACCTCACTTCACAAACGGTATCTGTCCACCTTCGACTTTTCCTGTAGCCAGCCTCTGAAGAAATATATTGGTTTTAGCTTTTGACTTCAGTGAACTAGATATCTATTTATGCAGCTGGATCCATTTGTTTTCATTAAAAGAACCGGAAAAACCCACAGGAACTAAGAAGTGTATTTTAGCCTCGATGAAAAAAAAGAGGTATACCGTTAGGTATTGACAGGAAATCCCAATTAAGAGAGGTTGAAGAATATACATGAAATTCAAACTCCACTAAAGTCAATGAGGAGATAAAGTCCATGGGAGTTCAGTGGAATTAAGACAGTACCACAAGGAATTTATCCTCCTCTGCAGGCACACAAATAAAAATTCTTTGTTAACAAACCCCAGGTGCTGTGGCCTGATCCTCCCCCCAAAATGGCTGGGTCAAAATTGGCATTATGATAAGCTTGCAGGGTTGGTTTTTATGGTGCCAGCCATAATTATCTCTATTTTATTTATTTAGTATTTGAAATCATTTTTAGACAAACTTTAAGAGTAGAACCCCTATTTTGCCTTTGGGAGATTTTGAGGGTATGTTTCTTCTTTTTAAATAGTACTATGTGTGTGTATGTGTTACCTTCCCTTCCCTTAAATCTTCCCACATAACTGCCTAATTCAGCAAGATTATCATAATGCTGAATTGTTTACCCTTGCTTCCACACTAGCTATTTTATCTGCAACTGATATCATCCATTCAGGTGACTGTAACAGAGATTCTAGATAATGTCGCTACCGTACCATTGCATTCCGGTATTTTCCCTGCTGCTTTTAAGGCCTGGTTTGTCGTGATTGTTTTAGTTTGAATAGAATTATATCACCAGCATTCCACAACTGGACTGGCTAAACACTATTGATGAACCTGACTTGCATTTCTGCCATTACATGTTCCTTTCCCCCATTACATTTCGAGACAACATTAGATTTTTATTATTAATTTTATCCTTCTGAATGCAAGTTAGGGGTGCACGAAAGCCACTTAACTGGTCTCGCAGCTTTTCGCGGTGGAGGGGAGGCACTTCGCTGCTCTCCCCGTGAAGTTCAGGCCGGGGGGGAGGCTTCCCGCCTCGCCCGGCCGAAATTCAGGCCGGGGGGGGGAGGCTTCCCGCCTCGCCCAGCCGAAATTCAGGCCGGGGAGGAGGCGCCTCGCCTCGCCCGGCCGCGAAATAAAAAGTTTTTTTTAAAAAAACACGCCCCCGTGATAGGCTACGTGACGATTAACGTAGCCTATCACAGCTAGATCTGCAAAGTCAGCCGTGATAGGCTACGTAAATCGTCACGTAGCCTATCACAGGTGACTTTAAAAAGAAAAAAAAAACGCATACGCAAATGGCGGCCCCCATAGGGAGCCGCCATTCGCGTTCCTTATTTGGTCACTGTAGTCTACATAAAGATTTACGTAGACTACGGCGAAAATAAGGGCAACGCAAATAGCGTTGCCCTTATTTTCGCCATAGTCTACGTAATCTTTACGTAGACTACAGCGACCAAATAAGGAACGGGAATGGCGGCTCCCTATGGGGGCCGCCATTAGCCGTACGCGCTTTTTTTTTTTTTTTTAAAGTCACCCATGATAGGCTACATGACGATTTACGTAGCCTATCATGGCTGACTTTGCATATCTAGCTGTGATAGGCTACGTTAATCGTCACGTAGCCTATCACGGGGGCGTGTTTTTTTTAACTTTTATTGGAATGGCAGCGGCGGCAGCCAGTCAAAAGACCGGCTGCTGCCCCCGCCCCTGATGAAGACCCGACGAACCGCTGCCGGGACCCGCCGCCGGGAGGGACATTCAGGAAAGGTAAGTCCCGTCCCGGGGGGGTTCGGGGGTGGGGGGGAGCGGAGAATTTCTCCCCGAAACTTCTTCGGGGGGCCGAACACGTTGGCGCTCGGCCCCCCGAAGTTTCGGGGAGAAATTCTCCGCCATCCCTAATGCAAGTGTCATATATATGACAGTCCTCTGTTTGAAGACGTCTTCTGTTTACAGAGGTCAGTCCTCTATTTGAACTCATACTCTATTTTTTTATTTATTTATTTATTTATTATTAAATCTATTAATCGCCCATCTGGCTGGTCACCCAGCCACTCTGGGCAATGTACAACATACAATAAAAACAGTTTAAAACAATAAAATTCTACAATAAAAACATTTTCTAAAATACCCTAACCCACCCCAAATGCCTGCCTGAACAACAGCGTTTTTAATGCACGACGGAAGCTCATTAAAGAGGGGGCATGACGGAGTTCCCTAGGGAGGGAGTTCCACAGAGTGGGGGCCACCACAGAAAAGGCCCTCTCCCTCGTCCCCACCAGTCTAGCTGTCCTGGGTGATGGGACAGAGAGAAGGCCATCTGAGGCTGATCTTGTTAAGCGGCCTGTCTGGTGCTGCTGGAGGCGCTCCTTAAGATAGGCTGGGCCAGAACCATACAGGGTTTTAAAGGTCAAAACCAACACCTTGAATTTGGCCCGGAAAACAACTGGTAACCAGTGCAACTCCTTCAGCACTGGAGTGATGTGATCTCGCCGGCGGCTGCCTTTAATCAGGCGAGCCGCCGTGTTCTGTGCCAGCTGCAGTTTCCAAACCGTCTTCAAGGGTAACCCCACGTAGAGCGCATTTAAAGGGCTGTCCAGTCCAAGTCCAGTTTAAAGATAAAGAACCATAAGAAAGAAGAGCCATAAGAAAGGAGGGCAGGGGCCTTGAAGTTGCCCATCAGCAGTTGACACCTCAAGAGTACACTGGTCAGGCCCACAGGTCACCTGGTCACAGTCTTCCCCACTATAGTGAGTTTATTGTATTTCTCTTTAAATTATAGCTATTCTTTTTTAATGCATATATTAATGCATATATTTTAATGCATACATTATCAAATGAAAAACATTCAGCTCTGTGTATTTAAATATTTTAATGCAACTGTGCATTTTAAAAAAATGCAACTCTTTTGCATTTTTTTAAAGTAACATTTTGTACTTTTTATGAATCATTCAAAATGAAGTTTTGAAAATTAGATTAACTCCTGACATATAATTAGTGAGAAGAAAATCAGAAGAGGTTCCCCATGTTGATGAAATTGCTTTGTCCTTCTGGCAAGTATATGGGGAAAGATATTAAGGGTGCAATCCTAGGTATGTTTAGACAGAAAAAAAGTCCTGCTACTCCCAGCATCCACCAGGAAGTATGGCTGGCTAGGGAATGCTGGGAGTCATAGGCCTTTTTTCTGTCTAAACATGCCTAGGATTGTGCCTTCAGAATGTTTTGCAGTTTCAAAGATAGAAACTGAAAAGTAAGGATCAAATTGCCAAATGCTCAGTTACTTAGGGCTAGGCTAGAACTCTAGTGCTAGTTTTGCTACAAGCAGGACATCTTATATGTGAGATAATTCAAATGAAAATGGGACCTGTCCTTGTTTTAGCCTGAAGTGGCACACCAAAAAGGACTCCAGTACATGGTTTTGCTGAACAACATATACTTCAGTTCTTAGGTCATCCACATTTTCTAATTTTTCCATAACTATATTTTGGGATCAAAATTAAAACTTGGAATGATGGGAGTTGCAGTCCAACTAGGGATGAGAGATAAGCTAGTTTGGTTCACATTTTAACATGAACTTTCTGAATTTTGCTCTTTCAAACCAATGCATGAACTGAAACGCAGCTATCCTTCAAAATTCGCACTTCTCTGAATTTTGCAGTGGAGTTCTCCAGTGAAAGGAATGCATACACAATGTGCATATTAAAGGAAAGTGCACACAGAAATGTGTATATTTGTGAAAATAATATTAAAATGCATTATATTAGGATCATTGCTAGCAAGAAATGTGTATAGTGGGCAAAATTGCATACATAATATCTATGTATTAGGACAAATGTGCACAAAAATGCTTACAAATTTCCATGCAAATATTTTTTAAAAAAATTATTTAAAAAATCTCATTGTTTAGGATGAACTGAGTTTAAGATTAGAAGGATAAGAAACTGAAATTGACAGATTCATTCATCCCTAAATTCAACACATCTGGAGGCTGCAGCCTGTTGGGGAAGGCTGCTTTATGGTCTGAAGGCACATGAGGCAGCCACTTTCCTGAAGCTAAGTAGGTCTAAGTCTGGACCGTGCTTGGAGGGGAGACTACCTGGGAACAATATGTAGCCAACTTGAGTTCCATAATGGAAGAAAGGTGGGATAAAAATGTAATAAAATAAATAAATTATAAATAAATTATACAAATCTCTGGTGCTGCATAGGGATGTAAAGAGAAATCTGTAACAAAATCAAAGGAGTTCAGATTCCTATTAATCTGACCCAGAGATTTGGCAGTGGACCAGCTTTTCCCAGGTCGCATGGATTCTGTGGACTTGCGCACCATTTTTTTTTTTTTACTTTCTGAAATTTTACACACATTTAGTCATAGAAAAATACATTAAAAACCCAACAACACTGGCCAAAAAATTCACATTTCCCCCCCTAGGATAAAAAATGAAAATGTGCATTTGGGGAGGATATGAACATTTGGGGGGATTTGCTTATTTTTGCAAGTGCGGACTTGCGCAATGCGAGTTTACGCAAATTTGAGAAATTGGAAAAAATCTGATTCCATCAATGAACCGACGACTGAACAAAAGACACATGACAATCTGTGAAATGCAGATGGAATGGATTTCACAAAACCTGTACATCCCTAGTGCTACATCTCAAAAAGGATATTGTAGAGCTGGAAAAGGGTTAGTTTTCAGTTTAGACAGAGTTTTATAAAAATTATGTATGGTGCAGAGAAACTGGAGAGAGTGGGGGAGGGGGACAGGTTCTCCCACTCTCATAGTACTAGAACCTGGGGGCCATCCAATGAAGCTCAATAGTAGGAAATTCAGGGCAGGCATAAAAAAGTACTTCTCCACACAGCACATAGCTAACCTATGGAGTTGAGTGGTGTAAGATGTGGTGACAACCATTACTGTAGATGGGGATTAGAACAATTCATGGAAGATAGGTCTAGCAATGGCTACTAATCACCATGGCTATATGCTACCTCCAGGATCAGAGGCAGCATGTCCCGGAATACCAGTTGCTGGGGAACAACAGTTCCTGTCTGGTTGTCCGCTGTGAGAAGCAGGATGCTGGACTAGAAGGACCTTTTGTCTAATCCTGCAAGGCTCTTCTTAGGCTTCAGGGCTCTTTATTTTCTGCTGATTGTGTTCAACTGTGTTCATGCTGAGAAAGTACTGAAAGACTAATGTGTTGCTTGGAACTCTAGCAAGTGGAAAATCAAACAAATGAACTTCTCTTTTGGCAAAGATCATAACGCATTGGTTATGAGCAATAAAAGGCAGTGCGGGTCATTACTGATGACACTGAGAACATGAACACTATTTGTTGCCTGGGGCTGCAGGGTTTTGGACAGAGTTTTCAAGTCACAACTTGAAGCACTCTGACTTTGTATAGGAGGTAGCTCCATTTCTTTCAGACTTGAACTACCTCCTGACTTGATATTTCAAGACTCTAAGTAATTGGTGACATAACTGAGGCATTCAGTTCGGAATGCTTTCAATCACATTGGTGCTTTCTGCCACTGTGTGTGTGTGCACGTGTGCGCATACACTCATATATGTATATAAGCAAGCCTTTCCCAACCTAGTGACCTCCCGATGTGTTGGACTCTGACTGGCCATGCTGTTTAGGGGATGGTGGGAGTGATAGTCCATCTGAAGGGCACCAGTTTGTGGTTCTCTCTTTCTCTTTCTCTGAGCTGGGAAGAACTGTGTTGGAACATTTGCTAAGTACGAAAACCAGTGGATAACAACACTCAGAATCTGTACATTTGTCCAGGAGGTGCAGGTTAGGTCAGTTTGTACTAGAATTTGCAAATATCAATTCCCTAAGCATCCCCAGATATAAAAACATGAAACAATTCAACCTTAACATTCCTAAACCAAGATAAAGCAATGCCACAGAACAACACAAAGCTATTGAGCACTGGTAGAAAGATGCCACCACCAAGAAAGCACTAATATAGATTTAAGTTCCTGAGCAGATGGCATCCTAGGTTACTGCCTTCCCCATAGATTTTAATTTGCAATGTGTGTGTGTGTGTGTGTGTGTGAGAGAGAGAGAGAGAGAGAGAGAGAGAGAGAGGCACTGCCCATGGGCAACAGCTGCTTAGGGTTTTAAAGGTATTCACCACCATCATCTTGAATTATATTGGAAGCCTAACGCAAACCAACAGAATAAATCAAAAGGTCAGTCTAGGCATGCAGTTAACTGAATTGTTCTTTTCCCCCCATTGTACATCGTATGTTAGTCCTGCCTAGCATTATATTTCTTCTCCTCCCCCACCCTCCATTTATGCAAGTGACATTTTCATTGTGGGCAATGGAAGTTCTGTCTAATTATAACTTCTGGATTTGGCCCATGTGGTAGAATGTTTAACACAGTCAAACTCCTGTCATAAAACGACACTCTAGGTAAATCTGATCTGCTCTCAAGGAGAACAATAACATTTAGCACTGTTTCCTGCAAGCACTGTTCCTCAAAATGTTTTTGCAAAGGTAGCTTGGGAATATTTCCCAGGACATTTTTCAGAAGCTCTCTAGAAATACTTTATGTGAAGCAGGCTCTCTCTCTATTTTTTGTGAAAAGAGAACACCCAACTATTAAGAAATACTATAATTTTAGGGAAGAAAATCAGGCTAATTTTAGATGAAGTTATGTGCACTGCTACCTATATGGTTTCCCATGCCCCAATTGTCTCTGTTTCACATGGATTGCCTCTCATTTCTGGTAAATGTCCCTATTTTGGCCTTTTGATGATGCCTTGTTAATTTTTTTAAATGTGAGTTAGGAGAGATGCCTTTCCACAGTGTTCAACTCCTTCCTTAGGGTCCTTAGAAGTTAAATCTTGGAGTCGGTGGCACTGGTGGTTGATACATTTTCTCTCTTGAGATGGGTGAGCTCTTGCTCTCCAAAGCTGTCCTTGGCGTCTAGAAATTAGCTGAGATCTTTCCCACAAAACTGAACCATCCTTGTTACTTTTCTCCAAGCCTATCTGTAGGGACTTAGAAACATTACCTGGCCATCTTCCTGTAGGGTCTTCTCAATGCAAGCTGTGGGAGTCAATCTGCTCCATTGGCGTGTGTGTGTGTGTGTGTGTGAGAGAGAGAGAGAGAGAGGAGGGGGGGAGAGGGAGGGAGAGAGAGAGAGAGATTCAGTAGGAAAAGAATCTGAGGATGGGGGGAGAGGCCTAGCCTAGCTCACTGCTGAGGACAAGCAGGAATAGCCCCTTTCCTCATTCTTAGACTGGGGCCTTCAACTTTGGAGTTTTTTCTCTATGTAATGTAATGGAGTGACATCACTCCGTTACATTGCATAGGGGAAGCTGGTAATTACTCTACAGCTCCAATTTTCAATCCAAGTTCAAGAATAATTCAGGGGCTTGTAAAGCTCACCGCTCCTTTGAGGCAGGCTTTCATGAGCCTGCAAAGTTCTCTTTGGAGCATAACTTGGGAGAATTTCACCTGCATCTCTATTTCTCTCTCATGCACATGCATGTAAATGTACAGACATGAATATTAAGTTACCATGTTGTGCCTGGGCTCTCATTTCACTGGTGAGGCTCAATTTGAACTGTGTGAGGCTCAATTTGAACAGATTGTTTTCTCTTATGTTTTCCTAGCATGTCTGTAACTGAAAGAACAAACTCCCTCTTGGCTTTGTGCAGGACTGACTACTGCAGGGTATAAATAAACACAGAACACAGCAGGTGGGGAGTAGCCTCCAGCAATGTATAATGCGGGGCTTAACCTCTAATCTTTGATAAGATAGTGGGTGCATTATAAGCATGTCCCTGTTTTCATCTGTGAAATATTGGCGAGCATCCTCAGTATTAAATATATAAATACATACATACATAAATCAGTATTGAAGAACCTCAGTCAAAACAGGGGGAAACAAAATTAAAAGTTCCTTTGAATTTGGGTGTTGTTTTTTTGGTTGCATGCAAGTTTTGTGGGTTTGTCTGGGGTTTTTTATAAAGATGGTGGCTTGCAAACTTACAGAGTGAACACAGGATAATTTACTCCAGAACTAATACTATAAGTGTTCCCCTCTGTTGGACTTCCCAGTGGCTTCCAAGGAAAAACACACACACACTGTGATGTATATAATAAAGGAGATGGATGTTGAACTTAGATCCACCTTTTGATAAGACATTCTTAAAATTGGTTCTTGGGATGAATTTGCTGAGAGGGTAATTTGACAGAGGGCAGGTGCGAAATGACCTTTCCATTTGCACTTCATCATACCGCAGCTTTGAAACTGCAAAGCACTCAGACAAAAATTACGTCTAGGTTACTGAGACTAAGGCTGAGAAACATACTTGGTTTATTAATATTGCCCATACTCCTCTTTCAGTGTCTGAACTTCTAAATAATTACACATGCTGTTTCTACAGTGCTGCCATCCTTAACACAAAACTGCCGTAGGTGTGAATTGATTTTGCATGAGCGCAGAATATGCCTCTATATATCTAGAGCACCAGGTTAAAAGCTTAACTACAAGGGGAAACCACAAATATTTACAGAGTTCCCCGCTAAATTCAAATACTGACTTAGAGGTCAGTTCCTTGAAAATGGTATCTGACCCCTGTAATCCATACATGCATTTCTGTAATGGGAAGGATTTATCATTTATTTATTTTTATAACCTGTAGTAAAAACAGCTGTAATCAAGAAGAAGAATAGATAAATCCTACAGAGGGACAGAGAGAGAATGCCACTGCCCATGCTCTGCTACCTCGGTGAGGCCAAGGTGGAATGTGTAGAGACATCTTTTTCCAGTTTTCATTCCCCACACAAATATTTCCCCCTGGCCATTGACACCAATGGGAGGTAAATAACTCCAGGTCTGGTGTAGTTCTTGGCCATTTTGGGGTAACATGCTAGGGAAATGGGGAGAGGAGGAGTTTGTATCATGTGGATCCAAGGCCATCCCCAAACCAGCCACGGAACGTCCTGATGCAGGTCCTATGACTGGCGGAAAGACTGCCAACAGTATTATCTACACCCATGGAGGATCACTGGGTTGGAAGTGTCACCCTGACAATGGAGCAGCACTTTGACCACACCCAGTAGCCCCTCAGCCAGCCTCCAGTTTGCTTCAGAATTGGTCTATAAATACATAGCAGATGCATTGTGGAAATATCTGATAATTATCCAGGATGTGTGAGGTTTCCTTAACTGATGGATAAACATATACACAATGTTCAATGTGTAGCTGATGCTAACCTGTTTTTTTTAATGAAGTGTAAGCTGCTTCTCCCTCCACCCTGGTTGGGAAGGTTTAACTCCCCCTATCCATCTGTGGCCCTTTCATGGATCACTGCCTTGTTGTGGTGAAGGGGCTTGCGTAACTCAGTGAAGCCATAAGCTATGCCGTGCGAGGCCACCCAAGATGGACAGGTCATGGCAGAGAGTTCTGACAAAATGTGGTCCACTGGAGAAGGAAATGGCAACCCACTCCAGTATTCTTGCCAAGAAAACCCCATGGAACATATCACAAGGCTAAAGGATATGATGCTGGAAGATGAGCCCCTCAGGTCGGAAGGTGTCCAATATACTACTGGGGAAGAGCAGAGGGAATTTCCAAGTAGCGCCAGAAAGAGTGAAGCGGCTGGGCCAAAGCCGAAAGGACACTCAGCTGTGGATGTGTCTGGCGGTGAAAAGGAAATCCCGATCCTGTAAAGAACAATATTGTTTAGGAACCTGGAATGTCAGATCAATGAATCAAGGTAAGCTGGAGGTGGTCAAACTCATAGTCAATAAAAGGGTGGGAATAGCAGTACTGGGGTACAATCTCAAAAACGATAGAATGATCTCAGTACGAATCCAAGGCAAACCATTCAACATCACAGTAATTCAAGTCTATGCCCCAACCACTGAGGCCAAAGAACCTGAGGTTGATCAGTTCTATGAAGACCTACAACACCTTCTAGAACTAACTAGGGATGGCAGAGAATTCCGCCATGGATCTCGGTGAGGCTGAATGCCAATGCATTTGGCCCCCCGAAATCTGTGGCGGAACGGCCTCCCACCGCCCCGCCCGCCTGTGGATCCCACCCAGGACGAGACTTACCTGGGGCGGATCTTCCGGGCGGCGGCGGCGGCTGGTCTTCCGACCAGCTGCCGCCACCGCCATTTGCAGTCTTGTTGGGTTTTTTTTTTTTTTTTACAAGACGTGATAGGCTATTTGCGTTCCCCCTTTTTTTCGCCGTCTTAGTCTACGTAAATATTTACGTAGACTAAGATGGCCAAAAAAAGGAACAGAAATGGCGGCCATAGCGACCGCCATTTGCGTACGCGCATTTTTGTTTTTTTTTAAGCCAGACGTGATAGGCTATATAAGTCTTTACGTAGCCTACCACAGCTGACTACAGGGACGCAAACGGCGGTGGCTATGGCCGCCGCCATTTGTGTCCCTGCTAGCCAGTAGCCGGATGTCCGGCTGCTGGCGGAGCCAGCCGGCAGGTCCGTGGAATCCCCGTGGAGCGGAGCCAGCTGGCCAGGGTTCTGGGGGGAGGGACGGAGCGCCTCCCCCCCCCCCAGCAGAACCCGGCAGAGCCAGGTAAGGGGAGTTTCATACATCCCTAGAACTAACCCCCCAAAAAGATGTCCTTTTCATCATAGGGGATTGGAATGCTAAAGTAGGAAGTCAAGAAATCACTGGGATAACAAGCAAGCATGGCCTTGGTGTACAAAATGAAGCAGGACAAAGGCTAATAGAGTTTTGCCAAGAGAACACGCTGATTATAGCAAATATTCTTTTCCAACAGCACAAGAGGAAACTCTACACATGGACATCACCAGATGGTCAATATCGAAACCAGATTGATTATGTCCTTTGCAGCCAAAGATGGAGAAGCTCTATACAGTCAGTAAAAACAAGACCTGGAGTTGACTGTGGCTCAGATCATGAGCTTCTTGTTGCAAAATTTTGGCTTAAATTGAAGAATGTAGGGAAAACCACTAAACCATTCAGGTATGACCTAAATCATATCCCTTATGAATATACAGTGGGGGTGAGGAATAGATTTAAGAGATTAGACCTGATAGACAGAGTGCCTGAGGAACTATGGACGAAGGTCCGTAACATTGTTCAGGAGGCAGCAACTCAATCCATCCCCAAGAAAAAGAAATGCAAGAAAGCAAAGTGGCTATCTGATGAGGCTTTACAAGTAGCTGAGGAAAGAAGGGAAGCGAAAAGCAAGGGAGAAAGGGGAAGATATATCCAACTGGATGCAGAGTTCCAGAGAATAGCAAGGAGAGACAAGAAGGCCTTCTTAAATGAACAATGCAAAGAAATCAAGGAAAACAATAGAATGGGAAAGACTAGAGATCCTTTCAAGAAAATCAGAGATCTCAAGGGAACGTTTTGTGCAAAGATGGGCATGATAAAGGACAAAGAAGGCAGGGTCCTAACAGACGCAGATGAGATTAAGGTGGAAAGAATACACAGAAGAACTATACAGGAAAGATCTGAATGTCCCTGATAGCCATGATAGTGCGGTCACTGAACTTGAGCTGGACATCCTAGAGAGTGAAGTCAAGTGGGCCTTAGGAAGCATTACTAACAACAAAGCTAGCAGAGGTGAAAGTATTCCAGCTGAGCTATTTAAAATCCTAAAAGATGATGCTGTTAAAGTGCTGCACTCAATATGCCAACAAATTTGGAACACTCAACAATGGCCACAAGACTGGAAAAGGTCAGTTTACATTCCAATTCCAAAGAAGGGCAACGCCAAAGAGTGTTCAAACTACCGCACAATTGCGCTCATTTCACATGCCAGCAAGGTGATGCTCAAAATCCTACAAGCTAGGCTTCAGCAGTATGTGGACCGAGAACTACTGAAAGTACAAGCGGGGTTTCCAAGAGGCAGAGGAACTAGAGATCAAATGGCCAACATTTACTGGATCATGGAGAAAGCAAGAGAATTCCAGAAAAGCGTCTATTTCTCCTTCATTGACTACGCTAAAGCCTTTGATTGTGTGGATTACAACAAACTGTGGCAAATTCTTAAAGAGATGGGAGTACCAGACCACCTTACCTGTCTCCTGAGAAACCAGTACAAGGATCAAGAAGCAACAGTAAGAACCAGACATGGAACAACCGAGTGGTTCAAAATTGGGAACGGAGTACGACAAGGCTGTATATTGTCGCCCTGCTTATTTAACTTATATGCAGAGTACATCATGAGAATGAATCGCCAGGTTGGATGAATCACAGTTCAGAATTAAGATTGCCAGGAGAATTATCAACAACCTCAGATATGCAGACGATACCACCCTAATGGCAGAAAGTGAAGAGGATCTAAAGAGCCTCTTGTTGAGGGTGAAAGAGGAGAGTGCAAAAGCTGGTCTGAAACTCAACATGAAAAAAACGAAGATCATGGCATCTGGCCCCATCACTTCCTGGCATATGGAAGGGGAAGAAATGGAAGCATTGACAGATTGTATTCTCTTGGGCTCCAAGATCACCGCAGACGGTGACTGTAGCCATGAAATTAAAAGACGCTTGCTCTTTGGGAGGAAAGCTATGGCAAACCTAGACAGCATAGTAAGAAGCAGAGACATCACCTTGCCGACAAAGGTCCGTCTAATCAAAGCTATGGTTTTCCCAGTAGTAATGTATGGCTATGATAGCTGGACTATAAGGAAGGCTGAGCACCAAAGAATTGTTGCCTTCAAACTGTGGTGCTGGAGAAGACTCTTACGAGTCCCCTGGACTGCAAGGAGGTCAAATCATTCAATCCTAAAGGAACTCAACCCTGACTGCTCATTGGAAGGACAGATACTGAAGCTGAAGCTCCAATATTTTGGCCACCTAATGCAAAGAGAAAACTCTCTGGAAAAGACCCTGATGCTGGGAAAGACTGGCAAAAGGAGAAGGGGACGGCAGAGGATGAGATGGCTAGATAGCATCACTGATGCAATGAATATGAACCTGAGCACGCTCCAAGAGAGAGCGGAGGACAGGAAGGCCTGGCGTGCTATGGTCCACGGGGTGACGAAGAGTCGGACACGACTTAATGACTGAACAACAACAACATCCATTTGTGGTGGTCTCAATCTGGACTGGTGGCCCACATGCTTACACTAAAGTAAAAATGAAGTTAAGATCAGCTACAGTCTATACAATTTAACTCTGAAATGAAGAAAAAGCTTCTATCTCTCACATTTCATTTCAAACAGAACAGCCTTTGAGGTATCAGCTTATGTCTAAAGTGGCTTGGATGCCCATTTTTGATGCCAAAGGGAGTCTCTTTTGTTTTGTAATAGAGAAACATGGGTAATCAAATTATACATTTCTGTGGAATCAAAATGTACAATATGTATTAAATATGAAGAGTGGTCCAAAATATATTAATATATATTCCATACCAAATGAATATACATTTAAGGAATGTCCTGAATAAATTGCTGTCCCCTGTAACATGTGACTTGGCTCACTGACTCAAGCTACATATGACAATTTGTTTCTCTCATTTTGTAATGGGAAAATTACTACCTTATGAAAGCCATGCTAATTTCCCCACAATGTTCATCATAATGTCTGTGTAGATTTCACAAGGAACTGTGGCTCTTTCAAACTTGCAACTGGGCAAATTTGTTTGCCAGTAGGTTCTCCATATATGCCATTTCAAACATAAGCTGGAACACCTATATATGAATAAACTTGCTGCAAATAGGTGCCCAGACTGCCATTTCAAGCACCAAGCTGCTGCACACCTTCCTAGAAGTAAATCTTCTTGTAGTCATGCACTGTAGCCTGTGGTTTCAAGCAGCAGGCTGGATAGTCTTTTTTCAGTAAATATCGTTGTTGGTAAGTGCCTCAGCCTACTGTCTGAAGAACTCACTGGAGTGCCTTCCCACAAATGACTCCACTGTTATTCTGCTCGGCCTTGCACATGTGTACAGTGCCAAGGGGACACTAGGAAGAAAGAAGGGAAGCACTCAGACCATGAGGGTCAAAGTTACAGGAAATGAGATTAAAAGAAATGTGGCAAGGTATGCCTGCTCTAGAGTGGACACAGCCTAAGATACGACATTCGTTGAGTGAATGCAATTAATCTGCACATTTTTATTATGTAAACAACTGCTATGGGAAAGGCTGGCAGCCCCAGGGCTGTGAGGGTGGAGACAGGGGTTTCTCTTCTTGCCACGATCCTGACAAAATGGCCTCTTGGAAGGTGCAGCTTGCATTGCATAGTACGCTTCCAGTGATGCCTTGAAATAAGACCATGGCAGGGAGAGAAAGAGTTCAACTCTTTACGGGGTGGTGGTATTTTCATGGATAATTGTTGTAGCTATTTTACATTTTCTATATTTTAATGCTATACTCCCATTGAGTGTATTCCTTCTTTAAGAAAGGTATCTAAGATACATTAACTATCATCATCATCATCATCTCTTCATCAGGGCTGGTGTCAAGGGTAGGCAGGGATGGGCAGCTGCTGTGGACCCATATCCCAGCAGGGGCCCACTGACAAGAGTCCCCTCAAGCTGCACTTCCTCTTCACCTTTGGAACCTTCTCCTTCACCTCCCTCTTGCTCTGGCCCAGACAATGGTGGTGGTGAGAAGAAGGAGCAGTAGATACCACCGCCTACTTGCTCACTGACTGTCTACCTGTGAAGCAAGCAAGTGGCAGCAATGATGAGAAAGATGAGGAGCAGTAGCATCTGGTGACCGTTGTGATGAGAAGGTAGACTCTATGAAGGATGGGCCCATTGAGGGTGTCTTGCCCAATGGTCCTCAAAAACCCAGAGCCAGCACTGCTCCCCATGCCCACAGTCGGAAGGCTGCTCAGCCATTCACACAATTAATTTCACATCTACTTTGGCCCATAAACTACCTCCAAAGAGCTCCTCTAGGATAGATGCCACCAGGACAAAAATGTCAGAATTTGTTCATCCCAGCTGGCAGGCACTGTTCAACCAGGAAATGACCTTCTTTCACCCTCACATCCTAATATCTGGGCACCACACTCCCATGCAATGCTCCATGAAGTTCTCCTGACCTAAACATAATTACAAGGCCAAGGTTTTAGTTCATTTCTAAGCACATTATACTGAACTGACAGTGACTGAATACTAACTATGAATAATTCCATGTACAAGTGGAGGCATAACCTTAACAATAAGGTCTATTCACAGCACTCAAGATATTCATGAGTGCATTTTAGAAATATCGTTATCTGCTTTATTGGTTGGTATTAAAAAGTCAAATGGCTGACATTATACTTTTCTATATCCCTGGCATTTAATCCACTGCTGTGCAGTTTGATTAAGGGAGTATGGCATTAACTAAGAAAGGGTAATTAGCTCATTTACTATGTACAAGCTTCCATCAGTATAGCATACACCTACCTAGTAGATTACCGTGGAATATTTCACTCAGTGCCTTCCCTTCCATATGACAACACTGTTCCATATTTAAAGCCTAGTAAACCAGTGTCTGTGCTGCTGTACCACTTCAGTTTAGCCTGCAGGCAGGGATGCTTGCTTGAGGATTTTGTTCGGGCTGCATTGAATCATAGAATCATAGAATCATAGAATAGTAGGGTTGGAAGGGGCCTACAAGGCCATCGAGTCCAACCCCCTGCTCAGTGCAGGAATCCAAGTCAGAGCATCCCTGACAAATGGCTGTCCAGCCTCGTCTTGAAGGCCTCCAGTGTGGGAGAGCCCACCACCTCCCCAGGTAATTGGTTCCATTGCCGTATTGCTCTGACACTCAGGAAGTTTTTCCTGATGTTCAGTCAGAATCTGGCTTCCTGTAACTTGAGCCCATTATTCCGTGTCCTGCACTCTGGGATGATCAAGAAGAGATCCTGGCCTTCTTCTCTGTGACAACCTTTCAAGTACTTGAAGAGTGCTATCATATCTCCCCTCAGTCTTCTCTTCTCAAGGCTAAACATGCCCAGTTCTTTCAGTCTCTCTTCATAGGGCTTTGTTTCCAGTCCCCTGATCATCTTTGTTGCCCTCCTTTGAACCCTCTCCAGCTTGTCTGCATCCTTCTTAAAGTGTGGTGCCCAGAACTGGACACAGTACTCCAGATGAGGCCTAACCAGTGCTGAGTAGAGGGGAACTAGTACTTCCCGGGATTTGGAAGCGATGCTTCTATGAATGCAGCCCAAAATAGCATTTGCCTTTTTTTCAGCCACATCACATTGTTGGCTCATATTCAGCTTGTGATCGACGACAATTCCAAGATCCTTCTCGCTCGTAGTGTGGTTGAGCCACGTATCCCCCATCTTGTAACTGTGCATTTGGTTTCTTTTTCCTAGGTGCAGAACTTGGCATTTGTCCCTATTAAATGCCATTCTGTTGTTTTCTGCCCAGCACTCCAGTCTATCCAGATCACTTTGAATTTTGTTTCTGTCTTCCAAAGTATTAGCTATCCCTCCCAATTTTGTGTCATCTGCAAATTTGATCAGCATTCCCTGCACCTCCTCCTCCAAGTCATTAATAAAAATGTTGAAGAGCACTGGGCCCAGGACTGAGCCCTGCGGTACCCCACTCGTTACCTCTCCCCAGCTTGAGAAGGTCCCATTGATAAGCACTCTTTGAGTTCGATTCTGTAGCCAACTGTGGATCCACCGGATCGTTGTTTCATCTAGCCCACTTCGAGCTAGTTTGCTCATCAGGATATCATGGGGCACTTTGTCGAAAGCTTTGCTGAAGTCGAGGTATATGATGTCTACAGCATTCCCACGGTCTACAAGGGAGGTGACTTGATCAAAAAATGAGATCAGATTTGTCTGGCAGGACTTGTTTTTGACAAATCCATGTTGGCTTCGAGTAATCACGGCATTGTTGTCAAGGTGCTTCCAGATGGATTGCTTTATGATCTGCTCCAGAATTTTCCCAGGGATTGATGTCAGACTGACTGGTCTGTAGTTCCCAGGTTCCTCCTTTTTACCCTTTTTGAAGATAGGGACAACGTTAGCCCTCCTCCAGTCATCTGGCACTTCCCCGGTCCTCCATGAGAAGAAATCAAACCTGGTCTCACCTCCTCGGCTAATATGGAGACTGGGACACTATCATCCTTTGGACTGCAGACATCTCTGAGTTGTGTGATGCAGTTCTTGACTCCAAAGAAATATAACAAAATTGGTATAAAAATGGTACTTTAAAAATTGTGTGTGTATGGGTTAAAAAAAAATTCCAGATCAATGCAGAAGCAGGACGGAATGGAATTATTAATAGTGATATACACTAATTCAATTCCAGTTTATTAAACATCAGAACGTGCCCTGTTTGCACCCTCAAATGTTCATGTGAGCGCATTTTTCGCGTATTCCCAAGGTTGCGATCGTGTTTGCAAAATGCGTTTGTTAGAGCAATGTGCATTTTCCTGCTTTAATTTAAAACACACACCCAAATGCACACTTTCCCTGTTTGAACAACAACAATAAAAGCTCACATTTGGGAATGGGAATGAGGCAGACCAAGCTTTGAGGTAGGACTCAGAGAACTCAGTGAGCTCAAGCCTTGCTGTTTTCCTCATCCCTATTTATAAAGGAACACATGTTCATGAACACATGTGAAACTGACATGGACAGTGCTGTGAATAGACCTTATTTTTAAGGTTATGCCTCCACTTGTACATGGATGGTCCATCGCTAACCACAGGTGGGAGGCTCACATGCCTGAATATTTCTCCACATTAGAAAAGACCTAGCATGTTGGGGAAGAGTTGAGGAATAGAACTGTTCTCCTTGGCATCTAGTTTTGTACATACAACGAACTGTTTGTATGGAGGAGCGTTCAGCCATATGAGCCCTCATCTGCAAGCTGGTACACATAAAAGGAACTGTTGGTACACATACAAGGTGTACACATACAAGGAGGTACAAGCTGGTACATACAAGCTGGTACAAGGAGGTACCACAGACAAGGAGGTACAAGCTGGTACATACAAACTGGTACAAGGAGGTACCAGCTGGTACAAGGAGGTACCACACACAAGGAGGTACAAGCTGGTACCTACAAGCTGGTACACATACAAGGAACTGTTTGTATGGAGGAGCATTCAGCCATATGAGCCCTCATCTGCAAGCTGGTACACATAAAACCCAGATTAATCTCATTTATCTTAGCGCAGCCGTTCCAGTCTGGCACCCTCCAGATGTGTTCGACTTTACCTCACAGCATGCTGGGAGTTGTAATCCAACACATTTGGAGGGTGCCAGGTTGGGAAATGCTGCTTTAGTAAGCACTAGTTCTGACAGGAGCAGAGAAGATGTCATCTAAAAATACAAGTCTTGGACTACAAAGGAGTTGTACACTGTTAGTTTGCTGTATTTATCACAGCTGTGCATTGAGTTGGATGGTTGGAAATATAATTTCTTTTTAGGAAAAAGGAACAAAGAAGAACCCAGCTCACGCCTCAATAAAGCTGTGGGGGGGGGGGGACCCACCGTTATGAACAATGCACTTACTTTCAATACTCTGTGTCCTGTCTTGCTTGTTTCAGTAATGGTCTCCTTGCTTGCAGTCAGTACTTAAGTTCCTGATTGATTCCTGTTTTCTAAAGTGCTTCATGTCCTTTCATTGATTTGTATGAGCTTCTGTTGAAGCCCAAAATAGGATTATTGGGCTAATAATATGTAAAACGTTGTATTCTAGGATGGAAACAAGAAAGAGCCTGCTAAATTCAATATCAGTTGTCCTCTGAATTTATGCATAAAGCGAGTTGGTTAGTTCCAGATACCTTCTTCCTAAGCTGTTTCGTCTATAGCCAACAGACATCAGAAGAGTAAATGAAAGTGGGAAGAGACAAAGTGAGAGAAATTGGGAGAGTGCAGAGCCACCATCATCCTCAAGTGTGGTCGCACACACCAATTTGACCCCCCCCCCTTTAAGGATTGATTGATTGATTGATTGGCTTACATTAAAAGAAATTTCCAAGTGATATATAATACAGTATAAGCTACTGATTACATACTATATATTAGTATTGTATACAAAAGACAATATTACCTTCCTGGGAATGCTTGTGGGAAAAACTCTATTTTCAGTGGGCACTGAAAACCCAGAAGGATTGGTTCCTGTCTAATTTGTGGTGGTAGTGAGTTCGAGACGGAGTGGGTGCTATGATACTAAAGGCCCTTTTCCAAACCATCATGGACCAGGCCTCCAAAATTGTGGGCCCCACCTGAAGGCTGTCTCCTGCTGAGTGCAGGACCTGAACAGGCAGTTAGGGGGTCAGGCAATCTTGTAAATATCCTGAACTTGACTTGTGAGTTATTACTCTGTCTCTTGGGTGGGGATAACTAGAAGTAGTAGGTGAGTAATAGAAGTGCATTTCACTTGAATCCCCACAGTATCCGCAAGTAAAACGTCAAGCTTGAAAAAACACAGTGTAGCAGGAATGATTTTTCAAGTGGAAAAGGAAAGAGGGAGGGATAGTACCTTTCTGTTAATATGTATACGTGCCATTAAACTCTCCTTTAAAGTAATATTATAGAAGCAATTTTCAGGGAAAGACCAGTGTTGCTCACTGTATTAAGCAGAGATAAGCAAACAGAACCCACACTTTTTCTGTTCTAATTTTTGTTACCTACTTCTAGCACAGTCTTTCCCACACTATGGAGGGCTGTGCTAGCATCTTAGCACCTTATACAGTGCCTTTTTGACTCTCTAGGGGTGCAATTCTATGCATGTTTAGACAGAGAAAAGTCCTACAATTCCCAGCATGCCCCAGCTTGCCACACCTACATTTTTTAAATATGGCTCCAATCACCTTTAGAAGGTAAACATACATTTTTTAAAAACAGGCATTTCGCAGCTAATGTTTAATAAAGAGTGCAATCCTATGCCTGTTTACTCTGATGTAAGCACCACTGTGGCCAAGGCTGCTTAATCCCAGATAAGGATGGGTGAAAATTTCATTTGGTTCAGGGTTTTGTATAAGAACTTACCAAAATTCACACATTTCTTCATAAACAGGATGGAAAGAACTCAATTTAAAAAAACACACAAAAACATTGTGATAGAAAGCAAAATTGGCAGATCCATATAACCAGGCACAGGGCTTTGAATGGTTAGCGCTAAAAATTCTGCGTTTGAATCCTTATGTATTCTACGGTGTTTGTGGTGCTGGATTAGGGTCACCACCTCTATTTTCTGCAGAGTCCTCTGCATAATAGGGTAGGAATAGCTGTACCTATTGAATTTGCTGGTGCAGATGGGTGAGAATTTCAGTTTGCTTCATTTTTGATAAGAATTTTCAAAAATTCACAAATGTCTTCATATAGAGAATAAAAAAAACTTGACTTAAAAAAAATCACCTGTGGGAGAAAGGGGAAATGGCAAATCCCTCCAGCCCTAAAATGCATGGGATTGCAACCTAAACAATTAAACTTTAAGCTTGCCAGTGAGAAGACCAAAGGAAGCTTCAGCTATCCTCAGGATATGGCAGTTCAGTTTCATATCCCTGCCAAAAGCCTTTGGCTTGGATGTTCCTCACCCCATATATTGAGAGTGTGTCAGTAGGGAAGAAATTTAAAAAGAGAACTTCTCTGGTACAGTGATATAGCTGGGATTCTAAGCAACACTTGGGATGATCTGGGGAGAAAACAGGACAGTAACAGGAGATGAATATTTAGGAGATAGACCTCATTTAACTCCAGACACTCTTGGATGAGAACAATTATCTGGATCAATTTCAGTCAGGGTTCAGGCTGAGTTTGGGCTTGGGAATGATGACTTATGTCCAGAGAGAGACGGGGAGTGTGGCCCTGTTGATACTCCTGGATCTCTCAGTGGCTTTCGATACCATCAGCCATGAGTATCCTTCTGGAGTGACTGTCTGAGCTGGGAGTGGGGGGTGCTGCATTGCAGTGGTTCCACTCCTTCTTGGATGAACAGCTCCAGAAGGTGGCACTTGGGAAATATTGCTCAGCCCCATGGATTCTCCAGCATGGGATTCTTCAGGAGTCAGTTTTATTCCCCCATGATAAACATGTACATGAAACCACTGAGCAAAGTCATCTGGAGTTTTGGAATGTGTTGCCATCAGTATGCTGATGACACGCTGCTCTACTTTTCATCTTCACCAGGTGAGACTGAGGATATGCTGAATCAGTGACTGGCTGCAACAATACTGGATGAGGGCTAATATACTGACACTCAATCCAGACAAGACTAGGGTGCTGCTAGTGGGTGGTTCTTCTGACTGAGTGGAGTTCTGGATGGGATTGAGCTCTCCTTGAAGGAGCAGGTTCATACCTTGGGGTTTTCCTTGAGCCATCTCTATCACTTGAGGCTCAGATGGCCTCAGTGGCACAGAGTGTCTTCTACCAGCTTTGGCTGGTGGCCCAGCTATGCCCCTATCTGGACAGGGATAACCTGTTTTCAGTAATCTGTGCTCTGGTAATCTCCAAATTTGATTACTGCGGTGCACTCTACACGGGGCTGCCCTTGAAGACTGTTCAGAAGCTGCAGCTTGTGCAAAATGCAGCAGCGAGATTAATAACTGAGACTAGAAGGTCTGAGCATATAAGACCAATTCTGGCCTGCCTGCATTGGCTGCCGGTATGTTTCAAACCCAATTCAAGGTGCTAGTTTTAACCTATAAAAGCCTCATACAGCTTGGGACTTCAATACCTGATGGAATGCCTCCCCCAACACGAACCTACCTGGACACTACAATCAACATCTGAGGCCTTCCTCCAAGGGAGGCTCAGAAGGTGGCAACAAGGAGAGGGCATTCTTAGTGGTGGCCCCCTAACTTTAGAGCTCCACAGCGAGGCCTGCCTGGCACCAACATCTTTTCGGCATCAGGTTAAGACCACCCTCTACTCCCAGTCATTTAATGGTATATGATGGGGGTACTTATGTCAGCTGTCTTGAACAGGTCTGTTACTGAAATTTATTGAAATTGTTTTTAGCTATTTAAACTGTTTTTAAATTTTGTATGTTCAACAATTTTTAGATGTTTTTATGTTTTATTTCATGTTGTAATGTATAAAGTTTTAATGCTGTAGTTTGTTTGTTTGTTTGTTTGTTTGATTGTTTCTGTGTTGGATAGTTGTGAACTGTCCAGGGAGCTTCAGCTATTGGATGGTATAGAAATAAAAATCATCATCATCTAAATCTCAGTGGGATATGTTTGGAAATAAACATTCATAGAATCAGAGTGCACAATATACTTCACATATTACAACCACTTGCTTGTCTTCTCTCTTTTTTTCTGATCATGACAATTATACTTTTTGTATAAATAGATTACCATGTTAGCCAGGAAATAATGGAACACCATAATAGGAACTTTGGTGATCAGGAAAGTACATTTTAAAGGTGTCCTGACCATGGCAGTTGCCATTACAGCAATCTTTCAGTTCTCAGATCATTTTGCTGTTCATGCAAACAGATCACTTGTATGAATTGAAAGAGAGAGAGAAAAGAAGTAGCAACCTGTAACATCTGGATCAGATCTGAACTAACTTAAGCTCAACTTCAGAAGCATGACATAGATTCAGAAGGTGGTGGGCGTATATCAGCCTTCCCCAGCCCCCCAGATGTACTGGACTGCAACTTCCAATCCAACACATCTAGAGAGCACCAGGTTGAGGGAAGACTGGTGTATCTGCATGCAGGCGGAAGTGCAGCAGAATATGTTCAAATTAACAGGGAAAAGAAAAAGGTGACTGGAGAATGCAAAGAACACATCCTGATACTCAAGATGCTAAGCATGAATATAATAGATAATCTGCACATTTGCTGGGGCCTCAAGAAATGAACATTCAATATGTTCCATAACATCTAAGATGTCAACTAATTAGGTTCTTTTCCTCACAGTAGAATTTGTTTATCCAAATCTCAGATTCCCCTTTGTGTTGCTTTGCATCTTCCTAGGCTCAATTAAGACATCCCATCAAGCCATGGCAAATGAATCTTACCTATGATTTGGCATACTTCTGAGAAACATGGTTTCTAACTGGCTGGCAAATTGAAATCAGCCAGCATGGTTTGAAAGGATTTCACTGAACCCTAAATGTAGGAACATTACATGTTCTGTGAATGAGATGCCAGCTGAAATGTTATGTCCTGAGTAACACAGGATATGAGGCAAAATTCCAATAAATTCTTACAGTTCTTCAACTACTTTCTCAGAAACAGTATAAGAAAATAATACTATCCCTGGATGTATCCTAGAATCGAAAGGTACACTTGGATAGAATATTAACTTAAAATTATCTTGAAACAATGGGGCTAACACTTCTGGCATAAGAGATCCCAGCATTTAATCAGCTTTATGCCCCCACAGAGAGGCCTGGAAAATAATATGATTTGTGACCTATCCTGTTTTCTTCTCCAGGTCACTGTATATTCTTGAACATATAGGTTCAACTTTTCCCAACCCTCAGGTCTCCAGATGTCATTAGACTAGAGTCCATAACCATTGACCATGCTGGCTGGGGATGATGCAAGTTGTAGTCCAAAAGCATCTGAGGACCCAAAGTTAGGAAAGGCTGTCCTAGAGGAACTAAGGGTTTAATTGTATAATAAGCTTGGTGTCCATAAATCATTTTAAGGGTTTTATTATTTTAAATTGTTGTACACTGCCCTGATGGCTTTTTAGCAGATCAGATGGTAGATAAATGAATTAATACAAATAAATGAATTCTGTTTTCCCATATCCCACTCCCAGGCTAACATCATAGGTACTTTCCCTCTTTTTACAGTATCTCGGGATAGTTTTCCTGAAATTGATCGGTTTTTGCGGATCTATTTTGGTTTATGGTAAAGGCTTTGTGAATTGTAACCCATGGCAACACTAGGCATTAAAATTCCAATTTTGCAGTTCTATTATTTTGTAAAACTTTGGGCATTTTTTGAATTAGCATGATGCACATATATCAGAGTCAGCCACTTCCATTTCTGTATGCTAAATAGCCCACAGAGAATGTTTAAACCATGGTACAGAATTTACCACAAGTCACAATGTTCTTGTCTCTCTGTACTTACAGGTCTTCTGACCATTTGTCCCTTTATTTGCATGGTTAGGTTTTCTGAGAAGGAAGTGATTGCTGATAATTATTTTCTCTAGAATCTCAGGATGTAATAATTGCATCAGATCATGTCATCTTATTTATGCATTTGACATTTGCTCTCTGGGACTATCAAATTCAATATCCTCGGTCTATTAGTAACTTATAATAATGTATTTAAGTCGGGCATGTTATTTGTTTGTGTTTGCCCAAAGGGCAAAAAAAGAAAACAAAAAGAGGATGGAATAAACCCTATGACAAGTCAATGCATCTTGTTGAAGCTATTTTTAAGTTATTAAGAAACAATTTTGTTATTCCTATATGTTTGACGACTTCAGGGTGAGTCAGAGATGCTGGTTCAGCCTGCAAACTAATTTACTTATTTATTTTCATCATTATATGACAAGCACATGGTGCCCAGATGCAAAGGAAAGCAGGATGCAACTCTCTTTAACAGTTGTGTAAAAGAGGGAATGTAGCTACACCTGCCAAAACTCCCTCTTCTACATTATGTCAGTTAATCCTATAGGCTGTGCTCTCAATAGACAGAAGGCTCAAAGTTCGGAACCCTCCACCTATCGTATGCCCTGCCGGCAAGAGGAGGATGGAGGTCACCTCCATTCCTCAATTTTAAACTGCAAAAAGCAGCTAGATGGGCCTCTGAGCCCATCTAGAAGACTTATCTTTCTGTGGGTGGGGACTGGGAGAGGACCAGAGAAGCCATAGGATTATGTGTACCCAGCCTCTCCTCTCCCCTCCCCATCCACCACCATGCCCCCTTTTCTCCTCTCCAACCTATCTTACAAGGTCGCTATTGCAACCTCATAAGACAAGCTTTCCGCAGCAGCTGGGAATGGGTGGGAGAGTAAAGATTCATGATCGGATCTCCTCCATTGTGCTTCTAGCTCTGTCTGCAGCTGCAGAGGAGGAGATTTGCAGCATCCTATGTGCCCCAGATGCTATCTAGGGGCCATAGGATTGCTTTCTCCAGCTGTATTAACAGCACCCAAGGTTATATCCAATTGTGTCCACCCACCAGCAGAATAGACACCGCCAGCAGAGTGGATTCCGCCCCAAGCACCACCCCAAACTGCTCCAGATGTTGAGGGCCCCTCTGGAGCAGATTTGGAGGGCATGGGGGAGTGCAGG
Source organism: Heloderma suspectum (assembly GCF_057233095.1). Taxonomy (NCBI): domain Eukaryota; kingdom Metazoa; phylum Chordata; class Lepidosauria; order Squamata; family Helodermatidae; genus Heloderma; species Heloderma suspectum. The sequence goes on from NC_139458.1 coordinate 400,589,274, forward strand.
GGAGAAGCAAGGAAGGAGAAATACTGCCACACACATGGAAGGCTGCTCATGTGACATTGGACATCACCCTTAATGTCCAGAACCTGCAATTCAGTAATAGCTTCATTGAGCTCAAACCTGGTTAAGACCTTTGCTGGCATAACTATGTTTAATCCTACACATCACAGTTCACAAACAGGAGAGCTACAAGGAAGATAAAGAGTAGAGAAGGCATCTTACAGTGGCAATGCTAAAGGAAGAATAATCTCCAATTCTCTGTATGCAACTACAGGCACCATACCCCAATAATTAAACAAACACTCTTTTGTATGTTCCTGACAGAACCATTAACCATTCAATGGCTAGTAGATGGAACCTCCAGCATCAGAGACAATATGCCATTCAATACCAGTCAGAATAGTGAGGGGCAAGATGAAGAAGGATATTTGCCCTGTTTGAGAGCTTCCCAAAGACATCTGGTAGATCACTGCAGGAAACAGGATGCTGGACTAGATGGACCAGTAGTTTGAAACAAATATGGTCTCCTTATATTCTTAGCTCACAGAAATGGAATACAGTGCAATCCATTTTAGACTGCCTGTAGACCGAACGGCGCCATTTTCCATAGCTCTTCTTCAAACTCACATGCAGCTGAGCACGAGAGTTGGCGATCTAGGCGATCTAGGCATAAGCCAAAGAGTTCCAAAAGATGAGCAAACATAGAACAAGGGAGGAGATGGTTCACCTGCTAGTAATTTTGAAGCTGGAAAAAACCCTGTGATTGTAATATCATCCAATAGGAATCCAATCAAATAAGTCAGATATCTCAGCTGTGCTCCTCCCAATTAGTCCAATCTTTCCAGAAACTCCTGTGTGATGAAGCAGAGGACAGCCACCAATGGCTAGTAAATAGTAAAGTACTGAAGAAGGAAGCAGTAAAACCATAGCTGTCTAAGGAAGCCAGATTTAGATGCTGTGGCTTTGGACAATTATCGCCCAGTATCAAACGTTACCATCTGTGGTGTGTGGACAGCCTTGGAGGATACTGATTATTTAGACGGGTGGGGAACCTCAGGCCCAGGGGCCAAATACAGCCCTCCTAGAGTTCCAATACAGCCCCCTAGGGTTCCCCAGATGTCTATGCCCCCTTCCCCTGATCTCACCCCCTTTCCCCCAACTCCAATTGTGTAGTGGTTTCCCGGCTTTTCTGCAGTTTTTTTGCCATTCTAAAATATTGGCATGCCTCTCTCCCAAGGCTTAGTCACTGTCTCTAAGCTACAACATGCTGGTATTTGTTTTGTATTTGTGGGCCAACCCCTTTTTGCCTTTGGTGCTGCCCACTACTAGAATGAAGTGCCCAACACCTTTTCTGAAACGGAATTTGGCCCTCAGGCTGAAAGAGGTTTAGATCCTTTCCAATCCAGTTTCCACCCTAGTTTCAGGACAGAAACTGCCTTGGTCACCCTGGGGGATGACTTATGTGGGGAATGGACATGGAAGAATTTGGCTCTTTTGATTCTCCTGGAATCTTTCAGCTGTTTTTATACCATCAACCATGGTATCCTTCTGGATCATCTTTCTAGAATGGAACTTGGAGGCATGGGGTTCTGGTGGTTCTGGTCCTTTCTGGAAGACAGATCCAGAAGGTGGTGCTGGGGTTAATTCTGTTTCATCTCTTGGCCATTGGCCTTTGGGGTGCCTCGAGGTTCTATCTTGTCCCTCATGCTTTTCAACATTAACCTGAAACTACTGGGAGAAGTCATCCAGAGGTTTGGTCTGTGGTGTCACCAATATGGAAATGGCAGCTCTACCTCTCATTTCTGTCATCTAATGTCAGGAAGGCATGAATGTCATTGAATGTCTGAACAAGTGCGGCAATTTTCAAATGGATAAGGGTGAACAAGCTCAAGTTTACTACTGACAAGACAGAGGTCCTGTGGTCTGGGAAACCTGCTGATCTGGATGAAGCTGTCTTAGACATGAATGCACTTCTCCTAACAAATCAGGTTCACAGTCTGGGGATACGCCTGGCTGGATCTTGCACTCTTGGCATGGGTGGCATCAGTGGCCAGGAGTGATTTTCTCAGGCTTTGGCTGGTTCACCAGCTGAGGCCCTATCTATGTAGGATGCCAAATAAGATGAACGCTAAATCATTAAGTGCTGAAGCTCAAGTCACCAGCTGAAAAGTTGAATCCTCATGACACAGACACGCTTCCAGTGCTCTTCCCTATGGTGCTGTCCCTTTCATAGTGACTGCAGAGAGAGTAGAGAAGGGGATAGGAAGAGAAGAGAGAAGAGAAGAGAAGAGAAGAGAAGAGAAGAAAGAGAATTGTGGGAAGGACCTAGGCAGATTTGTGGAAGCAGAAGCATTTCTCGACAATTTGAACTAAGCAGCGACCTTATCATGCAATTGGCTGCTTTTCAGTCTGAAGGACTAGGCTATACACATGTCCAAGGTTTTTGTCGGATTTCTCAGAATTAGGCAGTTGGAGAATTACTGGAATGAGACAACAGGTCTCTTCCTGCAAGGAAATGAGAAAGAATGGTTTCCAAAATCATGGCACTTACTGAGTGAACCCTTGTCTCCCCATTCAGCTGCACTGGGTTTTGCAAGAGGGCCAGTTTGGCATGTGCTCACTTTGATCAAGGCCACATGAAGGTGTGCCCCTGGCTGTGAGAGGTGGTGCAGCTAATGAAATGCAGAAAGAAGGAAATTCTTCCTGACGGGTGGGTTGAACCAAAAACAGATTTGCTGTTCTCATTGCATTGGATTCCATCTAAACCAATACGTAAGCAATGTGATGCGCATGACACAGCACTCCAGAAACAAAACAAATGACCAATGATAGCACATCCAATTTATAAATGTATAGATTTTTTAAAAATTGTGGTCAAATTTTTAAAAATGTGCAATGTTTCATCATAAAATGAATGCCAAAACATTTCACATTAAAAAATACGTTTATAATTTTTTAAGCTATAAATGTATCAACTGGATGCACTATTGTTGTTTGTTTGTTTTGTTCCATCTTTAAACCAGAATAGTACAACTTAGTGGTATCTTATCCAGATGCCACTAAGGGAGGGTGGCCACTTATGAATCTCCTAAAAAGAGGAAATGTATCACCAAAAAAGAGAACACCAATTTGCATAAACTTTGCATTGATCTTAGCCAAAAGGCTGAGGAGCCTTCTGCACATATGCAAATTTAGAAATCATTATGTATCATTCAAACAGAAATACAATACATCCCACCATAGTGGGGAGACTGGGACTAGGTGACCTGTGTGCCTTGCTCAGTCTGCTGCTGCCCAGGTGCTGTTGATGGGCAACTTAAAGGTCCAGTTCTTCCTTCTAATGGTTCTTTATCTCTAAACTGGACTTGGACTGGCCAGCCTTTTGAAGATGCCTCTGGCAGCCCCTCAGATAAAGGGCTGTTCTCTGTAAAAGAGGACATGTGGCCACCCAACGCAGTTGCTACTTTGTTTGGTACTGATGTAGGCTGCGGGCAAAATCTGTGTTCTTGGTGCCAGTCGGCCTCTGCACCTACACCTTTCATTATCCAGTCCCTTTAAGAATTAAGTCACCTCCACTGGTTTTCATCATATTGGTACCATGGTTCATTGATTATTTGAACTGAGAAATGATATGTAGAACTGGAGAAGGTGCAGAAAAGGCAAACAAAATTATCAAAGCGCTGGAGCAATTCTATGAGGAGAGGAGGTTACAATGATTGGGGCTTTTTAGGTGAGAAAAAGGCAAGTAAGGGAGACATGATAGAAGTGTATAAAATTATGCATGGTGTGAAGAATGTAGATAAGGAGACATTTTTCTTCCTCTCTCATAATACTAGAACCTGGGGTCATCCAATAAAAATATATGGTAGGAAATTCAGGACAGATAAAAGGAAGTACTTTTTTCCAGAGCACCATAGGTAAACTATGGAATTCACTACTATGAAATATAGTGATGGCCACCAACTTGGATGGCTTTAAAGGGGGATTAGACAAATTAATGGTGGATAAGGCTATCAATGGCTACTAATCATGATGGCTCTCTCTTGCCTCCAATATCAGAAGCAGTAGGCCTCTGAATACCAGGTGCTATGGAATATGTGTGGGGGCAGCTATTTTGGTAATGTCCTGCTTGTGGGCTTCTGATTGACATCTGGCTGGCCACTGTGAAAGCAGAATGCTGGATGTGATATGCCTTTGGTCTGACCAGCAGGACTCTTCTTATGTGAAGAAGCTAACGAATGCTGAACTTTGTGTAAAACTCAATTTAGCTATGAACTGCTTGAGCAACCTTTTGAAAACCATTATCTTTCATGCTCAACTCATCATCAGTAATAATGCCTTCTCTTGTAGGATTGTTATGAAACTAAATAAGATTAAGATGACAATGATAAATAAATACTAATAGTAATAGGCAATTTTTCTCCCTCAGAAGTAGCACCATATCATCCAGTGGTATGAAAGGTTTAATCCTCTGAGATTATTGTGGGCACCATAATTCAGATAATTTGACCTTGATTATAAGAACAAGAACATTCAAGATCACTTAAAACACTCCTTGTCATCCATTAACCACCTAACCAGACTAATAATCAGGGTGATGGAAGGGAACAATATTTCCAAGCTATCAGTGAATACCTATAACTGAAGTGGGGATTCTCATTCACACATATAGAACTGGGGCAGCTAGTTCAGTCCAGAGTGCAATGCATTGCAAATTACACCAGGAATTGTTGTTGATGTGGGATTGGAAATGGAAGGTAGCAGGGTACATTGTAGGCAATGTTGGTTTTGCATTTTAACTGCAGAAATGAAATGCAAAATCCTATTTAAGAACCACTCATTATAACATCAGTTACCCCCCTAAAATCTCCAAGTTCCAAATACCATGAAAATTATAGAGCTGAGCAGAAACTGCAGGGGAGAGGTATTGGTATGTGACTGCATTTCATGGCGGGGCGGGGGTACTCAAGCCTCCTAAAAACCACTCTCCTCCATTTCATATTAAAACATCTTTCCATTCAGAGTGAGGGCTGGGAGTCAGGTCTGACTGGTATGTAGTGCCATGACATCATACCGCTAGGAAGAGAACCCTCTTTTTCAAAACAAACTTTTGCCAGAGCAGCCGCTGAGAGACGCAGTGAATAGGAGTGAAGCAGTGCAAAACAACAAGATTTGGGTGGTATCAAGAACATAATCGGGGGGGCCAAAGTCCCCTTTTCACACTGAAAATTGAACCCAGCCAGCCCTAGAAAACTTCTCCTCCTAGTCAGTCATACAGACATATCAGTACTTTCTTCCCAGATTGTCCATTTACCTGACTTCCGTACTCATCCTCCAGTTACCCTTTCTCCACTGACAACGATGAGCCAAAGTAGACCTGGCATCATTTACACCAGGAGTGTTGAACCTCTTTCAGTCCAAGGGCCAATTTCAGTTTTGGAGAAAGGCTCTGGTACTGCGTTCAAGTGATGGGTGGAGCTGAAGGCAAAAGCGGGGGGAATATCAGCATATTTACGCTAAAAACTTTTACTGCAGGTAACTCAGCTGTAGGAGAGGGGTTTCAACCTTTTAGAACCGCGGTGGCTTAGTGGTTAAGACGCTGAACTGCAGACTGGAAGGTCGGCAGGACAGCAGTTCGAGAACCGAGTGCTGCGTGACGGAGTGAGCTCCCGTCTTCAGTCCCAGCTTCTGCCAACCTAGCAGTTCGAAAGCAAGAACTTGCAAGTAGATAAATAGGTAGCGCTTCAGCGGGAAAGGTAACAGCGTTCCGTGCACCTCGGTGTTCAGTCATGCCGGCCACATGACCACGGAAGCGTCTTCGGACAGCGCTGGCTCTTCGGCTTAGAAACGGGGATGAGCACCACACCCTAGAGTCAGACATGACTAGTTGGGGACACCTTTACCTTTACCTTTACTGCATAAAAGCTGGGAAATTACCAAACCATCTGTGGTCGGAGGAAAGGGGTGGGGCCAGGGGAAGGGGTGTGGGGCAGTGTGGGGAAACCCAGAAGGTTGGATTAGGACCTCAGGTGAACCAGATTTGGCTTTCAGGCCCGAGGCTCGATACTCCTGATTTACACAGTTAGCAATTGCATGTATACATTTTTTTAAAGAGTAAATAGTGGATGGAGGGGGCCCAATCTAGATTGGGATTTTGGGGAGACAGTAACCCTTTGCTCTCCACTGTGGTCCCAATCTGGATTACAGCCCCTGCATTTGCTATTGGCATCAGGAGGAAAACTGCCCTTGGTGCTGGTAAACCTCAAATTGAGTTTATACTTTGGGGACCACATATGTAACTCAGCTGCTACAAAACAGCACTGATTAACACAGCTATAAGAAATACATTTTAGCGACAAATTTCAGAGAGGTTAGCATGTTCTAGCAACAAGAACAGGAAGGCTGCAATTCAAAGCATCTGTTGGTTCACTGCCTCAAGGACCAGGGAGTGTGTGTGTGTGTGGGGGGGGTCCCATTGTCCTCTCTGAAAAGGGAGCCATGCATTTCAAGAACAGGAATTCTCCACACTCATATGGAGGCATCATAGAGGCTATTCATACATCTTCTGCATTGATTTACTTATTTATGCTTTTTTGTGAGCTAAAAGATTATTGTGGTCCTTCATCCTTCAAATCAGAACAGCGCAGATATTTTTCTAATAGAATATCCCTACCCCGTCTGCACTTCTGGAGCAGAGAACATATGACTATAATGACTATAATGCAAGGCATTACTTATTTACAAACTCAGAGATCTAATAGAGATAAAATTAAGTTTAATCTTTTTCCTAGTCTCATTTTATTTAAATTGGTTGTAGCCTGGGATTATTATGGGAATGCATATATGCAGGTCAGCAATAGCTGAGTTTTTGGAGGTGGGGGTGGCTGAGAGGGACAGCAAGCTACAATCCCTCTTTGAGGCAGCGTGATGGCTGCTATCCAGAGCCACTCGCACTATCTTCAGACTGCACTACCATTGTGAAGGTCATCACACAGCCTCACTAATAAGACTAAGAAAACTTGTCTCTCAGTTTTCATTGGGACTTTGGGAGGCTATTTCAAAAGCTCACTCCTCTGGTGCATACAATCTTCCATTTAGAGCCTGTGTTCTTTTGTGGATAGTTTTTATAACATCAGTGGGCAATCTGTATCAAATCCACACAAAGAGCAAAACTGGAAGTAATTTATTAGCTAGTCTGTGTATTTTTGTTGCATGTAAAAGAGAGATGTAGCAAAACCAGTTCATGACCAATGTGAAGTACCAAATATGAACATGTTCAATCTATGTAAAATATATGGAGTCAGAAATCACGACAGATGAAAACGGATGAGGGGTTTTTGCCTCTTTTCTTCTTATCCTTCAGCAACTTTGATTATCATATTTTCAAATGTAACAATGATCAGCTAGACACACTGACCTAAAAAATATATATATATATATGGGATCCTAAAAAGAACATTTCGTTACACAGATGTCCACCTCTTCTATACTTCCTTGCTTTTGTACTTTCATCTGCCTTTAGTGAAAATATATTTTATTTTACTATGGTGTGTGGCTTAACTTTAGCCAACCTTAAAGTACTTTCCCCTGCAACTCTACTGTTACCTGTAGCACCAGGACAGAAGACTGAGCAAGTACACAGGTCACCTGATCACACTGTCACCCACTATGGTGAGAGGGATATTATTGCTATTTAAATTATAGTAGTTTCTAAATTTGCATATATACACACATGTAAATTAGCATGTGCACATTTTCATTCAAATCTGGGCCCTCTTTTTTGTCCCCCTGTAAATCCACCTTATTTTCAGTGAAGGACTAGATATTGCAGTAGTCTTCAAACCATTTCATACCCAGGATACACTTTTAACCACAATGTAGTTCTCATTTTTAATTTTTTACCATATATGTTTGTGTTTCTCTTTTTTCTTTCCTGTCTGCCTCTATTTAATTCTCTTCTTCTCTCCATCTTTCTTTATTTCTTATTCTTGTTCTCTGTCCATCTTTCGCCCACCATCCTATTCTCTTCCTCTCTTGTTTATTCCTCCTCTTAAAAATACCCTGAACAAAGCAAAGCATAGCAATACAACTATGTGCCTATTTGTTACTTTCTAGGGTGACCATAGCCCTATTCAGGCACTCTGTACCTGCATGCTGGCTCATGTGAAGAGCTTCCATGGATAGAGGATGTTTTTCCCTTCTGACAGTCACCTTCCATGAGTAGAAGGTGATGGATGCAACAAAGGAGAAGGGTGGGGCTGGAGTGCTTCCTGTCCTCGCATGTTTGCTCTGTTCAGGTAAAGAATGCCTGAACAGGATTTATACAAAGGACAGTCCTCTGTTGAAAGTGCTGTTAGAGGACTTTAAAGATAGAGAACCATACGAAGGAAGAGCAGGGTCTTGAAGCTGCCCATCAGCAGCTAGCACCTGGACAGGAGGCTTTGCAGGCACACAGGTCACCTGGTCACAGTCTCCCCCACTATGGTGAGATGTATTATATTTCTGTTTAAATAACAGTTATTTCTAAATTTGTGTATATGCATCTAAAGCAGCATGTGCAAATTTTGTGCAAATCTGTGCCCTCCTTTGTACTTTTTTGGTGACACATTTCCTTTTCTTCGGTGATTTGTAAGTGGCCACCCTATCCCTTTTACCGTCTTAGTAGGCGATATGAAAATGAGTGGGGCTTTGAGGGCTGTGGCATTATCCTCTTCACTGATTCCACCTTATCTATGGTTGTTCTGCAGGTCTCCTCATAAGAGGGCTGGTTGGAGAAACTGGGTTTACACAGCACCTTGAGTGGTGCATCTGTCCACCATTGTGGCGCTCTGGTATGGACGTCATTTTCTCTTCTAGGTGGGCAGACAAAGCATAGCATAAGGCTTCTTGGATGGCCTTGCAACTAGAAACATTCAATCTTCCTGCATCGCTCCATGAAAAAAAGTTTGTGGGTGCTCCACTGTCCTCCCTGATGCTTTCCTCCCCTGTTGCAATGTTTACAGTTCAGGGGTGAACACATCGCTTCCTCTGGAAGAGCGGGTAGCAACTAGAGCTGTGAAAATTGAGCCAGGATTTATCCCCAGGGATGCAAGATCACACAGTACAGGATGAACTCTACAACACTCCGGTGGATGTTGTAGCTGAAATGTACATTAAATATACACTTTGTCAACAAGCTATTTCAGGCTTTTCTCCTCATTCACGTCCTTCCTGTTGGTCCAAGCTTCTTGGATTATGACTTTTACATGAGTAATGAAAAATATTAACAAATTAGACTTCCTGTCTAAAGACCTCTATTTTGCAAGTACGCTTTAACAATTCTTTGCATGAAGAAATTAAGGAATTCCAAGAAACCTGTGGTGCTATTTATATCCGCCAGATGACAAATACAAGGACAGATGTTTCTGATCAACTGCCAATCAAATTGGTAGCTCTTGTTGCTTCAGTTAAAAAACAACAATGTGTGTGAGTCAAATTCATAAATGTTAGTAAAATATGTACAGCTAACTAATCACATATTTAAGGAAGTCATAGTTTTTATGTTGCAAAATCCCTATCATTATGACAGGAATAGGATGTATGGACTAGAGGCTTATTACAGAAATGGTGTGTATGGAGTGAAAGCTTAAGCAAGGCTGTGCATAAGTACTGCAGTCTCTATGGATCCCTGGAAAGGCTGTGGATCCCCCACACACACACACAATCACACACACCCTGCAAAAGTGTTCCCAAGACCGACACACTATTTTTCTCTATAAGACAGAGGTGGGCAACAAGTAGCGCTCCAGATGTTTTGGCCTACAGCTTCCATCAGCCCTAGCTAGCATACCCAATGGTGAGGGCTGATGAGAGCTGAAGACCAAAACCTCTGAAGGACCACAAGATGCTCACCTAGGGTGGCCAAAGGCAAAGCCAGCTGCACCTGCCAAAATTATTTCTTCTACACAGCTATTAAAAGTGCAGGAGCCCTATCCTGGCCACCTATGCCCACCCCTGCTAAAAGAGTAAACTAGGGATGGACGAAAGTCCCTTACCTGGTCCCGCAGCTGTTTTCGGGGGGGAGGTGCCCCGTTTCTCCCCCCAAAATTCTTGGCGGGTGGGGAGGTGCTCCATCCCTCCCCGACGAAATTCTGGCCGGGGGGGGAGGCGTCCCATCCCTCCCTGCCGAAATTCTGGCTGGGGGGGAGCGCCCCGCCTCTCCGGCTGCGAAAGAAAAAAGTTATGTAAAAAAACAAACAAACGTGGCTACGTAAAGATTTATGTAGCCTATCACGGCTAGATTTTCAAAGTCAGCCATGATAGGCTACGTAAATCTTTACGTAGCCTATCACGGCTGACTTTGAAAATCTAGCCGTGATAGGCTACGTAAAGATTTATGTAGCCTATCACGGGTTTTGTTTTTGTTTTTTACTTTACTGGGAAATGGCGGCGGCGGCAGCCGGTCGGAAGACCGGCCGCCGAACTGCTGCCGAACCGCTGCCGAACCGCCGCCGGGACCCGCCGCCGAAAGGGACATTCGCACAAGGTAAGTCCCGTCCCGGGGGGGGGGGCGGAGAATTTCCCCACCAATTTCAGGGGGCCCAATGTGTTGGCATTTGGCCTCCCGGAGATTTGTGGAGAAATTCTCCGACATCCCTACAACCTGGACACAAAACCTGGGGAGATCATATCACAGTTATTGTGGCCAAGCTGCATTGGTTAACTATAAGGTCCTAGGCCCATTTTTAGGGCCAAACTTTGGAATTAGTAACAGCGATTAGTTCAAACCCACTGTACTGAGAGAAAATGACTGGTTGAAAAATCATGAAATAGTTGATGTGGGAATAGGGAGCTGGGATATGTCTCTCTCTTTGTTATGTCTCCTGGGGATGGGGGGGGGGGGCAATACTGTTGGTTAGTTATTGTTTTGAACCTTGGCAGCTCCTGTAGAGTTGGGAGTATCAACAGTGGGTGGAGATTCTGCTACGTTCTTCAGTTCTGTGTGTGATAAATAAAGGACAGTTGTGTTTGAGGGCTGCTGGGTCCTCTTGCAGTCATTCCCTCTACCTATACAACCATTTCTGGTGATGAGGATGGGATACTGACAGCTATACAGGCAGCAAGGATCCATTTACATTGCTAACTGGTAAGCAGTCAGCTAGACCCACTTAAGAGCTTGAGCAACTGCTGTGTTTTTAAAAAGATAGAATTAAAATCAAAATGGCTGCTTTTGGACGTAGTAAAGGGTTTGATGTTAGTCGACCTGCTTCCTGGGATCCTTATGCAGAATGGCTTTCATTCTATTTTGAAGCAAATAAGATAGCTAATGCTGAACAAAAGCGAGCTGTGCTCTTAACTGTCTGTGAGCCACAGACATTTGCCATTAGAAGTTCTCTCACTGTTCCTGCCTCACCCAAAACTAAGACTTTTAGGATGATTGAAGATACATTTCTCACCAAATCCTTCAGTTATTGTGCAGAGATTTAAATTTCACAAATGAATGCAGCAATTGTTAATAAATTTCTGAGGGTGTTTTCTGAAGAATTGGGAGAATACAAAGGGAAGCCAGTGGATGGATCCATTTCTTGCACCAATTTGCATGAAAGCCAGGAATGTGCCTTTTGCATTGCGGGGGGAAATTGAAGAAGAACTTGAGCACCTTATCAAGTAAGGTGTGCTAGAGCCAGTTACACAGACCCAGTGGGCTATGCCCGTTGTACCAGTATTCAAGCCTAATGGGAAGGTGAGACTGTGTGAGGATTACAAGTGCACTGTGAATAAGGCGCTTAAGCAGCATCCATACCAGTACCTGCTGTCAATCAACTCCTCGCTGTTCTTGGTGGAGGGAAGGTCTTTGCAAAACTTGATCCAGCCCAAGCATATCAACAATTGATAGATGCCCAAACAATAATCACTCATTGAGGGGCATTCAGAATTTCTGTGGCCCTTGGACTGTTCCAACAATTCATGGAAACCCTACTTTCTGGAATTCCAGGTGTTGTACTATATTTTGATAATGTCCTGCTCATGGGTTCAACAGAGGAAGAACTGGCTGAACGACTTCAAGAAGTCTTATATCATTTTGATGCATCCGGCATTCATGTAAAAAAGGAGACATGTGAAACTGGAACTTCCAGCATAACATTTTTGGGCCATTATATTGATGCTTCTGGCATTCACCCCACTGATGAAAAAATATATGCCATTCACAGTGCACCTGCTCCAAAAACAAAGCAGGAACTTCAAGCCTTCTTGGAACTTCTCAATTTCTACGATGTGTTTCTTCCACAAATGGCTACCATTGCTGAGCCACTGCATCGCTTACTGGGAAAAGGAGTTCCATGGAAATGGATCAGCTAGCATGGCAATGCTTTCCAGAATGTCAAACACTTGTTGAGTTCAAATTCTGTGCTTGTACATTATTATATTTTAAAAAGCCGCTAATCCTTACTACTGATGCTTCTTACGGGGTTGGTGCTGTGCTAAGCCACAAATTCCCAGATAATACAGAGGCACCAACTGCTTATTATTCAAGGACTTTGTCATCCACTGAAAGAAACTTTGCACAAATTGACAGAAAAGCCCTGGCTGTTATTGCAGGAGTCAAAAAGTTCTACAACTATCTCTACGGCCATGCTTTTGAAATACACACAGATCACAAGCCTCTTTTAGGAATCTTCTCTCCTGGTAAGCCTACTCCCTGCATACTGTCACCTCACATGTAGCACTGGAGCATTCTGCTCAATGCTTATGATTATACACTTGTCTACAAACTTTACCAGCTATTACCAGGAAAGGCAATAGCTAATGCCAGTGGACTGAGTCGGGTACCACTTCAAATTCCAGATTTTGTTGTACCTCCTCCACTGGAAGTCTTGATGCTAGAAGCCCTTCCTGACCCACCTCTTCAGGCTGATCACATTGCTAGGCTGACTGCTCAAGATCTTGTACTGACTTGTATTTTAAACTGGGTATTGAGAGGATGGCCAGATGAGGAACTGGCAGAGGAATTTAAGCCACTCAAACACTGTCAGCATGCGATGCCTGCCCACAAGGGATGTCTGCTATGGGGAAACCATGTTGTTATTCCAGATAAGGGCCATCAAACCATCTTGACCACACTGCATGCAGCTCATCCAGCCATCATTTATATGAAAGCATTGGCCAGAAGCTATGTCTGGTGGCCAGGTATTGACTCAGATATTGAAAAAAACCACACCTCTAAATGAGTGCAGTACTTGTCAAGCCACTAAGCACAATCCACCAAGGGCACCTATCTTCCCATGGGAAGTGACAAAGAAGCCTTGGCCAAGAATCCATATTGATTTTGGAAGACCATTTCAAGGAAAAAACTTCTTGGTTTTGGTAGATTCTTACTCAAAAGTGACTTGAAGTAGTCTTAGTACCATCACAAACAGCCACTGCAACAATCATAGCACTGCGCCACTTATTTGCAACCTGTGGGTTGCCTGATATTATAGTTTCAGACAATGGGACTGCTTTTATATCTGCTGAATTTAAATCATTTGTGAACAAGAACCTTATTCGGGCTGTCACCATTGCACCTCGTCATCCCCGAGCAAATGGCCAAGCTGAACGGATGGTGCAGACAACAAAAGGTGCCCTGAAGCACATTGCGGGAGGAGACTGGCCAACACGCCTTGCCAGGTTTCTCGTTGCTCAGCATGTTATTCCTTGTGCAATAACAGGAGTCAATCCTGCAGAGTTACCTATGGGACGACATCTAAAAACTTGCCTTGAATGTCTCCACCTAGATTTAGCTGAAGACTTACAAAGCAAATGGGAGCATGCTCTTGATGCTGCCTTCTCAGCTCCTACTCTCTGTTCATTTGCCCCGCATGATCAGGTGTTTGTTAGGAACTATGATGCTAGACCGAGGTGTGTTCCTTCCTCTGTCACTGAGGTCACTGGACCTGTGTCATACAAGGTCCAGTATGCAGATGGGTCAGTGTGGCATCACCATGTTGACCAGTGGAGAAGGCGTTCTAGCCAGGGTGGGTTGGCGTCAGCAGAGGTAGCTCCTGAAGATCTGTCTGGAACTGATGTGATCCTCTCACTGCCAGCTGAAGCACCAAAACCACTTAGTGATGAGAGCGATACTCCTTCCCTACCTATGGCAGTTACTGAAAGAAAGTCATCTGAGCAACCTACACCTACTAGTCGAGTGCAGAGACCGTGCTGTGAAAGGGTACCTCCTTGTTGGTTGGAAGGCTATGAGAGCTAAGGCAGGAGGAATGTTGTGTATTCTAGGGGGGTGGGGTGTACTGTGGGTTACTTATTGTTTTGAAGTGTGGCAGCTCCTGTAGAGTTGGGAGTAGCAACAGTGGGTGGAGCTTCTGCTAAGTTCTTCAGTTCTGTGTGTGATAAAGTGTTTCAGGCCTGCTGAGTCTTACAGTCATTCCCTCTACCTATACAGCACTCTTCCTTTGTAACCCTCTCTGTGTTTGTTTTGGTTTCACTTCTATCTACCTTGCTGTAGTTGTAAAAAGAAGATGCCTGATATAATTAAGTAAAGGTCTTGTTTAAAGCTTTCAGCTGTTTCTGTCATAACTGTGGAAGGACAAAACGTACCCTGCAACCAAGGCCAGCATCAAGGGTAGGCCAGGGGCCCACACCCCAACAGGGCTCCGTTGAAAAGAGCTTCCTGGAGTTGCTCCTCCTCTTCACCATTTCATCCTGCTTGTTCACCTGCCTCTCGTACAGGCCCAGACAAAGGTGGTGGTGAGAAGGAAGATGAGAAGATGCCACTGCCTACTCTCTCTCTGGCTGTCTGCCTGTCAAGCAAACAAGTGGTAGTTATGATGAGAAAGAAGATGAGCAGTAGTAGTTGGTGACAATGGCAGTGAGAAAGTAGACTCACTGAGGGAGGGGGCCTGTTGCGGGTTTCTTGTCCAAAGGCCCTCCAAAACCTGCAGCGAGCACTACCTGCAACACAAACCACATGTGACAGAGAGATCTGTGATTGGATCTCCTGATGTCTTTTTTCAAGGGGAACAGCAGCTTTCAAGAGGAAGAAGCCGGCTTTGGTCAGCAGTGCTTAACCTTTTCCTCTGCACCATGTTCCCAGCCAAAATCCCTCTCCCCTCCTGCAAGCTGCTATTAGAACCATTGGGAGGGGGGATGAGTGCTAGTGTCGTGCCCGCTTTCCCCCACCATCACAGCAAGACTGTTAGATGTTTCATGGGAAAATAGCACAAGGTGGAATTGTTAGACGCCCCTTCCTCCAGCACAGCTGCCCTAAAACTTCCACCCCTCTTGTAGCTGTATTTAATCTATTTTTAAAAGATGCTGGGAGATCCAATCACATGGTGCTTGGTTTGAAGAATACAGAAGTGAGCAATCTTTAGGATGAATTATCAAGGATATGTATATGAAAAATCAAAATTGACAAATTATACTGTATGAAGCATATCAATATGAGAAATTAATGATTAAAAAACAAGAAGCTTAGATCAAAATGGTCACATTTGCACATAATGATAAGCCACTTCACTACCTCTTCAGTTCTCACTTCCAGGTAAATAAACCAGGAAGGGGAGAGCTTTTTGTGACATTTGAGCCCAGGATTATCATTAACTCTACCCAAACAAGCCAAGATCCGTAGGCAATCAACAAACTTTGGTTTAAAGCTGGCTTACAATCCTAGCTTGGTTGGGCAGCATTAACCATAACCAGGTTATCACCCTGGTTTATGATAACCAGGTTTGGATATCATGAAAGCTCTCCTGGTTTGCTTATGTGCTTGCACGAAGCGAAAGCAAATGGGCTGCATGCACTAGCACACAGCTCATTCCTGTTATGGTTTATTAACCCAGAATTAGGAACATAGAAAGCTGCCTTTGGTCCATCTAACCCAGTACTGACACTGATAGGTAGTGGTTCTCCAGGTTTCAGGCAGGAGTTTTTCCAGCCCTACCTGGAGATGCCGGGGATCGAACCTGGGACCTTCGGCATGCCAAGCAGGGGCTCTGCCACTGAGCTATGGCCCTTCTTGGCCTATCATTATGTGTGAATGTGTATGCAGCACATGTCTCAGCACCTGCTAGAAGTACTGAAAGCAGAAAATAAAAGGCTATGTGAAAAAATGAAGGACTAACTGGTCAACATTATAGATTTAGACTTCTGAATAAATTCTTGCACTACGGGCCAGCATCCAAAGAGTTTGCTTAGGCTTACCCAAGGCTAAGCTTGCCCAGTGAATCTGTGCCTTCTTTCTTTTTTTAAAGTAGACCTTTATGCC
This sequence comes from Heloderma suspectum, assembly GCF_057233095.1. Lineage (NCBI taxonomy): Eukaryota > Metazoa > Chordata > Lepidosauria > Squamata > Helodermatidae > Heloderma > Heloderma suspectum. The sequence continues at coordinate 400,605,511 of NC_139458.1, forward strand.
ATATCGCAAACTACTTCTGAAACTGACCTCGATTTCAAAAGATGTGTGCATGTGGTCAAGAAAGTTGCTGTTTGATACAACCAAAGACCCCTTGGGCATATGGAGCGAGTTGTGTTGCTGTTCGGATCCTGTCCTACTCTAGAACTCGAAAGAGATGTGCTTTAAATGCTTTAGTGCTTATATCTCAAATCTCAAACCGTGGAAAAGTTGTAATTTAACACATATAGTATGTTAGTACATGGGAGGATTTGAGCAGGTGTGGTGTACATGGTTAGGTGATATGCAGAGGAAGTGTAAAATTCAAAAAATAAATTCCAAATTATTTGACTAGAATATCCAAACAATGTGCTGGAAATACACTGTACAAATAAGGTTAAGGTTGCATGTGTTACACCATTTACTGATTTGTTTTGGCTACAACAAGCAGAGAACTAAAGTGGGGAAAGGTACATTCACTTTTTTAGCATGCTTACAGAGCGCATAAATGAGGCCAGCAAGTGAGCAAGCCACATACTACAGGGGAGCATCAAATACCCTGGGACTTGTCAATAGGATATTCTCTAAGAATGCCACTATTCCACTATTGGCGACTGTATGTGTGACGGTCTGTCTATGGAAATAGGCTCAAGTGTGCCATTGATACTTCAATCCCCGAAAGGGCTGATCACCAAATTGCTACAAGTGGCGTAGTGGCTGCCATTTGCGTTCCTGCATTAGGCATGATAGGCTACGTATATATTTACGTAGCCTATCATGGAAAGAGCAGGGACGCAAATGGCGGCCGCTACGCCGGCCGCCATTTGCGTACAGACAGCGGATGGCAGTCTGGCTGTAGATGGGCCCAGCCGGCAGCTCCACAGACTTGCCACAGAGCGGAGCTGGCCAGGCAGGATTCCGGGGGGAGGGACGGATCGACTCCCCCCCACCCCCGCGGATGCTCCTGAACGGAACCAGGTAAGGGATTCATACATCCCTAGCCAGAAGATATAAAAGCACAATAAAATCTCCATAAAACCTTAAAACAGGGATGAGGAACCTCCAGATCATGGGAGGTCCCCTCCTGGCCCACAAGCTTCTCCCCAGCGCTCACTCCTTCTCAACCCCCAGCCCCTACCCCCCACTTGACCTACAAATCTTTTATTGCCTATCAGCAGCTGATCAGAGATACTATCCTGGCTAAAAATCACTTATCTTTAATCACCGATCAGAGACTTCCCAACTTTCTCCCTCCCTGCGCCCCATGCACTGCATTTAGGCTTGTAAAAAGCCTCCATCGGTGTCAACAGAGGCTTTTAAAAAGTGTAATTGCAGCACAGGGGGGAATTTTAAGGGGGTCACTACCCTCTCCAGTGCTGTGACACATGCACACTCCCTAGATTGTAGCCTGGGGAACCTGAGGCTAGTGCTCAGTTTACAGAAGTTGTAGTGTTTGTGATAGGTCCATTCCTTGAGCGAGGCCAGGATTTCTGAATGCCCTAGATTAAGCACAGATAATCCACCTCAGGATTTATACTAGACTAGCAAAGTGAGAGCCAGTCTGCCTGTGGCTATATGCAATGAAGGAACACTAAAATAAACTACTCATCTACTTTTTGTGTAGAACCAGACTCTTACTTCCAAGTGTCCCTGGACATGTGTACTAGCCATTTGGAGGGAGGAGTGGGAAGAACTAATCCTCCATAACTTTTTTGCCATCCTGGTGCATCTTCATTCTAGGTTTAAGACCAATTATCTGCACTGTTTTGAGGAGTTCCCTTTTACATATAGGGTTGGCCTTTGGAATGAACAGTACAGTGAAATTAAAGGCAGCAAAAAGAGAGAAGGGAATGGTGCCTCCCATTCCTGCCCTTAACTATGAGCCTGATGTTTTATCATATATCATAAAGTCATACATTTCATTATTTGTGTGAACGCTGTAGAACAGAAGATAAATTTTTTAGACTTTTGGATTGTTTAACAGAAGGGGAGTTGCTGGCATGCACTTGCTTTCTGAAGGACTTTCATCCCTAAGAGGGGAAAATTTATCTTACTGTTGACTCTTCTTGTGAGAATTCTCATGAAGATGCCATGTCATCAGAGCACAAGATAACAAACCCAAAACCCAAAACTAATAGGTATAAGCTGCGTTCAAAGCTTTGGCTTGCTGTTCTTGCTCAAAAGCATTCTTTGGTGTTGATCCTACTTGTGCTTCTAAAAGTTAGTTTGGGGTGGGGTGGGGGAACAGAATGAAAGCTTCTTAATGTTTACCTTTGGGCTTGTTTTTATTTATGAATCACTCAGCAAAGAATTTGCATTAGCTCGTATCCTGCAGTTCAGCCACGTTTGTACAGTCAGAAGAAATACCACGAAGCTACATCTTACTGGGGAGTGTTTTACGAAATGCTTAAGTCTCTAATTCCTAACAGCTGATTGAAAATCCTTGTCCTGTCAGCCTTACATGCATTACCTTACAGAAACTGCACAGGAAATATTGATTCTCTTGATTTATGGACAGGGCTCATCCTTTTGCTGAATGGATGGGACAGTTGCTTAAGAGTCAGGTCTGCAGGGACCATAAAATAAGCCACTTGCTGGGTCCTTCTACTGCAGCCCCAGGTTGCTCCATTGCTACCAGGTGAGAGAGAAGGAGTAAGTAATCACAGGAGACACTTTGCAGAACTCACGAATCACTGAGTGGGAGTGGAACTAACTGGGAAGCAGCACAGACTGAGATCCTTCCAGGCTTCCAAATCTTTAAGTATATGGCCTTGTTAATGGTTATAAATCAAGGCTGAGCTTATAAGACCCACCCCACCCCAGGCTAAGTTGTATTACGATAAAGGCCAAGAATGACAATAAAGAATGGCAGTGCTGAAATGCCACTATAATTGTGTTTTAAAATGCAAAGCTTTTATTTATTTATTCTTCCTTCCCTGAAAAAGACTGTTGTTAAGTAGGGAAGAAAGAGTGAAACACTGAATGTGCTGTTCCATCCTAGAAATGATAATACAGTAACGAGAGGAATAAAAAATGTTTGTTGCGGCTGATAAAGGAATTTAAACATTCTGAACGCTCTTTGTTCCCGTAAGATTCAGCGATAGACGCCTACATGCCCCCCAATGTCTTCCACAATATGAGAAGCACCTCACATGTTGTGGTGCCTTTGGATAAAGTGGGCGGTATCCAAAGTGGATCCAGGATCCAAAGTGGGCAGGATACAATGCTGCCCAAGTGCCAGCAGGACCCACTGCTTGTGCAACAGGAATTTAGCACGTCCGATAGAAACCGGCAATGAGCGGGAACACTCAGGTCAGCTGAGTTCGCATAATGTCAGCACTGCCAACCTGTCCCGATCAGAAATGAGTATTTCCGCTTTGTTCGGGGCTTGCTTTATGGAGCACCAAATTCCCCATTGTGCAAATGGTGGCTCCTCTTGTGCAGCCAAATCAGTGGGAGTGCAGTTTTCCTGCTCACAGAAGTCAGAGCACCCACATTCAGCCAGTCTCCCCTACCTACTACGGCCTTCCACCCCATGTCCCATTCTTTTCTGGAAGGTCCTCCAACCCTCTGGGATAGCTTTTTGGAGAAGATGGCATGAGGGTTAAGCAGGTAGAGGATCTTGGTAAAAATCAGGTACATGGACTTGCACGAGCGGAAGCATTTTCCACTAAGCCAAAGCCATAATTGGATGCAGTCTGGCAGCTGCCTTTTCTCTCTCTCATCAGCTTTTGCACAGCTCTGTCTCCTAGATCAAGGGTAGGCAGAAGGTAAATCTCTAGGTGTTTGGGACTTCATCATGGCAACAAAGGTGATCAGGGGACTGGAAACAAAGCCCTATGAGGAGAGACCGAAAGAACTGGGCATGTTTAGCCTTGAGAAGAGAAGCCTGAGGGGAGATATGATAGTGCTCTTCAAGTACTTGAAAGGCTGCCACAGAGAGGAAGGCCGGGATCTCTTCTTGATCATCCCAGAGAGCAGGACACAGAATAATGGGCTCAAGTTACAGGAAGCCAGATTCCAGCTGAACATCAGGGAAAACCTCCTGACTGTAAGATAGGGGTGCACAAAAGCCACTTACCTGGTCTCGCAGCTTGCTTCGCGGTGGGGGGGAGGCGCTTCGCTGCTCCCCCCGAAGTTCAGGCCGGGGGGGAGGCTTCCCGCCTTGCCCGGCCGAAATTCAGGCCGGGGGGGAGGCGCCTCGCCTCGCCTGGCCGCGAAATAAAAAGTTAAAAAAAAAACAACGCCCCCATGATAGGCTACGTGACGATCAACGTAGCCTATCACGGCTAGATCTGCAAAGTCAGCCGTGATAGGCTACGTTAATCGTGACGTAGCCTATCACGGGTGACTTTAAAAAAAAAAAAAGCGCGTACGCAAATGGCGGCCCCCATAGCGAGCCGCCATTCACGTTCCTTATTTGGTCGCTGTAGTCTACGTAAATCTTTACGTAGACTACAGCGACCAAATAAGGAACGCAAATGGTGGCTCCCTATGGGGGCCGCCATTAGCCGTACGCGCTTTTTTTTTTTAAGTCACCCGTGATAGGCTACGTGACGATTTACGTAGCCTATCACAGCTGACTTTGCAAATCTAGCCATGATAGGCTACGTTAATCGTCACGTAGCCGATCACGGGGGCGTTTTTTTACTTTTATTGGAATGGCGGCGGCGGCAGCCGGTCGAAAGACCGGCTGCCGCCTCTGCCCCGTCGAAGACCTGCCAAACTGCCGCCGGGACCCGCCGCCGGGAGGGACATTCGGGAAAGGTAAGTCCCATCCCGGGGGGGAGGCGGGGGCGGGGGGGCGGAGAATTTCTCCCTGAAACTACTTCGGGGGGCCGAATACGTTGGCACTCGGCCCCCTGAAGTTTCGGGGAGAAATTCTCCCCCATCCCTACTGTAAGAGCAATATGACAATGGAACCAATGACCTAGGGAGGTAGTGGGCTCTCCCACACTGGAGGCATTCAAGATGAAGCTGGACAGCCATCTGTCAGGGATGCTTTGACTTAAGATTCCTGCATTGAGCAGGAGTTTGGACTCAGTGATCTTATAGGCCCCTTCCAACCCTACTATTCTATGGTTCTATGATCCAGAAGCCCCTGCCAGCATGGCCAATGGTCAGGGATGCTGGGAGTTGAAGTCCAATTCATCTGTAGATCTACTTTTTGCCCACCCCTGCCTTAGAAGCTACATTTTCTTACTGTCCATAACTAGGCCTTAGGAGAGGCATTTCAGACTTTTAGAATGGGGTGAAAAGTGTGCAAAAGCCAGAAAACCACCAAATGATGGACAGCCCAGGGGAAAGGGTTGGGACCAGTGGAAGGGGACATAGCCATAAGGAGAATCCTGGAGGGCTGGATTGGAACCCAAGGTGGGCTTGACTTGGCCACTGGGACATCCTGTGGAGGCCATATTACACCGGTTTTAAAATCCTTACACTGGCTGCCAGATTTGTTTCCAAGCAAAATATAAAGTGCTGGTTCTTACCTTTAAAGCCTTACATGGTCTAGGTCCAAGGTACCTTAGGGAGCGCCTTCTCCCCTCTGCCCCAGTCTGCCACCTAAGGTCCTGCTGAGGCTGCCTCATGTGAAACTGGCAGCCACACACAAGAGGACCTTTTCCTTTGTCGCCCCTCAGTTGTGGAATGACCTGCCGGTTGAAATGTGCCTGCAGACCTCTTTGAAAGTTTTTAAGCAGGCATTAAAGATGCTATTATTCCGGCAGGCCTTTTGCTGACACTTGTATACTGTTTTTAAGCTGTGTTGTTTTATTATTGGATTTTTTTTGGTTAAACTGTTTTTAGTTCAAAGTTCTACATTGTTTGTTTATATGGTCTGTGTGCTTTTATGTAAATGGCTTTTAAACTTTGTATGTGGTATTCTAATGTTTTAACTTTTGTAAACCACCCAGAGAGCTTCAGCTATGGGGCAATATAGAAATGTAATTAATAAACAGATGATAGATAGGTAGATAGATAGATAGATAGATAGGCCTGAGGTTGACCTTCTGTATCACCCAATCTGGTACTCTCCAGATGTTTTAGACTTCAACTGCCATCAACCTCAGTCAGCATAGACAATGATCAGTAATGTTGGTAGTTGTTATCGAAAACATCTGGAGGGCCTTGGAGAAGGCTGTTCTACATGCACGTATGTAGAACCACCGCTGAGCTATGGTCCCTCACTGCAAATATACACCCCACATACGTCAACAGCCCCGCACCCTTGTGGAGGTGTTCCCATAGACACGCTTAGCAGCTCTTATGATGGTATAAATCTCAAGGCCTGCTAAAGAAGCATGGCCACGTGTCCTACTTTACAGAGGATGGCCCCTGTCTGAAGGGCACTCTCATCAAAGTCTGGTTGAAAGAAAAAGATCCACAAGAAAGGAGAACAGCCTTCAGAGCTCTTGACGTTACCCATCAGCAATAGGCACCTGGATGACACACAGGTCACTGGGTCTCAGTCTTCCCCAGTATGGTGAGATGTGTTGCATTTCTACATAAATTCTAGTAAGTCTTTCTAAAGTTGCATGTATACATATAAGTTAGCTCATGCATATACATTTTATGTCCCTATATACTAACTAATCAGCCCCACTGCAAAATAAGTTTTTATTCCTTCTATCCCCAAGGCTGGAGGCTAGCAAATGCATCAAAACTCAGGCCACACGCCAACCAGTAGGTACCCCAGAGACTTCCAGAATGTGGATGAGTGGAAGATCAGAGCAAATGAGACAGAGACTGCTTATTCCCGTATGAACCTGCCTGGAGCCTACACTCATCATCTGAGGTCGCATTACATGTCCCTTCTCCTGCAAAGGTGAGGTTAGCGGGGGACCCAAGACGGGGCCTTCTGTGTAGCAGCACCTCAGTTGTGAAATCCCCTTCCCAAGGAGGTTAGGTTGGCTCCTTCATTATTGGCCTTTTGATGTCTGGTAAAAACTATACTGTTTTGCTAAGTTTTTACTGATAACAGCTGCTCTTTGATTTTAGAAGATTCCCCTTTTTTCTTGTTCTGTATTTTATGAGTGTTGTTGTAGTTTTGTTTGAAATGCTTATATTTTACGATGTATGCGGTCTTATTGTAAATCACTTTGATCACTCATGGAGTGCAGGAATAATTCAGAAATATTTTAAATCAATTGAAATGGAGGTATAGAAAATATTTTCCATCCTTCTGCCTCACCCCCTTCAACTCACTGCATGCATCCTCACATGCATTTTCTTTTAGCAGTTGAGGCGTTGTGATGTTATAGTGTTATAATCAAGTGGAGGGGTACAGACTTGACAGTTGTGTGTGTGCATGTTTTCATCAAGCAAGGCTTGTTAATCCCATTTTCAAAGTACTCTGTGTTTCCTCTCAAACCTAAAAAGCTGTATAAAGGACGATTGATTTTTTCCTAACTCACTGCAACTGGGCATACTTTCCTAACCTTAATTGTAGGAATCTGAGACTTGGGGACTAAAAAAGAAAAGAGTTTCTATAAATAGAGATAATTAGGGAAGCTTTTAAAACTCCCGAATAAACATGACTACTTTGAAATAAAAATGCATTATTTATGAAGAGCTCAGTGGGATTACAAAATCACTTAGTTGGAAGAAAATGTTTCCTAAACCAGATCAGACTAGGGATGTACGAATCCCTTACCTGGCTCCATTGCGGGGCATCCGCAGTGGGGGGGAGGCGATCCGTCCCTCCCCCCGGAATCATCCCCGGCCGGCTCCACTCCCCAGCAAGTCTGCGGGGCTGCCAGCTGGGGCCACCCGCAGCCAGACCTCTGTCCGCTGCCAGGCTGCAGCCGTTTGCATCCCTACGTTGCCATGATAGGTTACGCATATATTTACGTAGCCTATCACGGCAAAGAGCAGGGAAGCAAATGGCATCTGCTACGCCATTTGCGTCCCTGCTCTTTTCGTGATAGGCTACGTAAATATATGCGTAACCTATCATGGCAACACAGGGACGCAAATGGCGTAGCGGTTAGTTAGCCATGATAGGCTACGTATATATTTACGTAGCCTATCACGAAAAGAGCAGGGACACAAATGGCGTAGCGGACGCTATTTGCATCCCTGCTCTTTGCCGTGATAGGCTACATAAATACTTACGTAGCCTATCATGGCTAACATAGCGAGGGAAATGGCAGCCACAGACCAGGGCCGCCATTCGCACCCACAGACCAGGGCAGCGGACGGCCAACAAAAGGTAGGGTCCATCCCGGGGAGGTTTCGCAGGGTGGCGGGGGGGATTGCTCCGTTCCGCCACAGACTCCAGGGGGCCGGATTCTTTAGAATCCGGCCTCCCTGGAGTCTGTGGTGGAATTCCACAGATTCTCCCTGGAGTCTGTGGTGGAATCCCTAGAGCAGACATTGTATGGAAGAGCTTCCTGCAATAGAGGAATGATGATGCCACTAACTGCAATTGTATGCATGTCTACTCAAAATAAATCCCCATTGACTTCAGTGGGACTTACTCCCAGAGAGGATGGATGAATCTGTCAATGTTGGTTTCACTTCATTTCTCATTTCTCCATCCTTAAGTGCTTTTCATCCTGTTTCCAAATTAGTTTGTGAATTTGTTTTAACAATCCACACAAACATTTGTACACAGGTTCATACACATTTCACCTAACATATGCATTTTTGCAAACACATTTCCTTATCAGAATGCATTGTTGTATGTTATTTTCACCAATATTTACATATTTGTTTGCACTTGTCTCAAATATATGCATTTTTGTATACATCTTTGTATACATTTTGCATACATTGGAGAACTGCATTGCAAAATTAAGGAAGTGCAAATGTCAGAGTATAAATGTCTTTCAGTTTGCATATTGGTTCAGGAAATGTAAATTCACAATAAAATGAAAACTGAACAAATTTCTCCCCCATTCCTTGTTGTTGTTGTTGTTCAGATGTTAAGTTGTGTCCGACTCTTCGTCACCCCATGGACCATAGCACGCCAGGCCTTCCTGTCCTCCGCTCTCTCCCGGAGCATGCTCAAGTTCATATTCATTGCATCGGTGATGCTATCTAGCCATCTCATCCTCTGCTGTCCCCTTCTCCTTTTGCCTTCAATCTTTCCCAGCATCAGGGTCTTTTCCAGTGACTTTTCTCTTCGCATTAGGTGGCCAAAATATTTGAGCTTCAGCTTCAGTATCTGTCCTTCCAATGAGCACTCAGGGTTGATTTCCTTTAGGATTGACTGATTTGACCTCCTTGCAGTCCAGGGGACTCATAAGAGACTTCTCCAGCACCACAGTTCGAAAGCATCGATTCTTCAGCACTCAGCCTTCCTTATAGTCCAGCTCTCACAGCCATACATTACTACTGGGAAAACCATAGCTTTGATTAGACGGACCTTTGTCGGCAAGGTGATGTCTCTGCTTCTTACTATGCTGTCTAGGTTGGCCATAGCTTTCCTCCCAAGGAGCAAGCGTCTTTTAATTTCATGGCTACAGTCACCGTCTGCGGTGATCTTGGAGCCCAAGAAAATAAAATCTGTCACTGCTTCCATTTCTTCCCCTTCTATATGGCAGGAAGTGATGGGGCCAGATGCCATGATCTTTGTTTTTTTAATGTTGAGTTTCAAACCAGCTTTTGCACTCTCCACTTTCACCCTCAACAAGAGGCTCTTGAGATCCTCTTCGCTTTCTGCCATTAGGGTGGTATCATCTGCGTATCTGAGGTTGTTGATAATTCCCCCAGCAATCTTAATTCCGACCTGTGATTCATCCAACCCAGCATTTCTCATGATGTACTCTGCATATAAGTTAAATAACCAGGGTGACAATATGCAGCCTTGTCCTATTCCTTTCCCAATTTTGAACCACTCGGTTGTTCCATGTCTGGTTCTTACTGTTGCCTCTTGACCCTCGTACAGGTTTCTCAGGAGACAGGTAAGGTAGTCTGGTACTCCCATCTCCTTAAGAATTTGCCACAGTTTGTTGTGATCCACATAAGCAAAGGCTTTAGCTTAGTCAGTGAAGCAGAAATAGATGTTTTTCTGGAATTCTCTTGCTTTCTCCATGATCCAGCGAATGTTGGCGATTTGAGCTCTAGTTCCTCTGCCTCTTCGGAACCCAGCTTGTACTTGTAGTACAAGCTCAAAAATCCTAGCTTGTAGGATTTTGAGCATAACCTTGCTGGCATGTGAAATGAGCACAATTGTACGGTAGTTTGAACACTCTTTGGCATTGCCCTTCTTTGGAATTGGAATGTAAACTGACCTTTTCCAGTCTTGTGGCCACTGTAGAGTGTTCCAGATTTGTTGGCATATTGAGTGCAGCACTTTAACAGCATCATCTTTTAGGATTTTAAATAGCTCAGCTGGAATACTTTCATCTCTGCTAGCTTTGTTGTTAGTAATGCTTCCTAAGGCCCACTTGCTTTCACTCTCTAGGATGTTCGGCTCAAGTTCAGTGACCACACTATCATGGCTATCAGGGACATTAAGATCTTTCCTGTATAGTTCTTCTGTGTATTCTTTCCACCTTAATCTCATCTGCTTCTGTTAGGCCCCTGCCTTCTTTGTCCTTTATCATGCCCGTCTTTGCACAAAACGTTCCCTTGAGATCTCTGATTTTCTTGAAAGGATCTCTAGTCTTTCCCATTCTATTGTTTTCCTCGATTTCTTTGCATTCTTCATTTAAGAAGGCCTTCTTGTCTCTCCTTGCTATTCTCTGGAACTCTGCATCCAGTTGGATATATCTTCCCCTTTCTCCCTTGCTTTTCGCTTCCCTTCTTTCCTCAGCTACTGAGGAAAGGTCATACCTGAATGGTTTAGTGGTTTTCCCTACGTTCTTCCATTTAAGCCGAAATTTTGCAACAAGAAGCTCATGATCTGAGCCACAGTCAGCTCCAGGTCTTGTTTTTACTGACTGTATAGAGCTTCTCCATCTTTGGCTGCAAAGTACATAATCAATCTGATTTCTACTAGGGATGTACGAATCACTTACCTGTTCCAGTCGGGGCATCCACCGGGGAGGGGGGGAGGCGCTCCGTCCCTCCCCCGGAATCTCGACAGGGGGGCGATCTGGTCCTCCGGAATCCTCGATGGCCGGCTCCGCTCCGCGGCCAGGCCGCGGATCAGCCAGCCAGGGCCAGATTTCCGGCCGCGGACGGGCTGGTGTGGACGCAAATGGCGGCCGCCGTAGCAGCCGCCATTTGCATCCACCCAGTCAGCCATGATAGGCTATGTAAGAATTTACGTAGCCTATCACAGCTAACCTCCTCCCCAAAAAACCAGTGTATGCAAATGGCGGCTACGGCGGCTGTCATTTGCGTTCTCTATTTTTCACTGTTCTAACCTACATAAATATTTATGTAGGCCAGAACAGCAAAAAATAGAGAACGCAAATGGCGGCCGCCATAGCCGCCATGATTTGCGTACGCTGGTTTTGGGCGAAGGTTAGCCATGTAGCCTATCACGGTTCGAAGGACAGCAATGGCGGCCACAGCAGCCCGGCTGCGGCCGGCCAGGAGACCAGCCGCACCCGCCGTCGCCGCACCCGCTGCTGCTGCCGTCGAATCCACTGCCGCCGCTGCCACCAAATGTCCTGCTTCATTTTGTACAACAAGGCCATGCTTGCCTGTTATCCCGGTGATTTCTTGACTTCCTACTTTAGCATTCCAATCCCCTATGATGAAAAGGACATCTTTTTTTGGTGTTAGTTCTAGAAGGTGTTGTAGGACTTCATAGAACCGATCAACCTCAGCTTCTTCGGCCTCAGTGGTTGGGGCATAGACTTGAATTACTGTGATGTTGAATGGTTTCCCTTGGATTCGTACTGAGATCATTCTATGATTTTTGAGATTGTACCCCAGTACTGCTTTTCCCACCCTTTCATTGACTATGAGTGCTACTCCATTTCTTCTAAGGGATTCTTGCCCACTGTAGTATATATAATGGTCACCTGAATTAAATTCGCCCATGCGTGTCCATTTTAGTTCGCTGATTCCCAAGATGTCAATGTACAGTCTTGCCATCTCATGTTTGACCACCTCCAGCTTACCTTGATTCATTGATCTGACATTCCAGGTAGGGATGGGGGAGAATTTCTCCCCGAAACTTCGGGGGGCCGAGTGCCAATGCATTCGGTCCTCCGAAGGTTGTTCAGGGAGAAATTCCCCGCCCCCCCCCCGGAATGGGACTTACCTTTCACGAATGTCCCTCCTGGCGGCGGGTCCTAGTGGCGGTTCGGCAGGTCTTCGTCAGGGGCGGGGGCGGCAGCCGGTCTTTTGACCGGCTGCCGCCGCCGCCATTACAAGAAAAGTAAAAGAACATGCCCCTGTGATAGGCTACGTGACGATTAACGTAGCCTATCACGGCTGACTTTGCAGATCTAGCCGTGATAGGCTTCGTTAATCGTTACGTAGCCTATCACAGGGGCGTTTTTTTTTTCTTTTGAAGTTCGCGGCCGGGTAGACGGGGCGCTTCTCCCTGGCCTGAATTTTGGCTGGGTGAGGCGGGAAGCCTCCCCGCCGGCCTGAATTTCGGCTGGGCGAGGAGGGAAGCCTCCCCCCCGGCCTGAACTTCGGGGGGAGCAGCAAAGTGCCTCCCCCCCACCGCGAAGCAAGCTGCAAGACCAGGTAAGTGACTTTCGTGCATCCCTAATTCCAGGTTCCTAAACAATATTGTTCTTTACAGCATCGGATTTTCTTTTCACCACCAGACACATCCACAGCTGAGTGTCCTTTCGGCTTTGGCCCAGCCGCTTCACCCTTTCTGGCGCTACTTGGAAATACCCTCTGCTCTTCCCCAGTAGCATATTGGACACCTTCCAACCTGAGGGGCTCATCTTCCGGTGTCATATCTTTTAGCCTTGTGATACGTTCCATGGAGTTTTCTTGGCTGGAATACTGGAGTGGGTTGCCATTTCCTTCTCCAGTGGACCACATTTTGTCAGAACTCTCCACCATGACCTGTCCATCTTGGGTGGCCCTGCACGGCATAGCTTATGGCTTCACTGAGTTACGCAAGCCCCTTCGCCACAACAAGGCAGTGATCCATGAAGGGGCCCCCCATTCCTACTCCCACCTAAACATTAGAGGATTGTAGCCCAAGGCACTTGCTTGGTACCTGCTTTTTCTAGAAATTGTGTTGCAACAAATGTTGTAACGAGCAACCACTTTTCACGGATGCTACACAGGATGCAATGCTACATTCTTGCTTGACACCCACGTTGCAAGGAAATGTGCAAAAGACAAATATAGCTATGCCGGGGGGCATCTTCACAGTTGATTAAGTGCAGAGTAGGAGCATTTTGAGGTCATTCACGTCACATGACATTGTCTCCAATCCTCAGCCACCCAGCAACTTCCATCCTGAAAAGCCGCATTTTCGTAAACTTCTTTTACCGTTTTAAAAAATTAAAGCAACTCTCAAGCAGTTCCACTACTATGTGCACTGCCCCCCACCCACATTAAATCCTGGCCATGCCTCTGTGATGTGGCTGTGACATGGTCAAGGGGTGGGACCGCCCTTCCCTCCCCCATTCCCTTTTCTTCCCCATTCATAGTAGGGGCCTTTGGAGGCTTCCTTTCCCACTTCCCACTGAAGCCTCTTCATCCATTCACAACAAGCAGCCTGCCTTTCTGGAGTAATCTGTGAGCCAGGGAGGGAGCGAGCAAGCGAGAGGAAGCGGGGATGGTGGGGTCGGGGAGCAAATTAGCAGCTCCACTCTTTGCTGTTTCTCATTCATGAACTGGGCGGGGGAGGGGGAAGCCGCCATCCACCCCTCCTCCTACAGGATGGCGGCAAGCCCCATCAAAGTAAATTGCCATTCTGACGGGGAGGTACAGCGCTGTGGCGCTCTTATGCATGAGCAAGGCAGGCTAGTTAGTCCAACTGAAGTAAATCGCCATTCTGACAGGGAGGTGCAGCAGTTTGATGAATGGGCAAGGCAGGTAGGGGTGGACGAAAGTCCCTTACCTGTCCTCGAAGGATGTTCGCGGTGGGGGGGAAGCGCTTCGCTGCTCCCCCCGCGAAGTTCAGGCTGGCGGGGGAGGCTTCCCGCCTTGCCCCGGCCGAAATTCAGGCCGGGGGGGAGGCTTCCCGCCTCGCCCGGCCGCGAACTTGAAAGTTAAAAAAAAAAAAACCGCCCCCTGATAGGCTACGTGATGATTAACGTAGCCTATCACGGCTAGATCTGCAAAGTCAGCCGTGATAGGCTACGTCAATCATCATGTAGCCTATCACGGGTGACTTTAAAAAAAAAAAAAGCGCGTACGCTAATGGCGGCCCCCATAGGGAGCCGCCATTCGCGTTCCTTATTTGGTCGCTGTAGTCTACGTAAAGATTTACGTAGACTACAGCAACCAAATAAGGAACGGGAATGGCGGCTCCCTATGGGGGCCGCCATTATCCGTACGCACTTTTTTTTTTTTTTTAAGTCACCCGTGATAGGCTACGTGACGATTGACGTAGCCTATCACGGCTGACTTTGCAAATCTAGCCATGATAGGCTACTTTAATCGTCACGTAGCCTATCAGGGGGTGTTGTTTTTTTTTTCTTTTATTGCAATGGCGGCGGCGGCAGCCGGTCGAAAGACCGGCTGCTGCTCCCGCCCCGCTCGAACACCCGCCGAACCGCCGGCCGGACCCGCCGCCGGGAGGGCATTCTGCGAAGGTAAGTCCCGTCCCGGGGGGGTTGTGGGGGGCAGGGGGGGTTCAGAGGATTTCTCCCCGAAACTTGTTCGGGGGGCCGAACACGTTGGCACTCGGCCCCCCGAAGTTTCGGGGAGAAATTCTCCGCCATCCCTAAAGGCAGGCTAGTTACAGAACTGGTATTACTTGCTCTCTGATTCATAAGAGCCGGGGGAGCTAGGGCTGGGAAACAAGCCTCTCTCATTGGCTGAGCAGCACTTCCCGGGTTGATAATTTTCAGCTCTCCGCCCAGACTCCACCCACCCAACCCTGAAGACTGAAGCCCTGTGTGACTCAAGAAGTGGTGTGGGGTTGATAAAAATGTTATTTTTTGGTGCTGTATACTCTACTTTTCTTGCTTCATGCATCCCTGATGGACCAAAGCCAATTTCATGAAAATCCAGATAACACCCCCGATGCTCTTCTTATTCCGTTGTCATGTAGATCTGGCCCAGGATCAGAGAATAATCAAGTGAAATTTCAAGAAGGAATTCTTGCCAAGGATGAGTCCTGGTTGTTGTTGTTGTTTTATTACATTTCTATTCCATCCCATACCTGAAGCTCTTTGGGCATTAAAAACCATTAAAAATACAATATACAAACTTTTAAAACCATTTACATAAAAACACACAAACAGGCAGTATATATACCATAACCATAAGACAAATCCAGGACCTGATTAAAACTCATCATATGCTGCCAAAACCCTGAGAAAAGAGACAAGTCTTACCCTGGCACTGAAAAGATAATGATGTTGGTGCCAGGCAGGCCTCATCAAGGAGATTATTCCATAATTGGAGGGCCACGACCAAGAAGGCCTTCTGGTTGTTGTTTATATTTCCATTGTGGCACCTCAGTTGTCGAACGCCCTCCCCAGAGAGGCTTGTCTGGCACCTACATTACAGTCTTTTTGGCAACTGGTGAAGTCCTCCTTATTCACCCAGGCATTTTTTAGTCTTTCAGTTTTTGTTGTTGTTGTATTTTTAAATCTTTACACAGCTGCTGGTTTTTACTTTGGTTTTATACTTAGTTTTAAATTTTTAAACTGTTATATTGTGTTTTATCATGCTGTCACAGGAGCATGTAGTTTATTATTATTATTATTATTATTATTATTTACATTTCTATACCGCCCAATAGCTGAAGCTCTCTGGGTGGTTTACAAAGATTAAAAATACAATATACAGAGATTAAAAACTATTTACATAAGAAAAACACATGAACAGATAATATACACAAAATATCTAAAACAGCTTCAAACAATCTCAAAAGCAAACAACCATAACCATAAGACATTCCAGGATTGATTAAAACTTATCATATGTTGCCAAATGCCTGGGGGAAGAGAAAAGTTTATGGTTTTAATTGTTGAGAACTGCCCACAGAGCTTTGGCTATTGGACAGTATAGAAATGTAATATGCTCAGCCTCAATGGCATGGAAGAAAAATGATATCCATAGTTTATTTATTCCATACACGGTGATGTGGTATCATTTTCCTAGGACTGGGCAAATTCCAGACAGAGAAGCACCATTTTCTTCCCTCCAGTCTCCATCTCTGTGTGGCATTAAAACACAAGTAGGGAAGGAATGTCATGTTGTCTTTTTGCTTCTGGTGCAAAAATGTCCAAGGCAGGCACCTTTCCTAGCACAGAAGTGGATAGTATTTGAAAGTGGCCAAAGTCACAGGAGCATGTAGTCCTACTTTCCCCCCCTCGCTTTAATTCCTTAGAATAAACTGTAAAGTTGGAAGGGCCCTGCCCCACCTTGAAACATCCCGGCACAACACTCTTCTCAGAATGTAGGATCGTCTGCCCACCAACCATTCTCCCCCATATACTTTGAGACCCAGTTAAGACATCTAGACCAGCTTTCCCCAACCTGGTGCCCAATCTAACAATCTTAGACTACAACTCCCACAAGCCCCAGCCATAATGGCCAACAGTTGGGGCTGATGGGATTTGTAGTCCAACACAACACATCTGGGGGGTGCCAGGTTGGGGAAGGCTGATCTAGACTGTTGTAGGGGACACATAATGAGACATTGCTTGCCTATTTAAAGGCAAGCCTGCTGAACCAAACATGCTGGCAATGCTAAGGGCACCTCGCTTTGCAGCACCAATTGAGATCATCATCTCCCTGCTTTGCCTATTCCAGCGTGGGGAACCTGTGGCCCTCCAGATGTTGGGAACTCTGGGGAACTGTGGCCCTCCATTTCCCATCAGCCCCAGCAACACAGCCAATGGTCAGGGAAGATAGGAGTTGTAATCCAACAACAGCTGGTGGGCCACAGGTTGTCCGCCCTTGGACTGTTCAGTCAGACTCAGGACTGTTCCAGCATTCCCTTTCACAGGCCCAGTATCACAACCCCCCTAGACCCACTGTTGCATATTTACATTTGGCAGTGATTGAATACTGCCCACAGGTTCCTGCTGCCATTCACACTCCCCCTCCTAACTGCTTTAATTATTTGTAACAGTCTGTTTTTTTAAAAAAATGGGGCTTCCTTCCTCACCCCGTTCCCCAAATGTGAGTAATGACACAAAATCTCCCCTTTCCCCTTGCAACTGTGCATTTCCCCTTTCCAGAATCTCCCCTTTCCCCTTACATTTCTCCTCTCTTGGGAGAAAGCAATCCTGCATGAACTTAAAAGCATTTTAGAATGGAAGCCTGCCTGGCCCCAGGTGACCCCATGCAGTCTGGTTTCCAGGCAGAGTCCTGTTTGCCCTGAACTGTTCCTTGCTCCCCGGGTGACAGGTTTGTGGTTCCTGTTGTTATGGAAATAATCACACTGCTCACTAACACCTTCCTATAGCCTTTGCAGACTTCTTGAGAAAACACAGAGAAAGGAGCTCATCTTTGCTCGGGCCTGACCTGGACCATGTTAGCAATATCAGCAGCCACAGAGGGTAAGAAAGGATCTGAAGAAAAGCTTTCACTTCTGTGTTCCTTGTATCCCTCCTGTTATTTCTGTGAAGTTCAGATCCATCCTTCCTTCCTTCCTTCTTTCTTTCTTTCCTTCCTCACTGCTCTTTTTACGAGGTCTATTTGTTCAGCAACAAATGAGAGAGGGAGAAAGATACGATTGGATCTGTTAGAAGGTCTCTGATTGAAGCAAATATTCCTTTCCTCTCTGTTCTTTTTTTGTTACTTCTGAGCCACTGCAGTGGGTCACAGAAAGAATAGGAGAACCAATTACAGCAGGCATATCTAAAAAGGCTTTTTCTTTCTTCATCTTACAAAATTAGTGAGGGAAAACTGGTTTGCTGCCTTTTCTTTCTTCCTGAGTTGTATTTTGTTCTTGTTACATATGGATGCTATTTATTTGATTTATACCCTGCCTTTCCACACACACCCAAAATGGCGCTTAACAGTAATAAAACCAAGCTTGAAATAAAGTTAGTTAAAACTATCATTAAAAACAAATAGAATAAAACACAATCCTAGCCATCCTCACATCTCCCAACCAACTGCCACTATTTTCCAGCAATAGTGTCTGATCACTCCTTCTATTTTGTCTTTTACAGGGATTTGGGAAATGCCTTTTAAAAATGTTATAGAGTAGGGGGCTCTCATACTCTTTTCTTTCATGGACCACTTGAAAATTGCTGGAGGTTTCAACAGCCCACTTAATAAACTTAACTTTCTTTCACAAATCAAAGCATATACATCAGTCATATTTTAATACCCATAATCTCTAAGGGTGCAATCCTATGCATGTTAAATCAGAAAAAGTCTAACAACTTTGCCCTAGCCAGATATTTGTAGGACTTTTTTCTGTCTAAACATGCATAGAATTGCACTCTAATATGATGGATCTGTCCATCTTTGTGAGCAAAGTTCTGTGAAGTCAGGTGTAACGTTTGTCATCTTTAGCTTCAAGTCGGGTTCAGCATTTATCCTGCTTCTGTGTTGGGATTTGAGGGAGGCAAGTGATGAAAATGACATCCTGCATAGGTACGTGCCCTGGTCAAAGCAGCTTTGACCTCTGTTAGAAAAAAATAAATGAAATGCAGGGACAGGTACCAATATTCTTGACTGTTCTGCAGCCTTTCCACGACCACTTTGATGGAGCTCATGCACCATCAGTGGTCCACAGACAACAGTTTGAGAACCTCTGTTCCAGAGGGAGATTCTGGAGTTCCTCCCCTGAATTCCTAGGATAACTCTCTGCAGCAGAGGCAGTAGGAAATTAATGTTGACTCTACCGCTCATGCATGTATACTAGGACTGAAATCCAGTTAAAGAAATTTTAATCAATTAATCCTATTACTTTTAGTTGGATCGATTAAATTTGGTGAAATTTACATATAGGTAAAACAGTATCCTTGAAAGAGGAAGGATATTTTTGATATTTTTAAGATGATGTGCACATGTGCCATAGCAAGCATAATCTTAAAAGGAACACTCGTCCTGGTTCTGACCGAAAGGAGAATGCCTCTTTTAAGATGGTGCTTGCTATCCACAGTTGTATTAAAAAATAATGATCGAAAAATTATGCTGCTGGATTGATCAGGGACACTTTTATTAAAAGTAAATTAATACTGAATTACTGATGTACACTTGCCTTGGAGTAATGACTGGTAGTATGCACACTTACCTGAGATTAAACCCTATTAGATTCAATGGGAATTACTTCCAAACAGACATGTTTAGGACTGTGCTATAAAGGTTTTTAGGAGCGCAATCATCTGTATGTCTACTTAAAAGTGAGTTTACTGATTTTAATGGGGCTTACTCCCAGGTAAGCGAGTATAGGATTGGAGCCTAAGGGTGCAATCCTGTGGCTGCTATTCAGCAGCTAGATGGCCATAGGATAGGTCGGTTCCCAGGAACCAACTTTGGAGCCCGTGCTCCAAGGTCGGTTCCCTGAGAACCGACCTCCACCCCCTCCCACACTGCCTCGTAGACAGCCCTGCGCTTGGAAGAAGAGCACAGAATGGCAAAAATGGGGCATGCCGAGGCAGGGAAGTTGGAAATGCGGTACGACACATCCAACGTGTTGTCCAGCGACTGCTTCCCACCCTCCAACTTTCCGCGGCTAGACAGCCAAAATCAGCTGTCTAGCCACAAATGCAGGGTGGCTGAAGCGCGGAGGGGACAATCCCCTCCACGCTTCTCCTGCCCTGCATTAGAAAGGTGGTTGCCTTTGAGTTCAGAGGCGGCCACCTATCCCAGTAGGATTGCTCCCTAAATCTACTACTAGAACCGTTAGATCCATCAACCAGATTCTGGTGCAAAAGGTACACAGTTAGAATTAAATAATTTGTTTTGAGGAACAGAACTGAACAGAGCTGCCAGTACAGCCACACAAAAATCTGTCCTTGGTTATCCCAAGCTTTCTTCATCTCAGCAGTATAATTTAGGGTGGTGTCTTGCCAAGGGCAAGGGTTCTTTTTGGATTCAGGAGCAATAAGCACACAAGTGAGTTGAAGTCAAAGGGTTTTATTTAAAGCAGGCAAAAGGATATCAAGAAGAATATACAATACCAAGCATACTGTCCTCAATCAGTTGTCGGGAGCCCCAGGGATGACAACGAGGAGACCCCAGTCTACAGCCGACATGCAGCACCTTCCTGGCCAGGTCTTCATTGAAGCTCCTCTTGGGCAAAACTGCGGGGCTTTTTATCCCTTAATCTCTTGAGTGCTACGTGCCGCTTAGGACAGCACCTCAATTAATCGCACCTGTTGTGCTCAGCTTAAGCCACATGATGACGTATGTCATATCTGTACCACTCAAAAGATTAGGCGAAGCGAGTGGACATAGCCAGATGGTACCCTCCCGCATTTCAAGGCCATGCCATCCCCACCTGCAACCAACTCTGAAAACTGAATTTTACAGTAAAGGCCTTAAGGAGGCCTAAGTTTTAAGGTCTTCCAGGAGACATGGGAATAGAAGGAACAACTGTTGCACACCATCCCTATCACCTTGATATACAATAGTGTTCCAGTGGTTTTCCTCTACAGGTGGGGAGAAGTAATTTTGCAGCTGCTACTGTTAAACTCTAGGGAGTCAGAAATTCTTACTGATCTGATGTAAATCTCCCAGACATCTCCCAGTGAATCCATATCTACCTTCTGTCTACCCCTAATTCTAACCAACAGTGGCACTTATTTCAAATTCCAGTAAGGTAATGCTCCAGATCTTGCAAGGTAGACTCCAGCAATTCATGGAACAAGAATTACCAGATGTACAAGCTGGGTTTAGAAAAGGAAGAGGAGCTAGAGACCAAATTGCCAATATCCACTGGATAATGGAGAAAGCCAGGGAGTTTCAGAAAAAATCTATTTCTGTTTTATTGACTATTCTAAAGCCTTTGACTGTGTGGATCATAACAAATTGTGGCAAGTTTTTGGTGGTATGGGGATACCAAGTCATCTTCTCTGCCTCCTGAGGAATCTGTATAACGACCAACCAAGTAGCAACGGTAAGAACAGACCATGGAACAATGGACTGGTTTAAGATTGGGAAAGGAGTACGGCAGGGTTGTAACCTCTCACCCTACCTATTCAACCTGTATGCAGAACACATCATGCGACGTGCTGGCCTTGATGAATCCAAGGCTGGAGTTAAAATCGCTGGAAGAAACATTAACAATCTCAGATATGCAGGTGATACCACTTTGATGGCTGAAAGCAAGGGGGAGCTGAGGAACCTTCTGACGAAGGTGAAAGAAGAAAGTGCAAAAGCTGGGTTGCAGTTAAACCTCAAAAAAAAACCCAAGATTATGGCAACCAGCTTGATTGATAACTGGCAAATAGAGAGAGAAAACGTGGAGGCAGTGACAGGCTTTGTATTTCTGGGCGCAAAGATTACTGCAGACACTGACTGCAGCCAGGAAATCAAAAGACGTTTACTTCCTGGGAGGAGAGCAATGACAAATCTTGATAAAATAGTTAAGAGCAGAGACATCACACTGACAACAAAGGTCCGCATAGTTAAACCAATGGTATTCCCCATAGTAACCTATGGCTGCGAAAGCTGGACCATAAGGAAGCCTGCGTGAAGGAAGATAGATGCTTTTGAACTGTTGTGTTGGAGGAAAATTCTGAGAGTGCCTTGGACTGCAAGAAGATCAAACCAGTCCATACTCCAGGAAATAAAGTCAGACTGCTCACTTGAGGAAAGGATATTAAAGGCAAAACTGAAGTACCTTGGCCACATAATGAGAAGACAGGATACCCTGGAGAAGATGCTGATTCTAGGGAAAGTGGAAGGCAAAAGGAAGAGGGGCTGACCAAGGGCAAGATGGATGGATGATATTCTGGAGGTGACGGACTTGACCTTGGGGGAGCTGAGGGTGGCAACAGCTGACAGAAAGGTCTGGCATGGGCTGGTCCATGAAGTCACGAAGAGTCGGAAGCGACTGACCGAATAAACAACAACAAAACCCTAATACAAAATACTAGTACACTGTTTCCCTCCCCATTCCCAACCATATATTCAGAGAGCCAGTGTTGCTAAACAGTGTTGAGTTGCAGCTATTTTATGGCAATAAACTCAACCAGATCCATTCTAAGATTCATTAAACATACTTAAGGTAATAAAAGTAAGCTGTTACGGTCAGTTTACAAATATACTCTGTTTCTGAAGTCAATCCAGAACAGGCTGTGCAGATTCAGTAAATGAATACAACATAACGGCAAGCTGTGAAGGACCTTCTGCAATGTAACCATTTCCAGAGGGGTAGCTGTTTGAGTCTGCTGTAGCAAAAAAACCCAAAATGACAAACATTAAAAAAAGAGTTTTCTGGCACCTTGAATAAAGAAGGACTAAAAAATATGGTTCGGGCTTAATCTTCTGTGGATGAGAGCCAACATCATCAGATGCATCTGACAAAGTGAACTGTGGTCCATGGAAGCTTATGCCATCATAAAACGTGTTAGTCTTTAAGGTACCACAAGATTCTTCGTTGCTTCTGCAATGTGTGATAGTGGAAGGGTGAGTGATAGTGATGTGAGAATAGAGGTATTAGATGTACTTGAGGACATCCCCATTTTCATCTATGAAGTGTTGGAGGGTATGCTAAAGAGTTCAGAGCATCTGACATGGCAGTCTCTCATCCAAGTACTGACTAGATATCAAACAACCTGCTTAGATTCAAAAATAGAATTACGTATGACACCTTGAGATTATTTTCTGGTCCCAGTATCTCATTCCAGAGTTTTCAGCAATCCCATCCTATCCGCATCCCAGTTGAGACGTCAGTTTGGGATTTGGAAAGTGCATACTAACAGGGAAATACACTGGCTTTGCACTCTTTTGGAAAACACTTTGTACTCCCACCTAGTGGCGTAGTGGAGGGGTGATGCAGAGGACTGCAGCTCCAGGAATTTTTTTCAGAGCCGGACTGATGACATCATCGGCCAGAGCGCCAGGATTATCGATGGATTTTCCTTGCTCTGGCAAGTGAAGGGGTGATAACAAGACCTTCAAGCTGTATCGTTTGTGATATATTATTATGGAGGAAGTTGGAGAGGAAAATGATGAAGCAGAAGCTAAATCCTTCTTTTCTTTGATGAGGTTTCTATGTTACGCTAGTGATTTAAATGGTAATGCTGCCTTGCAAGATTGTTTGCATTTTTAATTCAAAGCTATATGTTGCCTTTCAGCTAGCTCAAGATCTTTTGTTAAAGCTCAGTGTGTTTAACAAGTTGAAACTATGCAGTCAGACATAAGCACCACTGAGTACAATGGAGCTCTTACTCCCAGGAAAGCATACAGAGGATTGCAGTCATGCCCTGTAAACTTAATAGTAATATTTTATTAGTGGTTTTTTGCTTGCTTGGATGCCTGTGTTTTAGGAAGGAGTTTTTAACCAGAGTTAGCTCCTTTGAATATAAAGTATAGAAAGGCTATATATTCCCCTGGGGGTGTTATAGATTCCCCTGCAGGGTATAGAGCTGTCTTGATGATCTCCTGCACTTCCAAATATGCTGCTATACCACTGCACATTACACACACTATATACCAGCATTCCCCAATCCATTACTCTCTAGATGTTTTGGGCTTCAACTCCCATCAGCCCGAACCAGCATGGCCAATGATTAGGCATGCTGGGAGTTGTAGTTCCTAAAATCTGGAAGGCACTAGGTTGGGAAGGCTGCTATATACTCTGACTGACAATCCTGACCCATGGATGTTGCATTGGGACTATTCATTAAACTAGGACAACACATATACACATAATGGTGGGCAGCACTCTGGTGTCAACAGCTGCCTTTGCTGAATGTACTACTGTTACACTGTAGCTGTTAGTTTGATGGTCTAATTTGAGTTTGAATTTGCACTTTTGCAACCTGATGGGTGTGGGGTAAAGCATGACCAGTGCCAAAGACCACAGACTCAAGACTTAAAACGAAATGAATCAATCCATTTATTGATACACAAAAGCCAGCATTGTCTAGTGCTCAGTGTTTTGGACTGGAGCCATGAAGCTCACTGGGTGACTTTGGGCCAGTCACTGACCCTCAGCCTAACCCACCTCACAGGGTTGTTGTAGAGAGGAGGAGGATCATGGAAGCTGCCTTGTGTTCCTTGCAAGAGGAAAAAAGGTGGGATATAAATGTAATAATAAATACATAAATAAAAATAAAAATACTATCTCCTTATAGAGGAGAGATCTCTGAGAAGATACTTTATAGAAGATAATATGATGTGCGTATAGCTATAATAACATTAATATTTAATAATGTGAATGACTAGAGAATGGCATAAGAAAGCAATTGATAAAGCAAAAGAGTATAAATGGTTTAGGAATGGCATAAGAATAGTATTGAAATATTATCAATTGAAAAGCAATCAAAGCTATTTGTATAACAATCCTAGGCCTACATTTCCCTCCAGTAAGTTTCCTGGCTATTAGGCTGTGCCACTATGATACACAAAATTCATACCGATCAATCCAGTGCTGTGGTCATGGATTCTTTCATCTTCATCAGAGCTGGAACAACAGAAAGAAAAGGAAAAGCAACAGAAAGGGGAAAGGGAGGGGGAATGAGGAGATAAAACAACGGAGAAAAGTGGAATGGGGTGAAGTATGTACCCTTTGTTGTTGTTGTTGTTCAGTCGTTCAGTCGTGTCCGACTCTTCGTGACCCCATGGACCATAGCACGCCAGGCCTTCCTGTCCTGCGCTCTCTCCCGGAGCGTGCTCAAGTTCATATTCATTGCATTGGGAAGTATGTACCCTACTCCCTTCCATAAAGAAGACAGCTGGGAATGCCTCACCGTGGAATCCCGTTTGACCTCCTTGGTCAAACTCCTTAAAGCCAGCTACATTGGCACAGCCTTGCCTTTCCTTTCCTACTATTTGGTAACAGGATTACAATGAAGATGACAACTGACAGCCAGAATAACATAATGGACTTTTCCAGTTGGCAGGCATACGGAAGTGTTGCAGCTGTGTTGCCATAAGCCATGTGGCCTTCCACTGAGATGCCTCTTTGACTAAAATTGCTCAGAAACGGGAAATGCTCATGTCTGGGGGCTGATCCTGGGGGCAGGGCAGAACATTGTGCAGTGTTATGGAATCCCTAGCAGTATAACATAGTAGCAGACACAATCGTGTGGACAAATTCCAACCAAGTACGGTCACCTGTATTTTTTCTAACACACAAACACACACATACACACCCCTTATATATACTATATAGCTTGTATTTCCATTCTTTCATTGACAGTGAGCTTCTACTTAGGGTGCAATCCTATGCATGTTTAGACAGAGAAAAGGCCTACAAGTCCCAGCATTGCTGGGAGTTGTAGGCATTTTCTCTGTCGACTGTAAACATGCATAGGATTGTGCCCTTTGGCCGTTTTACTCTAGCTGTTTCACAAGCATATCAGTGATAGACTAAGAATTATAATGAGTGAGTTTATTTCTTTAGAGATCTTATCGCATATGTTATTTCTCTTGCCCTTATAATTTTTACTTTATTTCAAAATAAAATACAATTTCATGGAGAAATAATCTTGTGGACATGTTCCAAAATAATTCTTAGATGGACTAAGGTTCTGTGTTGCTGGTTCTCGTAAACCAGCCTCAGAAAAAGCTTATTCTGTTCTTTCCTCCCCTGCAACCATTTCTTTTATTACTTCTGTCTGTACTTCAGTTGTTGCACAAAGAGGCCTTTGTTACCTTTGCGAGATATCGGACTCTGCTGCCTGCCGCTGTGAAGCAATGGGACTCAAATGTAAGAGTGGCTGTATCTGGAGATGAGGCAGAGCTCCAGACAATCACCCTTGACCTGCCATCCTAGTGCAACAGCTGTGACTTAGAATAGTGTGGGCAGTTTTTTGTGTGTCAGGCCATGGAAGGTGTTTACTGAACATCATAGGGCAATATGCCTTGTCTCGTTGCTTAATAAAACGAGAGGCACTCTGTAACTCTTCAATAAGCAGTGCTCATTGCTGGTTTTTGTGTGCCCAGGCCTCATTAACACAATATCGGAATGGTAGTGCTGTGATTAAAATCCTCTCCTTCATGCGTTGAAATGAGGGGAAGGGAAAATAATTAGTCAAAACCTCAGGTGTCAGTAGTGGAGCAAATAGTAAAGTCACTCCTGCTGATCCACAAAGCTAATTCTTACCTCTTTCTTTGTTAACAGAGGTCAGCAATTAACAGCCCTCAAGCCCACTGAGGGGTGTCATCTCACCTTATTTATTTAATATCCAGTTTTTCTGCCAAAAAAAAAAAAAAAGCCATTCAAGGTGATCTTCTAGTTGCATACTCAGTCTCTTCTCCCCCAGCAAAAGCACTGCTTTCAGCCTGTCCCTCATAGAATATTCTGAAATAGCTCAGCACCAACCCCCCCCCTTGAGGAGAGGAAGGGACCTGCTCCTTGAAATTCCATCTTTTTCCCCCTTATAGGGCAGCTCCATTTAAACGTAGTATGATCTGATTCAGACTATTGTTCCATACTTCATGAACCTTGATAAAATGCTCCAGATAAAATGCCCTCACCCCTCCCCTCATTCATCACTTCGGCACTTCTGGCTCATATTAAACCAGAGTTCTCCAATACATCTAAACCAAGAAACTCTGGCTTAATGTTGGTTAATAAACCAAGATAATAACCTGGTTTATTATTCTGGCTTGTTACTGATACCAAGCCAGAGTTTCCTGGTTTGGATATAAGAGGAAAGCTCCAAACTAAACCTAGTCTGTTCTCTACTAGAGTAACCTAATGCCATGAATTCTAGTGTGGGACACAAATTTGTTCCATGCAATGGTCACACAGAACAATAGCTCTTAAATGGGAATCATATTTGGGGCAGAAGACACAAATTCAATTGTGGTTTTTTTAAATGCCATAAAAATAAAGTTGTGGCCTAAGATTAAGACATCATGCATATCAAAACACAAATGAGATGCAACATTCAGAATTTTTTTTTTACTGTCCACCACAGCAGTATCAACTGAGCATTGCATCAGGAGCAAGCAAAAGAGACCATGGTCTTTACAATTTTAAGTGAAAACCTATTGAACAAACATATGAAACCTAGAATTATAGTAGTATAGAATATATACATTTCTTAACCATCCAATGTTTCTGCCTTAATTCTACAGTTAACTGAGACTGGGGTTGTTGCTACTGAATCTGTATGCTGATAATAGCAGCAAGACAGCCACTTGACTCTAATTAATGGCTGGTCTATTTTTAAGCTACAATCAATCCATTAATTGGTTAATCAACTCAATTAACCAATAAGCGCTTGTGGCTTTTAAAGCAGCAATACATCCAAGTACCAGTCAGCTTTGAGTCACAACATGAGGTCTGACTGAGAATATATGGAGATATCTTTATGGAGAGGGAATAGATAACAGAAGGGAAACAGCTGTGAGCAGCAACAAGTATTATCACCTGTTACTTTCCAGAAAAGCCAAGCTACAGTAGTAATAACTGGCCAGTGAAGTATATGTGGAGCTGCTTCTGAGGATGGCTTGGAAACTGCAGTTAGTTCAGAATATGGCTGCTATATCAACTGGGACTGGGTATTATGAGCATTATTACAGTGATGCTTTGTCAACTGCATTGGTTCCTAGTCCATTCTGGGCCCAATTCAAAGTGTTGGTCTTGACCATAGCTTGGAGCCAGGCTATTTGAAGGAATGTCCTCCATACTTTGAAATCTTCATTAGAGGGCCTACTCTGATGTTTAGTAGGTAACTGCCATGCAGAAGGCCTTTTAGTGGTGGTGCGTGCCTCCGCTTTGAAATATTCTCTGCAGAAAATCTTACCTGGTGCCTACTCTGAAGCCTTTCTAGCATCAGACAAAGACCTGTTTATTCTTTCAATCTTTTTAGCTTTTATTTATTTAATATATGAAATTGCCACCTCTCAAGACTGTGGTCTTCCCAAAGCAGCTTACAATAGAAAAGGTACAATTCAGTATTGAATTATAAAAAAATACCTTAAATTTAAACAATTTTAAAATAAGGCTGTTTTAAAATTTTTAAAATACAATTTCAGATATCTAGCAGCAGCAAATAACTTTGCGTTGGATCTGTATTTGGATATTACTTTTATAGAACTGCTCTTTTAAGCTTATTTTAACGTATTTGTTATTTTGTGGCTTTTTAAATATTTCACTGATAGTATTTTTGAGGAGTAAGGTATAAGCCTACATAATAAGTAGGTAAGTGAAGAAGTAAGCATTGTACTCTTTCTGGCTCCAGGTGAAGACCTTTTTTTTATTTCCCAAGCGTTTTAGTCTTTTAACCGTGTTTCAAATCTGCTATTGCATTGTAAATCTCTGCATCGCTGCTAGGTGTTCTGGTTATACTTTTGCACTGTAGTTTTAAGCTTTTATATTGTATTTTGTGGCTTTAATTTTTGTGAACTGCCCAGGGAGCTTAGAGATGTAATAAGTAAGAGCTGGGAGAGGCACCTACCCTCAAATTCCATCCCTTCAAGACCCATTAACAGCCAAAATTTCCCCCTTGTTGTGTTTTGGAGCAAAACCCCTCCCAAAACACCCCAATGAGGAGTGAGAATGCTCAGAATGTTTGGGGTCAATCTGCAAAGAAAAACAGAACAACTTCTGGGGGTAAAAGAAAGGAAGAGTGGAATGCCCTGCTTGAAGGAAGCCTGAACAAGAACACTCTTAACAGGGAAGATACACTGCAATATATTTTGCTGGGAATTAGGGTTGGCAGAGAATTTCTCCCCGAAACTTCGGGGGGCCGAGCGCCAACGTGTTCGGCCCCCCGAACAAGTTTTGGGGAGAAATCCTCCGAACCCCCCCCGCCCCCGGCACCCCCCCCGGGACGGGACTTACCTTCACCGAATGTCCCTCCCGGTGGCTGGTCCGGCCGGCGGTTCGGCGGGTGTTCGAGCGAGGCAGGAGCGGCAGCCGGTCTTTTGACCGGCTGCCGCTGCTGCCATTGCAATGAAAGAAAAAAAAAAACGCCCCCTGATAGGCTACGTGACGATTCACATAGCCTATCACAGCTAGATTTGCAAAGTCAGCCGTGATAGGCTACGTCAATCGTCACGTAGCCTATCAGGGGGCATTTTTTTTGTTTTTTTTAACTTTCGCGTTCGCGGCCGGGGTGAGGCGGGAAGCCTCCTCCCCGGCCTGAATTTCGGCCGGGGCGAGGCGGGAAGCCTCCCCCCCTGGCCTGAACTTCGCGGGGGAACCAGCGAAGCGCCTCCCCCCCACCGCGAACGTCCTTCGAGGACAGGTAAGTGACTTTCGTTCACCCCTACTGGGAATATGGTTGCAGTGCAGGCAAAGCCTGCCTTCCATGCCTGATCGAGGGCAGGGTGGCCACTTGCACATTGCTAAAAAAGAAGAAATTAATTACCCCAAAACAGGACAAAGGAGGAGACCAATTTGCATATGCTAATTTATATGCATAAATGCAGATTTAGAGACAATATGTATAATTTTAATAGAAATATGATAGATCTTACCGTAGTGGGAAGACTGACCAGGTGACCTGTGTGCCTGCTCAGTCTGTTGTCCAGGGGTTGTTGATGGGCAATGTCAAGGCCCCTGCTGCTCTCTCTTTGGATGGGTCTTTATCTTTAAACCGGACTTGGACTGGACAGCCTTTCAGATAGAGGACACCTTCAAATAAAGGACTGTCCTTGGGCAGCTCTCAAAATAGAAGGCTGTCCTCTGTAAAGGACATCTGGCTACCCTAATCTGGCCTTTAATAAGAGGGAAATTGCAGGTGGGTGCAATATGTCTCTAGCCAAAAACTGCACAGACCTCACCTATCTGAGGTGCTTTGCTAGTTACTTTGCTAATACTATCTTGGTAACATATTCAGATCTGTCGTGCAAGCCAGCCCATTCTTTCTTCTTGTCCTTATTTGTACCAGAGACAAGAGTTGTACTATTATTATTTTGCTAATGGATTCTGGCTGAAGTGTTTTGTTTCCAAAATACTCTGCCTTCCTAAGCCTAAAAAAAGTCTTTTGTTACCACTGGAAAAGGTGTTTCATTCTGCTTCTCTGCACCATCTATAATGAGGTCCACAGCATGGCAGCATGTTTAAGAGCTGCTTTGACTGTGGCGGAAAGCAATCAGTTTCTCTGGTCCGGCCTCCATGCGGAGGTCAAATACTGATGAATAGAGTGCCTGGCGTGTACCAACCCTGCCTGAAGCTTAAGTGCTGAGGAGAGTGTATATTTGATTATGCCAAAGAGTTATAAAATTGTATTGCTGTTCAGATGGAAAGAAGAGAAGGACATGAGAAACAAGGTAGACTTAGAAGAAGCACGATAAACCCCCTTAACCACAGAGACGAGGAAGCATAGGCTGTGGCCACAGTGGCACGGCCCTGGGTCTGGAGGCTTGGCATTCCCTCGGAAAGGACTCTGAACCCAATGGGACACTGGTCACCCCACGCCTGGAAGGAGCATCAGGCACTGCTGATGCATCCCCCAGACTCAAGGACCCAGCCTTCCTATCACCCTCCATGCATGGCTCTCCCAAAGCCTCTCAAGTCCCTCTTCAGTATAAGAGCTTAAGATTGCAGAAATGAGCTCTGTAAGGTTGCAGTCAATATTCAGTGGGAGGTGGCACTTCTGCACTGACCAGCCTACTTAAGACCTCAGTTGCTGCTAGCTGCTTGCCAGAACAGTAGCTCCTTTCATGAAGAGCTGCCCCAGCCTAGCAGCTCTGACGGAGCACTCTTTAAGGGGCTAGTAGGTTCTGTGTTGCCAGTCACAGTCTGCTGCTTCCTGGATCTCCTTCAGTGCCTGATGGACACCCAACAGCTCTATCTCCCTGTGACATCTGAATCAGGAGAGGCTGTGCAAGTCCTGATTCAGTGCCTAGACTCAGTAATGGGCTGGATGAGGGCCAATAAACTGAAGCGGAATCCTGGCAAGACAGAAGCCCTGTGGGTGAGTGGTTCCCGGGTCTGGGAGATAGGCTCATTGCCTGTTCTGGATGGGGTTGCACTCCCTCTGAAAGATCAGGTCCGTAGTCTGGGGGTACTCCTAGATCCATCATTGTCGCTGGAAGCCCAAGTGGTGCAGCGGCTCAGAGTGCCTTTTACCAGCTTCGGGTGGTTTGCCAGCTACGGCCTCTCCTGGAGAGGGATAGCTTGACCACAGTGGTACACGCATCAGTAACCTCAGGACTGGATTACTGCAATGCGCTGTATGTGGGGCTGCCCTAAAGGCTGGTCCAGAAGCTGGAGCTAGTGCAGAATGCAGCAGCTCAGCTGTTGTCGGGAGCTGCCCCTTTTCAGCATGTGACTCCTTTGCTGAGGGAACTGCGCTGGCTGCCTATTCGCTACGGGGCCAGGTTTAAGGTATCAGTACTAGTGTACAAAGCCCTAAACAACTTGGGACCAGGATACCTGAAAAAGCGCCTCCTTCCTTACCAACCTGTCTGGTCACTGAGCTCATCAGAGGGCATGTTCCTGGTGGTTCTACATGGACCCATGGCCCGGTTGGAGTCCACCAGGAAAAGAGCCTTCAGTGTGGTGGCCTCCTTCCTCTGGAATTCCCTACCTTTAGAGGTCAGGCAGGTGCCAAAATTGTGTTGCTTCCAGCACCTCCTGAAGGCGTTCTTTCAAGAGGCCTTCCTTGCATGGCAAGCCATGGTGTGTTAAACTCCACTTTGTGGGGGTTTGTCTTTTTAGAAAAATGTTTTAACTCTTTTAACCATTGTTTTATTCTTTTGTCATGTTGTTCACCACTCCGAAATCTTCTGATGAGGAGCGTTATATAAATATTGTAAATAAACAATAAAAATAAATGAAATAAACCCCAGCCAGAACACTTGGCATGGCCTATGCTGAGTTCTATTCCTGATGTCTTCAGTTAAATGGGTTCAAAGGAAGTAGGGCTGAGAAAGACCTTGGCCTAGAGCTGGGCTACTCATGAACACCAGTACGCCCCAGACACCTTCCTTGGTCCTCATCAAGGTGCCCCACCTCTCCCACTTTTTTAAAAATATGCTTTCTTAGCAACAGGTGGGATCATGTCAAAGCAAGGTGAGAACCTCAAGCCACTGCCATTTTCATTTCCCATGAATGCCTCTGGGCTGCACATGGGGCTCAGAAGTTATTTGGAAATTAAGATGGTGGGCAGCTGCAGGCCAGTGCTTTCCTTTGCAATGCACCTGGTCACTGAGAAAAGAAAGGAAAAAGAAAAAGGGACCCCTGTTGTTGCTGACTGGTAAGCAGGGAGGCAAGAGAGAGTGAGTGGGGCTAGAGAGAGCAGTGGGGGCGGTGCTAAAAATGACATCAGTAAGACAGCATGGGGTCAGGGAAGCCAGCAGGAAGCAGCAGTGTGGGAGCTGGGGAGAGAAGCAGAGGGGTGGGGAAGCCATTGCAGAACAAGCTGGGGGATTGGGCCACAGAGTAAGGGCCACAGAGTAAGGGCCACAGAGGGCCACAGAGTGAAAGAGTTTGGGGATGGTCAAGAGAGAAGGGGGGATTTTGGAGTGGTCCTGAAAGAAAGAGTCTGGCTTTTTGGCACTTGCAGAGAGGAGAGGGGTGGGGGTGTACATACATGCACATATAGATGCATGCATGCATGCACACATGCACAATATGTTCATGGTGTGTATATGTATGGACAGTTGTGTCTGTGACAGAGTGCATGTTTGTATGTGTGGTTATCCAGGGTGAGAGAGAAAAAGGGGTGGGGGCAGGGATGGCGGAGAATTTCTCCACGAATCTTTGGGAGGCCGAGTGCCGACACATTCGGCCCCCCGAAATTGGTGGGGAAATTTTCCGCCGCCCCCCCCCCCCCGGGATGGGACTTACCTTCGGCGAATGTCCCTCTCGGCGGCGGGTTTCCCGACCGGCCGCCGCAATTACAAAATAAAAAAGTAAAGTTAAAACAAAAAAACACACCCGTGATACGCTACGTGACGATTTACGTAGCCTATCACGGCTAGATTTCCAAAGTCAGCCGTGATAGGCTACGTAAATCATCATGTAGCCTATCACGGGTGACTTTGGGGAAAAAAAGCGCATACGCATAGCCATTTGCGTTCCTTATTCGGACAGGGGTAGTCTACGTAAAGATTTACGTAGACTACAGCAAAAATAAGGGAACACTATGCGTTGCCCTTATTTTCTCCGTAGTCTACGTAAATCTTTACGTAGACTACCCCTGTCCAAATAAGGAACGGAAATGGCGGCGCCCAGTGGGCGCCGCCATTTACATACGCGCTTTTTTTGGGGGGGGGGAACACCTTGGAACGCTATGCGTTGCCCTTATTTTCTCCATAGTCTACGTAAATCTTTACGTAGACTACCCCTGTCCAAATAAGGAATGCAAATGGCGGCGCCCGATGGGAGCCGCCATTTGCATACGCGCTTTTTTTTTTTCAAAGTCACCCGTGGTAGGCTACATGACTATTTACATAGCCTATCACGGCTGACTTTGGAAATCTAGCCATGATAGGCTAAGTAAATCGTCACGTAGCCTATCACGGGTGTGTGTGTTTTTTCTTCTGTACTTTTTTTTTCGTGGCCGGGGAGACGGGGCGCTCCTCCCCGGCCTGAATTTCGCCGGCGAGGAATGGGGCGCCTCCCCCCCCGGCCTGAATTTCGACCGGGCGAGGCGGGGCGCCTCCCCCCCTCACCTGAACTTCGGGGGGAGAAGTGAAGCACCTCCCGCCCCACCGCGAAGCAAGCTGCGGGACGAGTTAAGTCCCTTTCATCCATCCCTAGGTGGGGGTGGAAATGAGTTGGTTGCCAGAGGATAGGTGGGAGAGTTCGCCTTCTGTGCAATAGGTTTCTGTTGGTACAGAAGACTGGGTTCAAACATTTTGTTTTGGGGGTTTCTTCTGCCTCACAGTCAGTCCTTTGGGCAGGTTACTTGTCCCATGGCAGCCATTTTGTGCTGATGCCCAGGACAGTTTCTCTAATTGCCAGATGGGCCCATGGGCTCAAAAAGTTTGGAAACCCCTGCTAACAATACTAGGCTAAATGGACAAACCAACTGACTCAGTGGCTCAGTCAATGGTGCCACGAAGGCCAGAATATGAAGCACAGTTGAAAGGCCACATGGTCTGGGGGGCCGAGCAACCTCCCGACAGGCAGCAATGCGCACTCACCAGTGAGTATTGTCCTAAATTTGAGTAGCAGCGAGCTGAACCAATCAGATACTGCCTTTGGGGGTGCATGGCCAGAGAGATTTGTTAATTGGCTATTCACCTCCCCAAGGCAGCATCTGATTGATTCAGCCCTGTCTCAAGAGGTTTCTGCACCATGGAAATGGGAGTTGCTCCTCCTGAAGGGACTACTTCACCATGGAGATAGAAGTGAACTTATGGACTTAATGAAGCTGAGTGTAGGGATGTACAAAAGTGACTTAACCTTTTGCGGAGTATGTTGATGGTGGGGGGGAGGCGTTCCGTCCCTCCCCCCGGAATCCTCGACGGGGGGGGGAGGCGATCCATTCCTCCCCCCGGAATCCTCGATGGCCGGCTGTGCTCCGCGGCAGCTCCGTGGAGCAACCGGCCAGGTCCAGCCCAGCCCAGAGCCATCTGCAGCTGGATTTCCGGTCGCGGAGGGCTTGGGGGGGGGGGGGAGACGCGTACGCAAATGGCGGCAGCTACGGCTGCCGCCATTTGCGTTTCTTATTTTTGGCCGTCTGAATCTACGTAAATATTTACGTAGACTATGATGGCGAAAATAAAGGGGAACGCAAATAGCATAGCGGGCGCTATTTGCGTCCCTTTTTGATTCACCGTTTTAACCTACGTAAATATTTACGTAGACTAAAATGGCGAATCAAAAAGGGACGCAAATAGCGCCTGCTACACTATTTGCATTCCCCTTTATTTTTGCCGTCATAGTCTACGTAAATATTTATGTAGACTAAGATGGCCAAAAATAAGGAACGCAAATGGCGGCGGCCATAGCCGCCACCATTTGCATACGCGGTTGTTGTTGTTGTTTTAAACCCACCCAGTCATGATGGGCTACGTAAAGATTTATGTAGCCCATCACGTCTTTTTTTTTTTTAACAAGACTGGAAATGGCGGTGGCGGCAGCGGCGGCAGCCAGTCGGAAGACCAGCCGCCGCCGGAGCTGCCAGCGCCCGGAACATCCATCCCAGGTAAGTCTCGTCCCGGGGGGGATCCGCGGGGAGGTGGCAGGCTGTTCCGCCATGGAGTTCGGGGGGCCGAATGCACTGGCATTCAGCCTTACCGAGATCCGTGGCAGAATTCTCTGCCATCCCTAGCTGAGTGCTAAGCAAATGAGAACCAAGCAGCTCAAATCCATGGTTTGCCTATGGTAGGTCTGGAAGCTTGAACTTCCAGTTCCAGGAATCCATATTCCTGTGGATTCTTAACCATAATTACCACAGAGCATGGTTTCGTGTCATGACTGAACAACTGAGCCCAGAGGCACAGCTAAGGGGGCCCTGAGCCAGACGTCTTCTGGGGTGGGAGGCTCCCCTGGCTACAAAATTTGAAATAATTATTATAATGTAAATAGAAATACAGTACATCTCACCATAATGTGGGTGACTGTGACCAGGTGGCCTGAGTGCCTGCATAAGTCTGCTGTCCAGGTGCTAACCAGAATTGGGCAACAGTTCTTACAGTTCTTAATCTTTAAACCAGAATTGGACGAATAGAGGACTGCCCTCTGTAAAAGAGGACACATGGCCACCTTAGCTCTGTCACTCATGTAGAAGCTTCCAAGTTGGGCTTGCTCACCACTCCAAGCAAAAAGGACACCCGTTCTGACTTGCCTGGGTTTCAAGCCTGGGAGAAAACAGCTTCCTCCCAGGATGGTACACACAGGCTCCAGCAACTTGCATGCAGTTAGAGGACAGTTCAAGGCTGATTAAAATTCCTAGTCTGTGGCCTCATAAAGACAAGACCTGTTCGGGTCTGTAGTTAGCTGTTTTGCCTGAGAGCTAACCTGACGTTAGGTCGGACATCCCTTGTTTCAAACTGAAAGGCTGAGTGATGTTTATCTTTATTTATGGTGGAGTTACTGGAGATTTAAAAGAGGCTTGTGCTTCACCAATAATGGCTTCAGCCTTGCCCTTCTTAGAGTTTTTTTTTAAAATGTCTTAACATTTGCTTCATTTTTTAATATTTAGAGCAAGATGATCCTTCATGTGAATGCCTTTGTTACTTTGGTATAATGTTTGTGCACCATCTTCCAACAGACCCCAGCAAAGTACATTGTGTGTTCTGCAAGTTTCCATTAGCTTTTCTACTGTCTGTTTTCACTTTCTTGTGTGTTCCATTATTTTAGGGCTATTAGACAGCCATTCCAAGGAAAGCATTTATTTCCTTTTGTCTGAAACCATGAGAAGCATGGGAGCTTTCCACCCCGGTAAGAACTCTTTCATTTAAACATCTATAAAAGAACCAGGCACTGGATGAGAAAATAACTACACACAAAAACGCCACACTTCTCATTCTACTTTGGGAAGGTCAACCAGATGTTTCCAAGGATGCAGCCAGTTCTGAGAGAACCGTAAAGCAATGTATGATACTTATCAAATCCAGTAGATGTCAAGCCTGCTCTTACAGGAGATCTCATTCAAAAGTACAAGATCTTCTGTGCTTGATAAGTATCAGAACTTGCTTGATGATCCTGTCAGAACAGGTTCCATCCCAGTGTTACAGCACATTTTATCTACTATTGTTTCATAATTTTTTAATCAAAACTATGAAACTATAGTAGCTGCAAAGTGGCATGACATTGCCTTAAAGGATTTCCCAGTCATGATTTCCACATCCCTCACAATTCCTGTAAACATTCTATCCATGATGGCTAACAATTTGGGCCTCTGCAGCACAAGCCAAGTCCAAAAATAAGAATCACTCTAGTGCTACTACATTGTAGTGTTGTGCCAAAAAAAAATCTTCTACTTTTTTTTTTTTTTACCATTCTCATTCAATTTGTTAGAAAGGAAATTGTTTTCGAAAAGAAATTCAAAGAAGAACATTACTGAGAAATTTTGCTTTGTTGGGTTTGGGATTCTTGTGCTTACCTTACTTATGAGGTGTCTGAGAGCATGTGTGAGCATCCTGCCTTTCATTATAAATCCTCTCTCTGGCAGCCTGTTGCTGCCTCATCTTCCTGCACTTCAATTAAAACCCAGGGGAAGACATCATGAGGTAATTCGTCCCATAAGGCCTTTTAGATTAGGGAGCACAGGCAGATGCTGCAGAGCAATGGAAAGCTGTGTAATAGAACAGAAACACACACACAGCATCCTCAACCATTTTGCAGTGATTAGGTAAGCAGAAAAAACGTCACCAAAATGAATTATAAAATACCCCAACAATGAGACAAAAGAGTCGAAGCCTCTTTTATAGGGAAAGAAAACTTTCAGGAATTTGGAGGACAGATTTTGGCACAGCACTAGGGCCATCTTTTACCTGGAGCTGGACACAACATTGCTCCCGCTCAACCTGTACTGTGGGGGATGCAGAATGGGGGTTAGGCAGCCAACACAGTTGATGAAATGCAAAAAACAACACTCGAAAAAGAAACTGTGCTATAACCCCTGCCAATGCTGAGCCATACCTGCTAGAGAATTGTTGGAGAATTTCTCTTCCCCCTGGATACATTTGGTGACGTTGTCAGTGAATTTCGAGAGGCCGTTTGTGCATGGCTTGACTGTGTTGTGTATGCGCCCTTCTTGCGTTTTCGTGTAGTTTTGCTTCACTTGCTGATTTCTATAGATCAGGCTGTTTAAGGCACAAATGTTGAACAGGCTGTGTATCTCTCCTTCATGCATCCTTTGCAGATCAGTCGGCCATCTTATATGCCAGAAAACCATGATGCATGGTTATTGGATTGCCTACTATGCATTAAAGGAAGGTTTCAGGCAACGGTAGGGTAGCCATGTGTCCTATTTTGCAGAGGACAGTCCTCTACTTGAAGGGCTGTCAGAGGACAGTCACCTCTTTGAAGGTGTCCTCTACTGGAAGGACTGTCTAGTCCACGTCTGCTTTAAAGATAAAGAACCATCAGAAGGGAGAACAAGGGCCTTCAAGTTGCCCTTCCACAGTTAGCACCTGGACTGCAGACTGAGTAGGCACACAGGTCACCTGGTCATAGTTTTCCCCACTTTGGTGAGATACATTATATTTGTTTTGAAATTATATTAATAATTCCTAAATTTGCATCAATATGTATAAATTAGCACATACAATTTTTCTGCAAAACTGTGTCCTCTTTTGTGGCAATGCCTAAGTAGGGATGGCTATCGCAAGGAAATCTGGCCCTTCTTGGGCCTGTCAGATTTCCGTGGAGCCCCCAGCTCAGTTTTACATTTGCAAGTTCAACCTGCCAGCTTTTTCCTGAAATCTGGGAACTGGCTTTTTCTCATTAAAATCGCCATTTATCCAAATTACAGCCAAATTTACATAATTTATGCAGATTGCGGCCATAATTTGCAGAAATTGCAGCCATAACAAGCTTAATTTAGTGCAAACTGCACTTACGATTTGCACAGATTAAGCATATTGCAGTCACAAATTGGACAAATTATGGCCATAATTCATGTAAATTGCAGTTTTAAGAAAACGTTTGCACAATTTGCACAAATATGCTTAATTCTTAGCAAATTGCACCTACAATTTGCACAAATTAACCATATTACAGTCGCAATTTGCACAAATTACAGCTGTGATTTGCATAAATGGCAAAAAAAATCCGCAAGCTGGCCCAACTCAATACAGATACAGATTGAGTTGGGACAGCTCATAGGTAAGCAAGCTGGAGTTCGGGGGGCCAAGCTGCTGAAAGCTTGGTGAACTTCACCCTAAAATGGATTCCTCCAACACCCCTATGCGTAAGAGGCCACCCCAGGCAGTGGGCTAAAGTTGTCAATTTTCCCCCCGATAGGAAAGGGAAAACACAATTATTAAATTACAGAATGGGCCGATATCTAATTATACATTCAAAAATTTAAGAAGGAAAGCCAGTGTGGTGTAGTGGCGAGACTGTTGAACTGGGAGCTGGGAGATCCGGGTTCTAGTCCCCACTCAGCCACGGAAGCTCACTGGGTGACTTTTGGCCAGTTGCAGACTCTCAGCCCAACCCACCTCACAGGGTTGTTGTTGTGAGGATAAAATAGAGGAGGAGGAGGACCATGTATGCCGCCTTGGGTTCCTTAAGGAGGAAAAAAAGGTGGGATAGAAATGTAATAAATAAATAAATAAAGTTTTCTGTGTAAAACAGTGGCTTCAGACTCCCTGGTGGGGCTCTTTACACAGGTCTGCAACAGGATTTTCCCTAGGCCAAAGTAAAAGTGTGGAGTGGGGGAAGTTTGAAGGGTGTGTTGCACCTAAGGAGAAAGTGAACAGTTAATTCTTTGGGCTTCAATACAAGGCATCAAGAGTCTGTCACGGAATTGCTGGAACCTAACCAAAAGGTTAAGGGACAGAACAAAAAATGGCAAGGCTTGTGAATTCAAACAACTTATTAGAGGCCTCTTTTTCGTTATCATGGCTGTATTTGCAGTCAAGCCACCTGCTCAGTTCATAATGTATTGCTACACATTGCAGGTAACATTGTAGAGCCCTGCATGGGCGCTAATTAAATTGCTTGAGTCCACACAGTACTGTCTCTTCCTCTCCCTCACCCGTTTTCAACCTGCAGTTGCTCACTGAACTCTTCAGCTTCAGCTCCAAACAAGGGAAACTGGGATACAACATAACTGAATAAATAACAACGGCCCTCTCATTTTTAAGACTTTCCCGGGGGGCGAGGGATATAACTGCCCCCTTGGATTTATACATGACTAGATCCTCCAGAAAATAGCTCTTCATATAAAATATCAGCTTGTCAGGGTGGAAACTGAGCCAATAGAACCCCAGAATAGTTCTGATTCTGAGGAGGATCAGCAATCCGTGGGAGAGGAGCCAGCTCATCCCTCACAGGCACAGCAGCTGGCAGAGATTCCTCCTGCCAGCATTCCTGGGATAGATAGTGACCCGGGCAGTGAGAGAGTGCAGGAGGGGGGCTTGCTAGATGCTCGATGCAGACGCAGGGATCGACGAGCAATGGAGGGCGTGGAAAGGAGGCATAGCACCCGTTTGGCACGCAAGCAACAGCCGTGTCCCGTGGACCCAAGGGAAAGAGGGAGGATCTCTCCCTAGCCCATAAGTTCAGGGTCTTCAAGTGATTCTCCTTCAAACGGGGACCAACTGCCTACCTGGAGCATAGGCTACTCTGCTGTTCATTGCTTAGTCACTGGTGATTAGCATCTGAAAGAGTCATTACGTTGTAAAAGGATTAAAGCCTTGAAAAGAATCCTTTCATCTGTGTCTTGAGTTGGCTATTGGAGTGAACTGAAAGAGGCCGCTAGGGCGCTCCTGACACAGCTTCTCACAAACAGCTTCTCTCTCTAATACAGTTTATCATCAAGAAATGGCCCCACAACACTTCCAAGTGAGCACCATCACTTGTCCATCCCCACCCCCCTGAATGAGAACTAGACCCACACTCGTATGTTCCGAAAACCGCTGCATGTATACTGTGAGGCCTCATTTGTGACCAGTGAGTATCCGTCAAAAAGCCCTCAGTATTCTGGGGCTGAGCTGACTTCTCAAGAAAACATGTTCCCACTTAATTCTGAGAATGGGGAGTTTGTGTTATTTTACAGAGAACAGCTTTCTGTTTGAAGGTATCATCTGTTTGAAGGGTTGTCTTGTCCAAGTCCAATTCAAAGATAAAAACCATAACAAGAAGAGAAAGCTGGGACCTTGGAGGTGCCTATCAGCAGAGATTGCATTTCTATTTAAACTGTACTAATTATTTCTACATTTGCTCTATACATATGTCAAGGTTTCCCTTATGACCTGGACCCCCTGAGCAACTCTTCAAGGATCTCTTGCCTCCTTAAGAGTCCCACCTTCCTTCTTTTTTTACCTTCCCCTTCCCAGCAACATAGGGTGATTGACACCCTAGACACGGGTTTTAACCACAACAGTTCCCTAGTAGATTTAAAGCAAAGAAATTACAGCTAAAGGTATTTACACAATAGAGCTGAGTGATACCAAAGGCCTTAAAACAAAAGTTGCAAAAAGCAAGTTCCTTTACCCTAGGTGCACTGAGACTTTTACAGGCTGCTTCTTTCTGCTCCCTCTTTAGGCTCTGCTCTCACTCTCTCTGCTCTTGCTGCTGCTGTTGCTCTCTCTCTTTTTATACCTTCCACCCCCAAAATGGAAAGTACTGCTTCAAACATGAAGAAATGAAACTTAGTACTTAGGAGTACTGTGTCCAGTTCTGGGCGCCACACTTTAAGAAGGATGCAGACAAGCTGGAGAGGGTTCAGAGGAGGGCAACAAAGATGATCAGGGGGCTGGATACAAAGCCCTATGAGGAGAGACTAGGAGTGCACGAAAGCCACTTACCTGGTCTCGCAGCTTTTCATGGTGGGGGGGAGGCGCTTCGCTGCTCTCCCCCTGAAGTTCAGGCTGGGGGGGGAGGCTTCCCGCCTCGCCCGGCTGAAATTCAGGCCGGGGGGGAGGCTTCCCGCCTCGCCCGGCTGCGAAATTAAAAGTTAAAAAAAAACACCCCTGTGATAGGCTACGTGACGATTAACATAGCCTGTCACAGCTAGATCTGCAAAGTCAGCCGTGCTAGGCTACGTTAATCGTCACGTAGCCTATCATGGGTGACTTAAAAAAAAAAAAAAAGCGCGTATGCAAACGGCGGCCCCCATAGGGAGCCGCCATTCGCGTTCCTTATTTGGTCGCTGTAGTCTACGTAAATCTTTACGTAGACTACAGCGACCAAATCAGGAACGGGAATGGCGGCTCCCTATGGGGGCCGCCATTAGCCGTATGTGCTTTTTTTTTTAAGTCACCCGTGATCGGCTACATGACGATTGACGTAGCCTATCACGGCTGACTTTGCAAATCTAGCCGTGATAGGCTACGTTAATCGTCACGTACCCTATCACGGGGGCGCGGTTTTTTTTTTTACTTTTATTGGAATGGTGGCGGCGGCAGCTGGTCAAAAGACCAGCTCCCGCCCCTGACCAAGACCCGACGAACCGCCTCTGGGACCCGCCACCGGGAGGGACATTCGGGAAAGGTAAGTCCCGACCCGGGGGGGGGGTGCGGGGTGTGGGGGGGTGCGGAGAATTTCTCCCCGAAACTTCTTCGGGGGGGGCGAACACGTTGGTGCTCGGCCCCCTGAAGTTTCGGGGAGAAATTCTCCGCCATCCCTAGGAGAGACTGAAAGAACTGGGCATGTTCAGCCTTGAGAAGACTGAGGGGAGAGATGATAGCGCTGTTCAGATACTTGAAAGGCTGTCATGGAGAGGAAGGCCAGGATCTCTTCTCAATCATCCCAGAGTGCAGGATACAGAATAATGGGCTCAGAGCACGAGCAGCGGCAGATTTCATGGCTCCTCAATCTGTTTGTTTTAAATTTTTAATTGTTTTAAATTGTCACAATGTGTTTTAAGTTTTAATTTGCCAGTTTAAACCTCTATTATTGTAGTGCACGCCAGGCAACTGTAATGTTTTGGCTGCCCTAAGGTTTAATCTGTTCAAGTTTTTACCAGCTGTGAGGAGGCAATGCGACAGCTCTCAGTGTTTGGACTATGTTTTGAAATCTCCTGATAAAGTCCTTACATACACACACAAACCGTAGAAGCATATGTGAATGCCTGCCTCATTGTTCTGCCAATTTTGCTGACTTCTGTAAGCATTTATCAAGTGGAGGAGCTTGCGGAATGGTGCTACCTGATTTTTCTACCCTCTGTTTGCAATGTGTAGTAAGAAAAAGAGACAGAGAGACCAACTAAGAGTCTCCAACTTTCCCTGTTTCAAAACAATCTAAAATTGATAGCTTCATGTTGGGTGGCTCTGATACCCCTGGAGGACTCCCAATCCTTACTACTAATCGATATTCAATCCTGGCCTCCCCTTTGGAGGAAAATGATGAGTCCCAGGAAGGAAAAATTGAGGACTCCCAGGAATGGAGAAATGAGGAGAAACAGGCAACTACCGGGCTGAAGCCTGAAGATGTGAACATGGCAATTATTGATACCATGGCAGAACAGTGCTTGTTAATTTTTAAAACTCTAATTAATATTTTTGGGACAATCGGAGCTATAAATGATAAACTAACTCCTACCACTGGATATACAAAGCAACTTGATGAGATTATACAACTTCTCAAGGATCAGGATACCAGAACAAAACAAGATGTGAATCCAGAAGTAAATCAGAAAGACATGACACTTCCAGTTTTACAACCTGTACAGGCTTTGGTTCCTTCAACTGTATCCCAGCATTCGAATTTCTTGAACCTTGCAGACTGTGGAGAACTTGTAGAACTGAAGAAGAATTGGGACTTTAAGGGAAACTTAATTTTAGTCCCAGACCAAGTTGCCTTTGAAATATCACCATTGTCAAGTGGGGTTCTGCCTAGTTGGTGGGGAAAAAACTGAGTTGTGTATAATCTTAATGCATTGTTGAACTTAATGGAGTCAGTGCAGTGGAGTCAGTTCTTAATATAAGAAAT
The DNA here is from genome assembly GCF_057233095.1 of Heloderma suspectum. Classification (NCBI taxonomy): domain Eukaryota; kingdom Metazoa; phylum Chordata; class Lepidosauria; order Squamata; family Helodermatidae; genus Heloderma; species Heloderma suspectum. The sequence continues at coordinate 400,649,087 of NC_139458.1, forward strand.
ATTAGATCTGTACACACACTTCCGCGCTCTCTGTATTTACAGAGATGCATAATAACTTTCAACTCACCAATGTTGGTTAAAGAAATATTTGCTGCGAGGCTCCAACTGGGTAAATATGGAGTAAGGGCTAGAAGGGTCTTTAAAACTTCTTCATTAACACCGCTATTTAAGCAGATATCTAGAAGGAAACCCATAGATCAGTATGCCCCAGAAGCAAGTCGACTACATAATGTTCTAGAGCAGTCTAACACTGAAATGCTCATTGATTTTACAACTCAGGAGACAGACGCTGGGACCATTGATATAGAGTCCACTGATCAGGGTCTTCAGAGAACAAACTTTAGGTCTTTATGTCCCTCTAGTCCCCCACTCAAAAATGATGTTTTGTTAGACACTGAAATTCTCTTAACCAGGACTGAAATTCTTATATTGACAACTTTCAGTTGATACCGCAAAAAAAAACAGAAAACAGTGGTGGCTGAAATCAACACCACAGTAGTCCCAATAGCAAATAATTCTCAAAGGAAACACATGATCCAGAACTCCACTTCCCGCTTAAATGGTGCCGTGCAGCTTGACCCCTCAATAGATCAAATTACATTAGATTGTTCCTCCTGACAAAATAAGGCTTTGGGGAGTTCACTTAAGTGTGTCTCCTGGAACATCTCTGGGTGGTCTAATAAAAGGGCAGATGGTTCCTACAGGAAACATGGTTCATGGGGGAAATTCTTCTGAGTGATTACAAAACCTATGAAGTCCCTGCAAGTGTCCCCAGAGGCATGGGACGCCCGTGGGGGGGATTAGCCTGTTGTATATCAAGTTCATTGACAGGCGAAAGCTATCTCATCAGTAATTTGGAGTCCTGGGCTTTGGCCATATTTTTCAAAATTAATTTAACATCATATATCATGGTAAATGTATATATTCCTCCTTGGAAATCAACTCATCACAGCAAAAATGTTTGGGAAAGCCTTACAGATTACATACTTGGCCTGCAGACCCAAATATTTGGAGCTCATTTGATATTAGTTGGTGATTTTAATGCCCAGATTGGCCCAAACTGGAATGCAATAGAGCCAGTCTCCTATTTTTCCCTGGATGACTTCCCACTGATAAAGGATAGACAGTCAAAGGATCACACAATTAACACCCAAGGGAAGCTGTTTATTCAAATGATCTTTCAATCTGGACTTCTCATTCTGAATGGCTCTCTATCCGAGGATTTGACAGGGGAATTTACCTTTATCAACCATCTTGGGGCTAGTGTAATTGATTATATTGCAGTTCCTCCAGCTGTGTTTGGGCTGATTACGCTCTTTAGAGTAGATTCATATCCATGTAGTGATCACCAACCACTGATTGTCCAGTTAGAATGTCTTAAAAATACCCAGGCAAATCAAGAAAATAGGCTCCCAGTCCCAAGCACGAGGGTTGCAACATACCATCGTAAATGGGCAAATGTGAATTTAAATGCTTTGGAACGCTTATGGCATTCTGAGAATGTACAACTCTTGCTGAATACCCTGTCCTCTTCCAAAGAGACGGAAGTAGTACTAGAATGTTATGCCCAGATTATAGCAGCAGTTGAACCTCTCTTATTTTGGAAAGGCCAGTCAAAGAACCAGAGGCCAGAAGAGGGCAATCCATGGTTTGACATGGACTGTAGGAAACTTAAGCAGGAAATTAAAAGACAACATAAATTCCTAAGAGACAGAGGTATAGTCCCTTTACCACAGTCCTATTTGGCACTGCGTAAATTATATAAAAATACAATTAAAGAAAACAAGAGCATGCTAGGTTGCAATGGGTGGAACTAGCATCAGCACTCGAAAGAAATGATAGACCTAGATTTTGGCACCTTACTTCAGACTTAAGATACTCTGAGACTCCATCCATTGACTCTGTTATTACGACACATGAATGGGAACAACACTTCCACTCCCTCTTTTATGATGAGATGGCCTGTCTTCCCCCATTGCAGGAGGAAGACCCAGAATCATCTAGTTGGCCCCCAGTCACCTGTGAGGAAATAGCTATGCTGATATGGAAGTTGAAGCACAGAAAGGCCCCCCGGAAGGAGTGGCATTTCAACAGATTTCTTGATCAATTATCCTCATTGGTGGATCCCAATGTTAGCAACCTTATTTACACTTTTTGATAGAAATGGGAAATTTCCCCAAGATTGGGCAGTAGCTATTGTAGTGCCTATTTATAAAAAGGGCAATCGGTCAGACCCTAAGACTTATCGCCCTATAAGTCTACTGGATGTTATAAGTAAGTTGTATGCAAGACATCTTTTAGATAAGCTGGAAAATTGGGTGCTCAGGGAGAATCTCCTAGTTGAAGAACAAGCAGGCTTCCGATGTGGCAGATCTACAGTAGAACATTGTTTTCTACTAAAATATTTGGCTGGGAAATATACATCTCCCCCTTATCACTCACTTTTTGCTGCATTTGTAGACCTTCGAGTAGCCTTTGACTCTATATCTAGATCCCGCCTTTGGCAGAAGCTTACACTTTTAAATGGGGATCATAAATTGCTCAGGAGAATACAGGGGCTGTATGAGAATTCTATCTTGCATGTGAGAGAGTCTTCAGGTGATCTTTCAGGCCCCATTATTGTTAACAAAGGAGTGCACCAGGGATGTTTGCTTGCACCTCTTTTATTCAATCTATATCTTAATGATATGGTTCCCTACTTATCTAATCCAGACTTCTTCCCACCTCTTTTAAAAGACAGGAATATTTCAGTGTTATTATATGCAGATGATGCTGTTCTCCTGTCATACACCCAGGTGGGGATGTGTAGGCTGTTAAGAGCCCTAAACTCATATTGTGTGAGAGAAGCCCTTCAGGTCAACTATAAAAAAACTAAAATCTTAGTCTTTGGGAAAAGGAGGAAAAAAATACTGATGGCAGCTGGATAACCACCTGCTTGATCAGGTCAACAAATATAAATACCTAGGAGTGATATTTCAAAGTTCAGGATCTTGGTTGGAGCACTTGAAAGCAATAGCCCTGACAACTAATATAACTAGTAATGCCATTCTTCGTTTTGCTGCTGGACCAGGTGGTAAGATGGTGGCCCCTTTAATAGAGCTATACAAGGGCAAATTACTTCCCCAAATATTATATGGGGCACCTGCCTGGACCCATGCTAACATTGCTTCATTGGAGTCAGTGCAGCATAAATTTCTATCCAGAGTACTTGGGGTTCCCAGATCCACTTCTAAGGCCATTGTCCGACTAGAAACAGCTTGTCACTCAGTGGGAATGCTTGTCCAAAAAGCTGCCACTTTCTTCTGGTTAAAGATAGTGTTCCAACTGGCCTCCCCCTTGGTCTTATTAGCATATGAAGCTATGGGAAGGGGCTCATGGGCAGACAAGATAACCACATCTATCTCTGAGTTGGGCTTTTCACAATCGTATTTGCTTGCGAGGGGCTATGATAGAGCTAGGGATGAGATTTCAAAGAGGTTACAGGACATTGATATTCAAACAACAATGGCTGTTGTTGCTGAAAGTTGCTCTAACAAGATCTATAAAAGCATCATGACCTCTCCGGGGAAGGCTCCCCCGTATTTGATTTCCATCACTTCACATGAGTTGAGATGGCTCATGACTAGGTGTAGACTGAACTCACTCCAATTGATGGAGGTGAAGGCACATTATAGGACCCATCATGGCATGAGTGCAGATTGCCCAGCTGGTTGCCCCAAGGTAGAGGACATGGTACACTTTCTAGCAGAATGTCCATTGTATATCGACTTGAGGAAGCAATACCTTGAGCCCCTATTAGCTGTGCTTGAGGATACTTCTGGTGCAAGCATAACTCGATTATTATTAGCTGGAACAGATCATTATACATCATGTAGGACTACTAAGTTTGTCAGTCGAGCCCTGGAGAGGCGAAAGTAATTGACTGTTATAAAAAAATGAAATCCGTAAACATGGTAATAATATTCTGGCAGATATTGTTTTAGGATTTTAAAATGTTTTTAACTTGCTCTTGTTAGTTATTTTATTAATAATTTGTACTTTGGTCTCCCTTTTGGGTTGATGTGAGAATTCTATTTGTTTTGTGTGTGGATGTCCTGATTGGCTAAAAAGCAATAAACTGTATATATGTATGTATGTATGTATGTATAATGGGCTCAAGTTTCAGGAAGCCAGATTCCGGCTGAACATCAGGAAAGACTTCCTGACTGTTAGAGCAATACGACAATGGAACCAATTCCCTAGGGAGGTGGTGGGCTCTCCCACACTGAAGGCATTCAAGACGAGGCTGGGCAGCCATCTGTCAGGGATGCTCCGACTTGGATTCCTGCACTGAGCAGGGGGTTGGACTCGATGGCCTTGTAGGCCCCTTCCAACCCTACTATTCTATGATTCTATGATTAACTGAGGAATTGACCCAGAAACTTCACTGGAGAAATGAAACTACTCTTCTCAGGGTTATCCCCCTCCCAACAGAAAATTTTCAGGCCTCTAAGCCTGACCTTCCCCCACACACACACACCCCTTTGCCTCTTTAGGCCTCAGACCTTTACAGTGTACTACATACACACACAATTTGTATTTACATATACAAAAAATGCATATTCTGATTAATCTAGAAATCTGTGTTCTCTTTTGGACATGTTTTGAATAACGTGTTTCCTCTCTTTTTGGGTGATGTGTAATTGGCTAGCCTAGGTGTTGTGCGACACCCTAACTGCCCAATATAAATCTCTGCAGATCCACAGGTGTTTCTCCTGTTGAATATGTTGATCTTATGCCTCAGATTTGTCAAACGCCCTCACTCTTTAAAGATACTGTTTCTGAACGCTTTGCCCTTGGTGGGATAGTCCATCTTTCTTCCCAAGGAGCGATGATCAGGAAATCCCTGCTGTCATTCATCTCAATCTTCAGAGCATCACTTTCTGTCTTAAAGAGGATTATTCTTTCTCCCAGAGGGGAAAAACAACTTATTATTAACAAGATGCAAAAATCTAAGTGCCTAGTAGTCACTGAAAGTAGGCACCTGGGTTGCTACAGGCTATGCCTTCCAGGTAATCTTAAACTCTGTCACCTCACAATGAAGTACTGCCTGAAAGGAAGGTAGTGAGGGGAAACTGACACAATTGTACCAAAATTGGGATCCCTCTTCTCACTGGTGTGCTTTGCTCAGGTTCCTATATCTCCCCCCTCTAATATGGCTCCTATGTTCCCTTGCATCCCGCCCCCCAGAATGTACATGACAATTTACAGAGTATCTTAAGGGTGGAAAGAAGGAAGAAAGGGGGATCCCAGCCTCCAAGGAGCTCGCAATCTAAAATATAATGGGATGAAAGGGAGAGGGTAACAGTGGAAGAATATTTGTAAATGCAGTTACTCACAAGTTCCCTTGACACATTAATCATGCAAAGGGGGATCAAGTGCAGAAACCCTGCCCACAAAGTTGTATGGCTTCCTCATTCCACCCCACCCATGGCATATTCTTCCATGCATGCATAAGATTGTTGTCTGAGGCCAGACCAGATGGCAGCGGTATCTCACTAATGAGCTAGGATAGTTAGGGGATGGCCAATAGCTTACTGGTAACCCACCTCTGACCAGGTAAGGGCTGGGAAACTAGGGATGTCAGAGAACTTCGCCACGAATCTCAGGGAGGCTGAAATGCCAGCGCATTTGGCCCCCCGAAATTGGTGGCGAAACGGTCTGCCCCCACCGCCCCCCCCCCGGGACGGGACTTACCTTGGGCGAATCCTCCTGGCGGCGGCAGCGGTGCGGCGGCGGCGGGGCCGGTCTTCCGACTGGCTGCCGCCGCCATTTCCAGTAAAAAAAAAAAACACCAGAAAAAGAGATAGGCTACGTAAAGATTTACGTAGCCTATCATGGCTAGATTTTAAAAAAATACCGTGATAGGCTACGTAAATGTTTACGTAGCCTATCACGGCTGAGAAAAAAAAAACAAACCCGCACGTACGCAAATGGCGGCGCCCATGGGCGCCGCCATTTGCGTTCCTTATTTTGACACGTCTAGTCTACGTAAACATTTACGTAGACTACGGCGAAAATAAGGCAACGCTATTCGCTATTTGCCGATGGGCGCCACCATTTGCATATGGTCTTTTTTTTTTCCCCCCAAAGTCAGCTGTGATAGGCTACGTAAACATTTACGTAGCCTATCATGGTGTTTTTTAAAAATCTAGCCATGATAGGCTACGTAAATCCTATCACATTTGCTTGTTTTTTGTTTGTTTTTTACTTGGAAATGGCGGTGGCGGCAGCCGGTCAGAAGACCGGCCACCGCCGCCGCCGAACCGCTGTTGGAGCCGCCGCCGCCAGGGACATTCGACCAAGGTAAGTCCCATCCTGGGGGGGGCGGAGGGGCAGACCGTTTCTCCAGCAATTTCAGGGGGCCAAATGCACTGGCATTCGGCCTCCCCGAGATTTGTGGAGAAATTCTCTGACATCCCTCTAACAAGTAGCTGAGGAAAGAAGGGAAGCGAAAAGCAAGGGAGAAAGGGGAAGATATATCCAACTGAATGCAGAGTTCCAGAGAATAGAAAGGAGAGACAAGAAGGCCTTCTTACATGAACAATGCAAAGAAATCGAGGAAAACAACAGAGTGGGAAAGACTAGAGATCTTTTCAAGAAAATCAGAGATCTCAACGGAACATTTTGTGCAAAGACGGGCATGATAAAGGACAAAGAAGGCAGGGAAATAACAGAAGCAGATGAGATTAAGAAGAAGTGGAAAGAATACACAGAAGAACTATACAGGAAAGATCTTAATGTCCCTGATAGCCATGATAGTGCGGTCACTGAACTTGAGATGGACATCCTAGAGAGTGAAGTCAAGTGGGCCTTAGGAAGCATTACTAACAACAAAGCTAGCAGAGATGACAGTATTCCAGCTGAGCTATTTAAAATCCTAAAAGATGATGCTGTTAAAGTGCTGCACTCAATATGCCAACAAATTTGGAATACTCAGCAGTGGCCACAAGACTGGAAAAGGTCAGTTTACATTCCAATTCCAAAGAAGGGCAATGCCAAACAGTGTTCAAACTACCGTACAATTGCGCTCATTTCACATGCCAGGAAGGTTATGCTCAAAATCCTACAAGCTGGGCTTCAGTAGTATGCGAACCTATAACTACCAGAAGTACAAGCTGGGTTCCGAAGAGGCAGAGGAACTAGAGATCAAATCGCCAACTTTCGCTGGATCATGGGGAAAGCAAGAGAATTCCAGGAAAACATCTATTTCTGCTTCATTGACTACGCTAAAGCCTTTGATTGTGTGGATCACAACAAACTGTGGCAAATGCTTAAAGGGATGGGAGTACCAGACCACCTTACCTGTCTCCTGAGAAACCTGTACGAGGGTCAAGAAGCAACAGTAAGAACCAGACATGGAACAACCGATTGGTTCAAAATTGGGAAAGGGGTACGACAAGGCTGCATATTGTAGGGATGGCGGAAAATTCCGCCACGGATTCCAGTGAGACCGATTGCAGTGGCATTCTCCTCCTGCCCTCCTCCCGTCCCACGGAATCCCCCGGGACGGCACTTACCTGGGGTGGCTGCGGTGGCTGCGGCGGGCGGCTGCGGCGGGCGGCTGCGGCGGCAGTGGTGGAAGGGGTGGAAGGGGCGGGGTGGAGGTGGAAGGGGCGGGGGCGGCAGATGCCACAGTGGCGAGGGCGGCAGATGCCGCAGCGGCAGGGGCGGCAGGGGCGGTGGAAGGTGCGGCAGCGGGGGCGGAAGGGGGGGCAGCGGAAGGGGTGGCAGTGGGGGCGGCGGTGGCAGCGGCTGGTCTCCTGGCCGGCCATAGCTGGGCACAGCGTACGCAAATGGCGGTGGCTACGGCGGCTGCCATTTGCGTTCGCTATTTTTGGCCTTTCTAGCTTACGTAAATATTTATGTAGGCTAGAACGGCGAAGAATAGTGAATGCAAATGGCGGCTGTCGTAGCCGCCGCCATTTCTGTAAGCGTTTTTTTTTACTTTGCTGTGATAGGCTACATAAATATTTATGTAGCCTATCATGGTTAAGTACAGGGATGCAAATGGCAGTGGCTACGGCAGCCGCCATTTGCATCCCTGCAGGCTGCCCAGCGGCCGGATGTCCGGCTGCAGGCAGCCAGAGCTGGCCGGTGGCTCCGCGGCTTGGCCGCAGAGCGGAGCCAGCCAAGCAGGATTCTGGGAGGGAGGGACAGAGCACCTCCCCCCCATCGAGGATTCCAGGGGGGAGGGACGGAGCACCTCCCCCCTGGCGAGGATTCCGGGGGGAGGGACAGAGTGCCTCCCCCTCCAGTGGAAACAGAACGGAATGGAAGGTAAGTGTCCCTATAATATCCCTAGCATATTGTCACCCTGCTTATTTAACTTATATGCAGAGGACATCATGAGAAACGCCGGGTTGGATGAATCACAGGTTGGAATTAAGATTGCCTGGAGAATTATCAACAACCTCAGATACGCAGACGATACCACCCTAATGGCAGAAAGCAAAGAGGATTTAAAGAGCCTCTTGTTGAGGGTGAAAGTGGAGAGTGCAAAAGCTGGTTTGAAACTCCACTTTAAAAAAATGAAGATCATGGCATCTGGCCCCATCACTTCCTGGCATATAGAAGGGGAAGAAATGGAAGCAGTGACAGATTTTACTTTCTTGGGCTCCAAGATCACCGCAGACGGTGACTGTAGCCATGAAATTAAAAGACACTTGCTCCTTGGGAGGAAAGCTCTGGCAAACCTAGACAGCGTAGTAAGAAGCAGAGACATCACCTTGACAACAAAGGTCCGTCTAATCAAAGCTATGGTTTTCCCAGTAGTAATGTATGGTTGTGAGAGCTGGACTATAAGGAAGGCTGAGCGCCGAAGAATCGATGCTTTCGAATTGTGGTGCTGGAGAAGACTCTTACGAGTCCCCTGGACTGCAAGGAGGTCAAATCAGTCAATCCTAAAGGAAATCAACCCAGAGTACTCATTGGAAAGACAGATACTGAAGCTGAAGTTCAAATATTTTGGCCACCTAATGTGAAGAGAAAACTCCCTGGAAAAGACCCTGATGCTGGGAAAGATTGAAGGCAAAAGGAGAAGGGGACGGCAGAGGATGAGATGGCTAGATAGCATCACCGATGCAATGCATATGAACTTGAGCACACTCCGGGAGAGAGCGGAGGACAGGAAGGCCTGGTGTGCTATGGTCCATGGGGTCACGAAGAGTCAGACATGACTTAACGACTGAACAACAACAACAATTCCTTTGAAACTGCCCTATCGTTGGAGACACCATATTTGTATGGTGTACAAATATGAATGAAATAATGCATAATAAATGTACTAAAGCCATAATATTATAATGAAAACAGGGAAGGCAACAAATACAACAAAACAGACAAAACCAAGCAGTTAAAATGCCTGTGGGCCGATCTACATTGCGCCTGCCATCACAACAAAGTCGGGGTCCTGTCGGGTTAAATGCACTCGCATTAAAACGTGATTATCCACACTCATTCATTTTCCCCGTTGGGGTTCTTGATAGAATGCGCGAGTTCAGTTCACACCCGAGAGCTGCGCTGTTTTCCTGATCTTAAAGACGGTGGCTCTCATTGGAGGAGCAGAAACTCTCCCTGTTTCTGCTGATTCCCCACCCACTGTCCCTCTCTTCCTCTATCCCTGTGTGTGTGGGGGGGTAGGGATGGTGTGAGCATCCTTTTGGGGCTCGAAGCCCCATAAGAGCTTGTCCCTTGCTGCCACCACTGTAACCACTGTAACTGTACACCCACAGTTGGGGGTAGAGGGAAGAAGGAGGCACCTATCCTCTTCTCTCCCCCCCCCCACCTGCTGGAGGCCAGGGCAAGAGGCTGGGGGGTGTTAGCCAATGCTCTTTTCCCTGCACCATCCCTTTGCAGCAAGCCACAAGGAAGAGGGGCAGCAGTGATGGCACCCAGCACTTGTGTTTTGGGGAGGGGGGCTGCTAGCTTCTTCAAAGCTTCGAAGAAGGCTGTGAGATGACATTGCATAGGTTCCTCAGCACTCCCCATTTCCTCAGCAACAAGCAAAGGGCTGGATGTGCGCACACTTGTCTGATCTCGGAAGCTCAGCAGGGTCAGTCCTGGTCAGTGGTTGGATGGGAGACCGCCTGGGAATCAGGCTTCCTGCACTGAGCAGTGGGTTGTTCTCTTCCTTCAAATGACACTAACTTTTACCTCCTTCTATCCCCTGCTTTGTCTTTTTAAAAAAATTAAGGATCAGAACTGAGTGTCTGTACACACCCTTCCCCCCATTCTAGTTTAACTGGTGCTGTAATGTTTTCTCACGGCCCCAGTCCCGGGCACTCACTTACTCGGGAGTAAGCCACATTGAACTCAATGGAACGTACTACTGAGTAGACATAAGATCACCCTGTAAATCTGCAAGCCTCGAGTAAGCCCCATTGAGCCCCATAGGGTGCTCTGGAACAAAAGAGAACATTGCTTCTGAGCTTGGAGGGGTGGGGGATCAGAGGTGTCTCCCTTCATTGCAGGGAGGCATTTTACCCTCTGCTCCCTTGGATTGAGAAATGCAGAGGGAGGAGATGCTCAGGTTGGGAGGTGGGGCTGCTTGCACCTTCAAAGACTGCCCAGTGAAGAATTTTATGCTTGTGTGTGGAGAAATCAGGCTGGAGAAGGTCTATTCTTCAAAGATTTGAAGATCTGAAAATTCGAAGTTAATGACTTAATTTAAAAAAAAAAATAACTTACAGGGTGATCATATGTCTACTCAGTAGTAAGTTCCATTGAGTTCAGTGTGGCTTACTTCTGAGTAAGTGAGTGCCCAGGATTGGGGTTGAGAGAAAACATTACAGCACCAGTTAAGCTAGAATGGGGCGCACGGCACTCAGTTGTGATCCTTAATTTTGTTTTAAAAAAAAGCCAAAGCAGGGGACAGAAGGGGGTAAAAGTTAGTGTCATTTGAAGGGAGAGAACAACCCCCTGCTCAGTTCAGGAAGCCTGATTCCCTTGCAGTCTCCCATGGGGATGTCAGAGAATTCCTCCACGGACTCCAGTGAGGCCGGATTCTGGCAGAATCCATGGCGGAACGGCCTCCCCCCCACTACCCCGCAGAATCCCCCCAGGACAGAGCGTACCTGGCAGCAGATGCAGCGGCTCTGGTGGCTCCGGTGGCTGATGCGGTGGCAGCTCCGGCTGGTTTCCGTCATAGTGGCTGCCATTTGCGTGGCTGCCTTACTTTAGTAAATAAATACTAAAATAAAGTCAGTAAATACTTATGTAGCCTATCACGGCAAAGAGCAGTGGCGCATATGGCGGCCACTATGCCATTTGCACCTCTTCTCTTTGCTGTGTCAGGCTATATAAGTATTTACATAGCCTATCATGAAGAAAGGCAGCCACACAAATGGCGTAGCGGCTGCCATTTATGTGGCTGCCTTTTGTTGTGATAGGCTACGTAAATACTTACGTAGCCTGTCATGGCTTGGCGGCCGGTGTAGCGGCCACCATTTGCGGCCACAGCAGCTGGAATTCCGGCTGCAGCCGGCCCTGGCCAGTGGCTCCGCAGAGTCGGCCGGGGAGGATTCCAGGGGGAGGGATGGAGCACTTCCCCCCCCACTGCGGATATCCTGGAATGGAGCCAGGTAAGGCTTTCGTACATCCCTAGTCTCCCATCCGAAATTCTGACCAGGGCTGACCCAGCTGAGCTTCCTAGATCAGGCAAGAGCCAGCACCTCTAGCCCTCTGCTGGTTGGTGATAAAACTTCCAGTGCTAAGGACCCTATGCTGTCAGTAGCCGGAAGACCAGATGGGGGCATCTAGAGATGTGATTGGACAGGAAGAAAATATATTCACTTCCTCATTTAGGCCGTGATAGTCTATGTAAATACTTACATAGCCTATCACGGCTAACGCAGGGATGCCATTTGTGTCCCTGCGGAGGCCGTGATAGGCTACATAAGTATTTACGTAGCCTATCACAGCAAAAAAAAAAGGGAACGCAAATGGCGGCCACCATAGCCGCTGCCATTTGTGTTCCTGTTTTTTTTGCCATGATAGGCTACGTAAATATTTACGTAGCCTATCACGGCAAAAAAAAACAGGGGCACAAATGGCATAGCGGCCACCATTTGCGCCCCTGTCTTTCACCGTGATAGGCTATGTAAATATTATCACGGCCAAAAACATGAACGCAAATGGCGGCCACCGTAGCCGCTGCCATTTGCATCCGCAGGCTCCAGACGCCTGCGAATGCACCCGGCCGGCGCCTCTGTGGAGTTGCCGCGGAACAGAGCCAGCCAGGTTAGGATTTCAGGGGGAGGTGCGGAGCAACCCTGAAGTTTCAAGTTCTGTGTGACCTGGGAAAGCAGGTTTTCAGGTAGTGTATACTCCGCTTTTCTTGCTTCGTGTGCTGCTGACAGACCAAAATCAAGATGTAACCAGAAAGCGCTTCTCATTCCATTTGCATGTAGATTGGGCCCAGAATAAAACCTAGCAGCAATGCAGGGATTTAAAATACAGAGTGCTAAAAAGCTGGGAAATTAAAAATGTCTTCATCTGGTGCCAAAGGGAGTACAATGTGGGTGCTAGGTGAACAACTGTAATGTTGCCAGCAGTCGTATCTCCACGGGAGTATTCTGTCATCGGGATGCCACAACCAAGAAGGTTCTCTCTGTTGACACATAATGTACCTAAAGTACCTGGATAAGAGTCTCCTCTAACAAGCAGGTTGGTATAGCGAGAGATGCTCCTGAATATATTTGGGTCCTAGTTCCTTGATATCTACAAGCCCTGTCTTCTGTACATACATACTATGCTATACTCTCTACTGGCACTACTGTTTTCTTGAATTTTATGCAGTGTATGAACAAAAATGACAAAACTAGTAAAACTTAATATTTCCTGTTTATACCCATTTTTCCCTCAAGGGTCCCAGACAGCAATGATTCCCAAGTATTCTTTGATGGGGCCTTTCAAAGGACATATGAGTATCAAAAGTAGCCGTAAGTATTAACACGTTCAGAAAGAGAAGAGCTAGGCATTTTTATTTTTTATCACCACAGATGAAATGTGCACAAGAGGTACAGAAATGCTGCTACCATTTACCTAGCATACCTGGGATATTTAATGTGGCTCTGAATAATTAGGAGGTTTAGCACAGAAGATATTTTCAGACAGCAATCTTTCCATTTCAGTACTTTAGATTAAAATAGCTTTAAAACTGATTGGGTTTTAAAAAAACCTTAAGATTTGGTTTGCAATTGCTGTAGTGTTTTGGGAGTGTTATATATATAATTCAAAGTCACGAGTTAGTTGGTCATCCCTTTTTGACTCTCTTCCCATTGACTGACTCTCATGAAATACACTTCACTGGAAAGCTCTTGACAGCAGATTCCATGAGTAGCAACGGTTTTCATTATAATTCAAAGCTGGGAATTTATTTATGTCTATAAATCTTCTTTTCTTTTTTTAGGAATGAGGCTATCTTCTATAACAATGTACCATATAGTTTGGTTGTTAATATAAAAAAGTCAAGTATAATTAAACAAACATAATTCATTGCAAATTGGAGCAAAATGAAATATGAACACAAAAAAAGTCTCTGTACACCTTTGTAAACACAGTTGCAGGCCAAAGTACAATGATATGCCAGTAACATACAGCCTGTAAGCAATCATGGAGGGATTAAGAGATACTTACACTTTGAATTAGGGATGTCAGAGAATTCCGCCACGGATCTCAGTGAGGCCGAATGCCAGTGCATTCGGCCCCCCAAACTCTGTGGCGGAATGGCCTGCTACCCCCCTGGCCCCCTGTGGATCCCCCCAGGGATGAGACTTACCTGTGGCGGATCTTCTGGGCGGCGGCGGCAGCTCTGGCGGCGGTTTCGGTGGCTGCGGTGACTGGTCTTCCGACCAGCTGCTGCCGCCGCCATTTCCAGGCTTGTAAAAAAAAAAAAAAGACATGATAGGCTACGTAAAGATTTACATAGCCTATCATGGCTAGGTTTAAAAAAAAACACACACACAACGTGATAGGCTACATAAATCTTTACATAGCTTATCATGGCTGGGTTTTAAAAAAAACAACCGCATACACAAATGGCGGCAGCTACGGCCACTGCCATTTGCGTTCCTTATTTTTGCCGTCTTACTATACGTAAATATTTATGTAGACTATGCGGTAAAAGTAAAGGGGAACGCAAATAGCATAGCGGGTGCTATTTGTGTCCCTTTTTAATTCACCGTTTTAGCCTACATAAATATTTACGTAGGCTAAAACGGCGAATCAAAAAGGGACGCAAATAGCACCTGCTACGCTATTTGCGTTCCCCTTTACTTTCACCATCATAGTCTATGTAAATATTTATGTAGATTAAGACGGTAAAAATAAGGAACGCAAATGACAGCGGCCGTAGCCGCCATTTGCATATGCGTTTTTTTTTGTTTTTTGTTTACCCAGAGCCCTCCGCGGCCAGAAATCTGGCTGCGGACGGCTCTGGCCTGGCTGGGCCTGGCTGGCTGCTCCACGGAGCTGCCACAGAGCACAGCCAGCCGCGGAGGATTCCGGGGGGGAGGAACGGAGCGCCTCCCCCCCCACCATCAACATAATCCGCGAAAGTTAAGTGACTTTCATACATCCATACTTTGAATGTTTCAATAAACACAGCTAAGTAAATCCTTTCGTTAGATTTGGTTTTTCTCCGTGAACTGCAGGGAAGCAACTGGTTTATTGCATAACTGAAAGCTAGGCAATGATATTGTGCAAACAGACAAGGTAGAGTTTGGGGAAGCTTTAAATAGAGTTGGGAGTCCTAGGAATGGGTGAGAAATTAGTTCAGTTTGCATTTTAATGTGAACTTACAAAATTCACACTTCCCAAACCAAGACATGAAACAGAACACAGTTATTACAGTGCTATCATCACTTTCCTGAATTTTGTGATGCAATTTGCAAAACAAAAAAAATGCATATAATAGGCACAAAAATCTGTATATTAGGGGAAAGCGCACACGAAATACATTATGCTGGGGAAATTTGCTTGCAAAAAAAGTGTACACTAGGAAAAGTGTGTACAAAAATGCATATATTGGGAGAAATGTGTATGAAAATGCATACAAATTTTTGTATAGACTTTTAGGGCAAAAAGCCCAAACTGATGCAGAAACTGGGTGGAACGAACCTAAACTTGAAAAAATGAGACACTGAGCGGAATCAAACTTGACAGATTTGTCCATCCCAGGTTTGGACTACAGCATTTACAGGGCACTCAGAAATAACAAATGCAGAGCATTTTGTTTATTAAAAATTGACAGTCAATATTACATTCTCAGTTACGTTATTTTGAATTGATATGCTGCTTTCAGTATAGCAAGCAACATTCCAAAGATGCCTCTAGAATAAAAATGTTTTGAAAATGGTGAGGAGGGGTTCTAAAAGGCTCAAGGCTTCTGCACTAGTTCTGGGCTTAACTCAAGGTACTGCCGATGACATTTTTTTAAAAATATAAAGATAGATTTATATCCTGTAACCCTTCAGCATTAACGTTCTCAGGGCAGCTCACAACAAGAAAAATCAAAATAATGATCTAATCCATAAAAATCAAAGCCAAAATGACACCAACAGATAAAACCACAGTCCAAACAATAAAAGAGAGCTTAAACATTCAGGAATACAGTAGCTTAAAAGATCTTAAAAGAACTAAAAGCAGGAGAGAATAAAAAGGTCTTTCCCTAGTGCTGGAAAGTCAGCAGTGTAGGCACCAAGGATGCTCTTTTCTGGGCAGAGCATTCCTAAGGCAGGTCATCACCACCACAAATATCCTCTCTGCCTGTCATGTTCCCCCTTATCTCAGAGGACAGCGTCAGGCAATGATCTCAGTGACTGGGTGGACTGATGTGGGAGGAGGAGGTCCAAGCAAGTACCTGAGTCCCAGACTGTGTGGAGTTTAAAGGTAGGCACGAGCACCTGGAATTGAGCTCAGAAACAAACTGGGAACCAGTGAAGTAGTATTAACACTGGCAACTGATTTAACACTGATCTCACTGCCCGGCCCCATTCAGCAGTCTAGCAGCTATATTCTGAACTAGCTGGCTTTCCAGAACTATCTTCAAGGCCAGCCACATGTATAACACACTGTAGTAGTCTAGTTTCAAGATTATCAGATCATGACACATAAAGCCTTGAACAATCTCGGTCCAGTATACTTGAGAGACTCACTTTACCCCTATGTTTATTTATTTATTTCATTTTTATACCGCCCAATAGCTGAGGATCTCTGGGTGGTTCACAAAATTGAAACCACAAAAATACAACATGTTCCACTATGACCTTTGCAATCAGCCAGAAACATATTCTTCAGTATTTCATCATTTCATTAACAGAAATGTTCTTGGTGGTTGATTCTCAATTTTGGAATCTTTCTCTAGAAACTTACCAAGCCTGTACATCTTCCAAAAGAGGTGTAAGATATTTTTTATTTATGCTTGTTTTTTGTGGCTAGACATTTGGGATGGGGAGAAATTCATTTCCATTTTGGATCAGAATTTACCAGTTTGCACCTCTTGGAACTGAATGTGAACCTGAACACAATGAACGGTTCGGATGATATGCTGCGGGCACCCAGACGCATATGCAAAACAGACCATGGGTTATGTGAGGGTTGTTTAAGCCTCACATAATCCACACTCAGTGGGTTCACACAACATGACAACCCCCAAGTGGGGGTTGCATATTCAAAATGGTGCTGCTCCCACTGCAGCCTCACCATGCTTTAAATACTTCATGGTGAGCTGTTGTTGGAACAGCCCCATTATGTGGTCTGAAGTCTGTACTTTTCTCAGCTTGTGACATGATTTGCACAACAAAAATGCATTCAGAAAATGCATACATTTGAAAAATGCACACGAACATGCTTTAATCAATGGGAGAAAATCCATATATTTAAAATGTGCACAATTGGTATGTGCATTTGGGAAAATGTGCATGGAAATACACATTAATTTTTGGGTGAAAAAAACTACTAAGCTTGCAGTCTGGTATGGACACAAGGCAGAATGAGCTTCAAGATGGAAATCGCAGATTTGAGTTTTGCTGATTCACACATCCCTACTAGAGTTAGGGAATAATAGGGTAGAATTATCCACCCCAAGTCCTTGGGGTGGGATGGCTATAAATACAATTAACTAATTACTAATTAATACATTGAGACCTCCTGGTTTTCATGCCAATAACTGCTGTAAAATAACTGCTGGGCAGAAGTACTACACGCAGATTTATGTGGCTACTTATGATTTCCTTCTCCAGCCCCCCAAAAGAACCCCAGTTTGAATACAGAGACTGGGGGGCTGTGATTGGAACATGCTACCGTACACCGAGATCTTCATTTTGCATTCCAGTGCAATTCATTTCTTATTCCCATTCAGTGGTATTCTAAATGCCACTAGAAACATAATGCATTATTCATGTGACTATTTCATGTCCGCATTCAATCCAGGCTACCCCAAGGCCATGCACACAACCAGCTTCCTTGGGGCCCGAGCTTCTTCTTTTCTTTTTTTTCTACTCCCACCCACCACTTTTTTTTTTAAACTGAGCATCTAAGAGGAATGGCAGCATGTTTGTAGCTAAAAGCATGATGAGGAACAAAGTAACCTCGCTGTTGCATTTCTGTTCGTAGATTTTTGCTCATGCTAGGGGCATGCTTTATGGCTCTGCTCGTGCATCAATCAAACACTATTATTGCTTCTTTCAGATTTATGACAGGAAATTTATTACTTAAGATATGATTTATTCACGATATAATATGCCAAAGAAATCTATTTCAGTTTAGTCTGCAGATACAGGATAAATTAGTAACTACAATTCTTCAGTTGTAACTGCACAATATATTGACTTTGGAATATGAAAAGTATCCTTGCTGAGATAACTATTGACACTTTTTACTACTGCTAGTTTATTACGCTCTGTGCTCCCTTAGCTGATTTCATAGATGTAGTCCATTTTAGAGAAAAGAAAAGAAATTAGTTTCTACAGCAAATAATAATACCTATTACAGACAGGCAGGCATAGAATGGACTATGTCTACATAGAGCATCGCATGCTTATAAATTCCCACGTTCAGTTCTCAACCTCATGGTTTTCAGAGGCAAGACAGGGGACAGATGGCTGAGAAAAGCCTGCATAGCTGCTCCCTGTCAGAGTTGTCAGTACTGACCTAAATGGTCCATTGGTCTGGTTCAATATTATCAGTCAATCAAAAATATATTTATCTTGCATCCCATCTTTCTGACAATACTCAGGGCAGCTTACATCCTAACATATTATTAAAAACCCAATCAGTAACAATCTTTATAAAATATAAAACCCTGGGTCTAACATTCTGTTAAACTTTGTAACAGGGGTGGGCAACATACAGCATATGCCCCCTATTTGGGGGGGGTCTCCTGCCCCCCCCCACTCCCCATTGCCGCCGTTGTGCCACTGAGATTCATGGTGGCAAATAACTGGCCATTTGAAACCAGATTCCAGCAGCAAGCAGCTACGGAGGGTTAAAAAGGACTTTTTTGTCTTGAAAACAAGCTAGAGATTTATCCTTTTCACCCTCTGTAGTTGTTTGCCACTGAAATGCTTTGGCAAACTGACAATTTTTTGCTGCTGACAAATTTGGCATAGTAGCAGCAGCTAAAGTGCAGCCTGCAGGGGTTCCGGAGGGGGGGTTGAAAGTGGCCCCCAGGTGCCATGAAGTTGTCCACCCCTCCTCTAGAACCTGAAACAGATAGGGACTAGCTCATAACTCAGTGGGATCCATTGAGAACTATGGGGTAAAGTAAATGAGGTGCTCTCTGAGATACAGTTGGGTTCAGAAACAGAGATGTGGTAGCATGAACCAGTGAGTTGTATTTCCAACAGGTGGTCCCAGTTAAACTTCTAGCAGCTGCATTCTGTACCAACTGCAGTTTCTCAGCCCTCTTCAAAGAAAGCCCCATATATAACACGTTACAGTCGTCTAACAGGGAGGTTAGCAGAGCATGCTGTCATGTTCCCTTGGCCCCCTCCTTCCTCATGCGCACACACACAAGAAGAGAGGCTTCAGTCTCACACCTTTAATTCACTATCAACAGGTTCATTACAGATGCAAATCCTCGAAGACTCTCTGGCTACAAAGGAATGGCAACAGGGGATCCAAATGGGAGCTACGATGTTGCCAGCAGTTTGAAACAAGACTTGCTGGCTAGAATAATTTAGGGAAGGATGCCCCTCCTTTCCCTGATGCTCCCCTACGTTGACCCTCACGCATCGCCAACCGGATCAACCATCTGGGCTCTGCCTCTAACTTTTCCCTCTTGGATCTGCACTGCAGTCTAGCATTCCTCAGGTCACACCCCGCACTCTCCTCCTCCTCCTGGGTTGTCACAGAGGAGGGAAAGGGGGGAAACACCCTTTAAGCTGGGTGTTAGCATCCTGAGAAGCACACCTATCCATATCTGAACTCGCTCAGGAAGATGCCTCTCTGGTTCTGGCTGTTCCCCTTCTGAATCTGAACTGCTAACTATCTCCATACGCTCAGAATCAATCCCGACACAGGGCTAGAACTCTGCCTTCCCCGGACAGTTGCAGCTGGTGTATCAAACAAAGTTAGTAGAAGTTCTCCATGCCATTGAGGCTGTTAGTGACAAAACTGGATCTAGGAGCATCCCAAAATGTAAACATAATCTTACAGCTCCAAAGGGGCTGTCAATCCCAGTGATATACCCCAGCATGCACAATTCTATCCCACACTAACAGCCAAAATCTTGAAAAGGGGTATCAGGACTCATACTCCTTTTGTGCTGGGCTTTGTATCATAAGAGCTGTACTGATTGTAGCCATTATGCCTTTCAGCCATGAAATCTTATTAACATTAATTAGCCCCTCTCATTTCATCAGTTGTTTGACAATGTATGCATATTCTGATGGAGCCTCAGTAAATCTTAGGTTATTCCTTTCACCATGCTCAGGTCTGAGGAAACGTGTTTTCTCCCATCCTGCAGAAACATTCTTGATGTAACTGTCATCACACCACATAGAACCTGCCTTCCCTCCAGCAACAATTCTACCATAGAATGTACATGCCAGAGGGTGCATTATACATTTCCCTCAATTTTTCTAACCTTCAATTTGGCTGCTATTCCTGAATACTATAATTCAAACAATAACTTCGGAATTCTGATGGGCATTCTGAAATTTGCTCTGCTTTCGAAGAATCTGCTTTTAACTCACAGTATTCAGTCTTTCATGCCAAACCATCTACATCATTATGAGTCAAGCCATTTTTGTTTTTGTCATATATACAAGATATATAAATCTTAGGGAATTCCAGTATGAATGGAGCTAATCAGAACTTAGTTATCCAGCAGCTTTCACACTTCCTGAATGTTCCAATGTAGGGAGAGAAAATGTGTATGGCTATTTTGAGAGGAAAATACTTTTTAAAATATGTATTTAAAAATAAGTATTAAAATATATAATGTCTTTCCGATATTTGTGAACAGTGCTGAATGTAAGTCTCTCTCTACAGCACCCCAGCCACTGTCCACAGGGCAGACTCTTTCCAACCCCAGGGTCAACCTGTGGCTGGCTGACCAGGCTCTCCTCGTCCGAAAGCCTCTCCGTGCCACCTGCTCACACCTTCCTCCTCACACCTCCTTTCCCCCCTCCTCCTCCCACTCATGCACACTCTTCCGCCAGTCACTCCCTCACTCTCCCCCTCTGCACGTTTCCTGTGTGGGGGTCTGAATGGGGTCTGAATGGGAAAGCCCACCTCCTCCCCCCACATTCTGGGCTGAGAGTGCAAGAGGAGCTGGGGCAAAGGGAAGAGGGCGCCTAGAGAGAGGGGCAGGAAAAAGGGAGAGGGGGGGAAGCGTGTTGCGGGGTCAGTGGGTGGGAGAGTAAAGAGAATGTGTGCACTGCTGCAGCTGAATGTAAGTCTTTATATCTAACAATTGTTGAAGATCAAGAATCTCCTAATACCACTGTGTTATTTGATGAGTTAATGGAAGCCATGGTCAATTGCATGCCTAAGGATATTTCAGTGACAAGAACTGACAGTGCTGCTCTTATAAGATTGGAAACGTGGTTTGATAATTCCTGTTATAAGTTGCAGACGATATTGAGAGGGTTTATCTTAATCAAGACTAGGTTTATCGCATCTCCTGAAACAAATTACAGGATACTGTGAAACTAATTCATTGGGCATTAACTACGGGAAAACCAAGGTGATGAAAAGGAAAAGTAAGTACAAATGGCAGCTAAATGGGCAGGATGTTGAACAAGTCTGGTCATAGTGCCTCTCCAAGGACCGAGATCTGTTGGAGGGGCCCTCCTCTGCATCCCACCAGTGTGAGATGTACACTAAGGTGGAACATGGGAGAGGGCCTTCTCTGCTGTGACAACCCAGTTGTGGAATGCCCTCCCCTTGGAGGCCCGATTGGCACAGACACTGGTTTCATTTCGGTGCCAAGTTAAAACATGGCTTTTCACCAAAGCCTTTGAGGACTAATTGGATTCCCTGCGTTTGCACACTGTTTTAACTGTTTTATTGTTTTAGATTTTAAATTGGTATTAGATAGCTTAACAATTTAACATGTTTTAGCTGTTTAAATTATTTATTGTTTTATACTGTTTAAATTGATTTTACCTGTACACCACCTTGAGATCTTAAAGATATTTAAAACATATACATGATATAAATAAATAGATAGATAGATAGATAGATAGATAGATAGATAGACAGACAGACAGACAGACAGATACTTGACTCTTCCCTAACATCCCAGATTCACCACTTTGAATTATATGGATGAAAGGCAAGGGATATAAATGTAGCCATTTAAAAAAAAAATACTAAGCACTACAAATGTGAATGGGGCTCACAGACCCTCAGAAGTACAGAACAGATTGTGCAAGTTATTTGTTCCCTTATGAGAGGAGTCTTATGTTCTACATGAGATGGATGGTTAGCCACAGATTATATTTGTTAGTTAGGGCCAATTATTGTTTAAGCACCATCTTTCACTTCCGTTATACTAAAGGAGGGAAGTATGTCCCAGTTGCTATCAGGTTTACCAGGCTAAGGTTTATATACCCAAGTTTATATGGAGCATCAATATGGTATACCGATCATCTTAATCAGTATGAAAAACTGCAAGCATGCTTTTTAAGGAAAAGATGCGTGGTAGGTACCTCTTTCAATCTGGAGGCAGGATTATGCACAGTAGCAGGCATCGCATGGAAGCAGATGCTATGTTCCTGGCTGTGCCACTGTTTGAGCGACACAATCAGCACATTTGCCTGCGTAACTTTGATTAATTCTTATGACTCTAAGGGGAATAAAGGTATTCCTGAGTTACTACACAGGCTTGGTTTTTTGATCAACATTTGATCAACAGTGGAGCAATTGCAAGCCATGTGTTTAATTATATAGAGAAGTCAGGATATAAACAGACAGAAGCGAACTGCGTTTGTTCACATTTAGTTTATCAGCCGACATTTTCCGACTTGTTGCAAAGTGCTCAGTATTTACAGAATCTGGCTATTCCAAAGTACCATACGGCTTTCACCTTAGCTAGGGCCAGATCTACACCTTGTGTCATATCATTAGGATCCTGTCATGGTAGCACTATATCCCTCTTACACTTTTATACCTCATAGAATACACAATGACATTTGTGGTGATATATTGGATAATGTGGAATAAAAAGCAGGAAACAACGCTACAAAAACAGTGTATTGAATTTGTGATGTGCCCCAACAGTTATCAGTGCATTTCAATACTGCTGTAGAGCAGGACTGTAGATCTAGCCTAGGTTTAATGTGATGCAGTTCTGATTGTTAGAAGGCCAATATGGAGGAATACTCACTGCTCTAAGATCTGCCATTGTGGTTCTGGGAATGTTGAAACTTCGACACACGCAGCGTTTTACTGTAATTATCAGGGAGCCAGAGCAAAACTGATTCAGCCAATTCTGGCATCTTATCCTGGTTGTTCAGATGTGGCGCTGCTTCTGTTATGTCTCAATCCAGAAGGTTGCGATGTTTTTAAACAGAGCTTTAAAAATTAGACCTAAGATGCTTACAAATGCTGATCCTTGATTTTGCTCATTTAACATTTCAAATTTGCTCATTTATATGTATGCAACTGCTGTCCCTATACTGTTACGAGCATATATTTTGTTTGCATGTGCATTTTCCTTTTATTTGTAAAGAAATGTAAATGGTCTGTGGGCTAATTTTAAATACACGATCTATTTCTCTGTCTCTATATCTTTCTATCTACCTACATTGAAAAGAGAATTATCATACTGATTTTATTTTAAATTGCCAATTAATGTGGAAATGAGACAGAACAGAATTATAGGCGAAAGCGTGCAAAAGTGACATGGACCAGAAATAGACTGATTTACTCACCGCCTCACTAAAAACAACAACCCCCCTCTCTTTCATGGAATTTTTATTTATTTATTTTATTATTTTATTTATTTTATTGCATTTATACCCCGCCTTTTTTCCTCTTGCAAGGAGCCCAAGGCGGCTTACATTATCCTCCTCCTCCTCTCCATTTTATCCTCACAACAACAACCCTGTGAGGTAGGTTGGGCTGAGAGTCTGTGACTGGCCCAAAGTCACCCAGTGAGCTTCCATGGCCGAGTGGGGACTAGAACCCGGATCTCCCGGCTCCCAGCCCATCACTCTCACCACTACGCCACACTGGCTCTCTTCTCACACTTCTCACATTCTCACACTGGAATCAGACCATTGGTCCATCTTGACCACTGTTCTTACAAGTAAACACAAGAACAGCTGTTCTACACGTTCTACAGCTGTTCTTACAGCCTTAAGACTACAAAACCAATGGTGTCATGCAAGTGTGAGCAAAACACACATATGCACAAATGTTCAGGGCCTTTCACTGAAGTGAGCAAATGACTATTTTGGAAGAATGCTAGTCAGTCTCTACCAATTTTGTCTAGATGGCCAATACTAGAAAATTGTGAGTACTTTGTATGTATACCAAAAGATCTTCCACCACCACCACCGAAGTGTGGATTTTTAGGCATGGCCAAATGTTTTCCTCCCTACAAGTAACCTTAAACACTCTCTAAAATAGAGAGAAACATTAAATGGAATGGGCCCACCATCATTTCTAAGTTGTGGATTTTTTTTAAAAAAAAAACAACTGCTACAATCCTACACACGCTTATTTGGGAATAAGCCCTACTGAATCAGTGGGAGTTATTTCTAAATAATTATGCATTGGATTACATTACAAACTAATTTTCAGTAACAGTAGAAGGTCTAATTTACATTACCAAAGAAATGATACTATATATACAAAGCCCATTTTGCAAAGGCCAGTGAGTGCATGGTGGTAGATGAAACAGAAACCAAGATGACCCATCCAACTCCATGTTTCCGGAAATGCCATTCATTTGCTGGTTTCATGTATATATTGTTGATACATTCCAGTCAGGAAGGCTGAACTGCTGCACAACCAAATGCTGGTGTGAATGGGAAATGCATTCAGGAAAACTACTTTAATGATGCTACAGCCATTTTGGCTTCAAGTTGCAAAACAGGTCACTTCAACCTACAGTGCCCATCAGCCAGGTAGGAACACTCAGTAGGATTGCTTTTATTCTTGCCTTCCTACCTCTAACAAAAATGCTGGAGACTAAATGGTAATTAAAATTGCCTCTCGGGGACACAGAGGATTAAACAGTCAATCACTTCTCTAGCTTCAGCTGCAAACCCAGACTTAAACAGACCTAGTCATATAGATCAGGGAAGGAGAGCAAGTTCAGACTTTTACCCTAATGTTTTTAAAAGGGTAATGTTATTTCCCCAGAACTATCCAGCCACAATGCCGCCGTGTCATGCTTGGAAGAAGAATCCTCAAGTGGAAAATGGCACTGTTCATAGAAAAGCTAGAAATAAGTGAAAAGAATAGATATTTTATAGAGATGGAAAAGCAAAAAAAATCCCTTTAATTCTTGATAATATTTTTGCTCCTCCCAGTTTGAAACCATTCAATCAGTTGTCTCTGAATTAAGTGTCGAATACATCCTACTGTATATTTTGGAAAGTAAAATCTTATTTTCTTCAATGCTGACAACAGCTAGTGGTAAACATAAATCTTACTGGGCAGTATCCAAAGCTGCTTGTCCATGAGTGGGTCCCACTGCCACTTCCATTCCATGAGCAGCCAGCCCCACCAATTATGTTATGCAAGTGGTGCCCACCGTTTCTTCAATGGAGATTTAGTGGCTTTCAGGAACAGGGCAGGTTGATGGAATTGGTTGCACAATGGAATTGGTGCGGTTGGTCACTGGTGGGCGGTCACAATTGGATACTGCTCTCAGCCTTCTTAATTTTATTTTAAAGAAGCCTTTGCTTAATAGTAAAATTTGCTATTATAAAACATGGACCTAATGGCATAATTATTCAACAAGCAAAAGCTTGTGTTGGCCCCTTGTTTCCTCCTGGAAGTGAGTTACACCCCACACACGCGCACGCACACATGCTCTTACTATGGGTGCCATCAACCTATATCTCAAAAAGCATTGAGCTGAGCATAGGTGGCGGCTTCTGAAGGATAAATAGGGATGGGCAAATCTTTCAGGCTTTCCAGTGCTAAGTTTGTTCCATTCCAATTCCACATCAGACTGTGACTTTTATTTAGTCCACATGAAAATTCATACACATTCTTTTTGCAGATGTACTCATTTCCCCCCCCACACACACACACACACACATTGAATAAAGCATTTTACATGCATTTTAAATATACAGATTTTTGTGTACATTTTTAATGTGCGCATTTCTTGCACATGTGTGTGTGTGTGTGTATATATATATATATATGCAAACTGCATCTCACACCTCGGAAATGATGGATTTTGGCAACAAATTGCATCCCAGTTTGTGTTTAGGTTTGGGAAGTGCAAATTTGGTATGCTTGCATTGAAATTTCAACCAAACAAATTCCTCAGCCATCCCTAAGGATAAAAGTCTTCTGAAAGGAGAGAAGTCGAGTGAAAAAGACATAGCTCTTGATTCCTTTCCAGTCCCAGTCAAAGCCAGTAAGTGGCTGTGTTAAAATTGTCAACTGGGAAAAGGCTCAAGCAGAAGGCTGACTTTTTCTGAACTATGAAGGCTTTGGACCAATGGTTTGCGCCATTCATACCTGTTTAAGTGGAATGTTCCCCTGAATTTCTATGAGCATCCTGCACATTGTTGACTCTATGGAGGAGGCACAAGACTCATATCACATCCCATAGCATTCCTCTCACATCCTTGCGGTTGGGTCTCAATCCATTGCTCCACCAGTGGAAGGACACCACTTGGGGAAGAGGACAGCTGCATCCTCTCCTCCCCTCTGCAGCTCCCCACACACGTTCCACTCCTGCTCCAGAGGATTGCAGAATGCCCTGGAACAGATCTGGAGGGCACATGGGGCCATAAGGGAGAGAAGGGGATGTAGAATTCAGTACTTTGCCCAAACTTGTAATTACCACTTTGGAATATAAATTTGCCTAGCTCATAACATTCGGATGTAATATGAATGGAAAAACTGAACACTTTTTCTCTCTAAAGTTTATCTACAGGTTGGAAGGTAAATGAAGCTCTGTGTAGACAGAGAGAAAGCCTTTTTTTTTTTTTTTTTTACTTAAGTCTATTTTTAGTCCAGCTTGACAAAATGTTAGATGAATTTTTACACCAATCAACAAAACGTTAGATGAATTTTTACACCAATCGAATATAATGGAAACGTTATGAGTCATTAGAACCCTTGTGGGGAGGGATGACGGTTTTTGTTTTGTTTTTAGAGCTCCCTAGAAACACTGAAATTGGTGACTCGTTTTCAGATTCAACAGAGGGGTCTTCATCCATTACTGTTAACTTCCAGAAGCAACCTAGGAACACAGGATACCTATAAGCTGCCTTCTACCAGGAGACTCTTTTGTCCATCTAACCCAGTTTATTCTGACTGCAGGGTCCTGGAGCAAAGGTTTTTCTCATCACTTGCTACCTGATGTCAGGGACTGAACCTGACACCTTGTACCTGCAACACATTGAATTATGGCACCAAAAGGTTCCTTTCCAATATTGCTGCCAACTCTTAAAAAAAATGCAGGCACCTGGGCTTGGCTAGAGGAGTAGAGCCCAGTGGTTATGGGTGGCTCTGGAGGTGGAGCCTGGTAAATTTGGGAGGATATTGGGTAACGCTCAGACCTGTCCATTCACCTGAAGCAGCCTTCCCCAACCTCGTGCCCTCCAAGTGTGTTGGATTCCAAATTCAAGAATTTCTATCTCTTCTCACTTAGTTTTCTTTAATCTGACTCCAATGAACATTCTGAAAAACAAATGTCGAAAAAAAAACCTAGCTCCATATTTGTATTGCAGTAAAAAATAAACACACATACATTTCTTTCTGCTTTTTCACCTTGATCCCTAGCTTTTAAATCTTTCCAAATGAAGATTATATTGAAGATTAAACAACAAACATAATATTCTCCCAAGAGCAAGAACGGCAGATAATACATAAAGAAATTGTGATTTAATAAGAATACATAGAAAGAACTCATACATTATTTATTGCAAACTATAGTGGTTGAGTAATCAAAGAGAGAGAAAAAAGCCATTTGAATTATCACTTATTTTGCTGCAGGTTCCTCAGACAGCAAATTTATTTCTTTGCATGTGTAAGAATTCAAAACTTTTGGTATTAATGTGCAAGATATTTCTTAAATCCATTGACTGAAATAAAGTTTTTGTTTTCTTAGCATTCTCTCCTAGTTCTTCCTGCAAGCTGTCAAGTCAGTACATCATTCAAGATCACATGGCTACACATTACAGAAAATTGCTATCTGCCAAAGGTATTTGGAATACAGAATAACTATGCCCATCAAGCTCATAGCTGCAATCTAACATGCATCTGGTCTCACTGGAGGAAGGCTGGCTATTTTGCAATCAGAACAACATAGATATTATTTCTCAAAACTCAGACCAAACCAGGGGTGACAGTATATTGCAAAGGATCATATTGCCAAACGTGATATTGTTTAATTCTCAGTTTTGTCTAGAAAACCAAATACTCACATTTTCGACAGTTTTAAGTGGATTTGGGCAAAATCTATGGGGAACTACACCTGTGCAAGCCCCAATGACATGAATGGGATTTTTTTTTTTTTAATTGCCAGGGATGTGTGAAAGCTACAGTAAATTCAGTTGTTATTAGCCTGGGCCTCATCTGGTGTGGCGCAGAGTGGTAGGTGGCAGTATTGCAACCGAAACTCTCCCCACGACCTGAGTTCAATCCCAGCGGAAGCCGGGTCTCGGTTAGCCGGCTCAGGTCGACTCAGCCTTCCATCCTTCCGAGGTTGGTAAAATGAGTACCCAGCTTGCTGGGGAAAAGGTAGTCATGACTGGGGAAGGCAATGGCAAACCACCCTGCTATAGTCTGCCATGAAAACGCCAGTGTAAGCGGCGTCCCTCTAGGGGTCAGCAATGACCCGGTGCTTGCACAGGAGGAAACTTTCCTTTCTTTCCATCTGGCCTAGTTCCTGGTCTTTCCAGTCATTGGGCAGTATCCAGTGGAGCCATTGCACATGCAGCCCCTCCCATCAATTCCATTGTGCAAGAGGCAGCCATCGCTTGCACAATTGAGATGTAACACTTCCTATAGAAAGCCCTGAAATGAGTGGAAACACTTATTTCTGGATCGGGACAGGCCAGTGAAGCAAGCTTTTGCAACCTGCCCCATGCCAGAAATGAGCTTTTTTCCAGTTGCTCCTGGAAGTGCTAAATCTCCATTACGCATGTGGTGGGTCTCGCTTGCAGAATGGAATCACTGTGGGCACAGCGCCCTGCTGGATGCTGCCCTCTGTCGGTTAACATAATTCTACCATGCTGCGTGCTGAGCCTTGGCTACAGACAGCATAGCACAGCTAGACCTTATATTTTACCACTATCTCTTGCAAGAGTTTTGTTCTTGAGATTCCAAGACAAAAGTCATATCTGGCATGTCGGGTGGCCACTTACATACCACCAAGAAAGGGGAAATCTTTCACCAAAAAAAAGGGACAAAAGAGGACACCAATTTGCATATCATATGCATATGCAAATTTATATGTATAAATAAAAATTAGAAATAATACGAATAATTGAAGTAGAAATGCAATCATAGAATAGTAGGGTTGGAAGGTGCCTACAAGACCATCGATTCCAACCCCCTGCTCAATGCAGGAATCTAAGTCAGAGTATCCCTGATAGATGGGTGTCCAGCCTCATCTTGAATGTCTCCAGTGTGGGAGAGCCCACCACCTCCCTAGGGAATTGGTTCCATTGCGTATTGCTCTAACAGTCAGGAGGTTTTTCCTGATGTTCAGCTGGAATCTGGTTTCCTGTAACTTGAGCCCATTATTCTGTGTCCTGCACTCTGGGAGGATCAAGAAGAGATCCTGGCCTTCCTCTCTGTGGCAACCTTTCAAGTACTTGAAGAGTGCTATCATCTCTCCCCTCAATCTTCTCTTCTCAAGGCTAAACATGCTCAGTTCTTTCAGTCTTTCCACATAGGGCTTTGTTTCCTGTCTCCTGATCAACTTTGTTGCCCTCCTCTGAACCCTCTCCAGTTTGTCTACATCCTTCTTAAAGTGCAGTGCCCAGAACTGGGCACAGTACTCCAGATGAGGCCTAACCAGTGCTGAGTAGAGGGGAACTAGTACTTCACATGAATTGGAAGCTATACTTCTATTAATGCAGCCCCAAATAGCATTTGCCTTTTTTGCAGCCACACCACATTGTTGGCTCATATTTAGCTTGTGATCTACAACGGTTCCAAGATCCTACTTGCTTGTAGTATTTTTGAGCCATGTATTCCCCATCTTGTAACTGTGCATTTGGTTTCTTTTTCCTAGGTGCAGTTGGCATTTATCCCTATTAAATTTCATTCTGTTGTTTTCTGCCCAGTGCTCCAGCCTATCAAGATCACTTTGAATTTTGTTTCTGTCTTCCAGGGTATTAGCTATCCCATCCAGTTTTGTGTCATCTGCAAATTTGATAAGCATTCCCTGAACCTCCTCCTCCAAGTCATTAATAAAAATGTTGAAGACCATTGGGCCCAGGACTGAGCCCTGCAATATCCTGCTCGTTACTTCTCCCCAGTTTAAGAAGATCCCATTGATAAGCACTCTTTGAGTCCAATTCTGTAGCGAACTGTGGATCCACCTGATCACTGTTTCATCTAGCCCACTTTGAGCTAGTTTGCTCATCAGGATATCATGGGGCACTTTGTCGAAAGCTTTGCTGAAGTCGAGGTATATGATGTCCACAGCATTCCCACAGTCCACAAGGGAGGTTACCTGATCAAAGAATGAGATCAGATTAGTCTGGCAGGATTTGTTCTTGACAAATCCATGTTGGCTTTGAGTAATCACTGCATTGTTTTCAAGGTGCTTACAGATGGATTGCTTTATCATCTGCTCCAGAATTTTCCCAGGGATTGATGTCAGACTGACTGGTCTGTAGTTCCCAGGTTCCTCCTTTTGCCCTTTTTGAAGATAGGGACAACATTAGCCCTCCTCCAGTCATCTGGCACTTCACCTGTCCTCCATGATTTCTCAAAGAGAATGGACAGTGGTTCTGAGAGTTCTTTTGCCAGATCCTTTATTACTGTAGGATGCAGTTCATCTGGCCCTGGAGATTTGAACTCATTCGAAGTCATTAGGTGTTCCTTGACCATATGCCTATCGATCTCGAGTTGCAATCCTGCCCCTTCAGCCTGTACTTCGCCTTTGTCAGGAGGTACATAAACCCTCTTTCGGGAGAAGACTGAGCCAAAGTAGGAATTGAGTACTTCTGCCTTTTCTTTGTCATCTGTTATCATTTTGCCATCCTTATTTAGTAGTTGAACCACCATTTCTTTTCTCTGTCTTTTACTATGCACGTATCTGAACAAAGCCTTTTTGTTGCTTTTAGCATCCCTCGCTAACCACAGCTCGTTCTCAGTTTTAGCCTTCCTGATGACATCCCTGCAACTCTGTGCTACCTGCCTGTATCTTCCTTTGTAGCTTGGCCTTCCTCCCACTTCCTATAGGAAGTGCTTTTTTCTGAGCTTTTTTGTTTTCAGGTTATCTCTAAGCTTTTTTTGAAACCACATTGGCTTCTTCTGTTGTCTTCCACCTTTTTTTCTTGTTGGAATTGTTTGTAATTGTCCCTTTAGAATTTCCTTTTTTAAAAACTCCTACCCATCTTGGACTCCTTTTCTCGTTAGAGTCGCTTCCCATGGGACCTTACTGTTCATTGTTCTGAGTTTATTAAAATCAGCTTTCCTAAAATCCAGGGTACATGTTTGGATACACTCGGCTTTTGCTTCCTTTAGAACCAAGAACTCAAGTATAACATGGTCGCTTTCCCGCAGAGTTCCTGTAACTGCTACTTTATCCACTAAGTCATCTCTGTTGGTTAGGATCAAGTCAAGGATAGCCAATCCTCTAGTTCCTTCCTCTGCTTTCTGTAGGAGGAAGTTATCAGCAACACAAGTCAGGAATCTCTTGGAGGGGCCATGTTTTGCAGAATTTGTCTCCCAACAAATATCGGGGAAATTGAAGTCCCCCATTACTACTACATCATGCTTCCTTAAAACATTGGCAATTTGCTTTTCAAAAGTTTCATCCTCATCTTCTCCTTGATTGGGTGGCGGGTAGTAGACTCCGACCACCATGTTCCTTTGATTCTTTGCTCCATTTATTTTAACCCAGATGCTCTCAATGGGGCTACCAAGCTCATCCTCCTGTATTTCTGTGCAGAGATATGTATTTTTAACATACAGTGCAACCCCACCTCCCTTTGTGTTTCTCTTGTTCTTTTTGAACCAGTTATATTCTTCTCAGCTGTATTGGGAAGACTGACCAGGTGATCTGTGTGCCTGCTCAGTCTGCTCTCCAGGTACTGTTAATGGGCAACTTCTTCATTCTAATAGTTTTTTAAATAATTGAACAGGACATGGATTGGACAGTGCTTCAAATAGAAGGTACCTTCAAATAGAGGACTGTGAAATAGAGGACTGCCCCTTGTAGAGTAGAACTTACATTATACTGTGGGATCTTGGGCCTACAGATGTCCTACAATTGTATTCCAATAAAAGCTGTGTTCCTGCAAATTTTCAGATTTTATGGGGATCCTTTGCATGGAAATGCTGCAAAACCCAGGCCAGGCCCAGAAAGTCATCCCTTCCCCTCTGTGGTTAGGGTGGCAACTTATGTATCACCCCCACCCCAAAAAAGAGGCCAGAAAATTGCATAATATTTGCATATGTATTTGTATACTTGCAAATTTGGAAATAATTATAGTGTGAATGTTTGAGGCCTACAGAGGCAAAGGGTGGGGGGAAGTCAGGATTAAAGGCCTGGAGTTTTTGATTTGGAGGGGGTATCGCTGAAAGGAGTAGTTTGATTTCTCTGGTTAGGTTTCAGTTTCGTTTCCCCAGTTAAATTTCATTTCTTTGCATTTGAATCAGTACCTTCGATTTTGAGGGAGGAGGGTATATAAAGAGAGAGGCAGCCAGTAAGAGCAGAGTCAGAGAGAGCAGGAAGAAGCAGCCTGGAGAAGTGTAAATGAGCTAGGGTAAAGGAACTTACATTTTGCAACTTTTATTTTCTCTTAATGCTTTTAGTATCACTCAGCACTATCATGTAAATACCTTTAGTTGTTATTTGCTTGCTTTAATGTACTAGTAAACTGTTGTGGTTAAGCCCTGTGTCTAGAGTGTCAATGACCCCATGCTTACAGCTTTAACCCCATGTTACTGGACAGGGGAAGGTAAAAGAAGGAAGGTGGGACTCTTAAGGAGTGAAAGACTTCTCTTTGAGAAGTCGCTCAGGGGTTCCAGATCATAAGGGAAACCCTGCAAGATAGTTTAAAAAGAAATACAGTCCATCTCAGCATAGCGGGGAAGACTGTACTGGGTGACTTGTGTGCCTGCCTGCCCAGTTGGGTGCCCAGGTGCTAGCTGTTGATGGGCAGCTTCAGGGCCTCTGTGGTTCTTTATCTTTAAACTGGACCTTAGTTGTTGTTGTTGTTGTTCAGTCATTCAGTCGTGTCCGACTCTTTGTCACCCAATGGACCATAGCACGCCAGGCCTTCCTGTCCTCGGCTCTCTCGCGGAGTGTGCTCAAGTTCATATTCATTGCATCGGTGATGCTATCTAGCCATCTCATCCTCTGCCGTCCCCTTCTCCTTTTGCCTTCAATCTTTCCCAGCATCAGGGTCTTTTCCAGGGAGTTTTCTCTTCGCATTAGGTGGCCAAAATATTTGAGCTTCAGCTTCAGCTTCAGTATCTGTCCTTCCAATGAGCACTCAGGGTTGATTTCCTTTAGGACTGACTGATTTGACCTCCTTGCAGCCCAGGGGACTCGTAAGAGTCTTCTCCAGAACCACAGTTCGAAAGCATCAATTCTTCGGCGCTCAGCCTTCCTTATAGTCCAGCTCTCACAGCCATACATTGCTACTGGGAAAACCATAGCTTTGATTATACGAACCTTGGTCGATAAGGTGATGTCTCCGCTTCTTCCTATGCTGTCTAGGTTTGCCATAGCTTTCCTCCCAAGGAGCAAGCGTCTTTTAATTTCATGGCTACAGTCACTGTCTGCGGTGATCTTGGAGCCCAAGAAAATAAAATCTGTCACTGCTTCCATTTCTTCCCCTTCTATATGCCAGGAAGTGATGGGGCCAGATGCCATGATCTTAGTTTTTTTAATGTTGAGTTTCAAACCAGCTTTTGCACTCTCCACTTTCACCCTCAACAAGAGGCTCTTTAGATCCTCTTTGCTTTAGACTAGGGATGTACGAAACACTTACCTGGTTTTGTCCAAGGACATCTGTGTGGGGGGAGGCGCTCCGTCCCTCCCCCCAAAATCCTCGTTTGGGGGGGAGGCGCTCTGTCCCTCCCCCCCGGAATCCTGCCTGGCAAGCTCCGCTCTGTGGCCAGGCTGCGGAGCCGCCAGCCAGGCCAACCCACAGCGGGGCCTCCAGCCGGTGCCAGGCTGCTGGGGACGCAAATGGTGTCCTGAGTAGGGGACGCCATTTGCATCCCTATGGTAGCCCATGATAGGCTACGTAAATATTTACGTAGCCTATCACAGCTAAAGCGGGGATGCAAATGGTGTCCCCTACACCATTTGCGTTCCCGCTTTAGCTGTCATTGGCTATGTAAATATTTATGTAGCCTATCACGGAGAAAACGGGAACACAAATGGCATAGGGGACGCCATTTGCGTCCCCGCTTTAGCCGTGATAGGCTACGTAAATATTTACTTAGCCTATCACAGGCTACCATAGGGACGCAAATGGCATCCCCTACTCAGGATGCCATTTGCGTCCGCAGCAGCCTGGCAGCGGCTGGAGCTGCCGCCGCCGCTGGAGCCACTGCCGCAGCCGCAGCCGGAGCTGCCGCCAGGTAGGCTCTGTTGCAGGGGGCTTTCACGGGGTGGTGGGTTGGATTGCTCCTTTCCTCCACGGATTCCGGGGGGCTGAATTCACTGGAATTCGGCCCCCTGGGATCCGTGGCGGAATTCTCTAACATCCCTACTTTAGACATTCCTTCAAATACAGGACAGTCCTCTGACAACCTTTCAAATACAGGTTTGTCCTCTGTAAAGAATGACATGTGGCCACCCTACTTGTGGTGCACCAATCCCTTCAGCTCCCAATTTAAAGCTGAGCTGAAATGCTTCTGGTTACACGTTGGTCTACCTCATCACAAGGTGTCTCTACCTCTCTCTTTCTCTCTCTCTCTCTTTAAACTTTCGTCATGCATAGGCTTGCCTGTCCCCCTTCTGCTTGCTGTTTGAAGTAACCTTTGTCCACCTTTGGCCTAATACATGTAAATCACACAGAAAAGAAACAGCTAGGACGGCCGCAGCCCAAGAATCCAAGCTTTCTCATTTATGCTCATAAATGTGCAAAACATCTGAACTACCTGAGGGTAGCACAGGGCGGCCTCCGTAGTTCACACCTGTTACATTCTCTTCGAAGTTGAGCAGCTCCCTCTCACTGCTGTATCTCACCATGTCATGAAGGAGGATAAAATGGAGCCCAATAGAACATGACGGAACTAATTCAAGGGCATGATATGACCTTCGGTGGATTCTTTCAGCCTGTTGCATTCCTTGGCGCTGAAGCCAAAATTTATAGGGATGAATTCCTGGCGCACCAGGACCTCAGGTAGTATATCTCATTTGTCCAACGGCAGTTTTGGGTTTATTTCACTCCAGTAATGAAACTGCTCACTCTAGCAAAATTAAGCATGTTCCCTTTCCACTGCAAGCTGCAAATCACAGTTCCATCACACCAAGATTTCAGACGTTCAAGGTAGTTGGAAGAAATATTCCTCAAAATTCATTTTCAAGCTCTTAAATGCTGTGCAGACCCATATTAAAAAGCCAAAATACCATTATTAAAACACAGAAAGTGTTCCTTTTCATGTATCCCTAATCACTTCCATAAATTCTAGGCTAAAGAGGGAAATGTAGGAAGACTGTAACCTTGCAAAACAATATAACAATAAATAAATATGAAAATATAGCAATATGAATTTTGCCTCTTCATCCAGAAGGCTTAGGACATGCAAAAAAAAAAAAAGTTTAATCCTAAATTTCTGTAAAAGCGGGACCTGCATTAAAACGGTGGAGTGTGGAGTGTTCTTTTTCCATTAGCCAGCCATGCCCCCACTCCATGACGCTCCATTGCTTTCCATTCCCACCTGGTTTTCTGTCCCTCACCCAGGGCCAGCCCTAGGATAAATAGTGCCCTGGGTGAGGAGTGCCTTTGGTGCCCCCCACCCCGGTCAGTTTTGCAGCGCCACTCAGAGGATTTATGGGATCTGGTGTAGTTGTGATATCCATTGAGAATGACATTGCTCAAAACCTTGGTATCGCAGCCGCCACTGTGCTACAGTTTGCACAAGCCAAAGTTCGAAAAGCCACATTCTGAGCAGTGACCGTGCACATGCAACACAGCAGGACTATCGCAGGCTTGTAGCAAATATTTTTAGTTTTGTAGCAGTTCCTATCTTTTGGTAAGCGTTCTTTATTTTAGAATATCCATTATTTAAAATAATAAAGGAAAGTTATAAATAAATAAAGCCAGCTGACCTCTTACAGCTTACAGCTTTATTTTATTGTTATTTATATAGTGCTTATAGTGTTTACAAAGGGCCGCGGTGGCTTAGTGGTTAAGACGCTGAACTGCAGACTGGAAGGTCGGCAGGACAGCAGTTCGAGACCCGAGTGCCGCGTGACGGAGTGAGCTCCCGTCTTCAGTCCCAGCTCCTGCCAACCTAGCAGTTCGAAAGCAAGAAATGGCAAGTAGATAAATAGGCGCCGCTTCGGCAGGAAAGGTAACCGTGTTCCGTGCACCTCAGTGTTCTGTCATGCCGGCCACATGACCATGGAAGCGTCTTCGGACAGCGCTGGCTCTTGGGCTTAGAAATGGAGATGAGCACCACACCCTAGAGTCGGACACGACTGGTTGGGGACACCTTTTATAGTGTTTACAGCATTTGAAGTGCTACGCGCTCAGTAATGCTGCCTCAAAGTAAAGCTGCGTTCCACCGATTTTTACCTAGTGCAAATGACATCGAAGTGGAAATTGAAAGAGAAAAATATTTCAAAGCTAATTAAAGGAAGATCATTATTGTAGTTAGTACCCAAACAGCCAGTAGAACCTTGAAAGAAAGGTTACAGACACTTACTTTTTACCACACTAGCTCACTGCAGACAGTACATTAAAAAAACACTGTCACCGAGCTCAGCTTGGCACCCCCCTCAGCTTGGTGCCTCGGGTGCCCTGCCAGCTCGCCCACCCCCAAGGCCAGCTCTGCCTCCACTCCCGCCCTAACTGTCAGTGAGCCTTCTCTGACAGCTGGGGATGATGAGCCCTTATTGGCCTGTTTATTGGTCCACCATCGCTGCCCAAGGATTTTTTTGCTACAGGCTTTTCTTCAATTCTGACAAACCTTGGAGTTCGCCCATGCCTACTGAAACCTATCTCTTGTGTGGGAGGTGCAGTTTTGGCTTCATAAGCAATGGCACTCACAACCTGAACATCAGAAAGAGAGGGGATAGTGTAATAGATTCCCTCCTTCCTAGAATGCTAGTTGGTTTAATCATCACCACCTGAAATCAGCTCAGGTTAAAATTTCCAGAGGGGTAGCTGCATTAATCTGTTGCAGCAAAAACAACAAAAGTTTTTGCGGCACCTTAAAGACTAACCAGTTTATTCTGGTACAAGCTTTTGTGGACCGTAGTCTACAAAAGCTTATGCCATAATAAACTTGTTAGCCTTTAATGTGCCACAAGAATCTTCAGAAACATCCTATTTAACTTCCAAAAGATTATCATGCTTGAGTTTTGGGGAATCCTGTTCCACAGAGAATACCATCTTGCACACCTTATCCTTGATGCGCTTGGAGATTATTGCACAATAATCTGATTGTGGTGAGATCTGGGCTAGGTTCAGACATTCTTTCTGTTGCATGGATGGGAACTCTGCCCTGTTTGTTGCTTGGTGTTCTGAGGATTTCTGTGCCCTCTTTTACAGAGGGCTGTCCTCAGTTTTGAAGGCATCCTCTAATTGAAAGACTGTCCAGTATAACGATAAAGAACCATCAGAAGGAAGGCTGGGCCTTGAAGTTGCCTGAGGTTCAACACTAGAGACCTTCGGCTATTAGGCGGAATAGAAATGAAATAAATAAATAAATAGGGTGGCCACTTATGAATCGCCAAAAAAGAGGAAATGCATCACCAAAAAAGAGGACCAAAGGGGACACCAATTTGAATAAATATTGCAGATGCTAATTTATATAGATAGATGCACATTTAGAAATAATTATTATAATTCCAATAGAAATACAGGACATCCCTTCATAGTATGGAAGACTGACCAGGTGACCTGTGTGCGTTGCTTAGGCTGCTGTCCAGGTGCTGTTGATGGGCAACTTCAAGGCCCAGCTCTTTCTTCTGGTGGTTCTTGATCTTTATTCTGGACTTGGACTGGACAGCCTTGAAGTAGAGGATCCCTTCAAACCGAGGGCTGTCCTTTGTGAAAGAGGACACATGGCCACCCTAAATCTATACCTCCCCTGGCAGTCTGCTGGATGGGAAGGAAAATGGGGTGGCAGAGAGAGAGAGAGAGAGAAAGAAAGAGAAATACGGGTGGCCCAGCCCCTGGTAGGTTCATTGCTGGCCACCACAAGCATGCGTCCCCCAGTAGATTACCTCTGAGTTCATGTAATTATTCTTTTCTGCCCACTTCTACAATTGTATGTACTGTACATCTAATCAATCACCCTCCTTCTGCATTACAAGCCAAGGATAAAATGAACAGAGATGTACCAGTGAGTGCTATATTTAATTGAAAGTAAATGCCACTGACTTTACTTGAGCTTACTTCCAAGGAAGCGTACACAGACTGCAGACCACAATAATCAGTTGATGTGAATCGGAAATCCAGTGACTTTGCTGGAGCTATGAAACCCTGACCTAAGGTCTTCTGCTCTTTGAGCTGGCTAAGGCATGCCACTTCTGTTGGCTGATAATAGGAAGAGAGTAAAGACATCTGACCAACTTGTACTTCACAGACTTGGGAAGAATCATGTTTGCAGTCAATGAGCTTTTAAATGCACCCAAAGGAAGAAAGTCATTGAGAATAATGAGTTTGACCTTTGACCTTCAGATGTCTTTTATGCTCTTTAAGTATGTACTAGCCAAGTTGCTGCTGAAGTTATTCATTTTAGGGATGTCAGAGAATTCCGCCACGGATCTCAGTGAGGCTGAATGCCAGTGCATTCGGCCCCCTGAAATCCGTGGCAGAACGAAGCCCCCCGCGAAAGGCGCACGAAACAGAGCACTTACCTGGTGTCGTTCGCACTGCTTTGCAGACGCGGCCGCCATTTGCTTCTTCCTTATTGCTGTGATAGGCTATGTAAATACTTACGTAGCCTATCACGGCTAACGCAGGGATGCCATTTGCGTCCCTGCAAAGGCCATGCTAGGCTACGTAAATATTTACGTAGCCTATCACGGCAAAAAAACAGGGACGCAAATGGCGGCAGCTACAGCGGCCGCCATTTGCGTCCCTGCGCAGCCCAGCAGCCGGATGTCTGGCTGCGGGCGGCTGCGGGCAGCCCTGGCTGGTGGCTCCGTGGAGTCGCCGTGGAGCGGAGCCGGCCGGGGAGAGTTTCGGGAGGAGGAATGGAGTGCCTCCCCCCTACATCGAATGACCCCACGCAGAACGAGGTAAGGGATTCGTACATCCATAATTCATTTGTCCAGAATTAATGCTAACAGCTTCTATTTGTCTGCATATCTAGTAAATAACAAATTGTTCAATATCCCATTGCTTATTGCCTTGGTTCAATCTTAGGACGAGCAGACTGCAGAATGTCCATGTTGCTTAATGACTGATGTACTATTTACGTAGTATTACTAGGGTAATATCAGCTAAGCTGTGGAAAGGTCCTCTTATTATTCAGCACCCCCACCCCTGTATTCTTAATTCACATCAATGTCAGATTTAATGTTTAATTTTGTACTAAAATCCAAAGTTCAAGCAGTTTATGGTGATGAGACCACCATGCTAAACAAACAGTCGTAGGATGCACATCACTTTAACAATGAACCCACTGTGGAAGTGCATTCACCAAATTTGGGGGACACTTATTTTATATCCTGGATTGAGCTCAGGGGGAATCTGTTCTTCTGGTTTTCATGAGCACCAGGATGTGCATAGGGCTAATTGGACCACCCTTCTGTCAGTCATAAAGTCTCTTCCCCTTCTTTTTTAGAGCAGTCTTTTTAGCATGCAACGTATCTTTAAAAATACACACACACACACACATTTGAGCAGAAAAAAAC
Source organism: Heloderma suspectum (assembly GCF_057233095.1). NCBI lineage: Eukaryota > Metazoa > Chordata > Lepidosauria > Squamata > Helodermatidae > Heloderma > Heloderma suspectum. Next base: position 400,689,015 of record NC_139458.1, read on the forward strand.
ATGCAAGCTGCTTGAAAACAAGAACATAAGCAGACAGCCCACCTGAAACAGCAGCAGGATGGGGCGGGGCGGGGGGAGGCGGCGTGTAGGATCTGGTGACCATACATATGCCAGCAGTGGTATAGTGGAGCCGGGACTCACAAGGATGTGGCACTGGACATCTTTTATTAGCAGGGATGCTGATGACATCTGCCACGCCCCCACCCCCCGAATTCCTTGTTCCCCTGAGCTTAGCTGCAGTCTTCACACTAGCTGTGTCAGGAAATATATATTGCAACAATACATGGTTCCCTTTTGTAATGCAAACTATTTGGGGGTGGCTTGGTCTTGAATGGGCAATAAAGACCCATTTGCTTAAAAAAGACCTGATCCTGGTGGAGATGAAAACTGCTAGAACTTGTCTGTTGATATGCAGTCCGGCATTTTCTGACTCTTCTTGGGTGTGGGGGGTTGCTCTGGGGCTGTCATGATGACTGCCTGCACTTCAGGATGTATCGATACACCGCTGTGGGCCAGTACACGAGTGAAGGCAAGAAGACACAGAGCTCGCTTCGCAACAGGAAAAAAATGTGCCTGCGGTATGCAGCTTTAGGGCGCAATCCTATGCATGTTTAGACAGAGAAAAGGCCTACAATTCCCAGCACTGCTGGGAGTTGTAGGCCTTTTCTCTGTCTAAACATGCATAGGATTGTGCCCTTATTCACTTGAAATCCACAGCTCAGCACTATACTTTTCTTTTAAGCTACAGGTGAGGATTTCAACCTACAATCAAGAAAGAAAGAATATTGATCGATTATAATTTGTAGTTGTATATATTGCATATTATTATTCAATTCATGAACAAAAAGGGTTTAGATCAGTACGTTACTTAAGGGCACTGTTTTAATGGAATCTAGACTTTCAAAAACCTCAGTCCCCTATCAGTTGTATGCAGGCTATATGTTGCTCTTTCCCGTAATCTGAAAGTGAAATACTGAGCACATAGATAAACATTTTTTGTTGTTGTTAATTCAGCTGCTGTTGATTCATCTGCTCCAAAGAGTTTGAACATGAGCATCAAATGTAAGTATAACTTGTTCTGCTTTCAAAATAATGTCTGGGCTCACCTTGTTTGGTCTGGAAATATTTGTTTTGGAAGATCTCTCCCTCTCTTACAACATTCATGCCTTTTGCTTTCGCATACCATACGACACCCGCATAGAGCTAATCTGCGTTAGGGTTGTGTGTATTGCATGGGCTGCTGTATTCAATCCTGAATCTTAGTGATTATTAAACTTCTGTTAACCATATTTGAATCTGATTCTTACAGTATTTACCACATTACAGGTAAAACAGATAGCAGTATGCTGATCACAAAAGGACAAGCACAAACTGACGTTTCAAGCGTGAGGCTGCAACCCATTATAACCAATTTGTTTTTAAATGCAGGAGCATTACTTTGCACCCTTATGCCACCTATAGGCCTAGTGTGATTTATTTAGATATTCCAAAAGGAAAACGCTGAACTCAGTATAACCGTAACACCTTTATTAGGCCAACAGAGATCACAAAACACTGTGCAAGCTTTCGGGTTCTTCAGAACTCTTCATCAGGCAAGAAGGTAAACAAAGCAAAAGAGGGAGGGGAGGAAAGAAGTGGCTGATGTTAAAGCTGCGGAGTCTGCATTTGGTACCAGGCACTGAGATGTTTGTTTGTTTTCTTCTTCCCAGCAAGCATTGAGAGGGTCCCAAGCGTAAGTTAAAACCATCTCAGTACTATCTCAGTAAACCATCTCTGCAGTTTAAGACTGCAAGATCAAACAATCATAGCTCCCTTCACTTTTCATTTAGATATGTTGGTTGTGGACCGTTCCTTTCTCTGTGGATTACACAGAAGATAAGACTGATTTCTCAAGCATGCCACTTAATGTGTTTTTAGCCTCTCTCCTGCTGTTTATGTGCATGTGTGAAAGACAGAAGCATGGTCTTAAATTCACTTGTTCTCACATTTTTAAGTCAATTGATGGCCATGCAAGGAGGTAGATTACCAGGAGATTAATCCTATGCATGTGAACTCGGAACTATGCATGTCCCCCCCCATAACCCCTTTGAGGCATCTACTCTTATGCAATTAGGAACTGTATGAGCCTGCTGGTCATCTCCCCACCTCCCCGTCACATCCCTACGCTCGATCATCTGTGCATGGGGAGAAGATCTAAAGAAGACAGATTTGCAGTGACTCCTTAGACCTGATGAGACACTGCTTTAGAGGAGAGACTGCTGTTCCATCAAGGGTGACTTTTTTCATCTGATCTGCCCCACTCCCCTGCCTGGGAAAACATATAAGGAGCCAGGAGTTACTCCAGCCCTCCTTTGGCATTTTTCTCCTTTGGTTTTTGCTTTTGGACATGAGAAAGAATAAGTTCGGGCTCTAGGTTTTTTCGTTTTAAATCATCATTGTGATATTGTATTTTACTGTATTGTTTGAACTTGTATTTTACTGTATTGTTTGAATGTTGAATTGATTAAAGGGGCACCAGAGTGCACTTTAGTTAAGGTTAGCTGCAAGAAAAAATGTTTCCACCATTATAAGCTTCAAAATTCTATTGCTTATAAAAAATAAAAAAATAAATCTGTTGACCTAGTAACTTGAAACTTGGGATCTGTGATCTATCTAATGAGGTCTACAATTGTCCATAAATTCAAACCAATCCTATAAAAAGTGCCACAGGTACAGCAAGTTAAAAGGTGCTAAATATTGACACAGTTACCCTTTTTACTTCAGTTTGTGGCATGACATATACATTTCTTTCACATTTTGGTGAAACTACCAATGTACTTTATTCAGGCTTGTCATGGAGGTGTGCTTCTCATTGGTTTGGTGAAGTTTTGAGCTGCAGTTCAAAAGTCATTAAGGCTTCCCTGTCCCATTTTAGCCCATGGCAACAGCTGTTTGCAAAGCTAGGTCATGCATGCCCAGGTTCATTCTGAAGCTAGAATGCTGCCAGTACAACAGGTTTTCAACAGGTTTTGCAGAGAAAATCTACAATATTCTATGTTTAGTTTTGAAATGTGAACTCAGAAGGTCAGGCTATACATTGCTACACAAATCGGGACATGTGTGTGTGTGTGTGTCCGTGTGTGGTGGATGGGGTGGGGGTGGTGAACTATAACCCTTTGCCCCACACATTGTAGTCCCAAGCTGGATTAGGGCCCTCACACCTCCAATTGGCAAAAGGCATCCAGTTTCAATGTAAAATGAAGGCACAGGACAAAGAGTAATCCCCCACTCTATCCTTATTAAGTCTGATCCCTGATCTTCCTTTCCATGTGGTCAGTAAAGGAAAAATGAGGTTTGGGGCCTAAGTGCTAACTTTCCAAAGGCAGGAAGACTGAGGGCCTTGATCTCTGTTGTTCTTTTTTGTGTGTTAGGAAAAAGATGTGTAAGCATCATGTCGCACACAGCACACTGCGTTCACACTCTACGTACACTCATTAAGAGGGGTGTGAGAAGCTCGCCTTGTTCAGTTGTTCTCTTCACATTCAAGTTCTACACAAAAGGAGGGTCTCTGATTGAGGTGGTCTCTGATGTGCGTGTACAGTCCCCTAACTTATTGGTGTTGGGGGACTTCAACGTACATTCGGAGGCCATCCTCACAGGAGCACCTCGGGACTTCATGGAGACCATGGCCTCCTAGGAGCTGCACCATATTCTAACTGGGCCCACCCATGTAGCCAGTCATGCACTAGACCTTGTGTTTGTTTCTGGAGAAGCGGGAAGTTTCTGGAAGTTGGGGGTATATCCACCACCCCCTTGTCATGGTCAGATCACTATCTGGTGACGTTGGACTTCTCGGTTCCACAACCCCTCCGCAGGGGTGGATAGGGATGGGGGAGAATTTCTCCCCGAAACTTTGGGGGGCCGAGTGCCAACGTATTCGGCCCCCCGAAGTAGTTTCGGGGAGAAATTCTCCACCCCCCCGCCCCCGCCCCCCCCGGGATGGGACTTACCTTTCCCGAATGTCCCTCCCGGCGGCGGGTCCTGGCGGCGGTTCAGCAGGTCTTCGACAGGGGCAGAGGCGGCAGCCGGTCTTTTGACCAGCTGCCACCACCGCCATTCCAATAAAAGTAAAAAAAAAAAACACGCCCCCGTGATAGGCTACGTGACGATTAACGTAGCCTATCACGGCTAGATTTGCAAAGTCAGCCGTGATAGGCTATGTCAATCGTCACGTAGCCTATCACGGGTGACTTAAAAAAAAAAAAAGTGTGTACAGCTAATGGCGGCCCCCATAGGGAGCCGCCATTCGCGTTCCTTATTTGGTCGCTGTAGTCTACGTAAAGATTAGGTAGACTACGGCGAAAATAAGGGCAGCGCTATTTGCGTTGCCCTTATTTTCGCCGTAGTCTACGTAAAGATTTACGTAGACTACAGCGACCAAATAAGGAACGCGAATGGCGGCTCCCTATGGGGGCCGCCATTTGCGTACGCCCTTTTTTTCTTTTTTTTTAAGTCACCCGTGATAGGCTACGTGACGATTAATGTAGCCTATGACGGCTGACGTTGCAGATCTAGCCGTGATAGGCTACGTTAATCGTCACGTAGCCTATCACGGGGGCGTTTTTGTTTTTTTAAAAAACGTCTTATTTCGCGGCCGGGCGAGGCGAGGCGCCTCCTCCCCGGCCTGAATTTCGGCCGGGCGAGGCGGGAAGCCTCCCCCCCGGCCTGAATTTTGGCTGGGCGAGGAGGGAAGCCTCCCCCCCCGGCCTGAACTTTGGGGGGAGCAGCAAAGCGCTTCCCCGCCACCGCGAAGCAAGCTGAGAGACCAGGTAAGTGGCTTTCGTGCACCCCTAGGGGTGGAGGACCCATTAAAATGGTCCGCCCCAGGCGTCTTATGGATCCAAATGGATTCCTGAACGCGCTTGGGGATTCTCTGGGGCACGCCAACGGCCACTCGGTCAAGACCCTGGTGGGTGGCTGGAATGCCGCAATCACTGGGGCATTAGATTAGGTGGCTCCGAAACGCCCTCTCCCCCTGAACAGGGCTCGGTCTGCACCATGGTTCAATCCGCGGTTACAAGCTCTGAAACAGGAGGTGAGACAGCTAGAGTGCCGGTGGCGGAAGTCTCGCTCCAAAAACTATCGGGCTAGAGCTGTATCTTCAGCCTATCACGTGGAGGTGAAGGCAGCAAAAAAGGAATATTATGCTGCCTCTATCGCGTCTGCAGAGTGCTGTCCCAGGAGGCTGTTCCAAGTGGTCCGGAGCCTGGTCCTGTGGCTCCTGTGAGGCCTTGGCAAGGCACTTTGCAGATAAAATTGATCAGTTTAGGTGTGTTACTCTGCACGCTGTGGATACAGTTAGTGAGCAAGAGGCGGCCTGTGGCAAACTGGTTTTGTGGGATCGGTTCCAGCTTCTTCCTCCTGATGAAGTGGACAAGGTGCTTTCATCTGTACGGCCGACCACCTGCTTACTTGATCCTTGCCCATTTTGGCTCATTATGGGCTGCAGAAAGAGACTGGGTGAGGGGATCAGGGCGGTGGTGAACGCCTCCCTTGAGGAGGGAGTGATGCCATCAGCCCTCAAGGAGGCAGTGATAAGACCGCTCTTAAAGAAGCCCTCCGTGGATCCTCAAGTTCTGAACAACTTTTGCCCACTCTCAAATCTGCCATTTTGGGGCAAGGTGATTGAGCGGGTGGTGGCAGTGCAGTTGAAGGCACACTTGGAAGAAACTGATGATCTAGACCCATTTCAGTCGGGCTTCAGGCTTGGGAATGGGACAGAAACAGCCTTGGTCGCCTTGGTAGATGATATGAGGAGGGAGCTGGATAGGGGTGAATGCTCCTTCCTTGTTCTCCTCGACCTCTCAGCGGCTTTTGATACCATTGACCACGGTATCCTCCTGGACCGCCTGGAGGGGTTGGGCATTGGAGACACCGTATTGCGGTGGTTCCGGTCCTTCCTCTCTGGCAGGTACCAGAGGGTAGCACTGGGAGAGGAGGTTTCGGACCCGTGGCCACTCACTTGTGGGGTGCCACAGGGTTCCATCCTCTCCCCGATGCTATTTAACATCTATGTGAAGCCACTGGGGGCTATCATCAGGAGGTTTGGGGTGCAGTGTCATCAATATGCGGATGACACGCAGCTCTACCTCTCATTCAAATCTTCACCAAGGTTGGCCGTAGAATCCCTGTCCAAATGTCTGGAGACGGTGAGTGGCTGGATGGGGAGGAATAAGCTGAAGCTGAACCCTGACAAGACCGAGGTACTTTTGGTGGGAGACAAGAGGAGGCTAGAGGATGTTGACCTGGTGTTGAATGGGGTACGGCTACCCTTGAAAGACCAGGTCCGCAGCCTGGGGGTCCTTTTGGACTCCCAGCTGTCCATGGAGGCTCAGGTGTCAGCTGTGAGCCGGACAGCGCTGTATCAACTCCATCTGATACGGCGGCTGCGCCCCTTCCTTCCCGACCACCTGCTCCCATCGGTAGTACATGCCCTGGTCTCCTCTCATTTAGACTACTGTAATGTGCTCTACGTGGGGTTAGCCTTGAAGACGGTTCGGAAACTGCAGCTGGTACAGAACGCGGCGGCTCGCCTGATTAAAGGCAGCCACCGGCGAGATCACATCACTCCAGTGCTGAAGGAGTTGCACTGGTTACCACTTGTTTTCTGGGCCAAATTCAAGGTGTTGGTTTTGACCTTTAAAACCCTATATGGTTCCGGCCCAGCCTATCTTAAGGAGCGCCTCCAGCAGCACCAGACAGGCCGCTTAACAAGATCAGCCTCGGATGGCCTTCTCTCTGTCCCATCAGCCAGGACAACTAGACTGGTGGGGATGAGGGAGAGGGCCTTTTCTGTGGTGGCCCCCACTCTGTGGAACTCACTCCCTAGGGAACTCCACCATGCCCCCTCTTTAATGAGCTTCCGTCGTGCATTAAAAACATGGTTGTTCGGGCAGGCATTTGGGGTGGGTTAGGGTATTTTAGAAAATGTTTTTATGGTAGAATTTTATTGTTTTAAACTGTTTTATTGTATTTGTACATCGCCCAGAGTGGCTGGGTGACCAGCCAGATGGGCAATTAATAAATCTAATAAAAAATAAAAAAAATAAATATAAAAAAGGAGGGGGAATGAATCCTCTAGCTCTGTTCTGCTCCCCTCTTCTCCCTCCCTGTTCTTATTATCCTCTACACATGGAGGGAGACTGTCTGCAAAGGAGCGCCTCCTCTGTCTGTGGAAACCCTCCACAATATTTTAGAATCCTGGTGCTTGACATAATGTCAAGCTTGCCCAGTGCAGTTCTCCTGCCAGCATTCTGGCAGTGGGGGAGAGGTAGCAGGAAAATGTCACAAAATGTACCTGCTTCATTGTCTACGCTAAAGCCTTTGATTGTGTGGATCACAACAAGCTGTGGCAAATTCTGAAAGAGATGGGGCTACCAGACCACCTTACCTGTCTCCTGAGAAACCTGTACAAGGGTCAAGAATAGGGATGGCAGAGAATTTCTCCACGAATCTCGGGGAGGCCGAATGCCAACGCATTCGGCCCCCTGAAATTGTTGGTGAAATTCTCTGCCCCCCCCCCCCGGATGGGACTTACCTCCCTCGAATGTCCCTCTCGGCGGAGGGTCCTGGTGGGAGTTCGGCGACGGTTCGTCAGGGGGCGGGGGCAGCGGCCGGTCTTCTGACCAGCTGCCACCACCGCCATTACAAAATAAAGTAAAAAAAAAACAAACCACCCATGATAGACTATGTAACGATTTACGTAGCCTATCACGGCTAGATTCCAAAGTCAGCCGTGATAGGCTACGTAAATCGTTACGTAGCCTATCACGGGTGACTTTGGGGGGGGGAAAGCGCGTACGCAAATGGCGGCGCCCATGGGCGCCACCATTTGCGTTCCTTATTTGGTCCCGGTAGTTTACGTAAAGATTTACGCTATTTACATTGTCCTTATTTTCGACCCGTGATAGGCTACGTAACAATTTATGTAGCCTATCACGGCTGACTTTGGAAATCTAGCCATGATAGGCTACGTAAATCGTTACGTAGCCTATTACGGGTGTTTTTTTTCCTACTTTTTATTTCGCAGCCGGGGAGACGGGGCGCTTCTCCCCAGCCTGAATTTCGGCCGGGCGAGGCGGGGCCCCTCCCCCCCGGCTTGAACTTCGGGGGGAAACCAAAGTGCCTCCCCCCCACCACGAAGCAAGCTGCGGGACCAGGTAAGTGCCTTTCGTACATCCCTAGTCAAGAAGCAACAGTAAGAACCAGACATGGAACAACCGATTGGTTCCAAATTGGGAAAGGAGTACGACAAGGCTGCATATTGTCGCCCTGCTTATTTAAATTATATGGAGAGTACATCATGAGAAACGCCGGGTTCGATGAATCACAGGTCGGAATTACGATTGCCGGGAGAATTATCAACAACCTCCGATATGCAGACGATACCACCCTAATGGCAGAAAGCGAAGAGGATCTAAAGAGCCTCTTGTTGAGGGTGAAAGTGGGGAGTGCAAAAGCTGGTTTGAAACTCAACATTAAAAAAACGAAGATCATGGCATCTGGCCCCATCACTTCCTGGCATATAGAAGGGGAAGAAATGGAAGCAGTGACAGATTTTATTTTCTTGGGATCCAAGATCACCGCAGACAGTGACTGTAGCCATGAAATTAAAAGACGCTTGCTCCTTGGAAGGAAAGCTATGGCAAACCTAGACAGCATAGGAAGAAGCAGAGACATCACCTTGCCGACAAAGGTCCGTCTAATCAAAGCTATGGTTTTTCCAGTAGTAATGTATGGCTGTGAGAGCTGGACTATAAGGAAGGCTGAGCGCCGAAGAATTGATGCTTTCGACCTGTGGTGCTGGAGAAGACTCTTACGAGTCCCCTGGACTGCAAGGAGGTCAAATCAGTCCATCCTAAAGGAAATCAACCCTGAGTGCTCATTGGAATGACAGATACTGAAACTGAAGCTGAAATATTTTGGCCACCTAATGCGAAGAGAAAACTCTCTGGAAAAGACCCTGATGCTGGGAAAGACTGAAGGCAAAAGGAGAAGGGGACGGCAGAGGATGAGATGGCTAGATATCATCACTGATGCAATGAATATGGACTTGAGCACACTCCAGAAGAGAGCGCAGGACAGGAAGGCCTGGTGTGCTATGGTCCATGGAGTCACGAAGAGTTGGACACGACTGAACAAGTGAACAACAACAACAACTTATCCTCCATGCACCTGCACTTTCCCTTGGTTTTTCAGGCCTAAATCCAGGATGGAGTGCCTAGGACCAGCAAAATGCCCCACTTTGTCCTAGCCCCATACAGCCTTATGAAGCATCTGAGCTTTACTATATTGCTAGATAAATTCTCCTGTGAGTTTACCCACACCTATTTGTTGCTTACATCAGTTACAGGCAGGATGGATTAAACCAGCCTTTCCAAACCTGGTGCACTCCAGATCATAGAATCATAGAATAGTAGGGTTGGAAGGGGCCTACAAGACCATCGAGGCCAACCCACTGCTCAATGCAGGAATCCAAGTCAGAGCATCCCCGACAGATGGCTGTCCAGCCTCATCTTGGATGCCTCCAGTGTGGGAGAGCTCACTGCTATGTTGGACTGCAACATAGTGAGGGTTAAATGCTTCATAAGGCTATACAGGATGACTGGGTCATCTTAGCTGGCCCATAAGCAATAGGTTGGATCTTGACTTAGTAATTCTTAGAGTATATCCATTGAACTCAGCGAGACAGATTAGTTATCATGACTAATGAATTCAGTCGGTCTATTCTAAGCATGACTAATGGGCATTTTTACACAAGGCGTTTATTGTGCATTCGTGATTGTTCACTCATAGAAATCCACAGGTCCTTTTCATGTCATCAACCTCCAGTACCTCTCTCATTGTTTTTTAGGTTTATTCCACCATTTTAAAAACCACTGAAAATGCAGTAACACCCCCCCCCCCATCAGCTGCAGGAAAGAAGCAATTCTTGAAATTCAAGAAGTGGTGCGCAATATTTTTGAAATCTTGCAGCACCATCTACTGGCTGATTAAATGAAACTTATGGAACATGCCCACAAAGAGACCCGGAAAAACAAGGTGTGTGGGTGGGGGAGCGCATGTATTGTGCCCATTGTAAACCCGCAAAGACTCTGAAAGATGAAGCCCTGGTAAGTTTGTGGGATTTTTCTTTAATGTAGAGAAGCTCTCTGTCTGGATCCATCACATACCTTCTACACAATATAGAAGAACTCAGTTCACAACTCAGTTGTGTAAAGGAAAACCAGTAGTAGTAGTAATGGTAGTTATGTGCATGAAAATAGATCAACTGATTTTCAGTCTTGGCGAAGTATTTCATCACCTTTAAATCATGTCATTAAGCAAAAATAGCATTTACTTCTTCAGGTAAACTGCATATTGTTTCTTTAAAAGGTACTTCAGAGCTAAGATTAATCTTTCAGAGCCTTTGATCGTTGGACTGATGATCTTCAGGCAATGCACAACTTTGCTGATGCAGTTATTGCTTTGATTGCTGGAAAGCAAGTATCTGATCGTTCCAGGCTAGATGTTCTGCTTTGATGATGAAAAGTCATGAAATGACACGAGACCTCAAAGCAGGCATGACGGCTTTGTTCAGTGAAGGGCAGCTTGTTTCGAGTGAGGACCACCCTGAGCACTTCTAATGGCCATAATGATGGTGCCCAGTTTGCATGACTTTGTCTGCATGAACTTGGCAAACAAACGTAAGACCAGCTGTAGCATTTATTGTACTACCTGAAATGTAGTGTACACTACCTTGATGTGTACAAATCTTCAGACAACCCTTGAAAAATCACGAACAGGTCAAGATTAATCTGTTAATCTGAGTTTCTGTATCATCTTTGCAGTCTTGATTCCATCCCTTGAGCATTTCTTCTTCCATTCAAATGTTCAAGAATATCTCCACAATCAATAGGAGGCCACTTATGCATTGCCAAAGAAGAGCAATGCGTCACCCAAAAAGGAGACAAAAACATGGATCAATTTGCATAACATTTGCATGTGCACGTGCATATGTACAGGTGCACATTTAGAAATAATAACTATAATTTAAATAGAAATGAAATGCATCTTCCCATAGTGGAGAAAACTGACCAGGTTACCAATGTGCCTGCCTGTTCAGTCTGCTGTCCGGGTGCTAACTCTTGATGGGCATCTTCAAGGCCACTGCTCTCTCTCCTTATGGTTCTTTGACTTTAAACCAGACTTAGGGCTTCTCCACATGGAACTTTTATCCTGCAATTGAGACTGGTTACTCACAGAGGTTTGAAGGTCCTTCACAGGACATTGTTAGTCTCCCATGTCTTCTGAACTTTATCCTGTTTTTTCTTTTTTTAAGATCAGCGATAATGAGCCATTAAAATACAGTGTATTGTATTTCTCCATGAAAAGAGGAAGTCATGCAATAATAGGAGCTGTACCACAGCACCATCTATTAGCTATATAATAAAACATATAGAACTCGCAGATAAAGGGGGGGAGGGGGGAGGGGAAGCTCATGTAAAGGGCTGATCTTAATCTCACAAAGAATCCAAAAGCAGAAGCCCCAGTAAAACTGCAGGATAAAACGCCTCTGTGTGGACAAGCCCTTAGACTGGATAGCTCATCAAATAGAGGACACTTTCAAACAGAGGATTGTCCTCTGCCAGCTCTCCAACCTAGAGGACTATCCTCTGTAGAGTAGGCCACCAGGCCACCCTAGCAATCAGGAGGCCTAAGAATGTAGACCCGATTCTACATGGATTAAACGAAACTTTAAAATAGCTGCTTTATCACTGGGAGAATCACTTCCAGGAGATTACGAATGCTGGGGGGGGGGGGATTGGAAAAAATCCATGTTTTCCCCACATTTGTGTATCACAAATAACTGAAATGTGTGGGCAAGGAGGCTACTAATCATTTTTGTAGGCTGGTTGCTTTGCACTTGTTTGCAAGGCTGCTTGGAACCAATGCTCATTGATTCTCCTGTGACTGATCATATCGAGAGCTACCTGCATCCACCACCGAATAATCATGACAAAGAGCCACTCTTTGTCCCAAGGGCTCCCAAGCCTGGTACCTCTTAATGAATGACTTCCTGGAAAAAAGACGGGCAGGTGGAGAGTCCAGAATATGCTAGCAAAACGTGGAGCATAACCCATCCTCTCAGGAGTGCACTCAATTGTCCATCCATTGTAAGTTCCACAAACACCAAAAATTGTGCCCCTCGCTTTGCTAATCACTATGAAGCAAATATATGAGTGCTTCCAGATCATGGAGGGCTCCTAGCACCACCATTCCAAAAATGTTATGCAGTTATTCCATCCTTTACAACATCTTAAAATTCCGTGGAGGCGGCAGGGTGATTGCATAATCAAAGCCTTGTCTGAAAGCATCCATTATGCCACTCTTCTGTTCATTTCTCCTTACTGGATTTTTGGTGGGGGGAAAAAAAGATGGAATACATGGTGGGAAAACATGGGAGGGTTACAAGTGGAAGACGTCATCATCTGGATCCCCTGTCAAATTCCATGAATGAGGCAGGGCAATTCCACAATAAAAGCCTCATCTGGAAGCACCCCAGATAAGTTGCCAGACAAAACTGTCATAATTTTTTTTTAAAGCACAAAGTTAACAGCTTCTTGTGCACTAATAGACAGTTGGTTGTGGGCTTTGTTGTGTTTTTACCAATGAGGAAATCTGAATTAAATGACCCTAAGGTCATTATTAGCATCATGTTCTCAGCCTGTGGAAATGAGCAGAATTATAACATGCTGTGTTTGTTTATAACAGACAAACATGGTCACTGGCCAAAAATAAAGTGTACTTTATAGTGCAGAAAATTAATCAGCTTCTAACACACTTTTCGACCCTATATTGTTTGTCTAACAGTGCAATTTTATACATGCCTACCCAGAAGTAAGCTCCATTGAGCTCAATGGAATTTACTCCTGAGTAAATGTGTTTAAGACTGTAGCCTGAAAGTTATTGCCACTCCTGCTTTATAGGAAGATTTATACGGTCGGGCTTTTTTTAATCTACCTCTGTTCTCATTCTCCCTTTAGGGTTTTTTTCTAAAGTTTTTAATACTTCTGAAAACCTTGGGGGTTCCCCAATACTCCCACTAGCTCCCTCTTGTGCATGGATCGTGCCATTTTGCTACGCAAGTATCAGCACTCCCCCTAAACTTGGCAAGTAGAGGGACCAAGTTGGATCTGCAACAAAACACTATAGTGTGGAGTGCTCCTGTTTAGAGTTTCAGCCAGCCAGCCACAATCTCTTCCAGGACATTTGTCTGGTTTTACTTGCCCCTCTCCAACAGGCATTCAGCATTTTGTGGCCTCTGACCATGCTAAGTCCTCACTGGGCTGTTTTGGTACCCCCCCTCCCAACTTAGGGTTTTTCTTTTGTTGTTTTTACTGTACTTAGGGATGTACAAAAGTGACTTACCTTTCGCGGATTATGTTGATGGGGGGGAGGCAATCCATCCCTCCCCCCGGAATCCTCAAACAGCCGGCTGTGCTCCGCAGCAGCTCTGTGGAGCAGCCAGCCAGGCCCAGCCCGGCCAGGCCAGAGCCATCCACAGCCAGATTTCCGGCCACGGAGGGCTCTGGGTAAAAAAAACACACACAAACAAACAACTGCGTATGCAAATGGTGGCGGCTACGGCCGCTGCCATTTGTGTTCCTTCTTTTTGGCCATCTTAATCTACATAAATATTTACGTAGACTATGACAGCGAAAAGAAAGGGGAACGCAAATAGCGTAGCAGGCGCTATTTGCGTTCCTTTTTCATTCATTGTTTTAGCCTACGTAAATCTTTACGTAGGCTAAAATGGCGAATCAAAAGGGGACGCAAATAGCGCCCGCTACGCTATTTGCGTTCCCCTTGATTTTCGCCATCATAGTCTACGTAAATATTTACGTAGATTAAGACGGTAAAAAGAAGGAACGCAAATGGCGGCGGCAGTAGCCACCGCCATTTGCGTACGCGTTTTGTGTTTTTTTAAAACCCACCCCCAACCATGATAGGCTACGTAAAGATTTACGTAGCCTATCACGTCTTTTTTTTCTTTTCCCACACAAGCCTGGAAATGGCGGCGGCGGCAGCCAGTCAGAAGACCGCCCGCCACCACCACCGGAGCCGCCGCCAGAGTTGCTGCCAGAGCCGCCACCGCCCAGAAGATCCGCCCCAGGTCTCGTCCCGGGGGGGATCTGCGGGGGGGTGGGGGGGTGGCAGGCCGTTCCGCCACAGATTTCGGGGGCCGAATGCCAGTGCATTCGGCCTCACCAAGATCCGTGGCAGAATTCTCTGACATCCCTAACTGTACTCCTGCAGCCCAGTACTGCTGATACTTCCCTCTTGTGGATGGATGGTGCTGTTTTGGATACTTAAGGATCAGCATTTACGGATTGAGTTTGCTGTCATTATACAGGATTATATATTTTCTTGTTTTTCCCTCTTTGTTTCTTTTTGCATGCTCACATATGAAGGAACAAATCTATCTTTATGTGTGTATGTACAATTATGCATACCTAGTTGATTCTCTTCTATAGACAAGTATGAGTTATTGGCTAGCTCAGTTTTGTATATAGCACTGTTTGGAAAATCAGTATTTCTGAAAAGAAAATATTAGTCAATTAAATGAGTTCTTCTGAAAAGCGAAGTTTTTTTTAATTGAGTTATTAAATTGTTTGAGGCCCCTAAGGTTGCAGAATTTCAGAGTAAAGTTTGTATATATATTCCTGGGCATTCATACTGCAATCCTATACTTGTCTACTCAGAAGTAAGCTCCACTGAGTTCAGTGGGATTTACTTCTAGGTATGTGTATATAGGATTGTTGGGTCAGTTACTTCAGGGACAATCCCATCAAAGTTAGGGGGCAATCCTATGGCCGCTAGACAGCTGCTAGATGGCCATAGGATATGTTGTTTTCTGGGAACCAACCTCCCCCCACTTCCGCACTGCCTCTGAGGTGGCGCGGAACAGCCCCATCCTCTGTGCTCGCAAGAGGAGTGCAGAACGGCCAGAAAGGGGCATGGCTGGGGGCGTTCTGGGGCGGGGAGAGTGTAACTGCCTGTACGACACATCCTATGTGTCATACAGCAGCCTCCTTCCCCACTCTGTCCTCCCACGACTAGACAGCCGCAATTGGCTGTCTAGCCAAAAAAGCAAGGCAGGAGAAGCACAGAGGGAATGATCCCCTCCGTGCTTCTCCTGCCCCACTTTGGAGATGTGGTTGCCTCTGAGTTTGGAGGCGGCCACCTATCTAGATAGGATTGCTCACTTAAACACCTTTTAGTCCTACTAATTTCAATGCAAAAGCTTTAAGCATGCACTCAACTCTTGGATTAAATTCAAGGGGAATTCAAATGTTTAATTTTAAGTGGATCATACCCTTTATTTTTTTTTTTAAGTTTCTCCTCCATTAGATGAACAAATGAATATGAAATTGCAGCAAGAGAATTTCAACCTATGTGAATAATCTATATCAATCAATCAAGTAAACAATATTTTCCATGCAGGATTATTACTTACCATTAATCAAAGATAATTAAATTTCATAGCATTTTGGGAGAATTAACTTGTTCAGCCTTCTCCTTTCCCACCCCCACACAGCTGCTGTTGCTAGTTACCTTCTGGCAATTATGCATGTCATGGAGAGGCTGATGTGGGTGGAGATACATCGTTCTTCCTCTCTCATAGTAGCAAAGCCTGCGGTTATCCCGTGTTGCGATTTCATGAGAGATTGAGAACACATGGTACATAGTATTCACTGCCACAAGATGTGATGGCGATATGCTACCTCCAGGTTCAGAGGCAGTAAGCCACTGAATACCAGTTGCTGGGAACACATCAAAGATTGCCCTCATGTTCTGCTCTGTGGGCCTCCCAAGAGAAATGTGGCTGGTCACGGTGGGAATCTGGATTCTGGACTAGATAGGCCTCTGGTCTGATCTAGCAGGGCACTCCATATGTTCTTCTTATGTTCTTGGGTTCACCTGTGATGAAGCCTCATGTTCAATCCTTTAGTGTAGTAGTTTTCAGTCTGTGTTGTGGTGCTCCTCAGAAGCATATCAAGGATTCATCAATTAGAACAAAGGTGATGGGGGAAAATTGGCCCGAGGGCCTCATTGGCTCTGCGCAAGCATGTGGTGGGAAGCATATGGGCAGAGCCATAGACCAAAGTGGATAGGGGCATTGCCCAGAGTCGACGGGGCCACCTCCAATTGCTGGAATGCAGCCCTCTACATTAATTAATTAATTAATTAATTAATTACATTTCTAATCCCCCAATAAGTAATGTTCTCTCTGCAGATTACAACCAGTTAAAAAACTAAAATACCACAAAACACAGTTAAAATATAAAATAAGAACATAAGAAGACCCATGCTGGATCAGACCAAAGGTCCTTCTAGTCCAACATTCTGTTCTCACAGTGGTCAACCAGCTGTCTTCACAAACATGTAGGAAGAAAGCCAGGCCATGAAGCACATGGTCTTCGATGTCTATTCACTAATGCCCAGAGTATGGGAAACAAACAGAACGAACTTGAACTCTTAATACAGGAGGGAAATTATGACTTGATAGGTGTAACTGAGACTTTGTGGGATGATTCTCATGATTGGAATACAGCAACTGAAGGATATAACTTGTTCAAAAAGAACAGGAGGAACAGAAAGGGAGGTGGGGTTGCACATGTTAAAAGTACATATCTCTGCACAGAAATACAGGAGGATGAGCTTGGTAGCCCCATCGAGAGCATCTGAGTTAAAATAAATGCAGCAAAGTATAAAAGAAACATGATGGTCAGAGTCTACTACCGGCCACCCAATCAAGGAGAAGATGACAAGGATGAAACTTTTGAAAAGCAAATAGCCAGTGTTTCAAGGAAGCATGATGTAGTAGTAATGGGGGACTTCAATTTCCCTGATATTTGTTGGGAGACAAATTCTGCAAAACATGGCCCCTCCAGGAAATTCCTGACTTGTGTGTGGCGGATAACTTCCTCCTACAGAAAGTAGAGGTAGGAACTAGAAGATCAGCTATCCTTGACTTGATCCTAACCAACAGAGATGACTTAGTGGGTAAAGTAGAAGTTACGGGAACTCTGGAGGAAAGTGACCATGTTTTACTTGAGTTCATGGTTCTAAAGGAAGCAAAAGCCGAGTGTAGCCAAACATGTACCCTGGATTTTAGGAAAGCTGGTTTTAATAAACTCAGGACAATGACAAGTAAGGTCCCATGGCAAGCGACTCTAATGAGAAGAGGAGTCCAAGATGGGTGGGAGTTTTTAAAATTGGAAATTGTCAAGGCATAATTACAAACAATTCCAACAAGAAAAAACGGTGGAAGACAACAGAAGAAGCCAATGTAGCTTCGCAAAAAGCTAAGAGATGACCTGAAAACAAAAAAGTACACATATAGGAAGTGGAAAGAAGGCCAAGCAACAAAGGAAGAGTACAGGCAGGTAGCACAGAATTGCAGGGATGGCGTCAGGAAGGCAAAAGCTGAACGAGCTGAGGTTAGCGAGGGATGCTAAAAGCAACAAAAAAGCTTTCTTCAGCTACGTGCAAAGTAAAAGACAGAGGAAAGAAATGGTGGTTCAACTATTAAATAAGGATGGCAAAATTATAACAGATGACCAGGAAAAGGCAGAGGTGCTCAATTCCTACTTTGGCTCAGTCTTCTCCCGAAAGGGGGCCTATGAGCCCCCTGGCAAAGGTGAAGTACAGGCTGAAGGGGCAGGATTGCAGCTCGAGATCGATAGGTCAAGGAACACCTAATGACTTTGAATGAGTTCAAATCTCCAGGGCCAGATGAACTGCACCCTAGAGTAATAAAGGAACTAGTAGAAGAACTCTCAGAACCACTGTCTGTTCTCTTTGAGAAATCATGGAGGACAGGTGAAGTGCCAGATGACTGGAGGAGGGCTAACGTTGTCCCTATCTTCAAAAAGGGCAAAAAGGAGGAACCTGGGAACTACAGACCAGTCAGTCTGACATCAATCCCTGGGAAAATTCTGGAGCAGATGATAAAGCAATCCATCTGGAAGCACCTTGACAACAATGCCGTGATTACTCGAAGCCAACATGGATTTGTCAAAAACAAATCCTGCCAGATGAATCTGATCTCATTTTTTGATCAGGTAACCTCCCTTGTGGACTGTGGGAATGCTGTGGACATCATATACCTCGACTTCAGCAAAGCTTTTTACAAAGTGCCCCATGAGATCCTGATGAGCAAACTAGCTCAAAGTGGGCTAGATGAAACAACGATCCGGTGGATCCACAGTTGGCTACAGAATCGGACTCAAAGAGTGCTTATCAATGGGACCTTCTCAAACTGGGGAGAGGTAACGAGTGGGGTACCGCAGGGCTCAGTCCTGGGCCCAGTGCTCTTCAACATTTTTATTAATGACTTGGAGGAGGTGCAGGGAATGCTGATCAAATTTGCAGATGACACAAAATCGGGTGGGAATAGGGATGGCAGAGAATTCCGCCACGGATTTCAGTGAGGCCGAATGCACTGGCATTTGGCACCCCGAAACCCTTGGAGGAACGTCCACCCACCCCCCGCCACCCTGCGGAATCTCCCCCCGGGACAAAACTTACCTGGGGCGGATGTTCCGGTGGCGGCGGCTCCAGTGGTGGCTCTGGCGGCGGCAGCTGGTCTCTCGGCTGGCTGCTGCGGCCGCTGTAGCGGCAACCATTTGTGTCCTGCCAGGCTGCCGTGATAGGCTGCCTAAGTATTTACGTAGCCTATCACGGTAAAGGCAGCCACCACGCAAATGGCGGCCACTATGCCATTTGCGTGGCTGCCTTTACCGTGATAGGCTATGTAAATACTTATGTAGCCTATCACGGCAGCCAGGCAGGACGCAAATGGCAGCCGCTACGGTGGCTGCCATTTGCGGCCGCAGCAGCTGGCCGTGGCCGGAACTCCGGCTGTCTATGGCGCTGGCCGGTGGCTCCGTGGAGCCGCCGCGGAGCAGAGCCGGCCCAGGGAGGATTCCGGGGGGAGGGACGGAGCTCCTCCCCCCCACTGCGAATCCAAGCTGCGAAAAGGTAAGTGACTTTCGTACATCCCTAGGTGGGAAGACTAATACTTTGGAAGACAGAAACAAAATTCAAAGTGATCTTGATAGGCTGGAGTGCTGGGCAGAAAACAATAGAATGACATTTAATAGGGATAAATGCCAAGTTCTGCACCTAGGAAAAAGAAACCAAATGCACAGTTACAAGACGGGGGATACGTGGCTCAACAACACTACAAGCGAGAAGGATCTTGGAATCGTTGTAGATCACAAGCTGAATATGAGCCAACAATGTGATGTGGCTGCAAAAAAGGCAAATGCTATTTGGGGCTGCATTAATAGAAGCATAGCTTCCAAATCCCAGGAAGTACTAGTTCCCCTCTACTCAGCCCTGGTTAGACCTCATCTGGAGTACTGTGTCCAGTTCTGGGCACCACACCTTAAGAAGGATGCAGACAAGGTGGAGAGGGCTCAGAGGAGGGCAACAAAGATGATCAGGGGACTGGAAACAAAGCATTATGAAGAGAGACTGAAAGAACTGGGCACGTTTAGCCTTGAGAAGAGAAGACTGAGGGCAGATATGATAGTGCTCTTCAAGTACTTGAAAGGTTGTCACAGAGAGGAAGGCCAGGAGCTCTTCTCGATCATGCCAGAGTGCAGGACACGGAATAATGGGCTCAAGTTACAGGAAGCCAGATTCTGGCTGAACATCAGGAAAAACTTCCTGACTGTTAGAGCAATATGACAATGGAACCAATTCCCTAGGGAGGTGGTGGGTCTCCCACACTGGAGGCGTTCAAGATGAGCCTGGACAGCCATCTGTCAGGGATGCTCTGACTTGGATTCCTGCATTGAGCAGGGGATTGGATTCGATGGTCTTGTAGGTCCCTTCCAACCCGACTATCCTATGATTCTATGACCAGGAACCCACAAGCAAGATATGAGTACAACAGCACACCCCCCACACCCATGTTCCCCAGCAACTGAAGGCTCACTGCCTCTGGTACTGGAGGTAGCACATAGCCATCAAGACTAGTAGCCATTGAGAGCCTTTTCCTCCAGGAATTTGTCCAACCCCCTTTTAAAGCCATCCAAATTGGTGGCCATCACTACATTCTGAGGCAGCAAATTAGTTTGACTATGCGCTGTGTGAAGAAGGACTTCCTTGTATCTGTCCTGAATTGCCCACCAATCAGCTTCATAGAATGACCCCGGGTTCTAGTATTTTGAGAGAGGGAGAAAAATGTCTCCCTGTCCACATTCTCCACACCATGCATAATTTTGTTCACCTCTATCATGTCTCCCTTTACCCTCCTTTTTTCAAAGCTAAATAATCCCAGCTGTTGTAACCTTCTCTCATAGGGAAGATACTCCAGCCCCTTGATCATTTTCTGCACTTTTTCTAGCTCTACAATATATTTTTTTTAGGTGTGGTGACCTGAACTGTACACAGTATTCCAAGTGTGGTCACACCATAGATTTGTATGAGGGCAGTATGATATTGGCAGTTTTATTCTCAATTCCTTTTCTAATTATGCCTAACATAGAGTTTGCCTTTTTTTTACAGCAGCCACACACTCGGTTGACATCTTCATTGAGCTGTCCACCACAACCCCAAGATTTCTTTCCTGGTCGGTCACCACTAGCTCAAGTCCCATCAGGCTATACACCAAGTTGGGATTTTTTACCCCAATGTGCATCACTTTACACTTGCTTACATTGAACCTCATTTAGATGCATTTGCCATTTAGATGCCCATTCTCCCAGTTTGGAGAGATCCTTTTGGAGCTCTTCATAGTCACTCTTTGTTTTAACCACCCTAAATAATTTGGTGTCAACTGCAAACTTGGCCACTTCACTGCTCACTCCTAATTCCAGATCATTTATGAACAGGATGAAAAGCATTGGGCCTAATACAGATCCCTGCGGGACCCCACTATTTACTTCCTTCCATTGGGAGAATTTACCTTTTATTCCCACTCTCTGCTTTCTGTTCTTTAACCAGTTACTGATCCATAAGAGGACCTCTCCTCTTATTCCATGACTGCTAAGTTTGCTCAGGAGTTGTTGGTGAGGGACTCTGTCAAAAGCCTTTTGGAAGTCCATGTAAACAATACCAGATCACCCTTGTCTACATGTTTATTGACATTCTCAAATAACTCTAAAAAATTAGTGAGACAGGACTTACCTTTGTGGAAGCCGTGTTGATTCTTTTTCAGCAGGGCTTGTCCTCCTATATGCTTACTAATTTTATCTTTAATAATGCCTTCATTACATGCCAGTAAGGTAATGCTCAAGATCTTGCAAGGCAGACTCCAGCAATTCATGGAACGAGAATTGCCAAATGTACAAGCTGGGTTTAGAAAAGGCAGAGGAACTACAGACCAAATTGCCAATATCCGCTGGATAATGGAGAAAGCCAGGGAGTTTCAGAAAAACATCTATTTCTGTTTTATTCACTATTCTAAAGCCTTTGACTGTGTGGATCATAACAAATTGTGGCAAGTTCTTGGTGGGATGGAGATACCAAGTCATATTGTCTGCCTTCTGAGGAATCTGTATAACGATCAAGTAGCAACGGTAAGAACAGACCACGGAACAACGGATTGGTTTAAGATTGAGAAAGGAATACGGCAGGGTTGTATACTCTCACCCTACCTATTCAACCTGTACGCAGAACACATCATGCGACGTGCTGGGCTTGATGAATCCAAGGCTGGAGTTAAAATCGCTGGAAGAAACATGAACAATCTCCGATATGCAGATGATACCACTTTGATGGCTGAAAGCGAGGAGGAGCTGAGGAACCTTATGATGAAGCTGAAAGAAGAAAGTGCAAAAGCTGGGTTGCAGTTAAACCGCAAAAAAACCAAGATTATGGCAACCAGCTTGATTGATAACTGGCAAATAGAGGGAGAAAACGTGGAGGCAGTGACAGACTTTGTCTTTCTAGGCGCAAAGATTACTGCAGACACTGACTGCAGCCAGGAAATCAGAAGACGTTTACTTCTTGGGAGGAGAGCAATGACAAATCTTGATAAAATAGTGAAGAGCAGAGACATCACACTGACAACAAAGGTCTGCATAGTTCAAGCAATGGTATTTGGCTTAGAAATGGATATGAGCACCACACCCTAGAGTCAGACACGACTGGTTGGGGACACCTTTTATGGCTGCAAGAGCTGGACCATAAGGAAGGCTGAGTGAAGGAAGATAGATGCTTTTGAACTGTGGTGCTAGAGGAAAGTTCTGAGAGTGCCTTGGACTGCAAGAAGATCAAACCAGTCCATACTCCAGGAAATAAAGTCAGACTGTTCGCTTGAGGGAATGATATTAAAGGTAAAACTGAAGTTCTTTGGCCACAAAATGAGAAGACAGGATACCTTGCAGAAGATGCTGATGCTAGGGAAAGTGGAAGGCAAAAGGAAGGGGGGCCGACCAAGGGCAAGATGGATGATATTCTGGAGGTGACGGACTTGACCTTGGGGGAGCTGGGGGTGGTGACGGCCGACAGGAAGCTCTGGTGTGGGCTGGTCCATGAAGTCACGAAGAGTCGGAAGTGACTGACCGAATAAACAAGAATGCCTTCAACCAATTTATCCAGAACAGATGTTAAGCTACCTGGCCTGTAATTTCCTGGATCCCTTTTTGAAAATTGGTGTTATATTGGCCATCTTCTAGTCCTCTGGTATAGAGGCTGATCTTAGGGACATGTTGCATATTTTGATTAGAAGATCAGCAATTTCATATTTGAGTTATTTGAGACCCTAGGATGGATACCATCTGGGCCTGGTGATTCCTTTGCTTTCAATTTATCAATACGGTTGTGAACTTCATCTTTTGTCACCACTATCTGCCTCAGTTCCTCAGAATCCCTTCCTGAAAACATCAGTTCAGGCAGAGGTATCTGTCCTATACTTCTGCAGAGAAGATGGATGAAAAGAATTCATTCAGCTTCTCTGCAGTCTCCTTGTCCTCCTTCCGTACTCCTTTAACTCCATTATCATCTGATGGTCCAACTGTGTCCCTAGCTGGTTTTTTTGCTTCTGATCTATTTAAATAATTATTTATTGTTGGCCTTGATGTTGTTAGCGATATGGTCTTCAAAATGCTTTTTTGCATCTCTTATTGTCTGCTTGCATCTCCTTTGTGCAGGCTTGTGCTGCCTTTTGTTTTCCTCACTTGGGCAAGACTTCCATTTTCTGAAGGCAGCTCTCTTTGCTCTAATAGCTCCCTTAACACTACTCATTAACCATGTCTGTGACCTCCTGGACTTGGTGCTACCTTTCCTAACCTGTGGTATTCATTTTAGCTGGGTTTCTATTATTATGGTTTTGAGTAATCTCCAAGCATTTTGAAGGGGTTTAATCCTCTTGACTCCCCCTTTTAACTTCCTTTTCACCAGTTTACTCATGTTAGAGAAGTTTCCTCTTTTGAAGTCAAATACAGTACAAATATTTAAAAGAATAAATTACAATATAATTGTTGTTGTTGTTCAGTCGTTCAGTCGTGTCCGACTCTTCGTGACCCCATGGACCATAGCACGCCTGGCCTTCCTGTCCTGCGCTCTCTCCCGGAGCGTGCTCAAGTTCATATTCATTGCATCCGTGATGCTATCTAGCCATCTCATCCTCTGCCGTCCCCTTCTCCTTTTGCCTTCAGTCTTTCCCAGCATCAGGGTCTTTTCCCGGGAGTTTTCTCTTCGCATTAGGTGGCCAAAATATTGGACCTTCAGCTTCATTATCTGTCCTTCCAATGAGCACTCAGGGTTGATTTCCTTTAGGATGGACTGATTTGACCTCCTTGCAGTCCAGGGGACTCGTAAGAGTCTTCTCCAGCACCACAGGTCGAAAGCATCAATTCTTCGGCGCTCAGCCTTCCTTATAGTCCAGCTCTCACAGCCATACATTACTACTGGGAAAACCATAGCTTTGATTAGACGGACCTTTGTCGACAAGGTGATGTCTCTGCTTCTTACTATGCTGTCTAGGTTGGCCATAGCTTTCCTCCCCAGGAGCAAGCGTCTTTTAATTTCATGGCTACAGTCACCGTCTGCGGTGATCTTGGAGCCCAAGAAAGTAAAATCTGTCACTGCTTCCATTTCTTCCCCTTCTATATGCCAGGAAGTGATGGGGCCAGATGCCATGATCTTAGTTTTTTTAATGTTGAGTTTCAAACCAGCTTTTGCACTCCCCACTTTCACCCTCAACAAGAGGCTCTTTAGATCCTCTTCGCTTTCTGCCATTAGGGTGGTATCGTCTGCATATCGGAGGTTGTTGATAATTCTCCCAGCAATCTTAATTCTGACCTGTGATTCATCGAACCCGGCGTTTCTCATGATGTACTCTGCATATAATTTAAATAAGCAGGGCGACAATATGCAGCCTTGTCGTACTCCTTTCCCAATTTGGAACCAATCGGTTGTTCCATGTCTGGTTCTTACTGTTGCTTCTTGACCCTCGTACAGGTTTCTCAGGAGACAGGTAAGGTGGTCTGGTACTCCCATCACTTTCAGAATTTGCCACAGTTTGTTGTGATCCACACAATCAAAGGCTTTAGCGTAGTCAATGAAGCAGAAATAGACGTTTTTCTGGAATTCTCTTGCTTTCTCCATGATGAAGCGAATGTTGGCGATTTGATCTCTAGTTCCTCTGCCTCTTCTAAACCCAGCTTGTACTTCCGGTAGTTCTCGGTTCGCATACTGCTGAAGCCTAGCTTGTAGGATTTTGAGCATCACCTTGCTGGCATGTGAAATGAGCGCAATTGTGCGGTAGTTTGAACACTCTTTGGCGTTGCCCTTCTTTGGAATTGGAATGTAAACTGACCTTTTCCAGTCTTGTGGCCACTGTTGAGTGTTCCAGATTTGTTGACATATTGAATGCAGCACTTTAACAGCATCATCTTTTAGGATTTTAAATAGCTCGGCTGGAATACTGTCATCTCCGCTAGCTTTGTTGTTACTAATGCTTCCTAAGGCCCACTTGACTTCACTCTCTAGGATGTCCGGCTCAAGTTCAGTGACCGCACTATCATAGCTATCAGGGACATTCAGATCTTTCCTGTATAGTTCTTCTGTGTATTCTTGCCACCTCTTCTTAATCTCATCTGCTTCTGTTAGGTCCCTGCCTTCTTTGTCCTTTATCATGCCCGTCTTTGCACAAAACATTCCCTTGAGATCTCCAATTTTCTTGAAGAGATCTCTAGTCTTTCCCATTCTGTTGTTTTCCTCGATTTCTTTGCATTGTTCATTTAAGAAGGCCTTCTTGTCTCTCCTTGCTATTCTCTGGAACTCTGCGTTCAGTTGGGTATATCTTCCCCTTTCTCCCTTGCTTTCGCTTCCCTTCTTTCCTCAGCTACTTGTAAAGCCTCCTCAGACAGCCACTTTGCTTTCTTGCATTCCTTTTTCTTTGGGATGGATTTCGTTGCTGCCTCCTGAACAATGTTACGGATCTCCGTCCATAGTTCCTCAGGCACTCTGTCTATCAGGTCTAATCCCTGAAATCTATTCCTCACCTCCACTGTATATTCATAAGGGATATGATTTAGGTCATACCTGAACGGTTTAGTGGTTTTTCCGACGTTCTTCAATTTAAGCTGAAATTTTGCAAGAAGCAGCTCATGATCTGAGCCACAGTCAGCTCCAGGTCTTGTTTTTACTGACTGTATGGAGCTTCTCCATCTTTGGCTGCAAAGGACATAATCAATCTGATTTCAATATTGACCATCTGGTGACGTCCATGTGTAGAGTCGCCTCTTGTGCTGTTGGAAAAGAGTGTTTGCTATGATCAGCATGTTCTCTTGGCAAAACTCTATTAGCTTTTGTCCTGCTTCATTTTGTACACCAAGGCCATGCCTGCCTGTTATCCCGGTGATTTCTTGATTTCCTACTTTAGCATTCCAATCCCCTATGATGAAGAGGACATCTTTTTTTGGTGTTAGTTCTAGAAGGTGTTGTAGGTCTTCATAGAACCGATCAACCTCAGCTTCTTCGGCCTCAGTGGTTGGGGCATAGACTTGAATTACTGTGATGTTGAATGGTTTGCCTTGGATTCGTACTGAGATCATTCTATCATTTTTAAGATTGTACCCCAGTACTGCTTTTCCCACCCTTTTGTTGACTAGGAGTGCTACTCCATTTCTTCTAAGGGATTCTTGCCCACAATAGTAGATATGATGGTCACCTGAATTAAATTCACCCATGCCTGTCCATTTTAGTTCGCTGATTCCCAAGATGTCGATGTTCAATCTTGCCATCTCATGTTTGACCACCTCCAGCTGACCTTGATTCATTGATCTGACATTCCAGGTTCCTAAACAATATTGTTCTTTACAGCATCGGATTTTCTTTTCACCACCAGACACATCCACAGCTGAGTGTCCTTTCGGGTTTGGCCCAGCCGCTTCACCCTTTCTGGCGCTACTTGGAAATACCCTCTGCTCTTCCCCAGTAGCATATTGGACACCTTCCGACCTGAGGGGCTCATCTTCCGGCGTCATATCTTTTAGCCTTGTGATACGTTCCATGGGGTTTTCTTGGCAAGAATACTGGAGTGGGTTGCCATTTCCTTCTCCAGTGGACCACATTTTGTCAGAACTCTCTGCCATGACCTGTCCGTCTTGGGTGGCCCTGCACGGCATAGCTTATGGCTTCACTGAGTTACGCAAGCCCCTTCGCCACAACAAGGCAGTGATCCATGAAGGGGTACAATATAATGCAAAATAATAAACAGCACAGGAGTCAATAAAACAGCCATAATAACCCAGAATTAGCTCTCTAAAATGCCTGGGGGGAAAAAAAAGCTCTTTGCCTGTTGCAGAAAAGATAACAATGTAGGTGCTAGGTGAACTTCTTTGGGGACTTTATTCCATAAGTGGAGTGCCACCACTGAGAAGGCCCTCTTCTCTCTTGTAGCCACCTGCCTAGCTTAGTTTGGCTGAGGCACTTGGAGGAGGGCCTCTGAAGATGACCTAAGGGTCTGAGCAGGTACATGCAGGAGGAGAGGTGCTGTTAGATACTCTGGTACCAAGCCAGAGTTTAGAGCTTTACAGGTCAACACCAGCACTTTGAACTGGCTCAGAGATAGACTGTAAGCCAGTGCAACTGACAAAGACCTGGCATCACATGGTTGAATCTCCATGATTGGGTGAAAACACACATATATTCATAATACATTCACATCCCAGTCACAGCCACATTCCGTTTTTAACACTTCCTTGTCACCCTCTCACCACTGAAGCCAATACCCTATTCCTCCTTTCCAACTTCGTTACCTCTCCTACTCTTAATGCACACTATACTTTTGTGGATGATTTCCCCCACCCCGCCCCGCCCCGCCCCGCTCCCCTGACCCATACTTTCCATGGATAGATTTGATCATGGGATTTAAAAATTATACCAAACTGTATTTAAAGACTTTCACATTCTAACAATTTTAGTATTTTGTTGTTTGGGCATGGGGCTGCTTGGCAGAGGTTTTTTTTTTTTAATCTAGTGCTAAGGCTTTGGGCAGATTAAGGGGAAAAGCTAGAGCTATCAAGACCAGCTGAAATAAATTTGTCCCCAAGGTTAAGTCATCAAAATTACAAGCATGTACAGCTGAGTGGTTGTAATATGCACCTAATGGAAGCAGCATGTTGTTGACACAGTACTAAATACTACTCAGATAGCAAAAGGATTATACGACCAATTGGGAAAATCAATCATTCCGTAGCAAGCTTTTGTTCCATAGCCATTTTTCACAATTTAATAACTTGGCTGTTTTTCCTGTATTGCGAGAGCTCCTGGTGAAACTGAGCCCTTTCGTTCTTAGAGAGTTGTAACAGTACTGAAAATTGTGCTGCATTTTAATTTCTGTAAGAACCACTTACTGTAAGGAAATAGCTCTTCTGAACAGCTAACCAATTTATAATTTTATATGCATATGCCATAGCACTATGTGGCATTCCTAAGATGAACTGGATAAGCTAGGAGCCTGTTTTTTGTTTTTTTCCGGGCCTGCCACTGACAAATTGTGTGATATTTTGCAAGTCACTTCATCTCACTCTGAGGCCAGCCCGGCCCAAGACATTTTGCTACCTGCAAAAGCTGACCACACTGGCAGTTGAACCTTGCTTCAACAGTGGCAATAGGAAAGCATCCTCTGATGTGGCTGAGGGCAGCAGGCTAATTTAGGGGGTTCAGAGGAAGCCGTGTGGCAGACGCAGCTCCATTCACTGACACCTTGCTTCCATTTCCCACCCTGCAGCATCTGCCACCAGAGGCAGTTGGCTCACTCTACCTAGTGGTAGGGCTGGCCCTGTGTCTCTATTTCATAGAGCTCTCTTGCCTGCTTATAAAGTTATGTATTTGAGGCTGATAATGTTGCCTCTTGGCTGTCAGCTGGTGAGGCTGTAAACAAGAACTGTCATCCCTACTGCAGCGTCATGGCATCATTATGTACATGGGGCTAGAATTTCAGTGATATAAAGGCAGAAACATGATCCCATCCGACTCCAAATGGAGAATAAAAAATGAACATAATGCTGAGACAAGTTGTCCTTCCTGGCTCTGCAGTACTAATGTCAACTGTGGAGTAATACCTGTTACTTTAAACAAACAATCAATCAAACTATCTGGGAAGCTTAGTAAAAGTACGAGGTATAAGTAATAGGTATATTTGTAGGTAAGGATATCTTATCACTAATCAGATAACTCACACAGATCTAATTGTCTGAAACTGCCTTATGCTATGATTCAAGAGCTGTATGCAGAAACATCAGTCAGTTTATCGGACCATGATGGCCCAGTATTAGTGTCTGATAGCAGTGATGCCCAGTATTATTTTATTTTTTTATTCATTACATTTTTATCATGTCCAATAACTGAGGCTCCCTGGGCAGTTCACAATTAAAACCATAAAATACGACTTGACAAGACATAATATAAAACTTTTACAAGTTCAAAAGTATCATGTAAAACCAGAGTAAAACCCAGCAGCAGTTACAGCTCAGGGAAAGCCTGTGTGAAAAGGTGTGTTTTCAGGAAGGGTTTCAAAGACGTCATATTTTGTACCTCTCAGACTGCATGAGGGAGGGCTTTCCAGAGGGTATGTGCAAGGACTGCCAAGGAGTACCCAGTATTATGGCAAGGAGACCTGGTTGCAGACCCTGACGCACTCCTGCTACCCCTCTCTATACCCCGGGAACAGCACCTGAACGTACATGTTTCAAATGAAGGTGAGAATGGAAGAACAGATGATATAGGCCCCTTATGCTCTCCTAGCAAAATGCATGTCATCATGACTGGCTGTGCGAATGGAGGGAGGTGTTTTACACTGCAATGACCCACGGTGGGTGCAACCCCCTGCACAATCCTTGCAGGTGGGGAGAGTAGGTTTTGCTTTTATCACAACTGTGACACCAAGTGCCGCTGTTTACTTTTCATTCATTCATTTTTTATATTTCTATCCTGCCCCATAGCTGAAGCTCTCTGAACAGTTTGCAAAAATTAAAAAGCATTAAAATACATTATGCACAGGGCAAAACTATTTACATAAAAACATATAAACAGCTAGCCCCCACCGAGACAACACATAGTTCAAAACCATTTTTAAACAATCGACCACAGACAATCCAGGGCCTGATTTTCCTTACATGAGTGGATGACAACAACTGTTCATTTCTCTGGAATAAAGTAGCAGGAATGAGAGTACTGGGTATGATGGCAAAACCTTTCTGTACCCTGGTGACTCTCATGGATTCCAGAGATTCAGAAATCACTTTGCTCCTATTTTTATAGCCCCACCCTGGGTTGTTGCTTTCTTGGTCACGCTAGGCTGTGACAGAAAGTTGGGAGGGTGTCACAGAACATTGGGAATTAGCTTTTAAAACCCTCTTGGCCATTCATCCACCCAGTGGAGGCTGGTGGCTCTGATGTCAGTGGGGCTGAGAATCTACTCTGGGCTTCAGTCAGAACCAGTCAGAACTCTAAAGGAGCTATGCAAGGTGCTGAACCCTATCCCCAAAATAGGTCTAGCACCTTGGATAGCTCCTTTAGAGTTCTGACTGGTTCTGACTGAAGCCCAGAGTAGATTCTCAGCCCCACTGATATCAGAGCCACCAGCCACCACTGCATCCACCTAAAACAGTGTCATATTCCTATGCCATTGTCCACAAGTAGCTCAATAAAACAGGGCAGAGAAGGGTGTGTCTGCCTCTCTTGAAAAGTATACGTTACCATTTTAGCTACCACAGCACAAACCAGTGTTGATGTTGACCCACAGGAACAGGCTGGTAACTGCCTCAATAGACTGAGTGTCAAGTTTTGTTTCTGTAGTTTCATTGCACAAAGTAAATTGGTTTATCACATTGTTTGTCCGGAGTTCGGCAAAATGGTTACAGGCTGCTCCAGATACATTCCCAAAGAAGTAATGGTAACTGAGAAGACAGCTGTCACTTCCACCCATGCTGTCAGGGTGGAAACTGAGCCCATAGAGCCCCAGAGCAGTTCTGATTCTGAGGAGGAACAGCAATCCGTGGGAGAGGAGCTCGCTCATCTCTCACAAGCACAGCAGCTGGCAAAGATTCCTCCTGCCAGCATGCCTGGGATAGATAGTGACCCTGGCAGCGAGAGAGCGCTGCAGGGGGGCTTGCTGGACGCTCGGTGCAGACGCAGGGAGGGGCGACAGATGGAGGGTGCCGAAAGGAGGCACTCCGCTCATTTGGCGCTCAAACAACGGTTGCGTCCTGAGGACCCAAGGGAAAGAGGGAGGATCTCTCCCTAGCCCATAAGTTCAGGGTCTTCCCATGGTTCCCCTTCAAACAGGGACCAACTGCCTTACCTGGAGCTTAGGCTACTCAGCTATCTTTCCCCAGTGCTGTTCCTTGCTTAGTCGCTAGTGATTAGTATCTGAAAGAGTCATAAAGTAATAAACGAATAAAGCCTTGGGAAGAATCCTCATCCTCTGTGTCCTGAGTTGGCTATTGCAAGGGACTGCAAGATGCAGCTAGGGCACTCCTGACAGCTTGGTCCCCGTTCCTCTTTTCTCTCTCTCTCTCTCTCTCTCTCTCTCTGCTCCTACTGCCTCTGGAGGCTGCCATGGACTCGGCGGTGCAAGCTCTCGCACAAGAGAACCAGGCTCTTCGTGATCAAGTGGCTCAACTAACGACTGCCATACAGAGTCTGCAACCTGCGGTTCAACCCCCACCACCTTCGATTCCCCCCTGCCACAAGTGCCTGGTGGCTCTGCCAGATATGTTTTCTGGTGAGAAAGGACTTTTTCAGATTTTCTGTGCCCAATCAGAGCTGTACATGCGCCAAGACCTGAGGATTTCCTGACAGAACAGGTTCGTGTGGGCTTCATCATTAACCTACTTTCAGGTGTGGCACCTAGATGGGCTTCGGGACTTCTTATCGCTAATGACCCCCTGCTTGGGGACTATCAAGGTTTCATGACAGCGATGGCCAGATGTTTTGGTGACCCCCTGCACATGCAGACGGCTTCTCAGGAGATTCGCCGCCTCAGGCAGGGCAAGGACTCAGTTTCCAGCTACGCAACAACTTTTTGCTTGCTGATGCAGGATTGACAGTGGAATGATGCCGCGCTGGTGGCTCAGTTTTTGGTAGGGATGTCAGAGAATTCCGCCACGGATCTCAGGGAGGCTGAATGCCAGCGCATTCGGCCCCCTGAAATTGGTGGTGGAACGGCCTGCCACACACCCCCGCCACCCCCCAGGACGGGACTTACCTTGGGCGGATCTTCCT
Organism: Heloderma suspectum; assembly: GCF_057233095.1. NCBI lineage: Eukaryota > Metazoa > Chordata > Lepidosauria > Squamata > Helodermatidae > Heloderma > Heloderma suspectum. The sequence goes on from NC_139458.1 coordinate 400,720,794, forward strand.
GGCAGCGGCGGCTCCAGCAGCAGCTCCGGCAGTGGTTCGGCTCCGGCAGCTGCGGCGGCCGGTCTTCCAACCGGCTGCCGCTGCTGCCATTTCCAGTTAAAAAAATGAAAAAACAAAAAAAGTGATAGGCTACGTAAAGATTTACGTAGCCTATCACAGCTAGATGTTTTAAAAACACCGTGATAGGCTACGTAAATGTTCACGTAGCCTATCACAGCTGATTTAAAAGAAAAAACAAACAAACACACGCGTACGCAAATGGCGGCGCCCATGGGCGCCGCCATTTGCGTTCCTTATTTTGGCACGTCTTAGTCTACGTAAACATTTACGTAGACTAAGACGGCGAAAATAAGGGGAATGCAAATAGTGTAGACGCTATGCTATTTGCGTTCCCCTTATTTTTGCCGTCTTAGTCTACGTAAATGTTCACGTAGACTAAGACATGCCAAAATAAGGAACGCAAATGGCAGCGCCCATGGGCGCCGCCATTTGCGTACGCGCATTTTTTTCCCTTTTAAATCAGCCATGATAGGCTACGTAAACATTTACGTAGCCTATCACGGCTGACTGCAGGGACGCAAACGACGGCGGCTACTGAATCCCTGCGGAGCGAAGCCGGCTGGGCAGGATTCGGGGGGGAGGGACGGAGCACCTCCCCCCCGGCCAGAATTTCGGGGGGAGGGACGGAGCGCATCCCCACCACCACGAATGTCACCCTTTGAAAAGGTAAGTGACTTTCGTACATCCTAGTTTTTGGATGGTTTGAACGACGAGATCTTGGATGACTTGGCATGCACGCCTAGCCCGCCTACTTTGGAGGACCTCATCCAGACCTGCCTCCAGATAGATAGTCAGCTGGAGGGGTGCCGGCAGACCCGGCGGGGCGCCAGGGGCTGAGATTTCCCTCCTTCCATTCCCCACGTTTCCTGCCCCCTCCCCCAACCCCTGCCCCTGCGGTCAGGGCGGAGGAGACCCCGATGCAGCTGGGAGCCCTGCTGCCACCGGAGGAACTAGAGCGGTGGCACGTGGCGCACCGATGCTTTCAGTGTGGAAAGCTAGGACATTTCACCAAAACCTGCCACGCCAGACCTGCAGCCCCACTGCCTCTCCCTCCTCTCCTTCCTCCTCCCCTCCTCCTCATTCCCAGGCCTGACTAGGCTGCCCCCCAAGCCTGTTGGGGGTCTCCAGTGTGGGGGTTGGTTCCCCACCAGGTGGGTGCCTTCCACAACCCCCCCACACCCTCCCATCTGCTATTGCATGTTCACCTCTGCTCCTCCCAGTGGGGTGGGGTGGAGGCCCTAGCTTAGTGGACTCTGGGGCTATGACCAGTTTCATGGATGAAACGTTCGCTCACTTCCACAAGATTCCTACCCTGCCTCTTCCTGCCCCCTTGGCAGTGGAGACCATTGATGGGCGTCCTCTTTCTTCGGGTGCGGTGACCCGGATTACGGCTCTGCTCACTCTGCGCACCCAGTCCCATGTTGAGCAGATTCAGTTTCACTTGGCTGAGGTTCCCCAATACCCAATCGTGCTGGGTGTTTCCTGGCTGTCTAAGCATAATCCTCAGATTTCTTGGGAGCTTCAGCAAGTGGAGTTTGCGTCTCCTTACTGCCGGGAGCATTGCCTCCTGACTGAGGTGCCAGTCCCAGCCCAGGCCTTAACCCTTTCCTCCCCCTCCTCATCTGCTTCTAGCAGTTCTTCAGCCACCGTGATCCTCCCAGAGAAGTATGAGGCTTTTCGGGATGTTTTCGACAAGAAGGAGGCTGACCAGCTCCCCCCTCACCGCCTTTTTGACTGTGCCATTAACCTCATTCCTGGGGCGACCATCCCCACCAGCCAGCTGTTTTCGATGTCGGAGCCAGAACGTCGAGCTCTGCGGGAGTTTTTGGACACAAACCTCAGACGTGGTTTCATTTGCCCCTCCTCCTCCCCCGCCTGCACCCCTACCATGTTTGTGCGCAAAAAATTGGGAGAACTCTGCCCGGTGCACGACTTCAGAGCATTGAATTCAGTCTTGATCCCCGACAAGTACCCCCTCCCCGTCATACGGGAGATGCTGGAGCACCTGGGGCGAGCCAAGATTTTCACAAAGTTGGACCTGCGTGGCACCTACAATCTGATTTGCACCCAGGAGGGGGATGAGCGGAAGACCTGTTTCGGCACCCAGTATGGAGCGTATGAATACTAGTGATGGCGTTTGGGCTCGCCTGCAACCCCCACAAGTTTTCGCGTTTTATGAATGCCATCTTCTGGGACTATTTGGACACTTTCCTCATTATGTATCTCGATGATTTACTTATATTTTCTGAGGACTCCCACGCCCATCAGCACCATGTCTCCGCCGTCCTCCAGCGCCTCCACGAGCACCATCTTTATGCCAAACTGGAGAAATGTGCGTTTGACCTAACCTCTTTGGACTATCTCGGCTACATTATCTCAGCTGATGGTATCAGGATGGATCCTGCAAAGGTCCAGGCTGTCCTCTCCTGGCAGGCTCCATCCACCAAGAAGCACTTGCAACGTTTTCTGGGGTTTGCTAATTTTTACAGAAAGTTCCTGCCTAGCTTTGCTCAGCTGACATCTCCTCTCACAGACCTCCTTAAGGGCAGGAAATCTCCTTTTCATTGGACAGCATCTGCCCAACAGGCTTTCAAGGAACTAAAGAAGCTTTTTAGTTCTGAGCCGATCCCGTTACATCCCGACCCGAGGAAGCCTTTTGTAGTGCAAACTGATGCCTCTGACTTTGCTGTGGGGTCAGTGCTTTTTCAGCCAGATTGGGCGGGCGGCGTGTTACAACCCTCCGCCTACCACTCCAGGAAGGTGAACATGTCTGAGAGGAATTATACCATCTGGGAGAAGGAACTGTTGGCCATCAAGTCCGCTTTGGAGACCTGGTGTCATTTGCTGGAGGGGGCACAGCACGCAGTCAAAGTTAGAACCGACCATCGCAACCTGGAACATCGTCAGACAGCCCGTGCCTTAAACCAGCGGCAGATTAGGTGGTCGCTTTTTTCCCCCCAGTTCCACCTTAAGATTTGCCATGTGAAGGCCTCTGACAACCTACAAGCAGATGCTCTTTCTTGTAAGCCAGACCTCCAGCCAGGGGGTGAGGGAAATCCCCCCCCCTCTGATTCTTCCCCCCCCCCAGAGCCTGGTGGCAGCTGCGGTACCTCACTCTTGGGAGGAGCTCCTTCACTCTGCACAGGCTCAGGATGCTTTTGTTCGCACAAAAGTGGAGGAATTGGGGCTAGCCTCTGACCCCCCCACTCTACCCCCTTCTCTTTGCGAGGTGGCCTGCTTTACCATTCTGGTTGGGTCTATGTGCCTTCTAGACCCCTCCGTGAGAAGGTCCTTCATCAGTGCCATGACTCCCCCACCGCTGAGCATTTTGGCTTCGCCAAGACCCTGCACGGAGTGACGCAGGATTTTTGGTGGCCTCGTGTGTGTCGGGACGTCAAGACCTATGTCGCCTCCTGCCCAACCTGCCAGTGGGCGAAGGCCCCCTCAGGCAAGCCCACCGGCTTGCTTCACCCCCTGCCTACCCCCTCAGGACCTTGGAAACTGCTCTCCCTTGACTTCATCACTGACTTGCCTCCCTCACACTGTAGCAGAAATCAGAGTCAGAGAGACCACGGAGTAAAGAAAAATGAGTATTCTTTATTTAACGCGCGGGCTTAAGGCTGGAATCTTTTCCAAAGAGCCAAAAGCCCCGAGGCATAGCCACACATTACTTTTATAGAGATGATGACACACAAGCGACCCTTTCTCCCACCCCCTCTCCTGTGGTTTTACAGTTGGTACAGTTGTTTATAGTACAGAAAATGGGCCATAGGACATTCTATCTTGAGAACAAGGATACAGTCTTGCAGTAAGCAAAAAGGCAAAATCATGACTGTGTTGTGCAATTCGGCTTGCTGACAGGGGAAATCTCTACATTGCTGTTCCTGCCAAACTATGCTAGCTCAGCAAGAACATGAGACCACTTAGTCTGACCCCTGACATGGCTGCTACAACACGGTAAGACCACCATTCTGGTGGTGGTGGATTTGTTTTCTAAGATGGCCCATTTCATCCCCTGCTCTGGGTTGCCCACAGCCAGGGAGACAGCGGAGCTTTTTTTGGCGCATGTTTTCCGGCTCCATGGATGGCCCAAGTGTCTCATTTCGGATAGGGGGGCCCAATTCACTGCCCATTTCTGGAGGGAGCTACTTGGGCTTCTCCATGTGATGCTTCGTCTTTCCTCCACCCACCATCCACAGACCGACGGTCAGACTGAGTGCACCAATGTGACTCTGGAGCAATATTTGCACTGTTATGTCAATTACGAGCAAGATGACTGGTTTTCCTTGCTGCCTCTCACAGAATTTGCTTATAACAATGCCTGCCATGTTTCCACCCGCCAAACTCCATTTTTTGCCAATTTTGGTTACCACCCCAAGGCTTTCCCAACCGCCCTAGCTCCCTCTTTGGTGCCGGCGGCCCATGAGTGTTTAGAGGAGTTGCAAGCGGTACACCACCTCTTACGGGACTCCCTCGAGCAAGCCAAGACAGCCTACAAGGCCTCTGCAGACCAGCGGCGCCAGCCAGGTCCGTCTCTGCAACTGGGGGACTGGGTTTGGTTGTCCACCCAATACCTCCCCTCTCACTCGCCCGCAAAGAGGCTTGCACCTCGCTGCATTGGGCCTTTCCAGATTACGGCCCAGATTAACCCTGTTGCTTTTCACCTGGCTCTCCCCCCCTCCATGAAGATCCATCCTGTTTTTCATCAGTCCTTGCTGTCCCCCCTGGTTTCTGGCGACCTTCATTGTTCAGTCAGTTCCCCCCCACCGCCAGTGCTGGTGGAGGGGGAGAAGGAGTTTGAGGTCACGGAGATTCTGGACTCTCGCCTTTCTCATGGCCGCCTGCAATATCTGGTGGACTGGAAGGGGTACGGGCCAGATGAGCGATCCTGGCAACGCACAGAAAATGTGCATGCTCCATTGCTGCTGAGGCGCTTCCACCAGCTGTACCCCCACAAACCCGGAACCCCAGGGGAGGAGCACGAGGGGGGGCCTCATGGGAGCGGGGATGATGTCAGGGTGGAAACTGAGCCCATAGAGCCCCAGAGCAGTTCTGATTCTGAGGAGGAACAGCAATCCGTGGGAGAGGAGCTCGCTCCTCTCTCACAAGCACAGCAGCTGGCAGAGATTCCTCCTGCCAGCATTCCTGGGATAGACAGTGATCCTGGCAGTGAGAGAGCGCTGGAGGGGGGCTTGCTGGATGCTCGGCGCAGATGCAGGGAGCATCGACAGATGGAGGGCGCTGAAAGGAGGCGTTCCACTCATTTGGCGCTCAAACAACGGTTGCGTCCCGAGAACCCAAGGGAAAGAGGGAGGATCTCTCCATAGCCCATAGGTTCAGGGTCCTCCCATGGTATCCCCTTCAAACGGGGACCAGCTGCCTTACCTGGAGCTTAGGCTACTCTGCTATCTTACCCCAGTGCTGTTCCTTGCTTAGTCACTAGTGATTAGTATATGAAAGAGTCATTAAGTAATAAAGGAATAAAGCCTTGGAAAGAATCCTCGTCGTCTGTGTCCTGAGTTGGCTATTGGAAGGGACTGCAAGACGCAGCTAGCGCGCTCCTGACACATGCCAACAGGTATAAGGAAAATAGGATGATGATGATGAGCAATCAAACCCATTAAGTCAGTGTTGCCAGACACGACTTCTCATGATGTGTGTGGATGCCAGATATTAACATGCACCACTGATTACCATGACCAGAACAAAAGGCGAATGAAAATAATGCTAAAAGCAAGAGTTTTGTGGGGGGGTGGGGGGGAGTGTGGATACCTTCTGGAAACAACTGCTTTTTCCTGGCTTCTTCCAGATAGCATTTCTCCTTGAAACTTTTAACAGAAAAAACACTTCAAGTCATCTTTCAAATAATATAGGATGCTGCTCTTTCCAAGGTTCCTTGCTTAGACTTGAGGTTGGCAAGTACTGGATTTTAGAATAGTCCTTTTGGGGGTGACCTCCAACTATGCATCTCAAAGTGAAGGCACCAGCATATTCTTCAAAAAGCTCTGCGGAGATATGGTTAGAAGGCACACCGAGACCAATTATCTTCAAACTTTTTTGACCCATCTTTAACGCAACCGATATCATGGGATCCACTTTTAATTTTTTACCATATGTTGTGTGTGTGTGTGTGTGTGTGTCTGTATTCATTTCTCCTACTCCTTTTTTCCTTTTCTTAAAAACACTTTTAAATGGTGGTGGTACACTGTTGGAACTCACCTTAGGTGACATCATAACCCACCTGTTCACAATCCACAAACCAACAATCGAGAAGACCCACTGTGACCTTTTTGCATCGCACTTTCAGGACAAAATTGCTCATCTCCAAAGCAAACTTGAAGCTGTTGTTAGTGCAGTTCCAATTGAGGTGTCTCACACCACCATCTGCCTGATTTTGTGGGATCAGTTTCAGTTGCTGCAGCCTGATGACGTAGACAAGGTGCTTGCAGCAATGTGACCAACCATGTGGCCTCTCAATCCTTGCCCCTCCTGGCTAATTAAAGCTAGCTGAGGGGGTATGACTGGGTGGATCCAGGGTGTGGTGAAAGCTTCTCTGCAGGAAGGGGTGGTTTCTGCTGTCCTTCAAGAGGCAGTAGTGCGTCCACTCTTGAAGAAGCCCACTCTGGACCCAATGGTTTTAGACAACTACCACCAAGTTGCAAATACCCCTTTCTTAGGGAAGGTACTGGAGAGGGTCATGGTGGAACAACTGCAGGGACTCTTGGAGAATACTGATTATCTAGACCCATTCCAGTCTGGGACTGAATCAGCCTTGGTCGCCTGACCTTTATCGAGAGAGGGACAGGGGAAGTGCAACCCTGCTAATTCTGCTTGATCTCTCACCAGCTTTTGATACCATTGACCATGGTATCCTCTGGGATCGACCTTGTGAGATGGGCATCGGAGGCACTGTGTTACAGTGGTTCTGGTCTTACCTGTGGAGTTGATTTCAGAAAGTAACATTGGGTGACCACTCCTTTGCCCCTTGGCAATTGAGGTATGGGGTTTCTCAGGATACCATCCTGTCCCCAATGTTATTTAACATCTATATGAAGCCACTGGGAGTGGTCATTAAGGGTCTTGGAGCCAAGTACCATCAGTATGCTGATGACACACAGCTCTCTCTCCCTGTAACATCTGAATCAGGTGAGGCTGTGCAAGTTCTGGATCAGTGCCTAGATGCAGTAATGGATGAGGGCCAATAAACTGAAACTGAATCCTGGCAAGATGGAAGCCCTTTGGGTGAGTGATTCCTGAGTCTGGGTGTTAGGTTCATTGCCTGTTTCAGATGGGGTTGCACTCCCTCTGAAAGATCAGGTCCTTCGTTTGGGGGTAGTTTTAGATCCATCACTGTTGCTGGATGCCCAAGTGCCTTTTACCAGCTTCGGCTGGTTCGCCAGCTACGAAGCTTGGCCACCATGGTCCAGATGCTAGTAACCTCAAGACTGGATTACTACAAAGCACTCTATGTGGGGCTGCCTTTGAGGCTGGTCTGGAAGCTGGAGCTAATGCAGAATGCAGGAGCTTGGCTGGTATCAGAAGCTGCCCGTTTTCAGCATGCAATGCCTTTGCTGAGGGCACTGCACTCGCTGCCTATTCACTGCTGGGCCACTTTTAAGGTTTTGGTACTAGTGTACAAAGCCCTAAGGAACTTGGGGCTAGGATACCTTCACATGTCTCCTTCACATGTTTCCCATAAAAATATAATTCATTTATAATATCTTATTGAGACTTGGCAAGTGTATAAAAGAAAACGTATTTGTGGGAAAGGATATAGGTAGCTACATTCCAGGCTCCTTTATTCAGCATCTCTCTTCCAAACTATTTTAATGTTTTTTATTCCACACTAAATATGCTGAAAAGCCACTTAACTGGCCATTACTCTTTCTAATAAATCCTTCATATTTCCCTATATACAGACAGGGATCAGCAGAAAAGAGAGAGGCTTATCAAAGCAGCTGAGAAATTCAAGAAAGAAGTGGTGTGGATCCGTTCTGCACCCCCATGTCATTCCAGAAGTGTTTCCACTGTGAACTGTAAAGTAAGTGGGTATATTTGCTGTACAATCTGTATGCAACCAGCTTTTGAGGGCAATGGAACATGAGTTAGTTCTCTTCCCAAGGGACTGTTTTCCAGGCCTGTTCAACCTGTGGCTGATACTTTTGTTTTTATTAAGAATGCTGAACATCTCTGCTTTCGGGGGTGGAGGGAGGGGGTGTTCCTCAGAAGAAAAGGAAGCCTCAAGCTTTCTGGGTTGAGAATAAATGTTTGAAAATATGTTGGCAGTCTATGTGAAGGAGAAAGAACTCCATAGTGTATTGCTTTAAAAATTCATGAATCTCAAGGTATATTCTTATAACTATAACAGCTACTCAGGGAAGTGGTGGTCCTGGGAAAAACAACAGTGTGTGGTGACTCCCAGCTTAGAATGAGCAGGTCATGTCCAGGACTGCCAGGCAAGGACTCATATTGAGATGAGCCACTTTTGAACGTTGTCCATTAACTGTATTCATGATGCCAGAAGAATATCATTTGCTTGTCATCCCATGCAGCTTTTCCAGTTCCTGCTGTTGTTACCCATACTTCCTGGCCATGTGGAATGGCTCCCAAGTTCATGGCATCAAGCTGCACCCTGCAGTGCAGAGCTTGCACTGAGCAGGGGAGGGGTGGACTAAAGTATCTCCAAGGTCCCTTCCAACTCAATGATTCTATGAACTTGTTTAGTCATTTAGCATCTTACAGTTAGTACTAATGAAATTCCTTGATTCCTGGAAGACCCAAGTACTGAGAGCCAAAGTGTCCATCATGTGTCTTCTTGGTGAATACCTTAATTGTTTGAAAGAGAATGCTGTCAGTAGATATTTCTCCTTCACATTTCCAATTCATTAAGGTTTCCATAACCAGTGCCTTTGTGGACATGTCTCCACTTCACGCATTAGGATGCTTAGTGCAGGAACATGCAATGTGGCCCCATTTGCATTATCAAGTGGTACTCCAGTGCCTTTGTGGACATGTCTCCACTTCACGCATTAGGATGCTTAGTGCAGGAACATGCAATGTGGCCCCATTTGCATTATCAAGTGGTACTATCTTTTGTGGAATGTGTGATGTACTTTTTCTGAACTTTGCACAGGATCATAGCAATAACAGCATCTTTCCTGTATTTTATTTTCAATTCTGTTATAATGTTTTCTACATATGTGCCTCCAAGAGAACCATGTCAAAAGTATTCCTGTGGGAAAAAACATTATATTGGGATAGGTCCTATTATTATTATTATTATATACTATGGCCTGCAGTTCGTAGCCTCATATTTTTTCCAAGGTGGAATACATCTTTGCCGAACAAGCTGTCTTTTTTGGGTAGGTGCATATTCAGCAGGAGCAACTGTCCTCACCCCCGCCCCTTTGGGTTTTTATTTTGAACTAGGCTTCTCTTTGCTTTAATTAAAATACCTATTACTATTACATTACTATTAAGTCAGGGATTACATGGTAGGTATTTAATTTAAATTGTTTTTGCCAACACCATTTGCTTCGCCCACTCTGCAACTGAAACTAATCAGCACATGTCCCATGAGATCTGACATTTTCCTGTGAGTTGGAGTCATTTGACATAAATATTGGTATCATTGACTTAAGTCGTGGTCAGCATTACCTTCTGCTCAAACTTTCATCATCCCACCCACTCACCTCATCCTGCTGTCCTTGCTTGCCCTGCACACGGAGTGCTGAGGCCTTCATAACAAATTCATTCTCACCCTAAGGACACAGCATTTTAGTAATTCAAACTCATATGTTGGCCCCACTCTTGCACACTTTTACGAAGTAAAATGCATGCTTAAAACAAGTCCTGGTTTATACATGAATGAAGTGGAAGTGAGAAAATTAGCACATCAGGGAGAAAAGCTCTGGCCTATCCTTTTCCTTGTGTGTTAGTTTTATATGTGTTTGTATTTTTTTTTTTAACATGGGGAAGCATTAGAAATATGGTATTTCACCTGCAACTTGTAGTGGTACAGTGTAGATGGGCCTCTACCTCAAAATACTTCACTTATATCCTGCCCGTCATTAAAAAAAAATCCCAGGGCAAGTAACAGCAGCATTAAAACATCTCTCCCTTCCTCCTTCCATGTGTGTGTGTGTGTGTGTGTGTGTGTGTGTATGAAAGATAGAAAGGCTAACAACAGAGTATTAAAAAATATACTTAAAGCTAAATGTTTCGGCTTCTGCCCTCATCAGTAGCTGTGCTGTTAACTGAGTGTCAGGAGTGGCAGTTTGGAACGCCTGGAGAGGAAAGTTCCTTATGAGAAAAAACAGAGGTATGATTGGTATATGGACTTGAGCACGCTCCGGGAGAGAGCGCAGGACAGGAAGGCCTGGCGTGCTATGGTTCATGAGGTCATGAAGAGTCGGACACGACTGAACGACTGAACAACAACAACATGATTGGTATAATACTTACAAATTGTCCTCCAGATTAAGACCATTTGGATGAAGAGTTCTCAGTCTATAGATCCAGAAATTTCCCCTTTTGTCAAGCGTATCAGGGTCTTTTGTTTTTTCTCTTGGAACCAATTGTAAATCGGAGAGACTATGTGCAGGAGAGTTGAAATGTCTTGCAACAGGCTACTCCAGCTTTTTGGAAAGAATCGCAGATTTGTGGTTACAGAATCTTGTTCTTAGGACTGTTGTAGTTTTCCCTAGATATTGCATATGACATCCTTTTTTTTAACATTTATTTAAATAATCCACATTAAGTAGAAGTGAATGTTAATGATTGTCTAATGCAATACGTTTTGTTAGTAACTGTGCTCCTGAAAGAAGTGGTCTCTTGGAGGTAAGTGCAGGTAATGCCGCGTGTTGATTTACAATGGTATGATGCTGGGTTGCAAGTATCTTGTTTAAGTGCAGCTTTAACTAACAATTTACACAGATTGGGTGGTTTTCTGAATGCGTTGCATGGTGGAGAAGCAATAGCTTCTATTAAATGAGCACAATAAGATATAATAGGGTAACTATCTTTAATTATCTTGTGGTAATTAGGGGTGATAGCATCACCGATGCAATGAATATGGACTTGAGCACGCTCCGGGAGAGAGCGCAGGACAGGAAGGCCTGGCGTGCTGTGGTCCATGGGGTCACGAGGAGTCGGACACGACTTAACGACTGAACAACAACAATTAGGGGCAGCAGGATGGCATTCCACAAATGGAATGCAATTTTCTTTCAAAGGGTTAGCCTTTCTTCATAAAGAAGGCTATCTCTGGATATTACTGATGCTCGATTAATGTTGTAGTTAATAATGTAATTAGGATATCTGCATTGTTGGAGATGTTCTTTAAATTCATATATCTATCTATATATCACACACATACACATATAATCTATTTCTATATGTGTGTGTGTGTGTGTGTGTATTAATTAAAATTATTCAATTAATCAATCCACAGCAGAGCTACTAGGTATAAATGCCCAGGAGAAAAGATAGGCCTTAGCCTGATGCCAAACTGATAGTAAGGTCGGAGCCAGGCGTACCTCTTTGGGGAGGGCATTCCAGTTGGAGTGCCACCATGGAGAAGGCCCTGACTCATGTCACCAGCCAATGTATGTCCGCCAGTGGTGGAACAAGTTGGGCCTCTCATTGAAAATGCTTATTAATAAAGCTAATTTTCCTTTGAACACATCCCACACCAGTTTCCCAAATTACTTTATTATAGAATTTATAGGAATTATAGGATAACCTTACATGAGTTTATTGATCATAATAATTGGGGGCAGGGAGAGAATATCTGCTCCTGTGTATTTAAATGTATCTTCAGAAGCTGTCCTCCAGGGGCCCCAGCAATCTGAGGTAAGACGGGCGGTGACCAGTAAGGAAGGCCTTCTCAGTAGTGGCTGTTTGTAGAATTTCCTTCCCAGGTAGGCCCACCTGCCAGCTGTTATCGTTTGGGCATCAAGCAGTGATGTTTTTACTCTCCCAGGCTTTTTAATATATTTTAATGTTGTTGTTTTTAACATGCTGTTATGTATTTGGTTGGATCCTGCCTTTTTCCACTGGTGGGAGCATCGCCTGAGTAGAAAGGAGGGCCAGGGTAAGCAATCTTCGCCGATTCCACTTCTGCAGCCTCCAGTGCCACCTCCCCCACTGTTCTGGAGGGTCCCCAACCCTCTGGAGCAGATTCTGGAGAAGCAGAGGAAAAAACTGCAGGGGGAGGGGGTGTTTGACAAAGATTTTCTCCCCCCCCCCCCGCACTTTCCACCTCTAAGATTTCTCCACTGGATCAGAAGCCTCCGATGGGTGGAAAGAGCCCTTCCATCCATAGGAGGTCAATTCTGGATGCAGACCATTGTATTTTATCTTGTTTTTGTAAACTGCCCTAAAAGATTTGCTGAAGGACACTATATAAATCTTTTAAGTAATTAAATTAAAAATGCATGCTCCTTCACTATTCCCTCTAAAAAAATGTTTTTTAAAAAAAAAAATCTGCAGTGGATACCGAACAATCTGATTTTGGCTGCAAGTGAAAGAATGCCATCCTTGAAGAAAAGAGAACAGTATTCTTCGAGATGTTTTGAGATGACACTTCCAAATATTCAGTCCCCAGCTTTGAGTGCAGAGGAGACTATCCAAGATATTGTCCAGTGGTCCTTATCTCAGATGGACAATCATGGCAGGAATAGAGCCCAGCACCATGCTTTGCCACTCACTCTGAGACACACCAGAAAGAAGACTTCTCAAATCCCTCAGAAAAAAAATATTGGTGGAGATCTACTGGACACACATGCACAGTGGTTTACAGAAACAAAGGAGCCTTTTACTCCCAAAGTCTTAAAAACAGCAAGTAAATCGTTTCTTTCAAAATGCAGGTATTATAATTGTCCACGTGGAAAGAAAAGCCTCTCACTTGACCAACAATCGCACAAAAGACCAAGAAAGATTTGCAGGTAAAATACTCATCAGCTTAGCTTGCATGTGGTTGGCTAAGCTGAGTTGTGTAAGAGTTTGAGCACAATCCTATGGATTGGAGCTCTCTATCTATCTTATGCCCTACCAGCAAGAGCCACGCAAGGTGGGAGGAGGACAAAGGCAATTTCACCTCCCGTTCTTCTTTAAAAATCAAAAACTCAGCTAGATGGGCCTTGTAGTGGGCAGGGATGATGATAGAGAGATCATAGGATCTTGTGGATCCTGACCTCTTTTTCCCCCTCCCCTCCCTGCTCACCAGAATGCCCCCTATTTAACCTCTTCAAGGTCTTCTGAGGCCACTGTTGCAACCTTGATAAAGCAGTCACTGTGGTGCTTTATATGGCAGTGGCAAGGCAGAATGGAAACAGCCCAATGTGTCAGGGGTGTTTCTGAATGCAGGGAGTGGGACAGCAGTTCAGATACTCCTCACGTCCCACCCCCCGTGAGAGACAGCAAACAGGAGGTTGACGTAATAGATGCCAGGCACAGGCACAGAGCAAAGAGAGAGAAGGCAGGGGTTGCCCGATTGGCCTTGCGTGAGAAGCTGCACTTAGAAGCCTCACGAGAAGAGAGGGACCTCCCCCCCTTAAGTTAGGCTAGCGAGACCGCCTCCCTCTTCAAATGGCAGGCAAGCTGTCAAGATTCCCTTAGCCTCCACTTCACTTCAGTGCCCAAACATACACAGATGAGAGGCTTCAGTCTATGGCTTTTAATCCATTACTTCACAGGGTCATACAGATGCAAATTCTCAAAGAAACTCTCCGTCTACAAGGAATGCCTTCAGGGGATCCAAATGGAATTGACAAGAGTTGCTCGCCATTTGAAGAGGAAGGCAGTCTCGCTAGCCTAACTTAAGGGGGAGAGGTCCCTCTCTTCTCGTGAGGCCTGTAAGCGCAGCCTCTCATGCAAGGCCAATCGGGTAGACCATCTAAGTTCCGCCCGTGCCTTCTCTCTCTTTGCTTTGCGCCTGCGCCTGGCATCTATTAGGTCCTCTTCCTGTTCGCTGCATCTCAAGGGGGGGGAGGGACCCTCAAGCTCAGCCATCTGTATGTTTGTAACCTGAGAAATAGGCCTACTCATATCTCGACTAGCCTGGGAAAACACCTCCCCCATGTCTGATGGTTCTCCCTTAGAATCTGAATTGCTATCCCACTCTCTGCACTCAGAAACACCCCTGACACAATGCCAGATTCCCCCTTCCAAGGTTGCAAGAGTGTGTACAGCCTCAGGTGGGGGAATCCAACATATCCTATGGTCCCTGGGATGCTCTTCCAGGGACCATCAGATTGCAATGCCTATGAATTCAGTTCCAAGCAAATAATTTTAAACTGCCATCAGTGTTATTCAGAATTTCTTTTTTCATCTTTCAGGTCTTTGGAAGATGAATGTCTAAGATCTTATGCAGATTACCCTAGATGGCATCCAGTCAAGGTTGTTGTACCCTGTTTGGTATTGGATAAAATGATATGGGCAGTAGTATTCATAAATATAAGCAATTTTGGATCTGAGTGTAATGTGATTTTAGAGAAAAGCAATTCATAGCATGATAAAAATGCATCAGGCATAGCTGATTTTTTAAAATCCACAATGAGGCTGCAATCCTATACCTAGTTACCTGGGAGAAAGTCCCACTGAACTCAATGGGACTCACTTCTGAGTAAGCATATATAGGTTTATGCTGTGAATAATGTTGTTTGGTGCTGTTAACTCAAACTGGTTATGAAAACAATTGACAACTGCACAATCTGGGAAATTTAGTATTTCGAGATGGATAATGACAAAGGCCTTTTGGGATTATAAATCTAAAATAACAGAGCTTTTTTGAACAGATAAACAGTATTTTAAAAACATATATAAACAACAGCTGAATTATCCCCAAGCTAGAATTATTCCTGTAGAAACTGACTGCAAGTGTAGTCAGAAATCATGTGGGAAAAACACAATATTTTTTTTCACTTTTCAAAAGCTTGTACTTTAAAACAACAACACACTATGTCTGAATTTAAAGTGTCTCCTTTTACTTTTCTTTTTGGCTATTACTGAATAGTGGAGATTAAAAACAGAAAGGGAGAACAGTCTCAGAATGGAAAATAGAAGAATAGCAATGTAATATTTATAATCAAATGTGCCTTCCTATGTTGCAACTCCCCAGTGTAAGAATGGTATAATTATTCTGCCTCTCTCCACCAATAATTTGCAACCCTGTTTTGAGCCTTTCAAAACTCAAATTGACATCATAGTTTTGCCTATTTGGTAAAACATTAACCAAACAGCAGGACAGCAATGGGAGACTCATGCCTGTTTCTCACCCCTGGATTGCTCATTCTTAATGAGAGGACAGTAACAATAAAGGGGACCATTGGGTCAAAGAGTTTTTCAACTCTGCTGTGAAATTTGATCAGGGAAGCTACAGATTTTAGACTCTGAAGCTGACTCCTTAATTCTGTCTACTTTCTCACCATCCCTGTTTCATGGCTACAAAGGCCCATGCAAGTGTTTATGAAGTGAAAAACAATTGCTGGGAGATGTGCCCTAATACTGCATTAATACCCAGCATTTCTCTTAGCTGCCTGTTATTTCAGGAGTAGAGTTCATGCTTTACCTGGTAAGGAACCTCCAGCAGCAGTGCTGAGAATGGCCTTGGAGAGTCACTGCCAGGCAGAGTAGGTAACATTGGGCTAGATCAGGGGTGTCAAACCTCTTTTAGCCTGAGGGCCAGTTTCAGGGGCTGCATTCCAGTGGTGGGCAGGGCTGAAGGCAAAAGGGGACAGGGCTCAAATAGCATAAATAGCATAAACTAAACCTTAAGAGAGACATTTCAACCTTTTAGAATGGGGAAAACACATACACACACACCAGCCAGGAAACGGCCCAATGATTGGTGGCCAAGGGAAAGGGGGTGGGGCCAGGGGAAGGGGTGTAGCCTTCTGGGGAACCCCAGTGGGCCATATTGGGAACCCAGGTGGATGTCATAGATCCCAACCCCTTGTCCTCTGCAGAAGAGGCTCCAGAGTCAGCAGTTCAGGAAGAAGATTTGGTCACAGAAGGGTGTTACGAGGCTTCCCCCAGGACCCAGTTCCCAGAATGATACCTGGGGTTGGATCCCCTGTATCCGGAGCAGGTTGCCTTACCATCTTTGGATTCTGAGGACTCCAGCCATGAGGATACTTGCATGCAACAGCCACTCCCACACAGGCACCACTTGAGGCTGCTAAAACAGGCCAGACCCCTTTAAGAGACAAAGCCTCAGTCAGTGTGAAGGTGGAGTCAACCAGCCTAAATGCAGCCAAACACTTAATCAGTCCTTGTTGGAGCACCATACAGACAACCCTGTCCAGCTTCCAACCCTAGTACCATTTGGAGGATTCCATGGTACTGATCTCTTCTGGTCTTGCTTCCTTGAGAAACCTAACCTGACCCTGCTAAAGATCTAACCCATAGGCTATAGCAGAACCCTGCAAGTCAGGCTACAGTGCAGAGCATCAACAGAACCTACAGTGTGAAATGGTACAGTGGGCTGGATTTAACCCCATTGTACATAAAAGTACACATGAACAGCAAGCAGGCCCAAATCATATTTGATGTGTAATACATGTATTTTGTATACCGGTATTCATACAAAAATATAAGGAGAATACACACACACACACATTATACACACACACACACACACACACTATAATATATCTCTTAAGAACTGGCTCTGTATTTGACAGGGATTGGGGCCAAATTTCAAGTACTTTTTCTCACAACCATTACTGAGACTTCTTCTCAGACTGTGTACCTTATGATCCTTCCTGTTAACACAGGGTTCTGCCCTAGAAGGTAGCTAGTGCACCATTGGTGCAGGTAGTTAGTTCATTGCAATGCCGTGATACAAATCTTCTTTTCTTCATGTTTAAATTTACAGAAACGCTCCCAGAACTCAGTTTCTCTACAGTCACTGCTTTATGCAAAGTAAGTAGGTCATACTTTTTAAAAAATCAACTATTCTGTTCTCTATGTAACGAAATATTAAAATATGACCCTTATAAATGACTAAAGCAACCTGGTGGAATATGAAGCCAACTCAGTTATAGGAACTTCAGAAGAGCCCTGCTGGATCAGACCAAAGGCCTATCTAGCCCTGTTTCCCACAGTAGCCAACTAGGTGCTTCTGGAAAGCCAGCAAGTAGGACAAATCCTCTGCTCTGTGGCTTTTATCTTGTCAGTGGTCAGTGTTAGAGATGTACAGAAGGATGGGTTACATATTCCCTAATTCCCATTGTTCACCCCTCTGCCCCCTTCTCCTCATCAACTCTTTTACTGGGATTCGGCCATGACTTTGACCAGCACAAATGATTGTTTCACAGGGCACAATCCAGCCAATGCTGGATGGCCTATATAGCTCAAGGACAAAACATATGCTTTGCCTGTCAAAGGAGCCAGGTTTGATCCCTGGGAATTTAAAGGGATTTGATGTAGCGGGGATGTGAAAATCACCTCCTCGAGACCTTGAAGAATCGCCGATAGTCATAGTAGGCAATAATGGGTGGCTAGATAGGCCGATGGTCTTATTCTTGCTGATGGGAAAAAGTAGAACATTATGCACATGCTTAAATTTCCCATTGAAATCAGTGGGTCTATAAAGTGCTTCCATTTGGCTAGATCATACCAATATCCTTGTGGCTGTTCACCTAATTTCAATTTTAGCATACATTATAGGATTTTTAAAATTACCAAGGTAAAACATAAGGAACAGTCTTCCTTTGATTTACTTTATCTTGATGTTTAATTCCATGTTTCTAAAGAGAAGAAGAGTTGACGTACCTTCGGTTCCTTCAGGATGTCACAAATGACATTTTGATTAGAAGCTGTTATGGGAAGGAGTGAGTATTCAGACTTTTTTTTGTAATCAACATCGAATTCATTTCTATAAAGAAAGAAATGATACACAGTTATGCATGCATAATGGCTTGGACCTCTTCACATGCTGCAGTTGCATGTACTAAATGCGTACACACGTGTAAACTCGGTGAACAGCATAACGTGTTTGAAACGGCTTCTGGTGTCCATTCCATCACATGTACACATGCCAAGTGCAGTACCATTTGCCACAGTTTGAGAAGGATGATCCCTGCTCCCCCCCCCCCACCGACAAAGGGTAACTTTTTTCTTAAGGTACTTTTTCATATAAAAAGGTAAAGGTGTCCCCAACCAGTCGTGTCCGACTCTAGGGATTTGGTGCTCATCTCCATTTCTAAGCCGAAGAGCCAGCGCTGTCTGAAGACACTTCCGTGGTCATGTGGCCGGCATGACTGAACACTGAGGTGCACGGAACGCTGTTACCTTTCCCGCCGAAGCGGCACCTATTTATCTACTTGCAATTTCTTGCTTTCGAACTGCTAGGTTGGCAGGAGCTGGGACTGAAGACGGGAGCTCACTCGGTCACGCGGCACTCGGGTCTCGAACTGCTGTCCTGCCGACCTTCCGGTCTGCAGTTCAGCGTCTTAACCACTAAGCCACCGCGCCCCCCCTTTTTTTCATATACTTAGGTCAGTAATGGGGGGGGCAAGCAGAGGGGCCTGCTTATTTTATCCCTGCCTTCCATTTTGTTTATATCAGTCTGGCTAACCTTATTGGCTTGGTACCACAAGTACAGTGCAAAGCAAGTGCTATTCTAGTGAGAGAATATTATCCTAGCATAGACTACAGTACTCATGCAGTGCCTTGAGCCTTGGAGGACATTTGCCTCTAGGTAGCTGAGCTGATAAGTCGGCTAGAACCCTACTTGGGCATTCAATTTATCTTTTACTTGTACACAGAAGGCAGGAGGGGCGCCGTGTTGCATAGCCCAAACCCTGATGTCATGCTTGCAATGTAGCCCCACCCTCCGGTGTGCATGTGTAGGGCATGGATTTCTGCATGTACAGCTGCATAGATGAGTCTATGCAGTCATCTGTGTTATATGTGCGGATGCCAGGTGATGGGGCTACGCAGCACGGTCCTGATCCCGGATCGCATATTGGAATATAAGGTAAATTGAATGCCCAAGTAGGGCTTGGGCTTCAGTGACATGTAGCATAAAAGATATATGCGCTGTGTTGGCAGTTGGCGGATATTGCTTGCAAATCTAGACTAAAGGAATGCTATACTGGTTTTTTTAGGAAAGAACTTCTCACCATATCAAATTGGCTCCTGAGCTTAAGTGAAAGGGTAGGTCTTTCACAACCATGTGTCACACATGGTAAATATCAGTTACTGCATCCATCCAGGTGTTATTCTTTATCCTAAACTTCAATACTTTAAGGCTCCATTGGTGCAGAGTATCTTGGTCTTTTTGCTTGCAACACATCACACTCTGGTGAAGTCTAATCTATCGTGAGCTGAATTCTTCCATGATGCCAATCAGGAATGGTTGGGAATGGAGCTTTGTGCCTTGACAAGCAGGGTTGGTTTAGGAAACACAGAGCCAGTTTGCACATAATGAGAAGCCACCTTGGGTGAATTTCCCTGCAAGGCTTCTTCATGTGGCACTGGCCACCATTTTGAAAATTCAAGCAGGGTGGGGGGGGGGGACAGCAGCTTGTCAAACCCATTGAGGGCGGGTTGTTGGGGTGGTTAATAAGCCACCTGCAACCCTAAAATAGGCCATGGATTGTTAACCACCCCAACAACCCACCCTTGACAGGTTTGCATGTAACAAGCCATGGTGTGCTCCCAACGCAGCTTGATTTTTCAAAAAGCAAAACAGCAAGCCCCGCAGGGAAATTCACCCATGGTGGCTTGCCGTTACATGCAAACCAGGTCACAAACTCCTTCCAAGCCAACAATCATTGGATCATAATACCAAAAGATAAAGGAAGAATAGCTCAGCCAGTCACATGGCTACGTGCATTTTAAAATAACGGGCATTAGGAATTGTTTAGATTATGCAGCCAAACCTGGGGTAACCATTGAATCAACTGGAAACTGCAGACCATCCTGGATTTCCACCAAGGCCTGGTTTGCAGGATCATAGGGTGGTTAACAAGCCACTATGGCTTGTTAACCACCCTGCATGTGCCATTTACATAATTACCCTTGCCAGTGCAGCTTCTCATGTCATGCAAACCCAGCAAGGGTGGCTTGTTGGGGTGGGTAAAAAAACCACCCCACCCTGATGGTTCTGAGTGGTTTGTTACCCACCCCAACAAGCCACCCTCATCAGGTTCGCAGGACATGAGAAGCCGCATCGGCTGTCTTTGTATAGGCCTCCAATTGAGAGATTCTGTCAGATATATTTTTTACAAATAACTTGTGTTGTGGTTTCATTTCTTGCCACTCGGTCTTCAAGCTCATTAATTTTGTACTCCATTTTTTTCTGTGACGCATTAATTAAATCCACGGCTCTCTGCATATCAGTGATGGAATTTTGAATTAAGTCCAGTCTTTGAACTAGTCCCGAAAATTGCGAAGATAGAGTTTTCATCATCGTAAATAATTCTGCTAAATCTTCTGTTTTCAGCACCTTTGACACAGGAGTTGTGGGAGGTGTTGAAGCAAGCCCTTTTCGCCTCCTTGATTCAGCCATAGTTTTTTCCAATAAATCTTACAGGTCCTCAGATGATCTCAAATATTGTTCAAAGTTTTTAAATTGTCTCTCATAGGTTGCTGATTTTTCTTGCAGGATATATTGTTATGGAACATGCCGGCCCTGTTTTCTCCTATAAAATAGGAGTCTCATTACAGCTTTTCATGTTGGTACAGCCCTGGGGGAAACCCTGGCATCCAGCTCCTCCATTTTCGCATGGGGGTTACCTTACTCCAGGCAAAAATTCAGAGCTATTTGCCTTGCCCCTCCTTTCATTTCTAGGGGGGAGATGAAAAGGTTTTTCAACTTTTTTAAAAGCTGTTTGAGAAAGCTCCCATGGAGAGTCCGTGGAAGCTGCCAGGACTACATCAGTCCCAAACCAGAAGTCGTATAGCGGGGATTAAAAGCTTGTCTAATGATGTGAAATTGTCTACTTTTGTGGATAAGCTTTTGCATGAGATACTTTCTATATCCTCTGATTATTCTCTTGATATTGAGCAGGCATTTCATGTGCCAAATCCTAAAGGGAATGATTATACAATTGTAGTTCAATTTGCAAAAGTCTCCACAAAGTGTTATATCCTGAATTTAGCAAAACACGCTGGAAGCCTTCCCTGGAAACAGGATAAAATTATGCTCTTCCCAGATTACATCAAAGAAGTGGCGAATGAAAGAAGGCAATTTATCAAAACAAAGAATCTGGCAAACCAAATGCACTTACAATATTACTTAAAATATCCTGCTACACTTTGTATTGCGTCTGAAGACCAGATGAAGAAGTTTACGAATCATGAAATGGCGGAGGCTTGGTTGAATGTTAAAATGCATGAGAACTCTCACAATTCCATGAAATGGAATTTCTAAACAAGTACTGTTAACTGCTTGTGTGTAGCTTTCATGATCTAGGCTAACTCAAAAGAAATGATTTTTTATATATTTGTTTATCTTTATGTATTCTTTTTTTCTCTTTCTTTTTATGTATCTGCTTCTATTTTATATTTTAAAATAGACAAAATATCTAGTATAAAAATATTAGTGACTGTTGGAGATTTACCTTAAGTTTTATTATAACACAATACTATACTCTTTCTTTTTTATTACTATTATTATTACTATTATTATTACTAATATTCAGGCTTTTGGGAATGAAGTGTAGAACTGTTGTGTTGATATAAAAGATTGTTTTACTAAATTGTAAGATTGTGTAATAGATATAGTTTTTAAAAATAGAATACCATTGGAGGTTGGGAGATGTTGGAGTTTATTTTTCTTTTTTCTTTTTGCCTTTCTTTCTTCTCTTTCTGTTATTATGGTGTCCTAACTAAAATATTCCCCTTCATCACTGCCTTGTTGTGGCCTTGTTGATCACTGCCTTATTGTGGTGAAGGGGCATGCGTAACTCAGTGAAGCCAAAAGCTATGCCGTGCAGGGCCACCCAAGACAGACAGGTCATGGTGGAGAGTTCTGACAAAATGTAGTCCACTGGAGAAGGAAATGGCAACCCACTCCAGTATTCTTGCCAAGAAAACCCCATGGAACGTATCACAAGGCTAAAAGATAAGATGCCGGAAGATGAGCCCCTCAGGTCGGAAGGTGTCCAATATACTACTGGGGAAGAGTAGAGGGAATTTCCAAGTAGCGCCAGAAAGAGTGAAGCGGCTGGGCCAAAGCTGAAAGGACACTTCGCTGTGGATGCGTCTGGTGGTGAAAAGAAAGTCCGATGCTGTAAAGAACAATATTGTTTAGGAACCTGGAATGTCAGATCAATGAATCAAGGTCAGCTGGAGGTGGTCAAACATGAGATGGCAAGATTGAACATCGACATCTTGGGAATCAGCGAACTCAAATGGACAAGCATGGGCGAATTTAATTCAAGTGACCATTGTATCTACTACTGTGGGCAAGAATCCCTTAGAAGAAATGGAGTAGCACTCATCGTCAACAAAAGGGTGGGAAAAGCAGTACTGGGGTACAATCTCAAAAATGATAGAATGATCTCAGTACAAATCCAAGGCAAACCATTCAACATCACAGTAATTCAAGTCTATGCCCCAACCACTGATGCCGAAGAAGCTGAGGTTGATGGGTTCTATGAAGACCTACAACACCTTCTAGAACTAACACCAAAAAAAGATGTCCTCTTCATCATAGGAGATTGGAATGCTAAAATAGGAAGTCAAGAAATCAGCGGGATAACAGGCAAGCATGGCCTTGGTGTACAAAATGACACAGGACAAAGGCTAATAAGAGTTTTGCCAAGAGAACCCGCTGATCATAGCAAACACTCTTTTCCAACAGCACAAGAGACGACTCTACATATGGACATCACCAGATGGTCAATATTGAAATCAGATTGATTATGTCCTTTGCAGCCAAAGATGGAGAAGTTCTATACAGTCAGTGAAAACAAGACCTGGAGCTGACTGTGGCTCAGATCATGAGCTTCTTATCGCAAAATTCCAGCTTAAATTGAAGAACGTAGGGAAAACCACTAAACCATTCAGGTATGACCTAAATCATATCCCTTATGAATATACAGTGGAGGTGAGGAATAGATTTAAGGGATTAGACCTGATAGACAGAGAGCCTGAGGAACTATGGATGGAGGTCCGTAACATTGTTCAGGAGGCAGCAACTCAATCCATCCCAAAGAAAAAGAAATGCAAGAAAGCAAAGTGGCTGTCTGAGGAGGCTTTACAAGTAGCTGAGGAAAGAAGGGAAGCGAAAAGCAAGGGAGAAAGGGGAAGATATATCCAACTGAATTAGGGATGGCAGAGAATTTCTCCCCGAAACTTCGGGGGGCCGAGCACCAACGTGTTCGGCCCCCCGAACAAGTTTCGGGGAGAAATTCTCCTCACCCCCCCGCACCCCGCACCCCCCCCCCGGGACGGGACTTACCTTTGCCGAATGTCCCTCCCGGCGGCGGGTCCAGCTGGTGGTTCGTTGGGTCTTCGTCAGGGGCGGGGGCAGCAGCCGATCTTTCAACCGGCTGCCACCGCTGCCATTGCAATAAAAGAAAAAAAAAAAACTCCCCCATGATAGGCTACGTGACGATTAACGTAGCCTATCACGGCTAGATCTGCAAAGTCAAACATTTACATAGACTACCGCGACCAAATAAGGAACGGGAATGGCGGCTCCCTATGGGGGCTGCCATTTGCGTACGCGCTTTTTTTTTTTTTTAAGTCACCCGTGATAGGCTACGTGGCGATTTACGTAGCCTATCACGGCTGACTTTGCAGATCTAGCCGTGATAGGCTACGTTAATCGTCACGTAGCCTATCACGGGGGCGTTTTTTTTTTTACTGTTTACTTCGCGGCCGGGCGAGGCGAGGCGCCTCCTCCCCGGCCTGAATTTCGGCCGGGCGAGGCGGGAAGCCTCCCCCCCGGCCTGAATTTCGGCCGGGCGAGGCGGGAAGCCTCCCCCCCCGGCCTGAACTTCGCGGGGGGAGCAACGAAGCACCTCCCCCCCACCGCGGGAAATCTTCGAGGACAGGTAAGTGACTTTCGTCCACCCCTAAACTGAATGCAGATTTCCAGAGAATAGCAAGGAGAGACAAGAAGGCCTTCTTAAATGAAAAATGCAAAGAAATCGAAGAAAACAATAGAATGGGAAAGACTAGAGATCTCTTCAAGAAAATCGGAGATCTCAAGGGAACATTTTGTGCAAAGACGGGCATGATAAAGGACAAAGAAGGCAGGGACCTAACAGAAGCAGATGAGATTAAGAAGAGATGCAAAGAATACACAGAATAACTATACAGGAAAGATCGTAATGTCCCTGATAGCCGTGAAAGTGTGGTCACTGAACTTGAGCCAGACATCCTAGAGAGTGAAGTCAAGTGGACCTTAGAAGCATTACTAACAACAAAGCTAGCAGAGATGACAGTATTCTAGCTGAGCTATTTAAGATCCTAAAAGATGATGCTGTTAAAGTGCTGCACTCAATATGCCAACAAATTTGGAACACTCAACAATGGCCACAAGACTGGAAAAGGTCAGTTTATATTCCAATTCCGAAGAAGGGCAATGCCAAAGAGTGTTCAAACTACCGTACAATTGCGCTCATTTCACATGCCAGCAAGGTTATGCTCAAAATCCTACAAGCTAGGCTTCAGCAGTATGTGAACTGAGAACTACCGGAAGTACAAGCGGGGTTTCAAAGAAGCAGAGGAACTAGAGATCAAATCACCAACATTCGTTGGATCATGGAGAAAGCAAGAGAATTCCAGAAAAATGTCTATTTCTGCTTCCTTGACTACACTAAAGCCTTTGATTGTGTGGATCACAACAAACTGTGACAAATTCTTAAAGAGATGGGAGTACCAGACCACCTTACCTGTCTCCTGAGAAACCTATACAAGGGTCAAGAAGCAACAGTAAGAACCGGACATGGAACAACCGATTGGTTCAAAATTGGGAAAGGAGTACGACAAGGCTGCATATTGTCACCCTGCTTATTTAATTTATATGCAGAGTACATCATGAGAAACGCCGAGTTGGATGAATCACAGCAGGTCAGAATTAAGATTTCCGGGAGAATTATCAACAACCTCAGATACACAGACAATACCACCCTAATGGCAGAAAGCAAAGAGGATCTAAAGAGCCTCTTGTTGAGGGTGAAAGTGGAGAGTGCAAAAGCTGGTTTGAAACTCAACATTAAAAAAACTAAAATCATGGCATCTGGCCCCATCACTTCCTGGCATATAGAAGGGGAAGAAATGGAAGCAGTGACAGATTTTACTTTCTTGGGCTCCAGGATCACCGCAGACAGTGACTGTAGCCATGAAATTAAAAGACGCTTGCTCCTTGGGAGGAAAGCTGTGGCAAACCTAGACAGCATCGTAAGAAGCAGAGACATCACCTTGCCGACAAAGGTTCGTATAATCAAAGCTATGGTTTTCCCAGTAGCAATGTATGGCTGTGAGAGCTGGACTATAAGGAAGGCTGAGCGCCGAAGAATTGATGCTTTCGACCTGTGGTGCTGGAGAAGACTCTTACGAGTGCCCTGGACTGCAAGGTGGTCAAATCAGTCAATCCTAAAGGAAATCAACCCTGAGTGCTCATTGGAAGAACAGATACTGAAGCTGAAGCTCAAATATTTTGGCCACCAAATGCAAAGAGAAAAGTCACTGATGCTGGGAAAGATTGAAGGCTAAAGGAGAAGGGGACGGCAGAGGATGGGATGGCTAGATAGCATCACCGATGCAATGAATATGGACTTGAGCAGACTCTGGGAGAGAGCACAGGACAGGAGGGCCTGGCGTGCTGTGGTCCATGGGGTCACGAAGAGTCAGACACGAGTGAACGACTGAACAACAACAACAACAAACTAAAATATTGTATGGATAAGAACTGAAGTATTGAGTAGGTTGTTGGTAATTTTGGTAGTGTTTATAAAGATAAAATATATTCAAAAAATATCCAAAAAAAAAGAGAGAAGAAGCCACGTCGGCAAGAGTAATTACACAATCCAGCCAGCGCACGCACTGTGGCTTGTCAGCCACCCTGCGATCGTGTGAACAGGCCCCAAGAGTGTGATGCCCCAGTTTGCAAATGTTCTTGTGACATATATACTTTACATTAGACTTATCAGTGCAATTTTATACGTGTCTGCTCTAAAGTAAGTCCCACTGAATTCAGTGAGGCTTACTGCACAGTAAGTGTGGATATGCTGCAACCCTACTGTATACACACTTACCTCGGAATAAATCCTATTGAACTGAATGGGAATAACTTCTGAGTAAACATGCATAGGATAGCACTGCAAGTCAACAAACATGAAGTGTAAAGACATCCTTGTTTCTCAGGGAGGCAAACTTTGCTTTTTTATAACAATAAAATGGAAATCCTAGGGTGAGGATAAAGATCCAAGCGTTTTCTGTACTGCTTTAGCAAACAGGCTAGCATCTATTTTCCTTGCTGCTTGTTGCTATTTTTATTGCCACCTATTGGTTCTGTTTCGAGTCTCTGCTGATGTACAATTTTATTCTCTTCCTAGGGCATTAGGTGGTATATTTCAGATGCACATTCGAAACAGAAGATATGACCTTGATGAGGTGAACAAAAATATATATATTTTATGAAACGCACTGTCACCAGCAATGGAATACTCCTACATCTGTCTAGAACAGCAATTTATAACATTTGGGCTGCTACACTTCTTAATTAAAAAGGGAATAAGAAAAGACGCCTGCATGAAGTAAGAGCTACAGGCTGAATTTTATGTGAAGCAGACAAAAATAAAAAAATAAATGAGTTACCCTGCCCTATACATTGCACAAGTTAAGCCGAATAGTGTTTGATGAAATATGTAGCAGACTGCATTCTGAAGGGAGGCCCTTGTTGTGAAAAATGTTTCCTGCGATGCATTTCTGCTGTTTCTGCCATTTGAAGCAACAGATAAAGCCGGCGAGGATTTGTAACCCTCCGCTTTTAGAAATGGGTCAATTGATGCATGAGCTAAACTACAAAGCCTTGCCACCATCTTTGAAGTTCTCCTGGCCTCGAAAGCCCTTGCTTGAAATCTGTTTTGATGGCACAGAGTGCACGTTGAGCAGAAGCACAGAAATACATAGGGCAGCGTGGTTTGCATGTTCAAATGGGAAGAGAAAATCTTAGGGGGATTAGCCAAGCATTGTATTGCCCTACAGAGAAATATTCACCTTCATAGCTTTGTTCATCATAATATGGTTCCTACTCTCATCATGAATGCTAATAGCCATTTGAAAAGAAAAGGGCCAAGGGTCGCCAGGGTTAGGGACCTGCCAAGGTGCAGCGGGGGGCCTGCTGACAAGAGCTGTCTAGACTAGGGATGTATGGACTCTGTAAAATTCGCTCCGTCTGTGTTTCACAGACTGTCCGGCACCTTTTGTTCCATCGTCCGCTCACAGACGGATGCAAATGTTCAGCATGCGGAAAAATATGCAAATAATTACATAAGAGATTTTGTAACAAATAACATAATTTACTTTAGTAAATAACATTTAGCACATTGTCCCCCACTCCAGTCAACTTTTCCTCAGCAGAAACGTGTGTATTTTCCTACGAATAAATATGCATACATTTCAGGAAAGTAAAAAAAAAAAAAAATCCGAAAGGCTTTTTTCTCTGTGCGGCCTGAGGGGGTCGCTCTGTATCAGATCCCGCAGGTCGGATTCTTAGAAACCCAAGCTGATTTCTGTCCGTCTTGATTTCTCCAACATCTGTACTCTAGACCTGTTCCTCCTCCTCATCGTCGCAACTTGCTTGTTCACCCTAGTCTCGCTCTGGACCAGGCAATGGTGATAGTGTTGTAGTATTTTCAGTATCACCCTAAAAATCACTGCCCCTTTTCACACACCCCACACACACACCCAGCCCCCACACACATACACACAACAAATCACCAAAACAAATTGTTTTGGCAAACCAGGAAACAACCCTAAATCACATTAGATACGAAAACGGCAGAGCTGCCTTTTCTTATTGTTAAGTGTTCTTCGATAGTGTTCTCCGAAACAAGAGGTTATGTGGGACTTAACCTTGTTCAGTATAAAGGACGATTAAGGGGTAATCAAGATAATTACAGAGTAATTGGATTGCAGAGTGGTTTTGTGTCATTGTAAGTGGAGCGATTGTGATAGAATGGGTGGGTTTGGTAACTGTAGTGTTCAGACATTAGGGTGAATAACAGGCAGTAGGCTGTACAAGAGCTGTTAAAGAACAATCAGAGCACAATTTCAGGTTAATTTTTTAAAAAGAAAACAGCACTTGGCAAAACGTTTCATTAAAGTGAATGGATTTATAATGTACACCAGATAAGCAGTTCTGAATTCATCCCTTTTTAAGGACACATCCTACAAGACAGAGAACAGGGGTGCAGACCATCAGGCATACAAGTCACGTGCAGACGGCCTGGGGACCCAATCTGGCCCACTAGAATCCCCCATGTGGCCACACCTCCTTCTTCTGGCCCCTCCCCTTTTCTCCAGCTGCCAATCATTTGGTGGTTCCCAGCTTTTGCACAGTCTCCCCATTCTAATAGGTCAAAATGCCTCTCCCAAGGCAGTAAGAACTTAAAGCTAAAGTATGCTGGTAATTTTTAGTGCTGTGCCAAAAATTTCTCCCACATGTTTTTCAACCATTCTCATTCAAATTGATAGAAAAGAAATTGCTTGAGAAAAGAAATTCCAAGGAGACATTTCAAAGAAATTCTCATGGCTTGGGTTGGGGTTCTTGTCCTTACCTTACTTGTGAGGTGGCTGAGGAGTGTGCGTGAGTGTCCTGTCTGTCATTGTACAATAATATCTGTGGCAGCCTGTAGCCTCCTTGGCTTCTCACACTTCAGTTAAAGCCATCATGAGGAAGACATCATGAGGCAATTCCTCCCATGGGCTTTTTCAGTTCAGAAAGTGCAGGTGGCTTGGGAGGCTGCAGAGCCATGGAAAGATGTGTAATAGAGAGAGAAAACACACACAGCACCGTTGGGCACCTCGTGGTGATTAGGTAAGCTCAAAAATACCACCAAAAGAAATTCAAATTCTGCCTCAGAAAAGTGGAAGCCTCAGCACAGTTGATGCTGTTGCCACTTACAGAAGCAGCACAATAAAAGCCGTAGGAAAAAAGAAAGAACCTGTGCTACAACCCCTTCCAATAGTGAGCCCTATTTGTGGGAAACTACTGGAGATTTTCTCCTCCTCTAGGAGAAATATGGTGAAATTGTCGTCCCCCCCCCCCAATTTCTCTGCCTACAAATAGGCTGGAGAATGTTGAGAGGCCATTTGTACATAGCTCTCCAATTTTGGTATTTTGGCCCACTGTCTTTGCTGTTTTACATTTTGACTGGAGTGTGGGCCCCAAATTGAATCTGGGCTTTGCTTTCTCATATAGAGCAATCTTAATATGACCATATTGAGGGATCTAATCTTCTAAGGCTTAATAGCACTGCAATATCCTTACCTTCAGCCCACATCTTTATTGATTTTCAAGCAAAATATACAAGGAGTGCTTTGAAGATGTAAAGTGGAACTGTAGATCTCACTATGGCCCCAAGAGGAGTTTGGTGTTATTTGTTTCTCCTGTTTTTTCATTGAAGGAGCTTGATTTGCCATACGTGGTTCCCCCTCCTCCATTTTATCCTCACAACAAGCCTGTGATGCAGGTTTAAGCTGCCACGTTCAAGGTCACCTGTTGTTGTTGTTGTTGTTGTTGTTCAGTCATTAAGTCGTGTCCGACTCTTTGTGACCTCATGGACCATAGCACGCCAGGCCTTCCTGTCCTCTGCTCTCTTCAAAACTAAGAATTTAAAGTGGGATCTTCCCAATCCAAATATTCTATATCTTCCCCAAACCTGGTGCCCTCCAGGTGTTTTGAACTTGAGCTTTCATCAGCCCCTGCTAGCATAGCCAATGGACAGGAATGCTGGGAGCTGTAGTCCAAAACAACTGTAAGACACCAGATTGGAGAAGGCTGGAGTATACCATACCAATTCTTTGTTTTTCAAGATGGAATTCAGTGGCATCTGTGCTCAGAGAGCAACATGCAGAAAGGCTCCCATATGACCCTCCCCTCCCATATCTCATCAGCTGCTTCTTCGCCTCACATACTGCACTGCATGGACACTGATTGACATGACTGGGTTATTTGTGCTCAGCCAAGGTTCTCCCATACATTACCTTCAAGCATCCTTGGGACCCACTCCATCCCAAGCCTGTGCATACCCCTATGTCTACCTGGGAGTAGCCTGTGCAGCAGGGGCTTAACAAGTTAGATATAATCAATGACATTTTCAGCAGTGTCAAAAAGTGCACCCTATCTTACTTCTCCCCTTCATGGATGCCTTGTTGTGGCGAAGGGGCTTGCATAACTCAGTGCAGCCATAAGGTATGCCGTGCAGGGCCACCCAAGACAGACAGGTCATGGCAGAGAGTTCTGACAAAATGTGGTCCACTGGAGAAGGAAATGGCAACCCACTCCAGTATTCTTGCCAAGAAAACCCCATGGAATGTATCACAAGGCTAAAAGATATGACGCTGGAAGATGAGCCCCTCAGGTCGGAAGGTGTCCAATATACTACTGGGGAAGAGCAGAGGGTATTTCCAAGTAGCTCCAGAAAGAGTGAAGCGGCTGGGCCAAAGCCGAAATGACACTCAGCTGTGGATGTGTCTGGTGGCGAAAAGAAAATCCGATGCTGTAAAGAACAATATTGTTTAGGAACCTGGAATGTCAGATCAATGAATCAAGGTCAGCTGGAGGTGGTCAAACATGAGATGGAGAGACTGAACATCGACATCTTGGGAATCAGCGAACTCAAATGGACAGGCATGGGCGAATTTAATTCAGGTGACCATCATATCTACTACTGTGGGCAAGAATCCCTTAGAAGAAATGGAGTAGCACTCATCATCAACAAAAGGGTGGGAAAAGCAGTACTGGGGTACAATCTTAAAAATGATAGAATGATCTCAGTACGAATCCAAGGCAAACCATTCAACATCACAGTAATTCAAGTCTATGCCCCAACCACTGAGGCCGAAGAAGCTGAGGTTGATGGGTTCTATGAAGACCTACAACACCTTCTAGAACTAACACCAAAAAAAGATGTCCTCTTCATCATAGGGGATTGGAATGCTAAAGTAGGAAGTCAAGAAATCACCGGGATAACAGGCAGGCATGGCCTTGGTGTACAAAATGAAGCAGGACAAAAGCTAATAGAGTTTTGCCAAGAGAACACGTTGATCATAGCAAACACTCTTTTCCAACAGCACAAGAGGTGACTCTACACATGGACATCACCAGATGGTCAATATCGAAATCAGATTGATTATGTCCTTTGCAGCCAAAGATGGAGAAGTTCTATACTGTCAGTAAAAACAAGACCTGGAGCTGACTGTGGCTCAGATCATGAGCTTCTTGTTGCAAAATTTCAGCTTAAATTGAAGAACGTAGGGAAAACCACTAAACCATTCAGGTATGACCTAAATCATATCCCTTATGAATATACAGTGGAGGTGAGGAATAGATTTAAGGGATTAGACCTGATAGACAGAGAGCATGAGGAACTATGGACGGAGGTCCATAACATTGTTCAGGAGGCAGCAACTCAATCCATCCCAAAGAAAAAGAAGTGCAAGAAAGCCAAGTGGCTGTCTGATGAGGCTTTACAAGTAGCTGAGGAAAGAAGGGAAGCGAAAAGCGAGGGAGAAAGGGGAAGATATATCCAACTGAATGCAGAGTTCCAGAGAATAGCAAGGAGAGACAAGAAGGCCTTCTTAAATGAACAATGCAAAGTATTAGAGGAAAACAACAGAATGGGAAAGACTAGAGATCTCTTCAAGAAAATCAGAGATCTCAAGGGAATGTTTTGTGCAAAGATGGGCATGATAAATGACAAAGAAGGCAGGGACCTAACAGAAGCAGATGAGATTAAGAAGAGGTGGAAGGAATACACAGAAGAACTATACAGGAAAGATCTTAATGTCCCTGATAGCCATGATAGCGCGGTCACTGAACTTGAGCCAGACATCCTAGAGAGTGAAGTTAAGTGGGCCTTAGGTAGCATTAGTAACAACAAAGCTAGCGGAGATGACAGTATTCCAGCTGAGCTATTTAAGATCCTAAAAGATGATGCTGTTAAAGTGCTGCACTCAATATGCCAACAAATTTGGAACACTCAACAATGGCCACAAGACTGGAAAAGGTCAGTTTACATTCCAATTCCAAAGAAGGGCAACGCCAAGGAGTGTTCAAACTACCACACAATTGCGCTCATTTCACATGCCAGCAAGGTGATGCTCAAAATCCTACAAGCTAGGCTTCAGCAGTATGTGAACCAAGAACTACCAGAAGTACAAGCGGGGTTTCGAAGAGGCAGAGGAACTAGAGATCAAATTGCCAACTTTTGCTGGATCATGGAGAAAGCAAGAGAATTCCAGAAAAATGTCTATTTCTGCTTCCTTGACTACACTAAAGCCTTTGATTGTGTGGATCACAACAAACTGTGGCAAATTCTTAAAGTGATGGGAGTACCAGACTACCTTACCTGTCTCCTGAGAAACCTGTACGAGGGTCAAGAAGCAACAGTAAGAACCAGACATGGAACAACTGAGTGGTTCAAAAGTGGGAAAGGAGTACGACAAGGCTGCATATTGTCACCCTGCTTATTTAACTTATATTCAGAGTACATCATGAGAAACGCCGGGTTCGATGAATCACAGGTCGGAATTAAGATTGCTGGGAGAATTATCAACAACCTCCGATATGCAGATGATACCACCCTAATGGCAGAAAGCGAAGAGGATCTAAAAAGCCTCTTGTTGAGGGTGAAAGAGGAGAGTGCAAAAGCTGGTTTGAAACTCAACATTAAAAAGATGAAGATCATGGCATCTGGCCCCATCACTTCCTGGCATATAGAAGGGGAAGAAATGGAAGCAGTGACAGATTTTACTTTCTTGGGCTCCAAGATCACCGCAGACGGTGACTGTAGCCATAAAATTAAAAGACGCTTGCTCCTTGGGAGGAAAGCTATGGCAAACCTAGACAGCATCGTAAGAAGCAGAGACATCACCTTGCCGACAAAGGTTCATATAATCAAAGCTATGGTTTCCCCAGTAGCAATGTATGGCTGTGAGAGCTGGACTATAAGGAAGGCTGAGTGCTGAAAAATCGATGCTTTTGAACTGTGGTGCTGGAGAAGACTCTTACAAGTCCCCTGGACTGCAAGGAGGTCAAATCAGTCCATCCTAAAGGAAATCAACCCTGAGTGCTCATTGGAAGGACAGATACTGAAGCTGAAGCTCAAATATTTTGGCCACCTAATGCGAAGAGAAAAGTCACTGGAAAAGACCCTGATGCTGGGAAAGACTGAAGGCAAAAGGAGAAGGGGACAGCAGAGGATGAGATGGCTAGATAGCATCACCGATGCAATGAATATGAACTTGAGCACACTCCGGGAGAGAGCGCAGGACAGGAAGGCCTGGCATGCTATGGTCGATGGGGTCACGAAGAGTCGGACACGACTGAACGACTGAACAACATCTTACTTCTAAAGGGGTCAAAAGTGTCCACTTGTTCAGAAAGTAGTGCCCTTGCTCTAAACGGGCTTCATTGCCTTCAGTGACATCATCCTGCACTTTATGATTATCAGTGGCCGTGAATGTCTATAAGTCTGATTCCGGAAGCATTGGCCTTACCCTGAATTGACTTCATTAGCCCTCCATGACATTGTGGAGTCAAATCTGATTGGCTGTGTAGTGTCATGGCATTATTTTTCAGCAGGTGATCTGATTTGTTAGGATTGTCCATGTACTAATTGAGAAGCAGCAGCAGCAGACAGAGCAAACAATGGCAACTAAGAGGATTTAAGGAAGAGGTGAACATTCTGTCAATTTAGGGGTTTTTTCCCCCCCAGGAAATATTTCTGCCTCACCAGGAAATATTTCTGTCTCTCCCCACCCTCTCCCAAAAAACTAGCCACCAATTTGTAATTATTTGTAAGTGTATCCTATTTTGTGCAACGGGTGGTAAGCACAGCGGCTGCGATTTTAGTTTGTCGTCATTCTTACGTAAACTCTTTCTGAGAAAGCATTAGAGTTAGATGCGAGGGTAGCTTCATATTGCTGCTATTTGTGTAATCAGTTTAAGCATACAGCACCTCAAAAATCCTCCCTCATCCAAAACGATGCAGAAATTATATACAACCAAGGGAGGTGGGAGCATAGCAGGGCCCCACAGTTCTTATGGTCTGACCTCCTAATGCATCATTTCATTCCCAGAAAAGCAGAGACCAGGGACCAGGAGTCTCCTGTTGGTTTGATACCTCAGGTGTTCGCGGTGCACAAGGGTGGGTCCTGGTTATTTCAGGGAACAACTTTGCTCATATAAATCTTCCCAATATCTAAGTTTAGCCAGTAAGTCCCTACTTTGGGTTCCAACTTGTGCAGAAGCCAGATTCGGTCCTATAAAAAGCAGGTCCTTTTCAGGTATGGCTTTGTGGAAAGCACTGGCATATGACAGGAATCGTATCTGGAGAAGCAGCTTGTTCCATATCAGCCTGCTGTTACTGAGAAGCTCAGCCATGGCTTTATCATGTGTATTTTGTTGGCATGTTCTAGAAGGACTACATGGGCAAAGGCCTAATGGCAGCCAGGAGCAAAAGGATCCTGATGGTAATGTGCACCTCATGTGTTTAAAGTTCATGACCTGTGTGTCCTCCACTGTAATGAAATGATTAGGAGTTGCCCTCATTTGAATACGCAAACTATGGGAACGCTGGATATATATAAATGCCATCCTGCCCTTCAGGTCACCACCTTAGTCAAGCAAACCATGAGGAGGACCTAAATAGGCCAATCTAATGCTTTGGAGGGACACCTGGTCCGATCTTGAAGTGCCCTCACCTCCAGATAGATCAGCAGGTTACAGCACCATCAGGTGATCCCTCGTAGTCTCTTTTGTTTTGGAAACTCTAGCTGTTTGTCCCTCAAAAGCATGACTTTTGTTATTCTTAGTCAGCTAGCCAAAATCCAGTCAGGAGTCTCAGGAAGACTTCCATTCATGCAAGGCAGGAACCAAGTTGTCAGTTCTTTTGCTTAACTTCAGCTTGAGTATCCTCCTTGCCTCCCTCCTTCCTCCACATTCCTTTGCCTCTCTGTGTGTGTTGGTTATACTCTCTGGGCTAGTCAGGTTCTAAGATAGGGATGGGCACCTTGTGACATTCCAGATGTTTTGGCCTACAACTCCCATCATGCCTCACCATTGGCTATGCTGGCTAGGGCTGATGGGAGTTTTAGGACAAAGCACCCTGGAGCCCTGCCCAAATTCCCTAAACCTTAAAATTACACCCTTAATATTATTTGAGTGAGTCTTTTGGAAGGGAGGAGGTTAACGCAGGGATGTACGAAAGTCACTTACCTTTTCACGGATTGTGTTCGCGGTGGGGGGGAGGTCCTTCTCCCCAGAATCCTCGACGGTGGGGGAGGTGATCTGGTCCTCCCCCCTGGAATCCTGCCCAGCTGGCTCTGCTCTGCAGGAGTTCCGGCCGCGGACGGGCTGCTGTGGACGCAAATGGCGGCCGCCATAGCGGCCGCCATTTGCATCCAGCCAGGCAGCCATGATAGGTTATGTAAGTATTTACGTAGCCTATCACGGCTGGGCAAAAAAAACAACAACAGTGTACGCAAATGGCGGCGGCTACGGTGGCCACCATTTGCGTTCCCTATTTTTCGCCGTTTTAGCTTATGTAAATATTTATGTAAGCTATTACGGCGGGGGAAAAAAGGAACGCAAATAGTGCCCACTACACTATTTGCGTTCCCCTTTTTTTTGCTGTAATAGCCTACGTAAATATTTATGTAGACTAAAACGGCGAAAAATAGGGAACGCAAATGGTGGCCGCCGTAGCCACCGCCATTTGCGTACACTGTTGGTTTTTTTTTTGCCCAGCCGTGATAGGCTACGTAAATACTTACGTAGCCTATCACAGCAAAGACCTGGATGCAGATGGCAGCCGCGGCAGCTGGTCGAAAGACCAGCCGCCGCCGCCAGACCCGCCGCCATCCAGAACATCTGCCCCAGGTGAGCCTCGTCCCCGGGGGAATCCGTGGGGGGGGCAGGCCGTTCCAACATGGATTTTGGGGGGCTGAATGCCAGTGCATTCGGCCTCACTGAAATCAGTGGCGGAATTCTCCGCCATCCCTAGATTAACGTTTTACCAGAATTTTGCTCTTGTTTTTTAAACTCTGTTTTATTTTTGTGATTTTAGTTCAAATATGGAATTTGTTTTTAACTTAGTTTTTGAGCCACCTTGAATACTCCGGTACAAAAGCAGGATGGAAACACGTTTGAAAAAAATTAATAACTATGGGTAAATTCTAATATATGCCCTACTTAAAGTAGACACATTGAAATGAATGGGACTTAACTTAGTCATGACTAACTTCAGTCCCATTCATTTCAATGGATTTCCTCTAGGTAGGATTCATGTTGGAGTTTACCCAATATTTCCAGTTGGAAGGGTTTATACTGTTCAGGAGCCCTTAACAGTTGCCCCTTTTTTATGGAGACAACTACATGGGTTTTTGTCCTTCCTTGGCTTCAACAGCCCAGCATATATTAAGTATACCAAACTTTGAGAATTAGGTGTCTTTAAAAACTGAGAAGTAATTACTGAAATAAAATGAATAATTCACAAAGATGTACATTGTTCATGCTCAACAGTTTAACCCGCTTTACTTTTTTTCATTCACCCCCTTAACTCCAGCTCCCTGGAAATTTTTATCCCCTCCTTTGGGAAGGTGGGCCCTGCTGCACTGAATTGCAGGCAGGTTTATCACTTACATAGGTTACTCACTGATCAGGGAGAGAGATGTCTTCACCCTGCATAGTTGCCTGCACCTCATTTTCTATAACGCCTAGGGTTTCTCCACACAGAGGCTTTTTATCCCACAGGGGCATCTGCTTCCGGATTCTTTGCAGGATTAAGATTGGCCCTTGCGCTTCCCTTCTCCCCCCGCTTTCTCCCCCTTCATCTGCAAGTTCTATATGTTTCATTATACAGCCACTAGATGGCACTGTTGTTATAGTGCCACTTCCTCTTTACATGGACAAATTCAAACCGATTCAAACCGGTTCTTATTATTAGCTCATTATTTCCATTTCAAATTAAGCTGCAGAAATGGTCAGAAACCATGGGAGTGGCGCTGGAGGTTGACGATATCATGTAAAGGACCCGCAAACTTCCATGAGTAACCAGTCGCAATCGCAGGCCCCAAGTGGAGAAACCCCTAGTCGCTGCTATCCTGTTTCCAAATGCCCAATGTTGGCACAAAACATGAAAAAGCTTCCAAATTGCCACCAGTAATCCAAAGAACTGAGCTGTTTAGTCTATTGACTCTGGACATAAAGGATGCCCTTTTGATCTGATGCCTTTGTAGCCACTTCTACACCTCTCTTCCATGTATTTATCCAACCATGTATATATACTGTTATGCTAGTGGCTATGACAGCACCCTGAGCATCCACTGATTGATGTGAAGTACTGAGGGCTATCAGGCGGAAGGGTCTATTAAATTCCCTAAATTGTCCTTTCCCCAAGCTGGTGCCCTCCAGATGTTTTGGACTTGAAATTCCATCGACCCAAACCATCATGGCCACTGCTCAGGAATGCTGGGAGTTGTAGTTCAGAACATCTGGAGGGCACCAGTTTGGAAGGCTGCCCTACATGAACCTGGGCTTTCCTCAGCAATCTGGTCAAAGCGCCCACTGAAGTCCCAAAATAAACCCACTCTGTTACAGCTGGACAGTTTAGGCTTAGTAAAGTACCCTAAATTTGGAAATGGAAAAGAATATGTTTCTGCCATGTCAGTGACAAGTCACTAGCTCTTAATGTTCAAAATGCATTTATATTCAAAATGCATTTGTGTGGTTGTGGTTGTTATTTAAAACCCAAACCAAATAAGCTCAGCTGGACACGGCTTAACTTCTGAGAGCACGATAGTTGCCACAGAGACTGTCGGTTTTCGATAATGAGTATCTGTTGAACATTGCAAATGTTTTACAACTCACACAGGCATAATATAGCATCCTTTGTTTCTGTGGACAGGAAGCAATGGAGTGGAACTTGGTGAAGTGTGAAACTAGGCCACTGAACAGCCCAGAATTATTATGCCTAATTAGGAGGGGTGGAAATGTAATGCACTGAACACCAGGGCTATTCTCAGAACAAGGCTCCTTCAATGCCTATGGCATCTCTATTTTTAAATGGTGCCATATATTTCCTGGACAAGAAACACAAAAGAGTAATGGGGCTGAGCTCAAAAGCAGCTATGTGTGTTAAAGAGGTTGATCCAGACCATTGCGGAACCACTTTCCTCCCTTCCCCTCTCCTGCTGGCCCTTGGTTAGGAGCTAGCAGTGCTGGGTGCATCACAAAACACCTGGCCATTGCCATGAACGGGGACCCAGTCTGCACCTCTCATAGATGAATCCATTCCTTCCCAAGGTCTTCGACTACAGGCTACTTGTGCGCGAGACGTCTGCCTGCCCGCCCCACCTCCTTTGGGCTCTTACCACTGTCACTGGAGGCAGGGGGGCGGGAACTGTGGTGGACGTTTCCGCCGCTGCACCAACAAGTCATCTGAGGGCAGACCTCCATCTCCACCTGCAGAGAGGGAGCGCCACTGCAGTCCGGGAAGCCCCTCCAGGGACCATAGGATTGCAGTCAAATAAATAAAAAACTTTTCTAAACTGCAGTCACATAGAATGAGCATCAAATTTCACAAACTGCATGTCCGGCCTGGGAAATCACATGCGCCCACAGTGACGCTCTACATGGCGCTGCCTTTATAGATGCTTTGGAATTCAACTGGTAGAGAGTGCATCAGCAAGAATGCTTGTAGGAGCTAAGCATTCAGAATACATTACTTCAATTCTGTACCAGTTACACAGGCTGCCTGTGTGCTTCAGGCCCTTCTCTACATATTTTGGCACCCTAGGCAAGATGGTACTTTGGCACCCTGGTGAACATGCCACCACATCTGTCCCTTCTATTCTCTCCCCCCATCCCAGGCTGCCCCTGCCCCACCCCCAGCTATTGCCACTCCCTCACTCTGATCCAACCTCCTCTTCTTGGCCAGCACCATCCTCCTCCTCCTCTTTCTCTTTACTTTCGCCACCACTTGTCTCCCCCTCCATACCGTACTTTGAGGGGTCCTTCCTTAAAGTGTGAAGCATTCTGGGAGAGGTGGCGCTAGAAATTGCCCATGTGATGCCATGGCAGCACAGGCGATCTTCATAGCCACCTCACCCAGAATGCCTTGCTTTAAGGACGGGCCCCTCAAAGTGCAGCATTTGGGCCCGCCCAGTTCTGCGGTGAGCCATGTTGGCTGTTTTGTGTAGCTGTTGCAGCTCTCCAGAGAGCCTACCTGATGTCTCATTCTGGGAGATTCCTGAGTGAGAGATGGGGCAAGCGGGCTTGTTCTGTGAGGGGCACAGATGGGTGGCTGCCTGGCATAGAGAGGGAGTTGGAGTGGTGCTGCCACCTTCGGGGGGGTCATTATGGTGACCCCAAAATTTGGTGTCCTGTTTACCCCCCTCCCCCCCTCAAAAGAAACAGCCCTAGTTTGCTTCCAGGCTCTATTTAAAGCGCTGGTCTTGGCCTTTAAAGCCCTTAACCGTTTGGGACCAGATTACCTAAAGGACCACCTGTACCTGTACAAGTCTGCCCAGGCTTTACGACGAGTTACTAAGGCCCTGCCCTCTGGCCCATCAATAAGAGGTGTTAGGATGATGGATACCAGGGGCAGGACTTTTATGGTGGTGGCCCGCACCTATGTATTTTCCCTCCAGGAAATGTGTGTGGCTCTCTCTTTACAAACGCTAATGATTGGGGGGGGGGGTAACATTATTTCAGTCTACCTTTTTAGTATTTATTATTATTTATTACATTTCTATACCACCCCATAGCTGAAGCTCTCTGGAGGTATTTGCTGGGATTCATTAATTCTCAGTTTGTGTATTGTAGTTTTAACTGGATAGTTATATTTTATTATTATTTACTGTTTTAATGAAATTTTGTACGCTGCCTTGGGAGGACAGATAAGGCAGTTTATAAATAATTGTGAATAAATAAATAAAATCCTGTGTCTAATTCCCTCACATGTGACAATGACCACAAGGGACTTCCATTCAGGAAATTCTTGTGTTGTTTCATGGCGAAAAGGCCTCTAAATCATCCAATTTCAAACCGTTGTTTCTATGACATTAATACATTTCAGGCCTCCAAACGCACATAATGAAAACCCTTGCAAATGAGGAAATAACCCCTATCGAGACAAATGATAGATTTCTTGTTTTTTTATTTCTTCCTCATAAACGATTTTTAAGGCATCTGCTAAAATTTAGATTGCTGCGTTGTACTCTTGAGATTAAATTCAAGAGC
Organism: Heloderma suspectum; assembly: GCF_057233095.1. Lineage (NCBI taxonomy): Eukaryota > Metazoa > Chordata > Lepidosauria > Squamata > Helodermatidae > Heloderma > Heloderma suspectum. The sequence goes on from NC_139458.1 coordinate 400,761,295, forward strand.
CAAGGCTGATCGCAAAGGACAAGGAAGGACAAGTATTTGCATTAGGATTCTTGAATAACACATTGAGTTAGATATTAAGCAACAAAAATTAGGGATGGACGAAAGGGACTTACCTGGTCCCGCAGCTTGCTTCGTGGTGGGGGGGAGGCGCTTTGGTTCTCCCCCCGAAGTTCAGGCGAGGGGGGGGAGGCGCCCCGCCTCGCCTGGCCAAAATTCAGGCCGGGGGGGAGGCGCCCCATTCCTCGCCGCCGAAATTCAGGCCGGGGAGGAGTGCCCTGTCTACCCGGCCGCGAAAAAAAAAAGTAAAAAAAAACACCTGTGATAGGCTACGTAACGATTTATGTAGCCTATCACGGCTAGATTTCCAAAGTAAAAAAAAAAGCGCGTACTGCCGCCGCCATTGCAAAATAAAAAAGGAAAGTTAAAAAAACACACACACACGCCCGTGATAGGCTACGTAACGATTGACGAAGCCTATCACGGCTAGATTTCAAAAGTCAGCCGTGATAGGCTATGTAAATCGTCACGTAGCCTATCACGGGTGACTTTGAAAAAAAAAGCACGACTTTGAAAAAAAAAAGCCCATGGGGCGCCGCCATTTGCGTTCCTTAGTTTGGCATGTCTAGTCTACGTAAAGATTTACGTAGACTATGGCGAATATAAGGGAACGCTAAAGCTCTTTCAATTGGAAGCAGGTCTGTGGATGAGACGTTCCCAGCAGATGGTATTGACCTAAGCCAGCCTTCCCCAACCTGGTGCCCTCCAGATGTTTTGGACTACAATTCCCACCAGCCCTAACCAGCATGGCCAATGGGTAGGGTTGTTAGGAGTTGTTGTTCAAAACATCTGGAGGCACGACTTGGGAAAGGCTGGCCTAAACACTTCAGTTACAGGGATATACTGTCAGTACTTATATACACTAATGTTTATGGATGCATGACAAAATTTATCTTTCCCTCTCTCTTTCTCCCTGACCCCTGGTTTGTTTGTTTTTAAATTAGGTAAAAATGCAAAGAATTTTTCAAGCCCTGAAGGATGATTTGAGCATCCGCACTAATGTTCCAGATTCTGTCAGTTGCACTGGCTCAAAGTACAGGAATAGCTGTCTCAATGCACCTTATATGTAACCACCATCTTTCGCGTCACAGTGGTCTTCCAAAAGATTGGACTAAAAGGAATGAAGGAAAGTTAGCATGCAGAAAGCAATTTAGACCAATACTATGAATCTTAGTTAAACTTAACTACCTTGAATGAATGTGCTGTCTGCAGAAGATAGCAGTTGAGTCCTGTGTTTCTTCATGCAGTCATCTTTTTATAAGGTATATACAAATTGTGAAATCACTCTCCAAATGTCAATCCTTATGAAACCAAAATGGCACCAGCCATGAAGAAAATGGGGGTATCCGCAGGTAGGGAAACCCTAAGGTTTGCAGAAGTACACCCCCCCCCCCGGAAAAAAACACGGGAGGGGCACCACAAAAAAACACAGCAAGGACTGAGCATGCTCAGTGGCCACAGAATACTGAGTCTTTTGGGAGTAGGGGTGGAAATGGAGTATCCTGCAGAAGGGCTGATTTGCTGAAACCCTGAGCAGGAGCAGTCCACACTGCTACAGTTTGTTGTGGTTCCCACTTGTTATGTGCAACTATTTTGTTTCAAAGTTTCCTTAAAAGGACAGTGATACTAGGTCAGGAATTCCCAAATAGTGTGCCATAAAAGAACTGCTGGTAAATAATTAGAGGCCAGGAAACACCCTACATCACCACCCCTGAATTCTCTGAATGCCCTCCCACCACCATGCCAAAGATCATCTTCTCAGATGAGATGCAGTGTTAACATTTTCCAATTGTAGACATTAAATTTCAACCAGATCTCAGTGCTATGTTTCCTGGAATGGACAAAGTAGGAATTCATCATTGGTCACTTCCAAGTAGGAGTGGGCGAACTCTGCATAAATGGGGCTATTTATGGTTGCCACTTTATGCAAATAGTGACTTACATAAACAACAGAGCCACCATTTTTACTCAAAATGGCGGCTTGCGGACAAGCAGGGGTCCTTGTGCTTGCCCAACTTGGGGCACACTGAGTCGGGCAAGCACGGGGATCTGCAGACTGGCATCTGGGGGGGGGCAAGCCAGTGAGAAATCTGCCTGAACATGTGAATTAACTAAAGTACATCAGTTCAAGGACTGGAACTACTGGACACACAAGAAGCAGCTCAAAATGAACTCAATGCATTTTAAAAATTCATTAACAGCACTGTGGAAAATTACAAGAAGAATGTAAATGTAGGTAACTTTAATTAAAACTCAAATAAAATGTAATGAAACTGTCATGAATATGAAACTACTTTTTCTTCAGTTTTTTTAAAATGCCATACAGCCCAAGCCGACATTTGCCAAGCCCATATCCTGCTCCCTTCCCCTCCTGAAAATTCATCCACTCCTTCCCCAACTGCAATTCCTGGGGAAAAAATACTGATTAGAGGCCTTTGTGAGCCCTGCTACCCAGCCAGAGGGAAGGCTGAGAAAGCTCAGGGGGAGAGCACATGCTTTGCATGCAGATGGCCCCAGATTCAATTCCTCACAATGGTGTAACCAGGACTCGCAGGGTTGAAGCACTGCGATTTCTTGATTAGCAGGGCCATGACATCATCGGCTACCTTCGCTCAGGCTTCCCCATCCCCTCTGAGTTCAGCTGCAATCCGCACAGTAGTTGCAGGAGTTCCCACAACAGTATATTGCTGTGAGCTATCCCTGTTGTAATGCAAAGTATTTTGGGGTGGCTTCATCTTGAATGGGCATTAGCTTAGCTGCCTTTACAAAAGTCCTACAGAAGACAAACACGCAGAGACCTGGTTTGCGTGATCGCTGGTGCCCACTGTGGTTTAAATAAATCATGGTGGATTGCGGCAGGTGCCAGCTGATGTTGTGAATATTCAAGGCATGACGGGCTGTCACCAAGGCTTATCATGATGTGTGAACCTGGGCAGGGTGGCTTGCTGCCATGGGTAACAAAGCCACTCAGCACCCATGGGCTGCTGTAAGGTTCTGGGGTGGCTTGTGAACCACAGCAACAAGCCACCCTGCCTGGGTTCGCACATCACAATAAGCCATGATGACTGCCTGCTATGGCTTGAATCAATATTCACAGTGGTGGCTGGCATGCACCATGGCTTATTTAAACCATGGTGAGCACCAGCAATCGTACGAAATGGCTGAGACAGAGAAGGATCAAACAGCGGACTACATTTCTGGACTCCCCTTGGGGGCATGGCTATGGAAAGTGTCATGATGAGTGCTTACCACTCCACCACTGATTCCTCGCATCTCCAGGTAGGGCTGGGAATAGGGATGGGCAGATTCCCTACCTGTCGTTCTGGCCGGGAATCTGCCCATGGGGGCAGGCAATCCATCCCTCCCCCCGGAATCTCTTCAGCTGGCTTTGCTCCGCAGCTATTCCGTGGAGCCAGCCATCGACTCCGTATCGCCAGCGATACAACCACCATCGCCATGCTGCATCGCTGGCTGAGAGCTCACTCCAGACGCAAATGGCATAGCGGACGCCAATTGCAGCCATCAAGCTCTTAGATTAAGCTAAATGCAGCCATAAATGGCTGTATGATGAAACATATTGAACTTGCAGAGAAAGCCAGTCCTCCAGGAAAAAAACCAGGAAGTGAAAGTGCCCATCTTAATCCCGCAAAGAATCCAGAAGCAGAAGCTCCAGTAAAGTTGTGGGATAAAAAGCCTGATGTGGAGATAAAGCAGCTTCCTATGTTCCACCTCTGAATGAATAACTGCATTATCCTTGCTTTCTTACACAAACAGATTTCTGCAAATATATTAAAATTTATTAATGCTGCAACATCAGAGCCAAAGTTATTACTACACACTCTCTCCATGCATGTGCACCAGAGAAGCACTTCGCCTAGGTACTGAAGGCTAAGAAGAAGCAAAAATGATTGAATGTTTGCTGCAAGAGTGAGAGGATTTAGCCCAATTCTTTCTGCATTTCCTGACTTAATGAGCCATTGGCCTCAAGGCCTAAAATTTGATCAGACAAAATATTTAATGTTTTATCATTAAGGCCAACTCTCTGCCATGCTGAACTGTGCTTCTTTTATTTTATATTTATGATCTGGTCCTCAACATATTAAGAATAAGTATAAATAGGAAAGTATACCCTCAAAACACCTGGGGATAAAGGCACAATGCGAATTTCCTGTACCATTTCCATTATGATTTTCCATTAAGATGCACATTTAATATCAGTCACCTACTGTTGCCTACTGTCCTCAGCTGTCATCTGAGCTGGTTTAAGGGAGCAATCCTATCGGGATAGGCAGCAGCCTCTGAACTTGGAGGTGACCGCCTATCCAATGCAGGGTGGGCGGGGCACAGAGGGATCTCCTCCTCCGCACTCTGGCTGCCCTGCACTCATGGCTAGGCAGACGATTTCAGCTGTCTAGCCATGGGACTTTGGAGCAGGGGTGGAAGGGAGGCCAGACAACGCATAGGAAGCGTCAGACTGGCACTTCCACACTTCCCGGGAACACCCCCTTCTTCCCCACTCTGTGCTGCTCATCTGACCATGGAGCCCAGGGACGATCCACACCGCCCAGGCAATAGGGAAGGGAGCATGGAGGCGGTTTTCTGGGTACCGAACAATCCCATGGCCATCTAGCCACTGTCTAGAGTTCATAGGCTTGCACCCTAAGAAGATTCACATCCATTTGGCATATCTGCAAAGTTTGTAGAGATGGTTACAACCTATGGTGCTGACTGAAATTTTGGAGATTTTTCCTAGGTTGAGAGATATCCTTTGCAAAGTATGATATTTCTAGCAGGATATCAACATCTCTCCCCCCCCAACCCTACTATTCTGATTCTATGACTCTACGTTCTTATGGATCTCCAGAGCACCCGCTGGAGGTGGCATGGCAGCATTGGCAGGCCCTCCTGGTGGGGGCAGTGGCTGGGAGTAGTGCTGGGAGTGGCGCAATTGGTTGCTCCTCTTACTCCGCTGCCTGATACGGGCACATCACCCTGCTTCATGATAGCTTTGAGCAGGGGGTTGGACTCGATGGCCTTGTAGGCCCCTTCCAACCCTACTATTCTATGATTCTATAGGGCCGGGCCTGTCTTATACTAAGAGGCACAGACAGAAGGGAAGGGACCTGTGATATCAGTTCATTGCCACAGAGAAAGCAGCCCATTCTGGTTCCATAAGGCAGCCTTTTCACCAGACTGGTGCCCTCCATATACTTTGGGCTTCAACTCCTATCAGTCTCAGCCAAACATCTGGAAGCCGCCACACTGGGGAGGCTGACATAAGAACTGTGCTGCCACCGCTCTAGTGCGTATTGTACAAAGTCATTCTGTGCTGCTGAGCCTCAGTGGATCATAAGCACACATTGGCAACATCAGTCACATTACCCCAGATCCCAATAACCTTATAAGTAAGACTTAATTTCCCCCTTCCAAATCTAGATAGCGGAATGAATATATATATATATATATATATAGAGAGAGAGAGAGAGAGAGAGAGAGGTATTAGAATTTCATTAATGTGGACTGTGATAGAAACAATTGTGTTTTGGGCTTTGTTAAGGGGTGTTTCCCAGCCCATGCTGGAAAGACAGAAGAGGAACAAGCTAATCTTGACTATTTTTAAAAGGGCGATAAATTTATTTAAAACCTCAGGGTGCCGCTGTATAATTGCTAGCATAAATCAGCACAGCTCTATTAAAGTAAATGAAACCACTCTGATTAAAACCAGCACAAGTTCAAGTTCTGAGGCGTAGGCATTTCATGTTCTCATGCAACAACTTATTTCCTTGCTTTCTAACTGCATTTGCCTAACGAGGGCATTCCTCTGGGGAGCAAATTCCAATGGCGGTTTTAAAAATCCTTTTCGCCAGCCCCTTTTAAACAACCACCCGCTTGGCATGATCCCTTTTCCATTGACATGGACCATCCACTTATCTTGAAGAGCTTCTGCTTACATACTGATGTAAAATTCAATATAACAAAGTAATAAATATCCCCTTCATCCATATCTTCTGTCCTTAATGCATCTGTAAATTTCTAGCCAAGACTAGGAGGTAATAACAACACATACCAAGCTTGCACAAAACAGCAATTGCTTGCGACTGACAGTAAACCAAGGTGATGTGCTCAAGAACAAAGACACAAAGTACCAACTTTCACTTAATTGCACCTTTCATGGACATCATGCAGGAGAGCAGCAACAAAATGGATAGATATTCAAGTTAAGAATTTGTAGAGACTCTTACATTTCTATCTGGCCTTCCTCTGAGGAATGATGTGCATGTCGTTTGCTTTCGTAGCCTTCCCTCAGGATTGTTATAAGCAAGGACTGAATGGGCCTGCTCAAGTTTACAAATTCACCCAGGTGTAGGCAACCTGGTACCCTCCAGGAGTTTTGAAATACAGTTCCCATAAACCCTGATAAATTGATCATGCTGGCTGGGGCTTTGGGGGATTGTAGGTTTTATGCCTCCTCCAAGGGAAGCTCAGAAGCTGGCAACAAGAGAGAGGGCCTTCTCAGAGGTGGCACCCCGATTCTGGAATGATCTCTCCAATGAGGCCTGCCTAGTGACTACATTGTTATCTTTTCAGTGCTAGGTTAAGACTTTCCTCTAGTCTCAGTATTTGGCAGCATATGATAAGGCTTTTAATTGGGTCCTGGGATTTCTTATTATTGATTGTTACAATTGTTTAGGGGTGTGTATGTTTGTGTATGGATCACTGCCTTGTTGTGGCGAAGGGGCTTGCGTAACTCAGTGAAGCCATAAGCTATGCCGTGCAGGGCCACCCAAGACGGACAGGTCATGGCAGAGAGTTCTGACAAAATGTGGTCCACTGGAGAAGGAAATGGCAACCCACTCCAGTATTCTTGCCAAGAAAACCCCATGGAACGTATCACAAGGCTAAAAGATATGACGCCGGAAGATGAGCCCCTCAGGTCGGAAGGTGTCCAATATGCTACTGGGGAAGAGCAGAGGGTATTTCCAAGTAGCGCCAGAAAGGGTGAAGCGGCTGGGCCAAAGCCGAAAGGACACTCAGCTGTGGATGTGTCTGGTGGTGAAAAGAAAATCCGATGCTGTAAAGAACAATATTGTTTAGGAACCTGGAATGTCAGATCAATGAATCAAGGTCAGCTGGAGGTGGTCAAACATGAGATGGCAAGATTGAACATCGACATCTTGGGAATCAGCGAACTAAAATGGACAGGCATGGGCGAATTTAATTCAGGTGACCATCATATGTACTATTGTGGGCAAGAATCCCTTAGAAGAAATGGAGTAGCACTCATCGTCAACAAAAGGGTGGGAAAAGCAGTACTGGGGTACAATCTTAAAAATGATAGAATGATCTCAGTACGAATCCAAGGCAAACCATTCAACATCACAGTAATTCAAGTCTATGCCCCAACCACTGAGGCCGAAGAAGCTGAGGTTGATCAGTTCTATGAAGACCTACAACACCTTCTAGAACTAACACCAAAAAAAGATGTCCTCTTCATCATAGGGGATTGGAATGCTAAAGTAGGAAGTCAAGAAATCACCGGGATAACAGGCAGGCATGGCCTTGGTGTACAGAATGAAGCAGGACAAAAGCTAATAGAGTTTTGCCAAGAGAACATGCTGATCATAGCAAACACTCTTTTCCAACAGCACAAGAGGCGACTCTACACATGGACGTCACCAGATGGTCAATATCGAAATCAGATTGATTATGTCCTTTGCAGTCAAAGATGGAGAAGCTCCATACAGTCAGTAAAAACAAGACCTGGAGCTGACTGTGGCTCAGATCATGAGCTGCTTCTTGCAAAATTTCGGCTTAAATTGAAGAACGTCGGGAAAACCACTAAACCGTTCAGGTATGACCTAAATCATATCCCTGATGAATATACAGTGGAGGTGAGGAATAGATTTCAGGGATTAGACCTGATAGACAGAGTGCCTGAGGAACTATGGACGGAGGTCCGTAACGTTGTTCAGGAGGCAGCAACGAAATCCATCCCAAAGAAAAAGAAATGCAAGAAAGCAAAGTGGCTGTCTGATGAGGCTTTACAAGTAGCTGAGGAAAGAAGGGAAGCGAAAGCAAGGGAGAAAGGGGAAGATATACCCAACTGAATGCAGAGTTCCAGAGAATAGCAAGGAGAGACAAGAAGGCCTTCTTAAATGAACAATGCAAAGAAATCGAGGAAAACAACAGAATGGGAAAGACTAGAGATCTCTTCAAGAAAATTGGAGATCTCAAGGGAACGTTTTGTGCAAAGACGGGCATGATAAAGGACAAAGAAGGCAGGGACCTAACAGAAGCAGATGAGATTAAGAAGAGGTGGCAAGAATACACAGAAGAACTATACAGGAAAGATCTGAATGTCCCTGATAGCCATGATAGTGCGGTCACTGAACTTGAGCCGGACATCCTAGAGAGTGAAGTCAAGTGGGCCTTAGGAAGCATTAGTAACAACAAAGCTAGCGGAGATGACAGTATTCCAGCTGAGCTATTTAAAATCCTAAAAGATTATGCTGTTAAAGTGCTGCATTCAATATGCCAACAAATCTGGAACACTCAACAGTGGCCACAAGACTGGAAAAGGTCAGTTTACATTCCAATTCCAAAGAAGGGCAACGCCAAAGAGTGTTCAAACTACCGCACAATTGCGCTCATTTCACATGCCAGCAAGGTGATGCTCAAAATCCTACAAGCTAGGCTTCAGCAGTATGCGAACCGAGAACTACCGGAAGTACAAGCTGGGTTTCGAAGAGGCAGAGGAACTAGAGATCAAATCGCCAACATTCGCTGCATCATGGAGAAAGCAAGAGAATTCCAGAAAAACATCTATTTCTGCTTCCTTGACTACGCTAAAGCCTTTGATTGTGTGGAAAACAACAAACTGTGGCAAATTCTGAAAGTGATGGGAGTACCAGACCACCTTACCTGTCTCCTGAGAAACCTGTACGAGGGTCAAGAAGCAACAGTAAGAACCAGACATGGAACAACCGAGTGGTTCAAAATTGGGAAAGGAGTACGACAAGGCTGCATATTGTCACCCTGCTTATTTAACTTATATGCAGAGTTCATCATGAGAAATGCCGGGTTGGATGAATCAGAGGTCGGAATTAAGATTGCTGGGAGAATTATCAACAACCTCCGATATGCAGACGATACCACCCTAATGGCAGAAAGCGAAGAAGATCTAAAGAGCCTCTTGTTGAGGGTGAAAGAGGAGAGTGCAAAAGCTGGTTTGAAACTCAACATTAAAAAAACGAAGATCATGGCATCTGGCCCCATCACTTCCTGGCATATAGAAGGGGAAGAAATGGAAACAGTGACAGATTTTACTTTCTTGGGCTCCAAGATCACTGCAGACGGTGACTGTAGCCATGAAATTAAAAGACGCTTGCTCCTTGGGAGGAAAGCTATGGCCAACCTAGACAGCATAGTAAGAAGCAGAGACATCACCTTGCTGACAAAGGTCCGTCTAATCAAAGCTATGGTTTTCCCAGTAGTAATGTATGGCTGTGAGAGCTGGACTATAAGGAAGGCTGAGCGCCGAAGAATTGATGCTTTCGAACTGTGGTGCTGGAGAAGACTCTTACGAGTCCCCTGGACTGCAAGGAGGTCAAATCAGTCCATCCTAAAGGAAATCAACTCTGAGTGCTCATTGGAAGGACAGATAATGAAGCTGAAGCTCCAATATTTTGGCCACCTAATACGAAGAGAAAACTCCCTGGAAAAGACCCTGATGCTGGGAAAGACTGAAGGCAAAAGGAGAAGGGGACAGCAGAGGATGAGATGGCTAGATAGCATCACGGATGCAATGAATATGAACTTGAGCACGCTCCGGAAGAGAGCGCAGGACAGGAAGGCCTGGCGTGCTATGGTCCATGGGGTCACGAAGAGTCGGACAGGACTGAACGACTGAACAACAACAACAACATGTTTGTGTGTGTGTGTGTGTGTGTGAGCGAGAGAGAGAGGCAGAGACAGAGACAGAGAGAGAGACAGAGACTTGGCAAGTTATCCTTACTTTAACTATTGCAAAGCACTCTACATAGGGCTACCTATGTACTGGTACTGGTTTTAATCACTAAAGTCCAAAATGGCTTAGGATCTGGCTAAGGGATCACCTGTCTCATTATGAGCCCGCCCAGTTTCTCAGACCTGTAAAAGAGAGTACCATCACCCACACAGGCCCATTTGGGGGGCATGTATGAAGGGCTTCCTCGTGAGTTGCTCCCAAACTGTGGAATGCACTCCCTCAAGAACTACAGTTGGCCCCTACTCTCCTTGCTTTTAGAAAGGGTGTGAAGACACAGCTTTTTAATGTAGCCTTTTAAATTATATAGTTGTTTTGATGTTTTATAGTTTTTAATGCTATTTTTATCGTGTTAAGTTTTTATTGTTTTAAGGCACAATCCTATTCATGTTTAGATAGGAAAAAAGGTTTGTTCATTTTTAATAATATGAACAGTTTTCCTGCAAGAATCCTAGGAACAGGAACACAAACAATAACAATTCATGGGATGTGGTGCTGTGACAAATGGCTATGTCTGCACTTTCATCCTGCGAGGCAGTCTAAAGTGTAAGACAGCCTTTATCTATTTTTTTCAGAGGTAGGCAGCTACCAACCACATATTAATAACTCTTATGCAATATTAATATTCAATAACTCGACTTTGGTTTGATATTAATATTTAGTAACATAACCTGGATCACATGTTTATGGCTTTTACATACAGAGAAGGACTGGCTCCTTTTTCCAAAGCTTCCTTTAAACTCTTTAACAGCCAGGTGAGTGTGCTTGGCAAGCAGTCCATTGCGTGGATAAAGCCAGCTTCAGGCTAGGCAAAGAATCACATCAACTCTAGTTTCCAATTTATATATATATATATATATATATATATGCACGCACATGTGTGTGCACCCGTCCATGTCTACACCCCCGCCCCCAATCAGAGAGAAGTTCAAACATAGCCCGTTGCTTTTAAACTAAAATTAAACATCCGAGCTATCTCACTCATCAGGATTCTAAGAATAACTCACCAAAGCAGTTTACAGGTGCATAGGAGAGCTTTGCCTTGTCCTTGCCAACCACGTAAAGAAAATATGTCACAATCACTGTTTCACATGGGGCGGCGGGGGGATGCCGGACAGCTGCCCAGGAGGAAAACTCAGAGCTTTTCTCCATGAGGCTATTAATTGACTGCATCTACTTCCAGGTTTGTCTCAGAATTGAGATCCAAGCACTACGTAAGATTGTGCCCTTTCCTGCTTTTCCACTACATAGCCATTAGGTGGCACTGTGGTATAGTGGAAAAGAACAATTACACAAGTAGGAAAAGGTGTTTTCTTTTGATTTTACAAATACTACATTTTCTCTGCTCTGAGAAAACTTGCAGAAAGTGCTGTTTAAAAACAGAAGTGAAATTGGAGGGTCACAACATCATCTAAAGAACCCGTAAACAACCTGTCCAATTAGTAAGCACTGACAGCTCAGTATGTGGCTTTTGAAGGTCAAAATATGCCAGCAGATGTCACTGTTGCTCTAGGTCTCCTACTGAAGATCTCTTCCTCACCCCCCTCAACCGCTGCTGCCACCCCAGAAAGTCAGTGTACTTCTGTTTGGGCAGATTATGTGGTGCTTTGTAAGGGCAGATTACTAGCCAGAGAGCAGGCTAAATAAACATATTTGCACAGTAGTTTGCATAATAAGAGTGCATCACATTTAAAATGCCTGTGTATAACATGGGCCACCAGACTATGTCTCATATTTTAAAATCTGGGGAATATGGGTGGGAGGGTGCTGTTGCAGTCATGTCCTGTTTGTGAGTTCCTGGTTGGCAGCTGGTCGGCCACTGTGTGAACAGAATGCTGGACTAGATGGACCCTTGGTCTGTTCCAGCAGGGCTCTTTTTCTGTTCTTAAAAGACAATTCCAATAGGGCTCAGTATTAACATTCAGTGCTGATTCAGACAAGGAACTCTATGGCTTGTGTCCTGCTCTGCAACAGTATTTGGAGTTGCACCTGAGTAGTGAAGGCTTCCAGCCAGCCGAAAGCAGGTTGTAGACAGCTGAATAGGCAGAGAGGGAGCTAGGTTCAGAGCTGGAGAGGCTGGCATGTCGAACCTGGGATGTTGCAGTAGAGTTGCTGTAGTAATGTTCTGAGGTCAGAGAAGCTAACAAGCAGAAAAGCATCAGGAGCCAACTAAAGCAAGGAGCAGACAAGAAAGCAGGGTTGAGAACGGTCCAGGCCATAAATCAGGGAATCCAAGCAAAGAGAGAACCACCCAGGCACTTAAGCCAGAGACAGGTTTTTGTTTCCGGCAGAGGGACCAAGCTCCTGCAAGGGTTTTCAAGCCAGTCAGCTTCAGACTCTACCCAGCTGCAACTGATCAAGGGCCTCCAGACACCCTCCTCTTGAGAAGCCTGCAGCTCAGCTCTGTGCCTGAGCAGAGTCAGCGGTGTATGCCTCTTCAACCCATGCCTCTCCTGGGGAGTTATGAAAGGGCCTGCTCCTGGTCAGACTCCGAGTTCTACCGAGATACATGGGGACGGCCTGGCTGTTCATCATCAGGCTGGCATGGTAGTTCTTGGATCTTCCCCAGTGTCTGGTAAGCTGTTTTCATCAGCTGAATGATAGAATCATAGAACAGTAGGGTTGGAAGGGTCCTATAAGACCATCGAGTCCAACCCTCTGCTCAATGCAGGAATCCAAGTCAAAGTATTCCTGACAGATGGCTGTCCAGCCTCATCTTGAATGCCTCCAGCGTGGGAGAGCCCACCACCTCCCTAGGGAATTGGTTCCATTGTCGTATTGCTATAACAGTCAGGAAGTGTCTCCTGATGTTCAGCCGAAATCTGGCTTCCTGTAACTTGAGCCCATTATTCCATGTCCTGCACTCTGATCAAGAAGAGATCCTGGCCTTCCTCTCTGTGACAACCTTTTGGGTACTTGAAGAGCGCTATCGTATCTCCCCTCAGTCTTCTCTTCTCAATGCTAAACATGCCCAGTTCTTTCGGTCTCTCCTCATAGGGCTTTGTTTCCAGTCCCCTGATCATCTTTGTTGCCCTCTTCTGAACTCTCTCCAGTTTGTCTGCATCCTTCTTAAAGTGTGGTGCCCAGAACTGGACACAATACTCAAGATGAGGCCTAACCACTGCTGAATAGAGGGGAACTAGTACTTCACGTGATCCAGTTGAGGAAGAGTCCTCCAGGGAAGGCATGACAGGTTGTGCCACTGAGCAGGTTGCTCACGTGTTCACACGTATGGGCTCTGCATCTGTGCGGAGCCCCATTTGGGAAGCTTCTATATCCCCCATCATCCCAATGTGTATGTCCTATGGGTATGTTCCTACCTGTTCCCTCTGTTCTCTTGAGACTGCTGAATGCAGCCTTGAACCAAGAGACCAAAGAACCAGAAAGAAAAAAGAGAGAGGCACAGAAGAGGGGACACTAGGTGTGTTATGTGAATGCACAGGTGAGCACTCAAAGAACCACAGTTAAAGGAAAGCAACCTATTCTTCTTCGTGGTCACTGTGCATCACACAAAGAGCTGACTAGCAAGGTGATGTACTGGAGGAGGGTCAGTGCTCTACCGAAGAACAGAAGAAAACAGAGCTTGACCAAAGGACATTTTGGCTCATGCTCTGATGTTCAGTCTGTAATATCATATGAAAGTTGACAGCCTTGACCAGGTAGCTGCATGGCATAAGACAGAAAGGGAAGTACCCTTTCTACCCCAAGTAGACAGCGCCCTTGTTGAATGGGCTGGGATTAAGTCTGACAGCAGCAGGCCTACTAGCTCAGAGGCCAATTTGTTGGCCCATGATGATAATCGTTGAGAAGAGACAGGGAAGCCTTTTCAGGCACAACAGAGAAGGAGTCAAGAAGATTGGCAGAAAGTCTCCATATGAAATTTGTAGAAAGCCAGCACCCGCTGGGCATCCAGACAGTGAAGGGTTGACTCCACTGGTGTGCACCTTGAAGGAGCACCTTTCAGTTTGGGAGCAACACAGGAGAAAACTTTCATGCATGCCTGGCAGAGGGGCTTCTATGGAAAATGGTGCCCTCAAAAGGGCCTCTCCTACAGATCTTAATAACTGGGCAGGTTTATAACAAGACTGTTGGTCCTTTAGAAAACCAGGTCTAAGCCATTTAGGGCTTTAAGGGTGCAATCCTATGCATGTTTAGACAGAGAAGATTCTCTGCAACTCCCAGCATTCCCCAACCAACCACTCTGGGGAATGCTGAGAGTTGCAGGACTTTATTCTGTCTAAACATGCCCTCAAAACCAAGGCCTTGAACTGAGCCCGGAAATCAATTGGCAACCAGTGCAGGTCTTTCATGGCAGGTGTAATATTTTCCCAGGCATTGTAGCATTTTAGCTTTCTAGACTGTTAGCTTTGCTGTTTTAAACTGTATTTTAAATCTCTGCATTGCTGCTTGGTTTTATTCTGGTTGTATTGTTATATTGTGGTTTTAATGTTTTTATATTTTATAGTTTTACTGTGTGCTTTTTGGTTTTAACTTTTGTGAACCGCCCTGAGAGCTTTGGCTATTGGGTGGCATAGAAATAAATAAATAAATAAATAAATGGTCTCATGCATTTTAGGTAAGCTCTGTTCAGATGTACAAGATAATATTCACCTCTTGGTGATGACTGGAAATCCTATGAACAGAAATTGCATTCCCCTCTCCCCAAACTTGTAGACTCTCAAATTCTTAATGGTATTGCTGAATCAATGGCAGAGCTGGCACTGTGCTTAGGGATGTATGAATTACTTACCTGCCATTCTGGCGGGGGGGGGGGGTTGTGGGGAGGGAGGCAATCCGTCCCTCCCTCCAGAATCCTTGCTGGCTGACTCCGCAAATGGCGTATTTGCATCCCTGTTCCTTCGCGCGATAGTATATGTAAAGATTTATGTAGCCTATGATGTCAAAGAGCAGGGACGCAAATGGTGTCCGTTACGCCGGATGCCATTTGCATCCGCAGTTTGTTAGTCCAGCCAGCGATACAGCAATGGCGGCCGTATCGCTGGGGCTACGGAGCTGGCAGCAGGCAGGCTCCGCCGGCGAGGACTTCACAGGGGAGGTGGAGGTAGGAGATCCGATCCTCCACGGACTCATTGGGGTCCATGGAGGATTTCTCCGACATCCCTAACTGTGCTAAAACAATGATTTGCCCAGTTTGTCCCATGATTGTAACCGAATTGCTCTCTATGCTTCTATGGGTTTGGGGTGGGGGGTGTAGTTCATATTTGATATAGCTGTGTGGTCTCATGGAATTTTATACTTGGTTTCTTTAATGTGTAGATTATGCTCCAGGCCTTTATATTTTAGAGATTCACTCTGAATTGAGCAACGATAATTAATATAGTGCTGCTTTAGATAGATTATGGCTTGGCTCCAGATTTAGTCCTGCCCAGAACAGACCCACTGAAATCAATGGGACTTGAGTTAGGCACGACTAACTTAAGGCCCATTGATTCCAAGAGGTCTAGTCTGGGTATGACTAAATCTTGATCCAACCCATTGACTAGAACTTAAAAAATAATACAATTATTAAGGGGGGCCAGGGAGTAGGTGTTCACATGTTAGTGTTTTCCACTGTGTTTTGGGGTGTTGCAGGGTGTATCAGAAGCTTCTCAGAGGTTCCTTGGTGAGATCTGCAATGGTGAACAAACATCACCTGAAGACTGTTTCTCATCCACTTCCATTGCAACACACACAACCACAGGTAAGTGTTGTGTATATCATAGGTGCATGTTCAGTTCATACAGAGCAATAGTAAGGTCCAACAAGACTAATTAACGTCTGGCATGACTGGCCGTCCCCCGCTCCCAGAATCCACTGCAGCACAGCGATTCTGTGGCAGAAGTGCAGGGGTTTCTTGGCAGACAAGTCAATATGGTTTGTGTTCCCTCAAGAGTAGCTTGAAGGGGAGAAAAATTACATTGCTTCAAGTAAGCAGGACCCAGAGCGTTTCTTGTTGTTGTTCAGTCGTTCAGTCGTGTCCGACTCTTCGTGACCCCATGGACCATAGCACGCCAGGCCTTCCTGTCCTGCGCTCTCTCCCGGAGCGTGCTCAAGTTCATATTCATTGCATCTGTGATGCTATCTAGCCATCTCATCCTCTGCCGTCCCCTTCTCCTTTTGCCTTCAGTCTTTCCCAGCATCAGGGTCTTTTCCAGGGAGTTTTCTCTTCGCATTAGGTGGCCAAAATATTGGAGCTTCAGCTTCAGTATCTGTCCTTCCAATGAGCAGTCAGGGTTGATTTCCTTTAGGATGGACTGATTTGACCTCCTTGCAGTCCAGGGCACTCGTAAGAGTCTTCTCCAGCACCACAGTTCGAAGGCATCAATTCTTCGGCGCTCAGCCTTCCTTATAGTCCAGCTCTCACAGCCATACATTACTACTGGGAAAACCATAGCTTTGATTAGACGGACCTTTGTTGGCAAGGTGATGTCTCTGCTTCTTACTATGCTGTCTAGGTTGGCCATAGCTTTCCTCCCAAGGAGCAAGCGTCTTTTAATTTCATGGCTACAGTCACCATCTGCGGTGATCTTGGAGCCCAAGAAAGTAAAATCTGTCACTGCTTCCATTTCTTCCCCTTCTATATGCCAGGAAGTGATGGGGCCAGATGCCATGATCTTAGTTTTTTTAATGTTGAGTTTCAAACCAGCTTTTGCACTCTCCTCTTTCACCCTCAACAAGAGGCTCTTGAGATCTTTAAGTCATATGCAGTACCTTGAACTGGGCCGTGAAACAGTGGCTAATACAGCCACTGCAGCACTCAAAACTGTGAAATATTCATATATTTTGAATACCCATGCTCTGATTTCTGTTATAGTTATATGTACAACATAGAATTCAACTTGCTAATTTGTTTGCAGAAGTGTGGCTTAGGGCCCTAAGATTGGTTCCTTTAACTGAGTGGAATACTTAAGGGGTTGGGTGGGAGAACCAGGGCAGCTAACAGGTGCAATTAAATACACCAAGCTGAATTCATCTGCATTCTTAAGCAGATTAGTTTGTAGGTAGAAATTACTCTTGGGTACCTACTGAACTCCTGTTCCAATATGTTTTCAAGGAAAATAATTTGAAACAGCAAATGCTGACTCATGGGTCATGTTCTTCCAGTCCAGCCATCAGCAAAAATATAACTGATGAAGGCCATATGCTACTCTCTTCAGGCATGAGGCTCTTTTATAGGCTCCAACTGCAGTGTGGAGGCAACCGTACCCTTTTCCCTAGCTGGCTGGCCTAACACAGAGCCTGATAAGCCTAATTACAATCACAAAATGGACCTCAGAGAGTCCATAATCTTATCTGGGTTGGAATGAAGTACTGGCATATTAACAGGAATCATCATGTGCCCCATGATATCCTGATGAGCAAACTAGCTCAAAGTGGGCTAGATGAAACAATGATCCAGTGGATCCACAGTTGGCTGCAGAATCGGACTCCAAGAGTGCTTATCAATGGGATCTTCTCAAACTGGGCAGAGGTAACGAGTGGGGTACCACAGGGCTTAGTCCTGGGCCCAGTGCTCTTCAACCTTTTTATTAATGACTTGGAGGAGGAGGTGCAGGGAATGCTGATCAGATCTACAGATGACACAGAGTTGGGCGGGATAGCTAATACCCTGGAAGACAGAAACAAAATTCAAAGTGATCTTGATAGACTGGAGTGCTGGGCTGAAAACAATAGAATGAAATTTAATAGGGATAAATGCCAAGTTCTGCACCTAGGAAAAACAAACCAAATGCACAGTTACAAGATGGGGAATATGTGGCTCAACAACACTACAAGCAAGAAGGATCTTGGAATTGTTGTAGATCACAAGCTGAATATGAGCCAACAATGTGATGTGGCTGCAAAAAAGGCAAATGCTATTTGGGGCTGCATTAATAGAAGTATAGCTTCCAAATCCCAGGAAGTGTTAGTTCCCCTGTACTCAGCACTGGTTAGGCCTCATCTGGGGTACTGTGTCCAGTTCTGGGCACTGCACTTTAAGAAGGATGCAGACAAGCTGGAGAGGGTTCAGAGGAGGGCAACAAAGATGATCAGGGGACTGGAAACAAAGCCCTATGAAGACAGACTGAAAGAACTGGGCACGTTTAGCCTTGAGAAGAGAAGACTGATGGGAGATATGATAGCGCTCTTCAAGTACTTGAAAGGTTGTCACAGAGAGGAAGGCCAGGAGCTCTTCTTGATCATCCCAGAGTGCAGGACACAGAAAGCCAGATTCTGGCTGAACATCAGCAAAAACTTCCTGACTATATGCAATATAGTATATGCAGAGCAATATGACAATGGAACCAATTCCCTAGGGAGGTAGTGGGCTCTCCCACACTGGAGGTATACTTGAGGCTGGAAAGCCATCTGTAACGGATGCTCTGACTTGGATTCCTGCATTGAGCAGGAGGTTGGACTCGATGGTCTCGTAGGCCCCTTCCAACCCTACTATTCTATGATCATTTTGTGGCGGATGGTAGATCTAGGCCAGTCTTCCCCAACCTGAAGCCCTCCAGAGGTTTTGGAGTACAGCTGTCACCATCTCTGACCATTGGCTAGGCTTGCTAAGACTGATAGGAGTTCGTGGAGATTTGTGCAGATTTAATGTTATTATTCCCCCCCCCCCCAATCTTCTGGGAGGTTTGTGGATATGTGAAGATAGAAAGATACAGTATATTTAACATTACTTCCTTAGCACAGTAGTTACTCTGCTTTAGTGGATTTGTGCAAATCTCCCCAGAAGTTTTGTTTTAAAAAAGGAGTTAACTTTCCACAAATCTCCACAAAGGTAAAACAAAAAAAAAAAGAAAGAAAAAAGTTAAATATGTGCAAATCTCCCGGAAGGTGAAAATCTACAAAATAACCTCTACTCAAATTGTGAGCACAAATGTACTCATTAGCAGAGTAGGCTGCTCAGGATGCGCTGCAAAGGTCCATGGGATACATGCTGGGAGGACTAAGAGGAAAACAAGCCATGGCAAGCTGCAGAGTGCCTGATCATCTGTCAGGCATAACATGGGCTGGCGAGTGAACAACCAACCCACTGTTGCTTGTTCTCAGGGTGGCTTGTTGTGATGTGCGAACTGGCCGGTGGTCACTATTACACTGTACTCATTACATGCGGAGTGTTGTGGAGACATAAGACGCTTAGCAGAATATTCTATGGCATGCTCTCAACTTCTGCATATAAGGCTCCAAATCTATCTCTGGTTGTATTCTCTCTCTTTCTCTCTCATGCATACATACACTCAAAGTGCCATTAGATGAAGATGTGCATCAAGCCAGTTCAATGAAGCTCTGATGAGCACTGAAACAAAGATACAAATCCCCCATCACCTATGCGCACTTAAGCCTACTTCTGGAAGTGTATTTCCCTGGCTGGATTGGGGTGAAAATCTTTGTGCTTTCTTTACTATCAATTTACTATCAATTTACTACAGTAAATTGATTGACGGGTGGAAATCAAAGTAGACCACTCCATCACATCAAGCTTTACTATCAATTTACTATCAATTTACTACAGTAAATTGATTGACGGGTGGAAATCAAAGTAGACCACTCCATCACATCAAGCTTTACTATCAATTTACTATCAATTTACTATAGTAAATTGACGGGTGGAAATCAAAGTAGACCACTCCATTACATCAAGCTTTACTATCAATTTACTACAGTAAATTGATGGGTGGAAATCAAAGTAGACCACTCCATCACATCAAGCTTCTATCAACGGCATCAATCATACACATGTTTATGAAACAAAAAAAATAATGAAGGATTTTGGTTTAAGCCTTGAAGGAGGGAATGGGCATCAGGATTGATCCGATGGGCTCCTCCACCAGTTACTGTGGCCCTGGGCACAATGCCTGCTTCATTGCAGTGTATGGAACCACCTTCATTCAAGGAAAATTGGTCTACCAAATCTACAGACTTGAACAAGCAATGGAATTTTTGAGCTTAGTAAAAAATGTACCATAGAAGGACAGCAAACTAGGCTGTGTAGGCATGAGGTATAGAAAAATAGTAACTCATAGTAATTTAATAGTAATAGTAATTTAACAGGTAGTAAGGCATATCAAGGAGGGCAGTATGTAAGTCAGTGTACATTCTGTAGCATTATACAAAAATGTTTAGTATCTTATAATAGGATTATATACACAGCAGTTTTTATGTAGTACATTATTAGATTTCTTGTGGTTTATAAGTGTCTAAAATATCAGCTTCAGTAGCTGCATGTCTTTATGTGGGGCCAAATATATGTTAGCGATTTGTGACTCCATTATATCCAATCCAACTTAAATGTTTCCACCAAAGTGGATTTCACAAGTTTCTTTTTAATCTTTTTCTTTTTAATGTTTTTCCTCATCCAGTTTAAGCTCTTATCCTTCCTGAATTGGCCATCTTCCCCACTTCCCGTTATGGTAGCTGTTTATATAGCTGAAAACCTATTAAAACTCCATTAGACTGCTACATAAAACAAGTTATACATGAATATCGCCTTTAACCTTTCCACCTATTTTTTGCATTCTATACTTATTCCTACATCATGTTAACTTCCCAATGCCCTATCCAGTTTATTCCCATCTTCCTTCAAGTCCAGAGACCAAGCTGGACTCAACAACTGAAGCTTTTGCTGAATAGAATGGAATTGCACAATTTCTGTGACTTAAATACTAAGGCCACGATCCAACAAGCCCAAGAGTTTACACACAACCAGTGGGATTTGTTACCTTTTCTCCTTTTGGACATCTGATCCACATGCCATTTCATCACAAACTATGTTTGAAACTCCCCCAGTTCTAAAAGTACCTTGTCCAGCAGGGGTGTGCAGAACTATTTGACTGTACTATGGATCCTCACCTACATTGCTTTCAGAGGCACTGACACATTTAAAAATTTCAAGAACGGCCTGCTTGTACAGCCACTATTATATGAGGCACTGAAAGGCAAGTTTCAAAAAAGAAGGGGGAAAAAACCCACTTAGCAGGATTGTACAGGCAGCAAGCTATTTCTGTTCCCTGAAGTGAATCTGTATCCCTTAGGTACTTTGTAACCTTGATGAGAGCGTGAGTACCCTTGAGGCGATGTGTTCCAATTTGAAAATTACTGTTCCAAAGGTTTCTTATCTGGAATGATGTCAATCCAGACCTATTGCACACAGTTTCCTTGTTGCTTGCCTTTTCTTTCTTTTTTTCATTTTAAAATAACTATTCTCTAAGTGGACCTCTTAGCCAATAGCTTTGGTGGACTATCCGCAAGTAAGCAATGTTCATAAATCCCAATGGACAAAAGTAGAGGGAGTGAGGAATTATTGGACTTGAGCGGTGAACACATTTTGTTTTGTTTTTCAGTTAGAAAGAAAGCTTTAGACAAGGGTAGAACATACCTCTGGCTCTACTCTAATTGTTTCAACTTTGAAGGTTGCAGGGGGAGGGTCTGTATCTCCAGTCAGATTACAGAAAGAAAAAACGGTGACTGCATTTGCATGTAACACTAAACCATTTGCTCGTTTTACACACAAGCAGAAAGTTAGACACATGAGCATTCCCCTCTATTTCTCCCACACAGCCAGGAGAAGGACTAAACCAGAAGTCTGTTTCACTTTGCCTGATTCCTGGCTTGTTGTTATGTGCAAACCAGGAATCATGGTGTAAATTAAACTCTAGTTTGTAGTTGGCTTGTTTAGTCAACTACAAAACCTGTATTATTTAGCTGCCTTGTTTAACAAGCTAGTTTATTTTACACCATGACTCCTGGTTCGCACATAACAACAAGCCAGGAATTGGGCAAAGTGAAACTAGCTCCTAGTTTATTCCTCCTCCAGAGACTCCATTGACTTGCTTGGGCTCCTTTCTGTTCATGCACATAGCATTAAACCATGATTTAGTGTTAGGTCTGAACTCTCCCAAACTTTACAGGTGTGTCAAGACCCTAGCATCCCTAAAGATCTGTGAAAAGTGAAGAAAGGAATGGCAACTTCTACTAAGGGCAGCTGTCTAAATCCGCCCCCCCCCCCCCCGTCCCGAAATAAAATTATGTTGGACAGATATAGGAAACCAGAAGTATGGAGGCAAGATTTCTTGAGGAGAGACAGACCCAAACCCGTTCCCTTCTTCCAGACAAAGTAAACTAAAGTGAATTATACCTCCCATTCTTGGATAATTTTGAATTAGATGAGTAACTTGCCCCCCAGACTTGACACAACCTACAGTGGGATACTCTGTCTGAATTGTATATGGGGAGGAAGGGATTCACATCTGACTCAAAATGTGTGACTGAGGAAAGACAGTTGCAGGAATCTTGACAATAATTGTCCACAAAGCTAGGGAGCTACTTCAGGATTTTGCCCCTCTTGAATCCCCCCCACTCCCCGGAAATACATGCATACATGCACAAATTTGTGGCAACATGTGTTTTTATCATTGATTATACCATATAGATACACGCACCAGGAAGCTGGGATTGGTGGCAGGCTCGAAGACAGAGCAGTAAGCATACACCTCCCACATCAACTGTGTATGGTGTGACATGGCCCTGAAGGAAGTTCATGGATGGAATTTTTTCCCCTCAGGATTTCATGTCAGAACAATCCCTTGCCCACAGGATTTTATGTCTGAAATAATCGTAGTCTGGAGTTACTGAACATGGCAGGCTTCATCCAGCTCATTTTCTTCAGTACTTAGAGAAGGTCTGGTTTTAATTGCATCGAGGTACTCAGCAGATCTTCCAGAAAGTGCTTCTGTTGACTGATTACAGGCAGAAAGGGGAGATCTAGGAGTAAAGCCCAAGGGTGAACCAGTAGCTTGTATTTCTTGGAGCTGAGCATCCTTTATCTGGAAACATACACACACCGAAAACTGAAGTTATTTTAGCTATGCAAGAAAGATGTTGCTAATTCATCCCAACGAGGACTATTTTCACATTTCTGTGTGCAGGAGCAGAACACAGGGTAGTATCCAACAGTGTCCTGGCGCTAGCGTCAATGATGTGGCGCTAGCGTAAACCAATGCTAGCGCAACATAACCAACGCTTGATAGTCCCATGGGGGAAAAGCAGTGGTTTGCTGCTGAATGTCGGCGGCAAATTATCACTTTTCCCTGTGGGGTTAGCAGGCGGCAGTTACGTTGCCTAAGCATTGGGCCTGTGGATCCCACCCACCCCCTTCCCTGGGCGAATCTGTTGCCTCTTATAGATGGCTGGCTCAGCCCTGCTTAAAGTTTCCTTGCTGAGGAAAATTTGTTAACAAACCAACAAATAAATAGCTGTATGATGCTTTTTGATTGTTAGTGACAGGAGCTATCTGTCTGGAAGCACCTTTGATCACAAGGGGGGGGAACAAAAGACATCTCTTGCCTAGATTCACCATTCTGTAGTCTTTTTTTGTCATCATACTGATATGTTTGGATGATAAGGCACATAGAGCACTTGGACAGACAAACGCACAATATGAATTTCTTGGGCTCTGATACATTCAAACACATGTTTAATAATACCAGTTACCTTTTGTAGTTTGCTGCCCTCTGCTGTCGCTTTAAGGTTCTCAAACAAGGAATTGCTCTCAACTGAGTTATCAGTAAATGGTGGTGATCTCAAGCTTGGATCCACGAGACAGGGACTTGTCCTTGGAATTAAGAATGTTCTATGGGAAATGCAAGAACTGCTATTTCTTGGAAGCATATCAGAAAATCCTGAGGAGAAAAGTGTGTGGCAATCATCACTCATTTAATTATACCTTTATGAAAAACATTAACAGTAAAAAAAGGAAAGCATTAAACCAATGTCAAATAAGCATCTCACCTGTTCTGAGATGGGCACTGCAACACCTGAAGATTAGAATCATGGACTCATAGAGGTGGAAGGGGCCTACAAGACCATCAAGTCCAACCCCCTGCTCAATGCAGGAAGCCTGATTCCCAGGCGGTCTCCTATCCAAGTACTAACCAGGGCTGACCCTGCTTAGCTTCCGAAATCAGGCGCATCTAGTGCTAGTCGTGATTATGTGAGATTTTACAAAGATTTTCTTTCTTTGTGAATTAAATCCTTACAATTTGATTACATTGCAATTTCCGAATTACAGGTGAAGTGTTTGCTCAGTATCCTGGAGAGGCATGTCTACTTGATAAATAATTATTTCTGTCTGTGAGTTGGTCCCTGCTGCTTTTACACAGAATGTCAAATCTCCAGCGCTGAGCGATTATATGGAATAGAAGGATTCATCCTCCATGGAACTGAGCATGTGAACTTTTATTCCGGCGTCGTCCCATGGTATTCTTTGTGATTTCATCAGCAGTGAGTGGTTTGTGAGTTACTACTAGTATATTAGGTAATGTAAGATCCACAGGTTCATCCTTCAGCTTGCCAAATCTCCCCCCACCCCATACACACCTTACTGCTTGCCACTACATGATCTCACCTGTCATTCTATGGGAAAAGCAGAGGAGGGGGAAATATAAGGCCTGGTTTCTACATAAGTGTGACATGGTGTGGTTTGTAGAAATCTGAACCCATCCTTGCAAACAAACCACGGTTTGCTAACCAGCTACAAACCGCAAACAGAAGCCATGGTTGTTTATTGGCTTATGAAGTCTGTCTTGTTTAAACCATGGCTTGTCATGATGTCTGAACCTGGAACTGTGGCTTATCTCTGGCTTGTTTGCACTGCCCTGAAACAGGGGTGCCCAACAAATCTGAAGGTTGGCAAAATGGACTGGAGAGAAACAACACAGAAGTATGAAAACCAAGCCATGGTTTGTTTGCTCATCTGCAAGACAATTCATGACTAAAGAAACAAATCATGGTTAACATAAACCATGGCTTAGTGTTATGTGCGCACACAGCCAGTTTGTACGTTGAGAGAGAGAACAAATATGCATGTATAAAGCTGCATTATAAGGATTAGACCACCGACCCATCTAGCCCAGTATTGTCTACTCTGGGGCAGCTCTCCATAGCCTTTCCCAGCACTGTTACCCAAGAGATACTTTTAAGTATTGATCCCATGGATTGAACTTAGGTCCTTCCGTATGCAAGGGATATGTTCTACCACTGATCTATGGGCCCTCCCCCTGAGAGAGAGAGCGAGGGACTAGAGAGCAAGAGAATGAGCCTGCACTAGATATATCCCTCAGACCTTTTTTCTGCTTTCATCAAAGAAGTCTGATATCCCCGAAGTTTCTGCCTTGAAGGCTGCTAGGCTTTAAGTGCTACAAACTGTTTACCCAAAGTACTGTTTTTAAAAAGACATCTGTAATCATTCTGTTATATACACCTTTGGTGACCAGTGCCCACCGCTGCCATGGGAAGGGTCACAGCTCAGTGGCAGAGCACGTGCTTAGCATGCAAAGTTCCAGGTTCAATCCCTGGCATCTCCAGGTGGTGCTGGAAAATACCCCTGGCTGAACACCCAGAGACCCGGGGCCAGTCAGTGCTGACAATGCTGAGCTAGATGGACCAACGGCACCTACCTAAGGCAGCTTCCTATGTTCTTCCAGCAGTGTCAGTTCATTATTCATGAGATCCCAAACCCCATTCAAATATATTTATAATTATAAGCGTAAGAGAAATACCATCTGTTCTAAACAAAAACCAAGTTCAACACACAAAACATCGTTTACCTTTGCCCCCCACCTCTGGGGAGCCATCTGACTCATATTCTGTGTTGTCTTGGAGCACTGTTGGGCCATGCTGAAGAAATGTGGTTTTCTTTTCAGTTTTTTTAGCAATAGCCTCTAGTAAAGATCTTGTCTTCTTACCACTGCTTCTGTTTTCTTGGCAATTTTGTCTCTCCAAGGTAATCTTAGTAAGATCTTCAGATGGGGCGTTTTCCATAAGCAGCCTATCAGTAATTTTCGTTGGGCTTCCTGGACTCTGGAAAGGAGAAGTGGTGACACTTGACAACTGCTTGAGCCGAGTATTCAGTAGGGAGACTTGTGTTCTTAGCATCTCATTTTCCTCTTCTAATTTATGGTGATTAATTATCAAGCCACAGTACTTCTCCAGGTTCTGATCTGCCTCTGTGGTTTTCTCTTCAACTGCTTCCCTCAGTCCTTCCAGCTCCAACCTTATTTCCTCTGTAGCAACATCCCTGTGAAAACCTACACAAAGCATGAAGGGTCGTTACTAACCATTAAAGGCTTAGAAACAAAAACTTGACAATATTTTCAAGTGAACTAGTTGGGTTAAATATCTGAGAAAGTGCCCAAATAGAACATTAACATATTTGAACAGTCTGCTTTGGAGAACAGAAAATACTTTATGTATTCTTTTAGGTATGTACCTGCCCTATACCGTAAGAATTTCCTCAGAGTCCCTCCTCCGAGTTCCCCACTTGCCAGTATGGTGGATGAATCATCTGGGACAGGGTCTTCTTGGCAGTGGCACCAAGGTTGAGTAATTCCCCCCCAGGGAAAGTCTAGTCCATTTCCTCACTCCTGCTTTTTGGACAGTGTTCATTCAGTGACTGTTTGATGCTTTCCGATTGTGTTTTGGGTGACTACTTGCCTGGGTTTTGGCTGTTCTTTTACTGTTGACATGTTGTACTGTATGAGATGCTAAAATAGTTTTAATTTTGCATTTTTAAGCTACAATTTGCAGGTCGTTCTACTGGCTATTTGAACCAAAAGGCGGAGTAAAAAATATTTTAGTAAATAAATAACTACTCTCAATTTGCCAGACATTTCAAATGAAAAATGAGAGAGGGGCATCCTCTCAGCTGTTGTCAGAGGGTGAAAGAGCAAGTGGTGTGGCGAGGAAGGTCACCAAGAGGGATAAAAGGGGCTGTATAGATACAGGGGTTGGTGCTTAATATAACCCAAACAGAATTTCAGCATATCCTTCTTTTAGGGTTATAGCAAACAGCAATTATTTGTTTGGATTCTAATGGCAGCTGGAGCTATTAATAAAAGAGGGCTACTGTTTCCTTTTAAAATATATGTGCCACATACATGTATCTGCCAACTTTAGCTGAGTTTCCAGTTCATGAATCTGCTTCACCATTTGCTTTTTTTCCTGCTTTAGTTCTCTATAGGTATCCAACCACTGCTGAAACGTACGATGGAAAGAATCAGATTTCTCCTTGAGCTGCACTATTTGCTGAAGGTTCTCCACCTGCAAAATGATCATTAAAAAATTATGGCATTGTGGTGGACACTTCTCACGTAACCAAAACAGCTGCATTGGTTGCCTATTCACTTGTAGCCCAATGCAAATTGCTGGTACTTCCTTTTAAAGCCTTAAACACTTGGGATCAAAATACCTGAATGAGTGCCTCTTTCCATACCGGTCTGCCCACGTTTTATGATCTTCCATAGAGGCCCTGTGTGATGTCTGGCCCTCCTTTACCTAGGCTTTTCCCTATTAATCCTTCATGCCTAGGATAATAAGCCAAATCACTGCCAATTCAACTGTACCCACTGACTTAGCTAACCTATTACCCAGCCACAATTAACGCCAAGTGTGTCATACTTATCACTGTTACTGTTATTTCTAATTTGGGAACTGGGTGCTGGCTAACATGTGCTCATGTATGAAGTAGCGTAAACGAAGACCAACCTGGCACATAGATTTAACACAGGTAAATAGAATAAAAGTTTATTATTTACAAGATGTCATTAATTAGCCTAAGCCTGCCTCACTATCATTCTAAATCCTCCCACCACATACAAGATGGTGCTCTGTCCAACTTCCCACACTATCTCTCCCCAGAACTAACACTGACTGACAAAACAGAAAACCTCCTGAGACACCACTCACTCCCCCTGCCTAGGTAGAACTAAAACAGCCAATCACACACAAGCCCCATCCACCCCACAGTTAAGCCTTTCCTACCTGTACATGCATTTCCTGCAAAACTAAATGCCTTAATATTAATACAACAAAACAGATTAACACAACAAGCAGGTGATTTTGTCACACCCTACTAAAAGGGCCTTCTTTATCAGAAATGTGTTACGTAGTCACCAAGGAGAGGCTTTCTCAGTGGTGGCTCCCTGGCTTTGGGATGCCCTCCCTAAACAGGCACGCCTGTCGCCTAATTTACTATTTTTGGAACTAGGTTAAGAAGTTTTTATTTACCCAGGCATTTTAATTAGTGTAATCCCTCAGTCTGCTGTGCAATTTTCATCTGGTGTCATTTTAGAATCAGGATTATTAATGTTAGTGTTATTGCATTAGGTTTTAAATCATTTATGATCTATATTGTTGTACACCGCCCTGGAATCTGATTTGATGAAGGGCAGTATAGAAATGCTATAAATAAATAAATATCAAACAGGGCTGCTCATCACTTCCAGGTAAGACTACTTCTATCCTCATTTCACTTGCCATGCAGTTGGGCCAACCATACTATCGCCTATTAGGGCCTGTTAACTACAGTGTCTAATGAATTCCATTAAAAAAAAAGGGTTTCCATTGATATCCATGGTCTGCATGGGGCAGGGCCTAACCATTTCAGCCAGAGATCCAAAAGCAGATAGGGTCTGCTTTAGATTTTATCTTATGCATCTGCTTTCTACTCTGCACACTAAGCAGAAGCTATATAACAAGTGGCCCATATAAAGACCAGCCTTTCCCAACATAGCACCCTCCAGAAGTGTTGGACAACAATTCCCATCACCCCCAACAATGACAGCTGGGGGTGATGGGAATTGTCGACTGATGCATTTGGAGGGTGCCAGGTTGGGGAAGGCTGGATTAGGGAGACAATCCTATGCACACTTAGCCTACGTGCAAGCCCCACTGATCACAGTGGCAGATACTTCAGAGTAAATATGCTCAGGACTGTGCTGTGCATGTATCTTTTGCTACTTATGACAGCATAGTTTTATACTGATGCTGAAAACAATAGAAATATAATCTGAAACATCTCTTGGATGCCACCCTTCATGGAGAGGATTATCATTACTTTGAACCACATCTGCCATTGATCATGTAGCCTTTTTACTTCCCAGCAGTTAAAGTTCCCACATATTTATTCTAGCAATCACTAATTACCCTGGATGTAAAAAGCCAGATCAGCCTTTAATTTCATACGGAAGCTGTTAACCTACAGTGGGGATGGGGAAGTTGTGGCTCTCCAGATGTTTTGGCCTAGAACTGCTGTCATTCCTCACCTTTGCCTATGCTGGCTAGGGCTGACGGGAGTTGTAGGCCAAAACATCTGGAAGGCCACACTTTGCCCACCCCGACCTACAGGATATTCTACCCATGTTGTAAATGGGCTGTACATTACCTTTCCAAGGAAGGAATATTTTTCAGAGGTTATGGCTTCCAACTCCTCCTCAGGATGTTTAAAAGACAGCTGTAGATCCTCAAGGATAGCCTGCAAAGTTTCATTTTTTGGCAAGCGCTCAAGAAAGGAATCATTTTCATCCCATTTTTGCTCAAAGTCTTGGAATCCCTGGATGAGGGCTTCCATCAACCGCTTTATTTCAGAATTTTCATATTTTGCTTCCTTCAGGTAATGAACCACCTGTGTATTCTCATCTCTGAGTAAGGCTATTTCATTAATCAGGTCCCGTTCTTTTGCCTTGCAGTTTTCTTGCTCGCTGTGCAAAAGTTTCATTTCTTCAAAGGCCTGTTTCAACTGGGATTCCATCAATATCAGTGTGTTTTCATAATCACCTCTAATTTGCACCTTTTCTTTCTCCCTTTCTTCCAACTGTTTCACAAGTGTGGCATTACTGACTTCTAAATTGGATACTTGGTCTTGATTTTCTTTCAGCACTCTCCCGACACACTTTTTTTCTGCCTTTAAGGCATTCATTTCACATTCTAAACTCTGCAAACTCACATGCAGGTTTTCTATCTCAGCATTCACTGTTTCTGTCTCTGCTTTGGCCGTTTCTGTCTGAAGAATGGCATCTTCCAAATTCTCTTCTGACATTTGCAATTCTCTTTCGAGGTTCTCAATTTTGTCTACAAGAGAGTCGGCTTTCCGTTCACTTTCTTTCAGCTTTTCACCCAGGCGATGCCTGCTCTTTTCGTCAGATTCTATTTTTATTTTTAGCTTCTCAATGCCCCATCGCAGCTGATCCACTTCTTCCTGCGCAGAGTTCAGTCTGGCTGCGAGTTCACCTTTTTCTATTAGCGACCCTTCCAAAGACTTGGATATCTTGGCATTTTCCATTTCGGAGATACTTAACTTGCCTTGTAATGCTTCATATTCCCTAAGGCTCACTTCTTTTTCCTCACTCAGATACTCTATCTGGGTTTGTGCTGCTTCTTTTTCTAACACAAGATCCCTCACAACCTTATCCAAATTCTGTAACTGCAATGTAAGGCAGTCCTTTTCCGTTGATAACTGATCAGAATCAGCTTTCGCGGCCTGAAGCAATTTTGTCTGGGTTTCAGCTTCAGCTTCCAGTATCCTGATAAATTCAGCAGAATCCACTTGACCCGACTCAAGCTCTTTGATCATCTCCTGCATTTTTTGGCACATTTGATCCAGTTCTTCTTTATCCTTTGACAAAGCACTGAGTTCTTGACTAAACTGGTTTCTCTCAGCTGCAATTATACAAAGCTGATCTTGAAGACCAAAAATGGTTTTCAGTTTATTTTCTATTTCTTTTTCTAACTGCTCATTCTTTGACTGAAGCTCTTCAGTGTCAGCCTCCATGGACAGGGCATGGTTCTCAACATTTGCTTTCTCAGATTTTATCCTCCTCACTTCATTTTCTGCTTCCAGAAGCTTCTCAACCCAGTCTGCCTTGTTCATTTCTAAATCTTCGAGAGCATCTGTTGTATCAGACAGTCTCATCTTGTACACTTCCAGATCAGATTTTACCTTGTTAAGTTCTATCCCAAGAGTCATAAGGTTATAGGATAATTGCTGGTTATCAAAAGTAACAGATTTAAGTGCCTCCCTTAAGTCTTCCTTGTCTTGTTCAAGAACAATGATTCTTTTGTCTAACTCTGCACAAGCAGTGCTCTTTTCAGCCAACTCTTTGCCCTTTGAATCCAAATTTGAGTTTAAGTACTGGACTTCCATTAGCAGAGTAACAATTCTTTCATCGCTGTCCTCCACGTCATGGAAAGGCTTAGAGTTTTTACTATAAGCCTGGTTTATTTGTAGCTGAAGCATTTTAGTAGTGCTGTGGTTTTCCAAGAAATTCACAGGCATTGTACTGGTGTTATTATTTGGAGGAAATGATAATTCATCAGGACAGTTTGGAGAACTTATGGGTTCATCTGTTACATGTTTGGATTCTGTATCTAAATCCGGGAGGCATTTTCCTGTAGATTTTATACTAACTTTTGCTTCACAAGCAGATCTTTGGTCTTCTGTTCCATAAGTCTTTACAGTCATTTTATGATCCACAGCAAGTACCATGCTTTCATTAGTCAAAGCAGATACTTCCAGATGGCATGCGGGATCATTTGATTGCTCAGACAGGATCTGCACTTGCTAAAATAAACAAAAAGGCATCATTTTTATAAATTTAAAGCTAGTTAGTAAGTGTATTATTATGATTATGATTATTATATCCCGCCTTTTTCCCAATACTGGGACTCAAGGCGGCTTTTCAACATTAAAACTTGTACAGTTAAAACCTACAAATAGAAATAGTAATATACAGAAGTTAAAAATATCATTAAATCACCGATAATATTAAAATTGTATGAAATATCAAAATGTTAAAAGACAACAAGAAACATGACCATTATTATTTATTTATATAGTGCCATCAGTGTACAGTGGTAGAAACTATTGAAACTTACACACTAGGTAACTTGTAACTGGACAATTTAATATTAGCGGAGCCTATCTAAAGCTTGGGATATGATAAGGGCTCCTTGGAGGGCTCTCAGTCTAATCCAGTAGCCAAGTCCAGACACAGACAAAGGGATTCTTTTCAAAGCTTTATTCTTCTTTTACAACTTAACAGCTCTACAGGTAGCAACTAGATCTGAGCAGCAGCATCCCTATGCCCTAAGTTAGAACAGTTGGTCCCTGTTTGAAAAGTAATTACTGGCAGACCCCTGAATATAAGGACTAGGGAGAATCCCTCCCCTTTTCCCTTGGATCCTCTGGGTGCAACCGTTCTTTGAGCGCCAACCGGGCGCTACGCCTCCTTTCCGCGCTCTCCATTTGGCGCCGCTCTCTGCGTCTGCGCCGCGCATCCAGCCAGTCCGCTATCGGTGCTGGGTCACTCCCTGGATTGCTTTCTAATCTAGGAATGTGGGTGGGAGGAAACTCTGTCAGCTGCGGGCCCTGGGAAAAAGGGGCACGCTCCTCTCCCAGGAGCGACTGCTCTTCCTCCGAATCAGAACTACTCTGGGATTGTATGGGCTCAGTGTCCACCCTGACAGGATACTGGTGAATGCACCAGCTTAGCCTTCCCCAACTTGGTACCCCCCAGATGTGTTGGACTGCACTTCCCATAATTCCCAGCCAGCATAGAGGAAAGCTGCACTAGTTATTTAGGAAGCAGAAGCAATGCTGTTATTATTTTTGACTTCTCTAGTCCAACAGATCAGTGACTGCCTATAAGCCCTGTAGTTGTTGGATCACCTCCTCCTGTATCAATCTGCCCATTCAACGAGATCATCATCTGAGGTTTTTCTGAGGGCGTCTCCCAACAGAAGTGTGGTGGGTAGCAACCAGAGACATAACCTTTTCTGTGGTGATTGCTCATTCATCTCTGGAATGCCCTCTCCAAAGAGGCCTGGTGCCCACACTGTCAGAATTTAGGGCTTTTTTTCTGTTGAGGGCTGCATTTGGGCGGGAGGGGGTGTAATCTGCTGAGGGATGCACTTTTCTCTCTCTCTTCTGACTTCCCTCTCTGCCCAGCAGGCTTCTGGGAAAGGGACAGATTGCTCTTGCCCGCAGTCTGAACTGACTGCTTACAGAGGGATTTTGAAATTAGGCCAAAGTTCACATATGACCTTAGGTTTGCCCACTTCTGATTTAGGACATCAGGCAAGAACGTTTCTATTTGCTGTAGGCTTTTCAGAAAAGTTAAGATCTTTTGAGCTTTTAAACTTAAGCAGTCTGTGATGCTTTACTATCTTATCTACATGGACTCATTGCTATTTTAGGTTTTGCATGCTTTTGTCACTTTAATTATATTTTATTGAATTTTGCTAGCCACCCTCGGAAGACGGTCTTGTTGAAGGAGCAGGATGTAAGTTGCATAAATAAATAAATAAAACTGGTAAACTCGGGAGAAAAATAATCTCAAGGAAGATATCAATGATTTGAACCATTTAGGGTGCAATCCTACCGGGATGCCTGCCAGCCTCCGAACTTGGAGGCTGATGGACATCCAGTGCAGAGCAGCAGGTGTGGTGGAGGCAGTCTTTGTCGCCACACTCCTCCCACTCTGCATTTTAGCTAGATGGGTGGTTCTTTCCATGCCAACTGCAAGCATGAGTACAGACAGTGCGCTTCTCTCCACGCTGGCTGCAAGGGGAGCGGTCAGGAGTTCGGACCCCTGGGTCTGAAGTGGGAGCGCTGTCTCTGATCTAGGATCCAGGAATCTGAACTATCCTATGGCGCCCCAGATGCTGCCTAGGGGCCATAGGATTGCTCTCCCTACCAATGACCTCTGTCTAATAAAACAGGTACCAAAGTATCATGCTCCAGGAGATTAAGAATACACTTCATATTCTAATGTGGTCTGTCCCATTGACTGTCTAGAAATATGGGGGGGGGGTTGAAGGGGGTACTGTGGATGCTGAAGTTCTTGCTCACAAAAGTTTCTAGTTCATCATTTATTTATTTATTGCATTTATATCCCGCCTTTTTTCCTCTTGCAAGGAACCCAAGGCGGCTTATATTATCCTCCTCTCCATTTTATCCTCACAACAACAACCCTGTGAGGTAGGTTGGGCTGAGAGTCTGTGACTGGCCCAAATTCACCCAGTGTGCTTCCATGGCCAAGTGGGGACTAGAACCCGGATCTCCTGGCTCCCAGTCCGTCACTCTCACCACTACACTACACTGGCTCTTTTGTATATGTCTCCCACTTTAACAGTTATATAAGCTGTTCTTCACACAAACAGGCGTAATTCCATAATGCATGAATTGGTCCTCTGTGATTGTCCATAGACAGCTCTTAAAAATAGCTGTTGGTAGATTTAATACATGGAAGAACTTAGATCTTAAATACTAATATTTAGTAATTCTGGCATGTTCAACAGAAAAGTGACAAGATTGCTCTTTTGCTGTCACAAATGGGTCTGTGTGTATCTGATCACACGATATATATATTTTTGGCTGGAGCTAGAGAAGAACTGAATTTAATTGGCAATAATGGCCGTAACCTCAGACTTTAAATATGAATGTCAATGAGTAGCAGTTCATTTAGAATTCAGATAGGAAAACAAATCTGTACTATTTCTGATCGTAAGATATACAAGAATTAAATGTTGTTAAAATAGTTTCAAACTGGGCTATGAAGTAAATACCCTTTAAAGCCATCTGACCCCAATCCAAAGGGCCACGCAGTGAGCTTTGTGCATGTGGTAGAGGGGTGGTCTGAGGCCTCCTTCTCCACCAGCAGCCTTCTCTGCCACCACACAAACTGACCTCCTACTCCCCAAGAGCAAGAGAGAGACCCAGGTTACATGGGCAATCCCCTGAGCTCACCTGAAAGGGATTCTTTTAATCATACATCTGTATGTTAAGAACTTAGACACACTTACGGGTTCAGTGTCAACACAAAGCAGTCGCTGAGAATTTAAACCACGCCGCCGTAGTTGGAGCTGTGGTTCTTCTTCTTCTTCCTGAGGTAACAATTCAGGTTTCTTCTCAGCTGGCAAATCAGACGCCACCTGCAGGATAACATGACGAAGTTTTTGCTGCCACTGTTCGTTTTCAGATATATTTTGCTTTCGGAGGCCATCTACTTCTTTCCTTGCAGAAAGGAGCAGCTCTTGAATCTTTTGTATCTCCTCATCTTCCACATTTTTATGACACCTAAAGGATTCTTCAATCATCCTGAAGGACTTTTCATAGGTTTGGCATAACAGGTGTTCAACCGTATTTTTCAGATTATGTTTTTTCGGTATGACATGCCCCGGCTTGATGGGAAAGACCCATGCATTGTTGTTGTACAGCTCCACAAGAGAATGGTGATGTTTGTCAGGTGTATCTTCTAGATCAGCTTGTCTGTCACTGTTTGGCCCACCTATTTCATTTGATGGTTTGTACTGATAACTGTCAAATTCAGACTCTATAGCAACCAATTTTCTACAAGAGGTTTCACTGAAACATGGAAACTCCATGCAGAACTTTCCATCTGACTGAAACTTTTTATGCACTGAAGTCATCTGCATTGTGAATGAAGCAGTATCAACTTGGTTGAGGCTTGTTGACAGTGCAGTATTTTCTTCTTTAACCATTTCAATATAGCACTGTAGCTCTGATATTTTGGAGATTATACTCAAGGCCTGCCCCTGCAAGATGTTATATTCATTTTTCAAAGAAAAGGTTTTCCCCTTGATTCTGTCAAAGTGTGTTTTAATTTGTCTGTTGGATAGTTTCAAATCTTCATAGTCAAGTCCATCACAACATTCCACAGCTATTAAGGACATTGGATCAATATCAGATTGTGTTTCCATTTTACACTGATCTGTTAATTCAACCAAAAAAGCAGCTTTCTTTTCTTTTTTCTCATTAATTTTGTCCATGAGTTCTTCTGCCATAGTATCTGTACTTGTGATGCATTCCAATTGTGAGAGTTTCAGCTGCGATGCTAATGTTGACTTTTCTATCTGCAGGTGTTCACACATTTTCTCCAACTCATTTAGTTTGCTCATTGTCATGTGTAGAGAAGATACTAATTGGACATAATCATTTTGGCTGGGCACCAGATCATGAAGAACTGACGAACACTTAGCATCTATTTGTTGGTTAAATTTTTCCTTAGGAACAGGACTGAAAGATGCTGGTGACTGGTCGTTTCCATCCTTTCTTGAAATATTTGAAGTTGGATTTTCCAGTTCTGTAAGAGCTTGCAACTCATGGTTCAGTCTCTCTTTTTCGATTTCACTTTCTTCCATTTTTATTTCCATAGTTCTCAAAACAGTCTCCAGCTGTTTCACTTGATCAGCATAGTTTTCTACAGAAACTTCTTTATCTTCAAGATCCATCTGAAGCAGATCAAGCTTAACTCGATACTTATTCAGCTCATCCTCCTTTTCTTCCACAGATACTCTCAGGTATTCCAGCAAAGATCTGTCCAAAGTAAAGTCACCTGTTCTTTGCTCATTCCTTATTTGCAGCTCCTTGATCAGTTGCTCATTCTCTTGCAGCAAGATGTCATGATGCTGCATGTTATTTTGTGCTTCCCTCTCCTGTCTTAAAACCTCAGCGTCTTCAGGTACTGGCTGAATGTTTCCAAGTTGCCAAAGCAAAATGTTATTTTTTTCCTCCAACGACATGAGCTTACACTGCAGTTCCTCATGTTCGTACAGCAGTTGTTTTTCTCGGGTTTCAAATTCGTTTCTCTCCACTTCAAAATGGCAAGCTTGCTCCCTTAAAGCACGTTCTAAGTGCTCATTCTTGGCTTCTAGTGACGTACAATTCTTTTCCAATCCTTCAGCTTTGGACACTAACAAGCTCTTCTCTCTGTGCCTTTCTAACAGCTCCGAGAAGCTTCCCTCCCTTTCCTTCAAACTATCGGAAAGATGTAGGTTTCTTTGCATTAAGTCTAGATTTTTTTGTTCTAACGTACTAAGGCTGGAGCTGCCATCATTAAGTCCTTCAATTTCTTTTTCATTTAAGGATATTGCTGTAGACAAATCTGGCTCCTTTTGGCTTATTGTTTGAGACATAACTTTTAGCTGCTTCACTGAGTCCTCAAGTGATGTGTTATTGATTTTTAAATCTTGAATCTCTGCTTGTTGCCTACCCAGTTCTTTGATCAACGCTTGTAACTTCTTGTCTTTCTCCTCAAGAGCAGCTAACGCTTTAGCAAGCAAGTCCTGTTTTCCAGAAACCGATGCTTGTAACTTACTAATGTGCTGTTCTGTCTCACATGTAAAGTCTTTCTGCCTTTGCTCTGCTTCAGCTAGTTTTCTTTCCATTTCATCTCTGGCTTGAGCCAACTCTTCACATTGTTTCTGAAAGCATGCATTTAGCTGCACTTGGGAAGTTAAGGATGTCTCAAGGGTGGCAATACATTTTTCCTTGTCTAACACTTCATTTGCTGCTGATAGTAGTTTTTTCTGTAGGACATCCACCTGCTTGGTGAACTCGGATAATTTCAGTGAATTGTTCTCTCTCTCTTTCCTATGTTTTTCCTCAGACATTGCATTTTTTTGCTGAAGGTCAACACAGGCCCTTTTTTGTTCCTCTAGCTCTGTTGTTTTGTCTTCCACCATACATTTGAGATTTTTGATCTCCACACTAAGGTTTTCATTTTCACCTTCAACAGCTCTTGTTCTCTTGTGACTTTTAAGCTTTTCAATCATCAAAGCACTTTCCAAGCTGCAAATTTTGCTCATCAACCCTTCTTTTTCTAAACCAAGCTGGTTCAAGAGTTGTTCATTTTCTTTCTTCCATTGGGAAAGGATCTCAATCTCTTTTTTAAGTATTTCACATTCTGCAAGAACTTTCTGCAAAGTCTCCAGATCCTCCAGTTTTATACTGAGCTCTTTGATGATACTTTCTTTGTGCTTCAGAAGCTGTTGGAGAGAATCTCGTTGATTTTCCATGTCAGAAACAGCAAGTTTCATTTTCTCTAAAGTGAGAGGATTATCTTGTTTTTTCAGTTTCTCTTCAAGTTGTTTTAACTCTATTTCTAGAGCGTACTTTTTGTCTAGAAGTAGGGTGATTAAAAGAAGAAAAACTATAAACATATTTAATGTATGGAAATTTTTAAAAACCCTTCATTGGCAGTCATATAGAATCATATTCTGGCCAGTGTATTGGCCATCTATCTACACATGGAATAAAAAATTATCACCTTACTATCTCAAGGTACTCTTCAGTATCTCATTTATTTGTTGCAGACATAACCATGATTTGGAATATGAAGAACATGCTCTGTGCTCCAGTGCTTCCTCCTCCCCTCACATACCCAGTTTTGGTACATTAGTTCCTGGTTTGATTAAACCACAGTTTGCCATTTTATCTGAAACTGGCAAAGTAGGGTTTGCATAAACCTTCCAGGCCAGGATTGTAAACCATAGTTTGAGCCTGCTTTGCAATCCTGGTTTGGAGGGCTTGCACAAACCAAAGTTCGGATGAAAATGGGAAATTTGTGACATATGAACTCAGTCGCTGAATTTGAATTTGGAGCCATAAAATTAAGTAGATTTGGAGGGAATCAAAACAGCTTATGAAATAAGTAGAGTTTCTGGTTTTAATATTACTAGCCACTTTCTTCTGACATATAATGTAACAGCAGCTAGGCATAGGCCCCATTCTAATCTTTTCTTTTAAAAATATGTAGATATATTAGTAATGGTACAAATGCTATGTTTAGACAGAAATCCTGCGACTCGATGCGAGAAATTTTGACCACATCTGCTCATTTCATCAAGACGGGTTTTAAGGTTTCGCCCTGGATCAGAGTTTTTGAAGTTGTACAAATATAACTTTACAGTCATGTGACTGATTTCCCCTTCTCCTCAGTTATTTATCAGTTGTACTAATTTATTTTAAACATTTTCTCCCAATTGTGCCCTCTCGGCTTCCTGTAATTGGTGAGTTGATGAGGTTTACACAGACACATCCTGGTCTAATCCATCCTCCTGAACGCTGCAGAACATAATACAAATGTTATTCATTTTTATCAAAATGTCTGTGCTGAACAGCATGCAATATGCAAATCAAACTAGATTTTCACCAGTATGTGCTATACACAGGGTTCTGATACTGAAGTAAGCTTTGAAGTGGTAATTAAGCAAGACAAGAGTGACTCACTTTTCATGTCTTCTGCAAAATTCTGACTCTGCTGCAGAAATTGTTTGGCTATACAGAGTTCTTCTTTTAATTGGCAAATTTCTTGCACTTGTTGAGCAGACTGGCAGCTGAGGAGGTTGTTTTTCTGCTTTACTTCCTACGACAGCAAGAGTTTAACAATGGACAGTTAAAAGATATTCATTCAGTCTATCAATCACTTTATAGACCACCTGACTATATCTAACGATACATCTCAAAGCCGTTTACAACATAAAATTTTAAAACACAAAATGTCCAGTTAAAACAGAATACAAAACATCTCAGCTAAAAACATTTTATAAAAATCCATTTTCAATTAAAACATCAGAGAATTGCAGAAGGCACTTTAATGTTCTTTAATACGGCTGCAGAAGGCGCTTTAATGTTCTTGGACCAGTTCAGATATACATTCCCAGCTTGCTAAACCATAGTTTAGCAAGCTGGGAACTAGTGACAGGCCGCCTCACCTTGCCCCTTCCTCAGTGCACCAATCCTGGTTACAAACAGGTAACTCTGGTTTAATGTCGGTTTATTAACTGCATTTAAAATCCAGGTCAATAAACTGTCATTAAAACCACAGTTCTCCATTTCAGATGTAACGGAAATTGTAGTCTAAGTTAGGCAGAATCTGTGGGCTGAAGAAGAGAGGAGATGAGTGAGTGGGCAGGCCTGACACTCATTCCTGGTTTGCCAAGCTCAGCGTCCATGTGAAGCAGTCCCATATTCTTTTAAACCCAGTTCTCATGTCATGGCCTCAGTTCCTGGATTGTTTAACTGAGGAATTGTGGGGATGAGTGGAATGCATGAACTGTGCACTCGTCATTTCTGCTTTTAATCAACAATCCAGGAACCACGAGCACTTGTAGGGTTAACTCTGGGTTGTTTATGGGTTAAGAGCTTCTGGATTCGCATGCCATGAAACAACCCAGTTCTTGGGTTAATTAAAAGCAGAAACTACGAGCACGCGGCTCACACAGTCCACTCAACCTCACAAT
This sequence comes from Heloderma suspectum, assembly GCF_057233095.1. NCBI lineage: Eukaryota > Metazoa > Chordata > Lepidosauria > Squamata > Helodermatidae > Heloderma > Heloderma suspectum. The sequence goes on from NC_139458.1 coordinate 400,801,244, forward strand.
TCTTGGGGGAAACAACCCAGGAATTGCAGCCTTGGCATGCAAACCAGCTCTTAACGAAGTCACTGAGTGTTTGCAGGGAACGTTTTGATTGCAAAGAGAGAGCTTGGTAAAGAATAAAAACAAAAAAATCTGTTAAGAAGGTGTTAGAGCAGCCTTCCCTGATTTGCTACATTTGTAGATATGTTGACTACAACTCGCATCATCCCCAGTATGCCAGGCAAGGACCACTTTGGCTTGGGATGATGAGAATTGTAGTGAACACATCTCGAAGGCACCAGGTTAGGAAAGACTGTGTTAGAGGCTCCAGGGCAAGTCTCGCCTTCTGCTCAAAAGTGTTATCAGGGACGATTGTGCAAAGAGAAAGTAAAAGGATGACACTTAGACCACATTCTATTTATTTTTGAGATTTATATCCTATCATCCAAACGTAAAACTGCCTTGTAGGCAGTTTAACGTTAACATTATCTAACCTGCTACAGCTTTTCAGCCAGGCCCATATACTCCCAATACAGTGACGCAACTCATGAGCCCATCATCTTGCTGAAAGCCTTACCAGGATATATATGATCCAGAAATTGGACTGCATACATTTGGTCTATAAGATAAGAGTATTAAAAACACAGACATAACTTCTAACTACAATAGTTACTTAAAACACACCAATTGTAAATGCAAAACTCAGATGTATGAAGGAAGTTATTATGTTATTAGCCTTGAGAAGAGAAGACTGAGGGGAGATATGATAGCGCTCTTCAAGTACTTGAAAGATTGTCACAGAGAGGAAGGCCAGGATCTCTTCTCGATCATCCCAGAGTGCAGGACACGGAATAATGGGCTCAAGTGACAGGAAGCCAGATTCCGGCTGAACATCAGGAAAAACTTCCTGACTGTTAGAGAAATACGACAATGGAACCAATGACCTAGGGAGGTGGTGGGCTCTCCCACACTGGAGGCATTCAAGACGAGCCTGGACAGCCACCTGTCAGGGATGCTCTGACTTGGATTCCTGCATTGAGCCTGGGGTTGGACTTGATGGCCTTGTAGGCCCCTTCCAACCCTACTATTCTATGATTCTATGTTACAGTGTCAAAAACCAAATGTTGGCCTTCAATGTATTAAAAAAAAGAATAGCCGGGAGTATTCTGAAGCTTGTTTATTATAATTTAAAAGTATATAGCTCTTAATGTGGCTTGCAAAAAACCCAAAACAGACATGATAATATAATAATAATTGTACAACTGTACTGTACAATTGTATAGTTTTACAAAAACTTCAAGTTGTTGGTTCACTAAGATTTAGGAATTCTTCCTACATTACTTTTCCCACTTTCCCCTACAAGTATCAAGTAGGAAGAAAGGTGGTAGAAGAAGTGCCAACCACGGCAACTAGGCGTTCTGCGCAGCTTGGCGTAATTAAGGAGGCAATCTTATGGAATTGCAGCCTGCTCGATGGAAGCCTCCAAGCTTGAAGGCTTCCAAAAATCCTATGTCCTGCCAGGCTGTAGCCAGCAGGGTGGGAGCAGGACAGAAGGAAGTTCGACTCCCGTTCCTCCAAAAATTAAAAACAACAACACCTCAGCTAGATGGAACCCTGAGCCTGTCTAGCTTACTTACTGCTGGGGACACAGGACAGAGAGGCCGTAGGATACTTTGGATCCTGACCTCTTCTCTCCCCACCCACTGTCCCGCCCCCTTTTTACGCTTCCCGAAGCCGTCTAAGGTTGCATTTTTGCAACTTCAAAAGCAGGTGCTGCGGTTCTTTCCACGGAGGCTATGAGAGAGTGAGATGGATCTCAGAGTCCCCTCCAGAGGTTGTACGAGTGTCTACGGCCTCAGGAGAGGCACTCCAAAATATCCTATGGTCTGTGAGATGCTCTCCCAGGGACCATAGGATTGCTCTCTAAGCTGTGCTAGGTAAAAACCTTCTGTGGAATATACACCGTACCTGAGATCACTTTCTCATTTCCTAAAAAGAAGCCATATTCCATGCTATCCCAGTTCCACCACACTTTTAAAATAAATGCAAAAAGCCTTCTATTCAAGTGCGAGCAAATCAGTAGACAACTGCCCTATAATTTCTTATAGACCAGGAGGATGTCAGCAGGATATTATCATGCTGGCAACCTACAGCTGACAGGCAGTGCATTGCAGGACAGCTGCCAAGCAGCATATGCTAAGCAAAGAAACCTCTAGCCGGTTATAAATTATGCCTGGGCAAGGTTTTTGCAGGGCAGAAGTATTAGAGAACCGCAACCCACGCATGGCCTCTTTGGAGCTTAATGGAGGAGAGAGAGAAAAAACTGAGACAGCAGCCAAAGGTCTCTGAGCAAAACCAGTTTCTGTAACAAGGTTAGAACTCAAGAAGGTTTGGGGCCCAGGTCTTTTGCACAGATAGCAGGTATCTTGGGGATAGATAAATCAAACACCGGATGTCCTCCTTCATAGTAGATGCTGAAAGTATGACAGTCTTGCATCTAATTTTTTTTAACCAGCAGGAAGTGTGAAACAGTTCAGGACACTCCGCACTTTCTTTTTAACAACTGCCCCGCTCGCCATAATTCTGTCCCTCTTGGGATGAAAAAAAAAAGAGCCATTCCTAAAGAAAATGTCACGGACATACAAACACCACCCACTCCTGAGCCACTAAGATAACAGATGGTATTGGCAGGGCTTTGTTGGTCTCAAGCCCTCAATTATCCATCTAGTTACTACTAGCAGATGGGCACCAGCGCACCAAAGCCAAATTTAAGAGAAGGGACAACCGGGATGAGAAGCATAAGCTGGAAATTTGCTGGCAAAGCGGGCTTGTATTTCCAGCTATTTAAGCAAATCAGCCCAAGAGCAAGATTAAACTTAGTGTTGCTTTTGTTCATCTGTCTTTTTTTCCCTTGCAGCCTCCACAAGTAAAGAGAAAGAGCAAGACAGAGAGAGAGAGAGAGAGAGAGAGAGGGAGAAGGAGAGTGGGGAGAAGAAGGGGGGGCAAACTTGTGTGCCAATATTCCGTACAAGTGCCCACATTTTTAAAACACAAGGTTCTCTGGCATGTTTTTGATGTGTGACATATAATGAGCATCCTGCAGTTAAAGACTTCTTAACATAGTTTGAAGCACAAGCATAAGGGCCAGTAGCTGATGATTTAAAAAGCGCTACTGCGATATGATAAAGGTCAAGTGGTTTAAGAAGACAGAGTGCATAATGGGGTTTGCAGCCTCCATGATTATCATTGTTGTCGTTCAGTCGTGTATGACTCTTCGTGACCCCATGGACCACAGCACGCCAGGCCATCCTGTCCTCCGCTCTCTCCCGGAGCGTAATCCCGAATCATTATCATTAGAGGCCTCCAGTATCAAAGTTGGACCAATAAGCTCACAGGACTCTCACAGAAGCCAAGGGCTGTATGCTAAGAAGCAACAAGGTGTTCCTCTTTCCCCAGACCTCCTCATTTCTCCTAGTAATGCCACCAGCAGCCCTACCGTTCTTTGGGACAACTGATGCGAATAAATAGCTCTAGAGTATAGACAACTTGTGGCCCTCCAGATGTTTTGGCCTACAAATCCCATGGTTTTTCACCATTGGCTATGCTGGTCAGGGCTGATGGGAGTTGTAGGCAAAACACACAAACAAAAAACCTCTGGAGGGCCACAAGTTTCCCACCCCTGGTTTAGACCATACCATTTGCTGGAGCAAGTTATTCAAGGTGTGGCCCATCAATCCACTGCACTGCAGTGATATCCCCCCCCCCCCATCTCCAGCATCAGAGTAAGCAGCTGAAATCTAGTAAACCTTCACATATCAAGGAATGAGGACTCTGCATGTGGCCCAGAGGCTCTGCAAGAACAACCAAGTCTGCTGCACCTCGTTGGAGGCAGAGCAGTCACAACAATTTACAGGTGGGCCTGTTGTTTCTTTTGTTTCTTATCAATGTTACAAAAAAAAGTAACTCCACACACACACACACACACCACTAACAGGTAAAACATTATCATTTTGTGCATTCTCAGACATAAAAAATATCCATGCTAATATATTCAATAACCATCTCCAACATACAGTCAGGGCCAGAAATATTGGAACAAGGATAACTGTTTTGGCAGTTGGCCTCTGTACACCACCACATTGAAGTTGAAAGGAAACACACCCAAATGGGAGCAAAGTCAGGACTGTCAGCTATAATTCAAAGGGTATGACAAAAGTGGGGCACTAACCATTCAGGAAGTACAGCCAGTGGCATACACACACCCCCATCGTTTGGTGGCTCATAAGTAATGGAACAAACCAACATCATTTCAAACTGAAGGATTGCCTTTAATACCTGGATGAAAATCCTTTGCAGTCAATGACTGCCTGAAGTCTGGAACCCATGGACATGATCAAATGCTGAGTTTCCTCCCTTGAGATGCTTTGCCAGGCCTTTCCTGCAGCTGCCTTTAGCTGCTGCTTGTTTGTTGGTCTTTCTGCCTTCAGTCTTGTCTTCAGGAAGTGAAAAGCATGCTCCATTGGGTTGAGATCAGGTGACTGCCTTGGCCATTGAAGAACATCCCACTTCTTTGCCTTGAGAAACTCTTGGGTAGCTTTTGCTGTATGTTTTGGGTCATTATCCATCTGCAATATGAAGCGGCGTCCTATCAGTTTGGCAGCATTCGGCTGAATTGGAACAGAAAGTATAGCCCTATACACTTCAGAATTCATCCTGCTGCTTTTATCAGCAGTCAGGTCATCAATAAACACCAGTGACCCGGTTCCATTGGCAGCCATACATGCCCATGCCATAACATTGCCTCCACCATGTTTGACAGATGATGTGGTATGCTTTGGATCATGAGCTGTTCCTTTCCTTCTCCATACTTTTCGCTTCCCATCATTCTGGTACAAGTTCATCTTGTACCAAAAGGATCTTATTCCAGAACTGGGCAGGCTTTTTTAGGTGTTTGCTAGCAAAGGCTAATTTGGCCTTTCTGTTCTTGAGCGTTACCAGTGGTTTGCACCTTGTGAAGCCTCTGTATTTACATTCATAAAGCCATCTCTTGACTGTAGATGTTGACAATGACATGCCTACCTCCGCAAGAGTGTTCTTGGCCTGGCTAGATGTTGTGAAAGGGTTCCTCTTCACCATGAGCAGAATTCTGCGGTCATCCACTTTAGTTGTCCTCCGTGGTCTGCCAGGCCTTTTGCTGTTGCTGAGCTTGCCAGTTAATTCCTTCTTTTTTGGGATGTTCCAAACTGTTGTATTGGCCACTCCCACTGTTTTTGCTATCTCTCTGATGGGTTTATTTTGTTTCCTCAGCCTAACGATGGCCTCCTTCACTCGCATGGACACCTCTTTGGTCCTCATGTTGGGAGTTCCAGTGAACAGATACCAAATGCAAATGTAGCACTCAGAACTACATCCAGGCCTTTCATCTGCTTGATTGATCATGGGGTGCCCAGGAAACAGGCCACACTTGGCCATGCAGCTGCTTGTCAGCCATTTGTTACTTATGAGCCACCAACGATGGGTGTGTGTATATGCCACTGGCTGTGCTTCCTGAATGGTTGGTGCTCCACTTTTGTCAAACCCCTTGAATTACAGCTGACAGTCCTGACTTCGCTCCCATCTGGGTGTGTTTCCTTTCAACTTCAATGTGGTGGTGTACAGAGGCCAACTGCCAAAACAGTTATCCTTGTTCCAATATTTCTGGCCCTGATTGTACGTATTACTTCTTGATATTCCATTAAATTTCTTTTCTAGGCTGTTAGCTTCACCAGTTTCTGTTGTTCCCATACCAGATTAAACCATTCTGACCTCTTTGGTCTCTGAACTGACTTTCCAACACTTGGAAAAATAATCTCAGCTGTTGTTCATACATATAACAGCTATTCCTGATGGCCCTTTGGACACATTGCCTCGATCCTGTTCAAAAGGCAAACCAGGGAGACCTCTGGTACTCATATTGAAACAGAGCTCTGATGGATTTAATTACCATTCCCAGGGATTTCTGTGCCTTAAGACACTTCCACCACATATGGCAAAAGTCTCCTTTATCTGATGGAGATAAAATATATAAAACCACCAACATCTGGTTTTATATATTTTAAAAGATGGCCTTGCAGTTCTTGGCTGGGAGCCATTTTACAGGGATATTGGCAGCTGTACCATTGCTGGGCTGTGTAGTACCCTGGTTCTTAAATGGGCCTATTCTATGCCAAAGTTCAGCAGCACCAGATTACACCTTTTCATAATTGTACAATTGCTTCTATAATTTTAATTTACCTCACAGGTTCTTTTCAGTTCATTTTCCTTCAGTTGCATTGTTTGTATAGCCTGATCCGCACGACTCAGCTTCTGTGTAAAGTCAATGGAATTTTTTTCCAGCTGCTGTTTTGCTGAGAGAGTCTAATTGGGGGGGGGGGGGGGATGGCAAGTTTTAATTTGTGGTCATGTGCCACATTAAACAGTACAAAAATATTCTTGCTATAGATGGAAATTCACAGAAGAGGCCAACTTAATTATTCTTTTAAATTGTCCTGCAAGCACCCAACTATCTAGGAACATAAATCTTTCATCATCAATCCTTCAACATCAAGATTATCTACTGCCCCAGCTACCGCTAAAATTAACCGTATGTGAAACAAGTCTCTAGGGAAATTTCCAGGTTTAAATTGTGGTGAAAACATGCAGGCTCTTTTGTGAAAGGCTTAATGTTTAGGATGACCAGAACAGGCAAAGTCACACTACTGAACTCCAGAGAAAAACACAGTGTTTCCTCCTCATTCTCTACTTCTACCTTGAGAGACCGATTAAAAATTGTAAATTCTACAGAAAGTAATCTAAACTAGAAGATTATTAAAATTATTTTCTTTATGGATACTCATCTACTTAAGGAGCAATCCTACTGGGATAGGCAGCTGCCTTCGAACTTGAAGGCGACTGCCTATCCAATGCATGATGAGAGCAGTGTGGAGGGGATCCTCTCCTCCACGCTTCAGCTGCCCTGCATTTGTGGCTAGACGGCCAATTTCAGCTGTCTAGCTGCAGGACGTCGAAGCACGGGGTGGGGAGGCTGGATGACACATAGGAAGCACCATACCGGCAGTTCCGCACTCCCTGCCCCCGGGAACGCCTTCTATTGCCCTGCTCTGTGCTGCTCTTAGGAGCCCAGAGCCTGGGGACACTCTGCCCTGCCTACGAGGTGGTGGGAGAGGGGGTGGGAAGATGGTTCCCAGAAACCGACCAATCCTATGGCCGTCTAGCCACTGTCTAGTGGCCATAGGATTGCGCCCTTAACTTCTAATTTGAAACTTGTCCAGAAATTAATAAGACCCTACATGCACAGCCATTAGATCCTAACATTTTTCTCTTCAGACCTTTCAACAAGCCCAACCTATGCCACTGTTTTCCTAATTTTTTTTTAAGGCAACAATTGTGTGGACCTGGCCCATGCATGTGTAGATTGGGCGCATGCATGTTGGGGTCTACACATACTCCTAATTGCATTCAACACGGGAGGGGGGAGTCCAGCAGGACCTTGACTGCTCTCCAAGTGTTGGTCATGTCCCTGGAGCCATAGACTGACATAATTCTGGAGATAAATAGTGCTAGTGCTGCTGACCACCTGCAGAACATAGTAGTCAATATTTTGTTCCATACGCATCTCTCAGCCCTTGCATGTTTCCATGGTGTTAAGTATGGTGGGTAGAGCACCCGATTAAAATTGCGAGCTATGTCATTAAGCTACATCAGGGATGTTGAATTTCTTTCAGCCCGAGGGCTGAATTCCATTTTGGAGAAGCTTTGGAGAGCCGCACTCCAGTGGCGGGTGGGGCTCAAGGCAAAAGGGGCGGGAAGAGAAATACCAGCATATTTTAGCTTAAAGCTCTTGCGGCCAGTAAGTCAGTCTTAGGGGAAACATTTCAACCTTTTACAATGGGAAAAAACTGCACAAATGCTGGGAAACCACCAAATGACCAGTGATTAGAGGAAGGGGGTGTGGCCATCTGGGGCACTCTGGAGGGCTGGATTGGGACCCCAGGTGGGCCGGATTTAGCCCCCGGGGCTGAGGTTCTGCACCTCTGCAGTCCACAGACACTCTCCTCCAACATGGGGCCATGGGATCTCTGAGAAGCATTGGGCATTCCCAGCTTAGGAAGGGCTCAGCCACACCAATGGTAGGAATTGTGTTCATGCCTATAAGTGGATGGAGCTGCCCTCAGCACTGAAATTTAATGGGGAAGCCTGCACAGGCAGGAGTTCTCTCTACGGCCAGTTGAAAGATGCTGCGCAATGGAAGACATTCAGTGCAATTACATGCTTAGTGCTTTGCACTTTGGTCTCTCCTTTTACCAGCTATGACTGACTGTTTCGCATATAAAGCAACCCACTTTCTCAAGTTCTGCTTGAAGAAGATTGTAGCTGTTCTTGGCTTGATGCAGCTCCCCTTGTAGTTTAGTCTTGACCTGACTGAGCTGGAGAGACAGTTCCTAGGATAGGGAGGGTGGGAAAAACAAAATGATTATAAACCAGGAATGTGTTAAATTGTCACCTATTACTAGTGTGTGTGTGTGTGTGTGTGTGTGTTTTGCGGGGGGGGGGGGGCTTCCCACTTGCTACGTAGCCTGATGGCCTGCCTGTCACAATGGCAATATAATTTTGTTGACGAGGAAGAGAAAAAAATGTCAATAGCATATCCAGTCCATTGAATCATATTTACGGTCAAAGGATGGTAAAATTAGCTCCATCAGCCCAGTAGGGCTTCAGAGACTTAGGGAGCAATCCTGTCGGGATAGGCAGCTGCCTCCAAACTTGGAGGCGACCACCTATCCAATGCATCTCCTCCGCGCTCCAGCTGCCCTGCACTCGTGGCTAGATGGCCGATTTCAGCTGTCTAGCTGTGGGACTTTGGAGTGGGACTTCGGAGGCTGGAACTTCTGCACTCCCCACCCTGGGAACACCCCCTTTTGCCCCACTCCATGCTGGTCATCCGAGCCAGGGGATGATCTGCACCTCCTACGAGGCAGTGGGGGAGGGGGCAGGGAGGCGGTTTTCCAGGAACCGACCTCGGAGTGCAGGCTCCGAGGTCGGTTCCCGGAAACCAAACAATCCTTTGGCCATCTAGCCGCAGTCTAGTGGCCATAGGATTGCGCCCTTAGTTCTTCTTGAACAGATGCCCTCCCATGCTACATGGTAAATTGCTTTGGAAACAGAGCATTTTGAAAGCTGCTTGGGACATGGCAAGGAGGTCAGCTGTCCAAAGAAAGGAAAAAGGAAAACAATTCTACTGGGTTAGTACAGCCCCGTTTGGGAGCTTAAGCAGGTCTTTGGATCCTGGCCTATGTAGGTAACTTAGAAGAGAGAAAAAATGAGAGAGAAAAATCAAGTGTAGCTGTGACTGGTAAGTACTTGGTGATTAGATCTGGGGGGGAAAGAGAAATATTACAGGGGGAAAACATTACGGCTGCAAACCTATGCACACTCACCTGGAATTAAGTTCTATTGTATTCAATGGGGCTTATGTCTCATGAGGCATGTATAGGATGTATTTTATGTTTATATTATGAGGCATTTATAGGGTTTATGTTTCTATAAGATACATATGTGCCGCTTTTCAAGACCAAAGGTCTTGCCAAAGTGGCCATTACAATTTTAAAACATAAATTATACAATAAACAACACAGTAATAGTATCCAATATTCAATTACTAAAACCACTGTTAATTAAAAATAAAAGAGCAAAAAACACACACATCCAAGGACAAAAATTACTATTTTTTTAATTAAGCAACAGCAATATAATTTAAACCAACCCCTAACCAAAGGTGGATTGAAATAAAAATGTCTTTAAGGCCAACTAAAAAGAAAATGGGGAAGGGACTAAACAGATCTCTCAAGGAACGAAGTCGCACAGACAGGGAGCCACCACTGAAAAGGCCCTGTCTCAACTTTCTCCCAACCTGATTGTACCAACTGGCAGATTGACAAGCAGGGCTTCTGCTTTGTGCCTGATCTCAAGGCTTGGTTAGGCTAATATTGGTGCAGGCAAGCCATCAAGTAAGCCAGTCCCACTCACCTCCATTTCTAAATGCACTAGTAAGGTAAATTACGGCATTTTTCTGAAGACTGAAACTGGAATATTTTCTCTTATAAAGAAAATCTCTCTCTCTCTCTCTCTCATTGCTCTTCAGTTCTTTACAATATCATCTTACATCCACGAAACACACCAATACATCCAAAAGAGATCAAATAACTAGCACAGATATTTTATTTTCCTTACAAAAAGACAGAAACAGTTTTCTAAACCTATTTCATTAGCCTCTCCAGCGTATATCTATTTTCCCTTGAAACTGCACAGGCTACATTAAATATATGTTCTCTACTAAGGCTGCAATCCCATCCAGTAGTTCCCGTGAATGGGTGTTCAGATGCCGTCAGACTACAACCCCCAATATACATAGCCAACATGTCCAGTGGCAGGGGGCTATGGGAGCTGTAGTCCAACTGCTGAGACCCAGTGTGGTGCAGTGGTTAGGATGTTAGACCGGGACTCAGGAGACCTGGGTTCTAGTCCTCACTCAGCCATGAAGCTCACTGGGTGACTTTGGGGCAATCATGGATTCTCAGTGTAATCTACCACACAGGGTTGTTGTTTAGATAAAATGGAGAGGAGGAGGATTATGTACACTGCCTTGAGCTCTCTGAGGGGGAAGCGGGATATAAATGTAAAATAAATAAACTGGGGACCCAGGTCTGGGAAACACTACATGCACACCTCCCTGGGAGTGACTCCCAGTGAACTCAGTAGTAGATACAAGTTGACTTGTACAGGATTGCACCATGTGTATCGCTGGTAGCCTGTGCATATGAACGGATGAATGTTCAATGCTAAACATTGTTCACAGAGGATGAGCCTCCCACAGGCTTCCTCCCTTTCACCTGTGTGAATTTCCCCGTCTTCACCAACTTTACCTCTTGGTGCTCTTTTTCCCTTTCTTTTATTTTCTGTTGTAAAGACCGCTGGGCACTGTCGGAATTTTGTCTCTGACAGTTCAGCTCGTCTGAAAGCTTTTTCACCTTTTCCTCTTTTGCAGCAAACTACAAAGAGAGTAATTAAATATCGCAAGAGTTGGAAATATCGGTACTTGATTTGTACATGGGCCTAGAACTGGCAGAAGGTTCATAGCTGGTGGAGTCAAGGGTAAAAGAATACCTATGGGCGGAGAGGGAAAGCAAGAACCAAGGAGTGCAACAAGAATGATTTCATGTTACCTTATAAACATCTTTAGAAAACTCTGAGATGACTAAGTATCATTCGAAACAGAATGAACAGATACTTAATAGTTAAGGCGATTAAATATAAAAAACAGGCCTTGCCTTTCCCAGGTCCTGTTTCCCTTACAGATGGAGCCAAGAGAAAGGGTGTGCCTGTTTTCTTTCCAGAGGCGAAAGACTGGAGTAGACTTAGTTGTCACAGCCTTTGCAACGCTGCAAGAGACCCTGGGGCTTATTGTTTATTGTTGCTTCTAAAAATATTAACTGTGTTATCAACCAGAACTGGTGGTGGCCAAACGAGGGGAAATCAGTTTGACAGTCTTCAGGTATGTAAAAGAAAGATAGAAAAAAGTAAAAACAATTCTTCACCATATATACTGAAGACAGGATAAGAAGCAAACAGATATTGAGGTATTAAAATTAATTAATTATATTTTTAGTCTGACCAATAACAAAATATTCTCTGGGCAGACTACATATTAAAATAACAGAAAAGAATAAAAACAGTATACAGTAAGACAACAATAACAATAGAAAATACAATATAGAAGATATAAAAGCAGCCATTCTAGCACTTGAGAAGCAAATCTATACAGTAAAATCTAGAATTTAAAATCAAACTGCCTGGAGGAAATGGAAGGTCTTTGCCTGGCGCTGAAAAGATAAAAATGTGGGCACCAAGCAAGCCTTTTTTAATAGAAAAAAAATCAGAAAAAAATGTTTTGGAGCAGTAGAGAACAGCTTAACATCTGAACAAACTGCTTGCGATAGGGTATTATAGAACCTTTCACATGGGACCTGCAACAAAAGTTTGCAATGTGGAGTGCTGCTGTTCAGGATTCTAGCCATTCCACCCTTCCCCATGCCGCTTTTCCTATTTTCCCCCAACAATCCGTGCCACTGAGCATGCTTGGTCCTGTTTTGGGTGTGCGTGTGTCCCCATTTAGGGTTTCCCTCCCTAAATATTTTGTACTTCTGCAAACCTTGGGGTTCCACCAAGCCTGCTGATACATCCCTTGCGTTTTGGCAACATAAGCAATGGCGTTTTCAGTCTAAATATGGGAAATAGAGGGAACAAGTGGGACCTGTAACAAAATGTTGCAGTATGCTATGCTTCTGTTCAAGTTCCTCCATCCCCCCGCCCAACTTGGTTTTCTCCCACAACTGTCAGTCAGCATTCTGGGCCACTCAGCATGCTCAGCCTTCATTGGGCTGTTCTAGGGTTCCCTTCCCTCTCAGGGTTTTTTCTTAATTTTGTTTTTGGTACTTCTGCAAACCTTGGGATTCCCCTGTGCCTGCTGATACCTCCTCTTGTGTGTGAATGGTGCCATTTTGACTACATAAGGACTGGAAGTTGGAGAATTGACCTTAGTATTGGTATATCCCATCTATCTATGATTCCAGGAACATCTAAAGCATCCCTGACTGTCCAATATTTGCTTGCTGTATAAAGCATTTATTTCACTTTTCAGAATAATGATCTGTGGTATCCTTTTCAGTTCAAAGAATCTGTGAGCCTGTGGACTAATTCATACGTGGCTGGTCATCACATGACAACATCTCACTTGATGATACTTAGTCCAATGTGCAATCTTTGTCCATTGAAAAATATTGTGAGTAGATTATCCGATTAGGTGAGAATCCTTTCTGTGACACCCTGATACAATATGCAAGTCAGTCACTGAGAGCTGGACATGTACGTGTGAAACAGCTGTTAGAACACTAAAAACATCCACATGAGATTTGAGAAGGCACTTTACCTGAGCAAGAGTTTGATCGAGTTGTGCTGTAATTCTAATTATTTCATTTCTTGTCCTGTTCAGAGCTTTATCTTTTTCCGTTAATGCCATTTTCATATTTTCCAGTTGCAGCTGAGTTTCCTGAAGTTTAGTAATGTTGCATTTCATGTCTTGTGTTTGAATTTGCAGCTTATGATCCAGTTCTTGAACTCTGGATCTTAACTCTGTGCATTTAAAAATAGTAACTATAATAAATATAGTGATGCTTCATATATTTCAGACTTCTTAAGACACACAGCATGTTTGCACTGCTACAGGAAGACATAATCATCTTTAGATAAACGTGTGCATGAGATAAATACTTGGCTTTGTAGAATGTATCTACCACGAAAAATCTCCATTTAGAATCTTCTTTGTTGTCTAGGTCATGGCCATAATGTTTAACCCTCCAAATATGTCATACTATTTTTTTCTAACATCCTGATCTTGTGGCAACATGCAAGTATTTACGATTTTGGGCTATTTACTGCTGTACCACTGCAATGTCAGCATTCAAGGGCATCATGTTACTGTGATGTTGAAGGAAATTGAATACACTGCAAAATTCAGGAACAAGATCAAGTTTATTATATTTGTAAGATACCTTGGTTCTGTATTTTCATCTGGTGAACAAGTGGGGAGTCCTTGCAGACACTGCAACCAGTGAACTCTTTCTTTGCTGAGTTTAGATCTTTGTGGCTAGGAGTTGCCACAAATTCCCAAGGAAAATGCGACACTGTTGACCCACTGCTTACAGGAGTTTCTTGACAGCTGGACGAAGTGCGGCTTGGCGTTTTCTCTTGTTGCCATGAGAACACCGATGAAGAAGCCTGTTGCCGGGCAATTTCTCTGCGATTTATAGTATTTTCAGGATGCAAGGGATTTGTTTTCTTGCAAAACAAAAGGAGAGAAAAAATGTTTACCTAATTGGAATAAGCTCAATACAGAAGATGCTTCAGAAAAAGAGAATTTGCCAGTGGGAGCTAGAACAAACAACAGTGGTCTCACTCTAGTTTTAGATGACAGAATCAAAAACTCTATCCATTCCCCATTCATCAGCTCAAGGAAATACGATTTTATAGGCGTTTTGTCAACCATAAGTCAGCTGTAGGCTGTTCGCCCGTGTTTTGTCAGATTTGTACAAAACTGTATAGCTGTTTTTTGATAAACTACATTTTTCCTATTATAAATCACGACTTTGGATTTAAGTATTCTCTGCAATGTTCTAAACTGTTACTTGAGACTTCATGCTCTTCAGTTCTGCTTCTGGTCCTTTCTTTTCTTCAGCTTCTTTATCGTATTTTACTTGCAGTTCTTCAGACTCTGAATCTGTTAATGCAGAATAAAAACCTTTCAATAATCTTCATATGTGTGTTACATATATAATAAAAAGCATGACAATATTAAAATGTGATGTTTTTCAATTAAAAACCGAAGAATTCTATTCATACAGTTATCAGACAAGAACAAAGTGTACCGTTGTGACTTGGCATTGAAGGATCAATCACATTCTTCTGTGGTGTGCTACTGAAAGATGCATCACTGACAATAAGAGTCTTCTGACTTCTTTCCAGTTCAGATTTGTATCTATTTTTTAAAGTAAAAAATAAAGGTAAAGAAATGTAGCTTAACAACAATGGGTTGGCTCCAGACTGTTACATGAAGTCAATGTGACTCAAGTCCTATTTGCATTTGACTAAATTCGGCTAACTTACAGAGCAATCCTATTCACGTTTACTCAGAAGTTAAGTCCAACTGCTCCACTGGAAGCAAGTTCAATGGAGCTTACTCCCAGGTACTTGTGTATAGCACTGCAGACATCTGTATTCAACCTATTGTCCTCTGTTTTTGAAAACCCCAAACCCATTCTGAAAAATCTAGGTTATAGATCGTTCTGAAAGATCTCTGGCACGTCAATGCCTCAAACTTCTGTCATTTTCTACAGCCCCTAATACGCATTTAATAACGTCACTGGATGTTGTGTTTGGGGAAAAAATTGCTAAATTTGTACAGAATGTAAACAATGCAGATCTCTCTATCGGGAGCTCTTTATAACCTTCAAGATGATAAGATGCTAGTCTAGATGTGCCCACTAGGGCAATTAAAATGTCAATATTGCTTTCCTTTAAACATAAAATACTACAGGCTCGCAATTTAATAATTCATTGCACTATATTGTGCATCCTAGTTTCAGACCGCTTTTCCCGTTTCTTCTGGAGCCAAAAGCAGAGCCACAAGGGGTTCAAATGATTCAACTTTCTGTTCTACTACTTTGTTCATTTTTTTTATTGCTGGGGCCCAGGTTTTCAATGCCAATTTCACACAACCCGGATGCAGCTGTAAAATGTTCCACTATACATTCCCATGAAAAATGTTCCCACTCAGAAAAACACTATTTCATAAAACTAATTAATAACCTTAGAGCTGTGATGGATCATCTGGTCCAGCATTCTATTCCCACAGTGGCCAACCTATAGAAAGCCTGCAAGCAGGACATAAACACAATAGGACCCTTCTGCTTTTATTCCCCAGCGCAGCTATTGGAAAGCATATTGCCTCTGATACTGGAGGTAATACACAGCCATCGTGACTAGTAGCCATTGATAGCCTTATCCTCCATGAATTTGTCTAATCCCCTTTTAAAGTCATCCATGTTGGTAGCCATCACTACGTCTTGTGATACAAATTCCATAGTTTAACTATGCGCTGTGTGAAGAAGTCCTTCCTTTTATCTGTCCTGAATCTCCCACCAAACAGCTTCATGGGGTGATCCTGGGTTCTAGTATTATGAGAGAGGGAGAAAAAACGTTTCCCTCTCCGCTTTCTCCACACCATACATACACCTCTGATACTTCTCACATACACCTCTGCCATGTCCTCCTTTACTCACCTACTTCCTAAATGAAAAAGGCCCAGTGCTGTAACCTTTCCTCATTTGGGAGCTGCCCCAGCTCCCTTGATTGTTTTGAATGGATAAAACACCAATCAAATTGGGCTATTTCAAAGTTATGGGGCTGAAACCAGACTGTCCCTTCTCACAGTGGCTGAACACATGACTTTGGTGTTGGCTGGTACAATCCTATGATTTCCTCTTGCTCAAAGAAGAGATTCTCACCTTTTAAGTACTTCTTCTAGCCTTTCAATTTGTTTCTTGCTCGAAATGAGTTGTCCCTCTTGAAGGTTAACTTGTGATTCTTTCACTTGAAGTTCATGGGAAAGTTTCTGCTTGGTTTTTTCTAGGTTATCACACAGTTCCATCAAGTTCTGGTTCTCTCTCTTCAGTGTTGCCCCTTCATTTTTTTCATTTTCAACCTCATCAGAAGAATCCATAATAAATAACCATACTCAGTTTGACTTTAAGCTGCCATTTTATGAAAACTGTGTCACTCAGTTCTGAATTTTTTTATAGAGTTACTATTAGTAACTTCATATAAACAGAGTTACTATTTTCTCAAAGATTCAAAAGGATATTGAAAATATAGCGGAGTTATTCGACTTACATTCATAGCCATAAAAATCTAGCGACAGTTTAATATCTAAATGGCACTTATTAAAGCTCAACACACTACTTTTACTCAAGCATTTAAAGTTTAAACTATACTCTTGTACAGGTTTACTGAACAGAACAGTGGCACAAGATCACAATAAATGGTCTACCTACTGTTGTCAACCAAAAATGGCCAGATCCTTCCATAAACTTTAAGAGTGCAGGAGAATGATGGAGGACTCAGAGTTATTCTGTCTAAGGAAGGCCCATAATGGGCTCAAGCATGTAGATTATTGGGCATGTGGATTATTCCTGTGAGAGGACACAGGAGCAAGCCTAGGACTTGTGCATTCTTCTGCCACAGATGTAACCTGAACCGAGGCCTATGTATGATAATGCAAATGTGTTGACTCTAGCTCTCATTACGTGCTATTCACATGGTTGGAACGGGTACACTAGTTAATTCCTAAGGCCCACTGCAGAGGTAACACACGCTCCCGAGGCTGTGGGGGAAACTGCCTAGAGTCTCTAAGAGTCAAGATACACTTGACATGGAATTGCATTTCTCTGTCCCCTGATGTGACAAAATCACGATGTTTGCCACGTGGAATTTATATTAACTGAAGTGCACACCTGAAAGCTGTAACTAAGGGTTGTATCCAATGTTGTCATTCTGCTATTGCAAAGCTTTTGTCGCTTGCAGAAATTGTTTTTTATTCTTGTGCTACTGTCAAAACCAATAGTTTGATTCAGCTTGCACATCCTGTTGTACAAGGTGTTGCCCCCATAAGTCTGAAGCCTGCCCACCTCTGTGTTATTCTGTGTGTGAATTATACATTCATTCATTTAGAAGATTTTTAACCTGCCTTTTAAAATTGGCCCTTTTTATGTAACCCCCAAGGATAACATGTGACATTCATGGTTCTGGCAACTGTGCTCTTCCATTCCCAACATATACAACTACTAGTCCTTAAATGGATCTAATAGTAAACAGCTGTTAGAAGCAGCAACCCACATGTTTCTAGTATGTCCATTCTTAATCAAAGCAATAAAACATTATGATTCTAAAATTATGTACTGTAATTTTTTAAGCCACAGTATCAGATTGTGTCCTCAACTGGCGTTATATTTATATCAATATAGTTATACTACCTTCTGCTTCTGTTTTTGCAAGGCTGCCTCCAGAGATTCCAGTTGAAACTGCCTTTGCTGTCGTTCCTTTTTAAGCTTCTCAAGATGACTTTCAAGTTCTTGAATCTTATGAAGGACTCGTGTGGAAAGGCCTTCTTTCCACTCTTCCACAGCCCAACTCATCTCAGCAGACTTTACTCCCTTAACACACAAGAGACATCACAAAGCAATTTTAAAAAAAAAGTTTTGTTGTTGTTTTAAAGACATTGGTCTTTAAAGGCGCAGTCCTATGCATGTTTAGACAGAAAATGCATGTTTAGACAGAGTGGCTGGGTGACCAGCCAGATGGGCGAGTAATAAATAAATAAATAAAATAAATAATAAATAAAACTCCTACAACCCCCAGCATTCCCCAGCTAGCATGAGTGGTTGGGGGATGCTGGGAGTTGTAGGACTTTTTCTGTCTAAACATGTGTAGGATTGCACCCTAAATGTCTAAAATTATTCTTATTTCATTGAAATAAAGGATTGTTTTTGTGTTTCAGGCTGCAAGCCTATATCCCAGCCTTGTCCAACCTGGTGCCCTCCTGATGTGTTGGGCTGGATGGAGAGGGGGATAGAGAGAGAGAGAGAGAGAGAGAGAGAGAGAGAGAGAGAGAGAGATGCATTGGGCATAATAAAACATTTTTTCAGGCACCTGAGAATATTTTCTCTTCTGTTTTGGGAATTGTAGTTCAACACATCTGGAGGGTACCAGGTTGAGGAAGGCTGTTCCACACCAATCTTTTCAAGGGTCCCCTTGTCCCATCCTCTTTGGTCACAAAGACACCTCTTCGTCTCTTCAGGTATTATTCTTTGCATCCGAAAAGCACCATTTGGACTGGCAATCTGGAATCTGCATAAAATATGATAATTCTATCTAGTGCCTTTATTTGAAGAATGATAATGATGACCATTATTTCATGTTTCATTATAAAAACAACAACAACTGCTAGTTAATCTTACTTAAGTATTGCTGAGATCATGGAAAAACTTAGGTTGAATTCTGTAACATGGAGATCCCATGGCTACCACCAAAAGCAGAAGCCGCACTTCTCTCCTCAGCGAAGAGAGAAATTAAGTTAAACATGTGACCTGCTGACACAGGTTTCCCTGCTTCCTATCCACTTCACTGGCTGCCCTTTATGCTTTTGGCATCAGCCATTTCCATAACAACTAGTTTCAGACTAATTTTGTTTGTTTATTAAAGATCTTTTACTGTAGACAAAATACTATGATACCTTTAGGTCCAGCTTCTGGAAAACAAAAGAGCCAAATCTATGGTCATGTTATTGTTATCATGGGACAAGCAATAAAATATAGGCCTAAGTTTAAGTGTTATGCCTATTTTGCAAAATGGCTGGTTCAATCAACATTTCTCAAACTCTTGGAGCTCTACCCCACCCCAGCCCCAAGCTTATTCTATGTCAGGCTTCCCCAACCTGGTATCCTTCAGATGTCTTGGATTACAACCCCCATCAGCCCAGCCATCATGGCCAATGGCTGTGCTGGCTGGGGATGATGGGAGCTGTGGTCCAACACATCTGGAGGGTGCCAGGTTGGGAAAGGCTGTTCTACATTTCAGGTGGAAACTGCAACTGGTACAGAATGTGGCAGCTAGAACGACTGTGGGAGCTAAACATTTGGATCATATTTTTCCCTTTGTCTTGCTTGCACTGGCTGCCTGTTAGCAGGGCCAGGTTCTGGTTTTAGCCTTTAAATCCCTAAATGGTTTGGGAACACATTATCTGAAGGATCACCTACACCTGTATGAGCCTGCCCAAGCATTCACATCAGGGGCCCTACTCTCTGGCCCACCAGCAAGAGCCATTAGAATGGCAGGTACTATGGATAGGGCTTTCTCAGTGGTGCCCAACAGCTTTGGAACTCCCCCCTGAAGGAGATACATATGGCCTAATCACTGCTGGCTTTTAAAAAACACCTGAAGGCCCATTTATTCCAGTCAGCTTGTTGGTGCTTAAAAACCATTAGCTGCTGTTGCTGCTATATGTGTGTGTCCTTAATTGTAATTTGTGTGTTAACCTTTTTATAATATTGTTAGCTGCCTTGTGAGGGCAGTACACCCTGAAAACTGGGTTAAACATCTTTTAAATAATAAAAGGGTTTCAATTTAGTTTTCTTCCTGGCATGTTAGTTTACGATGCGCATGGAATTCTTTCATATGGAGGAGCATTCAGTTATGTGAGCTCTCCCGTGCAGTCAGAAGTCATAGAATCACAGAATCATAGAATAGTAGAGTTGGAAGAGGCCTATAAGACTATCGAGTCCCACCCCCTGCTCAATACAGGAATCCAAGTCAGAGCATCCCCAACAGATGGCTGTCCAGCCTCATCTTGAACGCCTCCAGTGTGGGAGAGCCCACCACCTCCCTAGGGAATAGGTTCCACTGTCGTATTGCTCTAACAGTCAGGAAGTTTTTGCTGCTGTTCAGCCAGAATCTGGCTTTCCATATCCTGCACTCTGGGATGATTGAGAAGAGATCCTGGCCCTCCTGTCTGTGACAACCTTTCAAGTACTTGAAGAGCGCTATCATATCACCCATCAGTCTTCTCTTCTCAAGGCTAAACATGCCCAGTTCTTTCAGTCTCTCCTCATAGGGCTTTGTTTCCAGTCCCCTGATCATCTTTGTTGCCCTCCTCTGAACCCTCTCCAGCTTGTCTGCATCCTTCTTAAAGTGCAGTGCCCAGAACTGGACACAGTCGTAGTGTCCTGACACAGGTGTATCGCCTCAGTGAAGACTAGGCTAAAGAGTCAATACATTTATTGTGGCATGAGCCTCTGTGGACTAAAGCCTACTTTGTCAGATGCATGAAATGGTGTCCCAGCTACGCACACGCACTTGAGCAAACAAGTAAGTGTTGTAAACAGTGGGGCCGAAATGGCAACGAAATGCAAGGCCCAACAGTAGGTGCATGGCACTTCTACTCAGAAACCAAGTGTATATAGAAGATAAAAATCAAGATAAAAATCAAAGGGATCCTCTGTCACGAGCAGCTACTGCTGCTAAGTTAGCACTGCAACTAAGACATTCTGTATGGTGTATTTGGCACCTCTCTTGTTGTTCTGACCTTGTGACTCCACTCCTTAAATCCATCCCTTCACTGGCTTCCTGACCAGCCTCCCCCAACCTGGTGTGCCCTCCAGATGTTTGGGACTTCAGCTTCTCCTAGCCAGCATCATCAATGGTCAGGAATGCTGGGAGTTGTAGTACAAAATATCTGGAGGGTACCAGGTTGGGGAAGGCTGTACAACCTTCCTGCCCTTAACTTCAATGCCTTCCATGCCTTGTTGCTCCATATCTCTCTGAGTGTATATCCCAACACATTTCTTCCTGCAACTTTCACTTGTCTAGCTCCACCACCTTCAGCTGTCAAAAGGTCTCCTGCTCCCTGAAACGACTCAGCCTATTTTTATTTGCTGCCCCTTCTGCCTGGAACCACCTCCCACCTCCTTTATTTCCTTTAAGTCCCTCCTCAAAGCTTTCTGGGCAACTTTTGGATCATCTCCCTAGTCCCTATGCCTTATTGCTGGGGTGGGCAGAAAGTAGATCACCAGATGTTTTGGACTTCAACTCCCAGTATTCCTGACCATTGGCCATGTTGACAGGGGCTTCTGGGAGTTGAAGTCCAAAATATCTGGGGATCTACCTTCTGTCTCACTCTGCCTTATTGTAACCAAGCCAAAGTATGTGTAATTGAAGTGATCTCACATTCTTCCACTGTTCACCCATGTCTCCATTTCTACCCTTTTCTGTTGTTTCCATGTGTCTCATTTAGGGTGCAATCCTATGCATGTTTAGACAGAAAAAAAGTCCAACAATTCCCAGCATGCCTCAGAGAGTCATGCTGGCTGGGGTATCCTGGGAGTTGTAGGACTTCTTTTCTTTCTAAACATGCATAGGTGAACCCCTAGTCCACAAAGGAACCTGTCATATCTGTTCTTTGTAAAGTGCCATATATGGCACTATATAAACAAATGTGGCAGAATTATATCAATCAATTAAATTAGGAGTAAATGAATGTATCCCACCCAGTCAGACTCCATTATAGTTTTTCAGACTCCTTGCCCACATTCACACATAGACCAACCTATCCCCTATGGCCCACCCCAGTTATCTCCAGACAGGAGCCATAAATAATGACAGTTATAATTTAGTTATAATTCTCAATCAACATATACAGTTTTTAAAAATAGGATTAGTGTGTTTTATGTTTTAATAGTCACAATCTGGTCAAAGCAAAACATTCTTAGGCCCCATAGGTCTCAGTGGGAAAGAGCAATTCATGCTATTTTGAGCAGTTCTCGTCATACACGTTGGTTTACACAGACATATCAGACTTGACCTGCTGCACGCTAGTGGGAGCTGATGGGAGTCCAACAATATCTGATGGGCTTCCCAACCTTGCTCTAGTCCATGAAAGCTAGACTGCAATCCTATACACACTTACCTGGGAGTAAGTCCTGTGAACTCAATGGGGCTTACTTTGGAGTAAGCATGTATAGGATTGCACACTGTTTGTCTTGAAAGCAACACTCACTTCCTTTTTGTTTTTGCTGCAACGGACTACCGCCCATTGAAATCAACCGGAGAATTCCTATGCAATCTTATGCACTACTTGGGAGTAAGCCCTACTGCACTCAAACTGACTTTTTTTTCCTGAGGCCAAAAATTGCAGTGTTAAAATGCTGAACACAAATTTCATTCAATATATATGCACACACGTAGGGAGATATATATATATATATATATATATATATATATATATATGAATGTGTGTGTGCAATTAGATCTGTGCTGCCCTGCGTCAATGCCACACCGCCCTCAGGAAGACCCACTCCCTACCTTCCTTTCCCGCTGCAACACTTCGGATCTCTTTTGTGTTTTGCTTTTAGGGCTGCCCAAGATTCAAACCTGCCACCACCTCTCTCATGCAGTCGGTTAACCGAGGCCAACCCGGGACGCCGATTGGTCAGCTCCGAAAGTCAAGGTCTCCCTTGCGTTCTTCAGTTGAACCAATAGGGATTCTCCGAGTAGGTGACGCCTGGCCTCTGAGCGGCGAATTTGGTCGTTTTTCAAACCTCATTGGCCAGGAGGACGGAGAAGGAAGAGGCGGACGGTGGGTGCTTTGTTTAGCCGCCAAGGCAGCAGTGCCCGGGAGCTCGGGTCGGATTTTGTAGCCTCGTCGCAAGGCTAGCCGACGGAGCCCTCGTATGCACGTTTAGACAGAAAAGTCCTACAACTCCCAGCATGCCCCAGCCAGCCATGCTGTTTTAGGACTTTCTGTTTGATCTCGCGCTGGACCGTTGACGGCCAAATTTGATGTTTAGAAAAAATAAGTGAAGAAATAGTTTGTGCCACTTTAGATGAAGCTGAATTAACAAGAACTAATTAAACAGTGCTTGGGAAGAGTGAAAATGGATAAAGTGGTCAATCATAGTCTCGTTTTCAAACAGATTCAGGGTGCAATCCTATGCATGAGATTGCACCCTGAGTTAAGAATGGTGGGATGTATGATGTTGTTCAGTCGTGTCCGACTCTTCGTGACCCCATGGACCATAGCACTCCAGGCCTTCCCGTCCTCCGCTCTCTCCCGGAGTTCATATTCATTGCATCGGTGATGCTTTCTAGCCATCTCATCCTCTGCCGTTCCCTTCTCCTTTTGCCTTCAATCTTTCCCAGCATCAGGGTCTTCTCCAGTGACCTTTCGCATTTGGTGGCCAAAATATTGGAGCTTCAGCTTCAGTATCTGTCCTTCCAATGAGCAGTCAGGGTTGATTTCCTTTAGGATGGACTGATTTGACCTCCTTGCAGTCCAGGGGACTCGTAAGAGTCTTCTCCAGCACCACAGTTCGAAAGCATCGATTCTTCGGCGCTCAGCCTTCCTTATAGTCCAGCTCTCACAGCCATACGTTGCTACTGGGAAAACCATAGCTTTGATTAGACGGACCTTGTCGGCAAGGTGATGTCTCTGCCTCTTACTATGCTGTCTAGGTTTGCCATAGCTTTCCTCCCAAGGAGCAAGCGTCTTTTAATTTCATGGCTACAGTCACCGTCTGCGGTGATCTTGGGCCCCAACCTGGTGCCCTCCGGTATTTTGGAGTACAGCTCCTAGGATTTCTCACCATTGGCTATGCTGGTGTGGGCTGATGGGAGTTGAAATCCAAAACATCTGGAGGGCACCAGGCTAGTAGGTCTGCTGACCACATTGAGAGTTTTATATTAGAATCCCTGATCTAGAGTAATTGAGGTGTAGACCCATATTTGTATTTACTTCACTGTGCGCATCATCCCTAATTTGCACCCAGCAATCATTAGTGGACCTTGGATCTCATAAGCTGGAACTCTGTTCTCTGAGTGCTTCTTTTTATGTGGCCAGAACAGCAAACCCCTATCCCCACCTGCACAGATGAGGTATTAGCAGACCTGGAGAACCCCAAGCTTTGCAGAAGTACAAAAACAGAAGCAGAAGCACTAAGGGAGCAAAACAAAAAACAAAAGAAAACACCAAAACAGCCCTAAGAGGACTGAGCATGATCAGTAATGCTGACTGTCTGATGGGCATGGAAAACGTATTTGGGTGGGGTGGAGGGGGAACGAAATGGAGTGTCCTGGAAGAAGGCATAGCTGATTGGCTGAAACACTGAACAGGAATATTCGATACAGCAGGTCCCAATTATTCTAGATTGGAAGCCTATACATACTTAACCTGGGAGGAAGGGCCATTGAACTAAATGGCACTTACTTCTGTGTAGACATACATAGGATTGTGATGTCAGTTCTTCAAATTATAACTATAATATTGATAATTCTGTAACTGATATCTAGCTCTTTTTAATGTACAAGCATCAGCTGATTTTTTAAAAAATGAAGAATACCTTTTCTGTTCTTGCCACTAGGTGATTCCCTTTTCCACCAGAAAAGCCAAAATAACAACTCTACAGAAAAAGCAGAAATCTGTTAGCAGTGTTTTTAAAAATGTACCTTTGAGTTAGGAGTGCTATAAAATCTCGCTATGGCTTTTATTATACTAGAGTCACCGGGAGACTATGATTTTAGATATTTCTTATTTAGAGAGAGACAACTCTGTCAGTTTCACTTTCTCTTACATTTAAATGTTTTAAATCTCAAATTTGTTCCATGCCGTTTGTGAAGAAATTTGAGAATGGTGGTACGTTGTTATCAAAATAATGAACCAAACGACATTGTCACCCATCCTGACTCTTATTCTGAAAGATTGTCACATTCCAGAACAACACTGCATCCTGTTACAGGATGCAGGTCTCTTATTTTAGAATATTACAGCTCCATATAATTCCTCATAATCCCAATCATCTTTCTGCGGCATCTCTGTTTTGAAATTTTGACCCAGCAATCTCAGATTACTCTGAGAATTAAATTCACCTATAATGAAGCTATTCTATCTCTTTCCCCCTTACATCTGGCTTAATCCATCCCCAATCATGTCATTAGCTATGCTGGGTGTGGACAATGGGCATTGTAGTCCAACACATCTGGAGGGCACTAGGTTGGGGAAGATGGCTTAGACTACCGATGCTAGAGTGCTGTAAAAGCTATTAAATGGAACTTAACCTGCATAGATTCAGGCGGAAGATCAGTCTTCCGTCACTGTTGAACAATAGGCTGCTTATCTTCTGGCTCTCAACTGCCAACTTGTACAAATAAATGAAAGACTTTGGTCCATAGGCTTGTCAAGGTGATAATTTCAAAGGCAATCACACTGTGCATTTTTTATATGCATGTTGAGGTAGGGTTATATTATCTACAGATTAATAATTGTTAAATGAGAGTGCAGTCCTACCCCTTCCACCTCCACTGGTGGAGAAGAGCATGGCACATTGCACCTGGGCAGGTGAAAAGCTGCTGGTGGTGGTAGCAGCTGGAAATCTCCAGATAGGCTGTCCCCTGGGCTGGCTTGCTGCTGCATCGAAAGTTTCCTCTTTCCTCCAGATGGGCTTGATTTGTGCTTGCCAGATATGCCAGCCATGGAGCTGGTGTAGCTAATTTCCTACCCATTCCTACCCCCTTCCTATCCAGTGGTGATGGTGAGTTATAAATATATGGATCTGCCAGGCTAAACACCCTGGCAAAACTTCCACCACCCCACTTCTGCCCTGGCCAATACATCTGTCTCAATGCCCCCCACCAGATTTTTATAGAATCATAGAATAGTAGGGTTGGAAGGGGCCTACAAGGCCATCGAGTCCAACCCCCTGCTCAATGCAGGAATCCAAGTCAGAGCATCCCTGACAGATGGCTGTCCAACCTCGTCTTGAAGGCCTCCAGTGTGGAGGAGCCCACCACCTCCCCAGGTAATTGGTTCCATTGTCGTATTGCTATGACACTCAGGAAGTTTTTCCTGATGTTCAGCCGGAATCTGGCTTCCTGTAACTTGAGCCCATTATTCCGTGTCCTGCACTCTGGGATGATCAAGAAGAGATCCTGGCCTTCTTCTCTGTGACAACCTTTCAAGTACTTGAAGAGTGCTATCATATCTCCCCTCAGTCTTCTCTTCTCAAGGCTAAACATGCCCAGTTCTTTCAGTCTCTCTTCATAGGGCTTTGTTTCCAGTCCCCTGATCATCTTTGTTGCCCTCCTTTGAACCCTCTCCAGTTTGTCTGCATCCTTCTTAAAGTGTGGTGCCCAGAACTGGACACAGTACTCCAGATGAGGCCTAACCAGTGCTGAGTAGAGGGGAACTAGTACTTCCCGGGATTTGGAAGCGATGCTTCTATGAATGCAGCCCAAAATAGCATTTGCCTTTTTTGTAGCCACATCACATTGTTGGCTCATATTCAGCTTGTGATCGACAACAATTCCAAGATCCTTCTTGCTCGTAGTGTGGTTGAGCCACGTATCCCCCATCTTGTAACTGTGCATTTGGTTTCTTTTTCCTAGGTGCAGAACTTGGCATTTGTCCCTATTAAATGCCATTCTGTTGTTTTCTGCCCAGCACTCCAGTCTATCCAGATCACTTTGAATTTTGTTTCTGTCTTCCAAAGTATTAGCTATCCCTCCCAATTTGGTGTCATCTGCAAATTTGATCAGCATTCCCTGCACCTCCTCCTCCAAGTCATTAATAAAAATGTTGAAGAGCACTGGGCCCAGGACGGAGCCCTGCGGTACCCCACTCGTTACCTCTCCCCAGCTTGAGAAGGTCCCATTGATAAGCACTCTTTGAGTCCGATTCTGTAGCCAACTGTGGATCCACCGGATCGTTGTTTCATCTAGCCCACATCGAGCTAGTTTGCTCATCAGGATATCATGGGGCACTTTGTCGAAAGCTTTGCTGAAGTCGTATATGATGTCTACAGCATTCCCACGGTCTACAAGAGAGGTGACTTGATCAAAAAATGAGATCAGATTTGTCTGGCAGGACTTGTTTTTGACAAATCCATGTTGGCTTCGAGTAATCACGGCATTGTTGTCAAGGTGCTTCCAGATGGATTGCTTTATGATCTGCTCCAGAATTTTCCCAGGGATTGATGTCAGACTGACTGGTCTGTAGTTCCCAGGTTCCTCCTTTTTACCCTTTTTGAAGATAGGGACAACGTTAGCCCTCCTCCAGTCATCTGGCACTTCCCCCGTCCTCCATGATTTCTCAAAGAGAATAGACAGCGGTTCTGAGAGTTCTTCTGCCAGTTCCTTTATGACTCTAGGATGCAGTTCATCTGGCCTTGGAGATTTGAACTCATTCAAAGTAATGAGGTGTTCCTTGACCATATGCCTGTCGATCTCAAGCTGCAATCCTGCCCCTTCAGCCTGTACTTCGCCTTTGCCAGGGGGGTCATAGACCCTCTTTTGGGAGAAGACTGAGCCAAAGTAGGAATTGAACACCTCTGCCTTTTCTTTGTCATCTGTTATCGTTTTGCCATCCTTATTTAATAGCTGAACAACCATTTCTTTCCTCTGCCTTTTACTATGCACGTAGCTGAAGAAAGCCTTTTTGTTGTTTTTAGCATCCCTCGCTAACCTCAGCTCGTTCTCCGCTTTAGCCTTCCTGACGCCATCCCTGCAATTCTGTGCTACCTGCCTGTACTCTTCCTTTGTTACTTGGCCTTCTTTCCACTTCCTATATGTGTCCTTTTTTGTTTTCAGGTCATCCCTAAGCTTTTTGTGAAGCCACATTGGCTTCTTCTGTTGTCTTCCACCTTTTCTTCTTGTTGGAATTGTTTGTGATTGTGCTTTGAGAATTTCCTTTTTTAAAAGTTCCCACCCATCTTGGACTCCTTTTCTCGTTAGCGTCGCTTGCCATGGGACCTTACTGATCATTGTTCTGAGTTTATTAAAATCAGCTTTCCTAAAATCCAGGGTACGCGTTTGACTACACTTGGCTTTTGCTTCCCTTAGAACCAAGAACTCAAGTACAACATGGTCGCTTTCCCCCAGAGTTCCTGTAACTGCTACTTTATCCACTAAGTCATCTCTGTTGGTTAGGATCAAGTCAAGGATAGCCGATCCTCTAGTTCCTTCCTCTACTTTCTGTAGGAGGAAGTTATCAGCCACACACAAGTCAGGAATTTCCTGGAGGGGCCATGTTTTGCAGAATTTGTCTCCCAACAAATATCGGGGAAATTGAAGTCCCCCTACATCATGCTTCTACATACTACTACATCATGCTTCCTTAAAACATTGGCTATTTGCTTTTCAAAAGTTTCATCCTTGTCTTCTCCTTGATTGGGTGGCCGGTAGTAGACTCCGACCACCAGGTTCCTTTTATTCTTTGCTCCATTTATTTCAACCCAGATGCTCTCGATGGGGCTACCAAGCTCCTCCTCCTGTATTTCTGTGCAGAGATATGTATTTTTCACATACAGTGCAACCCCACCTCCCTTTCTGTTCCTCCTGTTCTTTTTGAACAAGTTATATCCTTCAACTGCTGTATTCCAGTCATGAGAGTCATCCCACCAAGTCTCAGTTATACCTATCAAGTCATAATTTCCCTCCTGTATTAAGAGTTCAAGTTCGTTCTGTTTGTTTCCCATACTCTGGGCATTAGTATATAGACATCGAAGACCATGTGCTTCATAGTCTGGCTTTCTTCCTACATATGTCTGAAGACTATTATTGGGCGCTATCAGAGCTGTTCTCTCCATTGCAGTGCATGCGCCTATGTCCATCGTTACCCCCAACATTACATCTCCCTTCCCCGTAGGATTCAGTTTAAAGCCCTCCTAATGAAGTTCTTCATGCTGTGGCCAAACACATTCTTCCCAGCCTTTGTGAGGTGCAACCCATCCCTAGCCAACAGCCCATCTTCCAGGAAGTATAGGCCATGGTCCCAGAATCCAAATCTCTCTCGTCGGCACCACCTTCGTAGCTAGTCATTCACCCGGAGTATTTTTCGTTCCCTTTCTATCCCTCTTCTAACTACTGGAAGGATGGATGAGAAAACTATCTGGGCCCCAAAGTTATTGAGTTTCCTTCCCAAAGCTTCAAAGTCTGACGTGATCTCTTTGTAGCTCCGCTTGGCGGTATCATTTGTTCCCACATGGATGAGAAGAAAGGGATACCTGTCAGTGGGCTTTATGAGTGCAGGCAACCTTTCAGTCACGTCTCTAATCTGTACTCCCGGGAGACAACATACCTGGCGAGTCCATGGGTCTTCGCGACATACTTGGGTCTCGATCCCACGCAGCAAGGAGTCTCCCACTACTACCACTCTTCTCTTCTTCTTGTAGGCCTGGGTTTCATCGCCTCTGTTTGACTGACCTTTAGCCTCTTGCTCACTCTCATGCAGGTTCCCCTGTGATTCTTCCTCTGCAGGCTGTCCTCCAGTCTCATCCGCAAGTACCTGGAATCGGTTCCACAGCTCCACTGCTTCCACTGGTGCAGAGTGGCGTCTAGTTCTTCTCCTCCTAACTGTCACCCTTTTCCAAGGAGTATCCTCTATTCCATTTTTCTTCACCTCAGCATTTCCCACTGCCTCATCTTGCTGTTGCTCTTCAAGTTTCTGGTCTGCCCTTTGCTGCTGTAGTTCCCCCATTCTGTCCAAGAACTCTTCGTGTTCTCTTATTCCCCGAAGGGTCGACAGTCGCCGCTCCAGTCCACTTACTTTTTCCTCCAGCAGCGTGATCAACTTGCACTTGTTGCAGGTGTAGGCCATGTTGTTCTCAGGCAAGAAAACAAACATTGCACACACCTTGCAGGTCACCACCACTGGAGAGTCTTGTCCTTCCATAGCCTCTTTTCCCTTTTTGTGTCTAGCTTTGTGATTGTTCTAGACTAGCCTGTGCCTGCTCCTCTACTCAGTAGAGGTTAAAAGCAGAGTCCCACTGGTGTGGAAGTGTGTGTTACAAGACAAAGAAATGAAAAAAAGTTAGTAAAAAAAATTAAAAAAAATGTTAGAGGCCTCCCCCTTGACCTCCCCTGCCGAACTCCCCTGGCCAACTCCTGTTTGCTCCCCCTGACCGCTCGCTCTGTTCGCTCGCTCTCTGGGAGCTTGCCTGCTTCTGTAGTCCCTGGACCAGCTGGAGCAGCTTGCTCTGCTCTGCTCTGCTCAGCTGGGAGGCGGGAAACAGACTGAAGCTTCCCGCCCAGTCAGCTGCTGGGAGTACTCAGGCCACACCCCTCCAATTCAGTTGGAGCTCTCAGAAGCTCCTGGTGAGCTCACAGCCAATCAGAAGGATAAAGGGCAGCGCCCTGGGCTTCCTGCAACCCACTTACCTCTTAGCCTCTGTCTCCTTTGTCTCCTTTGTCTCTTCAACCACTGCAACTCCCCTGGCCAACTCCTGTTTGCTCCCCCTGTTTGCTCGCTCTGTTCGCTCGCTCTCTGGGAGCTTGCCTGCTTCTGTAGTCCCTGGACCAGCTGGAGCAGCTTGCTCTGCTCTGCTCTGCTCTGCTCTGCTCAGCTGGGAGGCGGGAAACAGACTGAAAACTTTAAAATACTTTATTTATTTAAAGTTTCTAAAACTTTTAGAAACTTTAAATAAAACAAAAAATGTGGTTTTATCCTGCTATATTATAGTCTGAGAATTCCAGCCTGGAACAATTTCATGAATTTCAAATTTGAAATAGTTTGAAAAATTGTATTTATACTCAAAATTATTAAACTTAACTCTATAAATAAGAGCACAACATATAATCCATCTCACACGCTAAAAAAAAAAAAAGTCTGATTGAATAACCATTTTTATGATATTCCAAAACGTTCAGAAAAATAATGGTGTTTTCAGAGAAATGTCCAAAGTTTAACTTTGGTGTATTCTTTTCTTCAGTGTATTATTTATTTTTATGGATGATAACCTACTAGAAAACTATTTGGCTCGGAGTGCTGTCTTAGTAACTGTAAGCCATAAAGTATTATAACATGTTAGCTCATGCTTCATGGCAATAGGTTTGTTTTCCAGGATTGTGTAATTCAAATTCCTTTTCCAAAAGAAAAGAAAAACAAGATTAGTAAATGTGATGATTAGCGTGCGCACCAGACATTAGACAAATAAACTTTGGCTTAATTATAGTAAGCTTAACAAAATGTTAAAGTGCCATTTTACAAAGCATAAATGCCATGGGTCGTAATTTCTGCTAACATACAGCCCATGTTACATTTTGCAGTTATGAAAGTATATCTGGAGCACACGCAAGGCTTTGTACAGGTAGAAAAAAATGGTCTCAGGATGTTGGTTGAACATGAGTAGTGTCTGCCTCCATGCCTTCCTCTGCTATGTATAGTTTATAGGGTGGCCAGATATGTATTGCCGAAAAAGACAGCATGCATCATCAAAAGAGGACAAAAGAGGACATGAAGCTGCATAAAATTTGCATGTGCTCATTGATAAGCGTAGATGAAAATTTAGGGAGAAATTAATTAGAAATGCAGTACATCTCACTATAATGTGACAAGGTGACTTCCTGTGTGCCTGCTCAGACTAGAGTACCAGGTGCTGCTAACTGTGGATGGGCAACTTCAAGGCCCCTGGGTGCTTCCTTCTCCTTTTTTTTCCTGATTCTTTATCTTTAAACTGGACTTGGGCTGGACAGTCCTTCAATTAGAGGACACCTTCAAATAGAAGACTGTCCTCTCAGAGCACTTCAAAAAGAGGGCTGTCTCTGTAGAGTAGAACACATGGCCACCCTTGTTTACTGAATGAGAACCAGTGCCTACACACAGACTCTGAAGGCCTACACATGCGGCAAAATGAGGCGGTAGAAACCTGAGGTGGCAGAGTGGGCTACACCACTTCACACTGCAGATGGAGGACACAATTTCTCTTGCTCTGCCCACACCGTGGAAAAATGTTCTATCACAGATCACACCCTGCTGTGTAAGGGCTGCATCCAATTTGCCCCTCCACCGACGGCACAGTTTCCATCAGCAGGATGGGCAGGATGGTGATCCCCCTCTCCCCTTTGTAGCCCCCGTGCTCCTTCAAAATCCGCTCCGGATTTTGTTTTCTTTTTTGTTGATGCCTTCCCTCTTTTTTGGCAATTTAAGTGGACAGCCTCTTCTGATGCATGTCTGAACCAGATCTTAGTAGGTTCTGGTCTCTTAGAGAGCAATCCTATGG
This sequence comes from Heloderma suspectum, assembly GCF_057233095.1. Classification (NCBI taxonomy): domain Eukaryota; kingdom Metazoa; phylum Chordata; class Lepidosauria; order Squamata; family Helodermatidae; genus Heloderma; species Heloderma suspectum. The sequence continues at coordinate 400,833,466 of NC_139458.1, forward strand.
CCGCTAGGCACTGTCTAGAGGACCATAGGATATGCTCATTTCTGGGAACTGACCTCGGAGCGCATGCTCCTTGGTGGCAGCATGGAGAAGCCCCGTCCTCCGCGCTTGGAAGGCGAGTGCGGAGTGACTGAAAAGGGGCGGGGCTGGGGGGCGTTCCAGGGCAGGGAGAGCCTATCTAGTTAGGATTGCTCCCTTAATGAATACACACCCAATGAAAAGGCATGGATGGGCTGCCTATTTGCTTAGGGCTTGGCTGATGTTTAAGGTTCTATCCTTGATGGGGAAGGAAGGCTATGTGAGGATTATTTGCATAGCAAAGGACCATCTAAAAGGGTACAGACTGGAAGAAGCCATATTATGTTGTTGCAGTTCTAAGAACAGGGAAGAGTAAAGCTGGGCATATTCTCGTCAACAAGTGTTGTGGATGGATACCTACGTAAGAAACCTTCTAATCAAGTATGAAAGGAGCATGAATGTAAAATTCAGCACTTCATTTATTGAAAAGATTAAATGAGCTGGACGCCACAGTTCCTTAAAGAAAACCATGGTCTGTGTATGATCTAAGATAGCCAGCTAAAGAGAAGCGGCGGACACACTAGACCATAGCATAGGGTGGCCACTTAGGAATTGCCAAAAAAGAGGAAATGCAACTCTTCAAAAAGAGGACAGCGATTTGCATGAAATTTGCATATGGTAATATGTATAGGTATAAATTGAGAAATAATTACTGTAATTTAAATAGAAATATGGTACATCCCACCCATAGTGCAGAAGACTGTAACCAGGTGACCTGTGTGCCTACCTGTTCAGATTGCTGTTCAGGTGCTACCTGTTGATGGGCAACAGTTCGTATGGTTCTTTATCTTTAAACTGGAGTTGGACAGGGCAGCCCTTCAAATAGAGGACACCTTCAAATAGAGGACAGTCCTTCGGCAGCCCTTCAAATGAAGGACTGGCCTCTGTAAAAGAAGACGCCTGGCCACCCTGCCATAGTATGCTATGGTGGCTTCTTGGGGCTAGGGATTCTTCTGGTTGCCAGATTGGTTCCTGCTTGTCTGGAAAAGAGTTCAGTTTTAATTCCCAGCATGACCCAGGTTCACAGTAGTCTTGGGTGACAATCTGTTTCCCAGGAAGATGTACACTTCTAAAACAAGTCTATGATGTCTGGGACACTTTACTTTGAACACTATGTATTCCATGCCTCTACAGGATTAATGCACAAGCACAGAATTGGGAATCTACTGTTGGATTCAACTTCTCAAGAATATTATCATTCATTTTTAAATTAAAAGCAAGTTTCTAGCCCTTGTGATTGTAGAATATAAACTTGTGAACACTTTGGTAAAATTTCGGAAGGCAGTGTGGTTCCACAAGTGTGTTAATGACAAGGAGATGAACTTTTAGTGGTCAGAGCTCTGCCCAGTTTCTTATTGCCCTGTTACCGCTATTAGTTCCTCTGGCCTTGGCTTCTGCAACCTATATGCCTTGGTCCACCTCCTAGTGTTTACCCAGTAAATTTTAGGAGCCATATAAATACATATGTGGAATTTATTTGGTTGCAATTTGCAATTTTAGCAGGCATGCTGTCATTCCACAAAATTGTGTGCATCTTCAAAAGATGCCTTGTTTTGATGCGTAGCGCTAGGAACCATCCGTCTGGCAGCTCGCCCTGACTTTAAGTTGCTACAAAGCCAGTTTTTGCTGCAGCAGACTCACATAGCTACCCCTTGAAACATAGTGGTGGCAGCTATGAAAGCAGTATAATTTGAGAAATCATTGGATGGCTCCACAGACACTTAGACCTGCTCATCCAGGTCTTATCTGTACTCCTTGCAGGAGCTCCAGCCCACCTCTGGAATGTAACTTCTTTTCCTTCCTCTTACCAACTCAGGGTGTGACATGCAAAGCACCCTGGGGCACTGTACTATGCAGCAGAGCAAACAATATAACCAGGTGGATGTTACTCTAGCAGCATTTCCAAGCGCTCCAGCCAACTGTATGGGGTGATTGGGGTGACTTCAATGGGATTATTATTATTTTTAAAAAATATTTTAATGCATAATCTTACATACTTTGGAGATGTTCCAGAACTGAATGTGCTGGAGGCCATCACTATGGGCCAGTTTAAACATGAATGCTTTAACCGTGCAAGTGCCAAACAGTGCTTCCCTCTAGTGTTGCTCTGTAGAAGCACATGCAAAAGCTCTTTTCCATGTGTGCAATCCCAGCTATGGGCAGTTTGCAGGCCAACACTGTTATGTTCCAGGCATGGCTCTGGTAATCAGATCTTGGATATAATAGGAAAAGATAATACTTAATAATAATAATAACACTTAGCCTTTGTATAGCACTTTCAAGGACTCAAAGCACATGTTATTAGTCAGTTGTAATCCCTTACAAAGAACCCTGTAAGGAAAGTCAATATTATTGGGAGGCGTGCCTAAGGCCATCTAGTAAATTCATGGTAGGAGCAAGATTCGAACCAGGAGCTACCTGACTCAGATCAGTCCTAAAGTCAGCAAGCTAGTGTCCTCCAAATGATTTGGACATAACTCCCAGCAGCATGGCCAATGGTCAGGGGTGATGGGAGCTGTAGTCCAAAATATCTGGAGGGCACCAGGTTTCCTACCTCTGACTGGGAGTTGTAGGGCTTTTTCTCTGTCTAAACATGCATAGGACTGCACCCTTAAGGCACAATCGATACATGTTTAGTCCCACAACTCCCAGCATTCTTCCAGCAGGGCATGCTGGGAATTGTAGGAATACTTTCTGTCTGAACATGCATAGGGTTGCACCCTTAGCCACTGTGCTACATTAGCTCTTGATGCATGTATATAAAGCTTTTAAGCATTTCACCTGTGGAATGGAGCGTTGCCAAAGCATGGCGTTCTGGCCATTGGGGCTGTAGTGTTTAACGTGGCCCACGTTTATTCCCCATTTCCTCTACGTAGTGAGTTTTGTAAGAACAGGCTTGGTGCAACACCCAGAGAGCCCAGTGTGGAACTGCTGTGTTTCGTGCATTGTGGCTAGGGATGTACGAAAGTCACTTACCTTTTCGAAGGGTGGCGTTCGCGGGGGGGGGGAGGTGCTCCGTCCCTCCCCCCGAAATTCTGTCTGGCCAGCTCCGCTCCGCGGCGATTCCGCAGAGCCGCCGGCCGGGGCTGCCTGCAGCCGGACATCCTGCCGCTGGGCAGCCTGCAGGGACACAAATGGTGGCGGCCGTAGCTGCTGCCATTTGCGTCCCTGTATTATGCCGTGATAGGTAAATACTTACGTAGCCTATTACGGCAAGCAAAAAAAACAACAGCAGCGGACGCAAATGGCGGCGGCTACGGCAGCCGCCATTTGCGTTCCCTTTTTTTCGCCGTTTTAGCCTACGTAAATATTTAGGTAGGCTAAAATGGCGAAAAAAAGGGAACGCAAATGGCGGCCGCCGTAGTCACCGCCATTTGCGTCTGCTGTTTTTTTGTTGTTGCTTGCCATGATAGGCTACGGAAATACTTACGTAGCCTATCATCCTAATGCAGGGACGCCATTTGCGTCCCTGCGGAGTCCGTGATAGGCTACGTAATTATTTACGTAGCCTATCACGGCTATGATGAGGAAGTGAATGGCAGCCACAGATGCGGCCACCATTCACAAGTCAGCACGGACGGCAGCAGGTAAGTGCTCCGTTTTGCGTGCCTTTCGTGGGGGGGGGGCTTCGTTCCACCACGAATTTTGGGGGGCCGAATGCACTGGCATTCAGCCTCACTGAGATCCGTGGCGGAATTCTCTGACATCCCTAATTGTGGCCTTCATGTAACGATGAATCTAGCCCTACAATTCTAAATTTGAACGTCTCATTTGAGGCATATGCACTTGGTAGCATGGGATTTACTCCCAGGTATCTCCGCTTACAATTGCATCGTAAGCCTACAATCTCAAACTTTCTTCATGATTCATCTCCTTCTCCAGACTTTCTAGAAGTTAAGGCTAAAACCCGACATACTAGGGGTGCAGAACCTAAGGCTGAGGGGGCAACTCCGGCCCCTCTGGGGTTCCCCAGAAGGCCCCACCCCCTTCTCCTGGCCCCACCCCTTTCCTCCAACCACCAATTATTTGATGTTTTCCTGACTTTTGTGTAGCTTTCCCCCCATTCTAAAAGGCTGAAACGGCTCTTCAAAGGCTTAGTTACTGGCAGGACGATCTTTAAGCTAAAATATGCTTGTATTGGGGGTCTTTTGCCCCCTTTGCCTTCAGCTCTGCCCACTGGAATTCAGCCCGAGAGATTCTCTGAAATGGAATTTGGCCCTCAGGCTGAAAGAGATTTAACCCACCCACTATATACACACCTCAGAGGAAGTCCCATTGCACTCAATGGGCTTACATTTGGGTAGGATGGGACTGTCAATCTGTGAATGGGAGTTGGTTGCATCTTGTCTGCAGTGCACATGCATATAAATACAAATGCATGGACTCTTAAAGCACCATGCACAGCCAGCCAGACGTACATTTGAAGCTGTTGACGTACTGTAGTACAATTCTATTTCTCTAGTGTATCTTTAACAACAAAGCTCATTGTGTTTGGCTTTTAAGTGAATGGAGTACAAATTATTGTAAAGTAAATATAGCATACAGGAATGTGTAATGTGGGAAGGCACTTGATATATGAGGGGTTGTTACAAGTATAAATGCATTTTCGTCTCTGAAATGTTGGTGTAATTGTCCCACAAACCCCCCAGTGCTGTATTATCCAATTCAGATACAGGGAAGGATTTTGCTGTAGGATTTTTCTAGTTTTGAGATTATTATTTTTTAAGTCGAAGTAGAAAATAATTTATCAGGTTGGTTTGCCCTGTAGTGCTGGAGAGTGGTAGGGAAAGGCATTTTCCCCAACAACAAAATATTAGTGTTTTGAGTGTTGGGGAAATGTACTTTTCTTGCAACAGAAGCATCATCTTAAACAGAGGAGTGTGGACCACTTGTTATTTATTTATTATGAGCAGTCAATTATTAAAAACATTTTAAGGTTCTATGAAATGGCAAGAACACTGCAGGGAGCTTTTCAGGCATTCACTTATATTTTGATGTTGAAAAGGCTATATGAAGTGCCATACTTGTAAGGTACAGTTAAGGAATGCTCAGTGTCAAAAGACAACAAAAAGAAGGAAATGTAATAAAAATGGCAGAGTAGTGAGTTGTATTACTCACAGCTAAGAACTGTCATGCATTCAATTTCTACCCCTTATTTGTTTGTAACATGGGTGCAACCACATCACTCATTTCACAAGTGAAGTGGTATCATCTTCTTTCCTCATATGTGTGGGGAAACCTCATTTTCCCAGAAACAAAAAGTTGCTGTATGGGTACTGGGAAAAAGCAACTTCCTTGGAACTGAAGCACATCACCTTATGGAGAGATGTGTGCACCACTTTATTTATTGAAACCATTTTACCCCTTTGGAGGATGTATTTAAAATTATGTTTAGGCTGCCTTTAAGGGTACAACCCTCTCAAGTGTAGGGTAGAACTCTCTTGGGCACTGTAAGATCTCCAAGGTGTCTTACTAAAGAAAACATTAAAAAATGACAGTAATACACCGCCATAAATCTACAAGTCCGTTAAGGGTGCAGTCCTATGCATGTTTAGACAGAAAAAAGTCCTACAACTCCCAGCATTCCTCCAGCAGGACATTCTGGGAATTGTAGGACTTTTTTCTGTCTAAATACACATAGGACGGCACCCTAAGCAAGCCATTAATACACTGTGCAACAACCAAGTACTTTATATAGATTTGCTCCCCCACAACTATGAGCTGTGCATTTTTTCCCCCATTTATTTTACTGAAATAGTCCAATCAGGCAAGGTCTTGCGTTTATCCCAAAGTGCCTCGTCCTCAGTGTCTACATTAGCAGAAAGACTTTCTGCTCTGATGGTGAAGTTAAGAGTGCAATCTTATGCATGTTTACACAGGAAAAAGTCCTACAACTCCCAGCATGGTTGGCTGGGACATGCTGGGAGTTGTAGGCCTACTTTTTTTTTATCGGTCTAAACATGCATAGAATTGCATCCTAAGCGTTACTTCTAAATCTTGGCCATAAAATCAAGCGTAGAACGCAATCCTATGCATGTTTAGACAGAAAAAAGTGAGTTTTTTTTTTTTTAAAGCATAGCTGGCTAGGGAATGCTGGGAGTTGTAGGAACTTTTTTTTGTCTAAACATGCATAGGCTTGCACTTATGGGATAGAACTGGGAAAGGCCCCTTACAGAGATAACTAAGGCCTGCAAGGAGGAATGGTGTTTTTTTTTTTAAACAACTGGGAAGGAAAATGGAAAATCGCAAAGCACTGAGTCGCTGGTTCGCCCCTAAGATTCCCCCGACTCCACCCCGCTCTCAAACTTCTCTCCCGCCCGCGGGACCCCCCCCCCTCTCTCGGGGGCAGCTTCTTCCAGCCTGCCTCCCCAGCCTCGCTTCCCTAAAAATAAGGGAGGCTCCGCCTTCGCCCAGCGCCGCAACACACCCACCGCCGGGATTCTCCCGGCTCCTCTTTGCGTCCGCCCGATCCTTGCAAACCCCAGAGATCCTCCCCGACTCTCTCTCTCTTTCTCCTCCAACCCCTTTCCCTTCTCCAGCGCAGAGCAGCCACCCACCCACCCTCGCAGGGCTTGTTCACACACGAAAGGGCGGCGATCGGGTCCCTCCCCCCATGTGTAATTCGGGGTGACTCCGGCGCGGCGCTTGCCGCGAAACCACGAGCAAGGCTCGCGATCCGCGCGTAGATGGAGCCATTCAGGCGAAACGAGGCATTCGCAGCGTGCGGAGGCCCCGATTCTCCCTCTTCCCCTTCCCCCGGGTTCCGTTCTCCTCCCTGGGCATCTGTTCTGCCCTTCTTGGGAGAGTCGCACTTAAACGGCATCATCCTTGGATAGGGCTTGAGGAGCAGCCCCTTGCCAGGTCCACTCCTCCTTTTGGGTGCCCCTGTGCGATTCCTGCGGTTTTTCAATGTCAGTGTGTGTGTGTGTGAAAAAGAACAAAAAAACGTGGGGGGAGAAAGAACGAAAGAAAGAAAGATCCCAAGTCGAGTCCCCGACGTCTCCTGCTCTGCATGGCCGCTCCGCATTTTTGGCATTCCTGGGCTGTGACTCCGAGGTCGGCGGCGGCGGCCGCTCCTCCAAGCCGCTCCACATTGCGAGAGAGAAAGAGCAACGCAGGCACACGCGCGCTCCAATCGCCCCACCGCAGCCGCCGCCGCCTCCTCCGGCCCTCCTCGCTTTATAATCTACACAACAATCCCCTCCCTCATTTTCTTTTTCCCCACCCTCCTGGCTCCCTACCCCCCCTCCCTTCCTGAATTTTATGCCTCCTCTCGAAACTTTTCCAAACTTTCCCCGGAGTCACAGGGACGCACAAGTGTATTTCTCAGGAAAGGAGGCGTAGGAGGAGGGTTTTTTCTCTCTCCCCTTTCTCTTTCCTACCCCCAACATAACTTAGCCCCCACCCCATCCCGATCTTCCCCTTTCCGCCCCCCACCCCCAATCCCAATTACTTTTTGCAGCGATCTGAGTTCTATCGGCTTAAACTTTCTTTCCCTTCTGTCTGGATTCTTTGGTTAAGACGGAAACCTCGTCCATCCATTGCTGGTAAATCTTCGGGGATCGATTTTTTAATTCAATTTTTAAAATAAAACCGCCACCCCCCTTGCCGGAGGGGGGCACGAAAGAGATCTCAGTTTACGTGGCTCTTTGGGGAGAAGCAACTGCCTTTTGGGGGGCCCAAAGACATGTGAAACAGGTAAGTACCGCAGATGCAACAGTTGGGAGTGGGGGTGGTGGAATTTGCTTGAAGTTTCCGAATTTAGAGTTGGGGGACACCCTGGTTGGGTAAGCAGCTCTGCAATCTATCATCATGTCATAGACTGCTTTATGGTGTGTGTTTTCCTTTAAAAAACATAAACATAAAATCTGCCTGTAATGTAGGATCGGTTAGCATGCAGTTTCGGAGACGAGATTGTAACTCTGTTTTTCTGAAGCATAATTTTTGATCGGCTTGGTTCATGTGCAGGTTTTGCATGCAAAGGGAGGATTGAAAATAAAGGGCCTTTGAGAGAAGTTATCTAGGCAAAATCCTTCTTCTGTAATCTGTACCCTTGTTGTTGTTGTTTAAAAGCCTGTAAACAGCTTAACTTTTCTGCTCTGTAGCTAGCTTCTGAACGCTGCAGTGTGTGACTTCTCTACTTCAACTTTGAGCCAGCTACCCTCCCACTCTGTTGGGTGGATTTATCTTCTTGCTCTTTGTTAGCTACCAGTCAAGTCTATACTGGTCATCCGTCTCTGGCAAACGCTGTGACAAGAAGTCAGGAATGTGGTGGCATCTGCTTCTCTGTTCCTTGCTTGACAAAATCCATTAATCTCCAAAAGTTTCCAAAAGCGATCTGTGAAGGGATGACTCATTTGGCGTACAGTATGCACAGAATAGGTGTGTGTATGTGTGTGTTTAAAGATCGTAAATGGGATGAGGTTTGCTAGTTTTGAACTCTGTGGGCAAAGGGCCCTTTTGATTACAAGTCTCTTTCAGTGCAGTCTCCAGTGATGTACATAATGAGAGGTGTTGCAAATAACGAAGGGAAGGTATTGAGTATGGCAAGGCTGGCGTAAAGGTTTTGTACCACCCCCTCTCCTTTGTGATGTCTTTTATTCCTGTGAAGCGTGCACAGTGAACATTCATGCGATATGAAGGCTGGTTTTTTAAACAAACAAAAACAAAACAAGTGCTTTATTGCACATCAGCCTTCCTCAACGTGGTGCCCTCTAGCTGGGTTGGACTACCATACTTGCTGGCTTCTCATTAAACATGCATATGTGGCTTGGGGGGGCGGGTTATGGGAGTTGTAGTCCAACACATCTGGAGGGTGCCAGGTTGGGGAAAGGTGCTGTAGAGACTCTTTGTGCATTGGATTTCATGAGTTCTATGCTAGTGTGTTTGATCTCACAAGCAATTAAGAACATCGAAAGAGCCTTGCTTTATCAGTCCAAGGACTGAGATCAGAATCTTATTTCCAAATGTGGCCAGCCACACGTCTCTGGGGGATGTCTCCCAAACATAGTGTGAAGGCAACAGCCTTCGCTGTTTGTTGTCTGCAGTTCTCTAGGATTCACATCTTTGCTTGGAGTGTAGTTTGCCGCAAGTTGTGTAGATAACTTACAGCACCATCATCTTCTGTGTGGTGAGCCAGTGTGGTTTAGTGGTGAGAGTGTTGGACTGGGAGCCAGGAGATCCGGGTTCTAGTCCCCACTTGGCCATGGAAGCTCACTGGGTGGCTTTGGGCCGGTCACAGACTCTCAGCCCAACCTACCTCACAGGGTTGTTGTTGTGAGGATAAAATGGAGAGGAAGGGGACTATGTAAGCCACCTCGGGTTCCTTGCAAGAGGAAAAAAGGCAGGACAGAAATGCAATAAATAAATAAATAAAATTCTCTCAGTCCTGGTGGATAGGAGAGGTGGTTCCCAGTGGATTCTGGCCATGCTTAAATGGGACAAATAGCATGGAAAGGATGTATTTATCTGATTTTCCTCCTTGCCGTATGCTCAAGGAAAATATCATTCTCTTGTTTCATTACTCTTCGGCTGGTTCACATGTTCACATGCGTCACTGGGTCATTCTGCACTTTATTATTCTACATTAGATGACAGGCTTCTGGAAGTGTGAACTGATTCCAATAAAAAGCAGTATGTCTGAGGCGATGTGGATGCTCTCCATTATTTTGAATCATGATGGTCCATACTTACAGAATCATTACTGGATGGTAGGTATGTGTGAACCAGCCCATTATAACTGAGTTTGGGAAGTGGTACCTTGTCCAAAGTAGAATACTGGACTTCAAGATTTCTCACAACTAAATTCAACATTGTGTCCATCTTGCTGGGTCTTGGTTTTTGGATATGCATGTGGCTTGCAGGTATGGTGGAGGAGGGCCTGGGTGTATTTTGTAATCTCTCTGCCCCCATTTGGAGTGGTGTTTTTCGGGGTGCTCCAATCTGTGACTCTTCCTGAACTTCGATATCATGTATTCTTGCATTATTTAAACTGCAAGAATAACAGCAGTATGGTGGCGAGGATGATGGTGGAATTCTGGGTGCAAATGGAAAGTCGTTGGAGGCCTGCAGAACAAACAGCCAGGGTCAGGAATATTTTGCAGACAAATTTAGAATATTTTCTGAACAGTTGTGAAAAATGCATGTGTCTGTATCTATCATGGCTACTGAAGGAAGCTTTTTTCCTGACTTGGGAACATGAATGAGTATGAATCTACCTGCCTATGTGCAGTGCCAGACTAGAATGTCTCAGAAGACATGTGTAGTAGGACAGCCTAATGAGGATGATAATTAGTGGCGGTGGAAGAGGGGTCGCCTAGTTCACAATCCAGTTAAGCAGAAAGATTCGATTAGGCTTTAAGCAGACCTGTCACCAGATTAAAGAAATATTAGAGTCCCACTGAACACTGAACTTCTAAGTAAACATGCATAGGATTGTGTTTCATGCCAACTGATCTTATGTCTTTTAATGAGTTAAAACTACATAAATGTGCATGTGAATAAACCAATAGTTTTAGCGTAAAGCATGTCTTTAATATATTTTTAGACGATATGCAGAATGTGTTACCTGGAATCACCTTTTATGTCAATCAAAACATTTAAAATGGATAAATACAAGTGGGGTCCCGCAATACTGTAGCGTGGCCTAGGGTTCCAAAAAACCCCTCCCTCACACCTCCCAGTATCCCTTTCTCTGCCCTCCAGGAGACAGTCAGCATTCCTTGCTCACATTGGCCTGTTTTGTGTTATTTCCCCCCTCCATTTTTTGGGTGGTGGTGGACACACATGGCCAATCCAAGCTACATTAAATTCCTTGATCTCTCTGTTGATTTCTATGGGCAGCTCTCTGTTCCATCCCTTGGGACATTTTTGAGAAGCTGGTCAGTGTGAACCAGGAAATGATCTCTCCAAACTATATGATGGTTCTTCTTAGTGTTTATATATCTATGTGTCTCACCCTCTCCCTTCCCTTTCCCACCTGGTTGTCAGTTTTTTTTCCCTTCTCAGTCATAGAATCATAGAACAGTAGGGTTGGAAGGGGTCTACAAGGCCATCGAGTCCAACCTCCTGCTCAGTGCAGGAATCTAAGTCAAAGCATCCCTGACAGATGGCTGTCCAGCCTCATCTTGAATGCCTCCAGTGTGGGAGAGCCCACCACCTCCCTAGGGAATTGGTTCCATTGTTGTATTGCTCTAACAGTCAGCAAGTTTTTCCTGATGTTCAGTCGGAACCTGGATTCCTGTAACTTCAGCCCATTATTCCATATCCTGCACTCTGGGAGGATCAAGAAGAGATCCTGGCCTTCCTGTCTGTGACAACCTTTCAAATACTAGAAGAGCGCTATCATATCTCCCTTCACTCTTCTCTTCTCAAGGCTAAACATGCCCAGTTCTTTCAGTCTCTCCTCATAGGGCTTTGTTTCCAGTCCCCTGATCATCTTTGTTGCCCTCCTCTGAACCCTCTCCAGTTTGTCTGCATCCTTCTTAAAGTGTGGTGCCCAGAACTGGACATAGTACTCCAGATGAGGCCTAACCAGTGCTGAGTAGAGGGGAACTAGTACTTAAGTAGAGGGGAACTAGTACTTAAGTAGAGGGGAACTAGTCACTCAACATTCTGTGCCACTGAGTTCTTGTGGGGATGTTTTGGGGTCTCCCTCCACTTAGGCTGATTTTTCCTAAAGATTTTTTGATCATCCCCAGACCTACAGGTTATTCAGAGTTTGATGATACCGCTTTCTTATCCATAGGTGGTACAGTTTTGGCTACCTAAGCACAAACATGAAAAGAAAGAACGATGACCAAATAATCAACGAAATGCTGCAGTCCTAGTTTTAGGCAGGCTTAGCAGCTTGATTTTAGCGTATTTATTTGGATGCAAGTCCAGCTAACTTAAAAAAGACAGATTAACTTTCTAGTCAGTATATTTAGAATTTCAGCAGTTATCTAATTGAATGGACATCAGTTGATACCAATGTGGTGGCTTAAATGCAAGTTTATTGATTTCCTGTCATCTTAAAACAGGATCATCAATAGACTTCCTAAAATTGGCTGCTACTGTATGAAAGTGAAATTCGGAAAATAGGTCTTGAGAATAACAAGACAAGTGGTGTAAAAAAGAGACAGGAATCTTGTGGCATAGAGCTGTACCTCCATTGATCTTTTAACAAAAATATGTGTAACATATTCAGAAGATCGGCCTCTATACCAGAGGACTAGAAAATGACCAATGTAATCCCAGTTTTAAAAAAAGGATCCAGGAAATTACACCTGTGTTATCTGGTTCTGGATAAATTGGTGGAAAATATTATTAAAGATGAAATTAGTAAGCAGATAGAGGGACAAGCCCTGCTTAAGAAGAATCAACATGGCTTCTGACTCACTAACAGCGTAAGAGTTCTTTGAGAGTGTCAGCAAGCATGTGGATATGGGCGATCCAACAGTCTTTGTTTATTTGGACTTTCAAAAGGCATTTGACAAAGTCCCTCATCAAAGACTCCTGAGCAAACTTAGCAGTCATGGGGTGACAGGAGAGGTCCTCTTACAAATCAGTAAATGGTTAAAGAACAGAAAGCAGAAGGTAGGAATAAATGGTCAGTTCTTACAGTGGAGGGATATAAACAGTGGGGTCCCCCAAGGGGTGGTATTGGGACTGGTGCATTTTAACTTGTTTATAAATGATCTGGAGTTAGGGGTAAGCGGTGAGGTGGCCAGATTTGTGGATGATACCAAATCATTTAGGATGGTTAAAACAAAAAGAGATTGTGAAAAGCTCCAAAAGGATCTCTCCAAATTTGGTGAAGGGATATTAAAATGGCAAGTGCCATTAATTGCAAGCAAGTGTAAAGTGATGCACATTGGGGCAAAAAAACACACAACTTCATATCTACATTGATGGTGACTGACCAAGAAAAGGGATCTTTTGGCTGTGGTGGATAGCTCAATGAGAACATGAACCCAGCGTGTGGCTGTGACAAAGGCCAGTTTCAGGTTGGGGATCATTAGGAAAGGATTTCAGAACAAAACTGCCCGTAGCTAAATGCGTTTATACAAATCTATGGTGTGGACATACAGTTCTGGTCATCACACCTCAAAAAAGGATATTATAGAGCTGGAAAAGGTGTAGGAAAGAGCAACTAAAATGATCAAGGGGCTAGAGAAACTCTATAGTGAAGAAAGGTTACAACTTTTTCAGGCTTAGGAAGGTGAGGAAGAGGGGGAAATGGCAGAGGTGTATATAATTATGCATGGTGTGGAGAAAATGGATAGTTTTTCTTCCTTTCTCATAATACTAGAAACCTGGAGTCATCTCATGAAGCTGGCATCTGGGGGAACAGAATGCTGGACTAGGTAGGTCTTTGGTCTGATCGAGCAAGGCTTTTCTTAGGTTCTTAATTAAAATTTGCGGACTTGGTAGATTTTTGTGTGTGTTTGATCAGGTTCATGCTCTGGCTGATGCCCATATTTGGGGTGACCCAGTACATTTTCAATGAAGTCAGACTGACTAGTGACCTGAGGTTTCTTTGTTTTGCCTCCCAGCGAGATGCCTGGCTTGTTTCTTGAGTCATGGAAGAGGGAAGGGGCCATAGGTCAGTGGTGGAGGAAAAGCTTTGTATGCAGAAGGTCTCAGATTAAATTCCCGGTATCTCCAGTTAAAAGGATCAGGTAGCAGATGACAGGAAGACCTGAGACCCTGAAGAGCTACTGCCGCTCAGAGCATGTACTATGGGACTAGTCCAGCTTGGTATAAGGTAGCTTCCTATGTTTGTTCTGCGACAGCACCTTTTTGTAGTGGTTTTCTTTCTTGTGCACATTGTGATTTGGATTGTGTAAGCTCATCTGTTGTGTTCAGGTAGAGATGGATGAACTTGTCAGATGGGATTTTCTCCTCAGAGGTCCCTAGGATTCTGGGACGTAGCTAGAATGCAGATACGTCTAGGAAACATAGAAAGCTGCCTTATACCTAGTCAGAACATAGGAAAACCCTGTGGAATCAGACTAAAGAATTACCTGGTCTACCATCAGTACTTTAAAGAGAGGCCAACCAGATGTCAATGGGAAGCCCATGAGCAGGACTTGAGGGTAATAGCTCTTTCCTGCTGCTGTTTTCCAGCATCTAGTACCCAGAGGCCCTGGAGGTAGCATATAGCCATCATGACTAGTAGCCATTGGTAGCCTTGTCCTCCATGAATTTCTCTGATTCTCTTTTAAAGCTGTCTAAGTTGGTGGCTATCACCACATCCTGTGGAAGCGAATTCTGTAGTTTAACTATGCACTGTGTGGAGTATATCCTAAATCTCTCACTGGGTCTCAATCTAACTCAGTCCTGTCTATGCCAGGGGTGCAGAACCTCAGGCCCAAGGGCCAAATCCAGCCTTCCTGGGGTGCCAGTCTGGCCCTCTGGGTTCTCCAGTTGGCTATGCCCCTTTCCCTGGCCCCACCCCTTTCCCACAACTACCAATCATTTGGTGTTTTCCTGAGTTTTGTGCAGTCCCCCCCCCCTTCTAAAAGGTTGAAATGCCCCTTCTAATGCTTACGTTACTGGCAGTAAGAGATTTAAGAGATTTAAGAGATTTACGTTACTGGCAGTAAGAGATTTACGTTACTGGCAGTAAGAGATAAAATATTCTGGTAGTTTTGGCCTTTTGGTCCTCCCTTTTGACCTTCGGCCCTGCCCACCACTGGAGTGTGGCCCTTGAGAGTTTCTCTGAAATGCCCTTTGGCCCTTGGGCTGAGAGAGATTCAGCACCCCTGGTCTACGCTGACTGGCAGCAGCTCTCCTGCGTTTTCTGAGCCTACCTGGAGATGCCAGGGATTGAACTTGTAACCTTTTGACTGCAAAGCGTGTGCTCTTCCACTGAGCTGTGGCTCTTCCTTTAGTCAGTAAGACTAGACCTACATGATTGCTCGATGCACCCAATATCCCATTATAAGATAGTTTCTCTCATTTTGGGTTTGAGGTGTCTGACAAATGTTGGAAGCCTTTCACAGCACTGTAGTTAAAATAATCATGTGGAAAAAATGGTTGTGTGAATCCACCTTTAGGGGACCATCTAGAGGAGGAAGGCACAGTCATCTGGCAGTGTGTGTTGATCAAGGAAGCTGTACACTCCGTTTATGAAAAATTGTTTAGCCACAGAACTGAATATGAAGTCTCTCTTGAAGAAAGAATGTGCTTTTCATGGTCTATGAAGTAGCTCCATTTTAGCCAACACTGGGAAGCTGGAGGATGATTATTGTTGTTGAAATACATACCAATATAGGGTTAAATCCAACGTTACGCAAGCAGAGTCCCACTTGCACAATAGGATCATAGATCATAGAATCATAGAATAGTAGGGTTGGAAGGGGCCTACAAGGCCATCAAGTACAACTCCCTGGTCGATGCAGGAATCCAAGTCAGCGCATCCCCGACAAATGGCTGTCCAGCCTCATCTTGAATGCCTCCAGTGTGGGAGAGCCCACCACCTCCCTAGGGAATTGGTTCCACTGTCGTTTCCTTCCCACTGCAGTCCCTCCTGTCATGCCCCCTCTGGACGATTTCTCCTCAGAGGAAGACCCAGAGCCCCCAGCTGCTGCTGAGGCTCAGGACCCACCAGGGCCACAAGGCCTGGAGGAGCCTGAGACCTGAGTAGTGCCTACCCAGGACCTAGCCCCGCAGGATCTGCTTCAGAGTCAGAAGAGGAGAGACCCCCAAGCCCCCGGCAGCAACATAGACTAAAGAGGCAGCTCAGGAGAAGTGGCCAGCTGCAGCAGAGGACTCCTCTGGAGTAATAGGGCGTCTCAAAGGCTCTTTCCAGAAGCTACTAACAAGCTGCAGCTGGATCCTGGGAGGGGTTCCAACAGTCTCTCCTTAAGAACAGCAGTTGGGAGCTGGAAGAATAGCTGGAAACAATGTCCTTCCTAATGTTCAGCCCCCAGGCTAGGATTCTGCACTCTCCATTGGACTGAACTCCTTGTGAATACCTCAGGACTGACCTTTGACTATGCTTCGTGCCTGAACCTTGTCTGCTGTGGTGCCTTACTTAACTGCCCCTTGGACTGAATCTCTCATGAGTACCTTGTGGACTGCCTATTGACTATTCTTCCTGCCTGAATCCTGTTTGTTGCAGTGCCTTGCTCCTCTTGCTGGCTATCTTGTCTCTCCTTTCTGATCTGTATGGAACTCCCAAAGGTCTCCTAGTTACTAACCTCGGTCTGCTAGTCAAGCGTGAGCCTTGGGAAAGCAGGACAACTTTGCATGACCCTTAAATCAGCTCTGGAGGGTGCCCCAGGCCTTGGGAGAAGATGTGATGTGTGCATGATGGCTGCAGCAGGAGGGGGAATTCGATCCACCTGTGGTGTCTTTTCTGCTGGGGGAAGGATACCATTGGATTCAAACCACAGAAATGTAGTATGGAATGCTCAGGATACGTATGGAATTTGGCTTATGATGAGGGTCTTTTGGAATGAGTTAAATAAGCAGCTATCCATCAGCCATTTTGTTTTTCCAGTGCATATCTGTTGGATTTCTGTGGACTTAACATTGTTTCATTTTTGTCTTATACTAAAGCCAGTTTTTTTTTTTTGGTAATTTCATTATATGTATATGTTGACATTTATGTATGCAACATATTTTCCTGATGGATTCATTTTTTGTTTTTGTTTTAAAAATAATAAAGCTGTCAACAGAACTTTCAATCACAGTTGCACTATGCAAAAGACACTATATAGAATTCATAATTGGCATGTTCTGTCTCAGGAGAAATATATTGAATGTTGGTGGGGCTTTTATAAATGATTGATGATCTGTACAACTTCTTTGAAGAGTCTATACTTTGCTTTTGTGCATGTTTTTACTGACAATTAGTTTAGAAGCTTTAAAGTATGATAAAAATTAACATTCCTCAGGACAGTGTGGTAGGTCTATAACAGGGGGGCAACTTGAGGGCCTCCAGATGTTTTAGCCTTCAACACCCCTCAGCCCTGGCCAGCACAGCCAATGGTAGGGCATCATGGGAGTTGTGGGCCTTAAGATGTTTGGGCCCACAACTCCCATGATGCCCCACCATTGGCTGTGCTGGCCAGGGCTGATGGGTGTTGAAGCCTAAAACATCAAGAGGGAGACAAGTTGCTCATCCCTGATCTAGAATAATATTGGCAATAGCCTGCTGTCAGGAGCGCCCTTGCTGCCTTCTGAAATCCTCAAGTAGCCAGAATCAACACGCAGACAATATGGCTCTTTTCCAAGGCTTTATTTCCATTCAATCTAATGACTCTTACAGATGCTAGTGACAGATTTTATTTTCTTGGGCTCCAAGATCACCGCAGACGGTGACTGTAGCCATGAAATTAAAAGACGCTTGGAGGAAACCTATGGCAAACCTAGACAGCATAGTAAGAAGCAGAGACATCACCTTGCCAACAAGGATTCGTATAATCAAAGCTATGGTTTTCCCAGTAGCAACGTATGGCTGTGAGAGCTGGACTATAAGGAAGGCTGAGCGCCGAAGAATCGATGCTTTCGAACTGTGGTGCTGGAGAAGACTCTTACGAGTCCCCTGAACTGCAAGGAGGTCAAATCAGTCAATCCTAAAGGAAATCAACCCTGACTGCTCATTGGAAGGACAGATACTGAAGCTGAAGCTCAAATATTTTGGCCACCTAACGCGAAGAGAAAACTCTCTGGAAAAGACCCTGATGCTGGGCAAGATTGAAGGCAAAAGGAGAAGGGGACGGCAGTGGATGAGATGGCTAGATAGCATCACTGATGCAATGAATATGAACTTGAGCACACTCCGGGAGAGAGCGCAGGACAGGAAGGCCTGGCGTGCTATGGTCCGTGGGGTCACGAAGAGTCGGACACGACTGAACAACTGAACAACAACAATGAGGGAAACTTAAGAGAGCTGCCTACCAGGGGTTTCTAGCCTTAGTGAATCAGTTGGTCTCCGTTTGGAGGGTAAAGGTAGGAAGCCTCTGAACTGAAGGGCTAGGAGGCGAAAGTCCACCCCTTTCCCCTGGGGCATCAAGGCGCAGCTGTTGACGTTGCACCAAGCGGGCTGAGTGCCTCCTCTCGGCGACCTCCATCTCTTGCTTGTCCCTGCGCTGGCGCCTAGTATCCCAAAGCTCCAGTTGTCCCTCCCCCTGCCTGCCAGGGTCGCTACCACTCTCAGGAATGTGAGCAGGGAGGGGCTCTCCCCCCGGCGTGCCTCTGAACAGCATGTGGGTTCCTCTCCCATGGTTTCTATCTCTTCCTCAGAACCAGAACTGCTTTGGGGCTCTATGGGCTCTGATCCAACCCTGACAGCTGGTCTCCCGGCTTCTCCCGTAAGTGACATATCACTTGGGGGTAGTAGAAGTAGAATTTCCCACAGGTTGCTATATTTTTATTTTATTTGTGACACATACCCTTCATGTCACTTGGCCTTCTCTGATGAAAGAGCTATTCTTTATGGAAGTTGGTATTTTCCTGGGCGCAGGGCCTATTTAATGTTCAGAGATGAAATTGTTTATGTAAGCTGTGATTTGATGAAATCTTGGAACGTTGAGCTCTAATGATTAATATTGGCATTTATCTGCACTGTAGCTGAGGGCCTCCATTGGCCCCAGACAGCCATCTGTGTGGCCAGGAGAGGTGTGCCGTTGTTACTGCAGCCAAACATCTGGTGGAACTTTTCCATGTAAAGCCGGGTTGCCTGTTTAGGCAGGTGGTTGACTGCAGTAAAAACTGTCAAACGATTTTGGAAGCCCTTCTCGCTCACCTGCATTATGGCTGTTTGTGACCTGGGTCTACCATTTAACAGTGGTAATTAAAAAGAAACCATTTGGGTTGCATTGCATAAGTAATAGGGCAATCCTGAGTGTAACAACTGTCTCACTCCTAGACCTGCTGGCTCACGCCACCCACAGCATGAGCTGTTGAGCCGAGTGGATCTGTGTATTTAAATATACCACCCACTAGAGACGTAACATTCCCAGGCAGTTTGAAGCCATGGGGAAAAAACATTTTTTTCCTGGAAAAATGGGAGATTTTAGAAAAATTGAAAAATAAGCAATACTTATGTTTTTAGCACTCTTTACAGAAGATGATCAGGGGACTGGAGACAAAGCCCTATGAAGAGAGACTGAAAGAACTGGGCATGTTTAGCCTTGAGAAGAGAAGACTGAGGGGAGATATGATAGCACTCTTCAAGTACTTGAAAGGTTGTCACAGAGAAGAAGGCCAGGATCTCTTCTTGATCATCCCAGAGTGCAGGGCACGGAATAATGGGCTCAAGTTACAGGAAGCCAGATTCCGGCTGAACATCAGGAAAAACTTCCTGACTGTCATAGCAATACGACAATGGAACCAATTACCTGGGGAGGTGGTGGGCTCTCCCACACTGGAGGCCTTCAAGACGAGGCTGGACAGCCATTTGTCAGGGATGCTCTGACTTGGATTCCTGCATTGAGCAGGGGGTTGGACTTGATGGCCTTGTAGGCCCCTTCCAACCCTACTATTCTATGATTCTATGAACAGCATCAGAAGCACAGGACTCTATAGAACAAAGACCAAGCTGTCAAGAATGCACAATGGTGACTCTATTCACTTGTTGGGAAACTGAGCATAAATGTCTTATCACTAAAATATACTTTAGATCAATAATTTTAATAAGGAATAAAAGAACTAACTATGCTGGGAATGTTACAGAAAGGATTAATCCCCCCCCCCCCCGGCTTCATTATTTCCAGACATTTTACATCTCTCAACTTTCTTTAAAAGTGTTGGTATTACATAGTTTTAGAAACCATTTTGGGGGATTAAAGGTTAGGCAGCAATATCTAAATACTTTGTCTTAAATTCTAAAAGAAAATAATTCACAGTCCAAAGGTATTCAATATTTCCAATTTTTCAGAAAAAACAAAAACGGTCCTTGGGGGGAAAAACACCCCCCCTTGAATTTCTCTTTTTTTTCCCTGGGCCTTCACATCTCTCCCCCCCCCACACACACAAATTGACAGCAGTGGGGAGGGAAATGACTATGCCACCTCCCTCCCAGCCCATGGAACACCCCGTTTCAGGGCTTTCCACCTTGTACCACTGAAGGCAGAACCACTGGTGGCAGCTTTCAACCAGTGCGGAGGCATTAACCTGTTACCTGAACACCATCCAGCTGTTGACATGAGGTGATGGTGGTGGTAGGATTGCATTCCATGTTGTTCATTCATACCCTGCTCGTCTGCACATAAGGAGGAGTGGATTCACAACATAAGAATTACAGAAGAACTGTAAAACATTCAAATCAAAATCCTGTTGAAAGAGAAACAAAATTGCAGCTGAAAAAGAGTCAAAGAGGGAGCCTGGTGGATCTCCATAGGGAAGGTATTCCAGAGCTGTGGTGCCATCACTGAAAAGGCCCTGTCTCTCATGCTTGCTTGTCTAACTACCCAAGATGACGGCACAGAGAGTGAGACCCCCAAAGCTGATCTTATACCCCAAGCACATCTGTATGGTCCTTAGTGGTTATGTCACTTATCATACATTCAAATAGATTGGTATTTAGGTCCAGATATTTTGAGTTAGGCTTGTCAATTCATGGCCCTGGTATTAAGCAATGTGATATGCAGGAATTGTGATCTATTAGGGGCTTGATAAACCCAGTTTTTTTTGCAGCCTTCCTGGTGTGCTTTAAGCAGGTGGTTCTGCTCTAAGTAGCTGAATGGGACTCATTACATGAGTGGTGTGTCATGTACTCCTGTGAGAAAGGTTCATGAGGCATGACCTGCTGTTTCTAAGTTGCACTGACTCATGGACCACATAATTGTTCCATACAGATTCAATGCAAAGTTTTTTGTAGGATTGGGGGGTGGAGGCAGAATTGTTGTTTGAAAGGCAGTTGCTAGTAATTAACTAACTGCTTTTATTTTGCAGCAGGAGAGATGTGAGGATGCTGAAATAAGGTTGTATTCTCAATTAGCCTTTTAGCAGTGTACATGGCCTCATTGTGCTTGCTCTGTGGTTTGAGCCAAGAGACCACAGCTAGCTAAGTGAACCAGATTTTTGGCCCCATTTCTATAGTTCTCTCTTAAAATAGGTTGACAGGTTGACGTTTTCACATTAGTGGGCCATCTGATTATCCTTAGGACTCTGCAAAGTTACAATAGCTTCAATGCTAAATAGTGCAATCCTTTGCATTTCATCTCAAAAGTAAGCCCATTTGTTGGGGTTGCACATAACAATGGCATTCGGCAGCAATTAGTGGGTTATTTAATCCACACAAGCCACTTCCAATTTGCGGTAACAACCTATGAGTGCCCCATTTGTAGGTTGTTAGCATGATGTCTGAACCCAGCCACTTTGGGTTATTTGTAGGTTAAACATACCAAAGTTAACCCATGATTTGTTAGGTTAACTTAGGGTTGTTTACCCACAAATAACCCAAAGTGTCCAGGTTCAGATGTCACACTAACAACCTATGCATCTGTAGGTTATTGCTGCAGTGGCTTGCATGTGGCACATCTCTGCAGATGGTTAATTAACCCACAATTTGCTGCCAAACGCTGCCATGACATGTGAACAGTCCCAAATGCGTTCAGTTGGGCTTGCTCCTAAGTAAGCGTGGATAGAATTACAGCCTAAACGTCTGATTGCAGAATTAAAACCTGCTTGAAAAACAGGTGCAGTCTTATAAGTTTAATAAGTTTATTAAACTTATGTAATAAGTTTATTTATGTAATAATAATTTATGTAATTTATATTACATAAAATTATTTATGTAATAAGTTTAATAAAGAATAACAATATGCCATCTAAAATCAGGAAACCGCTGATTCTGTCATTTTTCAATGATCTTTTATAGTATCAGTAATGGCTTAGGTGCAACATTATTCATGGGAGCAATTACTTGGCAGCTGGTATTAATGTGTCTCACTGCTCTGCTCGGCTAGCCAGTAATTGGCAGTAGAAGCTGTGTGCTTCTTCTGTTGTTGCTTAAATATGGGTCAGGCTCATCTGAAACAGATCCGTTCATACAGTTTTGCATCACCCATAAGCCAGGCATAACTAAAAGGCATAAATAAATCCAAAAGTGGAAGGAAAGAGAGATGCATCTGTATGCACAAATGTCATCAACGAACAGGAGGAAGACTGGTCCTACACAGATATAATGTCATCTGACTGCAAACCGTGGCTAAGCATTCAGGAGATGTCCTCATGAACATGGATTCCATCTCTTGTCTCAGTGCAAGTCTTAGTCAATGTGAAGCAAGTTCTCTCTTGAACTAGCAAGTTCTATCTTGAATTAGCAATGGTTTGCTAGTTTAAACAAGTTTAAACCTAATTTAGACCAGTCAGACTTCATAAGCCAACAAGTATCTATGGGCTCTATTTGTGGTTAACAAACCATGGTTTTATTTGTGGGAATTGGTTCAGACACTATGGCAAACAGTTTTCAAGAAACCATACCGTGGCTTAGCGTTATGCACGAACCAGGTCAGTGTTCCATTAGCAGTATGCATTTGCTTACAGAACAAATTTTGTTGCACCTTTGTCTGTGCTCTGCAACTGGAGTTGGTGAAATTAACTTATGCTAAATTGTAATATGATTCAGCGTCTTTCTGTGGTTATGGGGATTGTTGCAGGTACTTCGCTAAATTATCAATCTTGGCTGGCAATTACACTCTGGTGTGGTCTGGTTAAGCTGATCTAGGTACTAATGTGGTACTAATATACTCCATGGGGTCATATATTTATTTCATGTCTGAAACAAACCCGAGTCTATGGAATTGATTTCAGTGACCATTACAGGCCTAGGTTCTGAGGTCACATTCTTTTCCTTCCTGGCTTGGGCCTACGAACTTTAGGAACCACTTCCTTCCTCGTGTCTTCATGCAATTGATGGAACTAGCTTGGGTAGTCTCTTGGTATTGAGTTACTCATGCCTGCACGTTTTTAAAATTCTTGCCAAACTTTTCTGTAGAGTCTCCAACTGAGATGTAACATACGGCTCCAGATTAATTTCTTAGTGAAGACATCAATCTGTGTGCAGTTTTCACATTTTTAAACATGATTAGCTGGCTGCCCTCCTTTTAAGACCTTGGGAATTAATCAGACCTGTTTGGGGGCTGGCAGAAGAAAGTTATAGTTGCAAAGAATGGAAAATTAGAGTAAACTCCTGAAAACATGCTCCAGTCTTTTCTACAATATGGCCTAGCATCCACTACCTTATCAAGTATTAATATTCACGCTACTGTTGTTCTGGGCATTTGTCAGGAGATTATATTTCTGAAGCCCTTAGTATAACAGCATGGTAGGAACAGAGGAAGCTGCTTTCTACTGAGTTAGACCATTGGTTCATCTAGCTCAGTAATATGTACACCGAGTGGCAGTGGCTTCCCAGGGTTTCAAAATGGAGTCTTTTCCAGCCCTACCTGGAGATGCCAGGAACTGAAACTTAGACTGTTTGCATGCAAAACATGCGCTCCACCACTGAGTTATGGCCCTTCCCTAGAATGTTCTTGGCTTTCACAGCAACAATGTCAAGCCAGTCGGGATGGATTCATTTCCGTGTTTTAAAATCAGGCAACTGGGTACATTTCTCTTTGGAAATGGCAACAAAATTTCTCTGTTGATTTGATACTATTTGTTTTTAGTGACTCTCCAGGACAGGAATGGGGAAAATGTGGCCCTCCAAATGTTGGTGGACTGCAACTCCAATCAGCCCTAGCCAATGGTGAAGGATGATGGGTGTTTCAGTTCAAGAACATCTGTATGGCCACACATTCCTCATCCAGGACAGCCTTTCCCAATCTGGCATCCTCCGGATGTGTTGAACTGCAGCCTCCATTATCTACAGCCATCATGGCCTGTGATTGACTGGGAATGATGGGAGTTGTCTGCCAAATAGCTTAGACTACAACAGGTTGGCGAAATCTAATCTAGGACATGGGGACAGTTCATACCCTTCTGAATACAGGGGATTGTTGTTGATGAAGGACTGGAGCATCCCACCCATTATAATTTACAGCAGGGGTGTAAAACCTCAGGCTCAGGGGCCATATCTGGCCCTCCATGGGTCCCAAATTGGCCATCTGGGGTTCCTCAGAAGGCCACACTCATTTTCCCCAGCCACCCCAGTCACTTAGTGGTTTCTTGGCTTTTGTGCTGTCTCTCCCCCCCCCCCCCCATGGTTGAAATACCATTCCTAAGGCCTAGTTAATGGCAGGAGGAGCTTTAAGCTACAATAAACTGGTATTTGGGGTGTGTGTGGCCTTGTCCCTTTTTGGCCCCACCCATCACTGGAATGTGGCCCCTAAGAGCTTCTCCGAAATGGCATTTGGCCCTTGGGCTGAAAGAAGTTCGACACCCCTGATTTACAGCAAATGTTAACATATAATGAGATTGTAGTATGATGATACTGTGATGAATTTATACCTAGAGTCAATGAATTAGCAGGATTATGTAAGCAACATATATGTGATTGCACTGTTTATATTAAAGAGTTATTGGCCTGAGACCATGGGCATCTTTCTTCTATACTTACACCTGTGTTGTGTTACCTCATTTTAAGATTTATTTATTTATTTATTGCAATTGTATCCCGCCCTATATCATTAAGATCTCAGGGCAGCGTACAGATAAAATCAATTTAAACAGTATAAAACAATAAATACTTTTAACAGCTAAAAACATATTAAACATTAAACATGCTAATACTAATTAAAATCTAAAACAATAAAACAGTTAAAACAGTGTTCAACTTTAGGGAATGTGTGTAGTCCTCAAAGGCTTTGGTAAAAAGCCATGTTTTAACTTGGTGCTGAAATAAAACCAATGTACACGCCAATCGAGCCTCCCAGGGGAAGGCATTCCACAACTGTGGTGCCACAGCAGAGAAGGCCCTCTCCCACATCCCACCATAGTGTATGTCTCACACTGGTGGGACGCAGAGGAGGACCCCTCCAACAGATCTCAGTCCTCGGGCAGGCATATATAGGGAGAGGCACTCCTTCAAATATCACGGCCCTAAAACACTTAGAGCTTTAAATGTCATCACCAGAAACCTGAATTCCGTCCGGAAGTGTATTGGCAGCCAGTACAATTCCTTTAAAACTGGTGTTATAATTTTTATGAGATGTTCCAGTCAGCAGTCCAGCTGCTGCATTTTGCACTCGCTGCAACTTCTGAGTTGTCTTCAAGGGCAGCCCCATGTAAAGCGCATTGCAGTAGTCTAATTGGGAAGTTACCAGCACTTGTACTACTGTGGCTAGGTGATTCCTGTCCAGGAAAGGCCGTAGCTGGCAGATCAGCCGAAGCTGGCCCCAAGTACTCCAGGCCATGAAGTCAACCTGGGGCTCCATTGACAGGGATGGATCTGGATAAATGTTGGATGGGGTCCCTAACCTTTCTTTCTTTTACTACCTTCTAGGAATGTGCTCAGAAAAGTGAAGGGTTGTCTCACATCTACCCCTCTGGGCCCAAAGACATACATTTATGAAGTGATTGTCCCAGGGGAACCCAAAATTCGTCTATTTTGGCCCTGGGGGTAAAATTTGTGGTATTGCCCTGAGTAGCTTAGTGCTTATTGACGATCCCTCTATATGACAAATATCCATATAACCTGGGGTAATCTAGACAATAATAGTTTACCCTAGATAGCTGATTTCCTCTGCTTCCCCCTGGAATTTCTTAAAAAATGATATAATATGGTCCAGGCTGGTCACACTGGGTCTTTTTGCTTGGTGAATTCTGCAATGAAGAATTCCAGATTTATACAATGGGGAAGCCCTAATTCTATGCTCCAATATATATTGGAAATTGATCCAATATATTATGCAAATTGATCTGTACTATGGAAATTTGCATGGCATAAGTCCTAAAGACCATCAATTCTGTAACAACCTTTGACAAACTTTGGATTTTTAAAATCCAACTAGGACTGCCGTGGGGGAAACGGTGGGAGTGTTGTATGGCTAACAGTGCCCAGGTTTAGACTGAGGTTGTCTTTGAAATAAATTGTAATTGAGGAAAGGTGGAGAAAGTCATTTTACCAAGTATGATTGCTATCACTTCTGCTGGCTTGCTCACAGGGGAATGAATTAATTTCCAGCTGCTTGGCCTGAAACTTGAGAGCTGCAGGCATCTTCTGCAACAGCTGCCAAAGACTGAGAAAATGCCTGTGATCACAGAATTGCAGAAACGGCAAGTCCTTGCCTGCTACTATGCGAGATCACATTCTTTAAATGTCCATCATCTCTGCACTTGAACGAGGAAATGGAGCAATCTTAAGGTCTTCTGGGGTCTTGGAATGATGACGTTGGGTGTTTTGCCTTAATCGCCTGCCAGTGACCAACCCCCCTCCCTGAAATAAAACTTGAATATTTTTATAATTTTACTGCATTTCTCAAAGCTGCACTCCTGTACAAGCCCCATTTGTTCTGCTGACCAGACTTACCATCATTAAAGCTGCAACCTGACAAACAAAATTTGAATCAATTAATCTTCAACCCTACAAATAGTTCGCAAACAAAGTTACTGGCCCACGTGTCCGTGCATACCAATTTAAATTATTGCAACAGATCAACAACCATGAGAAAAAGAACTCCTCATCTGATTTATGAAATCCTGCTCACCTAGATAGAGGTGATTCCTAATCCCCATAGGTGAGTAGGCAAATGGACATGACTAAAGCTAACGTCCAGTTCGTTACGGAACGCGTTCAGTGTTCGTAGCATCAAGGCAATTGCTGCATCAAGTGACAGCTTTTGTGGTTTGGCCAGCTCTGTGCCAAGGAATGGAACTAAGGAAAAACCTGGACATCACTTGGGTTGTCCACTTGTCCTTTAATCGATGCAGTGTGTGCATGGGGCAGCTGGATAGAAGCAAGATTAAAAAGTTGCTTTGGTTAAGGACCTTCATGTGGGAGTGGCTGAAAGGGGAAGAACAAAGTTCTGGCAATGATAATTACTAGGACAATTGGAACAATTTTGTCATGAAGAGAAATCTCACAAAAACAGCACGTTGTGACTTCTTAGGGAAGACAGGAAATAATAAAAGGAGGGCACAAGTCCTCTATAAAATGTAACAAATGCCAGAGAAGGTAAATCAGATTGTCTTGTGCAGTTTTTTGCATTACAAGGTGAAAGGCAGTGAGAGCATTTCCAGGCACCTGTTTGAAATATCCTGGCAGCTATCTCTATTTCATTTTGCCCCAGTTGAAGTTTGTGGTACTCTACTGCTCTTACTAAAAACCCAGGTTTAAGTTTCTCAACTGGGACGGTGCAGTGGAGATAAGGGGGGATTGGGGAAAAGCCTGCGATTTCCCTGCTCTTTTGCTCCTGCCAGTTATTTATTTATTATACCTTTTACCCCACCACTTCTCCCAAGATGTTTAGGGCAGCATACAAAGTTCTCCCTCACCCCACCCTGATGTTGTCCTTGCAGAAACCCTGTGAGGTTAGGGTTAGGCTGAAGACTGTGACTGGCCCAAGGTCAGGGCCAGCCTAAGATACTTTGGTGCCTGAGGTGAAGAACAAGATGGTGCCCCCTCCCATTCCATGTAGAAATGCCTTTCTTCAAGGCTGATCATTTATGTTCAAGACTGATGGATGGGAAAGCATCCTCCGCCACACCTGAAGGCAGCACTCTAGCTTAGGGAGCATAAGGAAGGCCTCATGGCACACAATTCTCTATCGCCTTGCTACTGCCTCCCAGCATTTGCTGCCTGAGGCAGCTGCCTCACTTTGTCTAATGGTAGGGCCAGCCCTGCCCAAGGTCACTCAGTGGGGACAGCCAAGTGGGGATTTGAGCCTGGGTCTTCCCTTTACTTGTCTGATACCGTAGCCATCAGCCAGCATTTACAGTATTGGATGTGAATCAAATCCCTACTCAGACATGAACATCATTGGGTGATCTTAGTTGAGACTTCCCCACCTGGAGCCCTCCAGATGTGTTGGGCGGCAAACCCCAGCATGCATGACCATTGGTGAGGCTGGCAGGGAATGATGGGAGTTGTAGTCCAACATATCTTGAGGGCACTCAGTTGGCAAAGGCTGCCTTATGCTGAGAGATAATGACTAGCCCAAGTAACCTCACTGGATTGTCATAACAATAAAATTCGGGGGGGGGGGGAGGCACCACGTATACCATCTTCAGCAGTTCGGAGAAGGCATGGGATAAAAATGTAATGAAATAATTACTATACTGTACTGGATCTCACTGTTGGAGTTGGAACATAATGCAGCAGGAAGGATGGGAGGCAGCAAAGGTGAAAGTCAAGGGAAGGACTTTAGTTCTTCGCACAAATCCCGATTGTCATAGATATATGCCAACTATTGATGTGCAGTCCTTCCCCACACCACTGTATGTGTGCACTCACTTACACGACAGTGTCAGGTACATTCCTTTTGTCAAATAGAATATGCTCATTCCACGTTACTTTATTACATTTCTGTCCTGCCTTTTTTCCATGATGGAATTCCAGGTGGCATATACAGTGGGGCAGTTCGTTTGTCACACCAAACCATGGTTTAGCAAGATGTACCTGAGAAGAAACACACCCCTGCATGCCTTGGGTTCACATGCTCCCCTTCCCTCTCCTTCCACATGATTGAAAGAAGGCGTTTGGAAGCTTCCTGCCCCCCTTTCCCTGCGTCTTGCCCTGTTGTGTTGTCCAACTGGTGATCGTGGTTTAAGCCAAGACAGTGGTCAGTTTCAAACAAGCCAACTTCAATCTCAGATCATGGTTTCTAAAGCTAGCTTGTTAAATTAACTTGGGTTTGTTATAAACCATGATCCCTAATACGGATGACAAGACAAGTTGAGATTCAGGCAAAGTGAAACTAAAAGCTGCTTAACTCCTTTTCCTAGCTGCATAGGGGGAGTGGAGGCTGGCGGTGCTTCCAACCTGCTCATGCATGTCTCACTAAACCATGGGTTTACCGTGACGTGTGAACTGGCTCAGTGTGCTCCCAGACAGCCTTCCATCACTAACCAGACCCAAATCTACTTGGCTTCAGGAAGTTGTTGCATCATCTGCTTGAAGGACATGAAGGAACAAAAATGCTAAGGCTGTTTCACGATTCAAGAAATCTGCTGATTATTCATATGAGCTTTAGTTGATTAGATTTGCACAAATTTGAATGTGAGTAAAACTATAGGTCTGAAGGGGGGAAACACATTATTTTTGCTTGGATGATGCACACGGTTGAGGCAGGCTTCATTTAAGAGGAGGCATTCCCTCCAGCGTGTCAGAGAAGGAACAATGCCTCTTCTAAGGAAGCAATCCTATCAAGATAGGTAGCTGCCTCCGAACTCAGAGGCAGCCGCCTACCCAAAGCAGGGCAGGAGAAGCACGGAGGGGATTGTTCCTGCCACGCTCCTCCTGCCCTGCATTTTTGGCTAGACAGCCACTGTCTAGCTGTGGGAGCACAGTGGGGGAGGAGGCTGCTGTACGACACATAGGATGTGTCATACAGACAGTTCCACCCTCCCTGCCCCAGAACGCCCCCAGCCATGCCCCTTTTCGGCCACTCCATGCTCCTCTTGCGAGCGTGGAGAATGGGGCTGTTCCGTGCTGCCTCCAAGGCAGCACAGAAGTGGGAGGAAGTCGGTTTTCCGGGAACCGACCTCGGAGTGTGGGCTCTGAGGTCGGTTCCCGGAAAACACGATATCCTATGGCTGTCTAGCCGCTGTAGGATAAGCCATGTTGAGAAAAGAAGATCTTGGGAGGTGACAAATGTTAATATTTAAAGGCTGTTGGAAGAAGAGGAGAGAGAGAACTATCGATTGTTAAGCCTATCCATGAAGGATTGTATAAAAAGTAGTGAGTTCAAACTCCAGGACGATAGATCCTATTAAGTTTACCAAGCTAAACTTCCTAAGAACCGTTCAAATGTGGAATAAATTTGGGTTTACTGGTAAGTTAAGTGTATGTAGGATTGCAACCTTTAACTTACAGTGCAGCCCTAAAGGTTGTTTGCTTTAAATTAATCTCCTTTTAGATCAAAGGACTTACTTCCAGAGAGAGTTACACTGATCCAGGTAACATCCTTCCCTGTAGGGCCTTGTTCCACATTTCCCCTCAATGGCAACAGCGGGCAACCAAATGTCCGTCCACAAGGCTGTTATGACTCATTGTGGAATCTGATCCACAACTGGGAAAATGTGGTAATATGGAAAGTGACCATAAGTTTGCTTAATTCATTCCTATATATTTGAACATTCCTTAAATGGGTGGGCTAAAATGTGTGAGGGATCTTCTCTGTCTTAGTAAGGTATAGACTAGGGGTGGGCAACTTGTGGGCTGTCCAGATGTCTTGGCCTACAACGCCCGTCATCCATCATTGGTGATGCTGGCTAGAACTGATGGGAGTTGTAGGCTAAAACATCTGGAGGGCCACATGTTGTCCACCCCTGGATAAACCTTTAGTTTTTATGGCTTTGATCCTGAGACAAGTGAAATTAGAGAAGCCCACAGAAGGAGGGTTTACCGTCCCTGCCTTCCCCCTCCTGCCATCAGTGGCCCCTGAGAACCCCACCACACCTGAAGGGTTGGGAGGCCCCATTACTAATGTGAAATGAGGCAAATGAGGCTATTAGAACTTCGCAGACATCTCCCATCTCCTCCTCTCTCCAGCGGCCTCCTACACCTCATCCCATGTTGTTCAGAAGGGTACCTTACCATCCAGGGACGCTTTAGGGTCAGGCAAAGGTACCTGCAGGAGGGAGCTGAAAACATTACTCCTATGAACTTCCTTAAGTTCCCCAAGACAGCAGTCAGATACCCATAGGGGAGGAGCTGTGGCTCAGTGGTAAAGCTTGGCATGCAGAAGGTCCCAGGTTCGATCCCCGGCATCTCCAAGTAGGGCTGGAAAAATTCCTGCCTGAAACCCTGGAGAGCAGCTGCCAGTCAGTGTTGACAATACTGGGCTAGATGGACTGATGGTCTGGCTTGGTATAAGGCAGCTTCTTAAGTTCCTATATTCCTAACAATTTCCCCAGACAGGTTTGTGAGGCACCAACCTTTGTGTCCTTGGGGCATCAGGTAAAGTGTGTGTGTGTGTGTGTGTGTGTGTGTGTGAAATGCTTTTAGATGAGTGGTTTTTGTTTCTTTTATCTGCTGCTTTTAATTGTTTTCATTTAATGTTATTATTTTAATTGTTTTGTTTGGATTGTTGGTTGCAAGCTGCTTTCAGTAAGTTTTTAAAATAGAAAAATGGGGATAGCAATGTTTTAAATAAATATATAAACACTACCAGTCTTTCAGGACATCCATAATAAATGTAAACAAATGTATATGTCAGAATGCATCAAGCTATTGTTACAAAATTCAGTTCTAAGTGAGAACAAAATAAGTTAATGAGACTGAATTTTATACTTCGTAGACAAAATCTTATTGTCTGCCAGTGCAAAAATGGGCTCTGATTTGATTCCAATTTCTTGAGAAATTCAAGAAACTCAAGTTCAGGCATCTAGTTTTATTCCTCCTTGGAACTGGATTATTTCAGTAGCTGAAATTGTTTTAGATAGATTTGAATTTCTGTGTATCATTTTTGTATTACTTATATGACTTAACGAAGTTACAAACAGTGGATTTTTTAACTTTTAGGATCTGTTAATGTGATCGCAGTTTTTCCCATATCTAAAAATCAATGCAAAAGAATTCTGCAGGATCCGATAGTCCATCTGCACACTGGTACACATATCAGGCTCTTGCGTGTACAGGGTTCCTCTTTTATTTCAATGGAGAAGGCTTTTCTATATGGGCGCATGGATATATGTGCAAAGTGGTCCCTTCTTGAAACAACTGAGGAGCTCTTGTGGACTGTGTCTTCTATCTGAGAATCAGGGTGACTGTTTGGATGAACCAGATGTGAGAAAACTCCTATGACAGCCTTCTCCAACCTGGTATCCTCCAGATCACTTCTCCCATCATCCCCAGCCAGCATGGCCATTTGGACTGTAGTTGCAGTCCAACGTATCTGGAGGGTACCAGGTTAGGCAAAGGTGTTGTTCAAAGATGTGGTCCAAAAGTTGCATCTACTCTTATGTATGATCACATTTTATGGAAGCAGTATTGTAGCTGGAAAAATAATAATAATAATTGACCTAAACGTAGCTTTTATAGAACTTCCTTATGCTTTCCTAGGGTTTTGTTTTTGTTTTGGAAAAGAACATGGATCTTTTCATGCAGGAAGTTAGAGCTACTTCAGATTTACCTGGGTGCCCCACTTTTTTAATCTTTTCTTTTTAATTTCAGAATTTGGGAGGGGATACAGGTATCTGTAAAAATATGTAATGCATTTTGTTTTCATTTAGTTCAATCTCCTCTTAGAAATTCCTAGGCTTATCCATTGGGTGGTGGGCTCTAACCTGTGATGGTTAGATGGCAGTATCTCTGCCACAAGAAAGCAAGGTCAGCAGCAATCATTCGAACCAAGGGAAAATACTTTACATTCTTCAGGTTTCTTAGATTAGCTCTTATCAAAGAACTCCCCTTCTGCATGGACAGAAATGTGGAGGGAGACACTGTCCTGAACTTCCAGTTGATTGTGTTTATTAAACTACATCTATGGACAGGCCCAAGCAAAGTCAGAGAACTGTGTTAACTAATTATTAGGCCCTAATACAATCAAACTAACGTCGTAGTCTATAGTAACTATATGCTATATCTATCACAGTTATGTTCACCAGCATTTGATCTTTCCCTTCCCCTCTACTGTTGCTATTAGGTAAATATACTCATGTCACTAGTCTCTTCAATTATGAAAGTAAATCATATTCTCCCAATAAATTTTCTTTTCAGCATGTAGGTGGGTGATATACATATATATGTGTATGTATGTATGTATGTATGTATGTATTATACTTAAATCCTGCTCTTAGATGGAGCTCCCAGTGTTATCTGATGACCTCCACACCTGCTTAGTTTCAACAGTGCTGTAATATCAAGTGCTCCGAGCCTGGTTGCTGGATCCTGGTGAGCATCCTAAAGTGCCTTGACATTCAGTTTTGAAATCACTTTGAACATATGGAACTGCTTTATACCGATTTGGACCACTGGTCAACTTAGCGTGGTATTGTCGATTCTGACTGGCACTGGTTCTCCAGGGTCTCATGCAGAGGTCTTTCCTAGCCCTACTGGGAGATGCTGGGGATTGGAGTTGCATGTTCCAGTGAGCTACGCCTCATGTATTTAGCTTCCCTATATAAATGCAGTCTGTTCCACTAACGCATTATTACTGTGGGTAGCTGCTCAGAAGGTCTTTCACCATCACCTGCTACCTGATCTTTTAACTATAGCAGCCATGGACTGAACACTGGTAAAGCCTGTGTTCTGCTTCTGAACTATGGTCCTTTAGTGTAGAGCAGCCTTTCCCAACCTGAACCCCTCCAGATGTTCCCCCTTTCCTACAGCTCACAGCATTCTTGAGCATTGGCCTTGCCAGCTGGGAGTTGTAGCCCAAAACATCTGGAGGGCACCAGGTTGGGAAAGGCTGGTGTAGAGGCTCTTCCCCAGCAACTGAGCGGCAGCACCAGTGACTGCTTTCCTTGTTGCTCTCAGCTTACTGTAGGCTCTACTGCGGGCAGCTGTTTGTCATTCTGTGCACATATGTAAATGTGGGAAGGAATCTGGCTATTTGAAGAAATTGTATTCCTGAGACTGACTTCTTTTGCTTGCTTTCTAAAGCGCATACACCACACACACACACAGAAGCCTTGTTGGCTCCGTGGCTATGGGAATGTGTTAAAGTTACTTCTTTCAGGGTTTCGCACCTCCTTCAGAAGCGCAGTGCAGATGTAACACTGCCCGATTGGCTAACAGTGGTTATTTTGAAACTTGGGGGTTGGGAAGGGCTTCCAAAAGCAGATCCCAGAAGATCTGCTGCAGGCCTTGGATACGACTAAAGCAGCTCTTTGAATCCTTCTCCTTATTGCCGTAAAGCTGAACATGAAATCTCAGGTTCAAAATCAAGTATACAGTTAAGCAACTGTGTGAGTTTA